>NW_025814835.1:16975000-18175000 GCF_022079265.1 Lynx rufus
AGGAAGTAACACCTGCACGTCGTGGGGGAAATGAATGGATTGGCCAAGTGATACCAGACATTGGCATGAAAAAAAAAAAAAGTGAACAGGATGAATGTGTAAGTAAATTTCTTTCAAGGTGGACTATTCTCTTTCATCCTGTAATGCCCTCGTTTAACCGGGAATGATTTATTCAGAGTACTCCCACCTTTCCTGGTGAGTACCTGCTCTGCCTCCCTTCTCCTTCCCGGGTCCTGGGCACCCCTGATCCGGTCCATCCTATCACCAAAATCTTCCTTGGTTCCCTTAAATCACTTCCATGATTATTCATTTTGCGTCTTTTTTTTTTTTTTTTGAGAGAGAGACAGAGAGACAGAGCAAGCAAGGAAAGGGCAGAGAGAGGGGGGGGGGGAAGAGAGAGACAGAATCCGAAGCAGGCGCCAGGCTCAGAGCCGTCAGCACAGAGCCTGACGCGGGTCTCGAACCCACAAGCCACGAGATCACGACCTGAGCCGAAGTCCGCCGCTTAACTGACTGAGCCACCAGGCGCCCCTCAGTTTGCCTCTTTATGCCATGTTTCTTCCTATTCTTTTTTCATCGGCACCTTTCCATCACTTCTTTCTCCCCTTTTATACTACTTAGTGTGAGAATGAATATTCTAAACCCTCTCTTTGGACACCCGACAGAGTGAGCCCTGCCTGGACGTCAGGGACACATCCTTGGAAAATGATCAAAATACTAACAGCTAATGATTGTTGAAAGCTTACCAGGCCGGCATTCCCGCAAGCAGCTTACGTCGATTGACTCATTTAAGCCTCACAGGGACCATGCCAGGAAGATACAATTAGCCTCATCTTATAAATGAGGAAACTGAGGCACAGGGAGGTAGCGTCAGTGACTACTGCTTGTAAGTAGAAAGGCCCAAAGCTCTGGTCAGTTCACGACCACAGCGCACTTGTTCCGGACACACTTGCTGAGTAAGCGCTCCTATTTCGATTCCCGGGAACAACTCATTAGGCCACTTGGGGAATTAAGGTCCTGAGGTGTGAGGGGTCGTTCCTGGGCTTCCATCAGCCCCAGCGCCCCTCTCCACCCCATTCCTGGGGGCTGCCTAGGAGCTCCAGCAGTAGAGGTGCAGAAGAAGTGGGAAGCCAGGACTTAACTCAGGCTGGAGGTGAGAATGACTTTCGCTAAAGAACATTAAGCCCCAGACGACCCCGAAACACGGGAAGCTGCTCGAGTTCCCGGCTGCAGAAAGCACTTTGCGCAGGCGCTGGCCACGGTGGAGCCCCGGCTTCCGAAGCTAGATCGTGCCGGCTCTGATTTGGGGCGGGCACGAGTCCCTCCGGGACTCCGGGGAAGGGGTCTCCTGCGCTCGAAAAATGGTTCCTGAGCCTTCCGTGATGAGGCTGCGGGTTTGGCTGCGGAGAGCTTCCAGTGTCCCCCGAAGGGGAGCGAGAACAAGTTGGGAGTGGGTCTACAGGGTTTGGGGAGGAAAGACACTGCCGCCCAAGCACAGCGGCCTGGGTCTCGAGGCAGACGCTCATTCGGGTTGGCTGCATTCAGTCAATCTAAGAGGCAGGCCTTGGGGGCTTCCTCCCCAGAAGACGACCTGGGCCGTGACCCGCCGCGGGAGGAAAGCAGGTGAGTCTGCTGCAGAATCGCTCCTGCGTCCCTGGCTCCGAGCCGCGCGGGGCGGGGCTCCAGGCCGGGGGGCGGGGCTGGGAAGGACGCCTCGGATTGGGCCACTCCGAGAGAAGGGCGGAGTCGAGCGCGGCCTGGGGAGCTGGGGCGCTCCCGGGCGTGTGCGCCGCGGGGACCCAGGGCCCGGAGATCCCCGACGCGCCGAGCCTTGCCGCCCAGGCCACCGCCCCAGCGTCGCGGGGCGTTTCACTTTTCCCGTTTTCCCCATTTTGGAGGCGTCTCTTCTTGCCCGTGGGAGGGTCGTGATCATACTGCGTGCGTGGGCTCCGGCTTCTGGGTGGCGACTTTTCTCTCCCGCGGGGACGCAGGGGACCGAGGGTCACCCGTTTCTGGAGCCACGGAGTCCCCGGGCGGCCGCGGGGCCCTCCTTGCTCCGTGTCCTCCACGCTGCGGCCCCGGGCCCGTCCAGGCTTTCATCCGGGATTGGGTGGCTTGGGTGTGCCGCTTTGCGCCCCGCGGGCCCGAGTTTTCACCCCTGCCGCCCGGGAGGGTGGTCGGGAACGGTGTGGGTGACACAGGATGGGAGGACTGGGAGAGACCCCCTGAGAGGGGCAGGCTTCGGCCAGAGGTCAGCAATTGGCCTGGGGTGGCCCCGATGTATTGACTTATTTTAAACAGATCCTTCAAGTGTGGGAGATGGGAAATCCCTTCCCGCCCCCCACTCCCGTCTCCGGTTAATCCAGAATCCAAAAAGCGGAGACAGGGAATCCTAATCCTCCCCTCTCTCGGCCAAGTTCATCGGTTAATTGAAAGGCTTTGCGGCCAGATTCTGGAAGCGGGGGCCGCCCTGGGCTCCGCTCCCCGGGAGCCTCGTCCGTCCCGCGGGCGGTGTCTGGTGGGAACGTCAGGAGTGCGGACTCAGCCGTCCCAGCGACTTTAACTTTGGACGTCCTGCCTCGCGGCTCCCGCCACCTCCCCGCCCCCGCCCGCCAGCCTCGCCGCTTGCGCTTCCCAGTCTCCATCCGAGCGCTCCTTTTCACCAACAGAACCTTAATACACGAATAGCATCCAAGCCTCCAGGAGCCCAGCAGGAAAAGATTTCCGGGGAGGATAAAATTAATGAAAAAGCCTGCACTTCCTCTCTGCACAGCAAGCGCGAGCTGCGCACCAGCCCTCGGGGCTCGGCCTGCGTCCTAACTGGCCTGGGAAAGGCGCGGCCCCGCAGCGCCCGGCGGGCGCGCCGGACCGTTCAAGAGGCGGATGGTGTGCTTTGTGGCCAAAGTCGTCCCCTTAATTGGGAACTGGCTCTAATGATCTGGCCTCAGCTTGTTAACTGTACAATAGTGGGCAGAGTTAATGACTCATTAGTGATTAATTCTTTAACTGTGCCTTAATTACTCACTGTAACCCCCCTTTCGTAAAACTGGATTAAATCGTCTGGATCCTCGACCACGTCTCTCACAGCTCTGGAAGACCCTTGGAGAACGCCAAGTTCCCCCCCAACTTCGGCGGGTCGGCTTCCTAAAAGCAGGTGCAGCGGCGCCGCCCCTCAGCCTGAAAAGTGGGGCGATCTGTGGGTCAGCGTAGCTGTGACATTGCCTGGTCGTGACCTTCAACCCCCGTCCTTCACACCCCCCCCCCAGAGCTGGATCTCCAAGATGTCCCCTCCTCCCTCAGCACCTTCCCTAACACGCCTGAGATGTAACACCTCATTTTAGAAGATGTTTTCCTCTGCTCAGTACTTGGCGTGGGTGTGTGTTCACAGTAGGTTTTGAATGGATGGTATACAATGGTGCCTTTCTTCAAAAGTTCCCTGAGAAAGTTCTTTCCAGGGCTAACAGTAGCTGGAGTCCAGATATAGTCTCTCCATTGGTACTTTTATATATTAAAAAAATGGACCTTGAATTTTTTCACCTTCGGAATTGTCCTGCAATCTTGATCCCTTCTGGAGACCCGTAAGGCAAGGCAGGCATGTGGTGATGGACAATAAGAATCTCCACCCTCCCCGACAATGCCCGCTGTTGGGGGGGGGGTGCTCAGTCACTTGAGCATCTGACTCTTGATTTCCGCTCAGGTCATGATCCCGGGGTCCGGGGTCGAGCCCCACATAGGGCTCCCCACTGAGTGCGGAGGCTGTTTGAGATGCACTCTCTTCCTCTCCTTCTCCCCCCCTCTCCCACTCACACACACTCTTTCTCTCTGATAAATAAAAATAGATAAATAAAAAAATTTTTAAAAAAGGATCTCCATCCTCAAGGAGCATGGTCTCAGTAGAGGAACGGACCCATTTCCTCATGTTTTCAAGTACCTACTGTTTTTCTCCATTTGGTGTTCCAGAGGCCATCCAAAATAGATTACGTTCCAAACAAAACTTACTCATCTGTGCTCTGTGGCTTCCAATAAACCTCCTTAAAACCCTTCTGTCTTCATTCCTAGCCACCCAAGGGATATGAGAATCATTCTTGAAGCCTTGGGACAAGTTATTTTCCATGTCCTTTCCACCTCTTACTTTTCTCCGCCATATAGCCTCCAAATCTTAGCCGCCCAGAAGCAAGACACCTCCCGGCCTTCCTGCCAATTAGATATGATTAAGTCTATACCAGTGTCCTAGAAGGAAGACACTTCTAGGAAGCACGCTCTTGAAGGTGACCAGCCCGCCCTGCCCCTGCCCCGTTCCTGAGTCTGCTGCCCCCAGGCAGGTGTGAAAGGCCGGTGCCGGAGAACCCATCTTGGACCATGTCATGAGGCCATGTGTTGAGGGGGTTGAGTAACAGGACAGAAGGGACCATATGTGCTAAGTCCCTGACACCGGAGCACCATTAGTAGCTCTGGATTGCTATCAGGGCGATTTGAAGTCTATTTTGTGTCACTGTCAGCCACACCCAGACCTAATTCACCCATTCCTTTCACGCCTACCTGCAGTTAATTACTTAGCTGCGTTGCTCTTACTTCAGACAGAACACCTCCACATTCATCTGTCCTTGACGTTCTCTGCCAGTTCTCTAGTTCGGGGCTTCATTCTCTCTCCCCCAGGCAGCGTTTCTCTTGCGGCACTTACCACATATGCTCCGATGTCATGGTGGTTTCTTCATGATTCATTTGCAACCATTTATTGAGTTCTCTCTTTCTCTTTCTCTTTCTCTTTCTCTTTCTCTTTCTCTTTCTCTTTCTCTGCTGGGCTCTGGAGTTATAAAGATGTGGCTTCCATATGGATCTGCTTGGCAATCAATCTTCAATCAACCCTTCACACTATAGCCAGAATTAGTATCTCAAACAATTCCTCTGCTTGAAACAATTCCTTAAGGCCATTGGGACAAAAGCTGAGCTCCTGGTGAGCATGGCCTCTGAGGCTCTTTTGAATCTGACCCGACCCATCTTTCCGGGCTTGTCTCTGGCACGCTTCCTCTTTCCTTGCCTTCCTCTTTCCCTCTTTCCTTTCTTGCCCTCCGTTCAAGTGACACCAGATTACGCGGCATCTCACTGGCCCACCATGTGCTTTTTCACTTTGTGGCTCTGAGCACAAATGGTCCTTCTGCCTGGAAGGACTTCCCACCCTCCCGCTCCCGGCAACCTCCGTCAGGACCTGACTCAGATGTCACTGCCCTCTGTGCCCCTGGCCTGCATTCCTGCAGCAGTCAGTTCCTTGTTCCCTCTTCAGCACACACCCAAGAGCACTTTGTCGATGTCCACTTGAGGCTGTTCTAGTACTTATCCCGTAGTGTTGTCTATGGTCCCCGGCGAAACTGTAGGATCCTTAAAGGCCGCTGTCAGATTCTTCTCAGAATATTCAGTGCCTGGCCCCATGGAAGCACCCAGTAATTGATGAGCAATAACTAACACAAGGGGTGTGTGATCCCAGAGAAAGCGCCACATTCTATGACACCTTATCACAAGGAAAGCTGCCTTAGCCTGTGAAGTCACGAATCACGGCAGACGTCCCGGAGGAAGTGACAGACTGAACCCTGAAGGGGAAACAGAAGAAAACAGGGAGGAGTTGAGGGGTACAGGAGGTCACCGCGTCGGCAAAGGAAGAGGGAGCAGGGCTTGTCTAAGGCTCTCAAACGAGGCTGGTCTGGCGGGGTCCACTGCCAAGACTCATAAAGTGGGGGATTTCCCAACATAGGAGAACCCAAAACTAACTCACGGCCGCTGCAGGTGGTGACACGGTCATGTCCTATAGATCGTCCTGCCTATATAGCGTGGAGAAGAGCTTGGAAAGAGGGAAGAGAAGGGTCTAGAAGACCAATCAGAAAGCTATTGCAGTAACTGAAGAAAAATGGAAGCTCGGCCTCGTGTGGCGACAAGGCGGCCAGGTTGGAGGTTGAATGAGGAGATCGTCAGTTCAGTTTTTTGTTGTTGCTGCTGCCCCTGGTGTGTGTGTGTGTGTGTGTGTGTGTGTGTGTGTGTGCACCATTCCTGCAATATGGGGTCATGCGCAGAGTGAACACAGCAACCCGTATTCCCTCTCCCTGCTCCCCAAATCCATTGAGTATATTGTCTTCAGCTCCAGGACCTATCAGATCTTAAACTGCTAAGAACAGATACTACTTTGGCTCGAACTTAGCCAAAAGGCTGAGAAATGATTTTTGTTTTTAGTTCAGTGTTGGTCAAATGCGTTTGACTGAAGACAACTCCAAGTACTGGTTTGGGGCTCAGGGGAAGGATCCGGGCGCTGAGCTCGGGCAACAGAAGATAATTGAAGCCATGGGCATACAGGAGGGAGGAGGAGGGAGGAGGAGGAGGGAGGGGGCCCTCCAGGGGGAGGGGGCCCAGGGTAGCGGGAGGACACCGAGGTCAGAGCCTTGAGAAACGCCAGCATTTGGTGGCCAGTGTTGGAGGAACCAGGGGAGTGACAGGAGGAAACCGGGGAAGTGTGGGGGCTCGGAAACTGAGGAAAGAGGGTTTCAAAAGAGAAAGAATCAGCAACAAAAATCGTCATTATTGGGGCACCTGGGGGGGCTCATTTTGGTTAAGCGTCTAAATCTCGATTTCCGCTCAGCTCTTAATCTTGCAGTTCATGAGTTCAAGCCCCACGTCGGGCTCTGTGCTGACGGTGCACAGCCTGCTTGGGATTCCCTGTCTCCCTCTCTCTCTGCCCCTCCCTCACTCGCATTCTCTCTCTCCCTCAAAAATAAATACACTTTAAGAGATTGCTGTCATTTTTAAAACTGAAAAATTAGCCAGGGATGAAAAGCACAAGACCGCATTCTTGCTTCCTACAGGGGGCCGGGATGCAGCTGTTTCGCAGATGCTGCCAAGTATCTCCTGCTGCTGGAAAGTAATCGGTGGCGGCCCAGCCCCCACCGGCACCTCCTCTCGTTCCACATCTAGGAAGAAAGTGAAATAACACAGCGTCCTAACCGTGGTACCCGATGATCTGAAACTCGTTTAGTATAAACTTTCAGTCCTTTTTACCCTAAGCCTCCAACTTCCCTTTCTCCGACACGCACTCTGCTCCACACGCCCTCTGCTTTTGCCCACTCGGCTCGCCCTTGAACTTGTCCTGAGCTCTCTCACCCCTATGCCTTCCCCCAAGCTCTTCCCTCCACCTGGAGTGTCTTCCCCCGTAGAAAATGCTTTAAGGTGAAGGAAAATTAAGGTGCAGTATACCCGCATTTCTGGGTTGTAGCTAGAGCAGGGCTTAGAACGATGTTGAGCAGCAAATTGCCCGCATTGAGAAGGCCTGAAATCTACAACCTAAGCTTCCGCCTTAAGACACTAAAAAAGAAGGTCGGACGAAACCTGAGGTGAGCAGAAGGGAGAAAGTAACAGACATCAGAGGGGAAATCGATGAAACGGAGAATCGACAAGCAAGAGAGAAAATTACACGAAAAATACCTGATACGCGGGGTCACCAGGGGAATGGAAGACAAAAGTGCCACGAGACATCCCTCCACGCCTATCAGCATGGCTAGGATCAAAAACTCAGCAGCCAGAGGCGTTGGTGAGCATGTGGAGGGGTCAGAACGCCCGTGCGGCTTGGAGGGCATGATGTTAAGTGAAAGAAGCCAGTCACAAAAGACCCCATACCACACACGTGCAAATTCATGTGAAAGTCCAGAATGGGGAAATCCACATAGACAGAAAATCGATTTGCTGCTGCTTCGTGCTGGGGGACACGGGCATGGGGACAGAGGGGGCGCTAGATAAAGGATTTCTTCTTGAGATGATGGAAATGTTCTAACATGGGCTGTGATTATGGATTACGGCACGTATCTCTGAATATGCTGAAAACCATTGAACAGCCTACCGTCAGTGGGTGAAATCATAGCGTATGTGAATTATACCCCGAAGTCGTCTAAAAAACACAGCACGGTCTTTCCGCTGAGCTCTTGCCGCTTCCATCCCCTTCAGGCACTTGTGTTGGAATAATTTCCCTAAAAAGCGTCTTCATTTTGCTGCCCCCTTGCCAGGTGAGCCTGGCCCCCGGTGCTTCTCCTGCAAGTTTCAACTCTCAGCTCGTCTTTGCCCTTCCAGGCTCACCCTGCGTGCCTCACTCACCCATTTCCTTCCCCGTCGACCCCTTTTGGTGGCAGAGACCCTCGGCTCTAAACAAGCAACCTGGACGGCATCTTGTTCCCCCCAATTCCGTCTCCATTTTATTACTCAAGGTGGGCAATACCGTTTCGTCCCAAATGACAGACCAGCCGAAAATGCCAGCTCTCTTGGAAAGACAGCAGTCCCTTAACTTTATTCTGTGATGCCAAAGCTTGGCCGGAGAGGACTTTTTCTGCCCGGGGCCGTTCAGAGAGGTAGAGATGGGGCTGGGGGTGCCTGCGAGGAGCGAGCATGAAAAGAGGGAGGCCCGAGGCCCAAGGGAACCAGGGTGTCATTTGCACAGGGCCAGGCCTGCTGACATGTAGGATTGCTCCTGCTTTCTCACCTGGGCGCATGCTAACTGTCCCGTGTCTGTGGCCTTCTCTCCTCCGTGTCTAACCCTAGTTCAAAGCTCATCTCCCCCAGGGATCTCTCTCTGGTTTCCCTGGCCACAGTCTTCTTACTTCCCCAGGATCAGTCCGTCTTGTTGCATCCGTGAATTCCCCTCCTTTGTCCTCCCCCACTCCCCTGTGAAAGCAAATGAGCCCCCTGTTAATGTGACTGCCTAGCATTTGACCAAACAAAGCCTCTGTTCCAGGCTCCAGGGTTCGCCTGCAAGGCTTTGTACTCAACTCAACACAGGGCTGTGTGAGGATTCAAACGACTCTCCTCTGTCTTTTGTGGATTTTGTTTCATTCGGGGTGAGAAGCGCCCCTTTAAAAGTACCATCACAGAGAGATGACTGGATTTCTTGTTAGGAGGGCACGGGAACCTCATTTCCGCCACCAACTTGATATGTGGCTTCAGGCAAAGTAGTGTGTTTGCCTGGAGTTCCTGGGCTGTGAAACAAAGGGGGCTAGACCTCAGGGCCTCTACTGTCCTCCCAGCTGCAAAGTTGTGCCCAGCTAATGCACTTATTTTCAGTAATTTGGCTGAGGGTGCCATCTGATGGCCATTTTGAGAACTTCACCTGCTGATCGCGCACTAGAAGCTTCCTTATACTGGAATGCTTCCTTTCCAGCAGGGCCGGCAATAAGGGCCGTTTAAAAATGTTTCATTATTTGTTATTTGCACCGCAGGGTCAAAATTACAAATTTTAAATACTTTTGTGCGCTCCCAAAATCAATACTACTCTATACGTCATACGTTAATTAACTTGAATTTATTTTTAAATTTTTTTTAATGTTTATTAATTTTTGAGAGAGAGAGAGACAGAGAGAGTGTGATTGGAGGAGGGGCAGAGAGAGAGGGAGACACAGAATTCGAGGCAGGCTCTGGGTTCTGAGCTGTCAGCACAGAGCCTGACGCGGGGCTTGAACTCACGAACCGTGAGATCATGACCTGAGCTGAAATCAAGGGTCCGACTCTTAACCAACTGTGCCACCCAGGCGCCCCTCTAGCTTCTGGCAATTCATTGGCTTGTGAGAGCATAACCCCTGTCTTCAGATGGCACTCTCCATGCGTGTGTGCCATCCAAATGTCCCCTTTTCATAAGGACACAGTCGTATTGGATTAGGGGCCTGCCCCACTTCAGTAAGACTTTAAGTTCCCTCATTAATAGTGAACATGATTTCCAAATAAGGTCACATTCTCAGGCAGGGGGTGGGGGGTTCAGGACTTCACTACGTGAAAGGTAACAGTGTTGGGGACTTGCTGTCGTTTCGCGTATTTATACACTGGCTAGTAAGGAGACTATGGAGACCCAAGGCTGGGTAGTATCTGATAACCAACCCCAAGTGACTTGGCCCCGAATGGGATCCGATGACACACACAGCTGGGCTGTGCTTGAGGGACGGGATACGGTACCGAGGGCCGCCACGTGAGTTGGAAACTTGGAAACTTATGTTCACACAAAAACCTGCACAAGAATGGTCGCGGCGGCTCGGAACCAGAGTCAGCCCACAAATCCCCCCCCCTCCCCCCGCCTCGCAGGTGAGTGGCTGAACAAAGTGACTCACAAACCACAGAATCCTGTTCAGCAAAATAGAGTCAACCATGGACACATGTGGCAATTCAAACGCATCCCCGGGGAATCATGCTGAGGGAAGAAGGCTAATTCCAAAAGACTTGTGTTCTCTACACTCCCATTTATATACTTTTGAAATGACAAATTTGAGAAATGGAGGACAGATGAGTGCTTGCCAGGCGGAGGGTGATGGCAGGGCAGAGAATGAAGTACAAAAGGGCGTCAAGAGGGACAGCACAGTGTTGAAACTGCTCAGTATCTTTTTTTTTTTTTTTTTTTAGAGACAGAGAGAGCATGCGTGAGCAGGGGAGAGGGGCAGAGAGAGAGAGAGAGAGAGAGAGAATCTCAAACAGACTCCATGCACAGAGTGGAGCCTGATGTGGGGCTCAATCCCACAACCCTGGGATCATGACCCGAACCAAAATCAAGAGTCAGATGCTCAGCCGAGCCATCCAGGTGTCCCCAAACCGTTCCGTATTTTGATGGTGGCGGTAGATACACGAACCTGCAAAGTGCTAAAAGTGTGTGGAGCCCAAAATGCACACACACACACACACACACAAGCACAAATGGGTGCAGGTGTAACTGGGAAATCTGAATAAAATCAGATGACCATTTCAATGTCAGCATCCGGGTTGCAATATCGTACTACAACTTTGCAAAGTATTACCATTAAGAGAAACTGGGCAAAATGTACAAGGTATCTCTCTGTATTATTTCTTGCAACTACATGTGAATCTATAATTATCTCAGGGTTTTCAATTAAAAAAGGAAGTTTCACCTACTTGGGAGGAGTGGTGATGAAAGGGATGGGTTCTCTGAGGAAGTGACATTTAAGTCAAGACATGAATGTAAAAGGGGGGGGGGCAGCAGAATGTGCAAAGGTCCTGCAGCCGCAAAGAGCTTGGTAAATCCATGGAACTAAAAAGGAGACCAGTGAGACCCGAGTGGGGAGAAGCGAGGCTGGAGGCAGCAGCCAGACCAGGCAGGGCAACAGACTGTTCTAGAGACTTGACCTTCCACCTGAGAATAGAGAGAGACTATGGGAAGTTTTGAGCAGCAGAGTTCCATGATTTGTCATGAACTTGGGAAAGCTCACCCAGGTGTGGGTTGCACCTGGGTGCAACCCAGGGATGCACACAGAGAGACCACCGGGGCCATGGGGCAACAGGAAAACCATTTGAACATCCATCGAGAAGGAGATGGGCTGAGAGGCCACGTGCGGACGAATACTGGGCTTCACGGTGGGACTTCTTTGTTAAATTTTTTTTTTCAACGTTTATTTATTTTTGGGACAGAGAGAGACAGAGCATGAACGGGGGAGGGGCAGAGAGAGAGGGAGACACAGAATCGGAAACAGGCTCCAGGCTCTGAGCCATCAGCCCAGAGCCTGACTCGGGGCTCGAACTCCCAGACCGCGAGATCGTGACCTGGCTGAAGTCAGACGCTTAACCGACTGTGCCACCCAGGCACCCCAAGGTGGGACTTCTTAATAAAGAGTTTGGGGTGTCGGCCTTCTGGTTGAGCAGGAAATCTAAAACCTACGGACGGATCCTGGTGGGGGTCTACTAGAAACTAAAGCCATAAGTCACCCCAGCCACCACGTGAGGCCAGAGATTTCCTTCCCTCGATTACTCTGGAAGCCACAGGCTTACCCAGCGGTGCCAGAAACGCGGCCACCTCGGAGTCACTCTGGTCGTGCACCGGGGCCACAGGCGGCATCCTCCTGCCACCCGCCTCGGCTAGGACGCCTGTGACCCATTTCCTTTAAGTGTCAACCGATAAATGGCTTCTCGTTTAAGGGGCAGGTGGTTGAGATCGCATTGTTGGGCTTTCGGCCAACCCAAAAGGAAGAAAGTCAGCCCCAAGGCAGAGAATAAGTCAAAGGCGGGGCCCAGGCCTCGGCCCCTGCGCGAGTGAGGAGGGGGGAGGGGAGGGGGCGCCACTGCCCCGCCGGGGTTGAAGCCGGAAGTAGACGCCTCTTGACAGCTTCAAATTTTGAGAGAGGTGCTCACTTCACACGACTCTCTCTCTCTCTCTCTCTCTCACGCACACACACGCACACACATGAAGAGCCACAAGACTATTTGAAGCAGGGGGAGGTCAGACGGGGTGGGTGCCACACAGACCAGAGTTCTTCATCAGGATTCCACGTAGGGTCTTGCTGTTTGGTTTGTTTCCAGATACAGTGAGAGCCTCACAGAAGAATCTCTGGGGTTACATGGTCTGGTCCTGAGTTCCCCACGAGATTCGATTCCAGCTCGGTTCACTCACCAAGGACGTTTTTTACCAGCAGCATTTCAGAGTGAATGGCATTGTTTAGTGATTTTTCCTCTTTTTTTTTTTTACTGTTTATTTATTTATTTTGAGAGAGAGAGAGAGAGAGGGAATGCGAGCAGGGGAGGAGCAGAGAGAGAGGGAGAGAGAGAATCCCAAGCAGGCTCCTCACTGACAGCACAGAGCCCCACGCGGGGCTCGATCTCATGAACCGTGCGATCACCACCTGAGCCAAAACCAAGACTTGGACGCTCAACCGACTGAGCCATCCAGGTGCCCCGATTTCGCCTCTCCTTAAACAGACTTTCTTACTTCTTCCGGCCACCGGCTAGGAAGGGAGTGAGTCTTCAGAATCAGTCGGGACAGCAAATGGTATGCGGTAAAACCCTTTCAAAACATTGCTCACACAACTAGAGAATCACAAGCAGGGACAGGAATTTAAACGATATTGTTGAAAAAGGCGTGGAGTAGTCCCCTTGCCCCCCACATACCTTAAACCGGGATCGTAACCTCCATGCCTAGAGTGGGTAGGCAGGTAACGCACCCAGATAAGCAGGGAGGGGTGGACGTTAACGTGTGGTGAGGACTGTGGCCAAGTGGACAAGGTGAGCCCTGTCCCCGGGGACAGCCCCAGGCAGCGATGGCCTTTAGGGAGAGCGGGATTTTGCAAGAGCTTGCGACCTGGATAGATTTTTAAATCTGTGCTACAGATCCTAATTTTTGAAGACACCGTTCCGGTGAATAGCATGTCTATAGTAGCATCTGACCAGCAGGTGGCCAGTTCCAGTTCCTGACGACTAACTAAATTGTTTTTCACATTAGTCCCTTTTCTTTTCTCCTGCCAACCCCAGGAGTTAAGCGCGAGGAAAGGAGCCGTCTCTACAATCTTGTCTGGACTTTCCGGGGTTTTTTTGTTCTGTTTTGTTTTTTGTTTTAATTCGAGACCAACCCCCAGCCTGTCCATTTAGGCTGCTTCTAGCTGGGGCATCTCGGGAAATTGCTGGGGGGAAGAACCAGTTTGAAGCTCCCTATTTCCTTTTCATTTCTGTTTATTTCGGTGGTGGAGTCAGAGGGGCATTTATGTTGTTACCGTGGTGGCCATCTGTCTTGGGGGGCGAAGAACGCGGTACAGGAGGGACGCCTGGACTGAAGCCAGGGGCGGCCTGTCGACTGCAGTCCAACATCAGTGCTTCAAGCAACAGCAACGGACTATTGCCCGCTCGTAAAGACTCGCGGTCTTACAACGAATGGGAGGCCTTGGCATGAGCATTTTGAGAGCGGACTAAAACCCAGCGAGTCTGTCCTTGCTAGGAGGGACTGCCTTTTGAAATCGCTGTACGGATCCAACCGGGGTTGGGTGAAGTCGCGAGAAGTGAGGTTCATGCTTGTCGCGCGTTGGACATCCATCCCAACTCACTTCTGCCATCCATCCCAACTCAATTCCATCCTCCTTCCTCACCGAGAGAGTCTTGATTTTGTTAAGCGTCCTGCCCCTCCCGCCGCGTGACTCATCGGTAAATCCTAATCAGGGGGAGGTCAACCCTAGTGGTCGGATTCCCTTCATCAGTGGCAGGGTTAGATCAAGGCTGTGGCCCCGTTGGTCACTGAGGTGAGGGATTAGAGACCTCCAGGAAAGGATTTATCACTATTAATAATGTGCCGCCTAAAAAAAGATGGCCTCTCTTCTTCCTTTGGAGGTTGTCATGTCTGGATGTGACACCCGGAACTCCAGCAGCCATCCTGTGACCATGAGAGAAGGCAGCTTAAGGACAAAGCCCAACTGCCAGTGGCAGAGTGTCAAGATGGAAAAACCCACATCCTTGGGATCTGTTTGAGTCCCTACATTAAACTGAACTAGACAACCTTGAATCCCACCTCCCTGTGGAGTTCTTGTATGTGAGAAAATAAGTCTTTTTATCTTCTATGCAAATCTGAATTAAAGGGTTTCTGTTACTAACAGCCAAGGTGTCCCGACTGGCACAATGTTCATTCTCGAAGGTCTACGGTAAAGTCTCTTTTCCCTCTAGAGTCAGGTGGAATCGTTCATTCATCATCCCTTAGTTTAATGAGTCTGATCACAGGGCAAAGAAAAGCCTGGCCACAGGTAGAACCACCACATGATCCAGCAATCCCACCTCTGCGCCCCCAAAGGAAATGAAATCAGCGTCTCGAAGGGCTATCTACACTCTCATGTTCGCTGTGGCATTACTCACAATTGCCAAGACTGAAATGTCTGTGGTTGGATGAATGCATAAAGAAAACGCAGTGTTTAGAGGCGGTAGAATATGTTTCAGCCTTAGAAAGAAGGAAACCCTATCGCTTGGGATGATGCGGGTGAAACTGGGGGTCCGTAAGCTAAGTGAGATAAGCCAGACGCAGAAAGACACAAACTGCACGGTGTCACTTATAAGTAGGACCCAAAAAAGTTGAACTCGAAGCAGCAGAGTGGAATGGTGGCTGTTAGGGCTCAGGGACAGGGGAAAGGGGAGGTGTTGGTCAAAGGGCACAGCATTCAGTTTGCAGGATGAATACATTCTGGAGATCTAATGCACAGCGTGGTGACTGTGGTTAATAATTCTGTATCGGATATTTGAGATTTGCTGAAAGGAGATCTTAACTCTTTGCATCAAAAAAAAAAAGAGAAAAGGAAAGGTGACACAAAGTCAGGGCTGTATTAACTAGCTTGATTGTGGCAAACATTTCACAATGTGTATGTGTATCAGCATACCATATTGTATACCTTAAATAGACACAATTTTCATCCGTCCGTTATACCCCCCGAAAGCTGAAACACAAAACAAACAAAAAGGCAAACAGACCAAAAAACGAGGCTCTGGGCTCCCTTCTTCCCGTTTGTTTACCAAGTCCTCCCGTTCCTGAAGGAATGTGCACGAAAGAGTGCAAATCTACCTCTCTCTCTTTCTCTCTCTCTCTCTCTCTCCCTCTCTCACACACACACAAACACACACACACGCATCCACATACAAAGACAGGTGTGACGCAGTCGGAAGGGGCTTTTCCATGCTAATAGGTATTTGGAAAGGATCACATCTTAGGCTTACTTTTAGCGATTAAAGATAACATCCAACCCACAAAACATCATGTCTATTTCAGTCCCTTGTTTTCAAAGATGAAGGATATATAGGTCGGGCCACAGAGAAAGTATACTGTCTAGAAGTCTTCCGGTCGTGTCAGTGTCACGGCCCACTAACTCCATCCTGAAATCCAATCCTGTCATAGTCTGACACGGCAAATACTGCCTACCCAACATCCTCCCTCTTCTTTTCTTTATTAGTATGAAGGGGAATGTGGCTGTTGGGGGGGGGGTGTGGGAAGGGCGGGTGGTAGCAATGTCCCCAGCTGGAAAAACTACATTTCTCAGCCTCCTTTGTGGCTGGAACTGGCCAGTTCTCACTCAAAGACAAAGGCTGAAGATTTCAAATAGCAGGGCGGGCGTGTTTTGTGCCCGAATATCATGGCCCCTGCAGAAGTGTGGAAAGGTAACATCCGTTCCCCCAAGGAGTGAGAGCGTAGTCCTATCCAGAGAGGAGAGTCTATCTGGGAGGGATGGACTCTCCCGGGTCTCTGGAGACAGAGCTGGGGGAGAGCCACCAGAATGTTCTCTGGTGGAGGAGTGAGGCAAGAGCAGGGCATGATTACCGCAGCTGAGTGGAAGGACCAAGAACATTCTCATTCTCTCCTTGGAGACTGTCTCAATCCACCCGTGGTTAGAGCCACCTCTGTTGGTATATGTTCTGTAAATTATGTGGGCTGGGGAGAGCGGAAGGAAAGCCAGAGGGGAAACGGAGAGATGTTTCTGTGTTTTATCTGGGTCTAATTAAGGAAGTGATTAATTGGAAAACACAGGCCCCAAGAGGCAAAGGTGAGAGCCCTTTCCGTGATGACCATGGTGCTTCTGCTTTGGGAATGGCAATCGTTTGTCACCGTGGGTTTCCCTTGAAGAAGCTCTTTCACGGCGTCTGAATGAAGCGGCCTTTGGTCGAGGCGATAAATAACGTAAATTCCACAATTTACTTAAATGACTGCCTCCTCATCTGAGCTGGGTTAAAATGCTTTGCGATGAGCAAGTAGCCCCAGGGGGAAATGAAAGGTGGGCATTGCGGGGCTGGAAATTGTACTGCACAGCTTGAAATGCCTGCTTGGTGTGTTACCGAACCTCTGATGGCAAGCAAAGACTGCCAAATTACCCTGAGCAATCTACCCTGTACCACACACACACACACACACACACACACACAAAAAGACTGTGTTTCCAAAAGAACGAATTTGAAGGAGATTATTGCTTTCTTCCCTTCTGGATTCTTCCTTTTATTTATCCTGCTTGGCCGCAAGGGCTTCTAAATATTGTCACCTCTTAAAAGCGATCTTCTCTTCTTGCTCTATGCACACACACCTGGTCTGTGTGCGGTAGAAAACAGCCACCAGGCTCCTGTGTCCCTAGAGTCTCCCGGATGGATGTTAACTGTTCTCTAAAGGAGGATGGGCAGAAATCAAAGAGGGAATTCTTTTTTTTTTTTTTTGAGAAAAAAAGGAGAGGGGGGACATGTTATCTGTCTCTGACCATATAGTGTGAACCCCCGCTCCTTTCTTTGATAGCGTCCCATGGTTTTAGTCCCGTTTTCCCAAGCTAGAAGCCTCAAAACTACATTTCCCAGTTTCCCTTGCGGCTCAATCCAGACACGTGATCTGGGGTCCACCAATCAGACACAGACGTTCAACACTCGAATGTGGAAGTCAGCCAAAAAGCTTTGAAGGAGCTTTCCGAGGGGGCACCTATCACTTCAGGCACAAGGGGCGGCAGAGCCAGTGGAAGAGAGTGCCCGCTCAGGCAGTTCTGCAGAATGCTTTAGGGCTAGCGGGGCATGCGCGCGAACCACCTCATCGCCCGGGGCAGGGGCGTGGCTTTGATCCTGGACGCTGCTGGTTTAGCCTTAAGCCCGTTTCTCCGTCTTCCCTGCCTAGTATGTTCTCCGAAAATTTCCTTTCCTACTAAGACGAACCGGGGAGGATGTTATTTGCAGCTAAAACTTAACCCTACCCAGCGGGGAACACACTATGATATGTGATAGGACGGCGCTTGCAGAGGAGGGTTCAAGAAAGCTGTTCTGGAGGCGCCCGGGTGGCTCATTCTGTTAAGTGACTCTTGATTTGATTTTGGCTCAGGTCATGGTCTCATGGTTCATGGGCGGGAGCCCCCAGTCGGGCTCCGCGCTAATGGCATAGAGCCTGCTTGGGAGACTCTCTCCCTCTCTCTCTCTCTCTGCTCCTCTCTCCTGCTCTCTCTCTCTCTCTCCCCCTCAAAATAAATAAATAAACTTGAAGAAGAAGAAAAAGAAGAAGGAGGAGGAGAAAGCTTTTCTAGTAGGGAAAAGTATATCTCTTAAATAAACGGATCCTAATGCTAACTTGCCTTGGTACAGAGGAGCCCTGCAAGGGTCAGGAGATTTGAGGGAGCTGTTCTTGTGTCTTGGAACACATAGAGAAAAAATAATTGCAGCCCAAACACAGGACCACATCTACTTTCACGACACAAGCAAAGAAGGGACAGTCTAGATGGAGTGGTTCCAGGAGTATTGCCTTTCTCTCCCTGCCTGAAAGGTCACCGTTACAGAAAGCTCCCCCTAGGTCTGGAACACTGTTTCCATCTTCACGAGTGTCCTGTCGGAGGGCGAGTCCTTGTGATCGGGCTTACCCCTTGATCAACAGCTGCATGGCAGACTTTAGCTGACCCAGTTCTTGGGAAAGACGCCAGAAAAGCCTCAGGAAGAGGAAGGTGGCAGGATGTTGACAACACATTGCACGTAGCTCCCCAGATCTGGCTCTGTTGTAAGTTGTGAGTCAACACGGTTTTAAAAGAAATTAGAACGAAAACATCGCATCTTACATGGTTCTTTGACAATCAAAACAAGAGCGAGACAAACCTCTCTCCTGTTTCAAATGTGATTTCCCTAAATGAAGGAAATCTAAACATATGGCACAAAGCTTTAAAATCTGTTCATGTGTGAATGTCATGATAAATTTGGAACCGGTGAGTGTTACCAACCACCAGGCCGTGTCCTCTGGAAATGGAAGGGAATCTCCCGAATTCATCTTCTCCTCTTGCTGTGAGGCTGGCTAAATCTGTCGGTGGTGACCACTTTCCTCCCAGATTGGCCATGAAGTTTTGAGGAAAGAGCCCTATTTGCTACGCTTAAGTATACTGAAGGGGAGGTTAAAAACGAGACAATGTGGGCAAAGTTGAATGCTGCAGAAAATCTGGTGCCTTTGGATGTTTGAATCCTACTTCCATCTACTATGTGACCTTGGCTGAGTCACTGGACCTCTCTAATGCTGTTTCCTCATCTATTACATGAGGATGCTCCTTCTCAGCTTATAAAACTGTTATGAGGAGAATATTGATAACATTGGCCAAATACGCAGTCATGGTAAAGGCTGAAGAAATGGGAATTATTAAGTGACAAACAGGCCTCTACCTTCAGCCTAACCCGTGTAATGGCAAGGATAAGGGAATATGAGCTTCTAGTTGAAGCCTCTAGAAAGGTTATAAGCCAACTACAAGGATGCAGTAAGCGATCTTCGGAGGGGAGAGTTAAAAATGCAGCCTGCCTTCATCAGTGAGCACACAAGTTCGTTATCAAATTGTTCATTAATCTCTGCCACAGCTTTTCATTTGGAATTGAAATAAGAGCATGACCGGCCCTTTGGACATCGTGCTTACGTTTTTATTGTGAGTGCTAACGGGTTGGGGGCTAGACGCTAATGGACAAATAGCCCAGATGTAAAGAGCGTTCACTGGAAGACTCTTAATGGACAATTAGTTATGCACAGCAAACAAGTTCAGAGCAGAAGATGCCACTCGAAAATTGTGAATTTAGTCCAGGTTGAAAGATACAGGAATGGCTAAGTGTTTTGCACACAGGAAATCTGGTTGGCGATCCAGTGGAATCGATGCGTGTAGAGCACAGTCTCTTAAGGGTTTTGCTTTGCTTCTTTGAGAGAGGCTGTTGTTGTCTGTCAGTTCAGCTGGGGGTCCCTTCCGTCACGTTGAGAATCTGGAGCAGAGAGTCCACCAGCTTGAAAAATACGAGAAAGAGTTAAGCAAACATCGTTCGCGATACTCAAGTTCTAATGCTAGAAGCAAACGCATTCCCAACAAACAAACCATCAGCGTCACTCGGGAGCTTCGTAGAAAAGCAACTTCCTAGGCCTACGCCAGATCTACTGAATTGGAAACTCAGGGTGGAGCCCAGCGATCCGGGCTTTCCGAAATCCTCCAAATGATGCTGAGTACATTCACGCTGGAGAACCACAGCCGTCCCCCCCCCCCCAAGAGAGAGAAACTCGCTTCCTCTTTTTCTGGAGCCCCCTACCTCTTTCGGCTCTTTTTAATTTTGAAATACGTCTTTGTTCCCGTAGAGCACCCTCTATATGCTGAGATGAGAAAACGCTTTTCAAAAAGAGCTTATTACACTTGCCAAGATTCTCAGACAGTTCAGGCTCCCCAATGGTTAGACCAGCCATTTGTTTCTAATAAAGGAATTACTGATATTCTCAGACCAGTTATTACCTGCTCTGTGGCTCAACTGTTTTGACCAGGTGCTAATGAGGCCAGGGCCTGGGGTTCAATTCCCACACCGACCAATTCGTTTTGCTCTTCTCCACAAGCCCAGGCTGTACTATTAAGGGTTCGCCAGCCTGCCTGACGATGCTACCATCCATCTCGCAATATGAGCCACGGGTCATAAAAGGGGCCAGGGGAGGGTGAGGGGAAGAATCCAGGAAGCCCCTGCATTGGCTCAAAATACTGAATCTGAGCTGTCTGGCTCAAGGGAATGGAAGTAAAGCTACAAGGAAAAGAGGAATTAGTAACCTAGGAAGATCAACGCCTGGAGGCGGGGGGGGGGGGTGTCCGTTATTGGGGCGGGAGGAGCTCTCTTGGAGGTGGGGGGTAACTTCACTCTGCTGCCTCAGAGCAACTGTCGGGGCAATCGGAGAATTTTTAGTTATTCTTCAGGACATGTTGCTGCCTCTCCTGTATCTGGAACTTCCCTTGGAGCGTTTCACATATTACAAAATAAAACCTTTCAATTCTCTATGTTGATTTGATGGGGCAGTGGGAGTCATCCCTTAAAAGTGAGGGCAGACTTGCCTTCAAAAAGTTTCCTTCCTTGGGGCGCCTGGGTGGCTCAGTCGGTTAAGCATCCGACTTCAGCTCAGGTCACGATCTCGCGGTCCGCGAGTTCGAGCCCCGCGTCGGGCTCTGGGCTGATGGCTCAGAGTCTGGAGCCTGCTTCGGATTCTGTGTCTCCCTCTCTCTCTGCCCCTCCCCTGTTCATGCTCTGTCTCTCTCTGTCCCGAAAATAAATAAACGTTGAAAAAAAAAAAAAGAATAAATAAACATTAAAAAAAAAAAAAGATTAAGCTTAACCTTGAAAATGATTGGCCATAGTTACTAATAAAGTTCTGGAGCTTATTTGCCAGGACAGAGTGGTCTAGATTCAGTGCACATTTACATAAATCTTTTCTGAACTAAGTAAATAACTTTGTCACCAAAACATAGGAAGATGCTCAGAGTTTCTGACTACAGCTCTGGGAGACTTGGCAAGAGGACTTGATGCTTTATTACCGAAATGGGTGAGGAGAGCATATGTGGATAGAATTTAATTTTAAGAAAAGTCCTTCAGTCCCTGAAAATTCCGGCTGCTACCTTCTGGCAATGCTTGGCTAAGTTATTAAACCTCTTTCTAACACTGAGCGATGTATGGATTTCTAATAGATCTGTTCTCGTGGTACTCCCTCTTTGTGAATAAGATAACTGTAAGGTGTTTTCAATTTGCACATCCACATTCTTTCACGAAGATGGAATTTCCAAAGCAAGGAGGGTAACAGACTCTTTTGGCCTAGGCAACAACGACTCCAGCCATTGACTTTTTTCATATCGCTGGGAAATGTATCCAAAAGAATGGTACCCACGTGTGCAATAGTTAATTATTCAACCTAAGGTGGAATGAAATGGAATGGGCTTTCTAAACTTGTAAAGAAGACCAAAACATAAAAAGATGTAGTAGGAAAGCGAGGCCTGATTATAGAAAAGATGATTTTTTCCCCTCCGGTCACATGAATGCTGATAAACATTGTCCCCCTGAAACACTCACTGTCTGTGACTGCCCACTCAACCCACCCTGTACTACGACCACGCAGAGATCTCTCTAGACCTATTCTTTCATAATTGGCTTCGCTGCTTACAGAATGTTCTTCTGAATATGGCAGGAAAATTTTGATCTTTAAGGACAGAGCTGAATTTTTGTTGAAAACCCTCCAAAGTTATGCAGGGCCGGGTTTGGAGGAATAAAGCAACTCAAAGGGATGTTGTAGTTTCGTTCAAAAATGAATGAGCCGGGGGGGCCCCTGGGTGGCTCTGTAGGTGAAGCGTCCGACTTCGGCTCAGGTCACGATCTCGCGGTTCGTGGGTTCGAGCCCCGCGTCGGGCTGTGTGCTGACAGCTCGGAGCCTGGAGCCTGCTTCGGATTCTGTGTCTCCCTCTCTCTCTCTGCCCCTCCCCCACTCACGCTCTGTCTCTCTCTCTCTCTCTCTCTCTCAAAAATAAATAAACATTAAAATCAAATTAAAACAAAACGCATGAGCTATGAGTGTACGTCCATTTCAGCGTCTGTGAAATTGCTTTGGAGGGTTTTGTGATGGCAATTGTCATTAGTCTTCAAAGGAGAAGGCACTGCTGTTGGACATCCAGCCACAGGAAGTCCATAAAGTCAGCTGACCAAGAAAAGGCCTCAGCCAGGGGCTGAGAAGTCAGTCACAAAGCCCCCCAAGCCCTCGGGGCCATGTCACCCCCCAACAAAGAAGGGAGCCGGTCGTGACACCTAGACCGCAGATGTGAGCGAGAGCATCACTCGGGACTTTGTGCAAAGTTGCTACTTATTTCTGTATCCGTTGATTTAATCCAGATTTTCTTTGTGAATGAAGGCTACTAGAGTCTTCCTCCCGAGGTCCTTCACGCTACTTCTGTAGCCTGCATCCTTCATATTTGAGGTCAGCGAGAACCAGCCGGTCCCCAGGAGACGTCTCACACGGTAGCATACCGTCCAAGGGACACAGCGCCAGCCCCTGCCCTGCTCTCGCCGCTGAAGAGCTATGTGCCTACTCTCTGTTTCCTCACCTTTAAAATGGAGAGAACAGTAGGATTTTCTCGAATCTTCCTCCAAAGGCTGCTGTGAGCACAGAGAAAATGCGGGCAAACTGCTCGGGCCAGTACTTAGTTTAAGGTACAAGTTGCCCATCACTAGGATTGCAAGAATTTCAGTTTTATTATTTTTGCCGTTTATATAAATTTCACGGACACTCCTTCAAGGGTGATGACAATCACCTCATTTGCCGTTGCCTTGCTTCCTCTCTTTACATCTTCTTCTCCTTTCCATCCCATTTCCTGTCTTTGTATCTAAGCAACGCCAATTTGGTATGATTGTTTTCACTTCCCTTCTACAAGAGTGCCACTTTGCGTAAAAGGTCGCAAACCAGAATGCTCTCTTCTAAAAGCCTGCGTGAAGCGCCCCTCCCACTAGTGCTCACCCAAAACAAACATACGAATTGACTCAAATAATTTCTGGCCTCACCATCAAAATATTCTGGGAGGGCCCGGCGGGCTGAAAAAACAAATCTCATCAGGGCACAATCGCTATTAAACACAGTAATTAATAAAACTCCTAAACTGGAGTATGGAACCAATACCCTTCTGAGATGCAAGGAGGAAACATCGCCTATTCTGGTGGAAAGAACACAGAAGTGTCTGCTCGTTTCTCAGCGTGTATGGATGTCTGCCTAATTAAGTGGCTGCGAAGGCCTGCATCTAAACAATTTTATTCTTCTCTGCTCACACCTAACCTCCTTCTGACTCTCCCCAAACACCCCCACCCCACCCCACTTCCCCAGCACATTGTACCTTTACGTTTTGAACCTACAACTTTAAAGGCGCTGCCATCCTGGGGATCCCAAGGGGACTGGCGGATGGCCAGGAGCTCCCTTTGAGGTGGCTGATAGCTTCCGGTCCCCTTTCCTTCCATGAGGCTGAGCAAATTCCTTGCAGCTTCTTCCCAAAGAATATACTGCAGCTGCTGCTTCAGACTCCCCCCTTCATAAACATACGGGGACTCTCTCGTGCTCTTTTTCCCCATCAGGTGCCCTGTAAAAAGAAACACAAAAACAGAATGCCACCGGCTGAGCCCAGGGGAACGAAGAAACCAGAAATTTCAAAGGACCCCCCCCCCTTTAGGTTTGTACTGCTTCCTCCTAGGTGCAGAATAAACAGCATTTTATTATCAGAAGTTAGTTTTGGCAAACGTCTGGCGTCTTCTGTTCCCTGTTCGAAATGTGCGATCAGCTGGACAAAATTTAAAACTGCAACTCAGGGGACCTTGGTTTGGTCCCAGCACCTCGGCTAACCGGCTAGGTCACCTCTGCCAAGTTACTGAGCATCCCCGGGGCTCAATTTCCTCAGCTATCGAATGAACAGGTGGGACTAGACGAGGCCTGAGGAACCTTCCATATCTAAAGTGCCACCGCCGATTCTGTGTGCACCGACTCCTGTTCTCACCCGCGTGACGGAGGTTCAACATCTTCCTCAGTCAGTTATGGACTGCTACCGAAAAGAAAAGCCTTGATGCTTTCTCTCGTGTGATGAAACAAGATGTTGCTCTCCTCTCATCTCTAACACAACTGCACCAAAGGAAGTTTTCATTTCAACTTTCTTAGAATTTGGGCTGAGATTGAATCCAAGAAAGGTGGCTCAGAAATTCTCATTTGTTGGGTATGTGATGAAAAAAAGGATTCGAAACAGGTTCCGAGCAACACGGAGCAGCCCCGTACGTGCAGATTTTTCTCTGGGATGTCTACAAGACTCCGTGAAAGTCTACCGATGGCTCCAGGGATGCGTTCCCGCCACATAAATGAATAAAGGTTGCTGTGCAGGAGGCCAGGCCACTAAAAACGTGGCAATCCATGTAGGCAAGTGGGGATAGCCATAGCGTCAGATGTGGGTATGGAATCCAAGGTCTGCTCTGCTTGCTAACACCTTAGCCCCGTGCTAATAATACTCACATTATCTGACTTTCGTCAGTGCTCCCCTACCCCCATCTCTCTGCAGTGGGAACTTATCGGACTCTTAAACTCCTGAGACTAGGAGACCAACGATGCCTTTGACTGAAAGGTCGCAAGGAAAGCTCTTTGCGGTTCCGATGCTGCCCGGCCTTAGAAGCATTTAAGGTAAACGGCGTGGGAATAATATGTAACAGACCCCAGTCAGTGAACCTGACGAGAGCTCTGTCCGCCAACAGCGACGGCCTTGCTGTGACTTTACGGCAGGCGGGTGTTTACAGGACGTTTCGCTCGATCTACCCCACAATAAGTTGGACGAAAACGAGACTTGTCAAAGGTCACCCACGCGTAAGCGAAGACCCTAGGATTAAAATCAGCTCACAGTCTAGACTCTACCACATGACTCTGCTTCGAAGCGTCTTTGAACTTCCTGAAAATACAAGGCAGGAAGAAATCAGTCTGGGGTCTGGAGAGAAGGGTAAGGCCTACAAAAGGCTGATGTTAGAACGAGGAACCGAGGATCATATATCGGTCGATCGTGACTCCTTAGGTGACTCGGAGACGTTAATTTGGTGGGTATCGGGGAGCCTTCACAAGGGGTTTTACTGAACTGCCGTCTGAACACTTGCCAACCCACTTAGGACATGCCACCCCACACAGTTGGGACGTGCTCCCGACCGAACGAGTGGAATCCTGAAGGCCTGGCACCTCACTTATCTGCTTGGTCACTGGCAGGGGGGGGGGGGGGGCGGGTAGCCACGAAATAACCTTGCTCTTAGCCCTAACAGTGATTACGGGGCACAACTGCTCAGGAAGCAGCGAAGCATTTGGCTTTATTTATATGGAGGAAATTGAATCACGATAATGGGAAGGCAGGATTAGAACCTGAGGCTCCAGTGATGACCTCGGTCCCTCTTGCTCTCCCTCATTGCTCTCATCAGGATGCTAGACCTGAGAAAGGTGTGACTGCCAATGGAGCGGGGGGTGGGGGGGGGCAACGGAGATGTTTTTACAAATAGGAACTACATTGTTGTCATGCCCGAATAATTTGGTGGACTGTTCTGAAACGGGAAGTTAAAGCAATCCTCCCTTCTGTGGCTGATTGAACATAGGACCTTGTGACAGTGTGCATATTTGCACGTTTGGTGGGTGGTGTTCAGACTCCTACCCCCAGATCCACGGTCTGCTTATGAGGACTGGAAGTGCACCATCCACAACGTCCCAGGGAAGCACACACTCCTTGGGTCCTATTTCACTTTGGAGCTGGCAACTACCAACGAAATAACCGTCTCCATGGCAACGTGGATATGGATGACCCGTCCACCTCTATTTCTCCCATCACCGTTTGTTACGTGTCCATATCATAGTAATAGAGACCTCAGCATAGACAAAAGACAGGCCCTTGAAAACAATAAAACCTTGCCCAGAAGTAAAAAAAAACAACAAAAAAACCCAACTTTTGTTCCTTATAATCGCTTAAAAATACCACTAAAATAGCAGGTTTGAAACATAAAGCAATTTTCCTGAGCTCCAAATTTGACGATCACCTCAACTTAGGAAAATATCCATTAAGACATAAAGTGTTGAGCACTTCTAAGGGCTGGGTTTTTTCTGGAGTGATCCTTAAACTATATCTCACAGTTTCTGGGGCAGCCCTACAATGGAAAGGCACCTGCAGCTGAACCCCGGTGTTTCCGAATGCAGCCTGCCAGGACACGCTTGGGCATCAAAGTTAGAGCCACTGCCAGGAGCATTTCATGGGAGCGGAGGGGAGAGTTACCAGTGTCGGTGTGGACCTCTATTTTCATCGCACAAACAAAACATTTCCATAAACATCAAGCCACATAAGAATTTAAGTTTTCCATCTGCTAACTTGCTTTCCGTTGCCACACCATGCCTGTCTCAGCTGCAAGAAGCAATTCCCTTAACAAACCTGCAAATTGGTGCTGACAGCTTCCTCATGGACAGCAATATGTAGCTTTCGTTTGATATAATTAACATGAAACTGCAAGTCTTCAGGGATTGAGGAGGACAGACATTTACTTATGGTAGTGGAGGGCTAAATTTAAAACCTAACAACACCATTCATGCTTATGAGTGCTCAGATTCCCACGGAGAGCATGTCTGTCCAAAGCAAACTTTCTCTCAATCACAATGTTATTTTAGACCCAACTGTGATTTCCTACTTCACCTCCCTCTGTCTCTTGTTCTAATCAGCTCTGGCGCAGCCAGCCAAGAGACAAAAAGAGTGCATTCGAGAACAAATAGGAAAATAAGAAAATTTGGGGTGGCCGCTGGTCAGTATGTTCTAGGAAAGTTCAAGCACCACCAGGAAGGAAGGGTGTTTAAATGCCAGACACCCTAAGTCCCGGGGGGTGGGGGGACAGATGTGCTGTGGGACTACAGCTGTGGAGGTTGGCTTGCATCAGAAACGACCTGACTCTAGCTTCCCAAATAACTCTCTTGTTCTGCTTTTAGCCTGCAAGGGTTACCTAATAATAAGCCTTTTTTTAGTACAAAAATATGGAGGAGCAAAAGGAGATTGGAAATCTGAGAGCGCACTGGCTGATGGCTGGACTGGACGGTGGCCACTCCCTCTAAATTCCCAGAAGCCCCTTTCAAGTATCAATTCTAAGCTTGGCTTCTGTAATGCCTTGCAAATATCTTTCTCTCTTCAAGGGTAGGGGTTTTTCACCTTCACCCATCCCGGCCCCTCCCCTCCACGCCTGCTGGGTTCCGGGTGTCCCTCTAAGATCACAAACACCTTCACCTCGGGGCTGCCCAAACTTGGCAGACAGTTCTTGTAGCCACGATGAAAACGAACTACCCCGTTGCACATCCCCCCCCTACCCCCCGCCGAGTTCTGGATTTCTCTGCCGGCACACCCAGCCGTGGAGCTGAGGGCGTGACAGTTCCAGCCTCACCTCTTCCCAGAAATCCGTCCTGGTCCTCACACCATCTGTGAACCGCCCGATACTTGGATTAGCAAGTGTCTTTCCAACACACCCTCCCACACTCTGAGTAGATGGCTAGAGAACTAGGGAAACACACACACCACCACCGCCACCCCTTAAACCTCTTCGGGATGGACCAGCTTCCCGGGAAGTGTTGGGGCTGTCGGAGGTGGCCCTATGGGGAGGCGTCTGAGGAAGCTGGACGCTACGTATTGGCCAGACGGAGCCTGTGGTTGGCGCGGCGGAGACCCCCGGGGCGACGCTGGGCCAGCGCGAGGCTGCGGGATCGCTACCCTCCGGCCGGTTGCGGGGAAAGCTGTTGAGTGCGCGCCCCGCCGCCCGCCCCCCGGACGTCGCCGGCCCCACCGCCGCGCCCGGTCCTCGCCGCCGGGGTTCGGGGCCGGGACAGCGCACCTCCTGGCCCGGACCCGGAGGCCGGGACGAGTGGGCAGCGGGAAGGAGGAAGGAGCTAGGGGGCAGGGCGAGGTGGCAGGTCTGGGGAGGCGGAGGACAGCGGGGTCTCGGGGGACGGAGAGGCCGGGATCGGCGCCGGGAGCGGGCGCCGCGAGCCTTCGAGAAGGGAGGGAGGGAGGGCCGGCCAAAAGGGCAGAGGAGAGGAAGCGGCCGCCGCGACAGGAGGACCGAGGGAACTGGAGAGAGCCACGGACACGCGGCGGCGTTCCAGCCCCGCGCGCTGAGCAGCCAGGGACCCCAGGACGCGCTCCCACACCTGTGGCTGCGCTCGGCTCCGGCGCGCAGCCCGCGTCCCGCTCCCGGCGGCCGGGGTCCCCAGGGCCCCGGGACGCGCTCGGGGACCCGGCTCCCCACGTCGTTCAAGGACAGGCTGCGACGGCGCGGGTCAAAGGAGGCGTGGGGTCGGCGCGGAGGGAAGGCTGGGCTGTTGGGGCGCCGCGCGCCGACCCGGGTCCCCGCGGGGGAGCGGGAACAGAGCGGGAAAGGACCACCCGCCCGGCCTGAGGCCGCTCGGGGACGTCTTCCCGGGACGCGGAAGGCGGTGGGGGGCGGGAGGGGGGGTGCCGGGCTGGAAAGGTCGGGGCAGACCCTCCCCCCCCCTCCCCGCCGCCCAAAGCCGGCGCCCCAGAAACGCCGAGGGCTTGGGGAGACGGGGCCCGGGCGGCCGCGGTCCCGCCGAGGGCTGCGGCGCGCGGGACACTCACCCACGGCCCAGTGGTTGCCGCGCGGGTACATCTTGTCCAGCGCGGTGCCCGTGCCCGCCGGCAGCGGGGCGGCGGGGCCCCGGGGCGCCTGGCAGAGGACCAGCGCCAGCAGGACGAGGGGGAGCTGGCGGCGGCGCATGGTGCGGGCGGGGAGGCTGGAGTGCGCGCTCGGCACGGAGCGGCGGCCGAGGACCCGGACTCGCAGAGCGTCGCCGCCGCCGCCGCCGCCGCCGCCAGGCCCCGACTTTATACGGCGGCGCGGGCGGGGGCGGGGCGGGGGGCTCCCGCGCCGCGGCCCCGAGCGCTCTGACGTCTCCGCGCGGCGAGCCGAGCCGGGGCGGTGGGGGCAGCCGTCTCCAGGGACCATCCGTCTTCCCGCCGAGGGGGAGGGCAAGGCTGTGTCCACCCTGCCCCTCGCCGCCTCCCCCCGCGCCCCGACCCGGAGTCGCGTCCGCCCGGCCCACGCGGGATTCATTCTGCCCACCCTCGACGCCTCCGCTCCGACACGATTTCCCCAACTCCTCCCCGGCGCCACCGGGGGGTGGGGGTGGGGAGGGGTCTGCCGTGTTAGCTGCCTTCGGATCCTGCGAGGGGGGAGCCGCGACCCCAGGCCGGATCGCAGGGGTGGGGCGGGGAGGAGGGGGTAAGCCCCCGGAGGATGGACGCTTCCAGGCTGGGCTTTACTGGGTGGGGGGCGGGGGGGAGGCTCCAGGAGAGCGAGGGACTTCTGATTCTCACGCCTTTCCCCCTCCGTGGAGCAGCTCCCTCGTGGCGGCCCCAGTCCAAGGACCCTCGTCTCCCTCTTAGGGACCCCCCTTCTCACCACCGCCACCAGCAATAGCCTCACCCCGCCTGGGGTTTCAGAGCCGCCCTTGCCCGCTTGCACGATGAACTGCAGGACGAGCGGGGACGGGTGGGTTGTGGGAACCCAGCTAACGGTAATGTTATTATGCACCTGGCCCCTCTCATAAGCATATTGCTTTCGTCAAGAAGCCGCTTTTATGCCCAGGTCCCTAGGCTGCGTCCACCAGAAAGCTCGAGCTGCCCCTCACCCGCGAGGCACACACCTCTCCGGAGTAGCTCAACTCCCCTCTGCTCCTTGTGTTCTCAGCTGTGAAGAATGGTTAAGGGCGGGACTCCCGGCCCGATGCCCCGGACACAGAGGGGGCGAACGCCCTAGCAAAGCCACAAGAAACAGAAGCTGGTAGGGTGCTGCTGCACGTTCGGGCTGCCAGAGCTGGGGGTTCGTTTACGTGCTCCTGCACGAAGTGCGGGTGTTCCTCGCCCGCCTCTGGTGTGGGCGCCGATGAAGTCGAAATCCTGCATTTTCCTCCACTGGTGATTCGCTGTATTTGTGCGGTTCTTAGAGGGCTTCACGTGCACGTGGCACCACCGACTATCCTTGGGCTTGGGCGAGTATTTCCATGCCCGTGTCTGGCTATGAGATTTTTAAAAAAATGCTAATTTTACGATCGCCGTGATCAGCCAAGGAGAGAATGACCCATTCCTGAGAGAATGACCCAGTGAAAATCCGGAGGAAAAGCCCACGCTTGGTCTTGGCCTGGACTCCCGTCTCTCCTGGGTCCCCAGTCTCCTCATCCCATCAGTAAGCAGAGGTACGACCGTCAGGTGGTCATCCATAGGCTGGCTACCTCCCACTTGGCCGTGACCTTTACTATAAACACAGGGACTTGGCTTTGTCCGCCTGTGTTCCTGAAGAGAACCTGAATCCTGGTGGTGTTCGATGCGTACTTGGTTCACGAACGACTAACCTAAGAAACGTTCAGGTCTAAACGCCCTCGACGACCCTGGGTCTTTGGTGGGGGAGCGTGGAACTTTCATCTTTCCAGATTAGGTTGTAGAAGAATGTCCCTTTCTTAGTTTAATCAAGATTATTTTCAGATTTTTACAGTTTTTTTTAATGTTTATTTATTTTTGAGAGACACAGAGACAGACTGCGAGTGGGTCAGGGGCAGAGAGAGAGAGAGAGAGGGAGACGCAGAATCCGAAGCAGGCTCCAGGCTCCGAGCTGTCAGCCCAGAGCCCGACGACGTGGGGCTCGGACTCACGAGCTGTGCGGTCGTGACCTGAGCCAAAGTCGGACGCTCAACCCACTGAGCCGCGCAGGCGCTCCTATTTTGAGATCTTTAAATGATGCTTTTCTCCCATGAGATCATGGAAGAACGCTGTAGATACACGAACGTGAGGGACAACGGTACCGAAAGTGCGACTCTTCTACTTCAGGCCAACTACTGTTTCTTGTGTCGTTTGCAGGCCAGGAAGTACCTGGGTGCCCCCATTCACTTCCGGCCTTCCTCTAAGCATCCCAGCGCACAGGCCGTCTACACCCGGTCTTGGGCCTGGACTCGTGAGTTGCTTTGCCCTTATGAGTGATAAGGGCAGCGACCGTGTCCGTCCTGCTCAGGGCTGTGTCCACAGTGTCTGGCCCACTCCTGGGCGCAAGAACAGATCCGACAGATCCGGTTAGAGAAGGAAACCATGGCATGTCTGGTTCAGCGAGGATCGTGAATGCGACCTAACAGATCCTGGCTGAGTACCTTCTCCGATGCCTTTTAAACTCTTCACCACAGCCCCGCCAGGTGGAGATGGTTAACTCTGCCGACTTAGGGAAAAGCTAAAATGCTACGAGAACGACACCTCACCGCGCAATGCCACATTGATAAGACGGGTCTGTTTCTCTTTCTCGTTGTAGCCCGGAGCGGGTGTTCTCGGTTGGGAAGCCGCTCCGTTCCACATGGATGTTCGGGAAGCCGGGTGCGTTCCATCTTGTACCCGTACCGTTCCCCGGTGTGGCGCTGCTCACAGGGCTGTTCTGCGAGGAGGCAGCAGAGCCGGCACCAAGACGTAAGTCAATGCACTGCTTCCTTCATCGAGAACATCTTACCACGGGGGAAAAGCGTCAGCTGAGCTGAACAGTGTGTTAGTGACGGAACTGCACTGCGTTCCGGCACGAGCTCTCTGTCGTGCTGTAGGTGAGTAACAAACGAGTCAAGGATGAGCCGCTGGGGCATGGACCACGCTTCATTAGTACCGGCCTAGCGTACTCTCCTTGACTCCGTGGCCTGGGCTGCAAGGCGGCAGGAAGGGGAAAGTGAGGAGGCATGGCCCTCTCCCCATACGCCAGCCCACACGCAGCGATTCCCTCTTCCTGTCCCATCTCATCGGCAAAAATGCAGCCCCAGGGTCGCGGGGAAGCGTAACAAAAACTGGGAGTTGTGACGGTCAGCTGCTTGGCCCCGATGGCACCTCGGTGGACAGCCGCCGGAACCAGCCTAGTGGACCTCAGGTGTGAGGAGAGCCTTGCAAATTGTATTTAATAAAGTAAAACAAAATCCTACAAGGCTGGCAAAAGGGGGAATCTCTCCATGGACAGGAGAGACTGGACCTGTCGCCCAGCTCCTCTGCCCCAAGGATCTAGATCCCTTAGGGAATCTCTTGCTATCTACTATGATCAGCACCCTGGAGGCTCAATGGGGTGCGATACTCTCACTCATCACTGGGGCCCAAATTAGGAACATTCAATCTAATCTTTGCAAAGGGATCTTACCACGTAGCTACTTGCACGGAAGTTTTGTGCAACAAAACAGGCACAGCGTTTCAGTGGTATTAATTTTTCACGTGTGTGCAGGTGGGCCAGGGCAGCTCCGTTGATCCCACGTCGGCCCTGCTGGTCTTGGCTCCTGGCCAAGGTTTGATTTAATTCTTCTCCGCGTTTCTCTCACCCTCTGAAACCAGTGGGCTAGCCAGAGTATATTCTTCCGGCAGTGGCGGAGACAACCTACAAGCTCTCTTAATGCCTAGACTTAGAACTCACACAGTCATCTGTCTACCCAGCATGCCATGGGTCAGAGCAAGTCCCAGGGCCGTGCCCAGTGTCTAGATGCAGGGAGGCCCTGTTCCCCAGGAGGCAGTGGTGTGAGTGTGGATGTAAAGAGTGGGACCAGGGCTGCCCGGGTGGCTCAGTCGGTTAAGCCTCCAACTCTCGGTTTCGGCTCGGGTCACGATCTCATGGTTTGTGAGTTCAAGCCCTGGCATTCCTGTGGGAGACGGGCAGGGCCACACCCCTGGGTGCTCTTCTCTCCACCCCCAGCTGGCATTTTCCAAGGAATTCCATGGCTGTTTTCCCCCAGTGGGCTCGCTACTCCACAGGGGGTGAAACATACGTCTAGGTTTTATGGGAGCTAGGACTAACCCCAATCCTAGAGCCGCTGCCCATGAAGTATTCCCTCCTCGCCACTTCCGTTCCATTCTCCATGCTGTGGACTGACATTCCTGCCCACTCATGGGTCACCATTCCCATGCATCTTCCACCCGCTACGAGAGAGTTATCCGCCACCACCCCCGACCCCGACCCAGCACCTGCTACAGGGGACAACTTTTCACATGGCCTCCTGTCTTCCACCTCTGCTAGAAACTGACTCCACCTCTCAGTTTCCTGATTCCCGGTTTCCAAGAGAGAAATGTGATCAACTTGGCTCATTATTTGATCCAGCCACACCGCTTCTAGAGGAGTGTGTCCAGAATGTCCAGGCAACTCCTGTCAGGGGCTAGGAACACACGGGGACATCGGTGGCAGGGTCTGCGTGGAGCAGGGCAGTGTTCCCTGAAAAGAAGGGAAGATTAACACCCAGCGTGTCATACACCATGACCCTTGTCCCCAGGTCCTCAGGTCCACGTTGTCTTGTGCCTAATATTCCGTGATTTGTATTTTTCCTTTCAGCTTAGTGACTCCCAGATATTTCACCGCCATGGGCATTTTTTCTTAATTTCTCCCATCGAATTCAGATTTCGAAGCAGATCACATTGTCAAGATTTCCCATTTTCACTCATCGAGGGCATAGGAACTGTCCATCGGAATTTCTAACCATGTTGATTGACATAAGCAGTATTACCACACAGAATCAACGAAATTCCAGCCTAAATCGGTGCAACGTTAGTTAGTTAATCTTTTCAGCTTCGTCAAGAGTCAAGGTGTGTTTTTAGGGCGACTTTTTGAAATACGGAAACAGGTCCCATCTCTTTCATTGCCCCTCCCCCCCACTGTCCAGGTTGGGAGTCTCTTCTTAAGGGGTAGGGGCTACGTTTGCTGTAACGGGTCACGTACATATTGGTGTCTGTGGCAGGCTTTGAGGGCAGATCTTGCTGCGGTGAGATGCCCCAAGATTTCCAGGCCCAGGGCCGAACGACGGAAGAAGGCTGAGAGGCGAGATGGCCAGCAACAGGGCAGTTGTGTGCCCAGCGCGCGTGGGTTCTCATTCAGCCTCAGCCACGCAGGAGCCACTATGTGACCTCGGGCCAGTCACCTAGCATTCTTCATCTGTAAACTGAGTTCTTGTTAAGGGGGTCAAATGAGGTCATGTGTATCTATCGACGGGCAGCTGCTGATTTATTTTAATCATGGAGAAATATAATTAGGGCAAGCTAATTTTTATCTTACGTCGTGAGCTTCAAGGAAGCATTAACTTCCTTGTTCAGGGCCTCACCCGATCTCCCGTGCTATTTAGATCCCTTGAGGGGGCAGGTAATCATAGAAGTGACAGCTGCCACTTAGTGGACACCTCTGATGGACCAGGCGTTGTGCCTGGTTGTGTGTACCTTCACTCGTGTGGCCTTCACAGCTGTCCTGTGACACAGATGTCACTTACCCCGTCTTACAAATGAGGAAAGTGAGGGCCGGCAGAATGAAATGACTTGTCCAATGACCAGATGGTAATTAGCAGAGCCAAGAGTCGACTTCAGATCCATCTGATTCCCAAGCTCTAAGTGTGCTAAGGCTGGTAAAAATGGATTTCTTTGTAGTTCCAGAACTTTTCTGGGCTTTGACAAATTTCATCACCCAGAAGGCATAAACAGCATCCTAAAAATAATTTTAGAAGAGACGCTGGGGATAGTTTTGAGAGGCCTTTGGGTGAAATCTCACCGCAGACTCCTCTGTTTGCTTGTCAGCTGCCCGCCGTCCCTCCGCACACCCCGCCTCTAGAGTTTTGCACATCGCCTTCCAACTTACGCGGGGAAGTAGGCAGAAGCGGTGGGAGCATACACACTTGCTTTCTGGAGAGGCTCGGAGTTTTGGCTCCAGCGGGGACGGCCGGAGTCTCAAAAATCTAGCCCACCACGTCTGAAACCGAAAATATGTTTCTGAGATTTTTCTACTTGAACGTACACACTACTGGGCGATCCTCCTTGAAATCCAGATATTGCTGGCATTTCACTGGTCACCTTCCGCGGTCTTCCGGGCCCCCGGACAGATGGGGCCCTTACCCCAGACTCCAGACTGACAGTTTATTTGCTCCAGGGTTTCTCAACCTCGGCACTCTTCAGACTCGGGGCCGGATAACTCTTTGTTGTGTGGGCCGACCTGGGCCTGGTAAGATGCCCATGAGATGCGAGTACCATCCCTCGGTTGTGACAACCAAGGTACCTGTAGACATTGCAAATAGTCCCATCACAGGCGATAATCATCGCCAGCTGAGAACCTCGGGTCTAACTTAACTGCTCCCTCACCTGGTGCGCCTCGTGTTCCCACTTGAACACCTCCAATGCTGGAGAACTCATGCGATCTCCTCTTTGGACAACACCGACGTTGGAAAACTCTTCCTTATCGTGAGGGTTTCCGGCTCCGCCCCCCATCACGTGGTCCTATTCTGCCCTGCCCAGTCCTTCCGACGCACCCTTGCGCGCTTCCCAAGCTCATCAGGCCTGCCCTAACTCTTCCCCACACGGGATATTCCCTGTGCCACCCATAGGCCCCAAATGCAACAGTTGCTCCTCCCCTCCCCAATCCTCACTGACCTGGACATCCTCCAGTGTGACTGTGTCCCCTTTAAACGTAAGAAAACGCCAGACAGAGGTGCTGCTGAGGGTAACCACGAAGGAATCACTTGCTTAGATCAGCCCCAGAGGGAGCTGAGCATCGGTCAAGGGATGTGGTGGGCAAGAGGCACTCTTTTCCAGAACTTTCCATAGATACATGCTTACGTCACTTGGCCTCCTAGGGAAATGAAAGCCAGAGTATGAGATGCTGCCCGTTTCGGGCCAACTCTGGCTGGAAGGCGGGGGGGCTTCAGACGTTACCCCCCCACATACCGCAGACTGTGCAGAGGTGAGCACTGAGGCTGTAGGAGGGAAAGTTCTGAGCCTGAGCAACTCCGGCTCTTTCTTCTAAGCATCTATCCGCAGAGGCTACGCTCCCCACCCTGTCTCTCTCCTGGGATATTTGTAAGGACAACAATAAAAAAGACCGTGAATGTGAAAGCGCTTTCTAGACAATGTGAGAAGCTGACCGCATCAACGTAGAGCATAGTTCTCTCCGAACCATCATCCCCCCGCCACTCCTCTCTCCCCCACCAGCTGGCTTCTCCTGGTCATGGTCTTTCAACTCTAGCCAGGCAAAGTTGCAACTGAGTTTAGTAGTGAGTTCCTAAGAAAAATATTATTCAGGAAAGTCTCTGAAATGCTATTAGCTTAATCTGATTTGACTTATCAAATCAAGGTACATCTATCTGTCTCTCTTATGCTCCTTCTCAACGGCGCCTAGCTCTGTGGCACCCAGGTATTCAGACCAATACATCACAGTATGATGGGAACAAGGGTGCCTGGTGGGTCAAGTGCACACACGGAGCCTACCCGCACGGCCTCTTGGGAACGCCGGCGAAGGAGTGGGGCCTGGCGCAGAACCATGTCTTGTGGCTTGCATGGCGTTTCTGGAAGCCTGCTGACCACAGTGATGAGGAGAATAACATCAACTCAAATGAATTAGGTGGAAGCTACTTAAAATGATTGATCACAGCACCTAATATTATAATAGCGTGAGGGTCCTTTCTGCCAAAATCAGAACTCTAATTCAAGTTTAAACTAGTGTTGGTCCTCTTCAGGTTCAAATTGGGGCCACTTTGGTCATCACCTAAGACAAAGGAGGGGACACTACGTAGGTATCCAGAGACAAAGAAAAGAGAAGTGCTCCGGAAGTCAGGAGGCTTAACTCTGTGTGACCCTCTTGTAGACATGGTATTTCCGATAAAGCGAGCGTTGCTTTGTATTGATATCTCATTTAACTCTTATTAACAAGTAGATGGTTTTATTTTTCCCTTTCTTCGGGAGGGAGAGCCTTAGAAAATGCAGACAAGCGTCCATGGTCAAGCAGCTGGCATTAGAACCCTGGATATGGTACAGGCCCTCCCTGTTAAAACACAACTCTTCGTTGCTGACCCTGGTGCAGCAAGCTGTACGTTAAGGTTCCAGAGCTTTACCTAATTTCACACCTAATTTCTACCTGTCTGCATTAGTCATGGTTCTCCAGAGGGATGAACCAACAGGATATGTATATATATATGAATATATACAGATTCTCTATTATCTATCTATCTATCTATCTATCATCTATCTATCTATCCATCTATAGATTTTAAAGAATTAGCTCAAGCAGTACTGGAGGCTTAAAAGTCCCAAATCTGGGGCACCTGGGTGGCTCAGTCTGTTGAGCGTCCGACTTCGGCTCAGGTCATGATCTCACGGTCCGTGAGTTCGAGCCCCGCGTCGGGCTCTATGCTGACCACTTGCTTCAGATTCTGGGTCTCCTTCTCTCTCTGCCCCTCCCCCGCTCATGCTTTGTCTCACTCTGTTTCTCAAAAATAAATAAATGTAAAAAATAATTTTTTAATAAAATTTTAAAAAAGTCCCAAATCTGATGGCCTCGGCCAGCAGGCTAGAGACTCAGGGCAGAGTTGCAGGGTCCAAAGGCTGACTGCAGGTAGAATTCCTTTGGCTGAAGGGAGATCAGTCCTTTTCTACTAAGGCCTTCAACTGATTAGCTAAGACCCATCCGTATTATGGAGAGTCATCTGTTTTGCTTTAAAGTCTACTGATTTGAAGATGGAGATTTTTTTTAATATAAACCAACTTTTTAAAAATATAAACCAAAAAAAAAATAAAATAAAAAAATAAAAATATAAACCAACTTTTTTTTTTAACTTTTAGAGAGAGAGAGAGAGAGAGAGAGAGCACACGAGTGGGGAAGGGGGCAGAGGGAGACAGAGAGAATATCTTAAGCAGTCTCCATGCTCAGCAAGAACCCAGAGGCGGGGCTCAATCCCAAGATGCTAGGACCATGACCCGAGCCGAAATCAAGAGTCGGACCCTCAACAAACTGGGCCATCCAGGCGCCCCTAGACCAACTTTACTGACGTATCATTGACATATTAAAAGGCACCTGTTTTAAGGATACACTTTGTTGAGTTTTGACAAGTGTGTACGACCACCCCGATCAAGAACTTTTCCGTCCCCTCCGAGCGTACCCCCAAGCATCAGTAAATCACTGTTGCAGTTTCTGTTACCACAGATCAGTTTGTCTTCTCTAGAATTTCGTATCAATGGCATTCTACAGTCGATAATCTTTTGCATCTGGTATCTTTCATTTACCGTAATGCTTTTGAGATTTAGACACACGGTTGCATGTATCAGATGTTCGTCTCTCCTGATAAATAGTCTTTCATTTGTGGCTGTCTTTCCATTTGTTTCCTTATTCGTCAGCTGACGGATATTTGGATTGTTTCCAACGGGGCGGGGTGGGGGGTTGTTTTGTTTTGTTTTGCTCTGTTCTTTGTTTGTTTTTTTAACGATAATTAACAAAGCTGCTGTGAACGCTTATATCTTTGTGTAGCAGGCATATGTTCTCATGTCTCTGGGGTAAGTACCTGGGAGTGGAATTGCTTGGTCGTATGGTAACTAGGTAAGCATGTGTTTAAGGTTCTAAAAAACCGCCCACCATCATCTCCTGGTACAGAAGCCAATCCTCCCCATTTAAGTGATCCATCAAGTTATTCCTCTATGTTTGGAGGGCCTCTAATTCTACTTTATTTACTGCCCAGAAATAAATGCCTGCCAGACCTTTATTCCCGTGAACATTCAGACTTCTTCATGGATGTTTGCCCCTGCAAAGGGATGGCTTTCCAGAAGCCATTTCTACAGATTTGTGATTTAAGTTCCTTCAAAAAACTCTACTGGAAGTGAACTATTGTGAACAGGCACGTCTGAGCGCCCTACTGACTCCCATTTTAGCTACAGCACGTCAGCTACTCAGATCAAGGCACTGCAGGAATCCGGTGGTTTGGCTGAAGGGAAGAGAGGAGACGGGGAGGCTGTTGTAGATCCATTGAGTGGCTTCCCAATGGCCATTTCCTTCTGTCTTGCTATCCCCAGCCTCCCGTGATGGAGCGTGGCCGCTTCAACTCAATCATGGCCGTCCTGCTTCCTACTTTCCTAGTCTCTCCGGGGGCAGGAGTGGCTGTGTAACCTATTTTGGCCACTGGGACTTACGTGGAAGTCAGCTTGTGGCTGTAGGAAGTCTTCTGCCATCATGAGAAAGGGAATGGATACGGAGAGCACCAACCTTCCACCTTCTTCCTGCCTCGTTCCACCCAGTTCTCCCAGCCATCTTGTGACCATGGCAGAAAGGCCCGGAAAGACACAGAGATGTCAGCCCCGACATGGCTGAAATGGGACACCATCACTAGCATCTGTCCACCTCCGTTTCCTTGTCACGTGTGACGAATAAACCCTTATCTGTTTAAGCCACTGTTAATAAGGTTTTTCCGACCGCCCAACAAATCCCTCGGCAATACAGCCAGATTCTGAAAAACGACATAGGAGCATATCAAAGGCAAATGTCATGTCTCGTTGACCACAGCCAACAAATAGAATTTACCTACAACTAGGGTCGCATTCTTTTCTCAAATTTACTGGGAATCTTCTAGGTTTTCTCACTGATTTCCTCCTGGTGCAGTTTGTTCCCCAAGGAATATGGGTTGTTAATCCCTTCTTCCCCATTTACATGTGACTTTGGCCAAAGCACTTATCTGCTCAGCATCTGTTTGCTCTTTTGTAAGGGTTGTTGTGAGCATTAAAAAAACAAAAACAAAAACAAGCCAACTAAAAAAAAAACCGACTTAAGCATTTTATTTTATTTTATTTTATTTTATTTTATTTTATGAGGCTTAATTAACATGCAGTGTTACAGGTGTACAACAGGTTCAGGGGTACAATATAATGATTGAAAAATTTTATACATTTCTCCGTGCTCATCAGGATGTGTCCTCTACGACTTAAGCATTTTAAAGTGCTTTTTAGGGGCGCCTGGGTGGCGCAGTCGGTTAAGCGTCCGACTTCAGCCAGGTCACGATCTCGTGGTCCGTGAGTTCGAGCCCCGCGTCGGGCTCTGGGCTGATGATGGCCCAGAGCCTGGAGCCTGCTTCCGATTCTGTGTCTCCCTCTCTCTTTGCCCCTCCCCCGTTCATGCTCTGTCTCTCTCTGTCCCAAAAATAAATAAACGTTGAAAAAAAAAATTTAAAGTGCTTTTTAGATTATTCAGCTATCAGGAAAAGAGAAATCTCTTCCGTTATGCCAATCTTTAGCTTCCTGTCTCGTATGTTCTCTCGAGTGCTCTTTTCTTCAGTATGCCTGTGTTAAAGCACGTGTCAAAGTAGCAAATAGATGTTCACCAGCCTTTGTTACAGATTTTTGTAAAGCTAAATCAAGCTCTTCCAACGGAGGCTGGGCTATCTGTAGGGACTCAGGAGGTGGTGGTATTGATGATGGCGATGATGGAGACAGAATGATGGTTTGAAAGCACCGGATCCCCTTGTAGCCAGATGAGGGTCTGGACCTCACCAGAGTTCCATTTGCTTTTAGGAAAACTCTGCACCCCTGAGTGTGGATGCGGGGACAGCAGGTTTGTATCTGCCGTTCCCATGTCTTCTGCTGCAAAATCTCCTTAAATCACGATACACTAGGGGTGCCCGGGTGGCTCAGTAGGTTAAGCGTCCAACTTCTGCTCAGGTTATGATCTCGCGGTTTGTGAGTTCGAGCCCCGCGTCTGGGTCTGTGCTGACAGCTCGGAGCCTGGAGCCTGCTTCGGATTCTGTGTCTCCCTCTCTCTATGACCCTCCCCCATCTCTCTCTCTCTGTCTCTCAAAACACAAACAAACCACAATATGCTGTTATGAAGCCAGCCTTCCAAGGTACCTTGGAGGAAAGCCAAGTGTCCCTTCAGCTTGTCCAGCATCGCCCCGACCCCTCCCTCGCGGGCGCTGATTACTCAGACCGTCAAATGTGATCAGACCCCACGGTGACATGCTTTCCCTTTTCTCGTGCGCCGCTGTCTCATTTAGCTCCGACCAGGGTTCTCAAATGTCCAGTTCCTCTGGTAATTTTGACTTGAATGTATCTTTTGTACTTGCCATGAGTGTCACTCATTTTGCATTATCTGCAAATTTAATCTAAATTGAAAGTCAGATTTCCTTTCTCCTCCTGGTTGTTAATGAGCCCGGTGTATTGGATAATACAGCTTCCTGTACGGAGGCGAATGGGACCCTTGACTCTTCAGTCACATTCAGATCTAATTTAAGATGCCACTGATTGTTACTTGCCCTGACCATTTGTCAGCAGAACTCAAGACCACGTTCCGTCTAAACTTCCAGGCTCTCCTTCTTTAATTGCTCGATGAATTGCCTGGGTCAGAGGTTTCCTATCAAATAAATATTTAAATGATTTCCACTGAATTCCCCTGCGGGGTTGCAGGGCCGTAATTGTGTTCAGAAATGGCTGTGCCGGTATTAGAGAGAATGATTTGAGGCTTTTGAATCCGCCTAGCTTGTTGCTCGTTCGATTCTCTTTCACCATGTGTGGACAGATCAATTTTCTTATTAAATGTCTTAAATTCTTACCTGGAACAGCAGGCGGTTCATGAGAACATTCATTTCCTGAGTCATCATGTTGATGAATATTCCTCTGCTTCTGGAGTTTGGAATCCTACCAGGTGCCAAGATTCCTGTTCTCCTCACAGTGGGTGCAGTGGCTTTGAGTACCCCCCAAAAGCCTGAAGTGTCCCCCACTTCCGTTTAAGCACCGGAGCTTAATTACCCCCTCTTTACCGGCTTAGTAGCCAGGCGTTACGTCATCTTCTAAGCCAGTGGTTTCGGACCTTGGCCAGTTTTGCCCCCCACCCCCATCTCCAGCTTCCATCCCCCCACCCCGAGATATTTGGCAATGTCTAGAGACTCTTTTAGATGTCACAACTCAGAGGCAGGGGGCGGGGGGTGGGCAGTGTTACCGTCATCACCTCCTACCGGAGGCCAGGGGTGTGGCTAATTATCTGAAATGCATAGAAAAGTCCACAGCAAAGAATTTTCTGGCCCCAAATGTCAATGGTGCTGAAGCTGAGGAACCTTGTGCTATCTAGGCTGTTCTCAAAGTTGGCCCTCTCTTTCACCATCACCACCACCCACCTGACTGAGGAGTAAAGAGACCTCCTCCCCACTAGCTAGTCCCTTACCTGACTGGACCACGGCCCCTCCTCGTTCAGTTTAGGTGAGGGTGGGGATAAAATTAGAGATAGTGTATTTCTAAATCCCATTTCAGAATCCTTCCTTTATTCCTCCTTCCCTCCCCCTCTCCTTCCTTTCTTCCTTAAAAAAAAATTTTTTTAACATTTATTTATTTTCGAGAAGCAGAGAGACACAGAGCATGAGCAGGGGAGGGGCAGAGAGAGAGAGGGAGACATAGAATCCAAAGCGGGCTCCAGGCTCTGAGCCATCAGCACAGAGCCCGATGCAGGGCGCGAACCCACAGACCGTGAGATCATGACCTGAGCTGAAGTCGGACGCTTAACCGACTGAGCCACCCAGGCGCCCCTCCTTTCTTCCTTTTGTGAACAAATATTTACTGGGTGCCATCCATGGGCCCAGCGCTTTCTTAGACACTGTAGACAGTTAACAAAAGAGACAAAACCCCTGTCCATTGGGAGCTGATGTTCTAGCTGGAGAGTCAGATCCTAGAGGTGACACTTCAGAGACCAGTAGGTTCTATGGAGAAAAGAAGGGAGGGTTCTGTGCTCTGTTCAATGACCACCCCTGTTTCAGGGGCCTGGAACCCAGTTTTGGGGGAATAAGGCTGAACATTTTACTACAGAGATGTGTGTTGTTGCTATCATTGTAGTAAGGCCATTTTTCGATGACGTGTACTAAGACCACCTTCCATGGAGAGAAAACTGTCTAGAATGAACAGGGAATTTAAGCTGTACCTCACATGCGTGCTCTCATGCTTTTTGTCTTAGCTGTGCAAAAGCTTACCGAGACAGGGGACACTGAGTTTGACAGCCGGGTTTGCCACTCGCCAGCTGTGTGACCTTGATCAAATTTCATAATCTTCCTGAGGGTTCGATTCCAAGAAAATAATGGCACCTACCTCATAAGGATTGCTCTGAGGGTTTCGCGAGGTGCAGTATATTGAGAGCTGAGCACATTTCCCAGTACTTTGCAAAGTACTCAGGAAAGGAGCTTTTCAAATGTTCACACGGGGGGAGGAAAACTTTTGCACATTTCAGTTGGCTTTTGCATAGTGAGCCCTCACTACCTTCTTCTTCCTCCGTGGTTTACTGGGAGGCAGAGATTCAGTAGATACCATTTGGGTAATTCCCAAGGCCTCCTTCCTCTGTGGTCATGGCTTCCTGTTGGACCGTTCCCCCCCCCCCCCCACCAGCGGTGTCAAAGAGACACAGAGGCAGACAGCTGCCAAAGGGAGTGCAGTAGGGGAGAGCCCTCGGTATAGAACTGAAATAGAAGGTGGGAGAATGTTTACGCTTGATCTTAGCCAAAAGCCCGAGAAACAAGCGGGAGAGTTTTTCAACACTGGGTTGTGCTAAAGGAGAAATACTGAAGGACATGCTCGCGGGGGTCAGTGTGCTCAGGCCATCCGTGTTTGCTATTGGGTGTTTATCCAGTGGAGAAACACGCTTCTCGCTTCTCGTATCTTTACGACCGGAGATAGTTTGCAAGTTGGAAGGCGCCCACCAAAGTTGGGCTCCTACTCTCCCGCAGGACTGGGAGTCAAGGAAGGGGTAGCCCCGGACGCCTGCATTTCGTGGAGGTGACTCCCAGATCCTGGAGGACACATTTCCGGGTGGCAGAAAACTGACATCTCAAAGGGGCAGAGAAGGGATTTATAATTGCAATGTTTCTAAGGTAACTGCTCCCAGAAAAGAAATGCCGGGGACCTATGGTCATGTTTTAGAGGGAACAAATAGTAAATTCTTTTGACAGCGTTGAGCTTTCTTAGATTGGCATTTTAAGAGAACTAGGGTCATCCTAGGGACGTGGTTAGGGGCTGATAGAAAGCTCCCAGAGTTTGGTCACGCCTCGAAGTGGGGGGAGGGGAGCAGGGGCTGGAGAGAGTCCCTTGTGCTGCGAATTTTGCGCTTTTCAATGGGCCTGGCTTTCCCCAGGACCAAGGCCTCCGTCACCTAGGAGCAGCTCAGTGTCTCCAGGTCCCGGATAAACATCTTCACCCTTCGTTAATCCTCAGTCCACTGAGTCTGTGGCAGGAGCAATTGTCTGTTAATAGATGGCCTCTAGTTCAGAGGAAATGTTTTTAAAAGCCTGTTTAAGCGAAACATTTAAAAAAAAAAAAGGGGGGGGGAAGGGGGGAGCGCCTGGGTGGCTCAGTCAGCTAAGCGTTTGACTTCAGCTCAGGTCATGGTCTCACGGTTCATGAGTTCAAGCCCCACGTCGGGCTCTGTGCTGACAGCTCGGAGCCTGGAGCCTGCTTCGGATTCTGTGTCTCCCTCTCTCTCTGCCCCTCCCCCGTTCATGCTCTGTCTCTGTCTCAAAAATAAATAAATATTAAAAAAAAAATGAAAAGTCTGTTTAAGCATTCTTACAAAGAATGTAAAACAGTCTGGAAGCTCACATAGTAACCATTTCAATCCCCCTTTCTTCCAAGTCTAGCTGCCCGGAGTTGCTCGTTACTAATAGTGTGATACTTTGTCTGTTGTGTGTTTAGGAGGCTGGCACTTTCATTATCCCCATTTTGCAGATGAGGAGACCAAGGCCTCCTTCTCACGCTCAGGGTGACCGGCTGGTAAATAATGGAGCTGGGATTCGAGCCCGGGCAGTCTGCCTGCAGACTGTATACTCTCACCCACCATGGTACACGTCCACGTATTCTCCTTTCTCAGGGATCACATTCTATTCCGAAGCTTGCTTTATTCACTAGTCAGTATGCCGAAGGTTTTTTCCCTGTCTTCTCCTTTTGCAGGACTATTGCCCCTGCGTGTGAACGGACTGTCACTTATTTAACCTACTGCCACTTGGTGGTCATTTACGTGACTGCCTTGGTGTCGCAAACACCACTGTGATAAACATCCGAGAGCATGATCTTCGTCGGCATTGATGAACATTTCTGCGGGGCCCCGTCCTGACAGTGGAATTGCTGTACCTGAATATGTGCACATTGAGGATCTTCTGGTCATTTCCCAAATCCCAGAACCCGCCTGTATATAGCGCTGTGTCACTGGGACCTGGGACTGCCTCATCTGCTTCGCTTCTACCTGAAATAATTGGGCCTCTCACCATTTAAGGACTTCTCAGGGACAACAGCTCGTTGCTGACTGTCAGGAAATTAGCGTGCTGGGTCCAGGGTGCCGAGGGAGGCTCTCTGGAATGCCTGCTTGTCCTGATTTTGAATTGAAATTAACTGTTAATCCTGATGAACAGAGTGAGGGTTATAGACCCAGCTTCAGCTTGGCTGGAGGGGCTCCCAGGCACCTTCTATAATTTTTGAATCGAGGCGTAAATGTAATCACAACTCAGACTCTAAGTCTCCTTGGTGTTGAGCTTTCATTCTTCATCTGAGGCTTACATATCCTAAAGAAGCAGGTTGAATTAACAGTAGAGTTGGTTCATGAGGAAATTCTTTAATTGGAGCCAAAAAAATTCACGACCTCTTAACTTTCCTATAGTCTGAAGAAACCAGATAAACCAGTTCCAGTTGAATTAAGAGTATGAATATCAAGGAATATCCCCCCCCCCCAGGTTGAAGGAAGATGCTTTACTGTTTTTGTTTTTGTTTTTTCCAACCTCAGACAAAATGATCCAGGAGTGAGCTTGGGGACATCAATGGCTTTCATGCTGGCAATTTCATTGCTTTGCCATTAAAGTGGTATGTAGGGAGATGACAAAAACAAAAGATGCAAACTGCCACGTGTTTGTCGTCATTCAACTTACAACATCGTAGCTACAGTGACTTCCAAAGGACGGGGATGATACGAACTGAATATGCGTTAACGGACACAGTTGTCTACACCCGCTTGATGCAATGGAGGGAAAGAGCCACAAAATGGAGTCAGACAACATACCAGGTCAAAGTCTTTTTTTTTTTTCCTTGTGTAGACTTATTGTCTGATTTCCCAGAAGTTTGTGATCTTTATGGAGAGTTGATTGATGTATATATTAACATATAAATATGTATTATATATATATTAAGTTTATTTACTTATTCTGAGAGACAGTGCAAGTGGGGAAGAGGCAGAGAGAGAGAGGGAGAGAGAGAATCCCAAGCATTCTCTGCACTGTCAGCGCAGAGCCCAACGTGGGGCTCAATCTCACGAACTGTGAGATCAGGACCTGAGCCGAAATCAAGAGTCAGATGCTTAACCGGCTGAGCCACCCAGGTGCCTCCTTATCGTTGTTATTAGCTGTAGAATTTGTTCTCACTTTATTTTTTTATTAAAAAAAAATTTTTTTTAACGTTTTTATTTTTGAGACAGGGAGAGACAGAGCATGAACAGGGGAGGGTCAGAGAGAGGGAGACACAGAATCTGAAACAGGATCCAGGCTCCGAGCTGTCAGCACAGAGCCCGACGCGGGGCTCGAACTCACGGACCGCGAGATCGTGACCTGAGCCGAAGTCGGCGGCTTAACCGACTGAGCCATCCAGGCGCCCCTGTTCTCACTTTAAAGAGCAATCAGGAAACCTTCCACTGCACCTGGCCCTTCCCCACCTCCACCTTCCTTGACTGAAGTGCCACCTTTTCACCTGACAAGACCCCTGCCCCATCCTGCGTGCTCCCCGAGCGTGTCCTGTCCTTGTGTTTTCTGAGGTGGTACCTCGGCCCAGGGGGAACCCTGCTTTGACCTTCCTGCCCCTTCTATTCTCTCAGCTCCTTCCCCGCCCCTCAGGAGACCAGTGTGTCTCCCCCATACCCCCAGGAACCTGACTCTGAGCTGCCCCTTGCCAGGATCTTCGCTAGGTTCAGCTGGGACGGACGTGTCCCCAGCACCCTGAGACACAAGCAACTTCATCCGGGGGCAGGTCTCCCCACCATTGTTCAGACTCTCCCTTATTCTTGCTGTTCTGCCCACAGGAATGCTCTTTCCATGTGCTCCGGTGCTACTGACCCTACTCTCCAAGGCTCAGCCAGAAATGCCACTCATCCTGGTGGCCTCCCGCTGTCCCAGCCACAGGGCCCCTGCTCCCAACGCAGGGGGCGAGAGTCCACTGCACCTTCCCGGTTCAACCTGCTGGTCTCCGTGTTCGGCCGGTACTTGACTTCCCCACTCTGACGGCATATGGCTTGAGGCCAGAGATCAAGTCTCAACCTGGGCTCTGTTTAATTAGCAGTTGGCCTGGGAGTGGGTTTCCTTTACCCAAGTGAAATATCCACGGAAAAGACTGGAAGCCGAGCCACCTGCTTCTGTGACTGACAACACGAAGATCCCTCACTGAGTGGCTCATGGGATCCAGACGTACCTCTGGGCAGGGTGGGGAACCCCACGCATCTCTGCCCTCTGTTGCCAGCCGTGGTCGTCTTTGCTAACTTCCCCTTCTTATTCTCCCCCTTTGAGCCCCTCGGTGTCTTCTCACGCTCTCTTTGCTTGTCCTCTTATATAAATAGAGACCCTGTCATGTACCTGTCGATCAACGAACCTTTGCCAGTCAGTGGCATGGGCCGGCTGCCAACAATTGCTATCTGTCGGTGGCTGACCAATATGACCGCACCAAAAGGCGCATTGGCTCCTTTAACCCCTACAGGAATCCCGTAAGGAAGGTGTACATTGGGGTCCCCCATCGGAGAAGATGAGGCTCAGGGAGTGACAGCGGTCACCTAGGAAGCGAACGGCCGAGCTGGGATGGATTCCAGGCCTCGCTGCAACCCAAAGCCTGTGCTCCTAAACCCCACATGGGCTGTCCCTGCCGTGGCACCTGCTGTGTCTCAGGCCTTCTCGCAAATTATAGTGTAAAGGTGTTTGTCTTTGCCGCAGACGTTTGAGGCGGTGACCAAAAGAGACATTGCCTTTTCACGGGGGAAGGAGAGGGGGGCATCAAGGGGTTTCTGAAACTGTTACCGGCTGAGGTGTGGGGGGGGGGCGCCTCAAACTCCCACGCGTTGCCAGGCCCTCTTACAGACAGGCCCCTGACCCACCAGGAAGCCTGTCTTTAGCTAATAACGCCTCGTCCTGGGGTTATGGGGGGGCCTGTGTCCTTTTCCATGGTCTCTCAGCACCTGTGGCCCCCATGCCACCTCTACTCCCTACTCACTGCCACACCCCTCCATTTAAACTCCCCCAGCAGCTGGTTCCGAAATCAGGCCCCTCTCTCATCTCCGACCCAAACCTCCCTCCCAACCGCCCCCAAGACCCCCGGGTGTCGGAGGCGCCCCTGCACGTGTGTGATCCGACATCTACCGGCTATTCCTGTGGTTCCCAGCAGACGAACACAAACACGCTGCCCGCCCCGCTCCCTCTCTGCCTCCCATCCTATTTCTTCCTTCGCCCAGGACATCTCTCAGAGGGCAGGCCGCCCCGACAGCACAGCCGGCTCATCAGCCAAAGCTCGCTGGCCTTCCTCCTGGATCCCACAGCGACACGCAGAGACTACGGCTCAATAAACGCCTCCTCCAGGCGGGATGAACTACAGCTCAGGGCAAAGCCGGTCTCTGTTTGCTACTGGCTGCGAGGATATAAAACCTGCACACACACAGCCCTGAAGGCCAAAGAAGAGAAACCCGCAAGAAACACACGTGTTTACGCCCCTGGCCAGCTATAAGCACAATAGGTTGTCATCGCGTCCCGGATGCATCCCGTCCCAGGCTTGGTGGGGGCTGGCGTCAGCCCTGAGCTCTTTTGGCGGCCACATCTGTGAAAGCCCCTCCTCTGGCGGCCACCTCCAGAGGGTGGGTTTCTGGGTATTGATTGCCAGCCTTGCAGCTTAAGAACTCCCGTTCTTTCCCTGTCTATAAACACCATCTGTTGGGGAGAAATGGTACCAGGAAAAGGAGATTGGACTAAGCAGTTAGAGAAAGGCGGCTGTGGGTATGAGGGGGTCTACTGCCCTTACCCGGAGGCTCCAGAAGGAGGGGCCCGGGGTGGGATTTTTCTAGACCAGAATCCCACAATGGGGCAAAGGTGGAGGAAAGCAGTGACATTGAATGACCTTCACTGGGACGTTGAGCAGGTCTGCAATAAATTAGAATGATTTCATGTTAGGATGAGATGGGCGGGGGGGGGGTGTCTCCACCTGTGTCTCCTTCCCCCAAACCCATCAGTTTCGCCCCTCCCCCACTGCCTAGAGGGACTATGTGCCCAGGGGACTGGTCCTCATGCTCTACCTCCCACCACACACCCGAAGCTGGCCCAGGGATGGTGTCACGGTGGCATCCGAACACACATTGATGTCCCTCTTCTGCAATCATGTTTCCTCCGGGCGCTGTGCTTGGAACCTACACCCTCGGGCTCAGTCCTTAGCCTTGTGTTTTCCCCCATGGCCTCAACCCGTCTATGACCAAAACGGGTGCTTCTCAAGGGTGCTTGTCCCCTGGTGCTACCGGGAGTCGCTACTGCACCGGATGACACGGTGATCGTTCCAAAGACCCTCCCAGGCTGGAGCTCATGGTTGGGCTCAGTGGGGTGAAAGAAAGTGGGAGGTTCCCTAGGAGCGACGTAAACTCAATTGTCACAGTAGTATCTGTAAAACAGACAGAGATTTGGGGGGACCGCTTGCTAACAGAACCACGCTCTCTCCTACTGTCACGTAGCTGCTAGAGAAGCGAAGACCATTTTGGGCCATGTATGGACAATTGTAATACTTGAATCCAGATTAACTAGGGTGGGACCAGTTCTTCATGCTGTTGAGATCCTGGATCATGGAGACACATCTTGGCACCACGCAAAAACTCACCTTGAATGGGAAGATGTGGGTTTGCCATCCCAAATCTGCTACTCAAGGGTTGGTCGATGTCTTTGTGCCACCCATCTTGCTGAGCCTGTTTCCTGACCCACAGTATGTGAGTTTTGATGCCTTTCTTGCATATTCAAAGGGCCAGAGAGACGACCGAGTAAGCTAAAACATCACAAAGGGCTATGAGCTCATTGTGTCGTATCTGGTTCTTGGTATCACATCTCAGGAACTTCATGTTAGAGCAGGAGAAGGCGGGGAGGGCTGCAGTGTCCTCTGAGGGCCCCACGTCTCACAAACAGCCTGGTTAGTGAGCTTTGCTCCTTTTTTTTTTTTGCCTTGTGGTCTTAGGCCAACTTACTTAAATTCCCTGAGCCTCAGTTTCCCTATCTGTGATGTGGATAATCACGGGGAATTTGAAGAGTCTATAAAACCCTGGATATAAACCACTTGGCATATAAAACAGGTATTCAAGAATTGCCCGATTCTTTGCTTTCTGAAGGAATTGAGGGTGCATTACCAGGAGGAGGGAAATCTGAAGAGGGACCAGATTGTTGTTTTCAAACATTTGAAGGGTTGTCATGAGGACGCGAGTAAACTTTTTATGTGTTGTTTTGGAGGCTAACGCAGTGGGTGAGAGTCACACGGGCTTCTGTTCAATAGGAGTTGAGCACTTTCTATGCTGTTCCACAGAACACTCTGCTCCAGGAAACAGTATCAGTCACCATTAGGTATAAAAAGCAAGGCTTGATTCACTACCTGTCAGGGACGTTGTAAAACACCCCGCTGCCATGGGAGAGAGGGGATGAACGGGAGTTTCCTTTCTACCTTAAAATTCTATGATCCATAACATTATGTTCCTGTAATTCCCTCCTATCTGTTTTCACTCACAGAGACAAAACTTATAAAAGCCATCCCTTAGAGGGTTATGAACAGCTACCTCCACGTACATGTGGCTTTAGAAAACAAACTCCCTCAGCTCTACGTATAGGAGGATTGCCAGAGTCATCGGGGGACCTTCTTCTGTCACCTTCTCTATGGCAAGAATAACAGCCCTGATGTCTCTGATGAAAATCTGAAGAGCGGACCAAGAGCCAATGGCCAAAATCAGACTCTGCCATTAAAAATCTGGAGTAAACTCAACCTGGGCAAACCGGGATCTAGGCAAAAGTATATTTTAGCCCTCTCACCCTCAGTGTTTTAATTTACTTTTTTTTAAACACATAGAAATGTACAGAATAATATAAATTACACTTTATGTATATATCAAGCAGATTTACCATAACTTATGCCATATTTGCTTTAGATCATTTAAAAAAAAATAGCACTGATCCCTCTGAAGCTTACTTTGGACTCCTTTCCAGCCCCATCTCCTTTTTTCTATCCCTAGAAGTATCGACTGTCCTAAAATAGAAACCACAGCCATACATGTTTCCCTCCGTTTTCATTACATATGTATGTATCTATAAGCAATGCGTATGCATTCCTTTTCCACTTCTGTGTAAGAAAGTGCCCTAAAACATAGAGGCTTAAAAGGACAATAGTCACTTATTTTCTCAAAATAAATTCCATGGGTTGGGAATTCAAGAGTAGCTTGATTTGGCCATTCTGGTTTGGGGTCTCTCTGAAGGTTGTAATCAGATGTTGGCTGGGGCTGCGATCATTTGGGGGCCGGAGGCTCAGGCTACAGGGTCCACTTCCCAGGTGGCTCGATCACAGAATGAGAACGTTGTTAGTCATTGGCAGAAAACTTCAGTTCGTCTGCATAGGACCTCTCCACATGGCTACTTGAGTGTCCTTATGGCATGGGAGCTGGCTTCCCCAGACCAAGTGATGAGAGAGAGAGAGAGAGAGATGAAGGGACAGAGAGGGAGAGAGAGAAATTATATTCATTTTCCCCTTAAAGTCTAATAACATTATTTCCATTGTACTCCGTTGGCCAGGGCAGCTCCATGATTCAAGGGAGGAAACAGAGACCCCAGCGCCTGGTGAGATTAGTTCTGTTGCAGTGTGCTTAGGTGGGAATGTTGGACTGGATTTATCATGTGAAATCTGCACCCCCATTCACCCCCAACTACTTTCCACAGGAATGTCCAGAAGACCCTCTCAGCTGAGGCTTTGAGAAATACATAAGTGAGGGAAGAATCTGAACCCTTGAAAAGTATGTGGTTGGTCTCCTTGTAGAATAGGTATGGAAGCACTGGAAAACACCATTGAGTTGGTTCTGCGACCTCAAGGGTGATAAAGGAACCCTAGAGTAGCAGCAAGGAGGTGGCTGCCTTTAACTACCAAAGTCAAAGTGGGCACATCTGTAAAGGGCAGCAGGGATGTACCAGTGATAAGAATGCCTTGGACTTCAAAGATCTTTCGTGGTGGCGAATTGATCCTGGTATCTCTAGGAAGACAATAGATAGCCCACTAGAGTATTGTCCTGGTTTATGTAACAAGAAAAACAAAAACAAAAACAAAAAATCAAAAAAACCTCTAGGTCTGGTAGCCCCAAACCTAACTTGAGTAACCAGTCATGATCATTCACTGAATTTCCAGATATAAATCAACGACCAGACCCAGAGTCCTTAGCTGCGGGGAAGCTGTGCCTCCTTGAGGAAGTACATAAATATACACATTATAAATGTACACAAAAGTACCTATTATAAATGTACAAATAATTGATATACATGTTATAAATCTTCCTTAAAGCTTTCTGCAAAAGGATCTAAAACCATTTACTAGAGAGACGGTGCATTGGGGAAATGGAAGTATCTAGACTTAGATATTTTGGAACTTACTAGACCCTGGCTCTGAATTGACCTTGATCCCTGGAGACCTAAATGTGACTGTTCTCACACATCAAAGTGAGGGCTTATAGTGGTCAAGTGAATGATTGGGTCTTAGCCCAAGTCTGACTCACAATGGAATTGATTGGTCTACAGACTCAGGTTATTTCCCCAGTTCTTAGATGTATATTTAGAATGGATGTACTTGGCCCCTTCAGAATCTCCAAATACTCTCTGACATGTAGAGTAAGGGTCATTATGGTAGGAAGGGCTAGGTAGAGGCCTATAAACTCTCCCCTCCCTACCAAGATAGGGGAAGCATAGAGAGCAAGGCCATCATCAAAAGATTGAAAGAAATGGTGTGGGGGGGTGATATTTATCACCATTTAACTCACCTGTTTGTCCTGTGCAGAAGTTGGGTAGGTCTTGGAGAAAGTCTATAGACTATTGTAAGTTAAAGCAGGTGGTAATTCCAATTACAGCCCCTCGCCCAGATGTAGTATCTTTACTTGAACAAATCAACAGAGCCCTGGGACTTGGCACACGTCTGTTGACCTAGATAATGCCTTTTCCTCCTTACCAACATGCAAGACCATCGAAAGCAATTTGCTTCTACCTGGCAGAGCGAACAGCACACTCTTACAGTCTTGCTTCAGGGCTTTGTCCGTTGCCCCCCGCCATAATATGGTCCAGACAGATCTTGGTCATTTTGACAGTCCACACAGTGTCCCTGGGATACCCACACTGACATGCTGATTGAATCTGATGAGGAAGAAGTAGGAAGTGGCTTTAGATGCCCTTATTAAAGGCCCACGCACATCAGAGGGTGAGGATAAATCTCACGTGATTCAGGTGTCCCCCACTTAATTGATGATTCTGGGGGTTCGATGGCCTGGGACATGTCAAGCTTTTCCCTCTCTAGTAAGAGGTTAATTGCTACACCTTGCATCTACTAGGAAAAAGGAGGCACGGTGTTTGATTAGCCTTTTGGATTTCAGAAGCAACACATACCACATATGAGTGTGTTACTTTGACCAACCCACAGAGTCTCCAGTTAGGCTGCTAGTTTTGAGTGGAGACCAGAGAAAAACCAACATTTTACAGCCTATTCGACTATATAGACCATATATATAATATGTTGACCTATCAATAATCCAAGAATTCTGAAACAGCCAACTGAAGCCTATCACACTGTTGCAAAGTCCAAGGGACAAAGTTAATGGAGTTTCAAGCAGGCTTCAAATATGATTTCATAATCTGCAATTTATTGCTATGCTCTGGCCTCTAATACTGTTTATTAACGTGCCATTTTCCTCCTGGTACAGGAATTTCACTCTCATTCTTAATTATTTCTGCTTTAGTTGGGGCTGTCAGTAGTTATTTCCTTGTGATTAGAGATGCAAATAGCCTCAGCCTTCCTCAGAAGTGGAATCGCCCCGGGGATCTCACTGCCTTCCTGCTAATTCCTCTCCCCGGACGGACGATGGACGGGCTTACAGAAGAGACTCAGAACTCACAGCTACATAAGCCAGTGTTTGGGGAAGAAAGGACATCAAAGACACCCCCTTAGTGGCAGCTATCCTGGAGACGTGTGCGACAGGGGACCCTGCTTAATACTTCCTGTTAAATGACACTGCTGTGTCCCGAAGCCGGTTCTTCCGAGATGTTGAGCGGAATATTCAAGCGAATTCTTGTATTCACATTCCCCCAACCAATGTATTTATTGAGCAGCCACTCTCAGCTCAAGATTTTTATATACTTGTTTCCTCCGACCTCTCCTGGAGTGCTAAGGAAACACATAGGAACTGGCACTTGGGGGAAAGACAGGTGATGATGGCAGGTGATCACAGCACAAGCAGGTCGTGAGCTCAGACGGTAGCCTTACATGGACAATCGCAGAGGGCACGGACAGGAGAGGGACTGTCCTTTCATGCTGCCTCGAGGTCATGGTTGGTTTTCTGTGGATAAGCTTCCCAGCCCGGCTACCTGGCTAGGAGAGGACACCCCCCCCTCACCTGGGCTCTGGTCTCAGTGTAGCCTCAAGACCTTGCCTGAGTCAAATCAGTACAGTCACATCCGACCCTGCCCAAGCAAGGATCCCAGGTCCCCCTCGGGCCCGCTTCCCTCACCTCTGAAGCCACATAACAAAGTTGGCCCAAATTTAAACTCCAGAAACTTCCAAGGAAGGGGTGGGAGGGAAGTAGCTTCCTATGGCCTTGCTCTGCCAAGAGGCCCAATGACCGGCACCAGCAGCCGGTGTGTGTGTGTTAGGAATGCACGATCTCAGGCCCCACCCCAGTCCTCTGACTCAGAATCCACGTTCTTTTTTTTTTCTTCAATATAATTTATTGTCAGATTGGTTTCCACACCACACCCAGTGCTCATCCCAACAGGTGCCCTCTTCAATGCCCATCACCCACTTTCCCCTCCCCCCCCTCCCCCATCAACCCTCGGTTTGTTCTCTGTATTTGAGAGTCTCTTATGGTTTGGCTCCTTCCCTCTCTGTAACTCCCCCCCCCACCTCTTCTCCTCCCCCCTGGTCTTCTGTTGAGTTTCTCAAGATCCACATATGAGTGAAAACATATGGTATCTGTCTTTCTCTGCCTGACTTATTTCACTTAGCCTAACACTCTCCAGTTCCATCCGCGTTGCTACAAATGGCCGGATTTCATTCTTTCTCATTGCCAAGTACTATTCCATTATATCTATAACCCACGCTTCTGCACTGCAAAGGAAACAATCAACAAGACTAAAGGGCAACCGACGGATTGGGAAAAGATATTTGCAAGCGACATATCGGACAAAGGGCGAGTAACCAGAATCTATAAAGAACTCACCACACTCCACACTTGAAAAACAAATAATCGAGTGAAGAGATGGGCAGAAGACACGAATAGACACTTTTCCACTGAATCCACAGTCTGACAAGACCCCCAGGTGATTCCTATGCACAGTCAAGGTTTGAAAGCTCTGACTTAGGGCCACCCATGCAGGCGGGGAGCAAAGTGCCCACCCCCCTCTCCTCCCCAAGTCCCTTGTATGCACACACCCCCTTCTCAGATGCTGAACTACTGTGGGCCTAGAGGGAGTTGGTCATAGTGTCCAAGGAGGCGAGTGAAGAAGCAGTTCTCCGGGAAAGGCATTTGCGCCATGGTAAAAGGCCAGGTGGGTGGACCAGGTTCCAGAAATTCTGGTGAATTGAGAGGATGCAGGGCTCCCTTGGCCTGGAAATCCCTTCTGGAAGAGGAATTCCTGACCTGCTTAATGGACACGCTTCCCACACAGGGGTGAGAAAGCTGCTCTCACGTCCGTGAGGAACAGCCCTGCCCGCCCGGTTACAGTCATCTGGGCGCTTCACAAAATGCAATGTCTGGTCCCGCCTGCAAAAATGGGTGGGAAGGTTCGGGGAGGGTGTCACATGTCAGGGGGGGATGGGCAGAAACTCGGTGTGCCCGGGAGATTCAAATGGGTGGCCGGGCCTGAAAACCGCTGCTGATGGGAAACTTAGAAAATGAAATACAGAAACTTGAGTTTCTAGACCTACCCCAGCAGCCTCCTCCCCGCCACTGGCCTCTTGCCGCCTCTAGCTCCCCACGTGGCAAAAGCTGGAAATGGCAAGAGATGGGGAGAGAGAGGAGGGGGTTCCACAGCGCAATGGGGCTCAAAGACTTGGGTCCTAGTAGCCTAGTCCTGGTTGCAAGTGAGAGGCATTCTGATGGGAAAACCCATCACGGCCCTGGGGAGGGGATGGGGACAGTGTGGCTCTCCCTCCCAGACCTCCTTCCCAGACTGGAGCTGGGAAGAATTACAGGTGCTGTCTGGAGCTCCATTCCCAAACTGGTTCTTCTCTTTTTATCTGAGACTATTTGTTTTTCAAATTTCCCCTTAAAGCCCTTGATTTTCACTTTATATCTTACCTGTCAGAGTGCCCATTGGGATTCTTACTTTGCAAGCTCCTATCAGTTGCTTGAATGAGACAAATCTGTTATTTAAAAAAATTTATTATTATTATTATTATTATTATTATCTTACCAATTTTGACCACAACTTTACACTGGCCAATCCATCAAAAACCACTTACAAGAGCACATGTTGTGAGACGGGAGGTGGGGAAGTTGGGATGGCCTTTGCCAGTTGGGTCTACACCCACCGAAGGAGAAGTTGTGGGTGGGATCTTGGTGCAGGGCACTGGATAACAATCCCTGCTGCTTAATCAAAGCAAATGTGATTCCACAGCCCTAGGGAATTCACACTCCTCAATACCCCCAATTTTTCTACCTCACCTATCAAGGCATCTGCAGTGACCCCATTTGTATTAACTCTCTGGATATAGAAGGCTCTCTTGTCTAAAAGTTCTACCTCCAGGATCTCAGTCTGGGAGGTAGTCTAGAAATGTCTAGGAGAGACCTTCCTCATGGGAAGAATACGGTCACACCCATCATCTATGAAGCATGGAGTCAAGAGATTCTTTGAACATAAAATTCAAAACTACAGAGGAGAACATTTTCCATGGGAATATTTATTCCACTTAGTTTCTGAACAGGCAAGACTACTTACAAGGACCTTTAAGGTAGCAGCTGACCTCACTCCTGACTTGCCAGAGGGCAAGTGACAAGTAAGCACTTGGAGAACCCCAACTTTCTACACTCATGTAAGGAAGCTCTTTTATGGGTCTCTGTTTGGCTTTAAAACGTTTCACCGTGGTTCATTCACTTTGCCATTAAAAATTGGAAAGTAGGAAACATAACACTGCAAGTATAAAAATGTGAAAAATGATCTTTTAATGCTATTTTCCATTTTGGGTTCCCATGTTTACTTGAAAAGGCATCTGGCTTATGTACAATGCGTGACGCGGGACCATGAAGCATAGCTTTGCACTCAGAGGAATTAAATTACCCAGCTTAAGGATGATTTGTTAACTTCGAGAGTGAATCACCAGGCTCCCTTTGGGTCTCTCATCCACTACGGAGCTCCAGTCGAATGCCCCCAGTGCTACCAGGTAGGAGCTCTAAATGGCAGCCTGATTCCGTTATGATGCGTTTTTTCCTTAGTGAGAAGTCAGAGTCAATCCATCTGCCTTTAAATCCACTGATCTAATCAAGAGCTCTTGAAATTGATAACCAAGAGGGAGGGGGAATATGTATGCAGCCACGGCAGATAAACCAGATGCTACGGAGGATATTAGGCATGTCACAGCAAAACAGAAAAATAGCAAAGGAAGCTCCCAGCATATCTCGGGGGGAAGAAGAGGCTCAGATATTTCCATACCAATGCACAAATCGGGACAAAAATTAACTTGAGATTTAAAAGAAGGTAGGAATTCTTCATCGAGGGGGATGAGGAATGGAACTGACAAAGGAATACAGCAATGGAAGATTCTATGTTTTTTTCCAAATATAAATACCTAGTAAAAATCCTGCAGTGTGGGTACTGACAAACTGATTCCCAACTTTCTATGGAGAGGCAAAAATGACCCAGAAAAACCACTCAGTATTGAAGAAGAACAAAGTTGGAGGGCTGACACTGTCTGACTTCAAGACCTACTATGAAGCTAGAGTAATTAAGACAGTGTTGTATTAGTAAAAGATTGGACAAATGGATCAACGGAACAGAGTGCAGAGCCTAGAAACAGACCCGTGTAAATATCGTCAACTGGTCTTTGACAAATGAGCAAACGCAATACAATAGAGCAAAGACAGTCTCTTCAAAACAAATGGTGCTGGGGCACCTGGGTGGCTCAGTTGGTTAAGCGTCTGACTTCAGTTCAGGTCATGATCTCACAGTTCGTGAGTTCGAGCCCCTCAATGGGCTCTGCTGACAGCTCAGAGCCTGGAGCCTGCCTCGGATTCTGTGTCTCCCTTTCTCTCTGCCCCTTCCCTGCTCGCGTTCTCTCTCTCTCTCTCTCAAAAATAAATAAACATTAAAAAAAAATAAAGAAGAAATGGACCAAAGATCTTAACGAACTCCTCACCAGAGAAGATACACAGATGGGAAATAAGCATGTGAAAGGTGTTCCATGTCATATGTCATTGGGGAAATGCAAAGTAAAACAACAATGAGAATCCACTTAACGATCATCAGAATGGCCCAGCTCTGGAACACTGACAACACCGAATGGTGGCAGGGATGGGAAACAACGGGGACTTTCATGTATCGCTGGTGAGAATGCAAAATTCTTCCCAAACTAAACACACTCTTAGTATAAGACCCAGCAATCACACTCCTTGGTATTTACCCAGACCTGAAAACTTATGTCCACACAAAACCTGTATATGCATGTTTACAACAACTTTGCTTATTACCAAAACTTGGAGGCAAGCAAGATATTCTTTGGTAGGTAAATGAATACACCATACATCACTATATGGTGGTACATCCATACAATGAGATATTACTCTGTGATAAAAATAAATGAGTCATCAAGACAGATAAAGATACGGAGGAAACTTAAAAGCAAATGATTAAGTGAAAGAAACCAATCTGAAAAAGGCTACATGTTGTGTGATTCCAACCACATGACATTCTGGAAAAGGCAAAATCATGGAAGCAATAAAAAAGATCAGTGTGTGTGTGTGGGGGGGGGGGTGTGCCTGGGTGGCTCAATTCGTTAAACATCAGACTCTTGATTTGAGCTCAGGTCATGATCTCATGGTCATGGGACTGAGCTCCGAATTGGGCTGTGTTGGGTGTGGAGCCTGCTTAAGATTCTCTCTCTCCCTTTCCTTCTGCCCCTCCCCCACTTGTTGGCACACGCTCTCTTTCAAAAAAAAATCAGTGGTTTCTAGGGGTTGGGGGGGGAACGATGAAGAGGCAGAGCACAGGGGATTTTTGGCAGTGAACTTAATCCGTATGGTATCATCATGACAGATGCATGTCATTATACATTTGTCCAAGCTCTTGAAACATACAACGCCGAGAGTAAACCCTGATGTAAACTATAGGCTTCAAGTGACAATGACGTGTTACTGTAGGCTCATCCATCGTTAACAAACGCCCTACTGTGCTGTAGATGTCCACGGCGGGAGGCTATGCGTTTGAGGGACAGGGACTATATGGGAACTCTGTACTTTCCACTCAAATTGCTGTAAACCTAACACTGCTCTAAAAGATGAAGTCCGTTAAAAGAAATTCCCGCTGTGTAGCGAAAGCTACACCCTGTGGGGAAAGCACGAAACCTGCCAAGAGGCTGCCGGTAGATGGCCTTGGGTGAGGACTGAGGGAAGCCTAGAGGAGACCCAACAGAGGCTGTGCCACAGAGGGCACGCGGAGGAGGCGTTCACGCCCACACTGTGTGGAACTGGCACAGAACGGGCACGGGGGTGAGATGAAAGGGATTTCTGCTCTCCCCACATCATGCTGCAAGTTCCCATGGCTAAAAGCTGATGCTCCGAGGGAAAATACCCCTGCCGTGGGGTCCGTTTGCAACAACATAGGGACGCAAATGAAAAATTCAGAGAAACTATAGCGAGAGTTCATGGCCAAAGATGATAGGAAAGAATGTTCCAGAAGGATTGGGAGGCAATCAATCAATTCTCAGTATTCAAACTCCAGCGTTCTTGGAAAAGAGGGTAAAGTTCTATTGGACTAAGACGAGCGTCTAATAAGCGCTTGCCCTGCCTTGACATTCTCAAGAGGAGGAAGTGGAGTCTGGGTTCGTTACAGACTACATATCTAGAAAGTGGAGGCAGGGCTTAACCCTCCATGTGATTGCAAATCCCTCCTCCCACCGCACCCCGCCTCACCCCACACCAAGCCTCTTACTGGAAAGCCAGGGAACCTGCTGAATCCAGGGTGCAGTGGCTGGATCGCTGCCCTGAATTTCTGGGTGACACCCTGTCCGGGTGTCTGGGTGACACCCGGGGCCGGGAGGCTGCTTCGAAGGAAGAGGTGCTCGAGCAGAAACCCAGAAACTGATGACCATTGCTGGCGGCATTAGCATCAGACTGGGAAAGGGGGGCCGGAGGGTGGCCCATCCGTACACTGCGTTTCTGGATTTTTCCATCACGCTATCTGAAAATGACTCCACGAAGGGAGACACGAACGATCACGCATCGTCATCACATTGCCTCCCAACCGATTTGTACCGATGCTTCCCAGCGGTTCTCCACCCCGGCCGCATACGCATCACCTGGGGAGTTTTTTAAAGCAGAGACATCCAGGATCACTTCCCCTAATTTGAAGGTTCTCATACCCCACTCCCTTAGAACGGTCAGACTTCCTCCACCTCAGTGCGAGGCTTCGTTTGCTCAGCCTTGCTGGGGACGGTGGCAGGCCCCGAATTTTTATAGAGTGGTTTAAAGCCCCCAGGCTGGTTGCTGTGTGTGCGTGCGTGGCATCTGGATAAGACTGGCGCATTCATCGTCAAAGGAGAAAGAGCTGGGCTGAGGCCCACGGGCTGGGAAACCAGAGGTTCTCCCGCTAACTTTTTAAAAAACCGGAAGCCTGCTCCCATAGTGGAAACTTCCCAGTTTTTTTTTTTTTTAACATTTATTTTTGAGACAGAGACAGAGCATCAACGGGGGAGGAGCAGAGAGAGAGGGAGACACAGAATCGGAAGCAGGTTCCAGGCTCTGAGCCATCCGCCCAGAGCCTGACACAGGGCTCGAACCCACGGACCGCGAGATCGTGACCTGAGCCGAAGTTGGACGCTTAACCGAGACACCCAGGCGCCCCGAAACTTCCCAGTTTTTGATGGAAACCTCTAGTGCTTTGCACACAGTAGAGCAAACACCATTTAACTCCGGAAGTCCTCTCGGAGCTGAGACCCGCGGGTCAAGGAACTTCAGTCCAACACGAACTCACATCACTTGTGCTTCATAAAGGCACCAACGGCATCGAAGGGGCCCCAAGGGCTGGTGCCTGCTAATGAACCACAACTGAATGGCACCGGTTGAGCCACGGTAGGGTTCTCGGCTGTCTTTGTAAAGTTTACTTCAGGATCAGGTACGTGCAAAGAATTAACGATAGGCTTAGCCACGTCAAGACTTTTTTCAAGCTTATACGAACCAGCAACAGAGCCCCGGGAAGATGATAAAATAATAAAGCTTTGACCCAACATTTTTATATTTCATTCTTAGTTAAGGGAACAAAAATCTTTGAGAAAAGAATTTATTAATGGGCACAAGAGAATAATGGTTTCAGAAAGTATCCTGTAAACGTTTTTTCTTCCACTTTGTTGATTTCGACAGGACGAGAGGGCCATTATTGTTGCCACAGCCTATTTCCGCAGAGATAAAGGATTCCAGGGCGAGCTGCTCCCCCGGGGATCACTCCTGCTGGTCTTTCCCAGATCAGGAGCTCACTCAGAGAAGAGCAGGTGTGTGACGAGGCCCAGGTTGACGCTGAAAAGGACTTACGTAACAACGGGTACCATTTATTGAGCGCGCACTATGCACATGTCGAGCACCCGTGCTGAGCATCTGGTGAGTTATGGGCACCTGTTCCTGGAGATGGTGGGGGGGGGGGGCGGGGGTAAGTGCAGCAGCTGCTGTCCTGCATCTGATGCTGTGCGAACTGAGCCTGCTCAAGGCCTGCCTACAGGTGGTTAAGTGGCTTTTAGGGATGCTCAACGCTTACCCCCGGTTTGGGCAGACCTCAAAGAAGGAGGCAGACTTGTAAGTTCTCACTGAAAGGATGTCACCATCGCATTGTCCAGTGAAAAGGGAACATTTGTGTAAAAGCGTAAGAGTGTACTTGAAAACGTCACTGGCCTCCTTTCTACTCCTCTAACACTGCTACGCGGGCCGTGGTCCGGGCACCAGCAGCTTCGCCAGCCCCGCGGAGCGGGAGCGAGTTGGGAATGCAGAGTCTCAGGCCCCGGCCCTCCCGGGTCAGAATCTGCATGTAACAACAGCCAGGTGCTCTGCGTGCTCTCGAAAGCTTGAGAACATCCTTCCCCTCTCCGGGGCCCCACGCTGGGCGGGAATGCTTTTCCCCAGGATTCCCCTGCCTCGTTTCTTAACTCTGCTCCGGGCCCTCTCCCCAGAGGCCTTCCCTGACCTCTACATGGAAAGCGAGAATTCTCTCTCGCTATCAGCTGACCCTGTTTAATCTTCTCCAGGGCAAATGTCACTCCTGAAATCACTGTCAGTTTCTTATCTGTTCCTCCCCCACGTGGCAAACGCCATCCAGGCTAGGACTTCATGTCCCCGGCACCTAAGGCGGTGGCTGGGATAGAAGTGGCTGATAAATGTTTTCGCGAAGGGGCCACCTTCTACGCCGGACTCTACGGGGCGCACATGTCACTCCAACAGCGGAGACCCCCCGAGAGGCCGCAGAAAGGGATGAGCTCCTTTTACACGTCTGTACCTTTTGTAAGTTTTCAAAGGAGTCCGCACTGTTTTCATAATTTACAAAAAGCACCGTTCCAATAATTTATCCAACCATCTCAAGATAGATCGCACCACAAAACAAAGCAGGTCACCTCTTTCCTCTTAAAAAGGTTTTAGACTTTATTCCCTGATCGGAATATACTTTAATAAATGAGAAATCACTTGCTTTTGAGGGCCTGTGTGTTTCCCTCGGAAATGTTACGTGATGCGAAGAATTTTACTTCCGAAACCCAGACATTACAACTACACCATGTGGCTTGTGCGCTGTCCCCACCAGCAGGTCCAGCAATGGCCCGCCTCACTCCTGAAGTGGCACAGACCCCCGTGCTTCGTTTAGAGTGACTATGACGGGGGCCACAGAGACCGGGCAGATTCAGACCAGACCCCACAAAAGAAAACAATCTTTCCTGATGAATCATTTATTTGGACAAGACAAAAATGTCTCCACATTGTTTCCTTTTATACAGAAAGTGGAACATTTCAAATATATTAGTTTTTCTCTTTTGCAACAGAATTCATTTCAATCAGGTGCCAGGAACTTCTCATCTTAGGATTCGCGTTTTAGTAACACGTATGCACCCATTACAGCCAAGAGAGCGTACTGGAAAGAAAACACAGTGGAAAATTACTGGAAGGTCTACAAATAAGTTTGCTCTATAAATGTATTCAGCTGAAGTCCGCTCAATACTAGGCTGGGGACAGAATCAAAAGGTGACCTCTTCTCTCATGCCTGCCCTGCTATGGTTTAAAAAGCCCCCAGTATATTGATGGACCAAGGATCAAGCACCCAACAAACACAGCTAATCCACTGCTCACTCTTGCGTCCGTGTCCTATTGTTCTTCGAGTGGTTGTTAAAAAAAAACATCGACACCATTTTTATTGAAGTAGGGAGATCAGCATTACTGAGTCTATTGTATCACTTTTTTTTTTTGGTATGTTTAAAGGTTTTCATGATAAACAGCAATGAATATATAGGTGACATTTTAGAATACACCACGAACATAAAAGATGAAAGTAATTATTTTAAATAACTAATTTAAATGTTGATAATTTAAATGGTTATGTCAATTTGTAGTTCAATACAAATACTCTGCAAAACAGAACAAGGAAAACATTTTAAACAGACTGCATCTTTACAATTGCACGTGTAAAAGCGCCTATATACGTATATGCATATATATGTATATATATATATATATACATATATATGTTTAATTCAGACATACACACAAATTCCTACCTTGAATTTTGGATAGTCATTCATTATTATGGTGACCATACCAACGTACGGTAAAAACCTAAATTGTGGGATGAAAAGCCAGAAATATAAAAACTGCTTGTAATACGATGACAGCAACATTTAAAAATACTCTAAATCAGCCTTAGGAAACAAATCTTCCTTGGGAATAGCACTGATTGGGGCTGTAAGAATAATAGTCACTCCTGCCTCAAAAGGCTTTATTAATCAAAAGCAACACAACTAACAGCCAGGACCATTTTTTAAGCAGGCACATGATTTCAACTAGAGATGCCACTTGTCTGTGCTCGCTGCATTCACCATAACAGAATTAAAATAATTAGTTGAGCTGCTTGTACAAATGGAACCGACAACTTTCATCAAGCTGGTTCTTAATTTTTTCAGGGGAGAAGTAACATTCAGATAGCCTATATAAAGACCGCTGTTAGAGAAAGCTTTCAAAGTACACGGAGGATCAGTCTGCAACGGAAAGAACATCATCATTTTCATTTCACAGGGCTTTTCAAATATAACAAACACGCTCGCTGGGCAGTGAACACAGATGTGAATCCCGTAATTTATACCCACATGTGACTATGCTCCCAGACACCGAAGGTCCGGGGCATAAGCCAGCCAATGACTCTGCCGACAAAATTAATGTCAATATGTAATCAGTGTGACCCAAGCCTCCCCTCACTCACGGGAAACGCGGTTAACACATGGGTACCCTCCAATCTTATGTAAGTCAGCAGCTCCAACCTCCCCTTTATACACAGCCTGTCCCCAGGACAGGACAAGTAGAGGACTGACCAGCTGGAAGTCACTCTCATCTCCTCACAGATATTCAAGGTGCAACGCAGCGGTGTAAGATAGTTAAAAGGTGAGCCGAGGGAGAAAAGGAGCAGAAAGAGACCTCAAATCACAATCTGCTTAGTAGAGCTGAATCTTAGAAAAGGGTAACCAGGGGCGCCTGGGTGGCGCAGTCGGTTAAGCGTCCGACTTCAGCCAGGTCACGATCTCGCGGTCCGGGAGTTCGAGCCCTGCGTCGGGCTCTGGGCGGATGGCTCGGAGCCTGGAGCCTGTTTCCGATTCTGTGTCTCCCTCTCTCTCTGCCCCTCCCCTGTTCATGCTCTGTCTCTCTCTGTCCCAAAAATAAAATAAAAACGTTGAAAAAAAAAATTTTTAAAAAGAAAAGGGTAACCAGTGTTCTCCAGCCTCCGACAGCTCATGGGATTTAGAGAAGATTAACAACAACAACAACAAAGACACTTCTAACAAGGGTTAAACATAGAAAAGGGTCACCAAGAGAGGGGAAAAATTGCCTTTTTTGTTTTTTTAATAAGAGGATACACGCTCTGCTGTGTCAGAAGCAGAACTCATTGCTGGTGCAATTATGCACGGATGAATATTACAAGATTTATCACATAACCGTTTTGGGCAGTGAAAAACAGGAAATAACCTAAATGTGTCACCCCAGGAAAGGACTGGGTACGTAAGCTGTGATTTTGTGATTCTCAGGGGAACAACGGTACGTAGCCATTTAAAACCACCTGGATGTAGATTTGACACAGCAACCAATTTCTAACTTCATGTTGGGTAAAGAAACAAAATAAAATCCTCCTATGTAAAGTCATGTATTATATATGCACACGCATCTGTATAAGGCGCAGGGAACAGTGTTCCACAGTGGTTATCTCTGGGAGGGTCTCTTGTAGTTGCTATTTAAAACCACAAATACCTAACCTCTACGGGGCGATTGCTTTCAAAAACAGGATTAAACCGATGATGCGGACAATATACTTGAACTCAGTTTTAGATTTTCGGTCCTTAGTTCCGAGCTGTATTTACACCGTGGACCCCATACACAGAGCACAACTCAGACTACTCCCAACTCTCCCGACACAGACTGTTTGTAACGAGTGATTCCATTTAGCCCGTACGTTTAGTTTGTTTCTATTTTTCTGGTTCCCGAAGCCTTTATGTAACTTAAAGGTTAATGCTCACCCTCTGGCTCGTCCCACCACATCCTTCTTTTCGAGCCAGTTTTGGCCCTCTTTGTACAGGCCTCTGTCGTCAACTTCGTTATTATCTCCTTTAGTCAAAAATTTGATGTCTCCGTTATCTCTAGAAAGCAAAATAATGACTTTTCAAAAACGATTTTCAGCACGGCATCATTAGAAAGCACTTAGTTTACCCGGCACTTGCCGGTCTGCTGCGGGCATTCGGACGAGCATTCCGCGAGAACTCGATCTCTCTTGGTCTGAGGGGATGGCTTACAGGGAACCATCTGACTACAACCATCCGACTAAAGCACGAATCTACTGGCGTTTCTGCAGCCTCAAGTTCTAAAACGCCCAAGCTTTCCTGCCAACCAAAAAGCATGGCAAAGCGCAAAGGCCCCGGCAGGGCAACGATGAGCTTCCAGCAACTGCTTTCGCTTTCTTAGTCCGCAAAGACCAGCGTGTCCCTGCGGATTATATTCCGCTTCACTCAGGACACGAACTTGGTCCCGGATCACAGAGATTTGAGCGCAAGGTAATTCAAACCCCAGCGTGCCCTTACCCCTCCTCAAACTTACTTTTCCTCGCCAAATGTAGAATGTTAATGCATTATCTCCTTCACCACTCAGCAAAGTGGTATAAAATCTGGTTTGCAGAGAAACAGGAATCACAAATGGCATAAAACCAGCGTGTTAAAGAGACATGTGGGAATCATTTTAAACACTCCAACCCGATGCTTACACGGCCCTGTCACTAGAAACACAACATTATAGCATTATAGAGCTCTAAAGAGGGTCTTCTTCCAATAAAACAAATGAAAAAATGCCCCATTATAATTAGATAAAATACTGAAAGCCCACAAAGATTTGAAGCCATGCCAAAGGCAGCAAGCTGATTTGCAGCTGTGGTTATAAAGGAAATCAAGAGGATAAAAATCCACGCGGCCTCTCTCACAACTCATGCAAATTATAGAAAATCATCACTATTTCCTCCACTTTGAATAAGTCCTCTTTCAACTTCTTTATCAATGTCTTCGGGGAACACCTGGAAGCAGGGAGTGGCATGGGAACCTAATACCGGAAGCGTTCGGATAGCTGCACTACACGTGTGCACGTCCCCCCACGTCCACGCGCGACGAGATGATGAGAAAGGCTCTGTTCTTTTAAAACCACAAGCACACACATCTAAGTGCAATTCCATAACTCAGGCAGGTGGAAATGCTACACTAAGCTGCGTAAAGGTAAATGAATAGCCGAGTATATAAAATGTAACGTTTCCACTAATACTCTGTGTTCCACTGATACTGTACTCTCCCGTGAGAACTTAGTACATTTGAGATAGAAGCTTCTAGTTTCCCAAGCGTGTCTTCAGAGGCCACCGCTGGCACATCAAGGAAAGGAAGCGCATCTGTGGGGGGAGAACCGGCACAGGACACGCGCTGCCCGCGCCACGGGATGAGCCGGAAAAGACATCTGCGTCCGTCCAGGGCTAGGGTGACCGCTGAGAGCGTGCCACTCGGTCCAAAGTGGCACAGGGAAACAGGCGGCTCTCCGCGTGTCAGAAGACAGTCCTATCAAGATCATCCTCAGCTGCGGTGGGATTGGATTCTCTCTCAGCCTCCTTCAAGTAAGCGTTAGGCTACAGTAGGTTCACCTTACGTCACACAGCAGTTTAAGTTTCCGAGGCCTCAGGAGACACCTGTTCGTCTGGTTCTCATAATCGTCCCGTGAGTCACGGTGGGAAATGATAATGTTATCAGCCCCATCCTACAGGCTGGGCGAGGTAGCAGGTCCAAAGTCACCCAATTAGTGAGCGGCGGGTCTAGGAACATAATCCAGAGTTTCTGCCACTTCTAACCAGCCACTAAACCGGCTGCCAAAACTGAATTACTAAATTCTACACCTGAAACTAATATTACACTGTATGTTAACTAACAGGAATTTAAATAAAAACCTGAGGGGAGGGGAACAATGAAAAAACAAATAAATAGAAGTTTGATAACAATCAGTGCTAATGAAAAAATAAATAAAAACATATAAAAAATAAAACAAATAAAACCGGCTACCAAAATTCACCAAACAACAGCGAAAAGAAGGAAAGCCTCCTTACTTTTCATGAACTTTGATTACTCTGTGAACTATTGGAATGTCTCGTCCTTCGACTTTAAAGACCACGATTTCACCAGCTCTAATAGGGTCTTCTCGGAAGTTTGTCAGGAACAGAAGGTCGCCCCTGTGAAAGGCTGGCTCCATGCTGCCACTGGGAAGAGACACAAAATCACATCCGAATTAGCCTGGGTTCCCAAGGGGAACGTTTCAATTCACGAAGAACACAATAATAAACATATCGGTGAGAGTCTCAACTTCCGTCGTCACGTACCTAGGACCTGTGAAACAAGTCACTGTGGTTTCCTTCTGACTGCTCGCGGTGACGACACGGAGTGAGAAAGGAAAGGATTTCTTCTTAGATTTAAGTATGGAAAGGATAGTAGCAGGCCCCTCTGTACTTTGTATTAGGTAGAGAAAAGAACCAAGTGTAATGTGAACTCTTTGAAGTAAAAGCTGCCAAGTTTTAGCCTTAAAAAACAGTCCTACATCCACAAAGACATTACTATTTTCATTTGGAACTGCAGACCCTGGAAGCTGGTTGATACTCTAGGGCAATTCTTGCATTTTGTGGTTCATCCCCAGCACCTAGGACATGGCATTGCCATTCAAGGAAGAGAAACCAACAAACGAATGTCTTAGGAGAGCGATCTATCCGAAAACCGAGCTGAGGGTTGGGACAGAATTCGAACCCAAGTCTTTGGGCTCCTGCAGGATCATCGTTTAGACCATACTCTATAGGGAGCCCAATTCTAACAAATGTTGACTGTTTCTGATGTGGAGGTCAATAAATATTCCCACACGGTACCGGTTTAAACCCATGCCAAAAATCGTCGATGGAGTCAAAGTGAATTGCAATCTAGCAGAAGCTGAAATCATCAAAACACAATTCATTTTACATATGCTCATGCTTTGTCTTAACGCATGAGAAAATAAATAAGACCTAAAAATATAGCAACATAGGGGCCATACAATCAAAAACCAGCAAGTCTGCTGAGGGCAGGAGGGGACAGGAAGAGCCAGACTGGTGAAGAAATGGGGTGCTTTAAAGGAAAACGTGGGTTCATAACAGGTGCAGCTCAAGAAGTTGACCCTCCTGTCCCTCCCTGCACTGGAACACCTTAAGCTTGTCAATGAATGCAGATCAGCAAGGAGAGATGCAGCAGGGACCGGCCTGTCACTAAGTACCTGCTGATGTATTTATTTATTTATTTATTTTTTAAATTTTTTTTTTTTCAACGTTTATTTATTTTTTTGGGACAGAGAGAGACAGAGCATGAACGGGGGAGGGGCAGAGAGAGAGGGAGACACAGAATCGGAAGCAGGCTCCAGGCCCCGAGCCATCAGCCCAGAGCCCGACGCGGGGCTCGAACTCACGGACCGCGAGATCGTGACCTGGCTGAAGTCGGACGCTCAACCGACTGCGCCACCCAGGCGCCCCGATGTATTTATTTTTAAGCTAAACCAATGACAGCTGAGGGTGGTAACAGATCTAACAGGAAATGAATAAAAAAACAGAGAGAGTGCTAGAAATATAAATGACCGAGAGGGAAAGAAAGAAAACAATTAAGAACTACAGCTAGAAAAACCTTCCGGACGAGTCTCAGAGGCAGCAAGAGTACCATTTGCCACCAAAAGCCGTAATCATGGCCCATGAGGAAAGCACTTCTTTGAAATGTTTCACTAATATCAACTACACTTGCTTTCCTCATGGGCCAGGGATTCGCCAAAGGTCAATGTTCCCCAAGGTCACACATTTCTCATGATGTCAATAGTCTATGCTGACAAACCAGAGTGCTTTAGTACTATTAAGGAGGCTTTAAAAAAAAAAAAGTCCCCAGATACTGCAATGTTACAACAATTTCTTTGTACGACTGTGTCTGTGTGATTTAAGGAAAACCAGAACACCTGGGATCTAATTTTGGCTCTGCCAAGAGTAACTGTAAGACGCAAGTGGCTTGGCCTCGGTGGGCCTCAGGCTCTTTATCTGTTAAGTGAGAAGGCCCATCTGAATTTGAGGTTTTTTCATTTCTATTTAGGAAAAAAAAAAAAAAGCCTTAAAACCCTTCCCTCAAACGAAATCTTACGAGGAAGCATCACCACCTACAATACATACAAATGGAGCTGTCATGACTAAAGCAAGGCTGGGGTGTCTAGAATCCACACACTTGACCCCATTCTCCCTCCTAACCCATCCACTGGCCCCCCGGGCAGTCCTAGAGCGCAGTGTGAAAACCAGTGAATTGGGACCCCGTATGCTATCCGAAGGCTCCTACATTTATGGAAGCAGTGTACCTCTAGAAGTAGACCCCTTGGCCGGCCACACAGGGGCAACATGCTGAAGCCAGGGCCATGGCCGAAGCCCCATGGTGTGGTAGCAGGTAGCAGGGGAGGGAAAGGGCGCTGGTCCGGAAGCCAAGAACCCTGTGTGCTGACCTTGGCTCTTGCACTGGCCAGTGGTGACCCCACTCATAAAACAAACGGGCTCCTGGGGCACCTGGGTGGCTCAGTTGGTTAAGCGTCCGACTTTGGCTCAGGTCACGATCTCATGGTTCACGAGTTTGAGCCCCGTGTCAGGCTCTGTGATGACAGCTCAGAGCTTGGAGCCTGCCTTGGATTCTATGCCTCCCTCTCTCACACATACATAAAACATTTAAAAAAATTTTTTTAAAAATAACAGCTTCCATTCCCACCCACAGTAAGGCTCAGTGGTCTAAGACACACAGACAGAGAGCATCTTGAGGTACCTAAGGACTCCCAAATATGGTTATTTAATTTCAAACTGATTAAATTTTCCCCCTTGCCTGACTTTACGGCTATATGAAGTGAATTAAAGTATTAACTTTTCTAAATTTAACCTCCTGTGCTTTATAAGAGTAATAGTCTCAAGAGAGTAGCCACCTACACCAGTATTGCAGAAGAGGCTTGAAGAAATACAGCACGCTCTGCTAGGCACCGGGGATATACACTTCCCTGTCTGCTTGGTACAAGGAAAACCAAGTAACGGCTTTAAATTACTTCTGTTTCAAAATCAATTAATGCATTAATAACATATGATTGTTATTTTAGGCAGATTAAAGCATTAAAATACAAAAGCAAATATATTGCACTGGAGCATTAGCATCAACACGATAAAAGCTCTAAAATGTCTTTGAGAAAGACACGATTTGTCACCAAAGGTCAGAAACAATGAAAAGAGGTATCAGCAGAAAATTCTAACACTTTATCCAACCAAAACCCCCAGTCTTGGTTGCCGTGCAGGCTTTCACTCAAGGCGACGCTGCTCCTCTGTGACAAGGCTTTCACTCAAGGCGACGCTGCTCCTCTGTGACAAGGTGGCAGCGTGACAGCCTGCAGAACCTACCTCAGCACCACCACGATGGGGCTCTCGCTGCCGGTGAGGACGATCAAGCCTTTCCAGATCATAAGCGCAGAAGACACGATCATGGCAAAGTTTAATACCTGGTAATAGAGCTGGAACGAAAAAGGCCAAACCCCAAGTGAAAACCAATGGAATTATATTCACTAGCCCTAAGCTGGGGATGAGCTGGTTTGTAAACAAACAAACAAACAAACAAACAAACAAACAAACGAAGCTGTGTTTATTTTAGGACATTAAACTAAGTCACGCAAACTACAAACTTAGGTAGCATTTCAACTTTTGTCCGTGGAATTAGCCTTCCATTTATTGTTTCTCTTTCAATGAGAGAAGAGAGAGAAAACAACAACAACAACAAACCAGAGCAATCCACAGGACCCACTTTATTAAAGCCTCGGTAAGACTCAACTTACCTCTCTGGGATTTCCCAGAACCCTCAACCTTGAAGAGTCCCTTACTCAAATTCGCAACTACTTGGATGGAGCTGGAGGGTATTATGCTAAGCGAAATTAAAGAAGGACAAATATCATATGACTTCACTCATAGGAGGACTTTAAGATACAAAACAGATGAACACAAGGGAAGGGAAGCAAAAATTATATAAAAACAGGGAGCGGAACAAAAACGTAAGAGACTCTTAAATACGGAGACTAAACAGAGGGTTACTGGAGGTGTTGTGGGGGGGGGTGAATGGGCTAAATGGGTGAGGGGCACTAAGGAAATCACTGATGCACTATATGCTACCTAACTTGGATGCAAATGAAAAAAAAAGAGTCTGTTGCTCAAGTTCTACCCCGAGGGCCTACCGCTCTGGCAGAGAGAGGGCACGTCTGATGTGAGAGCCTGGCACAGAGCCTAGAACCACCCCTTGGCGCCCTGGCCAAGGAGGCCCCACATGAGGCTTCACAGTCCTCTAGCACTTAGCAATGAGGCTGTTCTGCATCTCAAATTACATTTCAAAGTGAACAATAACTTTAAACACCTGGAAGTTTACATTTTCCACAAACGTTTTAAAAAGTAAATGATATCTGGTTAAGAACACAGGCAGAAAGCCACTCAAGACAATACCGAGTTCGAAGCTGGCCTCGTCCCACCTTAGACCACTGAGTTAATATCCACCCGGCTTGTCCTGCTGAAGCTCAAGGCTCTTCCTTGCTGACAGCCTCGCCTGCCACACCCACCAGCCCCTGGCGACGACAGGGGAAAAGCAACACCTGCCCGCATCCCAACACCCTTCCGCTGTAGCTGAATTGTTGGGCCAGACGTCTCCGGTCTTCCAAGAGGCTTTAAGGACAGAAGTCACTGTGCCTACTACTACTCGAAATGTAAGTCCTTCAGGGCATTTCCCTTCGGGGCCCCCAGGCTGGCTCCTTACTCCAGTACCTGCCTCTATCTTCCTCCTCACGACCCCTGTCTTGGGTGACCCGACGAGCCACGTGGGCGGCCTACCCAATCCTCTAGGGTCTCAGTCCCTAGACATCCTCATTTCTAAAGACCTCCTTCCCCCACCCGAACCAACCACTTTTGGCAACACACGTGGAACTGAAACTGCTCAATCCCCACGTCTCTGATTCAATGACCCCCCTCTACCTGCCCGCATACACCCGTGCGGTCACCTACGTGGCAGGACTCTTGTTCTTTCAGGGGCCACCCCCCACCGACCCACCCATTCACTCTACACATTCTACTCTCTAAATACTTCTGGACCCTGTTCCAATCTCTCGATTCCCACTGGCTGCGCTCTCATCCAAGTCACCAACATCGCCCACTGGGCAACTGCAAGAGCCTGCTGACCAGTCTCCCGACGTCCACGCACACCTCTTCCAGTGCGTTCTCCCTGTTACAGCCCTTACTCGTTTTCAGAGGCGCCTCTGGCCATCTGATCATCTCTATGCCCGGCTCCGACCACATCCCTTCAACTGTGTGCCACTGCTCTGAGGATAAATACGGTCTCTTACGCCCTGTCTGGTACATCCCCAAATCCCTAGCTTCGGCTGGTGAAGCTCACTGCACTCCAGGTGCTCTAATGGCACCTGTCAGCGCTCTAACGGCACGTGTCAGCACACGCTCCCATCCACTCCAGGACCTCACCTGGCTGCTTCTTCTGGCCAGAGGCTCTCTCCCCAGACTCCTCAGCACACCTAATGCTTGCTCATCTCAAATCCTGCTTTCGGCATCGGCTCCCCAGGGAAGCCTTTCCTGACCCACTAGAACTAGGAGTCAGCAAACTTTTTCTGCAAGTGGCCAGATAATAAGTGTTTTTGGTTTACAAGCCATAGGGTCTCTGTTGAAGTGACTCAGCTCTGCCACTGTAGTGAGAAAGAAACTAAAGACAATATGGAAAAGAAAGAATATGGCCGCGTTCTAATAAAACTTTTACACAGTCTCACTGCATCCTGTACTTCTTTATGCCATCCATCACTATTGTAATTATACACATCATTTTTTTTTTTTAGAAAGAGAGAGGGCACAAGTGAGCGAGGAGCAGAGAGAGAGAGAGAGAGAAAGAGAGAAGTCGGGCTCACCAGGGGCTTGTGTTTTTACCGGAAGCGGGGCTCGTGTTCACCCAAAGTGGGGCTCAAGCTCACCCAGGGTGGGACTTAAACTCGTGAACTGTGAGATCATGACCTGAGCGGAAGTCAGATGTTTAACGACTGACCCACCCAGGCGCCCGATATGCGTATCATTTCTAATGTGTCTTTCACGTTAGACTATAAGTTCCACAAAAGCAAGGGTCATTCTGGCCTTGTTCACAGCTGTATCTTGTTCAATACAGGTCTGGCAAAGAGTAAGTACTCAATTTGTTGAATAAAAAGTGAGAAAATAAATATCTTTAATACACAGTGGGTACAAACTAGTAGTAAGAAAAACACTAAAATCCCAACAACAACAAAAAGAGGTAAGAGCTTAAGACCATTAATTTTCCAAAGAAGAAATACAGCAGTGAATAAACACTTGAAGTGTTCAAACCAAATGCTGCTTCCCCCCTCCCCTTTTTTTATGCCTAGAAAATTTCAAGTTTGGGTGGGGTTTTTTTCTTTTGTTTTTTTTTTAAACAATTGTTTTAATGTTTATTATTTTGAGGCAGGGGGAGAGGGGGAGAGAGAGAGAGAGAGAGAGAACAAATGGGTGAGAGGCAGAGAGTGAGGGAGACACAGAATCCAAAGCAGCTTCCAGGCTCTGAGCTGTCAGCACAGAGCCCCATGTGGGGCTCGAACTCACGAACCGTGAGATCATGACCTGAGCTGAAGTCGGACACTTAACCGACTGAGCCACCCAGGGCACCCTGGTTTTTTTTTTTTGTTCTTAATGCTAATACTCAGTGCTTGCCCAGGGTACACTGTGGCACGATATGGACATGTGCAATGTGCATGTGGATATGATCATGGTGAGAGCAATCTGGCATTAGTATCACAAGGTTACTTTCAGCCCAATAATCCTCCTTCTAGGAATTCAGTGTACAATAAAGGCAGATAGATATGCGTCACGGTCCCAGTTCTAGTAACAGAGAGAAGGAAATAAAGGAGCAAGAGCAGAGAAACGATTGCGTAAATAATGGCAAGCTACTGCACTATTTAAAACCAAAGTGTACGTGGGCTGCAGGAGAATCTCCACAAACTACGACAGTTCGTCAGACAAACACAAGAAGACGCCCTCAAGTGCTGGCAGAGGCCATCTTAGCATGGTGGAATTCATGGCTGAATTTTCTTCGCTTAAACTCCTCTCTATGCTTTAAAACAGTGATGGGCCTGGAAGAATTCCAAAGTCTGGGGGAAATAAATGTTTCAGGGGATTTGACAGAATATTATATGGCCATTAAAATAATTACTTTGAAGACTGTGACAAAACAGGAAAACCCAATCTCACAAGGCAGTGGGTGGGAAAAGCCGAGTTCCTATTGTTATGAGTATATGTCTGTGAAGTTATGTCATTGCAGGTGGTTGTGAAGGAAACAACTGAGAGTGGAAACGTAAAAATGGATAAAAATGACCATGAAGATGTTTTGATGTAACAGTCGAAAAGAAGGTAAATCGAATTCAAAATTAAAGTTACACACCATATTTAAAAAAAAAAAAACCCACAAAAACTCTTTGGCAGAGCACCTGGGTGGCTCAGTCGGTTAAGTGTCTGACTCTTGGTTTCCGCTCAGGTCATGATCTCATGGTTCATGGTTTCGAAGCCCGCATCAGGCTCTGCACTCTGAGCGCGGAGCCTGCTTGGGAATATTTCTCTCTCTCTCTCTCTCTCTCCCTCTCTCTCTCTCTCTGTCTCTCCCCCTCCCTCTCAAAATAAGTAAATAAAAACTTTATATATATTTTAAAAAATCCTCTTTGTCTACTATGTCAACAGCAAATTATGAAACTCTCAGTAAATTCCCAGAAGTGCAAATAAGGAGACCGGACTGCCAAGCAGATATGGTTAAGGTGTCGGGCTGTAATACATTAAATTGTTGCTTCCAAAGTAAAATCGGCCTTGCAGGGCACCTTGGTCTCAAGCAGCAGTTGTTCACTGTAGCTCACATTCAGAAACTTCTCCACCCACTCTGCCTTGAAGGATTTGATAAGTAAATGTTGTTTCGTTATGAATTGCAGATCTGCCCGGGAAAGCCACAAGCCACCATTTTAAACAGAAATTGTCGGGGCGCCCGGGTGGCGCAGTCGGTTAAGCGTCCGACTTCGGCCGGGTCACGGTCTCGCGGTCCGTGAGTTTGAGCCCCGCGTCAGGCTCTGGGCTGATGGCTCAGAGCCTGGAGCCTGCTTCCGATTCTGTGTCTCCCTCTTTCTCTGCGCCTCCCCCGTTCATGCTCTGTCTCTCTCTGTCCCAAAAATAAATAAACGTTGAAAAAAATAAATTAATTGAAAAAAAAATAAACAGAAATTGTCATTTGTAGACCAGTTTTCAAACCATCGGTCTCCACCCTGATAAAAGCAAAGTGTAAATCCTCGCCACTTATGTTATAAAGACCCGGTACTAAGACTATCTTTTCCAGTATGATTTTCTGTGCTTGCAAAATTCATCATGGGGAAGTAAAATCAAATCCCCCCCCCCAAAAAAAACTTCCTTTGAGCAAGACATCGATTTGCTAAAGAAACGACCGATTATACAAAAACCTAATAACCAAGCTAGTTGCAAAACCACAGATCATACTTAACACCCTACTTTTAAGAGACTAGCTAATCCAAGTCTAGGATTGAAATCCTAGAATCTAGAGACACAATTTGGATTGAACTGCTGACAAACTGGGATCTAACAGAATCTGCCACCACGTTTCGCTGGTGCCTCCTGTTAATTCATCTTCGCCTACCAATTTTATACGCTTGGCAATTCACAACCCCAGCAAAGTTTAGAAGCAAGCCCACACTCAGTCTTTGTCAACCAAAAATGAAATAGCTAATGTCTGAGAGTTTTAAACAAACATTCCGGACCAGAGATTCTGGCCCACAAAGCAGCAGAAATGCCAGCCGCTGTATTTCTTCCTTCCTCTGTTCCTCACTGCAGAAACAAAGAATCCTTGTTTTTGCATGTGGCTCCCGCCTTACTTTAGAGCAAGCTGGGGCAGCAGAGAAAGGGGGTCCCACTTCCAAGATTGCTGGAGCATGCATGCCTGACAAGGTGTCAGAGAATGCTATTTTGGAGGGGAAAAGAAAAAGAAACAAAAGGACAAAGCTGAAAAGGAGGGGGGAAGAAAAAGAGTGCCAGGAGGCAGCAGTTTTGAGCCTCTGAATTTTAATGAGAAAACTAGCAAAACATAGACAATGCAAGAGCCAACAGGCCTAATCACTGAGAGAGGGAATATACAGATTTTTCAAAAAGCAAACTGGTTTAGGAATTGATACATTCGTCAGAAGGCCTTCTCTGATCGTCTGCGATTATAACCACCCGCAATCAGTACCAGTTTTAGAGACATTTAAAAACGCTAGCCAATTAAGTCTAGATTTTTAAATAAAGCTCCCTTTTCTGGAGGTTCTTGGGAACAGCATCGGTGCTCAGGGAATTAGCTGTTGGTTTTTCAAGCTGTTGATAATCACTGCCACAACTCCTCTTAATCACAGAAACTCCCAAGGGCTCATCAGCTAGGCACACCTAGAAACAACCAGGTTCTAGACATAGTTCATGAAGTTCGAGTCACCAAACTCTCCCGCCACCGCAGTAGCATGTAATTCTATTTGGGAAAAAACATAACAAACCATATGTCCACAGGAATACGTTGTGCCATGCCACAGGCATCACCCGACTCCTCAATATAGTGGCAAAAATGACAGGATGTCTCAAAATCATGAGAATTTATACCATTTTCAAAGACAGTCAAAATTACCAATAGGATGGTTCCATTTTTCTTGGCATAGTTTATTGTTAGTATCAATAGAAGAATTAGGATCCATTAGGCTCTAACGTGCCCTACAGGTCCCCTAAATTCTCTCTCTAGAAGCTTACGCTGTGGCGTTTTTCCTGGCTGAGAGGGCCTCCTTTCCAGTCCCTCCTCCCTCTCGCCTTATACTGAAGACTCAAGGCAGCCATGCTGGCCAAGGAGCTGACTAAGGAGAGAGCAAGAAGGAAGTTTTCCTCTGAGGTCACAGAAGAGCGAAAAGTCAACCCCAGCTGCCCAGGGGCCCCACGCTAACTGCCTCCTATATTCAAGGTGCAGCCAGATGACAGAGTCGGAGATTAGCGAAGAGTTCTGGAACACTGCATCAGTCTAAAATGATTGAGCACCACCAGTGAGATCGCCAGGCACCAGGAGCTTTGTTTAGTCCCGACGCACGGTGGGCAAAACACTTCCCAGAGTGCGAGGCAATTACTTCGGGAGGCAGCACTGGACAGTTCCCACTGCCAGAAAGTTCTTTCCTTTCGCCTGCCTTTCCGCCCCTTCTATCCTCGGGCAGCCTTCTTCTGGATGTCAGGCCTCGAGAGCCTCACAGAGAAGTCTATTCCCTCCTCCAGGGGGTGGCCCTTCAAACAACGTGCAGACAGCTGTCACTCACGGCCGAGTCATCTCTCGCTTTCTCCACCACATTTGACATCCACGGAACTAGATTTCTATCCTCTTCCCCTTCCTGGCCACACTCCCCTCACTGCGCTCGGGTCAGCGCAGGAAAGCGTACACCCGTGCCCACACGTAGGTTTGCGCGGACTTGAACCCAGGGCCTCTGAGAGCCGGGTGGGGGAGCCTGGGGGCGCGGGGCGCTGTCCTTGCCCGAGCCCTACCCAGGGAGCCCCGACTTCCCGCAGTCGCAGCCTTTTCTTGCTCCCGGACGCGCCCCCAGCGCGGGTCTCCCTTACCTGGCGCTTGTTCATTTTCCTCAGGTCCCCGAAGATGTCCAAGCCGGAGGCCGGGAGATGCGTGCCCACGGCGCCCGCGCGCACCATGGCGGGCTCTCCAGGGGCCGACACGGCCCGCCAGCTCGGGGTGCCACAGACAGCTGCGGAGCACCGGCCGGGCCCCCGCCCACCAGCCCCTCGGCCTTGCGGGCCACGTGACTGGCGACTCGCTCGGGCGTCTGGGGGTGGTAGTCCTGCGCGGCTTAGCCAGCGGGCCGCCGGGAAGGAACTGGGAAGAAGAAAACTACCACTCCCAGAATGCCGCGGGGCGAGAGGCTCGTCCAGTGAAGGCCCAGAGCTCCTGGGGAGGGCAGCGATGGGACTCAGCAGCCTTGTCCGACCCTTCGGAGCGAACTTGGAAAAGAGAGTGATCCTGCATATCGCAGAGACAACTCGGGGAAGTGACTATTCAAGAGGAACTGAATTCCCCAAGACTCTGGTCAGGCGCCAAAAGGGCACCTAAAGCTCCCTGGCACTCACCTAACCGTGTACCTTAGCCATTGGATGACTGCGCCGGGCGGAGGCGGGGCCTCTGCACTGGCAGCCGGCAGTGCTGAATCGGGGAGGAGCCTAAAGAAAGGCCAGGCGGGTGGGCGGGGCTTGGGAGAGGCGGGATTTTTGAAACCTTGGAGTTCTGTGCTCTGTAAGAAGTGGTAGGATTCTGAATGCAAGGAAGCATCTTTGTGTCCTTTTGACCGTAGTTGTGTTGCGCTAAATGTTACTTGAATGAGTAAATAACCACCTAATTTTGTACACGAGGAAACAGAGGCCCAGAAAGTCTATATGATAATGGGCAAAGTTAAGGGACAGAGTCTGGGTTAGAACTCAAATTTTACAATTTCCAAATCCTGGATTACTGCTGTCCCGATCCTAGATTAGCTAGATCATTCATTGACTCAATTATGCAGTATTTATTTCATTCGTTTATTCACAAATCTTTTTGAAGCATCAACTATGCACCTGGCCCTGTGCTAGGCACTTGAGAAACATCGGTGAACAAAACAAGCAAAGATCCCTGCCCTTATGAAGCTTACATTCTAGCAGACGTCGGTATAATAAATAAGTAAATTATATAGTATCTAGAGGGCAGTGGTGCTATAGAAGAAATAAGAAAGGCAGGTAAGAGGGGTGAAGGGCTCTGGGGGAAGGGGGCAGGTTGTAGTTTAAAATATCCCAGAAGCTAGGGGCGCCTGGGTGGCGCAGTCGGTTAAGCGTCCGACTTCAGCCAGGTCACGATCTCGCGGTCCGTGAGTTCGAGCCCCGCGTCGGGCTCTGGGCTGATGGCTCGGAGCCTGGAGCCTGTTTCCGATTCTGTGTCTCCCTCTCTCTCTGCCCCTCCCCCGTTCATGCTCTGTCTCTCTCTGTCCCAAAAATAAAAATAAACGTTGAAAAAAAAATTAAAAAAAAAATAAATAAATAAAATAAAATATCCCAGAAGCTAACTCACTATAAAGCTGATGAAAGGTAAACTCTGGGACCCTTCGCTCGCTCGCAAAGGCGCTTTCGAAGGACCTGGAGAAAAAAAAAATGGTCATATGGTTTTGTAAAGTTTTCAAAAGCAAGGTATTTGAATTGCTGTTGGTTGAGTCTTGTTTCTTTGCATTCCAATCTCCCCTCCACCACACTTCATGTTGGAAGGACAGGAGCATGTTGAGGATCCAGCTAAGGAGAAGTTGAGTTGGAAATATATTTAGTTTGGGTTTAGCAGATACGTTTGTGTGGTTCACGGCCATTCCCTGCCACCCTGCTGTAGGAATGGCCTTGACACTAGGCTCTTAAAAACAGGGAAAGAGGCCCTTTGAAGAAGGAGATAAAGCAGAGGCTATGACACCTGACCGGACATCCTGCCCAAGGGCAGGGTCCACGCTCAGCATCCACACATTCCCCCCGTGTGATATGGTTGTGACAAGTGTGATCTTGGAGATCCCTCGGGAATCAACTCCTGATGCTACTGGGCCCTCAGTTTTGTCTGTTTGTCTTGTTCTTACAAAGGAAGTCATTAAAGTAAGTGAGGTCTCGAAGTACCACTAAGCCACCCCGAAGTCTCCAACCCCACCCCCTGACTGGGGCTTTTGTCGCTTTGTCTCTGTTTTCAGCTCTTCATTCTCTATCTCTGGCAGTTCTGTGACATCAAGTACAGAGTCTGAGCTCCCAGTAGCTTATTTCTTCCAAAGACCGAGGAAAAGGAGAGAATTGAATTACCGTAAGCCCTGCTGCCAGTATCTGGGGAGATCTAGTTTCGTGCCAGAAATCAAGCATTCTTCTGCCTAGGTGTTGATTCTGGAGTTGCCTTGGGTTTGCTGCATATCTTAAACCAAAATGTAATATTGCTTTCTTTTCCTTCTTCCGTGGAGAAATAGGCATACTAATTTTCTGAATGAAATCACCTAAACACAGGCCGATCCCATACACCCTCCCTTCTATCATGTGGCATAATCAGAAAGAAAACTTTAAGAGATCGCCTATACGACAATCGGTTCACTCTCTTACCTACTGATTTGTCTGTTCCATTGAGCGCTAGGAACCCAGAGGTTAGTAAGACACAGTTCTTAAATCCAGCCGAAGCTGTATATGTGCAGACATGATTATCATACGGAGTAAGAGGTGAACGACGTAGGACGTAATCAAAGGTATGCACTCTAGTTTAGAACCCTCTTAGCACATCTGGGTAGCCCTTGTGAGTGGGGGGAGGGGGGCAAAGAATTGCTACAGAGTCAATACCAGCTAACATTTTTTTTTCCATATTTACTTTGTATCAGATAAACGCTTCTTTATACTTATTAGCAATTACCAAAACCGTGTTTTACAGAAAATGGAAAACAGTCTCGGATATGATAAGCAGCCTTCCCAACAACATAGAGCTAAGAGAAGACAGAGCCAGGATTGGAATCCAGGTCTGCCCCGTCCAAACTCATTCTCTTGCTTCCTACACCACGGAGTCTCTGTTGCTTTCTGCCTTTTCAAGCCCCTGGGACTGATGAGCAGACACAGTTCCAGGTGGGAGTTTCGACTTTCAATTCCCAAGTCCAAGCTACCGCCTACAGACCGAAGGTATTGGAAACCGTCCTGAGCGCGGCAGAATCTCAGGGATCTTCATGTCCTTGGGCTGGATGGAGAGAGGTAGGACTCGTTCTTAAGTAAAGACCAAGCAGGAAGACATCCGATGGATGACTTGGAATCTGGTCAGCCCTCGAGGGAACACTGGAGCTTGGCTGGCTGGGCAGGAATGAGTCGCTTCGTGTCAGATCTGAATCAGCAGCACCTGGTTAACGGGGCCCGACACCACATTCTGAGTCGCCCTGTGCCCTTGCCACCTTTTGCATCCGTGGAAGGATACGCCTGGGAAGAGCCGCGCCCTCCCTCCGGGACGTCATCATCAGAGCGTGGAAACTTGGCTGCCTCTTCTCCTCAATCTATCTGCCACCTGCTGCCTAAGCGCTCTTGTCAGAATAAGCCACTTCTCCAGCTGCCACCTCTTCTGTCCCACCCAGCTCCTCTGATTACCTCCCTGTGCGTCACAGTTGCTACGGCCACCCATGAGGGGACTTTATGCTAAGTGTCAGGAACAGCGACGGGAAGGCAGGGAGGCAGACCACGTTCACTAATCAAAGATGCTCATTGCGTTGTATGTCCCACGCCACTTGGCTGTCACGTGACTGTCAAAAGCTTTTGAAACTTGGCTTCTTGGGGCGCCTGGGTGGCTCAGTCGGTTAAGCGTCCGACTCTTGACTTCGGCTCAGGTCATGACCTGGCGTTGGTGAGTTTGAGCCCCGCGTTGGGCTCTGAGCTGACAGCACGGAATCTGCTTGGGGTTCTATCTCCCTCTCTCTCTGCCCCTCTCCTGCCTGCTCTCTCTCTCTCTCTCTCTCTCAAAATAAACAAAAATAAACTTAAAAAAAAACTTAGCTTCTCAGTTTATCTCTATTTGAAAAAGAGAAAAAGCTAGGCATTTTCTTACATTTGCTCTGTCCACGAGGCTCGGTACTTTGTGCGAGAGTTTGACAGACACAGGACAATGCCCTGTGGTGCTGGGCACCCCGGAACAAGATCCAGGAGATCTGTGCTGCCCTCCTTGCTGTGCCCCTGCGGGGCAGTATCACCTCGAACCACCCATCTTTCTCCTTGGGCCTCCGTTTCCTCATCTGTAGAAACAAAGTTGTGGCCTCTAAGGTTCCGTGGACAAAATTTCACAGCCATGGCCTCCAGGGGGCAAAATGTAACTACCTTTTCCTATAGCCTGGAAAAGTTCTATTAAAGCCCCCTTCTGCCTCGTTTGCAGTAACTTAATGTAATCACTTTCAGTTTTAAAACTGGGTCAATTTGAGAGTATTTAAATACTCGCTCCTACCCCCTCCTTTTCCTCCCCAGATGGCAACCGAGTTAAGGAAGGCATATCCTGACTTGCAGGGCCTGTAGTTTGCATCTGTTTCTCCTTGATCGGTTTCCCTCCTGTTCCAGAATCCTTGAAAATGTAGTTTGTCTTACCTGGTCCTTGGATGTGAGCTCTTCCCCTACGGAGTCACCGGCTTCTGTCCTTGCTGCCCCCATTGACGTGCCTGTCCTGGCCTCAGCCTTCATGTGCGCATGCTTCACCTCAAGCCCCAGACTTACGGGATGTACCTGGTCTGCTTTTTGGGTCCTTTCTCGACTGTCTTCCCAAGTCTTTCTGATCCCGAAGTGGGTTTCGGTACATCACTCTGCGTCATTTGGCCTTAAAGCCCTGCGTCCCCTTCTCTCTGCTCTCTTACATCACTGGAGCTCAGGGGACACTGGCAAAGTGCTCAGAGGCCCAGATGATGCACTTCCAGTCTGGAATGACCAATCTTTGAACAAAGCATGTACGGGCCGCCCGCGTGGCTCAGTCGGTCAAGCATCTGACTTCGGCTCAGGTCACGATCTCACAGTTCATGGGTTCGACCCCATATCGGGGTCGGGGCTGACAGCTCAGAGCCTGGAGCCTGCTTCAGGTTCTGTCTGTCTCTTTCTCTCTCTCTCTCTCTCTCTCTGTCCCTCCTCTGCTCGTGCTCTCTCTCAAAATAAATAAACATTTAAAAAAAGAAGAAGAACAACAACAACAAAGCATGTATCTTTAGACCTTGCTCGATCTTCAGGACTCAGCTGGAAGGGGGTGGAAGTGGACAGCCTGGTAACCTGTACCAGTTCTCCTCTAACTTTCCTCTCCATGCCCGACCTTAGAGGTTTCAAAGGGATTCAAAGAAAAATTGCTTACGCTAGAGAGCAGCCCCCTTCATATCCTTTTGTTTTTACATCTGAATGGTGCCTTTGATCTTAGAAATCAAGAATTCATCACCTTAACCTGAGATTCTGAAATGATCCCTTCTGCCCCAAAGGGGGTAACTCCCCTTGGGCTGTCCGTGTCGGGGCAAAGACAGAATCTTGGGGTACAAAGGAAGGGATGACGAAGTAGGACATGGAGGGGCACACGGGTAGCTCAGTCGGTTAAGCGTCCGACTCTTGATTTCGGCTCGGGCCATGGTCTCACGGTTCATGAGATCAAGCCCCACGTCGGGCTCTGCACTGAGAGCACGGGGCCTGCTTGGGATTCTCTCCCTCCCTCTCTTTCCGCGCCTCCCCTGCTCACACGTGCCCTCTCCCTGTCTCTCCCTCAGAAATAAACATTTAAAAACAAGAAGTGGGACATGGAAATGTGGAGCAAAACTATTAATAATATACATGACAATTCTGTGAAGGCATGGCCTGCCTCTGCTAAATGTGAATTCTAAGCTTAAAACTCACAGTCTGCTACTTTTGCAGAAACTCACTAAAATGAATTACATTTATTGAATCTTTACTGCTTACGTTGTCCCAGGACCTAGGTGCTTAGCAGTGCATAAGACTGACGGGGTTCCTGCTTGCATGAAGACGTAAACATAAATAATTAGGACAATTTTAGACATTTATGATGTTACGAATGACTCGGGGAGGTCAGCCATGCCACCTAAATCGCGGGAAGATTTAGAATCCGGTTTTCTGTCGACCCTCTGGGGCAGGACAGCTGGAGAACGTGCAGTTACTGGGAGAGTACAGGGCAGCGTGGACGTAGATCAGTGTCCAAGCGCTCAGCTTGGGGGTCAGCCCCTAAGAACAGGGTGTCAAGAGAGGAGGGAGGGCCAGGAGCCGCCCCCATGTTCCAGGGCAAAACAGAGACGAGAGAAGGGGAGCCCCGACCATGTCTGACTTCCACGTCCCGGAGGTCCCAGGCACGACCTGGGTTGCACGATGGCCCCGGTATTTTTATAATAAAGTCCCCTTTTGGTTTAACTTGGGGAAAACTGGGTTTCTGTCACGGGTTCCAATAGCCTTAACCAATACAGAACATTCTTACAACCGTGCAGGTGGACTCATGTGAAGAGGGAGAATGGGAAGGAGGCGGGCTGGCTTCCATAATAGAAGGAAATGAGGGGCTGTAAACATTCTTCCCTTCTGCCCTCCCTGACCCCTTCTCCCCACAGAGGCTCTCTGGAGCCAGAAGCATCATAGGCTGGGCCTCAGGATAGGCTCAAGGGCCAATCCACTCAGCAGCTGCTACACGGGTCACAGAACAGATGCTACGCGGCATGTCGCTTAACGTGGTTGGCGATTTTGTGTTTGCCCAAACAGGTTTTTGCCAGAAGTGCCAGCACATCAGGGTCGTGCGTTTGTTAAAGTCGCACGCGGGCCCAGGGAGGCCCCGAGAGGGTCACAGGCCACCGGGTCGATTGTCCCCCCTGATGCCCCACAGCGGGAGGAGCCCACGAGGCTGAGGCTTCCTGGGAGCCCGCGCGCCCCTGCCCGGCCCACCCCGAGCTAGGTCGGCCACAGTGATGGCTTGTCACGGATGACGGCCCAGCAGGCTCAACGGGGCCCCAATCTAACAGCCAGCAGCTGGGGGACGACACGAAGGAAAGACACAGACACGAAGGAAAGGAATCACTTAATTCCGGTGGGGAAATCATGGAGCACTCTAACTGGTTTGACATACAAGCCGTCCCCTGAGGCCGGGGCTAACGGCCACTGTGACTGCAGCCCCTTCTAGATCCCTGTGATGGGGAGGTTACGGTGGGCGAGGGGCTGTTCTCTAAACACGTATATTGCCCCCATGAGACGGAGCAGGTCCCGGGCAGAACCAGCAGACACACAATGACTCTGTAGGAGCCTCTGCCTCTTACCGAGGGGCAGGCAGGGGCTGGGAGAGTAGGTGACCCGTCTGTGCTTATCGAACCAGTAATGAGCAGATTCCACATTAGGAAAGAACCGCCTTCATCTGGAAACGCTGCTTCCTCGTTCGTTTCCAGTCCCCAAATGAAGGCAACCTTGTGACCAGTTCGACGACTTTGGGGCAGAATCTTTGAAAGCAGGACCGTCTCGGAAATCTGACATTCCCCCCCCCCCCAAGAAGCGATTACTCCCCCCAACAGCGCTTCCCACAGGGCAGTTGCTCAGACACATGGAATTTCACAACCTGCCTCTGTTCGATTTCTCCTCCTTCTTAATGTCTTTCTCTCCTCGCAAGAGTTTGCGAGGCCATGCGTGAGACAAGCGCAAGGCTCTGAGCTTCCTGGGAGCGCAATCAGGCCTGCAAGCCCGATCCCACAGCTCTTGGGGTGCTCAGTCCCACAGCTCCTGGGGCTCCCAGTCCCACGGCTCCTGGGGAGCTCAGTCCCACGGCTCCTGGGGCGCTCAGTCTGCCAGGCGCAGTCAGCCCCCACATCCTGAGGAGCAAGCAGAACCCTGAGGGAGTGAGCACCATGCACGAAACACCCCCTGTGCTGCGAAAACACCCAGGGCCGGTGCCTCCAGCCAGGGGACGGCAGAGACCGCCCTGCCCACTGCTCCGGAGGCTGCAATTTTATTCCTGCTGCTGTCCAGCATGAGCCCCTCTTTACCCTTAGATAGCTCTGGTCCCATTGCAGTCCCCAGCTTCACTACAGGGACTCCCTTGGGCATGGGTGTGGCCTTGCCCTCCTTCGGGGCTGTCTTCCTTCCTTTGCTTCTTCCCTCATTCACCGCCTCTATGTTGCCCTCTGGCCACCCATACCAGGCCCGGGCTCAGAATGTACCCACCCTTCTCTTTCCTACCCCAGCCTTTCTCCCATCCTCCAGGGCCCCCCAGGATGAAGCAGAAGTACAGAGGATGGGGAACCCAGAGAGCAAAGAGGCCTTTTCCCGGCCCAGAAAAGTCAGCATAATATAATGAGCATCTAACTGCTAACAAATCAGTGGGAAGCACTTCTATTTTGATCACTATGGCAGCCTAGATACTCAGACAGATCCCTTTCAATACAGCACGGCAAATTTGTTTTTTTTTTAATTTTTTATGTTTATTCATTTTTGAGAGACAGAGAGAGACAGAGTGCGGGCCAGGGAGAGGCAGAGAGAGAGGGAGACACAGAATCCGAAGCGGGCTCCGAGCTCTGAGCTGTCAGCACAGAGCCCAACACGGGGCTTGAACCCACGAACGAACAGTGGGATCATGACCTAAGTGGAAGTCAGAGGCTCAACCGACTGAGCCACCCAGGCGCCCCTGAATTTGTTTTTTAATTTAATGCACAGTTGAGCTGTCAGGAAAATAGAGAAATTCCTCAGAGAGTAGAAAGGACAAACAAGCTTGGACTCAGAGGGCAAGCAGTTCTACTGCAGGTATTTTTTTGGTCGCCGGTGGCCTAGAGCTTGGACTTTAGTAGGCCACATGCACAGGGGATAGGAATATCCAAGTTAACTTTTCAAAATGGTTTTTAAAACACACATTCAAGGGGCGCCTGGGTGGTTCAGTCAGTTAAGTTTCCGACTTTGGCTCAGGTCGCGACCTCATGGTTCCTGAGTTCGAGCCCCACATTGGGCTCTCTGCTGTCAGTGTGGAGCCCGCTTCAGGTCCCCTGTCTCCCTCTCTCCCTGCCCCTCTCTTGCTCGCTTTCTCTATCAAAAATAAATAAATAAACAAATAAACAAACAAACATTTTAAAAACACACACATTCAGGGGTGCCTGGGTGGCTCAGTTGGTTAAGTGTCTGACTTTGGCTCAGGTCACGCTTTGGATTCTGTGTCTCCCTCTCTCTCTGCCCGTCCCCTGCTTGCACTCTGTCTCTCTCTCTCTCTCTCTCAAAAATAAATAAACATTGGGGCGCCTGGGTGGCTCAGTCGTTAAGCGTCCGACTTTGGCCCAGGTCATGATCTCGCGTTCAGTGAGTTCGAGCCCCGCGTCGCGCTCTGTGCTGACAGCTCAGAGCCTGGAGCCTGTTTCAGATTCTGTGTCTCCCTCTCTCTGACCCTCCCCTGTTCATGCTCTGTCTCCCTGTCTCAAAAATAAATACAAAACGTCAAAAAAAATAAAAAATAAATAAACATTAAAAGCACACACATTTAAATACATAGGGAGCATATGTCAAAATTTCACTTAAGTCATTAATGAGAGAATCAGTAGAATGATAAAGCCAGTGTAAGGGAAGATACAAGAAATTCATGTGAGTGGAATAGACAGGTGATAGATATATTGATGGATAGATAATAGACAGAGATAGATAAAATACTGGATTGTGATTTCTGAATTATACTTTTTTAATGGCTTAATATCCTACAGGGCAAAAAAATAAAAAATAAAACAGTCATAACTTGTAGAATTATCTTTTACCAGATAAAAATCTTCCGCATCTCAGCAGGTATTTTTTATAAACATCTACATTTACAGAGTTGTAAGTTTTCTGGGTCCTAATCAATAGAAAATAGCGAAAGGAACAAAGCTATAATTCCCTATCCAGAGAATCAGATGACCTTGAAGAAGCTTGTCAGACAATGCCCTAAAGTGTCAGTGACACGAGGCACTTTCACCGGTGGGTTTGTCATATCAGACGCAACGAGATGGGTTCTCTGATAGAACACTCCAGGCTTGACCCAGGTTGCACGATCAATTTGTCCGATTACATTCTGGTTTAAAAGAAAAAAGGAGAACATAGTTTTGTTCCACCCGTGTAGGTAAGTACATTGCCATGAAATGTAAAAAGACTCCATAAATGTAAAATAGTTGACTAAAAGGCATTTTTTAAAAGTGGCATTCACAGGGGTGCCTGGGTGGCTCCGTCGGTTAAGCATCTGACTTCAGCTCAGGTCATGATCTCACGGCTCCTGAGTTCAAGCCCCACGTCGGGGTCTGTGCTGATGGCTCAGAGCCTGGAGCCTGCTTCCGATTCTGTGTCTCCCTCTCTCTCTGTCCCTCCCTCACTCGCAATCCGTCTCTCTCTCTCTCTCAAATATACATAAACATTTAAAAAAATAAAAAAAAAACCAAAACCTTAAAAGAAAAAGTAAGTTGCAGTATAATTATGTTTCTATAACTTTCAAAGCCAGGCAAATTGACGTAATGTTTTGCTCAGGGATATATACATTTGTGGGAAAACTCTAAAGTGAAGAGAGTAAGCAGCGAACAGTTGGGAGAATGGTAACCTCTGAACAAAACGTGGGGCTCCTGTGAGACTCAAGGGGCGTGGTAACGTTTTACTTCTTTAAATTTTTTTTTTCAACGTTTATTTATGTTTGGGACAGAGAGAGACAGAGCATGAACGGGGGAGGGGCTCTGTGGAGCCTGGAGACTGCTTTGGCTTCTGTGTCTCCCGATCTCTCTGCCCCTCTCCAGCTCTCTCTCTCTCTCAAATAAATAAATATTAAACAATATTTTTTTAAAGAATGATGTGGGAGAATGTTGTTATTATTTTGGTGTGGGTTTGGTTTACTTTTTACCAAGTGGCTTGTATGAAAAATTTGTGTATTTATTTTGAGAGAGACAGAGACAGCATGAGTGGGGGAGAGGCAGGGAAAGAGGGAGAGAAAGAGAATCCCAAGCAGGCTCCGTGCTGCCAGCTGCAGAGCCCAATGTGGGGCTCAAATTCAGGAACTGTCAGATCATGACCTGAGATCGAACCAAGAGTCGGTCGCTTGACCGACTGAACCACCCAGGTGCCCAAATGGGCTCTATATAAAAATAACCATGTATATCTTAAATTGTGCATGATGCCATTGACAAGGAATGGGGCAGAAGTCATTAGAAAATACTTTATTCGGGGCGCCTGGGTGGTTCAGTTGGTTAAGCGCCCAACTTCGGCTCACGTCGTGATCTCACAGTTTGGGGGTTCGAGCCCCGCGTCGGGCTCTGTGCTGACAGCTCGGAGCCTGGAGCCTGCTTGGGATTCTGTGTCTCCCTCTCTCTCTGCCCTATCCCCACTCGTGCTCTGTCTCTCTGGTCTTTCTCTCTCTCTCTCTCTCAAAACGAAATAAACATAAAAAAAATTATCTGCACTTGGAACAAGGGTCTAAATCCACACATGCTCTCAGTATTTGAAGAGCAGATCATCTTTGGTGCCTTTAATCAGCGGAACTGTATTTGAATTTGTGAAATAGCGTATTTCCCATCACGTCAGTCGCCTTGCTGGCTAGGCGTCTTTACACTAGTATAGCCTTCCAACTATGTATCTGGCAAAAAAGCAGATAAAGCATTTAGGTGCGTTTGTCTCCACGAAGCTGCTGAAGGGCTATTAGCAGAAGTGTTTTCCTGAATTGAAGCGAGGACCTGAAATTACCAAGGACCAACCTTTGCAAACTGCAAATAAAGGCCAGCTGGTGAAAAGCAGGGACGAAACCGTGGTTTGTAATTACCTGTTTGTCCAGAAATTGTGTGGAAGCGTCTGGGGAGCCCTTCATTTAGAGGGCCCTCCCCACGTGCCCGCTGCCCTTCTCGGCATCCATCGTCGAACTTGGCAACAACTGTTCATCTTCTCGCTGCCTGTGCCAGGAAAACAGAAGGCATGGGAAACAAAGTCTCGGGGCCTCAATTCAGCCAACATTGCCTCTCCTCTTCCCTAGTGGTTCTTCTAAAACACTCGGAAGTATATTTTTAATGTGTTGTTTAGGACTCCGTCTTTCGAGCTGGCTGATGGCACGCCTTGTCCTCACAGTCCGAAGCCGGGACATTGGAGCCCAGCCTGGATTTGCTGCCTGGCTCCACCCCGTGCCAGGTGTATTCATTGGCGAGAGCCACCGTCCCGAAGATGTGACAATGGGGGGCTTAAGCAACAGAAATTTACTCTCTCAGAAGAAGACAGTTCTGGAGGCTGCAAGTCCAAGATCAAGGTGTTTCTAGCTGAAGGTTGTGAAAGGATTTGTTCCCCATGCCAATCTCCTCCCTTCTGGAGGTTTGCTGGCAATCTTGGGGTTTCTTCTGTCCCATCACCCCAATCTCTGCCTTCGTCTTCATAATGCATTCTCCCGTGGGCGTGGCTGTACCCCAATATCCCACTTTATAAGGACACCAGTCCCGTTGATTAGAATTCCACCCTATTCCAGGATGGCCTCCTCTTAACTAATTACCTTCACAATGACTCTACTTCCAAATAGGGCCACATTCTGAAGTCTTGGGCTTCAGGCCCCATCACATGAATTTTAGGGAGATGTAGTTCATCTTGCAACACAAGGTGAGTAACCCGGACAAGTTTCTCAACCTTGTGCACCCTCGGTTTCTTGTCTCTAAAATTAGGAGACTCTGCCCATCTTGTGGGGAGCCGCGAGGAGTGAACTCGATAGTTTGGCACGGTACCGGTTCCCAAAAGACAACTTAAGATCTCTTCAAATGATGGCACGTCTCCAAGCTGCTTACACCATAGCAGCTAGATCAGTTTGGCCCTTGATTATTTTATTTACCAAAAAGAGTTACTGTATTCACTGGGTTCCACTTCTGTCTAGAGAAAAAGTCGTGCTACTTTTGTCAAAACAAAACCCAAGCAAACTGATGGAAGAAAAGAGACACATTGTACGGTGAAGAGTCCTACGCTAGGACCAGAAGAAGAGGGTCCAACCCTACCCTAGTCAGGTGCCAACCCGCACGCAGGGTGACCCCCGAGCTTCAGCACCCTCGTTCATGAAATGGGATGGCCACCAGGCCTCCCTACTTTATGGAAGAATGAGCAGGATCATTTATGTAAAAGCCATCCATGAAACGTATGCTGTGCAAAAGAATATACTGTGCTGTCTAGCCATGCTCCGTGATCAGAAATATGAGAGGAATTAATTCCACATCCACATCAGTTGTCCCCTATTTGTCAACTCTGCGTTTTATTGATCCCACTCACTGGCGCCTCCCTCGCTCGATGCTGATTTACAGGGGGAAGGGGGGACTCGTAACGCCTGTTTTGTTCATTATACCTCACACCGCTACAAAATCAATATAAGCGGTTCAGGAAAGATCAAAATTCTCCAGACTCTGGCCCACGCCCGTAAACTATGCAAAGTTCCGGAGACTGCCATTCGATCCAGTCGTAAGTAGCAGGAGAAGTGAGAACAGGAAGCCGAGTAGAAGACAGGGAATAACCTCAAGAGAAGGTCAGCATCCCAAACACAAGGCTTTGGGACTCTGTTGCTCAGCACTGCGTTCTGGGGCTTGGTGGACTGTTGGATTTGTGACCCCCGATGATTCCATTTTTCCTGCCCAAAACATCCATGTAACCCCAAAGACTCTCGAGGGAGAAGAACCCCGCCCCGTTCTAACACAATTTAACTAAAATATTCCTTGGAGAAGGCCAAGCCAGTTGTGTAAATCAGATGCCTTTTCAACCACGACCAAGGTGAGCAGCCTTGGGAAGAAGGAACCAAGGCAGATCCGGTCTGTCTTCAGCAACGCACTGAGTGGTCTTGAATTGGAGGCACGTGCTGATCAGAAGCCAGGCTTCAAATACGACCTGAGACCTTCAGAAACCACTGCACGTCAGCAGATGTCTCTCTACCTATTTCCTTCAGATTAAACACGTGTGGTTTCTTGCATACACCCACGCCAGCCCCAGCTCCCTCTTGTCTTGGGTTTTTCTCAGATTTGAGATTTTCCCATTTCTTTGGCTCTGATTTCACCATTGATTGTTGACATTTCCTTCCTGACCAAGGCCCTTCCTTCCCCACCCAGGACTCTGCAATCTGTCTACTGGCGTCTGACTTGGCACAGGTGTCTGTCTCTAGCTTCAATATTTCTGGTCAGTATACAGATTCTAGAAAGACTGTTTTCTGAGCAGGGGGATGACCAAAATCCGATTAACAACCGGGGCCCCATAGGAATGCGGGGGTTTAAGGCAAACCAGACGGAAGGTTGAAAGAGAACCTAGAGAAGAACATGGAAATTGGGGAGGAAGGCAGGACCATCAGGGATTGAAAAACAGTAGGAATCCGGGATGAGCAGGAGGTCAGCCAGACTTCCCTGAGGTCCAGGAGAAGCAGGTCGGGAAGTGGGAAGAAGTCTGGCCACAGCCCAAATGCGATATTGCACGCACCGTTTTGAAGACTAACGACCCCGGAAGTGACAAACAAGAAGGCCTTGACCCTAAGGGAAGCATTGAGCTCATTAGAGGAACTTCTAGAACTCTTTCTTGGGGAAGGGTCAAGACAATGGAGATAAGAGGTGGGTACGTGCACCTGCCTGGACTTGAAGACCGGTAGGGACACCAGACTCTCCCTTGGTCCCTTAGCACTCAGGCAGGCCACGTGGGTGGAGATGGAAACAGCCTCACGCACAAGACAGCCCACAGCCTTATTCTGAGTGGGGGCTGTTGGCCACTCACCAGGTCCCAGCCAATTTCAGATCATCTCTTTGGGCCCCAACGGCTCCATTGATTGGATTTTGAGGAAGGAGCGTTGCCAGCAAATGTCAGCGATGTTCCATCCCACAGGCCTGGTCTGCTGTAGCCGCATTACGTTTTGGGGGACCATTCAAACAAGAGAGGGTGCCAGAAATCCTGTGTCAGAAACACAGGAGAAGCTGTGCCCCCAGACAAGGATGACCCCCTTCTGCGGAGCCCTGCTGTGCTCTGCTCCAGGCCTCAGTAGATCTGAGTCAGAAGTGCTGTGGGGGGGGGGGGGGTCCCTTACCTGCGGGGACAAGAGCAAAGCACCTCTGGGGGCGCCTGGGTGACTCAGTCAGTTAAGTGTCCAACTTTGGCTCAGGTCATGATCTCGCAGCTTGTCGGTTCGAGCCCCGCGTCAGGCTCTGTGCTGACGGCTCAGAGCCTGGAGCCCGCTTGGGATTCTGTGTCTCCTCCCCCCGCCCCTCCCCCACTGGTGCTCTGTCCCTCTCCCTCTCAAAGATAAACATTAAAAAGATAAATAAATAAAGGGATTGTCACCTCTTCCGGTACATGGTAGGTCCTCAATCCACGTTAACTCCTCAATAGGCTCACTCCCACAACCTGACGAAAATACCACCCTCCTCCTCTCCCCTCTGGGAAACACCCCCCCACCCCACTTGGCTTAACTAAACCCACTCGCCCTGTTTCCAGCAGCAAGTGAAAGTTCTCCTTTTGCAGCGGTGAACCAGAGCAGGCCGCCCTAGAAATTGATTAGATATTGGCCCCAGTCTAGTGGGGGAATGAAAGGAAATCGTGTTCCCATCTTCCCACGCCTGAGGGCCAGGCGCAGGTCCCCGGCGGTCTCCAGGTTGGAGACTTAGGTGGCCTGTTCCTCCAGCGGATGCAGCGAGAGCATCTGTACGCTTTCACAAGACACGGCAGAGAAGTGATGTGAGAAAGCTAGACAGCCAGGGAAGCCCTGGGAAATCACAGCATTCTTTCCGAGTCGGCTTGTGTCTGGGTCGGGAGGAGTCCAGTCCCTGTTGCTGAATCCACAAGCAGTCAGCTCATCTCTGTCCACACGGCCAGCCGCCAGGCCGCCTCTCCCTCCATTTGGTAGGGCAAACGTGTCTGTCTCTACTTAAGTCAGGAATACGAAATACGTATATTGGCACATTTAATAAACAAATAGGCACCAATTCCTGGTAAGCGATATTAAGGGACGTTTTTGAGATACCAACTTTTTCTTATACGCATGCCATTACTGAGGGCTTTTTTTTTCTTTTTTATGTGAACCCCTAGGCATTTTTTTTTTCAAATACCAAAGGAAAAAATGTTCCTATATGTTTTTAGAGTTACCACTTGTAACATAAAAATCAACAATTGCAATGTGGATATATTAAGACACAAAGTGATAAAGTCACTCTGGAAGCCAATTTATTATTATTATTATTTTTTTTTAAATTTTTTTTTCAACGTTTTTTATTTATTTTTTTGGGGACAGAGAGAAACAGAGCATGAACGGGGGAGGGGCAGAGAGAGAGGGAGACACAGCATCGGAAACAGGCTCCAGGCTCCGAGCCATCAGCCCAGAGCCTGACGCGGGGCTCGAACTCACAGACCGCGAGATCGTGACCTGGCTGAAGTCGGACGCTTAACCGACTGCGCCACCCAGGCGCCCCTGGAAGCCAATTTAAACAGACATTTAAATTTTGTAGAGGGAAAAGTGGATATGTACACAGAAACAAAATTCCTGGAAGTTTCCACCCCAAAATGTTAACAGTCATCTTTTTACAGCTTGGGGAAGTAGGATTGTGAGTGATTTTATTGCTTCGTTTCATTTCTTTTCCTGTAGCCTCACTAGTCTAAGTTTTCTTTTCTTTTTTTAAGTAGGCTCCATGCCCCACATGGGGCTCAAACTCGCAGCCCTGAGATTAAGAGTTGTGCGCTCTACCGACTAAGCCAGGCAGACGCCCCTCTCCAAGTTTTCTGAATTGAGAACACGTATGGCTTCTTTTTTTTTTCAACGTTTTTTTTTTTTATTTTTGGGACAGAGAGAGACAGAGCATGAACGGGGGAGGGGCAGAGAGAGAGGGAGACACAGAATCGGAAACAGGCTCCAGGCTCTGAGCCATCAGCCCAGAGCCCGACGCGGGGCTCGAACTCACGGACCGCGAGATCGTGACCTGGCTGAAGTCGGACGCGTAACCGACTGCGCCACCCAGGCGCCCCATCTTTTTAAGGATGTTATGAGAGCAGTTTTAGACTCACAGCAACTCGTTGAGCACATGTTCAACCTCCCCCATTGTGAACATCCCACCAGAGTAGAACATTTATTAGTTGATGAACCCACAGCAACAGATCATTACTACCCAAAGTCCATAGTTTGCATTAGGGTTCACTCTTGGGGTTGTGCATTCTGTGGGTTTAACAAACATGGAATGACATTTATCAACCATCGTGGTCTCATACAGAGTAGTTTTACTGCTCAAAAAATCCTCTGTGCCCTGCCTACTCATTCCTCCCTCTCCACTAACCCCTGGCAAACTGCTGATCTTTTTTACTGTTCCTCCATAATTTTGCCTTTTCTAGAATGCCATACAGTTGGGCTCATACAGTATGTAGGCTTTTCAAATTGGCTTCTTTCACTTAGTAACGTGCATTTAAGATGTCTTTTCATAGCTTGAGAGCTCATTTCTTTCTAGCACTGAATAATACTCCGTTGTCTGGATGTACCACAGTTTATTTATCCATTCATCCACTGAAGGACATCTTGCATGCTTCCAACTTTTGGCAATTATGAATAAAGCTGCTATAAACATCCATGCGCAGGTTTTGTGTGGGCATAAGTTTTCAGCTCCTTTGGGTAAATACCAAAGAACGCAATTGCTGGATCTTATGGTAAGACTACGTTTAGTTTTGCAAGAAACTGCCAACGCATTGCAGTTGTATCGTCACACCATTTTGCATTCCCACCAACAATGAATGAGAGTTCCTGTTGCTCCAAATTCTCTCCAGTATTTGGTGTCGCCGGTGTTCCAGACTTTGGCCATTCTGATAGGTATATGGTGGTATCTCACTGTCGTTTCAATTTGCATTTCCCTGACGACGAATGCAGTGAAGCATCTTTTCAGATCCTTATTTGCTCTCTGGATATCTTCCTGGGTGAAGCATCTCTGTGAAGGTCTCGCGCCCATTTTTTAACCATGTGGTTTGTTTTCTTCTTACGGAGTTTTAAGACTTCTTTGTATATTTTAAATAAGAGTCCTTTCTCAGATGTGTCTTTTGCAACTTTTTTCTCCCAGTCCATGGCTTGTCTCCTCGTTCTCTTGACAGCGTCTTTCGAAGAGCAGATACTTTCATTTTAATGAAGTCGAGTTTATCAACTATTTCTTCCACCGATGGTGGGTGCCTTGGTGTTTTATCTAAAAATTCATCACCAGGCTTAAGGTCATTTAGATTTTCTACTCTGTTATCTTCTAGGAGTTTTATAGTTTTGTGTTTTACATGTGGGTCTGTGACCCATCTTGAGTTAATTTTGGTGAGGGATGTAAGGTTTGTATCTGGAGTCATTTTTTGCCTGTGAAAGTCCAGATGTTTCGGCACCATTTGCAGAAGAGACCATCTTTGCTCAATTGTATTGCCTCTGCTCCTTTGTCAAACAGTCAACTATATTTATGTGGATCTATCTCTGGGCTTTCCATTCTGTTCCAATGGTCTATTCGTCTATTCCTTTGCCAATACCACAGTCTTGATTACTGCAGATTTATCGTGAGTCTTGAACTCAGACAGTGTCAGTCCTCCAGTTTTGTTTTTCTTCTTCAGAAATGTGCTAGCTCTTCTGGATCTTTTACCTCTCCATGTGAACTTTAGAACCAGTGTGTCAGTCACCTGTGTGAGAGGCTGGAAATGGTAGTGATTCCTCAGCCCCCCAGGCCTCTGTGGGGTGATGGCCCCCAAACCACTGGCCTGGTGACTCCCCAGTCCAGGCAGAGGGGAAAGTCCAGGAAGGAGAGAGGTGACTTTGGCACAGGGTATGGACAGACCCAAAGTAAGTGGTCAGTAATCATGATAGTACTGACAATCATAGTTACAATGATAGTAACGACCTATCATTAATAGACTTCTTGTAGCACGGTGAAGTCAATAAGTAAATAGTGCAAAAGTGCGCACACACACACACACACACACACAGAAGTCAGTGTGTTGCTATCCACAAAATAACTTACTGGGATTTAAGTTATTAAGTTATTGTTAAATGTTGAAGCTATAGATCAAGTTGGGGAGAACTGACACCTTGAAAATACTGAGTCTTCCTCAATAGGACATGGGCTACCTCTCCATTTATTTCTTTGATTTCTTTCATCAGAGTCTTGTAGTTTTCCCCATATAGATATTGCACACACTTTGTTAGATTTATAACCTAAGTATTTCATTTTTCTGGATGCTAATGCACGTAGTATCGTGTTTTTAACTTCAAATTTCACTTGTCATTACCACTATATTGGAAACTGACTTAATTTTGTGTATTAACCTTCCATCCTGCAACCCCATTAGAATTGCTTATTAGTTCCAGTTTGCCTTTTTTTATTTTTTTTTTAAAGTTTTTTTTTTTTCAACGTTTTTTATTTATTTTTGGGACAGAGAGAGACAGAGCATGAACGGGGGAGGGGCAGAGAGAGAGGGAGACACAGAATCGGAAACAGGCTCCAGGCTCCGAGCCATCAGCCCAGAGCCTGACGCGGGGCTCGAACTCACGGACAGCAAGATCGTGACCTGGCTGAAGTCGGATGCTTAACCGACTGCGCCACCCAGGCGCCCCACCAGTGTGCCTTTTATAATTAGAAAAAAAATATATGTTTTAAGTTTATTTATTTATTTAGAGAGGGGTGGGCCAGAGAGAGGCAAGAGAGAGAGAATCCCAAGCAGGCTCCGCACTGTCAGCATGGAGCCCAACGCAGGGCCTGATCTCAGGAACGGGGAGATCATGACCTGAGCTGAAATCAAGAGTCAGATGCTTAACTGAGCCACCCAAGCGCCCCAGAAGAAACTTATTTTTAACAGTTATCTGAGATTGATCTTCTGAGAGGGAGGCAATGAGGCTCATAGTCTCTCACTCCCGTTAACTAAGGTAAGGAGAGAGCTCCAGTGTTGATGTGATTGCCAAGAAGCCCCAAGCAGAGTTGGTTATAGAACCTTGCAGGTGGACGGAAGGTGAACATGGAAAAGAAAGAGCGTGAAGCGGCAGGAAGACAAGACGAGGGGGAAACTCGTATTCACTGGGACTACGTAAGGCTGCTGTAGCGCAGAGACTCCGCCACAGAACGTGTTAAAGAACCGAAACTGGCTGCAGGAAGGCCCCCTTCTCTATCTTCCATGGTGCGGTCACCCCAAGGACTGTCAAGGACAGGTCTCCGCCAGGCGATTTCCAGGTAGGAAGTAGGAGGCGCCCAGGAAGCAAGCACAGCGCATGTCACGCATGCCTCCTGGCCGCACGCACGCTTCCGCTCGTCTTCTATTGGTGGGAGCTCGGTCACGTGGCTTCCGCTCGTCTTCTATTGGTGGGAGCTCGGTCACGTGGCTACACCTGCAAGGGAGGCTGGGAAACGGCGTCCAGACCCGCCCCCGCGTGCCTGGCGGCGAAGCGTCGGCCCTTGTGCGCGGAGGAGAAAGTGTGTGTCTCCCTCACAACCAGGGACAGCCGCGTGAGGATGGAAGGCGGGGTGTCCCCCTAGCCTGGAGAAAATCTGCCACATCCTTCCTTCCCTTTGTGTGGGGTTTAGCTTTTTCAGAAGGTTCTCACGGACGCCCCGTCGTGTCCTTCTCGCAGCAAAACTGCAAGGCGGGAAGAGCCGGCGTTAGTGAGGAGAAGCGCTGGGAGCCCAGCCTGATTGCAATCCCAGCTCTGTCGTCGACTAGCCGTGGGACCTTGGGGCACTCGCTCAACTCCTCGGAACCTCACTTCCCTGAGCTATAACACAGGGATGTTGACTGTCGACTTCACAGGGTCGTTTACTACCTGGTTGTGTGGATGAAAGGGGACAGTCCTGTCGGGCGTGGGTGGCGAGCACTTCACAGATGGGGAAACTGAGGCTCAACTCGCGTGGCTTGCCTAAAGATTCAAAATCCGGGCCTCTAACTTCCAGTGCCACTGTACCTCAAGGCATAGCTCTTGCGGGGCGCACAAGACGGGCAAGTCGCTTGCCCGATTGAATGAAAATCAAGAGTGTGAAAAGAGCACGAACTATGCGGATTAGAGCAGGAAATCGAAGGTGGCTGTGCAGAGAAAGGAGCAAGGAGAGAAGAGAGAAGGAACAGGGATGGGCGGAAGGGGCATAGGGCTGTCGGAGGCACTGAGGCCCTGAAGTTCTCGTTGTCCAGAAAGGGAAACTGTCCAGAAAGGGAAACAGAAAGGGCGCTTCGGCGCCCCCCGTCCCCCACCCCCGGCTCATAGTGCTATTTTCTGGAATGACTTCGGACTCTTCCCACTGGCTGCCCACGCTGTGATCGGACAAGCGAGACTAGTTGAGGGAGGACAGAGCACCACGCGCATCACAATATGCCCTTCTCTCTTTTGTTTCATTGTAATCCCTCCAGGAACAGGCCCCAGATGACCTTTCGATAATCCGAAATCCCAACAAAGAGAAAAACTCTCTGACAAGTGCACAGTGTTTGGGAAGGCTTTAGTGTTTTGTAGCCTTTAAAGATTTTCATCAGCCCTCCGAGTTCTCTGTGTGCTTTGGAGGCAGTGAGGGGAACAGTATTAGCTGGGTAAAAGGTCACTGCCACAAAGGTTGTCTTTGGCCAAACAAATCGGACGCGGCAGAGTGGGAGGCTCCGGACGGATAGGAAGCTGTTGACAGTATCGCGAAGCAGGTGCAACTAGCATTTTCCACGTGCCCGTGCGGGCCGGGAGAAGCCCTTCCGTTCTGTGCTCGTTCCAAGGTGCTTTTCTTCTGTTTTTCGTCTTTCTCTATATTCTCTCGTGTTTCCTCCACAATTTACGTCAGGCTTCACCTGGTTTGGCAGCCGTGAGCACTGCCACTGAGATACTGCTTTGCTGGTTCTCAGACTTGAGCGAGCATCAGAATTGTCTGGAGGCCCCGCGGAAGCACTACCTGCTGGGCCGCGTCCCCCTCTCCGGTGCAGCTGGTCTGGGACAGAGCCGGAGAATTTGCGTTTCTGACAAGTTCGAAGGTGCTGCCGCTGCTGGTCTGGGGGCGACGCTAGAGCAAAGGACTTAGATACACGTCCCTGGGCTCTGCCTCTGCCCCGGCCACCAAGTCACTCGGCACGCAGACTCCCAAGGGGGTTCGGGCTCCAGGTTTGTCCTTAAGTTCGTGATATCTCGGAGCCGGCCCCACAGTCGGGTCAGATCACAGGTCCTGGAACCCCTAGATCAGCCCCGGCCTGAGCAGTTCTCCCAGCTGTCCTCTGGACACCAGGGCCCTCCACCAAGATTTCCATCACCAAGGAGCCAGCATTGTCCTTAGCTTGGGTGGGGGATGGGGAGGGGTGGAGCTGGAAAGGACACATCTGGGCATTTGTCTGATGCACCGGGTGTTAAAGATCCAGGAATTTGAGGTCAAGTGTGACAGGCTGTCCTCATCTTAACAAGTGAAAACCAAATGAAGCATAATGTGCATTTCAACTTCCTCAGAAAAAAAAAGGCAGTGGAAATCACTGAGAAGATTATAAGCTGTTTTCAGTTGAAAAGGACAAATAGATTCGATTAGAAGTAAGAGATACGTTTCCAAAAGGATTCGGTGGAAACCTTATTCCGGTCCTCACGATGTTCCAAATTTTTTAGCAGGCTGGCCATTTAAGAGGACACCGTGAATACTCTGACTCTTCTAATTAGCCCAGCAACAAGGCGACAGTTTTCCTAGGAAGCTTCTGGTGAGTTTCATTCAACATGGCAAAGGGACCCTGCGCTGGTCTTTCGGGTGCTGCCCTCTCGTGGCCGCCTGAGCACATGCAGCTAAAGCTTTCTTCTGGGTTCTGTACACTCTTTCTTCAAATCAAAGGGAGCAAGAGACCGGAACTGACTCCTCCCCTCAAAGGGGGGAAGGGGGTGGAAGCCTGCCACACCACAGATGTTTCCCCGGCTCTGAAACTGTTGCTATGGCTTTTGCTTCATAGTGTCTTGTGCAAAAAGAGGTAAGAGAAATCGTCCAAGCGGGTCATACTGATTTCCCTAGACTTTGTGAATCCAGATTCTGAATCTACTTAAAACAAAACGGAAGAGAAACCCCTTCCCTTTGCTCCTTTCGGACGCCCGAGCTGCTGTCCTTTGCCTCTCCTTCGCCTTGCTTCCCGTATTTTCCAGCAAAGAACTCCTTATGCTGTCATTCTGGCTTATCGACGTGCCGCCCTCTTTCTGAGATTTTCAGTATTATGTGGGGAGGTTTTCATTTTTCCTTTTGAGTCTCAGTCAAGGGTGTTCTGGTTGTCCCGTCTCTGTCTTTTCTCTTCTCCTTTGCACCGTCCCCTAAGACTTGGTGTGCCTCCTCCCATGTCTGACATTGCTGTCAGTTAGAAGTTCCTGCTCAGAAGCTGTGGGTATCAGGCTACATCGCGGAGCTCCTCTCTCACGCAGGCTAGACAACAGTCATTCAGTGCTCTAATTTGGATATCGATTTCGAGCACTAATTCTCAACGTGTAATTTGGGTACCCCCCCCCACTTATACCCCAAGGACCTGAGAGCCTTCCAGGGGACCCAGAAGGTCAAAGCTATCATCATAATACCAAGACATTATTTCCAGTTTTTACCCTCATTCCCTCATGAGTATACACTGGAGATTTCCAGAATGTCCCTGACGTGCGATATCGCAACACGCTGTCAGCAGGGGCAGATCTAAGACGCCGATGTATCTTCTGTGAAGCTGGACGTGGCAGAGATTTCCCCGACTGTAACGCAATGCCATTCCTCTTACTATTATTTTTGGTTTTGAAAATACAGGTATTTTCCATAAAAATATGTTATGCTAGGATATAGTAGACTTGCTGTTCTGTTTAAATGCGTTAGTAAGTGTTTAAATTTTTTCTCCAGTTTTAGTTTCCAACGCAGCAAGCCTCGATGGCTGCGACACACGTAATAAAGGCTCGTGGCTCCCAGACAATTTTGAGGGTGCAGAGGGGTCCTGAGACCAAAAACAGGGATCGTGAGAGTATCCGCTTCAAAGAGACTGGAAGCCTCTGGAAGCTTCTGGAAGCTGATGTGGAGAAACCAGGGGACGGTGGGGGTGCGCCAGAAGCTCGGTCGCTATGATACAGTGTGTAAGGAGAGGCTGAGGGTGGCTGCTTGTTCCCAAGGGTGGAGGAGGAAGGTTAGGGTCAACACGGCTAGCCAGAAGCATATTCTTAGATCGCACCAAACTTTCCCTGAGCCCAGGAAAACCGAGGCTGCTTTGCATTACCTCTGTACTGAGCCCAAAGAGGCCGAGGCCCCCACTGGAGACGAAGCCACATGAGCCGCACCCTTGTGGGGCAGCAGGGCTCCCTGGCTCAGGGTCACTGACAGGGATCCTTAGCAGCTGCCGGCGACACGGAGGGCTTGGGCCCGGGTTATCCCTCTCAACCTCTAACCTCTCTTCTGTAGAGCCCAGGAAGCCAGACATGACCTCTCTTAGGTTCCTTTGCAGCTGGCGTACTACTGTTAGGGGCTGAATTATGTTCCCGAGAATTCGGACCTTACGGCCCTAACCCCCCTTGTGTGACTATATTGGATGACAGGGCTTTAAAGAGGCAAGTAAGCTTAAATGGGGTCATCAGGGCGGGGCCCTCATCCAAGAGAATTACTTAGTGGCCTTACAAGAAGAGGGAGAGAGGCCAGAGATGTGTGCCCAGGGAAAGGCCACCGTGGGAGCACAGCAAGGGGGCCACAGACAAGCCACACTCCCCCCCCACCTTCTCCCCTCGGCCACGACGTCACAGGGGGATCCCTGGGATTAGCTGACTAAGAAGAAGTTGAGTCCAGTCTTCCGAAGGTTCCACACAACAGTCTGAAATGAGGCAGCAGGCTGATACAGTGTCCTAACCCCCACCGCGGGGCAGGCCCTGTAAGGACAGAGGAACCCTTGCACTGAGCAGGACTCTGGGTTTCCTGAAAGCGGACATGGTCAGACACCGCCCCTCACTAATTCCCGGGCAGCGACTAACCACTTGGCTGCATGGTTAGAAGCTTGGGAGGAGCGAGACCAGGGGAACTGTTGACGCGTCTGGGGCAGGGGCGGGGACAGGGAAGTTGTAGGTAAGATCCTCTCAGAGGGAGTCCCAGGCGTGACAATGACCGCACCCTGCGCGACCGTCCCCAAAGAGTGACGGTGGAAGCATCAAGCTTTTGGTCGTGCTCTTGCTCTAGTAGCGGGCACCATTGGTGGAGGGATCTGTCTGGAACCCTCCCGGGGAGCGGCAGCCCGGCCACCGACAAGGCGGAGCCTTAAACCACAGAAGGGCCACACGAACTCGCGTCTGCTCCGCGTTCCTAGGAGAAGGGTTCACACCCCAGAACACAGGGGGCTGTGCCCCGACGGCATCCTGCTGACCGAGGAGGCGGGCAGCAGGAGACCAGAAGGCCGGAGATCACACACTCAGCAGCCACTCCCCACCCGGGAGACCCTCCGAGGGGACACGACTCCTACGCTCCCAGCTGGGACCCGGTTAGGGCCCATTGGCACGGCAGGAAGACCTGATGGAAAAGTCCTGCGGCACCCCTCCCCCTTCCATTGTGATTCGAGCACGTATTAGGTTGTTCGGCAGATTCGGTCCAGTTTCCTACACTCGGGAAAGAGAAGCTCTCCGCCGCAAATCCATTTCCCGAGTAGCCAAGGCGCCTTCCCGTTCCCTCCAGTCCCAGCCAGTTGTACGGCTTCCTGCAGCCACACGGGCCGACTCTGCCGCCGCCATTGCCATCTGGTCCCTCTGTCCCCACCTCCCCCACCTGCTCCTCGATGAAACTCTGCCGCTATTTGCTTTTGCCTCTGTACGCCCGGCCTCTTTATCCTTTTCAGCGCAGCCGTTACAACCTGCTCAATTGCCTCGCCCCAAATAGTAACACACACACCAAATTCTGGAAACCGGGAATAGTGACTTCACCAACCAAACGTCTGTACCTCAGGCCCACGATGGATGGAAAACAACCTTTTGGACTTTCGAAATGTAATTAGCATGCCTAATTAAGTTAAATGGCATTTCTCCAATATTCCCAAGAGCAGGCAATGAAGGATAGAATACCTAAACACCTCACCGGCTCCTGTCTCTTGTAAAATAGACCCTTATAAAATCCATCCTAGAGGTTTTCGGGAGTGAGATCGTGGGTTATGCTCGCCTTTCCAATGCAGAGACAGTCGTGGGGCATCTATTCAGAATAAGAGACGCTCCCTCATAAGACTTGGTTCGATTACTCACGTGGGACACTGATTTGCTGTGCGACTTGAGGCACATCTGTCTGAGGTCATGGTCTGTAACTGAAGACGTTTCCCAAGCAGGGGCTCCTCCGTTGTCTCAGAAGGCTTTATGAGGCCATGAGCTTCATCTGATGGCGGAGGAAGAATTACCAGCTCTCTGTGCACATGTCCATCCCATTCCCAGCGCGGATCCGGAAATCATGGGCTGCCAACCTCTGGAAAGGACTCGGTGGTTTCTGGCCCAGACCTGTGCAGTCCCTGAGCATGTCGGTAGAACCTGGAGGGCGCCAGGGGGCCTTCTGGGGAGATGCAGGGAGACTGAGCAAAGCTGCACAGAAGGACATTTGAAGGAACCCCGGGTTGCCAGGTCTGTGAGCTCTCCCTTAAATGTCCTTGGTCCTCATGTTCCTTCAAGTGCTGAGGAAACGCGGAAGTCCTCCCAGGATCCTCCGCGAGTGCGAACGTGCTGTCTTTCTATCCCCCAAGCCCCCGTTACACTCCAGCTCCCAGCTGTCCCTCCCCTCCCCTCGCAGCCCACCTTCATCGGGAAATGAGGATGAGAACAGCATTTAGCTCACAGTGCTGTGTTAGGATTAAATGCCTTGGTTTCCACAAAGTGCCTAGAACAGCATATGGCATGTAATGGTCCTCGCTCAACACAGCTGTTATTCTTGTCTTTCAAATCTCAGCTTAAGGCTCCTTTCTCAGAGATTCCTTCCCCGGCCTCGCAGTGAGGGTCAGGCTTTCTTAATTCTCACCTAAGCTGTAATTAGGTATGTCTGGTGGTGTTTATTATTACCCCCACCTGGGATACTATCAGATCAAAGGGAGCGGAAATTGCCTCTGTATTTGTCAACATTGTATTCCCAGTGCTTAGCACAGTGCCTGGCACGTGACAGGAGCAAATAAACATTTGTGGGTCATACAGCCCCCGAAGGAATGGGTGAGTGAATCTGTGAGTGCCCATTTGCACCCAGATATGAATGGAGGCTGCCTATGGAAGCCATCTTTGGCCAAGGGATACCTGGTGGCTTGATCAACTGACTATGACTCCCAGAGGGAGCCTTGTAGGGAGTCCCTTGGGGCATGAGAAATGTCCCTCTGAGCCAAAGACGGTGCATGTCTTGGAGAAGCTGCTGTTTGCACATGAGAGTCATTAATTCAGACTCTCTGAACAAATCCTGTCACTCTTTGGGTCCAGGGCTTCAAAAGCATGGTTAGCTACTTACTAGAATCCTTCGGGAATTTTTAAGAAAATTTTACACTGCTGAATCCCACCCCACCTGCGAATCCCCAGGAGTTTATCCTGGGAACCTGTACGTGTCAAAAGCTTCTCAGGTGATTCTGCTCTAAGCAGCCTGCACAGACCGGCACTTGAGAATCCCTCATCTTGTCAAATTCTGTCATTTTATAAAGGAAGAAACAGGCACACTGACACCGTATCAAGATTGAGAGCATGACTGTTTTAATCAACAGTGAAGTAAACACAATTTGCTCGGGACCGGAAAATACGCTGTGCCTTTTGAACCAGCGCATAATACAAATAATGCATGTTAGGGTCCATTAGCATGGCAGTAAGACCTGATGGAAAAGTCCTGCAGCACGGCTCCCCCTTCTATTATGATTCGAGCACGTATTAGGTTGTTTGGCAGATCCAGTCAAGTTTCCTGCAGTAGACTTACCACACTTGGCTGGGGTGTATTTGCCAAGTTCAACACAGAATGACCCAGTGCTGACGGCCCCAGACACAATGCCAAGTCCCTCCATGTGGGGCTCTGCACCTGAGGGTTCCTGGTTTCTGAGAACACAGCAAAGCGATCCTTCTAAACTCAGTTTCTCAACCTGGGCACTATTAAACTTATCAGAGAATTCTTAGATGGGCGCCGGGGTAGCTAGCCCATGCACTGTAGTGCTGAATAGCATCCCTGGCTTCTACCCACGAAAGAACAACAAAAATGTCAGCAGACATTGCCAAATCTCCCGTGGGAAGACAAAATCGTCCCCTCTCCCCCGCTGAGCATTATTTATTTATTTAACCTTACAAATTTACTACATTATTTTTTATTTTTATTTTCATTTTTTTAATGCTTATTTATTTTTGAGGGACAGAGACAGAGTGCAAGCTGGAGAGGGGCAGAGAGAGAGGGAAACATAGAATCTGAAGCAGGCTCCAGGCTCTGAGCTGTCAGCACAGAGCCCGATGTGGGGCTCAAACTCACAAACTGTAAGATCATGACCTGAGTCGAAGTCGGACGCTTAACCGACTGAGCCACCCAGGCGCCCCTAAATTTATTACATTATTTATCCAACCTTACAAATCTACCTTACAAAGAAGCAAAGGACATTGTAGCAGGAGATCAGGAATTTTTACTGGAGCCTTTTGCCCTATGGAGAAAATTAAAAAAAAAAAAAAAATATATATATATATATATATATATATATTTCATGAATAAAGCCCCAAAAAGCACAAGTCAGAAGGAAAAGATTGGTAATCTTGCCTATATTAAAATGTAAAGCATGTATCATGTACAAAGTTGCCACAGATTGGGAGAAAGTATTTGCAACACAAATAATCAACAAGATTAGTCTTTGGGATAAATAAAGGACAGCTCAGAATCAATAATAAAAAGGCAAACACCCAAGAGAAGAATGGGCAAAGGATATGGTAGGCAGTCTCTGAAAGAGAAGCTCCATGGGGCCATTACACACATGGAAAACAAACATTCAACCCCATTGGTAGGCCGGGAAATGCAAATTGAAGTAATCAGATACCACCTTACATTCATCAGGGATTTAACAGTAAATTAACAGGTTGATAGAACCACATGCTGGGGAGGGTCTTGACTGATGGTATCTACTCCCCTTCCTCCACTAGTGACGGTGAAAATTGGCAAAATCACTTTAGAAAACTGTATAGGATTATCAGCCAAGGTTGAATATACATATACCCTATAACCCTGTAATTACTCTCCTGACTATACACCCCGGGAAACATATCTCCATGAGGAAACACAAACAAAGAGTTTTGTTACAACCATGTTTGCAACCATGAAAAACTGGAAACATACCAAATGTCTACCTACCAACTGGTGAATGGATAAATATTTAAGGAACACGTGCACTCAGTAAAACACTACGAACGCTTAACAATGAATTGACCGGCTAGCCGAACTATGTTTAATGGGGATATCACATTTCGAAAGGATATTACAGCATGGGTCTAATTGTATAATGCTTAAACACAACATACTATATAACATTTATAGACATCTGCATGTTATTAGTAAACATAAAAACATGGCGGAAACTTGGATAAGAAGGGGGGAAGGCAATGAGATGCGGGAGGTCTACAACTGTGTTCGCAATGTTTTATTTTTAAACAAAAAGAAACACATCTGAAAGAAAAATGCAAACTGTTAACCTGTGTTTCTTAGGGATGATGGACATGTGGGCTATCAGTTGCTTCATTTCTTTAGACTTGGACTGTGAAATATTTTACATTTGTAAATATTAAACATTCAAAAATAAATACATCTGGAAAAGGCAGAACTACAGGGATGAGAGACAGTTGCTAAGAGCTGGCGGTGAGTGTATGCATTCGTCAAAACTCACGAAAAGTGTACACTTTTAAAAAAGGTGAATTTTTAGGGGCGCCTGGGTGGCTCAGTTGGTAGACCATCGGACTGCGGCTCAGGGCATGATGTTGCGGCTCATGAGTTCAAGCCCCACGTTGGGCTCACTGCTGTCAGTGCTCAGCGCAGAGCCCCCTTTGACTCCTCTGTCCCCCTCTGTCCCTGCCCCTCTCTTGCTCACGCTCTCTCTCAAAAAGAAATAAAACATTAAGGGGCGCCTGGGTGGCTCAGTCGGTTGAGCGTCCGACTTTGGCTCAGGTCATGACCTCATGGTTTCTGGGTTCACACCTCGCATCAGGCTCTGTGCTGACAGCTCAGAGCCTGGAGCCTGTTTCAGATTCTGTGTCTCCCTCTCTCTGACCCTCCCCCGTTCATGCTGTGTCTCTCTCTGTCTCAAAAATAAACATTAAAAAAATTTTTTTTTAAATAATTAAAAAATAAAAAAAAAGAAAAAGGTAAATTTTATTGTATAGAAATTATACCCAATTAAAAAAAAGAAAGATAAAGAATTCATCTAATACATGTAGGACAAAAGGTACAGCATTGGACCTTGTTTTATGAGCCTCTTATCTAATAAAAATGAAATACTACACAAAATTAGTTACTTGAAAGAGTATATTAATGCATTCCTAGTCATCATCAACAAATTTTTAAAAGTCAACCGCCATTTTAAGTGATAATCATCTATCCGTACTGCACAATCTGCTGAGATACCCAGCACTTGGCCCCTTCCTTAGTCCAAAGCAACTCTGGGCCATTCCTGGCTGCTCTGGCCGCCCTAAGAGATTTCCGGAAGCTCCTTCACAACAGGATGCCTGACATTCGCGTCAGTAGTCCTGGAGTCCTTGCCAATAGGTGGTCGTTAGAAACATTCGCTTCTTGACTGAACGACTGAACGAAAGAGGAGTCACTTCTCTGTCCCGGCATCTTCAGTGGAGGAAGCCCCTTCTCTCACCTCTGCAAGGACAGTGGCGCGTTCCTGTCTGCCCACGACTGAGGGGCGTCGGGACGGGGGAGGGTTCGGTGCCCAAACCGACCAAGTCCCGGGCACATGGGGATGCGTTGGTCACCCTGCTTTGACCCTGTGATTCGAACCTGTCACCTCCGAGCTTCACCACAGGGCACCGGGTGAGGACGTTTTGGGGAGAGCCTTTTATGTCAATGGTTTTCGGGCTTTGGTCTTAGGCCCGTCAGAATCCCCAGAGAAGCGGCTTCCCATCTTCTGCCCGGAGAGTCGAGCCCTGCGAGCCCTCAGGATACAGTGTCCAGACAGTCCCTTAATCGTTCTGGTTTCAGTATAGTGTCACCACCCTCACTCTGCCTGGCCTCCCTCAGTCCCTCTGTCAGCCTCCGTGTGCCAGCCTGGCCCGCCTCCATTTTCACAGGCTGCGGCCACAACCCCAAACAGCACCACATCCTCACAAGGCTGAGGGACGCGACCACGAGAAGGACTTTCTCCTTGACGCTCCCCAACCCCCACCCGTTCCCGCGAGGGCAGTCTTTCCCAGAAGTCCCCGGCACACGCCTCCTTAGGTCTCATTGGGCAGAGCTGGGTCACATGACCACACTTGGGCCAATCACCGGCAAGAGCACCGAGGGAGACAAAATTGGCTTTTACGAAGTGTGAGGCCTCCCCAGTGTTGATGCTGGAACGTCAGAGTTGGTTTCGCGAGGGAGGACGGGACAGGCATGTGCGGTGGCCACCCAAAAATGGCTGCCTCCGCGATATGAGCACAGCATTGTTTTCCATCCCAGGTGGGGTCTACGGACTCTAAAGGCTTCTAAAGGCTTCTCACCTTTTTAAAAGTACTTGGGAGCCTCTCAGCTTTGACCTTCCCAGGAAGGGGGCCTGCTTGGGCCATTTGGGGATAAGAGTCTTACAAAACTGAACATATCTAACACCTGGTTGAGAGGTGCCTGCCTGTAGGCACGAGAAGCCTCCCGGAAAAGGAATCACCTAAAAAAAGAAGGGGTTAATTCCATCACTGCCTCAGCCGCCATTTATTGATCACCTACTGTGTGCCAGCCATGGTGATCAGGGCTAGTGGTGAACAGCACAAATGTAAAGGGCAAACAATTGTCACTCTCCATCCCAGCGCCCATCGGCTCATGGGGCACCCAAGGGAGAACGACCTCTATTAGAATAAGGAAAATCTGCAAGAGCAGTTTCTGGAACAACATGCTGACCACTTAGCAGCATTGCATCAAAGCCTCAATGAGGGAGCACAGGTGGCACAAGGCGGGGCAGAGGGGACTTACCTGCTTGTGACATTTATGGAGATCATTTGTGCTCTGGATGGACGCAGTAGGCTGAGCACGGAGCCAGGCGGGGTGGGGGAGGGGCAGCGGGGAGGGTCCAGGCGTTTACGAGACCAGCGAGATATCCCTGGACTCTCCCAACACCAGTCGGGAGGAACTTAAGGGCGGCTACAGTTCCTTTAGATCTGCGGGGGTGACTATACTGTCAATGTGACCTGTCCCCGGGTTGGTATGTGGGGACGAAACATGAATTTCAGAATTTAGGGAGAACTGGAGGAGTCACCCATCAATTCTCTATGCTGATGTCGCCGCCTCTAGAAATTTGCTTCAGTTTATTATATACAAAAATAGAAAAAAAAACAACAACAGTATAATGAGGCCCCACATACCCATCACCCAGCTTTGAAAAGTATCACGACATGGCCAATCGTGTTTCTGGTCTCCCTCGTCCTCCTGGTATTATTTTGAGGCAAATACCAGATTTTATCATTCTGTCCATAAATATTTCAGGATGCAGCTGAAAGATAAAGGCTCTTAAAAAAACAAAAACAAAAACATGACCGCAATACCACTATCACATTAAAACATCAGTGAGTCCTTAGTATCATCGAATATCCAGGCCGCGTTCAAATTTCCAGCTGTCTTGTAAATGTCATATGCTTTTTTTACAGTTTGTTTCAGGATCGAAAGAAGTTCCACATACTCCATAAATCTTAAACCCCTCGGGAATTCCAGATCGAAACAAAAGCCAGAACAAAATTGGATTTCTCTATCCCTACTTTATATTTTGTGAAATTGCAATCGTGGAGAGGGTACTTTTTTTTCCTTATTAAAAAAAAAACAAAAAAACTTTCAAAGGCCATGTCACTAGTCGTTATGAAAGCTATTTCCACGGCCCCAAGTTTCTAGCCTCATAACCAGAAGCACTTGGCAATTTGACTGCCCATCAGTGTTGGCGGGGGAGTCATTTCCCACCAGCGTCCATCCGGACTGTAGGGTTCCTCCTGTAAAGGTCACACGCCCTCAAGATCTCCTCTGAGGCCTAATTAAGTCAGAGGTACCAAATCAGCCACCAGAGGGCTCCCAAAGAACTCCATGAGCTTGGGGGTTACCCAAAAACCCAGCTTGGTGCATTCTGATACAGACACTGAACGTGCCGGGCAGGGACTTGTCTCCTGGCTCAGGTCAGATTCTGCCAGGAGAATAGACCAAGTCTCCGGGAGATGAGGCTCCCCAGGGTGGGGTGGAAAAGGACAAGGTTCGCTGTCGGTTGCTCCGGCAAAAGATTTGAGGCTTACAGCCCTCCCCACCCTCCAGTGGTGGTCTTAGCAGATCCGCTTGGAGAGACACAGTACAGAGATGGGGAGTCTTCTGTGCTAATTAGCTCCTCATAGCCCCGTGATTGCTAATAAACCCTTTATTTATTGAGTACACAAAGAGAGCGTTGTTTTAAGTGATGTTACGCAAATGCAAGTAGGGATGGTTAACGTGAAATCACACACCCAGGAAGGAACACAAGCCTGAGAGCCTGGACACCCTGGCCTTATAAATCTCTCCATTTCCAGGCCTTGTTGCTGGAAACCGAAGAGTTGGGATGGGAGCCATTGATTGGATCTCGTCCTTCTCTGTTGGGAGTTTTGTTGAGGGACTGTATTCTTTGCTAGGGTTGCACAACTGGCTGATTTACAACAGTAAATCATCTCACTGTTCTGGAAGGCTGGAAGTCCTAACTCGAGGTGTCAGCAGGGCTCTGCTCTCTCTGACACTCTAGGGGAGAGTCCTTCCTTGCCTCGTCTAGCTTCTGTGTCTGCCCGAAATTTTTGGTGTTCCTTGGCTTGTAGATGGCTGCCTTATTGCTGTCTGTTTTCACATCTTCCCCACTCTGTGCATATCTGTCTCTATGTCCAGATTTCCCTGTTTTACAAGGACACCAGTCATACTGGATTAGAGCCACCTCCCCCCATGACCTCATTTTAACTTGATTACTTCTGTAAAAACACTACCCCCCCCCAAACAGGTCACGGTTCTAAGGTATGACGGGATTAGGACTTTGTATCTTTTTCGGTGGACACATTCAACCCATAACAGCGACTGTGTTGTAAAATAGATAACGTTTGGAAGGCCTGTAACGACACACCCATGAACTGGGCAGGCTAGTGGGTCACACAATCCTGAGGCTCCGAAATAAAGTTACAAGTCCTCAAAGGTATCATGATAACACAAAGATAACGATGATGTGAAAAACTACATACTGTGACTTTCCCAAGAAATGTGATTATAACCCAAGTTGCATTAAACTCACTAGATTTGATGTTTTCCTCTGATCATTGGTACAGAAAGTACATGCCGAACAAGATATCACAAATCTAGATTGTTTTTCTTTGGTTTTGTTTGTTTGTTTGTTTTTTGTTTTTTTCTAAAAAGGTACATCAGAGAGTGATTATTGTGCTACCCAACAGGCTATCACAGAACTCTTTTATATAGTAAATGAACACTCAGAACTCTTTTATGCGTTAAGCACAGAGAACTTGTATATCTTAAGCATTCACCAAATCAGAATTCACACCGCTTTTCGGGAACACAAGCGTTTGTTACATAAATGAGCCCCTGTCTACTTGAGCTCATTGCCAGCAGAAAAAAACCCAGTCATTCTCTAGGGTTTTACCAGAATGTTCATGGCCCAGCAGGCACTGGTCCCAACAGGTACCGCTTCAGCTCCTGACATGGTTTCTCAATGAACAGTGTCAGGGCCAGCCCAGTGATGAAGGTCAGCAAACAGTGTCCAGAGAAAAGGTAGAACTGGAGAGAAAGAGGGGCAGAGTAAATGCAATCCTACTACCAGATTCGTACTATGTTTGGTTTTAAAGGGCATCATCCCGGCCGTATGATCTAGATCTGTACGACCCCCAGCCCTGAACGTTAAAACTAAGGTAGGAGCGCCTGGGCGGCTCAGCCAGTTGAACATCCCACTCTTGACTTCGGCTCGGGTCACGATCTCACAGTTCGTGAGTTCGAGCCCCGCGTCGAGCTCTTTGCTGACAGTGCAGAGCCTGTGGGGGATTCTCTCTCTCCTTCTCTCTCTGCTCCTCCCCCACTGGCTCTCTAACTGCCTCTCAAAACACATAAAAATAGGGGCGCCTGGGTGGCTCAGTCGGTTGAGCGTCCGACTTCGGCTCAGGTCATGATCTCGCGGTTCGCGGGTTCGAGCCCCGCATCAGGCTCTGTGCTGACCACTTGCTCGGAGCCTGGAGCCTGCTTCGGATTCTGTGTCTCCTACTCTCTCTGCCCCTCCCCCGTTCACGCTTTGTCTCACTCTGTTTTTCAAAAATAAATGTAAAAAAAAAAAAAAAAACCAATACATAAGAATCAAAATAAATAGGATGAATGACATCGAAGAAAGATATTATCCCAAAGCCCTCCCTCAAAGAAAGCAAAGGACAATAGGCCCCTAGCAGCCCCCACAACAAAGCGAGCTTCTCTCCCCGAGCCAGTGGGCTGCGTGGTGGCTCCAGCAGAGAAGGGACAGTGGAGCCACAAGAGAGCGGAGAGTGGGGACTCACTCACCATGTTGGTGTCGCTGTAGTGAATGAGCGTTTCTTGAAGGCCGTTGTAGAGCATGATGAGGATCGGATGAACCAGGTAGCAAGCGTAACTGATGCTGGCCAGGAAAGCCCAGATGTGGCAGGAGAGGAGCCTGTTCACCAGCCCTGGAGGGAACGGGCAGCCTGACTTACGGAGCCATGACTCCGCCCGGTCCCTCTGGGCGCCGTGCACCTGTGTGTGTGGACTTCTAAGAAGGCCTTTATTCTCCTGATTTTTTTCTTTAATTTTTTTTTTCAACGTTTATTTATTTTTGGGACAGAGAGAGACAGAGCATGAACGGACGAGGGGCAGAGAGAGAGGGAGACACAGAATCGGAAACAGGCTCCAGGCTCTGAGCCATCAGCCCAGAGCCCGACGTGGGGCTCGAACTCACGGACCGCGAGATCGTGACCTGGCTGAAGTCGGACGCTTAACCGACTGCGCCACCCAGGCGCCCCTCTCCTGATTTTTAAGAGAAGGTGCCCCACACCAAACCAAACTTTGCAGGAATGTGAAAAAATAAGAGACGCTAATACAGCGTTTCCGGTCAGGTGACTCCCTCAGTACGACCTCAAGCCCTGAGCACCGACCGTTCCATGTGGGAAACAAGGAACCAAGTCCTTCCACCGGCCTGGGTTCTGGCTCAAGATGCAGCACGGGAGCCGCTGGGCCCTGGGACGAGGTGGTTCGTGTCGCCTGGCCTCAGGCTCGTCCTCTGTTACTGAGAGGCTCGCGTCTGGTCAACGTGTAGGTCCCTTTCGGGACAAATATTCCGTAACTCGGTGTAACTTCTAGAACTGCGTTGTCCCACGCGGTAGCCACGAATGTCCTCACAGAAGGCGGAAGAGGAGACACAGACACACAGGGGAGAGGCAGGGCGAGGAAGCCATGTGAAGGCGCGGCAGAGACTGTAGTGATGCACTTTCGGGCCGGGAACTCAGGGCTCGCTGGCAGCCATGGCACAGATCCCCCCCTCGGGGCTTCCAGAAGGACCTTGCCAACACCTTGATATTGGGTTTCTAGTTTCCAGAACTATGAGAGGATTGATTTCTGTTGTTTCAAGCCATGAAAGAAAGGCAAGAAAGGACAGGAAGGAGGGAAGGAGGGAAGGAAGGAAGGAAGGAAGGAAGGAAGGAAGGAAGGAAGGAGGGAAGGAAGGAAGGAGGGAAGGAAGGAAGGAAGGAAGGAAGGAAGGAAGGAAGGAGGAAGGAAGGAAGGAGGAAGGAAGGAAGGAAGGAAGGAAGGAAGGAAGGAAGGAGGAAGGAAGGAAGGAGGAAGGAAGGAAGGAGGAAGGAGGAAGGAGGGAAGGAAGGAAGGAAGGAAGGAGGGAAGGAAGGAAGGAAGGAGGGAAGGAAGGAAGGAAGGAAGGAAGGAAAAAGAAAAGAAAAGAAAAAACTTGTTTCTCCTTTGCACGAGGCTCATCTCCAGTGCTCAGTCATGCATCACTGTTGTATCAGTTGCTTAGGACAAAATCTTTGCCATCCCAAATTCTGTCCTTTCTCCCATGTCCCACAGAGTGCTACCATCTGTCTTTAAAACTGTCTATCTCAAACTGGACCATTTCTTCCCATCTCCTCCACTACCCCCCGCATCAAACCCACCAGCTCCTACTCCCTGGACCTGTACAGTAGCTTCCTGATGGATCCATTGGTCTCTCTCTGCTCTCCTTCTTGCTGCCCTGCAGTCTCCATGCAACGTCCAGAGTGCTCTTTTAAATCACAGGTCAGATTACGTTACACGGCTTTTAAAATAAAATCCGGGGCGCCTCGGTGGCTCGCTCGGTTGGGCGTCCGACTTCGGCTCAGGTCATGATCTCACGGTTCATGGGTTGGAGCCCCGTGTCAGGCTCTGTGCTGGTGGCTCGGAGCCTGGAGCCTGTTTCGGATGCTGTGTCTCCTCCTCTCTCTGCCCCTCCCCTGCTCATTCTCTGTCTCGCTCTGTCTCTCAATAATAAATAAATGTTAAAAAAATGAAAATGAAATCCAGTCCTTCCCCTGGGCCTTGAAGACCCTGCATGACCTGGCTGCTACCTTCCTCTGTGTTCTCATTCCCATCTCTCTCCCACCTTGATCTTGATTCCTGTCTCACCGGTCTTCTTGCTGCTTCTCCCGCCCACTAAGCTCATTCCAGTCTTGAGACCTCTGCCACACCATCCCTTTGCCTGCAAATATTTGCAAACTCACCCCTACTCCAGTTACCCTCCGATCCCGGCTTTATTTTTATTCCCTATATATATCCACGCTGGAATTATACACGTATTTACTTAACCTGGCTCCAGATTTGTTTCCGATGGCTGCTGCAACAAATTGCACAAATATCGTGGCTCGAAACAACAACGATCTACTCTTGCGTCATTCTAGAGACAAGAAGCCCCAAACCAGTATGGCTGAAATCACGGTGTGGACAGGGTCACACTCCCTCTGGAGGCTCTAGGGGAGAATCCATTTCTTGTCTCCTCCGACCCCTCCCGGCCTCTGGCTCTCCTTGGCTTGTGGCCCCTCCCAACAACATCAGCGGTTTCAAATGTCTCCCCACTCCATCTTCGTGTTGCTGTCTCCTCTGCGAGTGTCCCTCTATCCTCCTCTTTGGAGGGTACACGTGACCGCATTTAGGGCCCATAGAATCTCCCCGCCTCCCAATCTCGTGATCCCCGCCTTCACATCTGCAAAGTCCCAGTTGGACCTGATATACCAGGGGTCGTTAATGCAGCTTACTAGAGTCTCCCGGGCTGTGTTCCCTACCCCCCTGTGATCTCCTACAACAGAGACGTTTTTTCTTGTCTACTGCTCCACATCCTGTGCAACTTGAACAGCGCTTGGCGTAAAGCGAGCATTCTGGAAGTATTTTGTATGATTGAGAGAACAGAGATGGACTCACCGGCCAAAGATACCTTTGCCCCAAGTGAATGTCAAGGGATAAGATCAACCAAGACATTTCTGGGGAGCAAACAATATAGTTATAGGAAAATGAAGGCAACAGAGAGCCCGTGTCACGCAGGTAAACGAAACACAAAAGAACATCCTTAAAGCAAGCAAACTCCTGGTCACGTCATGAGCCACAACTGGCTCCAGTCAACTGTTAATCACATTAAATTAATGTTGTTAATTCAGACCTTGTTGGTTTTGTAGTCGTATGGTTACTTTATTATTTTTTCCGAAGACTTTATTTTTCAGTATTCTCTACACCCATCATGGGGCTCGAGCTTACAAACCCGAGCTCAAGGGTCGCATTTTCCACTGACTGAGCCAGGCAGATGCCCCCTTTTGTTTAAATTTTTTAAATGTTTATTTTTGAGAAAGAGTGAGACAGAGCGTGAGCAGGGGGAGGGGCAGAGAGAGGGGGAGACACAGAATCGGAAGTGGGCTCTAGGCTCTGAGCGGTCAGCACAGAGCCCGACATGGGGCTCCAACCCATGAACCGTGAGATCATGACCTGAGACAAAGTTGGATGCTTAACTGACTGAGCCACCCAGGTGCCCCATTTTTGTGGTTACTTTATAACCACATTTGTTTTGACTTTATAAATCTATGTATTATAAACATAAACATTTATATCTAGATTTATGTATGCTCATGTTTAGGTAAAATTAGAATTAAAATAATTTAAGCCAATACTAAGGATCCCCAAAGACTTCTTCTTCCTTTGGAATGGGTCCATGTATTACTAAAGTTCGAGGACCCCTGAAGGAGAGACGGCACCACCGAAAGGTTTTAACTGGTGGAGTCACGTGGTCAGAAGATGACTCTGGCAACTCAGCATGGAACCAAACCCTCATGGTCTACACTGGCCCTGACTCAGACGACGGAAAGATGATTTGAGGCATCAGGACTCCCCTTCTCACCCTGAGAGTCTCGGTGAAACACTTCCTCAAACGTTCCTTTACAGATGTACTTTTCTAAAGGTCACCAGGTGGACACATATTTTCTAGGATTGAACCTCACCTGTCACCTCCTACCTTGACCTGCTAACCAATCTTGCTATCTTATAGCACCAGAGATGCAAACCTAGAACATCAGTCACGCCTGCGATTGTGATTGGCTAATGACAACACTCTTTGAAAACACGTATCACTCAAGAATGCATCAAAGGACTTGTCTGTCGTCTGGATTAACGGAGGCGTCGTCCATGCTCAGGCTAAGAATTGCTAGCATTTACTAGCTCCACGGTAATGATAATGCCGCAAATCTGATTGATCTTTTAAAAAATATTTATTTATTTATTTTGCAAGAAAGAGAGAGAATGTGAGTGGATGAGGGGCAGAGAGAGAGAGAGAGAGAGAGAGAGAGAGAGAGAATCCCAAGCAGGCTCTGCACTGTCGGCGCAGAGCCCCACGTGGGGCTTGAACTCACAAACGGTGAGATCACGACCTGAGCCAAAATCGAGAATCGGACGCTCAACCGCCTGAGCCACCCAAGTGCCCCCAATTTGACTAATCTTCTAACTTGACCTAAGACTCTCCCCCAGCAAGTTATTCTTCATTAGGACGACTTTTACAAGAGACAAGAATACTGTTATGCTACCACCATATCGTGGGCAGCCTGTGCCAGGCCAGGGAGAGGAGTTGCCTATGTTCTGAGGCTCTGGGGACAGCTCATGGTCATTGTCACCAGGTGGGAGCAGTGTTAGGGTGGGGTCCTGTGATTCAAACAGCTGCCCAGAAATGCAAATACATCCGACAGCGAGAACGCGGCCCATTTCTTCTTTAACATCATTTCTCCATAGAAGGGAAAGCGTTTAAAATTAAAATATTAAAGAACAAATTCCTCATCCTTATATATTCATCAAATTCAGAAACAGTTCTACCAATCAAACATCTGAGAGGGGTCCTATTGCACAGAAACGACGGTCACGGGCTTTGGGCATCAGCTTTTCACTCTGTCCGGGGTTCGTTTTCTAGCTCAACCACTACCGAGCTGCGTGACGTTCAAGTGTTATCTCCAGGCGCCATCTTTCTCACAGAGAAATAGCACGTTACAGCTGTACCCACAGCGGTGTGGCCAGCGTCACCCAGGATCACATGGGTGAAATTCTCCATGAGACCTGGCGTAAGCCTGTGCCCAGTCAGCAAGAGTTGTTGTGATCAATTTATCGTTTTCCTCCTTAACCCATGAATCCCAAACGCCTTTGCTGAGGCTAAGTGGGTTGGGTTCACAGGCCAAACTTTAAGCTCATCCTGATTATTTCCCTAGGGTATATAAAGGTGTCATGACTCCACCTGGCTCTATTTCCAACCCTTCAGGGCTTCTGGGCAGTGCGGCGCCAGAACTTTTTCTGGATGATTCTTGCCAGTCTTTCTCCTGTCATTTTATGACACCCCAAGCATCCAGTCCCTATCTCATGCCAACTAGAAAAGAAAGGGAAAAAGACATCAGGTGACTTGGATAGCCATTTCTAATGTGAAGAAAACCCCTTTCTTGCCATTTAGGCCCCTTTTCTGCTTGACTTTCCACACATTGAGAGCCAGGCTCAATAGACAGCTCCCCAGCTTGTCACAGGGCTGAAGGGGATCTTGGGAACTATTCGGTCTCTACCCTCAGATAAGGAAACCGAGGCCCAGGGTGGGTGTGACCACCACTTGGGTCCCTGCCACTGGTATTTTGTTCTTACTGTAGGACCCTCTTTGTTCTCCTCCAGCTTCTAAAGTGGCTTCATTGGAGAGGCTCAGAACCCACATTCGTACATAAACCAGTGTAGAAATTGAAAACAGAATATGGGGGGGGTTCCCCCAGGATACAAACAAATTGATGTCTTTGAGTCAATATCAGTCGTTCAACAACAAATAAAAAAGCCCGTCCGCGCACACTGTGTTTTCGCATTTGTCCCCTTTAAAAGGACACAGTGTGAACTTATAAGCAACCCCCCGTGCTGCGTTGTACCTCCATAGCCTTCCTGACATGCCAACAGGACCCAGCCCACGGCTGCCGCCCACAGGGTCCGGTGGAGGGCCTGGTACAGAGCAACGGCAGGTGAAGAGGTGACGGAAGTATCATCCACTGCATACGCCAGAGCGACCACTGCGAACAGGGTGGCCAGGGAGCAAGTCCACCCCAGCAGGGCCTGCGTCTACAGGGAAAGGAGAGACACGGGTCAAGCTCGTTCTGGCCATGGTGTATTTACTTCCTTTTACACGAATTTACTTTTTGGTCACTTTCGGTATCTATTTGTAAACCTCGATCGGTGCCCAAAATGTCGCTAACACAAAAGGTTTGGATTACTGGTTACGATGGGTTAGGTTTGGGGTGCAGTGAGGGGGAGTGAGGTGTGTGACCACGGAGAGATCTTGGTGGCGACAGCAAAGTTCTGCACCTTGCTTGCGGTGGCGGTCACACAAATCCCCACGTGATAAAATTGCACAAAATGGCCGTGAGTCCGAAATAATTATTAAATGAAAGTTCAAGGGGGGATAAAAAAGGGAGAAAGAGAAGATAATGTTGGAGCCCGCTCTTGACCTCCCATTCTGTTCCTTAACCTAGTAAGGCTCCTTGATTGGTTCTGTCCCCACCGACAGCTCAAGGGCCTCTGGCACCCAATCCATACGTGGGCTGCACCCTAGTCACTGGGGTCATAAAATGGCAGAGGGAGTGGGAGAATGGAGAACTTTCTAGCTCAGAAAATAGCACCATGGGTTAAATTCTATTCTGGGGCTCAGTTCAAGATCTTAGATTTTAGGTCATCTAACTTGACCTTTTTAGACCCAGATCTGTCTTCCAAGAGTCTCTCTTGCTTCTAAGCTTCAGTTCCCAGGTTGCTATGATAACGTCTCCATTGAACCAAACTAGCATCTTATCAGTCTACCATCTTGTCTCTAAAGGGACGCTCTCCCCCCCTGGGCCTCAGATTCCTGCGGTAGGCTCTGACTACATGGAAGGAAAGGCATTTCCTCGGGGGCTCTCCACAAGCCCCCCTTTTTAGGCTAGGATCCCCTTCACCTTTTCACTCATAATGCACACCGCCCCATCTCATTCCCAGCATATAACATATGCCCCCTGCTGCTTCCAGCTTGGACACTGTGCCCTTATTTTCTGGCTTCTAGAGGTTTGTGTTTGGCCTGCCCGTCCCTTCCACCTTGTTTCTCCAGCTCAGCTTGACTTGTGTTCTGGCTCTATGCTTCCTGGTCCTGACTCAGCCCTTGGAGTGGTTCACAAATACTCTGTCCTTGGGGCACCTGGGTGGCTCAGTCAGTTAAGTGTCTGCCTCTTGGTTTCAGATCAGGTCATGATCCCAGGGTCATGGGATCAAGTCCTACATTAGGTTCTGTGATGAGTGTGGAGCCTGCTTGAGATTCTCCCTCTCTCTCTCTCTCGCTCTCGCTCTCGCTCTCTCTCCTTCTGCCCCTCTCCCCTGCTTGCTCACTCTCACTCTCTCTCTAAAATAAAATAAAATGAGGGGTGCCTGGGTGGCTCAGTCAGTCGGGCATCCTGCTTTGGCTCAGCTCAAGATCTCACAGTTTGTGAGTTCAAGCCCCGCGTCAGGCTCTGAGCTGACAACTCAGAGCCTGGAGTCTGCTTTGGATTCTGTGTCTCCTCCTGTCTCTGCCCCTCCCATGCTCATGCTCTGTCTCTCTGTCTCTCAATAATAAATAAGCCTTAAAAAATAAAATAAAATAAAATAAACAAATGTTCTCCCCGCGTCTTAGATTTCACCTCTGCCACCAGAGGAACTTTTGCGCAGTTCAAGGGCAACACCAGCTAGTGTTTTAAATAGATTGCCCCAAGTGTAGATTTGAGATCAAGAGATGAGAAGAGCTTCACCAAAGTCAGCTGGACAAGCTAAGAGAGGACAGCAGAAGAAACGATCAGCAGGGATTCACTGGAAGCATACGGCTTCACCGGAAAGAATGGATACACAAGGGCTACGTGACTCTTCCTATAGGCTCGAGTTATGATATTCCCCTGTAGATGCACGATTCACTTGTAGATTACAACAGAGTGCCATTAAAGAGGCGCTTCAGCAGGGACTGGTGGAAGATTGCATGGGAGGAGTGGTCAATGAGGAAGACGAACCCGGCTTTCCGGTTTGAGTCTCGAGGTTGGTTGGTGAATCAGAGTGATTACCCGCAAAGGAGCCAGGGAAGGAATTTTACCTGCAAGGTAAAGTAACAGCTTCTTCCCCCTTAGATACCGCATGTCCTGATTCTCAGATGGAACCAATGAATCTGACCAAGAATCCTATCTGTAGAAACCAAGGAGCTCGTGCTATTAGAAAGTAACTATGGGGGTGCCTGGATGGCTCAGTCAGTTGAGTGTCTGACTTCGGCTCAGGTCATGATCTCACAGCTCGTGAGTTCGAGCCCCGCATCGGGCTCTGTGCTGACAGCTCGGAGCCTGGAGCCTGCTTCTGCTTCTGTGTCTCCCTCTCTCTCTGCCCCTAACCCACTCACATTCTGTCTCTGTCTCTCTTAAAAACAAATAAACATTAAAAAAAAAATTAAAAAAAAAAAGTAACTATGGGGCAGGGGCGGGCACCTGTGTGGTTCAGTTGGTTAAGCGTCAGACTCTTGATTCCCGCTCAGGTCATGATCTCACGGTTTGTGGATTGGAGCCCCGCGTTGGGCCCTGTGCTGACAGCGCAGAGCCTGCTTGGGATTCCCTCTCTTTCCCTCTCTCTCTGCCCTCCCACACTGCCCATGCTCTCTCTCACTCTCTCCCTCTCAATAAATAAATAAGCATTTTTAAAAAGTTATAAGACGGGGCGCCTGGGTGGCGCAGTCGGTTGAGCATCCGACTTCAGCCAGGTCACGATCTCGCGGTCCGTGAGTTCGAGCCCCGCGTCGGGCTCTGGGCTGATGGCTCAGAGCCTGGAGCCTGTTTCCGATTCTGTGTCTCCCTCTCTCTCTGCCCCTCCCCGGTTCATGCTCTGTCTCTCTCTGTCCCAAAAATAAATAAATGTTGAAAAAAAAATTTTAAAAAGTTATAAGACAAGTAACTATGGGAGCCTGGGTGGCTCAGTCAGTTGAGCGTCCAACTCTTGATTTCAACTCAGGTCATGATCTCATGGTTCGTGGAATTGAGCCCCACATCGGGCTCTGGAGCCTACTTGGGATTCTCTTTCTCCCTCTCTCTTTGCCCCTCCTCAACTCTCTCTCAAAATAAATAAATAAACTTAAAAAAATTAATTATGAAAACACACAAACAAGAAACTATGTTCTTTCAGAAGAGGGCCTTGCCATTGCAATCTCATTGGGTGTGTTTTTCCCGTGTCAGGGATTTCTCTGGGTCTGTACCAAGGCTCCAACCAGTGGAACACCGCTGGGTTCCAATTCTGGAGCTTTCTTAAAGGAGCTCCGTGAAGAAAGCAGAGAACCAGGCTTTCGCGAGAAGACAAGGTCTCTCTTATTCTCTGGCACCAAGAGACATTGCTGACGCAACACAACACAATAAAGTACTGAGCAGTCTGGTTCCTGCCCATGGCTTTGGAAGAGCCTGGCCGAATGGGCCACTCCAGTCCCAAACAGGCGCGGCCCTTACAGTGAAGTATGGGACAAACTTACCTTGGTTTTAAGAATGTTTGCCTGGTGGTTTTGGTGCATGAAAATGCTCAGAAAGAGCCCCACGAGGAATGGTCCGAATCTGCAGTAGGGCTTCGTGTAGTACTCGGAGAAGTACAACACAGTCACGTTTTCACTGAAAAACAAAAGAACACGAGGCAAAAGGTCATGTTTGATCTAGACACGAAGAGAGGAATCTCTCAGATGTCCATCGGCACGATCGGCAAATCCAAAGGAAAATTTGGGGTGCTTTTGTTCATTTCCTCAGTCAGATCTACAGACGGTACCCTCAGGGTCCTGCCTTGTGCCACAGCTGGCCTGCTCAAGTTGCAAACGCCCCTGGGCCCCTCCACCCTGGACCCCCAGGAAATATGATGACCAAGTCCGTTTTAAGGACCTGTGCTGGCAGCTGGCACATTACGCTAGCTCTAAAAATGTGGTTTTCAGAAGTGAACGTCTTCGTGGAACGTCCTCGTGGTTGCTTGGGCCACATCCCCGGAGATTGTGGTCTGAGATGGTGCTTGCTGGAAGCGTCAGTGGGATTTAAAGTCTCCCCAGGTGATTCTCATGTGCTTCGAGAGTTGAGGACCTACTCTATTAGATTAGATGGGATTGGATGGGAATGAGCCTCTCCCTCGGTCACCTGGCAGGGCCCGCAGGGGCCAATGATATGACAGGAAGGGCATGGTGTTCCCCTAGTGAAAAAACCTGGGGTGTCTTCATTCATTCATTCATTCCCCTCGCAAAAACATGTGGCGCACCATGTGCGCGAGTCACGGTGCCGGGCTATTTTGCATCCGGAGGTCAGCGAAGGCTGCTCTGAGAAAATGACGTTAGCACTGACACGTTCAGGAAATGAAGAAGCGAGCCCTGCCAAGATCCGGACTTCAAAGGAAAAGCATCCTAGCGTGAGGGAACAGTGAGTGCAAAGGCCTGAGGACAGAGCGTGCTTGGTGTGTGAAGGCTAGAAGGCTGGTGCGGCTGGTCCAGAGTCAGCACATAGGGGAGTGATGGAGGAGGTCAGACAGGGCTTCTACCGTGAGAGCAGTGGGCAGCCTTTGGAGGAATTTGAGCAGATGACCGACAGCATCTGACTCCCATCTGTATCACTCTGCCTGCTGCATTGAGAACAGATCAGCAGGAAATCGTGCCGCTGTATCCCGCGTGATGCACAGGGTGGTGATAAGGAAAAATCGTGATATAAACCTCACTGGAGAAGCAAAATAGCATAGCGGGTAAGGTCCTCGGTTCCACTCACACCTGTGCCGCTTACTAGCCGTGTGACCTTGAAGGGATAACCCCCACTTCCGTAAATTTCAGTCTCTCCAGCCAATAATTGAGCTTCCGAGGGGCAAGTCGGCCGCGGGAGGAGAAACCCAATACAGCCGCGTGGGGGCGCTCCTTTCCTCCGAGAAACATTTCAACGGGCAGCCCACGCGTTCCTGGTGCTTTCAGAGAAGACCCCCCCCCCCCCCCCCCCCGCCAGCGCAAGTTGAAAGGGTCAGAAGTTTGGAAACAAAAACGCAATCAACTTTCCCATCCAGGCTGAACATTTCCCACCCAGTTTTTCCACGAGCCGCCGCACACAGCGCAAACAGCCTGGCACTCGCTGAGCAGCCTCCCTGGGAGGTCCTGGCCATTCCGAGGGCAGGCAAGCAAGAGGGCCCGGCTGGGAACCGTGGGTTACCTTGCTTCTGACGGAGCTGCGACCGGAAGGGAGTAAGCCAGGGTGAGCAGAGCTGTGGCAGTGAAAGATGCCAAGAACAGCATGGCCCCGAGGAGGACAAGGACATGTTTACTTCTGCAAAGAGAGGACATTGACAGAAGCACTCTTCAGTTTCCTTCGCTGCAAAATTTGTGGCCACGAAAGACTTGAAAGCTTGGCAATCAGAGGCACTTCCTGCCAGGCCTGCCTTTGAGAGAGGCTGATGTGGGGGCAGCTGTGAGTCAAGAGAACTGGCTTAGCCTTTAAATGTGACCATTTACTGGCTGTGCGACCCTAGGCAGGACCTTGAACTTGATTTTCCTCATCTTCACCCTGAAATGTACTGTGCGGCTCAAGATGTGACCATGCTTGGGAATGTTCCTTGCCACCCACGAAGCATTACGCGGACATAAATGGTGGTTGATTCGGGACAGAAAGGACGGTCGGGCGCAGGGGGACGCAGGGACGGGGTTAGGGTAAGAGGCGGTCCAGGGATTCTCCCCCCACCCAGATGCAATCTGAGACAAACATCTGGGTGCAGGGAGTTGATGTGGGGGTAGGAATGAGGGATGGCATGTAGAACAGGGAAGCAGGGAAAACTAACACAAGGATGTGCTGTCAAGGTGGCCAGTACTCAATTCTTCTAGAATGTTCTGTGGAAGATGCGCCTGAAAACTGTCGTGGAAGATGAAAGAAAGAGGCGTCTTCCCAGTGTCTTTTATCCCCCATGAGCCAAGGGTGGCTCCACGAAAGTTAATTCCTCCACACTTTGGGACTACACATGTATAAGGCCAAGAAAGATCCCGAAGGAGGCCCAGCTGTAGTATGTAGGAGGTTCTGGGGCAGGAAATGAGATTCAGGGACATAGGCTTTAGAGTTAGAGTAAGGCACTGGTTGCACCTCCTCAGAATCGTGAGGGGTGGGACAAAGACGATGTGCAGTAGTATAGAAGGAATGGCAAACACAGGCGTAAGACAAGACTATCCAGGCATAACCCTGCCCAGATGGTGCCTTTGACAATCCCGTTCCACTGCGTGAAGTTGCCACGGTTCTTCATGAGGAGGGGATAAGGGACCATTCGTTTATCATGAGTGAGGCAAACGGCAAATGATTTTCATCCAGAGTGCCAATTCTAGGTTAGTGTTAATGCTCGGAATGGAGGAGTGTTAGCTCAGTGGCGCTGTGATTGATTAGTAATGTCTGCTGTGAGAGTGGGCTGGGAAGGTATGACAACAATGCTGTCTATTTACTGTTCCTTTTGCCAGACCATTTAGTTCTGCCCTCCTTGGATTACTGGCGTTCTATACAAGTGTGTTCTCTAAAGGAAAACAGCTCTAGCTTTTATATACCTCCCACCATTTAGAAGCTAAACGTAATTGCACGGCCACAAGCTTGTATAGTGCTGATTTTTAGCTGAGGAATTGAAAATCTACCTTTCGTGACAGCCTCTAGGAAAGATGCTGACATTGGGGACTCAGGGGTCTTAAGTCATAAGGACACTCGAGTAGGTCCCCACCTACTACCTACTCTAGTAGGTCTAGAGTGAGGAGGTACTAAGAATTCATTGTCTTAGGTCAATGGTTAACCATCCAGTAAGGCCATCCAATAAAAACCTGCATGTACCCAAGTCAATATTTGTTTAACTCCCTGGGAGACTTGAGCCCAACCCATGGCACCTCCTCCCAGGAGTCAGACAAGTCTCCACGGGCTAACTGCCTCTATAATAAAACTAATAAAGCCTCCTAATCTAGACTGTCATGGGCTGGATTTTGTACCCCCCCCCCAAAATTCTAACCTCCATCACTTCAGAATGTGGCTCTATTTGGAGATAGGGTCTCTAAAGAGACAATGAAGGTGAAATGAGGTCATTGGGATGGGCCCTAATCCAATGTGACTGGTACCTTCGTGAGAAGAGATGAGAAGACCGACAACCACAGAGCAAAGACCGCGTGAAGACACAGCGACAGGCCTCGAAAGAAACCAACCCTGTGCCAAAGGGTCCCCTCTGCCAGCTCAGGTCAGTGCTTGTATTTTCTGCCTGTTTGAGGGGACTCCTCCTACGACCGTGGGATTGAGAAAAGCCCAGGGCTTCAAGTGCCACCCACTATCCCCATTCTCTCAAGAGGGTTGGTCCCTCAGAAGGGCCCGTTCAGGGGCCATATAGCCCAAGAGGAGGAAGGAATGGTCTGAAACGACCCTGGTATTCTTTGAAAGCCTGTCAGCCCCGAGCACCCTGGCCAGGAGGCCCCACAGGATTTTTCTCGCCGTTTCTTCACAAATACCTGTACCAGCAATGAGCACATCCTGCTGCAAATGCCACCTCCGAGGAGACCTGTGGAGGCTCGCTCTTTCTCCTCTGCCAAGGCTGCCGGGCCTGCAGAGGCCTCACACCTGCCCCACCTGTTCCCCGCAGGCTCTTGCCAAGGTCTCCCGAGCTCTTGAAGCAGCCATAGTCCGTCACAGAGCCGAGGCCTGCGACAGCCCCAGAGAATTGGGCCAGGTGCTCCCCTGCCCCTGGAGCTCTGAGGGTTTGACTGCCTTGGGGGAGGCCCTGGGGGCCTGAATAGGTCTAGCCTCCTGCTCAGGGAGCCCCTCTCCAGCAGCAGCAGGGATCGGCGACCCAGGAGTGTCCCAGGAACCCCCACCCTCTCTAAGGGGCTCGGGGAGGGGCGGGGAGGGGAAGGGAGGTCAGCATCCCAAAGCCACCTTGACCTACTCTCAACCTTCCTTGTCTGATCCACACTGAGGTGAGAGTGGGAGGGCACACTAATTCCTAATCCCCACTGTTCTCAGCGATTTCATCCTGGGAGGTGTGAGTATAAATCAAGGAGGCAGAGAGTGGTACGTCTTTCTACCAGAGGATGTTCGGAGCTCTTTTTTTTTAAACCTTCATTTCCAAGATAGAAAGCAATGTGATTCTTAGATCTCATTTCCATCTTATCGTCGGATTTTATTTCAATCTCATAGGCTCTTATCAGTTCTATTATGCTATCCAAAATTGCCCTCTCCACCTCCCAGCCCCCACTCTGAGAAAATAAGCCATTTGATTCAGATGCTTTTGTTTCAGGAGACGGGGTAGGGAAGAGCTTGCCACGTCTTCTGACTCAAACTCACTATACCAGCAAAACCGCCTCTGTGCTGAGTGGTATCCATGGGACATTTTTTTAACGGTTAGTAAAAAGACAAAAAACAAAAACCAAAAAACAGCTCCTGTACATTTAAAGTTAGAAAGCATTGTGTGTTTAAGATATGTGAAAAAGCAGATTTCCCTTTTTTTTTTTTTTTTGGTGTTTAATTCTTAGATTAAATTAAAATCAAGATGGCTTGAACGCTTGCATTTGGCTAGAACAGGCAACCTCATGGGTCAGCCTGTGATTCAAAGGTCTGTCCTACAAAGAGTAGTAACAGGTAACCACAGTATAGAGCAGGTCAAGGCGTATTTAGAACTCCGCTTCACCCCTAGGAGTTAAAAACTTGCAAGTTAGATAGGAAAAAATGACTATTTTCTTACGTATCCAAATAGCAAGGTTTATATTTTGTTTTGTATTATTAGGAACATTCCATATTGGCAACCGTGTAATTGGTGGCCAGAGGACTAAACATTGATAAGAAGCTTTAAGGAAAGCAATTTGTCATTATGCTTCAAGAGCCTAGAAGACATTCATGCTCTTTGACCCAGGGATTCCCCTTAAAGATATGCATTCTAAAGAAATAGCAGAGTGGAGACTCTGATCGCCACGAAAATAGTTATCAGACGATTATTCACGAAAGCAAGCATAAAATTGGAAATAATCCAAGTCTCTAACACCAGGGGAAGGTATAAGTAGATTACAGTTCATTCCATAGAATGAAACGTTACACACATATTAAAATTATGTTTACTTGAAGTAAATAAATAGGGGCGCCCGGTGGCTCAGTCAGTTAAGCGACCGACTTTGGCTCAGGTCATGATCTCACGGTTCGTGGGTTTGAGCCCTGCGTCCGGCTCTATGCTGACAGCTCAGAATCTGGAGGCTGCTTCGGATTCTGTGTCTCCCCCTCTCTCTCTGCCCCTCCCCCACTCATGCTCTGTCTGTCTCTCTCTCTCTCTTTCAAAAAGTAAACATTAAAAATTTTTTTAATAAATAGATAAAATTGTGTCTCTTAGAAGTACGCTTAGAAAACGCTTACGTCATGTAACTACTAAAAGAAAGATACTGATGTATATACACAGAAGCCTTTCATGTTTAAAAAGTGGTGCAGAAAAAGATCAGAAAGATAAACAGAAATATTGACAGGGAGTTCACCTCTTCTCGAGTGAGGAATGGGTCTAGGGTGATGGTTTTCCCCTCTATTCATCCTACTATCTTCCCATACCTCTTAAACTGAACATGTATGTTAACAACAAAAAAAGGGAAAAATCTTTTAAGATATGGCATGGATATTCCACAAGCTATAAGTGTCCTCGTGAATTATTGAGGCCTGAGAGCTTTTCTAGAACTAACAAAAATTACGGTAATAAATATCTGATGGGGGAACAGGTACACTGATGTATCGCTGGGGGCGCGGTAATTACTTCCCTCTTTCTGGAGAACAACCGCACAATATGTAACAAGCAGCAAGAAATCGTTCCTGCGCTTTGCGCTAGTCATTCCACTTGGAAATGGGTCCCCAAGGAAATGAACAGGAGGAAAAAGTAGTACGTTCAAAGACAGTCACTGAGGTGCCATGTGGAGTCATGAAACACTGGAAATAATGTAGATGGCCGACCATAACAATGGCATAGAAATCCTAAAACCGCGGAGTATGTGGATCGTGTCGCTACGCGGAAATGTTTACAAAGACAGGTGAATGGAAAAGACTGAGACTAGAGATTACACACGCCCTGATTACGACCCTGCAAAAACACAGAGGGGTGTGTGCAGGACGAAGCTTGGAGGAGAACGTGGAGAAAGATAAACAGAAAAGGATTCGGTGTCCACGCTGCTCTGAAAAGTTCGTTTCCTAAATCGCAAAGGCTGCTCTGCCCAGAGCTGGAGCGCTCGCTGGGGGTGCCGTGGGAGAGGTCCCGTGGCCAGACCCGCCGGTCCCGGGGACACTCACTTTCTGTGGATGAGGACGATCGCCGGCGTGATGAGATGGCACTGAAAATCGTTGGCCAGGTACCACGTCCAGCCATTACACTGAAACGAGAGGAGCAGAGGTCACTCACCGGGGCCACTCGCTCACCTTCCTGGAGCTGGAGACCCGGGAGGTGTGGGGGGGTGGGGGGGCGGTCCAAGGGAAGAGAGAGGAATTTGGGGCCACAGGATTTCACATACCTCATCTCACTTAATCCTGTAAGGAGCCTAGGTGCTGAGTATTGTTACTGCCAGGTTACAAAAGGGAAATGCAGAGCTTTCTCTCTTGAAAAAAGCAGGAAAAGCTAAGCTCCCAGGGCAGTTGGAGGAACTCAACTCCACCCCGTTACACGAACGTAAGGGACAATTATCGTTTTGGTGCCCTCAGAGCCGGTAAGGGTCCCTGTTGTCCTCTCTTCCCTGCCTTGCCGGCCCTCCCCAGCCCCGGGGAAGGAATGCGCTCATCTAGATTGGAAGCCTGGCTCCAGACGAGCTTGTGCCGGAGAGCCCAGAGTTCCCACGTGTGACGTGTGACGGACGTGCGGTCGTCTGGCCAAAGCCACGTCTTTCCGCAGGCTGTCCGGGTTGGTGTGAAATGAGCCAGTTACCTGCCTCATTCTTCTTCAACGTGACGAAGTTCCTGGGGGCAGCTCCCTCCAGGGCTCCGGAGGTAAAAGGCTCCTTGCTCCCTCCAGTCCCCAATCCGGTCCTCGAGAGCCCAGACTTATCCAGCACAAGTGACAGCTTTCCTTGTCCCGGCTAAAGGGAAGTGCCCGAGGTGGGGGATCGGTGAGACCTCCAGGCCAGACGGCCCTCACGCGTCCACTTTCAAGGACCAAGGTGGGCTTTGCCTCAAACAGGTGGCTGGCTCGTGTCCTCGCCACTGATTCCCACGTGGGACCCAAGCCGGTCCGCACCTGGCACACACGATTCAATTACCCCTATTTCACTTTCGTTGACTCCGATGTCATCGTGAGGATCCGAGGGCTTCGGGGGAAGCCCCAGCCAGTATAGACAGATGTTGTGGCTCTGTCTGATCTGGCTTGAGATGGAAAAACGACTCATTATGGCGCAGGTGAGGTGCAATGTTCCATCCCAGTTACAGGCCGTCTGCGTGGAGGTAAGGCAAGTGTCCTTTCTCTGTGGGGTGTGACATGGAACCTTGACGGAGCAAGGTTGGCCGCTTCCGGACACGCACCTGCACGGTTGGCCCCTCAGTGCCCACCACCCTGCTCCCTCCCTCTGCTTTTCACAGCAACTGCCCCTGCCAAGGCTGGTTTGGTAACACTCACCCATCCCAAGAGGCTAGTCTCCCTGCCCCCAGCCACCCCCTTCCTGTGGCTTCACTGTTACTCCAGAGAAAGTGCCAGAAGGAAGGGCATCAGACCCAGGCCGGCCCTTGGAAAGTTCACGAACCGTGTGAAGTGACACCCCGCGTTGGCTCGTGCCCATCTGCCTGTTCCCAGCCCATGACGCGGGACTCACCGCGTTTGGGACCCACAGGAAATTATTTAGCAACAGCAGATTCGTCCACCACGCTCGCCGGCAGTTATCCACGTGGAACTTGGGCACTTCCCAGACAGGTCCCCAGGGAACAAGAGAGAACAATCCAGCCAGCAAGCACACCGAATACATGTGAAGGGGCTGCAACCTGGCAGGAAAGAGCCAGAAGAGAGAAAGGGACTCTCCACCGTGGTTCCATTCAGTCCCCGGGGTGAGCGACAGAGACGCTCTGAAACGGATTGTGCTGGGTGGGCGACCAGCTGCCCACACCTCAAACGTTCCTACGCTCGTGGGTAAAAATTCTTGAGCTCCCACCCCGGGGCTCCGGTGCTGCTGAGGCAAACGTACGTCAGTCACTGAGCAGGTGGTGATGAACTCGTGATTTGCGAGTTCGAGCCCCGCGTCGGGCTCTGTGCTGACGGCTCGGAGCCTGGAGCCTGCTTCCGATTCTGTGTCTCCCTCTCTCTCTGCCTCTCCCCCGCTTGTGCTCTCTCTCTCTCTCTCTCTCTCTCTCAAAAATAAATAAATAAACATTAAGGAAAAAAAAAAAAAAGAAATACTCCTGTCAGGGGAAAAGTACCTCTATTTTACCGATGGGGAAATCACAGAAGTTTGGGTGACTTGGCCAAGGTGGCCCAACCACCCAGCGGCACTGAGATCTGCCACCAGCTCACATCCTTCCCCCTGTGGCCACCCTGGATGACAATGCCTTTCCTCGCTCCTTCCCTCTTTTCCTTTCTCCCTCCTTGTTTTCTTTCTCCCTCCCTTCCTTCATACCCTACCTCCTTCCCAGCTACAAAGACGGTGGGGGAAAGGCACAGGTGTCCTTTAGAAACAGAATGCCAGCCCTATCTGCCACCTGCTTTAGACTCTCCAGCAGCCGCATTTGTCAGTCAAAAGAAATAGCCACAATGAAGTCCAATAATATACTTTACGTAGCCCAGCGTATCCCGAATGTTATCGACAGTAATCGCTATAAAAAATATGAGCGAGCAGTTTTCCATCCTTCCTTCTTTGAGTCTTGAGAATCCCGCGTGCATTGTACGCTCACGGCACACTTCAGCGGGCCACATGTCTGGTGGCCACCTACTGGACATTTCTGGTGCAGAGGTTCGAAGCGAGGCCGTAGCAGGGGGGCGGACGCCATCCCGGCACGGATTCCGGGTGAGCTACGGTCAACAGCCGTCTTTTAAAAGGACATATGTAGAAATTCCCAGTTGAGCACAGGGCCCAGCAGCACCTCCCGGGCACATCAGGTGGGGGTGGGGGGGAGGGGAGGGTGTCAGGGCCTCGGGCTGGCTGTGACAGATGGGAAGGGCCAGACTGCTGGAGGTCCACACTCCAACAGAGTCGTAGGGCAGCACCCAGCTGCCCCGTGGGCACCGGGACCCAGACCTGTCGGCCTCTGGTGCTCCCCACGCTGATACATCCTTCATAGGCGTGCCTAGCAGACAGGAGGGCTGGGGGCATGCGGGGAGTAGCCTGGAATCGCAGATCGCGGTCAGAGAGAAAGGGCTGCTGACTGGGCCAAAACACATCTCCCCAGATCAGCTCAGACAACAGCCACAGAGCCCTCCCTGGGCCCGGGCCCCGCCACATTAGCCATCTGACCGAGCTGTCCTACAGCTGCTCCCCCAGGCCTCGGGCTCCGCCTCCCAAGCCTTCCTTCCCACCATCTGTCGCCTCCCTGGGGAGAGTAAGTCACCCCCCCCCCCCCCCCCGCTCCCCTCTGAACGGAGTTCAGGTCAGATGCCCTCAGGGGGGAGCACGGTACAGGCTGTGTCCTCCCCAGTTCGGCCTCTGAGTGGGGGGGGCCCGTGGGGGCAGGGCAGAGGCTGGGCCTCACCTTGAGGAGCAGAGCTACGGATATGTGGTTTCTAGTTCTGTCGAAATGCTCCTACTGAGAAAATCATGTAACTTCTCTCTTTCCTCTTCTAGGGGGACAGGGTGGGGGGGGCATGATGATTCCTCAGATTCTAAGGGTTTTTGAGAATCAAAGGAGATCAATAAGAAAACAGCCGGCAACATGGAACGAATCGCGTAAATGTAAATTGTTCTTCATTTTTGTCCAAGCTGCTGGGAGATTGGAAGTCTAGGAGGGTTTTCAAAGATTAAAAAGTGCAATATTGGCTGTCGTGCGAGGTACCAGAAGCAGGCATTCTCTTAGCCGGTGGGTGGGAAGGGAAAGTGGAAAATGTCCATCAAAATGTGAGATGCACTAAACCACCAATTCTAGAAATTTACCCCCAAACACGTGCACAAAAGTGTACTGATATTGAATCATTGTCTAAGATAGCAAAAGCTTGGGATTACCACCACACCCATTAACAGGGGCACGTTAGATTCACGACTGTCCACCCACACAGAGCCATCCCAGGCCACCTTTAAAATCAGTGGGGTGCCGGGTGCCTGGGTGGCTCAGTCAGTTAAGCGTCCAACTCTTGGTTTCATCTCAGGTCATGATCTCACAGTTTGTGGGTCCAAGCCCCATGTCCGGCTCTGTAGTACAGTTTGGAGACCACTGGGGATTCTCTCTGCTCTCCCCTGCCCCTCTCCCACTCGCTCTCTCTCAAAATAAATAAATAAACTTTAAAAAAATAAAATCAGTGAGGTGGGTCCTTGCATGCAACAGATTGATATGCCAACATGAAATCATTATGTGAAAAAAGCTACCTGTAAAATAGCACGGTTTATAGTATAATCATATTCTTGAGAAAGAAAGAAGGAAAGAAAGAAAGAAGAAAGGGAGGAAGGAAGGAAGGAAGGAAGGAAGGAAGGAAGGAAGGAAGAAAGAACCCAGGGGCACGGGGGTGGCTCGGTCGGTTAAGTGTCCGACTTCAGCTCAGGTCATGATCTCACGATTTGTGAGTTCAAGCCCCACGTCCCGGCTCTGTGCTGACAGCTTGGAGCCTGGAGCCTGTTTCAGATTCTGTGTCTCCCTCTCTCTTCGACCCTCTCCTGCTCACGCTCTGTCTCTCCCTCTCAAAAATAAACATTAAAAAAAGAAAAAACCCAGTGCCTGTAAGTATGTAAGTACATGGAAAGTACCTGCGAGAATTTACAAGAAACTGTTAACAAAGGTGCCCCGCGGGGGAGTGAGACTGCAGCGGGTACCCTTAATTTTAGTGTATAACCTTCTGTGATAGATATTTTTATCAGTAATGTTTTTATTGTAACAAAAACTCCTGATTTTTTTTTTTTTTTTTTTTTGAGAGAGAGAGAGAGAGAGTGCACGCGCGTGCAGAGAGAGACCCTAAGCAGGTTCCACACTCAGCACAGAGCTCAGCTCGGGCTTAGTCTCCCGACCATGAGATCATGACCTGAGCCGAAATCAAGAGTCAGAGGCATAACCGACTGAGCCACATAGGTGCCCCCAAACCCCTGATTTTTAACATGTACCTCCTAGTTGGAATAATCACACAGTCTCAAGGGTCTGAGACATCTTCTCTCCTTGTTTCCCGTTACATAATCTTTGTTCCGATTTACCCCGGGAAGGTGGCGTTTTGCACTTTCTTATAGCTGCTGTAGCTCCCGGGTCCCCCGTCTCCTGCCCCAGTCTTCTTACTGTCTATTCTCAGCGTGATTCTTGGAGAATGTGACTCGGCCCGTGCCACTCCCCTGCTGGAACCCTCCAAAGGCTTCTTGTGCCCCAGTAAAATAGAAGGTCCTTAAAGCAGCATACAGGCCCTCTACGATCCTGGCCACGGGGCCCCACTCCACCTCTCTGACCTCGTCCCCTCCTGTTCTCCAAGCTGCTCTCTCCACTCCAGTGGGCTCTCCGCGGTCTCTCAAACATGCCAGCCACATTCCCTTCTCAGGACCTTAACACCTGTTCCCCACATGGGCCCTTCTTCCCCCACAGCACTCTCTTTGCTTAGAACATTCGTTTACTTCCTTTGACACAAGTCACTTTCCCTGACTACCCTTCCAGAAGAAGACCCCATCTTGCCTCCTTCTCCAAATAAGCACTTTGTGCCACCTATGGTCCCTGACCTGCTAGAAATGCATTTGTATATTGCAACTTAATGTCGCATATTTATTCATGGATTATCCATCTCTGGTCACTGGAACGTAACCTCCAGGCCAGAAGGCACTTGCGTGGTTATTAACTATTGAATCCCCAGGGCTTACAACAGTGCCTGGCACACAGTGGGCCCTCAATAAATACAGAAAGAGGGGCGCCTAGGTGGCTCAGTCGTTTGAGCGCCTTACTGTTGATTTCTGCTCAGGTCATGATCTCACAATTCATGAGTTCAAGCCCCCGGTCAGGCTCTGCACTGACAGTGTGGAGCCTGTTTGGGGTTCTCTCTCTCTCTCTCTCTCTCTCTTTCTCTGTCCCTCTCCTCACTTGCGTGTGCTTGCATGCATACATACTCTCTCTCAAAATAAATAAATAAACGTATAAAAAATACAGAATGAGTGAACAAATGATCTCATTTCCAGTCCTCTTGGAGATAAGTAGGCAAGTACTTGATCATAACTGAGTAAGAACAGTGGGTTTTGCTGACAAGAATGAGACCATCAAAGAGGTTGGGAGTGTGGCTGCTTTCGCACTGGGTTTCCCTTACGGAGTGAGTTCAAACTGGGCTGGTGATGTTTCCCCCGATTTTTCAACAAAGTTATGTCCCGGGTTGGACTCTCTCTTCCTGGCTCCAATCTGCCACTTTCTCAGAGCTCCCTCCTCAAGAACATCACCACCGTCCGCCATATTGTGCCGATTGGAAATTCTGAGTATCCTTGACTTACCCTCTCTCCGTTCCCACGGCCAATTGTCAGTCCAGATCTGCTATCCTCCCCAAATATTGCAATAGTTTCCTCACGGGGATCCTCACCACCATCTTGACCCATAAGACCTCTCACACACAGACACATACACACACACACACACACACACACACACACACACACACACTACTGCTTTATCTGCCTGCTAAAACACTTCCTGTCCTTCAGTCCCCAGAACAGGACTTTTCTTCTGAAGTAGATTTCCCAGGCAGAACCCACCATGCCCTGGATCGGATGCCACCATTGGATTCCACGCCCCACCCCCTAACACCGCATCAGCATTTATCGCTAAGAACCTGTGGCCTGAATGTCAATCGGTCCCTCTCCTCCAGAAGACCACAGGGCACAACATGCTAAACCCAGGGCCACGCACCCAAAAAAAGGAATAAGGAGTCTGTCAAGCATCCAGGACAAGGGCTACATTCAATAGAGTTTGGAAGAAACCGCAAAGGCCATGGTGAAAAGAAATCAATAGAGGCCCATTCCGTAGCCCATACTCATTCTTACCCTATTTTCCGGAAAAGTTAAAAGGTGTGAGTGGTGACCACAGTAACAACGACAGCTACTTGCGGAAGGCTTACCGTGTGTCGCACGTGCCTCTGAGTTCTCAGCACACATGCTCTCATTTAATCCTCGCAAGAGTCCCGTGGAGTGAGTGCCGTCATTCTTCCCATTTTTTGAGATGAGAAAACTCAAGCCCGGAAAGGGTGAGGCACTGCCTCCAGGTCACATAGCTGGTAGAGGACTGAGCCAGCATGAAAGATTTGACAAACCAGAGTCAGAACTTACCCACTCCATTTTCCTAGCCCACAAGATTGTTGCAACAGCCCCTTCCCGCTCTGTGACAACGAAGCGTGACAAGAGAGGCAACGGCCATAAGTAATGAGAGCCAGCTCTAGCTCAGTCAGCAACAAACCGTGATTTAGAGACTGTACAAAAGGAGGGGTGGGTTCCATGAGCTGAAGTTTCCTCTGCTTCCCAAGCTCCCTGTGTCTTTACTGCATCACGGGTTCCATCCTCCGTCCCAGGACTCTATCTCCTCCTGCCTCAACCAACCACCCATTCGTAAGGAGGGCCACGTCCGCGCCCCCCTCCCCCTCAGCAGAACCACCATCACCCCAAGCTTCCACCAGCCCCTCTCTTTGCTGTATCCTATTTGATTTTTATCGTCACCATCGGTACTCTTATTTACAGGACACAATTACCACTAGTTCGTACAAGACGTACACATTCTCCCGTTGAAGACACGTTCCATGGAAATCGGACAGCACATTTATGGAAATCTGCTGCCCGTCAGCGGAGGAATAAGGAGGTTTCTGCTGGTTTCATATAGTTCAAATTCTATTAGGGCAAATATCACGAAAATCGGCATCTTCCACTGGCAAAAGCTGCTAGACAGCAAAACCCAACTTCATGAAGAAAACGATTTCTTTCAGTTTACTTTGCTTCGAACGTTCCTTCAGAAGAGGGTTAAAGACTAAAAAAGCAATACGTTGTTACACAGCAATAATGGATTGAGACATTTTATAAACAGACCTACCTTGTAAGGCGGCTGAGGAAGAATCTGAGGATGACATTAAGGGTTGTTCCTTTGTCCGAATTCTGATGCATCCTTAGAAATGACCTTGCGCTTAGCCAACCACTGAGAGAAAGAGAAGAGCCACGGGAATTACTTATCAATGATACAGTTCATCCGACGATTAATTTGGTTGTCTCCATCAGGGTACAATAAGTTATGCAGCAGTAACAAGGTATCTCCAACACGAAAACAGTAACAGTTTTTTTCTTGCTCGCGCAACATGCCCACGGCCAGTCGCCTTGACCTCAGCGTCTTCCAAACTAGGGCACCCGGGCTGAAGGAGCGGTCACTGTCTGAAAGGTCACTGGTGACCACGACAGAGAAAAGAGCATTTTGGAGGGCTTCAAACCGGCAATTAAATGTCCTAGCCCAGAAGCGACATGTTTAAAGCTCTTAGCATCACGGCAACCCCAGGCACCCCTCCTTGGCCAGACCTGGATTCCACCTAACCACAACAGGTCCGAGAAGTTGACTGTTACCAAGTGCCCGGAAGGAAGAGAGCCAGAAATATTTGGTGAACGCCACTAAGAGCTACCGCGTTGGCCTTTTGAAACGATAGTGTCAAAGCTTTCCACTTCTGTAGGGCCACACCGTTTTCAAAGTACCTTCACTAATGGTGTCGCTTGTCCTTCTCCAGTCATACCGACCTACTTTGCAATAAATGTCGATTGAGTGAGTGATCGGTAGAAGGGAAGATACTACGATCCCTGCATGCCTACTAGGAAATCGAGGCTCAGAGGGTCAGTGGGTTGCCCAAGATTCTCAACCGACACATCCTGACGACAAATTTGTCGCCCAGGATGTTCAGCTAAAGAAACAGGCCACATCTCTGAGTTACAACCTGATGATAAGCGAGTCTGTGAGTGAGCTTCCTGACCTTCCGACGTTTGTGCCAATGGGCCTCGTGGGTGTTTCTCTAAGGAACAAATGCATTTCCTGTGGCCAAAAAAAAAAAAGGCCGCGTGTGTGTTGGAAGGGATCAGGGAGGGTTAGAGAATGTCTTGATTCTCCGCCAGCGTGATTTTCTTTTTTTTTTTGAAACGCAGCAAGTTGGATTCACTATAACAGGAACGCAATTTATAGAGACGTGTAGAAGGGAGTGTGGAGATGTGGAAGTAGGCCAGCCAATTCCGATTCCGGGCTCCTCTTAATTTCGGGAAAGAATGCATCAGGGTCTCCGCGTGTGGCCGTGCAACACCCAGCCATTCAGCGCGGAGAGAGGACAAAGAGAAGGCGGGCAGGGAAACAGGCTCTGCCAGCAGGAGAACCTGCTGTAGGAAGCTGGGAAGACACAGAGACCCGACCCCGCCGCGGGAAGCACAATCCCGCAACAGGAATGGGTGAAGTCAGCCAGAGAGGTAGAAGAAGGTTCCCGAGCCGTCACCAGGGACGGTCAGAAGTCTGGTTTCGCTACGTAAATGTGTGCGTGACATGGCGGTGAAGACCTGCGTTTGGCGTGAAACAAGCATCGTGTTCCCGTTCTCACTCGAACTTTCCTAGCTGGGGGGACTTGGGCAACTGATTTCATCTCTGCACATCAACTTTCTCATCTGTAAACACGAGCATGATGACACCGGCTCCAGCTTCCCGGGTTTAATGGGAGAATCGTCCGGAATAACAGGTTAAAAGCTGTTGGCACGATGGCGATACTAGGGGTCCCTTCGTGAGATTTCCATTGTCCAAATGAAATGTTTCTCTAAAAAGAATCGGTGCATTTCTTTTTTTGCGTGTACTTATTTGTAAGTAATCTGTACACCCATAGTGGGGCTTGACGTTGTGACCCTCGAGATCAAGGGTCGCACGTTCTTCTGGCTGAGCCAGCCGGGAGCCCCGGTGCGCACTCTTTAAAGTGAACAAAACGGGGGCGCCTGGGTGGCTCGGTCGGTTGAGCGTCCGACTTCGGCTCAGGTCACGATCTCGCGGTCCGTGAGTTCGAGCCCCGCGTCGGGCTCTGGGCTGACAGCGCGGAGCCCGGAGCCTGCTTCGGATTCTGTGTGTTCCGCTCTCTCTGCCCCTCCCCCGCTGGCACTCCGTCTCTCTCATTAACATTATGTTACATGAAATAAACAATCAATAAAAAAACATTAACAAATTAAGAAAGTAAACAAAATGAACGTTGGACGGGAAGGAAACAGGAGTCCTGGCCTCTTAGCTGGGTGAGGCCCGGGGTGGGGCCTGAGAACCTGCATTTCTGACAGCCTTGCAGATGACGCGGGTACAGCCGGACTGGGACCATACTCTGAGAACCACTGAGAAAAGGCCCGGCACTCCCCGGGCCCCAGAGCGAGCCAGGGGTCGGATACGTCGTCTTTTTACCAATAAAAGGGTGCAGGGTTGCAGTTTTCTTGGACTTCTGAAATTTCATAGCCTTGGCCTGGGGTTTTGGGGTATCTCAGGGCTGACCCAACGGCGGCTCTGGTGTCGCAGGGATTCGCACTGATAGTCTAGGCATGACCAGTGGCTTTCCAGGCCCTCATTCTTCCCTCCTGGTGGCAACTCTCCAGCTTGAGTTTTTGGCTTTGATTCCAGCCATGCTGATCTGTCCTTGCCAGCCTCCCTCCCACGGCTTGGGGTTCCGCCAGCCAGCCCCATCTTTTTGGCCTTGTTCTTGCTAGGTCCTCTTGCAGGGAACAGAGTTCTGGACGTTGAGGGCCGACCCCTGGGCCGACCTCCCCACCCAGCGGGGGCCTGCCCCAGGTCTCTGCAGTCGGGTTTGCCTGCCTGGTTAGACCCAGCTATGCCCTCCTGGCAAGTCTGGTGCCCAGTGGTTCCCATTTCACCGCAGAAGTGGCCTCTGACCCTCACCTGTCTGGGCCCCTTTTTGTCACCCTGGCCACCTGGTGACCGGGTCTCAGCTCATTCTGTACCCTCCTTTCTCTGCCTTACCCCCAAGAACCTGTCACACCAGAAGCTTGGGCTAAAACAACTAAGACATCATTTCGACAACTCCTTATTGGGCAGTCCCGTATGCCTGGCATTGCTTTGGGCAACAGCAGGACACAAAACAGAAAGAAGTCCCATCTTATAGTCCAGTGGAGAGACACCGACAATAAATACATGAATAATAAATATGTGGCATCTATAAGGTTAGGTAAAGAGGAGAAATAAATCAGGGAAAATGAAGGCAAGAGTGTGGTGGGTCCGTGTTAAACAAGGGAGACGAGCCAGGCGTTGTTGGGAGGTAGCATTTGGGCAAACGCTGAAGGAAGGGAGGGAAAGCCACGAGGACCTCGGGGAAGTAAGTGTGGCCGAAAATGATGGTCATTCGTCCCCCCGTGCTGCTGCTCTGCCCTGTTCGCAGGCTGGCTCTCTCCTAATCCGGCGGTTTGCACGCTTTTGAATTTCACGGCTTTAAAATTACAAACATAACGAAACAAGACCACCAGAAAACAAAACACAAAGCACAAGAAGCACGATGGGGCACTTATCGGAAGCTTGCTCCGTTGTTGTTGGGCCAACAACCTCCGCAGCATTCATCGGGGGGTCGCTTTCTCTTCCGACGTGTCAGCGTGCGATGGGGACGCGTTCTCAGGTCCCTCGCTTTCCCGATCGCTCCCTGCCGCCCACGCACGGCGCAGCCCCCCCGCCACAGTCTCCACGCCCTGCCTTCTGGCCCCAGGGCCCAGGCTGCGCGGCCACTCCCCGGACAGGGGCACCGGCACCCCTCTGCGTCACCAGATACGGGGGGGCACTTCCGCGTCTCTTCAGCTCCCACAGAGTTGCCCTTCCTTCCTGATCCGCTGCCTTGGCTTGGCTTCCTGGGCCCCGCAGTGTCTCGCTTGTCCCGTCTCGTTTCCCCGGTCGCTCATTCTCAGACTCCGTGGGGGCTCCCCTTCTCCCCCACTTCTGCGGGCTGGGGCGGCGGAGGTCCTAGCACATCTACCCCTGCCCTGTCCTCGCTTGTGCTCTCCTCCCCGCGAGATCCGGGCCAGCTCTGTGGCCTCCCTGCCGCCCCTAACCCAAGGCCCCCAAGTTCCCATCTCTGGCCCGGACATTTCCACTGAGCTCCCGGCACACGGAGCCCCTGCTGAGTGAACACCACTACCTGGGTGTCTGGGTTATCTTCACCGGGTTGGCACCCTTTGATTCCAACGGAAGGCCTGGTTTTCCCGCCAAGACTCTCTTCTGCTCCAGGCTTTCTGCTCAGCGAATGCCAGCCACCCCCCACCCCTCCTCCTCCTCCTCCTCCCACCCCCCACCCCGACACAGACCCCCCCACCCACCCCCCCATCTCAGCTCCTGAGCCCAGCCGGAAGTCCTTCTGAAGTCCTCTCTTTCTCGCCCTTCACATCCAATCAACAGGTCCTGACAATTCCACATCTAAAGCCTATCTTGGACATGACCTGCTCACTCTATCCCGCCCACCGGCCCTCCCCTTCCCCCCCTCCCCTCCAGGCCTCATCGTTTCTCATTGGAAGTATAGCAAAGGTCACCTGATGGATCTCCCTGCTTCTATCCCTGCCTGCCTTAGATCTGCCGCGAACACAGGAGCCAGAGTGATCATTTTTTAAAATGTCAGATGATATCGCTTTCAAACGAAAGCAATCCAACCTCTTCCCGTCCCACCAAGACTAAAGTCCGGGCTCCTGAGTCTTGCTACAAGGTCCTCTGTGGTCTGGCCCTGCCCGGCTCACTCCCTCTCTCCCCACCTTCACTATGCTTCGGCCTTCTTTCTGCTCCTTTAACAAGGATCTCTGTCTCTGTCTCTCTCTGTTTCTGTCTCTCTCTCTCTCTCCTTAGCTCTTCGGCACTGGTGGCTCCCTTGGCCTGAATCTTTCTTATCCAGGATTTTCCCAGGGCCAGCTCCTTCTAGCCACAGTAGTTCCTCATCAGACAAGCCTTTTCCAACAAGTCTAAACAGCTACCAGCTCTCTCTCACAACTGCTGTGCTCTTCTTTCCTAGTAGCTATTACTATCCGATTTTGTTCTTGTTTATTTGTTTGCTTATTGCTGGACACACACACGCGTGCACACACACACACACATACACACACAGCAATATGCACAACAGCAGACACAACACCACATTACCTGATCAGGAAGAACGTGTCAACCCCAAGATAGAATGGGCCACTCCGAGAATAAAGGTACAGTGGATTTTTAAGCACTCTGCTTTTCCACTCAAGCACATTATCTGCAACAAACATAAAAACAGTTGTCTTTCTGTTTCACCGAAGAAAGTCGTGTGATTTACGTTTTCAAAAAAAGCAAGAGGAGCACCTTCGACTTTCATAGTATCGAGGGGATTTCGGGGCGCCTGGGGGGCTCGGCCAGCGAAGCGTCCCACTTCGGCTCGGGTCGTGATCTCACGATTCGTGAGTTCGAGCCCCGCGTCGGGCTCTGGGCTGACGGCTCAGAGCCTGGAGCCTGCTTCGGATTCTGTGTCTCCCTCTCTCTCTCTGCCCCTCCCCCGCTCACTCTCTGTCTCTCTCTCTCTCTCTCTCAAAAATAAATAAACATTAAAAAAAAAAAAAAAGAGGATTTTGTAGAAATGGTGATGGAGGCACCTGACAGTATCTGCCACGGAACCACCGTAACTCAGGCTTTGGACTGCTTCCTGTTCTCACGGTGCCCACAGCTCCTGGGGGGGCGGGCAGCAACATCCCCTTGACCTGGTGCACATCCCCCCTCCCCCCGGGAGCGGCTCCCGTGCTGCTTCCGGAGTGAGGCAGCAGGCCGAGAAACACGGCTTTAACACCGGTGCCTAATATTTATCTGTTTATGCTTGACTGCCTTTCCAGGAGAAAAAAACATGTTAGTTTCTGGCTTCGTCGAGTAGGACAAGGAGGGGGAGCAACTACTGGGCATCGGTTTGGGCCCTCCCAAAACTCACTTGTGGCGGGGGGGGGGGGGGGGTCACGGCTACGTGTCTAAAACAGAAGGAAGGCTGCAGGCTCGCATCCCGGGCCCAACACGATCCCCTCGCGCGAAAGCGGCCCTCTTCCTCGACTGCTCGGAAAGACCCGTGGGTTCTCCTCACCCAAAGACAGCCAGGCAGTCATCTGACTGGTGTGCCCGGATATGATCCAGAGGAGGCTCAGAGCCCGGATGCCATTCAGCGCAGAGCACACGCCCCCCGGCGTCTCTGTGGTCCAGATGGCCGGCACGTTCTTCTGCCACGAAAAGCATTTCAGAGCGTGCTCCGTGGCTCCTAAAAATCCTGGACGAGAGCACAGGTGTTACCGTCCGCCCTGAAGTGCCTACGTTTCCCCAGCTACAAAACGGGAATCAAACTCCATCTCATAACCTTAGGATTGTCATGAGGAGCAAAGGAGACACCATCACACCTGCCACACTCACTATTTGCAGCCCAATTGCTCTCGTCCCTTCTACGTCCCTTCTTCCGTTTCGTGTCTACAAAATTTTGATCGGACTCGTTGGGATGCATTCCAAACAGCTGGACCTGTGAAGCAGGAACCTCCAAAGGAAGGCGCAAGCCGCTCCAAGAGACTCACGGTTTCTCTTGGTTGAAGCTTGGTGCTTAAACACTGCAGGCTCAAGAAGTCCCCACAGAAATGAGACTTATTTACAAATGAGAGCTGGCGGATGACCCGGCTCTGCAAACCTAAAATCGGTTTCTGAACTGGGGGAATGTAATTGTCAACCCTTTGGAAGTTTTGGCCGTAAATAGGGGTTTTTCCATCGGAGTCGCTCTCCCGTGTGCCTGCCCGAAATCACAGAGCTCACCCTCTCCTCTAGGGGCATTTTCACCGACCGGCCCTTGGCGCAGCACGGCCAGTCGTGCCCTGCACCCCGAGTCCCGGCTCCCCTCGGCTCCCCAGAAGCCACGTGCCACGAGAGAGAGAGACACACACAGAACCCGGGCCCTGGCCGGTTCTGCCCTCTCTTCAACCTCTCGGGACCTCTTCCCTCACTTTTAAACTGAGCACCCTTTTTGGCCGGGCTGCGGTGAGCATTTGAGCATATTTGCCAAACATCTGGCCTGACGCCTGCCCACCTTGGCAAGCGAGCCCTGAATGCATTTTGCTATCATTCGATTTTTTTTTTTTTGCATCTAAATTCTACTTGTGGCTCCCCGTAACTAGTAGCAGCTTGTAACGGTGTCTGAAAATAACCGGTCTGTAGAGAAGACGGCCTCTCTGAGTCCCGTTTACTCGCTGGTAAGTGGAAAGGATAAACCAAGGGGGATGGGGAAGATCTGTTGAAAGGATGCCAGTAGGTCAGAGGTTCTCAAAGTAGGGGGTCCCCAGTCCAGCAGCTTCCGTATCGCCCGGGAGCCTGTTGGAAATGCACGGTCTCAGGCCCCACCCCAGACCCACCGACCCAGAACCTCTGAGGGCCGGGCCCCGCAAAGGTGCTTGCGCTGCGACAAGACCTCCAGGTGCTTCCGGAGTTTGAGGACCAAAGTTTGCGAACCACAAGGTGTCGTGGCGCTTTGAAAGACCTTGTGGCCCCTTTGGATTTTCTCAGCGATTATTACCGTGAGCCCGCTTGAAGTGACAGGCCACACAGTAAGAGCCCTGCCTTCCAGGGGCTAAAATCCATAGCCGTTTGCTTCATGGAAACTTCCTCCAACACGTGCTGGTACTTTTTCTCATCTAAGTAGGAAAGGGCAGGCTCTTGTAACAGGAAACCTCTCTAAGCGAACGCAATGATTACTTGGAGGATAAAGAACCAGGAATCTGAAATACCCAATTTGGCTCTAAACTTCTAGGAGACACGGTAGTCTTATGTTGATTTGACTCGCTGGTGAGTGCAAATGTGGAGACGAAAAAGATGCTGACCCTAGGGCTCTCTGCATCTCGATTTTTTGTTTCCAAACATTCAGGATGTGATCTTTTACTCCGATGGTATTAAATCCAAAAAAAGAAAAAAGTTACAGCAAGAGAACACGGTCCCCCCACTTCCGCCATTTTGAGGCCACAGGTAAACATAGCTGCTGAAAAAGTGAACGTAACCTTCGTGTCCTGATCATAGAGAGTCCTGTCTTGGGCTGAAACCCTAACGTATCAGTGGCTGGGTCCTGACACCGTATCAGGTGCATCTGCCTTAAAACGCCAGGCTCCGTGGCTTAGTCTTCAACCTAATGACAGGCAGCGGTGCATTTCGGTGGCTGTAGGCTCGCCCTCAGTCTGACAACTAGAAGCCCGCGGCAGGTGCCTGGAACCCAGCTGACCTCAGCAAGGTCAGTGTTAGCGAGAGGTCTTGGGCAGTTAAAGCCACTATCCTTTCCTCCTTCTGGCTTAAGGGCAGCGAATGAGGAAAAAGGCAACGTAGCAGGAGGATGGAAGTTTCCATTACCTCATTTGATGCCTTCAACAAATCCCACTGTATGTCCCAGTTTTACCCATGTGGAACCTGAGGTTCTTAGGGGTCAAACAACCCCACCAAGGGCAGAGTTAGAAACCCAGGCAGGATTGAGCGGAGGTCGCTAAGCATGTTCCACGCTCGTGGAACCTTCTCTACATGGCAGCTGGGGAGCCAAGTTCTTGCACAATGTCACATGAGGAGTGACTGAGGGGCTCTGAGACTATGACAGGAGAAGCCATCATAACTGTCCCCAGTATCTGATGAAACAAGAGAGTAAGCAGGAGGGCAAAACAAGGGCCCATCGGTAGAAATCACAGAGCAGGGACTGCTGGGTGGCCCAGTCGGTTAAGCGTCCAACTCTTGGTTTTGGCTCAGGTCATGATCTCACGGTTCGTGAGTTCCAGCTCCAAGTCAGGCTTTGCACTGACAGCGTGGAGTCTGCTTAGGATTCTCTCTTTCCCTCTCTCTCTGCCCCTCCCCCCCCCATAATAAATAAATAAACATGAAAAAAATTAAGAAAAGAATTGTTGCTTGGGAGCTGCTTGGGAGCTCGTGTTGTTGGGAGCTCGTGGTAGTGTTACCACTAGCTTGTTGCTGGGAGCTCGTGGTAATGTTACAGCGGTTTTTATTTTTGCCCGAAGATCCAAAGAGATCTGATAAAATCATCGCCGTGCCCTCCACAGTGGACATATCCCCTGCAGCTGCTTGATCACATATTCATAATCTTTTGGCCCATTCATTGATATGGTGTCTTATCTTTATCCCCCGAGTTGGAGTAAGGGAAGATCAATTGTGTGCAGGTCCAGGGACTCTGCCAGAAACGATTCCCCATGTGCTAAATCTGTTTGCATGACGATGCGGCCCTTGTTTCAGGGTGTGTGTGTGTGTGTGTGTGTGTGGTCTTTGCCTTGCCATATGGGCAGGGGGAATTGAAGATAATGCTTTTGATTTTTAGCTGCAACACAACGCAACGTGACCAACTGCTAAGCGCCGTCCAGCTCGCCCTTCACTAAGTGGGTTATTTAGTTCTGGCTCAGATACGCTCAGCCAGGCTTTAACGTGTTGCACACTTACTCCCCTGGCTTCGATGTGGACGTCAATCCTTTACCTTAGTGATGCCAGCAAGGTTCTGTGAGCCATCTGCGTCGCTGTGACACCGAAAATAGACACTGTGGTCATGGAATTGTTTCTTAGAGGATGACTGCAGCGAAACCCAAGCCCTGCTCTGCCCTGGTCACGGGGTAGCACAAAACACACTGGGTCATTGTACCCAAGAAAGAAAGCAGCATTTTTAGCGACTCGCCGTAACACTCCGACAGCAAACAAAGACGGAATTGTGAAGAACAGAGACCCAACCTCCACACTGGCATTTAGACGCTGTTGGACGTTCCCCAGACCCCAGCACCGTCGGAATTATTTTCCAAATACGGCTCCTCTAAGCCACCTCTAGTGCGCGCTCTTAGGTTATCAAAATGCCTACTTTGTCCTCTGCTCGGGGTTCCTGAGAGTGAGAGGTGGGCCAGGCCACCCGCTCTGTTTCCTGGGTCACTCCTCTGTGTCTCTCTCAGAGGCAGGCTCCCGTCGGTGGCCGGTCGTGCCCGATGTGAGGGTGACTCCCTGTAGTCGGGCCCCCGCCCCCTGGCTGCCACATAGACAGTCCCAGCCAGGGGAAGGAGGAGGCCCAGCGAGGTGAGGCAGCTGCAGGGGGAAGACACGTGTGACCAAGCCTTACGTCGCACCAAAGCCACCGTAAGAGGCAGAGAAAACAGCCCAGCGAAAAACCAACCACGCAAGCCCCCAACAAAAATACAGACAAGTATCGAACAGTTTAAAGGGGCGGGAGTGGCTTCGTAAGAATCGATAATGAAGGAAATGATTAATGAAGTATAAGATTAATGGATTTCACTCGACTCCTTATTATAATTGCTAAAAAAAAAAAAAATCATAAAGAGAAACACCCAAACCCTGAGGAGGATACTTGCAGCTGATTGGACTACGAACTCGTATCTTTCATGTATATAAGATAGTTTAAAAAATCAGTAAGAACCCAGCTAACCCACATACATGGAAACAGGAGCGAGAAGTATGAATAGCAGATAAACTTGACAGGGGAAAAAAACCTCCTCGTTACCAAGGTTTTAAGGTAAATTAAACCAGTGTATTGACTCCATCAGATTGGTAGTCGTTTTTACAAAGGTAGCCGGTGATACGGGGGACAGGATGGTGATATAGACACGGACGTCTCAGAGGGGGGTAGTTAAATAAGTGAGGTTTTCAGGAAAGCCCCTCACCAAGGATGCCGGCTACGCCCTGGCAATTCTACTTCCGTTAGTTTGTGTGCAGGATGCAAACAAAAAGTAACAGACAGGACGGCTAAGGTGTTTGAGGGAGAAGCCACACCTCAAATAAAAGAAACTAATCTTCAGGGGTCACGTGATAGGAACAGGACAATTTGGGATCAAGATACATTTCTCCGTGACTCTGAAACTCAATCACATTTGGGTGTGGCCAGCCTTCCTCTCGACCACTGCTGAATTTTCTTGTGTAAGGTACGTGGTGATCGTTCAGGGAACACTGGCCAGGCATCATTCAAGAATGAAAATGAAATGGCCACGCGTAGGTGGTGAGTGGAAATCGATTACACGGTCCCGACGTATACATCCCGACCAGGTACCTCAGATGCCCATACTCACAGACACACGGCCACAAAGGTGTCGAGGGGGAACGTTCCAGTAGCACATCTAGCCGCGCCCGTGCCGGATGAGGAGGAAGAATTGATTGCAAAGAGAGAGAGAGAAGGGGCCAAAAACGAAGTATTTCTGAATCTGAAAATATCTACCGAGGGAAAGAAAAAAAAAGAGATTGTATTAATGATACTTTACTCTGCAACAAATATACTTTTCCAAGAGCTTTCATACCTATTGTTTCAAAATAAAACTTTGATATGAAAAAGGGCAGCTGGCTTTCCTATATCTGATTTACAGATGGGGAAAATAGGGCACGAAGATGCTGAGACTCACAGAAGGAAGAACTCAGCCCAGCGCGAAGTGGACCGTAGTCTCTGGAACGCTTAGCCCGCCCAGACTCCCGCGGTCCCTCCTAGCACAGCCCTGGGAATGACAATCCTAAAAGGCACCATTAAATCTGCTTAAATCTGTTCGTAAACAGGCTCCCGCAAGAGACATAAATGCAATATGAGATGAAAAAAATACAATGAAAGCCCGCAGGCTGGAGAAAGGCGCTGTATCTAAAGGGGGCGCCTGGGGGGCTCAGTCGGTTAAGCTTCCAACTTCGGCTCAGGTCACGATCCCGCGGTTGGTGGGTTCGAGCCCCACGTCGGGGTCTGTGCTGACCGCTCGGAGCCTGGAGCCTGCTTCCGATTCTGTGTCTCCCTCTCTCTCTCTGCCCCCTCCCTTGCTCACGCTCTGTCTCTCTTTCTCAAAAATAAACATTAAAAGATAGTAAATAAATAAATAAAAGTGAAACACAGAAGCACCAACTCGGGGCACACACAATCAGTCACTGATTGTAGGTATCCCCGTAGTTTGTGGGGACATTAGTGGTAAGAGGAGGGCAGGGGTCTCAGACTTCAGTGTGTCCCGGGATTACCCGGAGGGCCTGCTCAATAGACCACTGCCTGCCTCCCCTCCCCTCCCAGCCGGGCCGATGCAGCAGGTCTGGGGTGGGACCTGAGAATTTGCATTTCTAACAAGAAATCAGGTGCTCAGGCTACCTAGTAATCAGGGCACACACTTTGAGACCCACAGATGTTCCAAAACATCAGCAAAGGAGGGGGGACACAGTGTAGTTTAATTAAATAGCAATGCCAATTATAAATAACAAAAAATAAAAATATAGATATTAAGCACCCATTAGGTATGAGACGTGTTTTGATCACTGTCTCTAATCCATCATTTCTTTTTTTTTTTTTTTTGAGAGAGAGAGAGAGGGTGTCCTGGACAGAGAGAGAGAGACAGACAGACAGGGTTCCCCTGACGCGGGACTCCCAACTCACGAACCTGAGCCAAAGTCAGATGCTTTTAACGACTGAGCCACCCAGGCGCCCATTATTTATCTTATTTTACAGAGAAGGAAAATTCTCCTTGGATAAGTTCACGAACCTAAGCATGGTGGCTAAGAATGCAGGTTCTGGGGGCGCCTGGGTGGCTCCGTCGGTTAAGCGTCCGACTTCAGCCAGGTCACCATCTCGCGGTCCGTGAGTTCCAGCCCCGCGTCAGGCTCTGGGCTGATGGCTCAGAGCCTGGAGCCTGTTTCCGATTCTGTGTCTCCCTCTCTCTCTGCCCCTCCCCCGTTCATGCTCTGTCTCTCTCTGTCTCAAAAATAAATAAACGTAAAAAAAAAAAAATTAAAGAATGCAGACTCTGCATTGAGAGCCCGCATCTACCCTTTACTCTATGACCGTGGACACGTTACTTCGCGGTTCCGTGCCTCGGTTTCCCCCTTGGTAAAATGAAAACAATCGCCCCTCATAGGGTTGTTGCGAGGGGTGCAGCACTAACTAGGAAGCACTCAGCAAGTTCCTGGAAGGGTAAGCGTTCAGTAAATGTTGGTTGTCTCTGTGTTGCTGCTAAGGGGCAGGGACAATCTCACTCGGGTCGGCGTGAACCTGAAGAGTGTGGCCTTTCTGCGTCCTCCTGCCACCCCATTGTAGCACCACGTATTGGCTAGATTTGCATGCAGGAGGCTTGGGTTTGAGCCAGCTTGCTGTGGGACCCTGGGCAAGTTACTTCACCTCTCTGGGTCTCATTTCCTCCTCTGGGTAATGAGGAAGGGTGGGTTGGACACAGTGGAATCTCATGTCCCGTCTACCTCCAACACTTTTCTCTCCCCCCACCTCTTCCCTGTTCCTACACCACCAAGTGCCTTAGCTGTGGGTGTGGATAACCTAAGCTCCACCTCCCTAGCCCTCCCCCATCCCCCCCCCTTGGAGGGGGGCCGGGAGCCAGAGGGGCAGGGAATTCTAGACACTCAACGTGACTGGAAGAGAAGGGGAAGGTGGGCATGTCCCATGACCCTACAGACATCCCACGAGGAGGCCCAGCCGGAGGCCTGGTCTCTAAAGCAGGGCGCAGAGGACAGGGTCCTTCTTACCTAGGTCTAAGGGCTACACTGCAGCTACCACTCCCCTCCTCCAAGGTGCCCACCCTCTTTGCAGGTGATCACAGGAAAGCCTCAGGGGCAGGAGAGGAAGAGAATGAGTAGAAAAGAATTGAGCCCCGGAGGTCCCAAAATCAAGTTCAAAGGGCTCTGAAAAGAGACCCCTAGAGACAACCGTGTCCCCTCTAAATTCATATAGTGAAGCCAGGACCTCAGAATGTGACGATATTTAGAGGCAGGGCCTTTAGGGAGAGGTGATTAAATGAAAACAGAGCCATCACACTATCTCATCCTTTCCTTAAATGAAAGGAAGTTTGGACACACGTAGGTGAGCCCACAGTGAGCGAGAAGGTGGCCGTCTGCAAGCCCAGGAAAGAGCCCTCAGAAGAAACCGGCCCTCCTGACGCCTTGATGCTGGACTTCCAGTCGCCAGAACCATGAGAAAGAAATTTCGTTGTTGAGCCCCGGAGCCTGTGGTATTTGTCAAGGCGGCCCCAGCCAGCTCTCACAGAGACTCGCGAGATCGCTGCCCTTGATGAGATAGCACTCGGTGGGGGGACCAGGCCAAGACTCTCGAATGGGGGGCTGCCTGCGGACAGTTGGGTTCCTGGGCTCGTCCTCCCTCACCAAGTGACCAGAGTCAGTGTCCTCGGTCCTAGCAGCACTGAGGAGAATCCCCACTCCCCGTGCTAAATCCTGCCAGTTGATTAAACCAATCGGCAGCCTGTGCAGAAGGGTCTACACTGTGTCAGATTCTAGGCCTCTACAGGGGAATAGGGAACCTTTGTTTGATCTGTTTCCCACCAATGTCTCGCCACATAACCATCAGCACCCCCTTCACTGACACAGGCAGCTCAAGCCCACGCTACAAACGTCCCCCTTCACCCTATCCCAGGTGGCTCTTTCCCCCTCAACCCTGCGGGCCCCCCCAAAGTTCCTCTGCACGGCTACCTGTCCCTAGCAGTTGGCATGACCTCCAGCGTGTATTTCCTGACAGGGGTTCACGTCGGGCATGCACACTCCCCTAACTAACTAAATTATAGGGTTCTCAAAATGAGAACTCCCAATTCTTTTGATTCTCCCCCCTCGGCACACGCACGCGATGGCACACAGAGGCCAGATGTAAGAGTCCTCAGGACATATTTTCTGCATTGAACCGAGGACACAAAATGGTATCCTGTGAAATGTTTTGGATTCCTTGTGATCCTCAGTCCTTCCGAGGTGCTTCTGTGGGTAGTTCAGGGAGTTATTCATTAAAATAGCTCCATTTGCTCAATCAGGGCTCTGGGACTTCCCGCGAGATCGTGGGGGGAGGGGGAAGAAGTCAGTCTTTGAAGTGCCAGGCCCCTGGTTCCGTGGAGGCCTCATAATCCTAATTGTAATAGGCAAGGGGAGATGAAATTAGCCTAACAGAACATAAGAAAGAGGACGGATATAAGGGATGGTTCCACATTGACTGTGAACAGCCCAGTTCTCACTGCTTTCGGCCACTGCCAGGAGAGACGCTGTGGCCACCATACGATGTCATGAAATTTCCATAAGGACAGGAGGCAGACTGAGAGTGAGTTCCTAAGAATGGAAATTCTTCATGGGGCGCCTGGGTGGCTCAGTCAGTTGGGCGTCCGACTTCAGCTCAGATCATGATCTCACGGTCGGTTAAGTTCGAGCCCCGTGTTGGGCTCTGTGCTGATGGCTCGGAGCCTGAAGCCTGCTTCGAATTCTCTCTCTCTCTCTCTCTCTCTGCCCCTCCGCTGCTCACGCTCTCTCTCAAGAATAAATAGATGTTAAAAAAAAAAAAAAAGAAGGGAAATTCTTCATAGTTGAGTCTGGGTGAAATTGGCTACCTCAGCATTAACAGACCCTTCCTTGACCCAAGCCCCTTCTTTCTCAGCTCTGTGCTGTCCCTGTGACCAGGTAATTATTTGCCTCTCCATTAAACTCCAGTCAGATTTGCCTGACGTTTACTGTTCCATTGTGGGTGGGAAGGCAAGCTGGTGCAGCCACTCTGGAAAAGGCTCCTCCAAAAATTGAAAATAGAGAACTACCCAGCAATTGCACGACTAGGCATTGATCCACGGGATACAGGTGTGCTGTTTCGAAGGGGCACGTGCACCCCATGTTTATAGCAGCACGATCGACAATAGCCAAATTCTGGAAAGAGCCCAAATGTCCATCGATGGATAAATGGATAAAGAAGATATGGTATATATATATATATATATATATATATATATATATATATATATACAGTGGAGTATTACTCGGTAACACACCCTGACCTGCCCAGAATCTTTTCCCCTCTGTCTGCAATCTTGTGCTCTTTTCTTCCTGGCTTGTCTGCTACGGTCGCCACGTGTTAAGTCCTTGCACAAACAGCTTCTGCCCGCTATTGCCGAGCTGTCTGCCCCCACATCTGTAGAGGAAATACTGGCAACTCCATCAAAAATCTTTGGGGAACAGCCGGGGCACCTGGGTGGCTCAGCCGGTTGAGCGCCCGACTTCGGCTCAAGTCTTGATCTCTCGATTCGTGCGTTCGAGCCCCACGTCGGGCTTTGCGAGAAGCCTGCTCCCAGGATTCTAGCTCCCTCTGTCTCTGCCCCTCCCCTGCTCAGGCTCTCTCAAAAAATAAATATAAACATTTTTTTCAAAAGGGTTAAAAAAAAAAAAAAAAGCTTTGGGGAAGAGCTGACAAATCCTTTCCGGATGGAGACCTTTTCTCCTAGGCAAAGAAGCTCCCACTTCTCTGTGCAGAAGCTGGAGAACAAAGCTTCCCTAATATACCCACCCTATCAGTCAGCCCTGCCCTCCCTAAGCAGGACCCTTCCTTTTTCCGGTTCCTCAATGACACTCATCAGAATATCTTTGTATCCACAATAGCATGGAACCTTCCACTTGATTCTAATGTCCACTCTGGCTAACGAGCTTAGCATTGGCCAGAAAAACCAGGCTAGCTGATAAATCTCTTAAATAATAATGAATGTTAACTCAGACTTAGCGAGCCATTTATTCACTCGAACTGCTAATTTAATAACGACTCCACGCATTTATCTTTGTTGCTAGGCTATTTGTGGCCTATCCAGCAAGAATTGAAATTGAAATTTAATTTATAACAATTGGCTTTCTTTTCAACAGCACATAAAATATTTGGCTGGGTAGACAGACCCCGTACCTGAAGCTATAGGGGGGATCATAAAGTCAGAGGACAATTTAAGCTTATTGAAAACTAACTGCAACATCGACACTTGAAAGATTTTAAATATGTGTGTGAGGTTGTGATATAATAAGAAATCTAAATTTGGTCTTCGTCCCGGGTTCCTGGCACAGAGCTCATAAAGCCCTTGGAATTTCCTGAGTGACACGGGTAGGAGGAGTGTTTGTTCTCATTCATAATAAGCCCCTTTCAAGCAGACTTGAGTTGATGCCTAATAAAATGACTCTGGGGGGCACCAGTCGGGACTAGAAGATTGGAGCCTTCAGCCCATCCCCCACCTCTGGAGGGAGAGAGGAACCGGATTGAGTCAATCACCAATGGTCTGTGATTTCATCAATTGTGCCTACCCGTTGGGGCGCCTGGGTGGCTCAGTCGGTTGAGCGTCCGACTGTGGCTTGGGTCATGATCTCACAGTTCGTGAGTTTGAGCCCCACATGGGGCTCTCTGCTGTCAGCACGGAGCCCGCTTCGGATCCTCTGTCCCCCTCTCTCTCCACCCCTCCCCCACTTGTGCGCGCTCTCTCTCTCCCTCTCTCAAAGATAAATATTAAAAAAGAAATTGTGCCTATGTAATGGAACCTCCATAAAAGTCCTAAACAAAGCGGTTCAGAGAGCTTCTGGGCTGAGGAATACGAGGTGCCGGGATGGGGGTGCACCCTGAGAGGGCAGGGAAGCTCGACGCCCCTTCCCACATTCCGTGCCCTGCGCAACTCTTCCATTTGGCTGTTCCCGAGTTTTGTCCTTTATAACAAGCCAGTAATAAGTAACAGTAAAGTGTTTCTCTGTGTTCTGTGAGCCAGGATAGCAAATTCGCAAACCTGAGGAGGGTACGGTGGGGACCCCTGACTGGCCGCTCCATCAGACCGAAGTGTGGGCAACCTCGGGACCCACTACTTGGGACTGGTGTCTGAAGTGGGGGGCGGTCTTGTGGGAATGAGCCTTTGACCTGTGGGGTCAGCACGGCCTCCAGGTAGTTCGCGTCAGAACTGTACAACGTGAGGGGGGCACCCACGCATGTGGTGTCCGAAGTGTCCTGCGGGTAGAGAAATAGTGTCTTCCTTTTAACGTGCCGTGTTAGTTCTCATTTGGACAACCAGAATAAATACAAGAGATGCTAGTAGTTAAACTTCTGGGCTTCAAAACTCTTCCTTTGAAAATTCTGAAAGAGAGGAAATCAACCCAGCGTCCATGAGGTCTCAAATGTATTCACTCTGCGAGGCGAAGGTCAGAAGCGACCGCAAGGCCACGGGGAGCTGGAGTCACGCGGAACTTCGTTGTCCACCCCTCTCCCTGCAGAGGAAGGGATTGAGGCACGGGGAGTTGGAGCGATTTGCCCAGGATCACACAGCTGGGAGGTGACGACTCGGAAAAAACGCGGGGGTCCCAGCCCTGAACCCTCGTAACACATTGGCGTCACACGATCCCAGTTCAGAATGGCCTTCTGGATTTGGCAGCTGCCAGACTTCCACACGTGGGCCACAGCAGAGAACACTCACAATATGGAACCGGATACCGCCCCCCTCCTTTCTTCAGGCCGAACCAGGCCACTGTGGGTGAGGGAAGATTGTTGAAATTGAAAATTTTATTGTGCAGGGGGCGCCTGGGTGGCTCCGTCGGTGGAGCGTCCGACTTCGGCTCAGGTCATGATCTCGCGGTCTGTGAGTTCGAGCCCCGCGTCGGGCTCCGTGCTGATGGCTCAGAGCCTGGAGCCTGCTTCGGATTCTGTGTCTCCCCCTCTCTCTCTGCCCCTCCCCCACTCACGCTCTGTCTCTGTCTCTCTCTCTCTCAATCCTACCTCCATCCTCCTTCCTACCTACCCCTTGCCTATTCCAACACCTCCGTTGCCAAATCCCCAAAACCCCATTATTCTCACTCAGTTTGTTGGCCTTAATCAGGACGAAAGGTTAGTTCGTTCCTGAAAGAAGGGCCTTTCTCGGCTCCAAGGAGTTGGGGGTCTTCAAACGTTATGCGGAGACAACAGTCTCACTAGGACCTACCCAACTGAGACATCACGGTCACGTCCTCTTCGGTGCAAGAATCAGGGACACACACTCCCACGCTGTATGCAGCTCCATCCTGAAAAACACGAAGCCACAACGTTCTTTCGTGTTGGTGCTCGTGACACATGCACACGATCATTTCTAAGGCTGCTGTTGTGCTGCCCAAGAATTAAGATTAGGACGAGGGGGGAGACAGGTATCGAAAGACGTGCGCTGACATCTTTGGAGATGGCTTCCCCATTACAGGGTGGTTCGAGTAAACCTACAGAAGGTCAGATACACTTGTATTTACATCAAAGTACGCAGCTGATTAGTTTAAAAGCCGCCACCAGTGCGGGGTAATCCGCCCCCCCCGTTCACCTCTCTCCCACAGGGCAAACTGTCCTAGGGGTCGACGGTCCTTAGGGTTTTCAACAGAATTGCCACGTTGCCATCTCTTTGTAACAGGACACAGCATATCAAATAAAGTTTTATTCATAAATCAAGCCCATGATGAGAATGCCTGTCCCAATGAAGGAAAGATCAAATTATAAATAAAAATTTCCGGCATGCTGCTTCTAAACATGCAATTTACATGATTGCATAGGCCTGGCCTTTGGCTCTGATATCAAAACCATTAATCTGCTTCGAAAATAGGACGTGACATTTATACACGCTGATTAAACCCTCAAGTAATCATTGTCACGGCCCTCCGGGGGACAAGTGGGTGAGAATCTCTCGATGGCCAGTGGTCAACCATCGCTAGACCGTTTTATAGCATTAATATCAGAAAGCGTGGATTTCTTACTGCTATTTTATATGACTGTTTTTAGCCAACGTGTAACGTATTTTCTTCTAGTGTCGTACAACATCATCAAGCCTATTTTTGTATCGAATAAGAGGCTGTGCTGTCCCTGGTTTTATTTTCCAGCAGCGGAAGAATTAACATGCCTTGCAGGGAGTGAGCCCTGTGACCTCAGTCAACTGATGTACTGATGTGTTCACAGAAGTCCGGGCCCATCTCAAACACATGTCTCAGAGCTCTGTTTCTGGGACAGGATTATGGGTAATGGGAAGTCTCCCCTCCCTTTGGTATTCCCCAAACAGATGGTGAGTCAGGAGTTGATGCCCAGAAACATCGGTTGGGGCTTGACCTTGGATTCCTCATGAAGGTCGTCCAGAAGTCTTGCCCCCGTACAATGTGGCGGGAGGAACATCTGAAGGTCTGTGTGGAATGCGGACAACTGCCCTCCTATAGTGTCGCACACTCAGAACATGCAGGTGCGATTTAGGTGTAACTTTTTGCGAAACATCGTAATAGATTTGGGGGATGTTTTGTTAAGAAAAGCAATCGACGGAGCTGTCTGGGGGTCCCGGTCACGAAGTTCAGTTGTCCTTGGAGAGCACGAGGGCAGATCCCGCACTCACCTGTAGGATCTGAAACTTGCAGTACTGTCCTTGGAAGCGTCCTGAGGGAGCCCGGGCGGAGAGGCACTCGCTGTACGATCCCAGCCTGTCCACGTTTCCGTTAAGAATATTGCTCCCAAGCTTCCCGACCGAGTCATACACTGAATTTCAAAGCAAAAGAAGTAGGCAAGGTTAGCTTCTTCGTGTCACTTTCAAATGAATTTACAGGCACTCAGCTCCGCCTTCCAGAACCATCAATCTGAGATGACAGGGGGTGGGGAGGGGAGTGAGGGGGTGGGGAGGGAGTGGGGGGGGTGGGGAGGGAGTGGAGGGGGCGTGGGGGGATGGGAAGAGAGACAGATGAATTCAGAGGCCACTCTTTGAGCCTGCATCTTCACCAAGGGAGAAGAATGATACAGGTTCTCGTGTGGGTTGCCCGGTCTGCTGCTGAAAAAAAATTAAGAATTTGAATTCTTTTAAATAATAGATGCTTTGGGGAGCCTGGGTGGCCCAGTCGGTTGGGCATCCGACTCCAGCTCAGGTCATGATCTCATGGTTTGTGAGTTCGAGCCCCGCGTCGGGCTCTGTGCGGACAGCTTGGAGCCCGGAGCCTGCTTCGGATTCCGTGTCTCCCTCTCTCTCTGCCCCCTCCCCGGCTCGTGCTCTGTCTCTCTGTCTCTCTCTCTCTCAAAAATAAACATTAAAAATTAAAAAATAAAAATAAATAAATAAATAATACATGCTTTGAGGGAGTAAAAAGACATGGCTAAAAATCAGTAGATTTCTTTCTCCCCCCCCCCCCCACATACAGCCAAGAGACAATATTCAGTCTTTAAAATTTTTTATCCAGTTTTGTGGGACCTTAGACAGTTAATTTTGTTTGTTTTTACCCTCAAGAGCAGAACGGTGCAGTCATCAGCTGCACAGTTAATGACACTCTTCACCCTGGTCCCGCAAAGTGCTTCTTTTATTCGTTTATGTTCATATACGTCCTTGTGGGTCCTCGTGTCCTTCATTTTAAATAATCCATTGCCTTTCATTTTTTCCCTCTCTCCCTTCCCTGTTACCCCTACCCCCGTACGCTTGATGTCTGTGCTTTTATTCGTAGGTGTCCTCATTTTGTGCAAATGTATTTATAATTTATATACGTGACTTTATGCTTCAGATCTGTTTCTACACGGGTCGTGCTGCGCTACGTTTGAGGTGTTTCTTGTTATCCTTATGGCGTTCCTGCGCTCACCGAGTCCAGACCTTCTCACCACCCGTAATAATTCATCAACATCTCACGCTTAGCTGTTCCCTGGGTGATGGACACAGACGGCCTCCGACCCACAGAAGCACCCAGAGTGTCCCCATACCGACCCACGTGAGGCTTTAGCTCACATACACGCACCTGTGAGCGGGGTTGCTGGGTCATAAGGTAAACCCATACTGGTAATTCCCACCAGCCTGTGCTCCAGAGCGACTGCCCCAGGACACCCTCCGGGTGGATGCTGATTTCTGCCTCGTTGCCTGCTCCAGCTTTCTCATTTTTGGCAATTAATGGACATAAAACGCCAACCGATTGTTGCACCTTTCATTTCTCTGATTGCAAATCAGTTGGGATGTTTTTGTTGATCAGCTGGCCATTTAAGTTTTCTCTTCTGTTTTCCGCTTGCAACCCTTTGCCCGTTTTTAACGGATTCGCTCTTTGCTTTGCAAGAGTTCCTGGTTATTCTCTATATCGGTCCTCGTCTACCTGAGTCATTGAAGGCATTTAGTTTCAGTTATCTGTCAGTTCCTTATCCCTGGTGTCCTTTGCCGGACAGAAATCCATTCTTTGGAGCCCGTACTTTCTGTCCTGGTCTTTGAAACATGTTTGTTCCTGTTGAGACGGGCCACATGGTTGGCAAGGCTAATGCAAAACGAAGTGCAGGGTTCTTGTTTAAAAATTATTAAGAATTTCGAGGGGCGCCTGGGTGGCTCAGTCGGTTAAGCAGTCGACTTCAGCTCAGGTCACGATCTCACGGTCCGTGAGTTCGAGCCCCGCGTCGGGCTCTGTGCTGACAGCTCGGAGCCTGGAGCCTGTTTCGGATTCTGTGTCTCCCTCTCTCTGACCCTCCCCCGTTCATGCTCTGTCTCTCTCTGTCTCAAAAATAAATAAACGTTAAAAAAAATTAAAAAAAAATTATTAAGAATTTCGAGACAGTGACAGCAAATCACACTGAAAGCAAGCATGGGGCCCACTTAAGTGGGGGTCCTATGTGACTGCAGAGGTCACAAGCCTATGAAGCCAATAACAAATAAATAAGTAATAACCATGTGATTTTTATTATTATGGATTTGTAGTATTTTGAGTATTCCGCCTTTCGTTTTCTTTTCAAAGTTGAACTAGTTAATTGGCACACCATTAAGCACTCATACAAATTTCAGACAATTTGCATTCAGAAAAAATTCAGGAAACGTTTATTGAGCCCCTTGAAACATCCAACTAGAATAGTGACTGAAATTGCTTCAAATTCATTGATATATGGGGGAAGTTAACATCATTTTTTTTTCTTTTAAATGTTTATTTTTGAGAGAGAGAATGAGTGGGGGAGGGGCAAAGAGAAAGGGGGACAGAGGATCTGAAGCGGGCTCTGCGCTGACAGCAGAGAGCCTGATGTGGGGCTCGAACCCATGAACCATGACATCAAGACCTGAGCCGAAATCGGACGCTTAACTGACTGAGCCACCCAGGTGCCCCGACATCATTTTTGTGTTAAGCCATCATTGGATGTCAGACAATTTACCCCAGCTCTTTTGCGTCCTTACTTAAAATTTCACATTTTTTCCTTGGTCATCTGAAAACAGATTATATAAACAATTCCCAGATAGCGTAGAGTTGGCTATTTTTCTTGGTGTTTTATTTTCAAATATATTTTCCAATTGATTGTTGTGGGTGTGGAAAAATGCTACAGATTTTTATAACTGGTTCTGGTCTCTGGCCCATATGCTGAGCGTTCTGATTAGTTTCTCAGTCGTATTTCTTCCTCGTCAATTCTTAGGCCACGTTTTTTTTTGTCCTTTTCTCGTTTTGGAAGCAAAGCTATGATCGAATTTATAAAGCGTGGTACACAACTTTCGCCCTTTTTATTTTCTGGAACAACCATAATTAATACTGGTTGCCAGGGGTCGGTGACAGCGGAGGGAGGGGTTGTGCACACCTGTAAGGTGGCAACACGAAGCAGATCTTGGTGGTGATGGAAAGTTCTGGGTCTTGACCGTGATGTGGGTTACGAAATCTACACATCGCTAAAATGGCATAGAGCTATACACGTGCATTGTACCAATGGTGATTTTTTTTTTTTTTATAGTGTACTAGGATTATGTTCGATGCAACCATCTGGGAGAAGTGAATGGAAGATAGGGGACCCCTCTTATTCTGTGTTCGTAGATTCTGGGTTTTTTCATTTGGCATCCCTTCATCGTGGGGCCAATATCTGTATTAACTATATTTTCCTTTTTTCTATATTTGTGATGCTCTGACATTTATGGCCTCCGTGGCCATTTCTAGGGCTAGCCGATTCTTAGAGACAGCAAATGCCTCCCCATGTGGCCCCCACAGCGTGGCAGGCCCCCATCGTGGGAAACGTAATAAAAATCTTTCAAGGGCATTGACCTCTCGATGTTGGCACTCAGTCACCTCCATAAATTAAAACCTGCACGTACAATTGATACACTTTGTATCATCTGAGCAACTTTCTGTAAATCCATCATTATTTTTTTTTAAAAAGGTGTTTTAAAAAGTAAGTGTTGGGCAGCTTTTACATCTTTTGAATTTTTGATTCTGACAGCTGGTGTTCTCATTGTCATCCAGAGTTTTAAGTGCTTTGTGAGTGTTTGCTGTTAACCTTCCATTATTGTGTCTTTTTGTCACTAAGGATTCTCCAGTAACGTTACTGGGTTTCCATTCACGTAGGATTTCTCTGTTAGTTCTGCTTTTGTCCGGTGTCTGACTATCTTTCTTTCTGGAAATGTTTCCAGTTTCCTCGTTGTTTTTCATGTCCTTAATTTTGGGTCTGTCCTGACCTGTATTGTAGTCCGATGTGAATTTTCTTCATCAGTCTGGTTTGGTGTTCTATAAACCACACCAATCTGACCTCTTCTCTTTTCTTCATTCTGGAGAAAATACCACTACCATTTGCCCGATATCCCCTTCCTTCTGCTTGTTTTGTTGTATTTCTCCTTCTGACGGCACTTCTGGCCTCAAAATCTCTCACCGTTTTCTTTCCCAGCTCTTTATCCTTTCCGGCTACGCTTGGAGGGAGAGTTCTCTTAAATGGATCTATCCAGCCCCTCGTGTTCCTTGGCCCCCATCCACCTTACTATTTACCCCATCCACTGTGCTGTTCACCCAGTTCAACTCTTTTTCCTCCACCAATCTCTCTTGACTGTACGATTTCTTATTCATACTTGGTATTACCAATATTTTCCGCTAGCTCTCGGACTGTATTTATTGTGTTTAGTTTCAACCTTTGATGACCCAGCCATTCCAATAATTCAGCTTCACGCAGTACACAAATTTGTTCAATTCGCTGTCAGTAGCTTCAAGAATATCGTAAACAGGATACAGCTGGGTTTTCTTTTCAGTGTGATTAATACGGTCCGGTTGATCCCTTTCCCTTAAAACCCCCAGGCATGACCTATGCGGCCAGAACCACGCAGTGTGCTGACAAGACCAACAGGGGGAGTCTGTTACGTGCCAGGCGCTGTTGTGAGTGCTTTCTGTCCACTGTCTCACGTACCCCTCCCACAATCCTACGGGATTATGAGTAACTGTTTTAATCTCCATTGTACAGATTCGAAACCTGAGGCACAGACGTGGTAAATAACGGAAACAGCAACATACATCTACCCCTTTTGAATCGCTCACGAGAAGCAGAGCCGGGCGCTTCAACCGGCTAGTAAGGAGCAGGGCTACGTATTCAAATCCATCCTGATCGGAACCCATCGCACGCAGAAATACCCTGGGTTTTTTGGTCAGTTTGGTCTATAGGTTCTCATACACAACTGAAGGCAGCGACATTCTTTGGAACGAGCAGGGAGAAAACTCCACAAACGGGTTGGCAAATGACCCATCTGTTCTGACATTTTGGTCTTTGTCTTCACTCATAACGGGATTCCTGCAAGTTAACCTAAAAATCGGGGGGAAGAAACTGCATTGTGCTTACGTGTATGCTTTTTTTTTTTTTTTTTTAAATAATGTGTCATTTTGAAAACCTCCTGGCCATAACTGGGCACACAGTCCTTGATGAGCAATCCGGGGGAACCTGACTTCCGCCGCGAACTCCTGACTCTTCTGGGCAGGTCTGTCGCTCAGGCCACTTGGGCTCAGCCGGCAGGTGTCTGTTTCACTGGCCTCTTTTATTCTTTTTTAATCTTTTTTTTTTATGTTTATTTATTTTTGAGAGAGAGAGAGAGACAGAGTGCAAGTGGGAGAGGGGCAGAGAGAGAGAGAGGGAGCCACAGAATCCGAAGCAGGCTCCAGGCTCCGGGCTCTCAGCACAGAGCCCGACGTGGGGCTCGAACCCATGAACCGTAAAATCATGACCTGAGCTGAAATCGGACACTTAACCGACTGAGCCACCCAGGCACCCCTTACTGGCCTCTTTTAAATGGTGCTAAGGATTCCAGGCTGTTGCCTCTTCTGGGGGCGACTCTATCTCTGACCACACTCAGAACCTTACAGCTGGCGATCCACTCGGCCATTTGTAGCCAGTAACCGTCTTTTAAGCTAAACTGCCTGAATGACAAGACTGACCATGTCCCTCCCCTCCCTGTAATTGTTCCCAGGCACTACAGGGGCACCTGGGTAGCTAGGTCGGTTAGGCGGCCGACTTCGGCTCAGATCATGATGTCACGGTTCGTGAGTTCGAGCCCCACATCAGGTTCTGTGCTGACAGCTCAGAGCCTGGAGCCTGCTTCGGATTCTGTGTCTCCCTCTCTCTCTGCCCCTTCCCTGCTTGTCTGTCTCTGTCTCTCTCTCTCTCTCTCAAATAATAAACACTAAAAAGAAAATTGTTCCCAGGCACTATGAACAAAGTTAAAAGGTAACTCTCAGAGAAGGACATATTTACTGGATCAATAACTTGGACAAAGGATGTTTTCAGATTATATAGAGAACCCTTATAAATCAGTAATTTTTTAAAAGTCAAAGAAACTAATTTATAATTTGCAAAGGATATAAACAGGCAACTCTTACAGAAGGAAATCCAAGTAACCGATAAATATGCGAAAGTCGTTTGGTCTCACCAGTAAGCCACAATTAGGCCTCATTCTTTTCTACCCATCGAATGGCTACAAAATGATGAGGTTGATATAATTACTGTTAGTGAGAATGTGAAGAAACAGGTCTCTCGATTTGGCCTCTTAAAAGCTATTCTCCCTCCTAACAGCACCTGGACGTGGGAGAATTACCACTCCCCGACCTAATGCAGTCCTGACAGAAAACCAAGGTGCTTTTTCCCGTCACTACAGAGGCTGACGGGGTCCTTGGAAGCCGCTATCACTCTGCCCTCCCACTCTCTGTGACAGGAGGTCAACCCTCTCCCAGGACTCGTGCAGAGAGTGAGTGAGTCAAGGCCCAGATCAAAGCTTGGGCCTCGTTCATCTACTGGTAGTGGGCTGGGGGGCTGTAGAATGGGCACCGACGGCCATGGAATCTGTCTGGACCTGACTGCTCTAGAGACCAGTTCTGGGCCCAGCAGGTCACTGGCCCCCTTCTCCACCCTGTGAGCTGCCCCGTAGTCGGCCAGTAAACTCCCCTTTCTGCGGAAGCTTGCCAGAGTTGGTGTTTGTGGTTTAACCAAAGACTCCTTTCTAACTGATCTCCCCAGGGACCCAGCAATTCAACGTCTCAGAATCGGCCCCGGGGAAACCTGTGTGAACACGCGATTGCAAGATGGTCGTAGCAGTAAGGCCTCTCGAGGCAAAAAAGTAGACACAAACTATTAGGGGGAGCCACGTGAAAATTCCATCGCATGGGACAAAAACAGTTTAATGTCAGCAACGTCAAGTAGTTCAACCTCTATCGGGAGAAGGTTGTATGAGCTATGGTACTTTCATATTCTATAATGCTCTGCAACGACTAAGATGAGGTAGATCTGTATTTGTTGCTGTGGGAAACGCACCAAGACATACTATTCCGTGGGGGGGGAAAGTTGAAGGTGGCTCAGTCGGTTTAGCGTCCGCCTCTTGATTTCAGCTCACGTCATGGTCTCGTGGTTCATGAGTTCGAGCCCCAAGTCAGACTCTGTGCTGATAGTGCAGAGCCTGTTTGGGATTCTCTCTCTTCCTCTCTGTCTGCCCCGCCCCTGCGCAGGCTCTCTCTTTCTCTCAAAATAAATGAATAAACTCGATTTTAAAAAAAGGTTCAAAAAAGGTTCAAAATTAAAAAAAAATAATAAAAAGTTCAAGAACAATAAATATATTTTTCAATTTTATAAAACGAAACATCTCTGCAGGCTTACGTACACAAAACTGCAAGGAGAAAGTTCTGGAGAGTTCTAGAAGGATATACATTCATTGCTAAGAGCTATCATCCAGGAAGGGGACTAAGAATTAAAGGAGGGAACAAAAAAATAATGAAGCTCTGTATTATTTCGATTCCTTTACAGGAAGAATAGATTCATATATTATTTAGGAAATACAGTATATGTAAACAAAGTTTTAAAATCAATATACTTGTTTAAAAAATTCTTCAGTGGTATTTATTTCATCATCTGGAGTAGGAGTTGGCACTCTGCGGCCCTGTTTTTGTACGTAAAATTTTATAGGAATACAGCTACCTCGTTCGCTTACGGGTTGTTAACGCTGCTTTCTAGATACAGAGTTCAGCAGTTGCAACAGAGGCTATGTGGCCCACAAACCTGAAATATTCGCTATCTGGTCCTTTAGAGGGGAAAACGGCAGACCTCTTATCTACAGCTGTGATTCCCAACCCTGGGCCCACATGAGAATCCCCTGGGGCATCTTTAAAAAATAAGACCCAGGTTCTACCCTCGCAAAGAGTGGCTTAACTGGTCAGGGTGGATCTTGGGCATTAGTTGTTTTTAAAGCTTTCCCAGGTGATGCTCTGTGTAGGCAGGCTCCACTGCTCTGATCTTTAGGATTAATTCCCGACTCCTGAGGGTGGCTTAAAAGGCCCTTCGTGACCGGACCTGCCTCTCCGGGCTCACCCTCCCACGCCCACACCCATTTCCGCTGCTCCTTTATACAGAATGCACCAGGCCTGCACTTGTCTGTTTTTCTGCCTGGAATGTCCTTCCTTCCTGTCTGCCTGGCAAATGCTGAATCATCCTTTGCGTCTCAGCGGGAGGACGGTCTCCCCCCAGGAAGCAGTCCAGACTCCTGCTTAGTGTATCACCCTAAACGGCGTGGAATGGTTCACCTGTCTGTCCCCGCTGTGTGGGAGGGGTCATGTTTCCATTAATGGATATCTCAGAGGAGCAGTTCGATGAACATTTGCTGGATTGAATTAAACGTTGAAAAAATTAAATTCGAATGCCCAAAATCCAGCTCCATGAATGAATGTATTTTGAAGTCCTCCGTGTGTCAAGAAAACCAACGACCATTTAAAAAGCCAGATGTATTTATTATAGATAAGCTAGCTGATTCCCCAATCCCTTTCTCTATCACTGAGCATCCCAAATGCTGCAGCCTGAAGTTTAAGGATCTGGAACTAAAAGGGTCAGAGGAGATAAAAACAAGAGAGGTGTCGATACTGAGCCTGACTCTACCCAGATAAGACTCGAAAGGACAAATGTAGAGGTATACCCAATTAATCCGCTCGAGAAGATTAAATTCCACCTTTTTTGTTTTTTTCCCGTTGGTGTTCTGCCTGCCTTGTAAACTGATTGGATTTATGGCTTTCTGGCCAAGGTTATTTTGTATGCTGTGCAAAGTTTCAATTGCATTTGCTTCCTTTCTGATTATGAACTCAAATGGACAATTTGCCCTCTAACTGCTTAATCGGGTTTTGTCAGGAACCGGAGATGCTGGGCCTTTGGTCCCGTCCAAATAAAAATACATCGTGATTGTCTCGGGAGGGAGGGATAGAATAAACTAATGATAAATCCCACCTGCTACTTCAAATGGCATGGCAGCCGTGCCACGTTTTCATTTCCCAAAGATGAGAAACAACTCGTTTCAGTTCTGCTGGACTGATCGGCAGACAAATTCGCCTTCTCACATGGTGGTGATGCTATGTGGACATCGAAATGCAGAGCTGATTCATTTCTGGGTTTGAACGGAGGAAAGACAGACCCTGGTCAGTGGTCTCATATTTTAAAATATGGCTGCACTTATACGACGAAGCTGAAGGCGGCAGAAGATTCTAGAATGCTAAGCCACAAATAAACCTTGAAAGCAATCATCATCTACCGCTTTAACAGCAAATATTTATTAAGCACCTGCCAGACTGCTGCGTTACGTTGGAGAATTTTAAAAACCAGAATTGAATGGCCCTTGCACTGTGGCTAATGATACAGGGCATACACATAAAATGCTAGCTCTCTGTTGCCAGGATCTCCTTGTTAGAAAGAGATCTGAATGTGCTACCAATCTGATATCCAACGTTCCTAAAGCAGCTGTTTACAAACACCTTCTGGAAACACCTTTTGTCTGGTCAGCTATTCATCTTGGAGAACAAGAATAGCAGGTGTATTAGTTTCCTGTGACTGCTATTACACATGCCCACAAACTTGGTGGCTTAAAACCACAGATATTTGTTCTCTCACAGCTTGGGAGGCCCGAAGTCCAAAATCAGTATCCCTGGGCAGAATTCAAGATGTCAGCAGGGCCACACTCCTTCCGGAGGCTCCAGGAGAGAATCTCTTCTTTCCCCTTCCAGCTTCTAATGGCTGCTGGCAGCCCTTGGCTTGAGGCCACATCACCCCGATGTCTGCCTCTATGGTCACATCACCTCCTCCTCTGCGCTCTGTCCCCCGCTCCTAAGAGCACACGTGAGTGCGTTTAGGGCCCATCTGAATAATCCAGGATAATCTCCCCATCTCAAGTGGGCAAGGACCAGTTTCTCACATTCACGGGTCCCAGGAACTAGAATGTCAATGTCCTTGGGGGGCCCGCGTTTCAGCCTGCCCCAGCATGGATGTGTCTGAAACCCAGCTACTCTAGAGATCTCAGTGAAACCCGCCGTGTCACCCTTTTTCTAAGATTTTCTTTGTTTCAGCATCTTTCCTGTCCCTGTCTCTAGCGCCGGTGGAGGGGCTGACCGTGAGTAAAATGCCCTCCGCACCGACAGGCGGGTGAGACGACAGGCCACGTCTGAGAATCCAAATCAAGTGGACGGTCAGTCCCCCCATGATGACAAGAGAACAGAGGCTCAGCTCGAGCCAGTGACCGGCTAGCCCAGTGAGTGCCTCCCTACAGACTGCCTCCTGGAACTGGGTGTGAACCCCGAGCCTTGCCTTCCAGGAGAGAAGACGAGACACACGGAGGAGACGCGAAATAACCGCTCCAAGAGGGAAAAGACGAAGCCAAAGGGAGTCAGCGGTCAGGGGAAGAAGCCCAGCGACCCCGCCAGCAGGGTGGCCTGAGAAGCGTGACATAGGGACCAGGGAGAAGGGACTTGAAGGGTTAAACATGGCTAAAGCACAAGCAGCTGCTTGTGGACGATTTCAAGGATGTTATGAGATTAGAGAAAACAGGAAATGAAAAGCCCTGCAGACTGCTTGGGAGCCAGAGGCCCCCCTCCCCGACTCTGTCCCTGAGGGATAAAGTGCAGGAACACGCAGACATCACGTGAACCCAGGAGGGTCTCCACATGCCGAGCACAGTTTGGATTCCGTAGAAATAGCTCCCCCCGAAGGGCCATGGTCCGGGTGGATTGAATGAAACGGCCGTGGGTCGGCCCGGTACATGTCAAAGGAAATGAGTTCCAGGACCTACCTGAGACAGCTTGTTTTGTTTGTTTTGTTTTTCATCTCAGAAATAGATGCATGCTTTTTTTTTTTTTTTTTATTCTGGAGGGTGTGTTTGGGGGCCCATCGCTTTCTGTGTTCGTATCCTGGAGCCGTCCTAATTTCCACCAACTGGGTGACTTATACCCAGAGAAATGTATTGTGCACCGTTCCGGAGACCAGAAGTCTGGAGTCAAGGGGTCAGCAGCGTTGGTTCCTTTTGGAGACTCTGAGGGAGAATCTGTTCCTGCCTCTCTCCTAATTTCTGGCGGTTGCTGGCGATCTTTAGTGTTCCTTGGCTTGTAGATGCGTCCATCACTCCGATCTCTGCCTCTGTCATTCGGCAATGGTCCCTGTGGCTCTCTGTGTGTGAATTTCTCTCTCACAAGGACACCAGCCGTTATCTTAGGGCACTCCCTGACCCAGCATGATCTCGTTCTAAGTTGATCCCATCTACAAAGACCCTATTTCCAAATAGGATCACATTCACAGGTACCAGGGGTTAGGATATCAACAGGTCTTTTTGGAGGACACAGTTCGACCCACAACACTCCCCAAGTGGGTATTCTAATCCAAGCCAAAGATGCTTGTGTGACCTGGCAGGGGACGCCGTGGGCCTGGGGAGCAGCCGTGCGTTCGGGGAAGGTGTGAAAAGTTTACAAAGAGATGGGATCCCATCTCTTTATATGGAGAATCAGACAACCTGCTGGGCCATGGCAAAAGACCTGTGGAAATAGCCAACCAGGTGTCTACTCGGACCAAAGAACCAGAATATGACTTCAATATCTCCTTTTAATAGAGCTCCCATTATGTATTCTGGTCATCTTCTCATTAAATTATACACATGTATAACAAACGCCTATATAAAAGGGCGTAAACCACAGGCCTTCGCTTCCAGGCGCCCTTCCTCCAGAGAAAAGACAGGACAGGACAAGATATTCAGACAAGAGACATGAAATCACTATTCTAGAACATACATAAAGCCAAAAGAAGTCCCCGAGTAGAACAACCCAAAGGGATATATGGATATGTAGACACAGCTCTAAATAAATGAATGCTAAATTAGTAGGCATCACATATTCACTAAATTCTATAAATTCACCATTCCATACTATGGTCCAATATTTAAAACACAGCAAGAAAAACAAGGAGGTATGGGGGGCATAGAACAGAAAGTGGTGACCGAGCTGTGTGGCCAAACCAGTGACAGTGAGCTTCCTGCACATTTGTATGAGTTTCCTACAGCCGCTGTAACACATTACCAGAACTTTGTGGCTTCAAACAACATAAGTGTATTATCCGACAGTTCTGGAGTTTGGAACTGTCCAATATGGGCTTTACGGAGCTTTATGGGTTGAACTGTGTTTCCCCCGGTATTCATTTGTTACTGCCCTAAGCCTCAGTATCTCAGCCTGTGACTATCCTTGGAGATAGGGCCTTTTAAAAAGGTGATTAAGGGCTGCCTGGGTGGCTCAGCTGGTTAAGCATCTGACTCTTGGTCCCAGCTCAAGTCACGAACTCAAGGTTCGTGAGTTCAAGCCCCACGTCAGGCTCTGCACGGTCGGTGTCCATATAAAAGGATATTTGGACCCACGGAGTGACACCAGAGAGAAGGTGTCATCAGCCATCTGCAAGGCAGGAACAGAAGTCTCCGAGGAAACCAACCCTACCGGTACCTTGATCCTGAACTTGCAGCCTCCAGAACTGTGAGAAAATTAATTTCTCTTGCTTAGGCCCCCCAGTTTGTGGTACTTCGTTACAGCAGCCCTCACCAACTAATCTGGGGGTGGGGGGGGTTGGTTTTTGTGTCTACTTTTGGGAACTTGTCTGACTTAAGTTTTTACCAGTAATTACCGGTAAAATTGACATCCCGATTTTCAGCCAGTCATCACAATTATCAGAATCACACAAGAAGCTTCTTTGAAATTTAGATTCTTAGGTCCAGCTCCTGGAGGCTCAGCTAGCAGTTGGGTAGGGGCTCCAGCAGCGGTGGTAGATGTCTCATAAAGGGCTGTCTACCCCAAGTGAGAATGTGTCTGTATATCATATAGAGAGATTATTATAAGTTATGCCGATACAAAAGATGTGTGGCGCGCTGTATTAATTTGCTCCAGCTGCCATGACAAAATACTACAGATGAGGCAGCTTAAACAATGGAAATGGATTTCCTCACAGTCCTGGAGTCAGAAGTTCAAGATCAAGGTCTCCACAGGGTTGGTTTCTTCTAAGGTCTCTCACCTTGACTTGTAGATGGCTGTCTTCTCCCTAAAATCTTCACTTGGTCCTTCTGGGGGGGGGGTGTCTGTGTTTTCAACTCCTCTTTACAGAAGGGAAACAGTCAGACGGGATTAGAGCCCACTCTCATCACCTCATTTCACCTCATCTATGGCCTCCTTAAAGACCTACCTACAAATAGAGTCACATTCTAAAGTTTAGTTACTTATTGAGAGGTGGGCGGAGAGGGGGCAGACAGAGAGGGAGAGAGAGAATCCCAAGCAGGCTCCACGCTATCAGCACAGAGCCCCACGCAGGGCTTGATCTCCCAACCGTGAGATCATGACCTGAGCTGAAATCGAGAGTGGGATGCTTAACCGATTGAGCCACCCAGGTTCCCCTAGAGTCACATTTAAAAACAAAGTACTGGGGTTAGGACTTCACCACATGAATTTGGGGGGTTCAGCCCATAACACACCAAATAATTCCAAATTATTGGAATTCCAATAATTCCAAATAACAATGAAATCAACAATACGCCTTATTATTAATTCCACATACAGCTCATTGACTCTCACTGATGTTTGCCAAACTCTAGTACCTGTAGCCAACCTGTGGTTTCCTTTGACCAATGAGTGTAGTCCGGACATGAATACTGGGTGATATTTTTGTCCACACGAATGAATAATACGGATGTGAAACCAGAACGATGCATGTCAGAACTTCACTCCATTGTCAATGACGTGAGCAATGTTTTTGCTGCATCGGGTGACAGTTTTCAAGTGCTATTTACAACGTAATGGCACAGACATGACATGTTTTTAAGTTGAACGTGCACTTGTGACATTATCTCCATCAATTTCTTAAGCCCAGATGGTCAACAAAAACACTAGAGCAAGCCCTGACTTGACTTCTGGACAAGTCTGCCAACTTCTGGAGTGAATATACTTAAGCCACAGTTGACTAGCCCCCAGCCTGAAGCTCCTGAACGTGAGTTTGGCAGACGATGGGCCTTAGCGTAGCAGCACGTTCCCGCCATACGAGCACAGCAGGTGCAAGCATCTTCAAGAGCGCGGATAATTGTGAAGTGTAGTAAGGTAATCAGGAAGTGGTGAACTTTGAGTACGCGTTACTTTTGTTCTTAACGTAATTCATTTACTTGGCACCTGAAGTGATTCAACCCTTAAAAGTAACCGTGTCTGACAACCGGCTCGAAAATTTCACAAATGGCTCTTGGAAGCCAGTGCAGACTGGGGGTGGGAATCAAAACATTTTTTTTTTTTTAACATTTTTATTTATTTTTGGGACACAGAGAGACAAAGCATGAATGGGGGAGGGGCAGAGAGAGAGGGAGACACAGAATCGGAAACAGGCTCCAGGCTCCGAGCCATCAGCCCAGAGCCCGACGCGGGGCTCGAACTCACGGACCGCGAGATCGTGACCTGGCTGAAGTCGGACGCTTAACCGACTGCGCCACCCAGGCGCCCCCGGGAATCAAAACATTTTTAAAGCTGCTGCCGATTGCCAGAGTTTGGGACACACAGCCTCTCCATGTCACAGGTGAGGAGAGTCTAGTCTGGCACAGTGGGGGGCGCCTGGGTGGTTCAGTGGGTTGAGCGTCCGACTTCAACTCAGGTCATGAGCGCTTGGTTCATGGGTCCCAGTCCGGATCAGGCTTTCTGCTGTCAGCGCAGAGCCTGCTTTAGATCCTCTGTCCCCCTCTCTCTCTGCCCCTCTCCCTCTCCCCCTTCCCCTCCTCTCTCTCAAAAGTAAATAAACCTTGAAAAAAAATAGCAAAGTAACGTCGCTTGGGCGAGACCAAGCACACGGCTGGTTACTGGCCTCCACGGATGAGAGCTCAGATGTCAGGACCGCCAGCTTAGCACAATGTCTGCGGGCCAACGGCCTGTCTCTAAAATGTGCCTCATGTACCCCAAAGTACGATGAGGGAAGGCACAAGTGGAAAGATGCACGTGGTCAGGTAGAGAGAGAAAGGGGAAGAGAGAGGGGAGTGATCACCGTGGAGGTAGGGCATCCCAGACAGGGGACCGTCTCGGAATTAGAAACAGATGCATTTAAGGAGGAAGGCAGATAATGCCCTAGTGCTCGAGGAGAAAGACAACTGAGAGGAAAAAACCGATTAACCCGGAGGAGGAGGCCAGCGATCTCTTCGGGTGCGATGTCCGTATGGGAATGAATGCAGGCAGTGGGTTACGGAGTTTAAACACAGGACGAGAGCGGGGCCTGGGTGCTCCGGCGGTTAAGCACGCAACTCTTTTTTCTTTTTTAAGTTTATTTATTTATTTTGAGAGACACGGAGAGAGCGCGCGCGGGGGCGGGGCAGAGAGAGAGGGGTGAGAGAGAATCCCAAGCAGGCTCCGTGCTGTCAGTGCAAGCCCGATGCGAAGCTCGACCCCACGATCCACGAGATCGTGACCTGAGCCGAAACCAAGGGTCTGTGAAGCGTCCAACTCTTGATTTCGGCTCAGGTCGTGACGTGACGGTTCATCCACACCCTTCAATGCATCCTTCCCTCTGCATCCGGCTCTAACGTCAGCCTCTCCCCTGCTCGGACCAGGAACGACTCCGGCTCCCCTCTACAAGATCAACATCCCTGCCTGAGAGTTTCGTGAACCCTCTCTCCCCCACTTGACTCCTCAGACCCCCGCCCATTTTCCAAGATCCTGACACTGTCATCTCCACACTTTGGGTTGGGGAGGGACACTTAAAACACTATGTGACATTTAGTACGTTCAAAGGGCATAAAGAAAATAAAAAACACCAGGGTTCCCACTGCCCAGCTTGCAGAGTGAACCGTGACCCATTTGAAATCTGACGGGACCCCAGTCGCATCCCCGGCCTCACGGGCTCCCACTCCGAGGCAACGTCCAACCCGATTTGGAGATTATCGTTCTTCCCTATCCCTTTCCACCGCCCTACATACATACACCTGTCTCCCCGAGCAACACAGCACCTTAACCGGCACGTTCGACACCTTTTCATACCGCATACATTCTACAACTTTCATCCTTTTTCACTATTTTTTTTTTCTTGTCTCTCTCATGGCTTATCTTAGGCAGTGATTGAAAACTCAGGCTTGGGCATCGGATAACGAGGGCTCACATTCTATCTCTACCCCTTACTTTGGGCAAGATACGTTACGTCTCTGTGGCTCGGTTTTTTCATTTATGAGACAGAGACAACGCCCTGCTCACGGCCGGGGCCGCCCGGACTCAGTAAGACATCCCTCGCCCAGGCTGGGAACCGTCCTCCATGGAAAAGTGCTCTCTAAGTATTGACTCATCATTTTTCCATCCACATGACTGTCAGGAAAACCATGCTGAGAAGGAAGGTCCGAACCACAACCGGTGCCCAGAACTGTCGGGCAAAAGGTCAAAGCCACGACATCCCGTGTTTTCTGTGTGCGTTACAACGAAAATCAGTTAAAACAACCACAGGTAGCATCCGTCTATTAAATTAAGGCGTGGTTATCTATTATCTATCCCATTTATATAAATCATTTGATTCTTTCTTGGGCCATTCACCTTTGGGAGACTTTTTTTTTTAAGTTTATTTATGTATGTATGTATGTATGTATGTATTTTTTAGTAATCTCTACACACAACTTGGGGCTCAAACTCACGACCCTGAGATCAAGAGTCTCATGCTCTTTTAACTGAGCCATCGGGCATCCCTCAGGGAAACTTATTTTACCTAAAAAAAAAAAGATTTTCAATTTGCAGGCCCCTACGGACAGAACATTGTTGGTACATGACCAGAGTGACTTCCAAGGCAAATAAAGTGTTAAACGAGGTTGTGATTAATGATGACGCCATATGCCATCACCTCATCACCAGTAATCTCAGCCAGTCCCTGTGCCTTCTGGATTTTCTTGGCCGGCGGACTTGGCCCGGGTTGGTCAGAATGTTCCCTGTCGATTTCAGCAAGTGTGGGAGCAAAACATAATTCCAAAAGGGGATTTTAAGATGGCCATTGAATTAGCTGGATTGATATTTTTTCCAACGTCTCCTTAGATGTCGGGACACACAATCCAGTGTAAAATGCCAATCGCTTCCAATCGGGTGCTATTTTGAATTGCCCAATATTAGATCAAAACATTTGTTTATCTTTATGATGTGTATTTGCTACTGTTTTCCAGTACAAAATAAATTAGTCATGCGTTCAAACGGAAATGGAAACTGCCATGGTAGTTTTTCTGGCTTTGGAAAGAGTGAGTTTTTACTTTTCTTCTTGTTAGTGGTTTCCATCAGCATCACAAATGAGTCATTCTCCAGGAGAGGTTACCCCATTGAGAAAGAATCTGATTTCCTGCCCCTTTCTGGCGGGAGGGTAATGGGTCCCTTAACTGTGAGAGTAATTTTGGGAAACTAACAGACCATAAATCATGGCGGCCTGAAGTCTGTCCCTATCACAGGCAAAGAAGCTTGGCTATAGTCAAGCTTTTCCCAGCTTGGGCCAGTGCCTTCACCAACACACTCCGCAAAATTTATTGTCAAGTACATAATGGGTCCAACTTGTTCCCTAAATACTGTAATGAAGTAATTCATTATCAAAACCAGACTCAACATCTAGCAAAAGAAATAAAGTTATCTCCTGTGACAGTAAAACGTTACCAACTTCAGTAATGGTGACAGCAGAGCATCTTACAACTTCTAAACAATTCTCATCTTACTAAGAAGCTGGTCCTCATGAGATCCCTTCTGGCTAGAATTAAATACCACTTCCTCTATGGCCTTGTGCAATAAAAATTCCTCCTCCCTCCTTGATTCCTGGAACGATCATGTAAATTGAGGCTCGTCCTGTCTTCCCTATTTGGTTCTGTTTTTAATTATCAAGAGGTTTTCTAGATTCCTCCCCGCGCAAACCTCAGATTGCCCTGTGTGTTCACCTACCCAACAGGACAGAAAAACCTACTTACTTCTCAGAGCGTATTCTTTGGGCGCCACTGAATTCAAGTCGGAAAGGAATTCGTCAGTGTCTTGCATGCATTTGAGAGAAATGTTTCCTGCAGGGAGCGCAAAAGGTAATTGCAATTGAAAAGACAGAAAACAAAAGAACAAAGTCAGGACCATCATTGTCCCTTAACCTGTCAGGATAAAACTCCCCTCTTAGACAAGGAGGCTTATATTTATGAAACACTCGTCTATAATATGTTGGGGGGAAATGTGACATTGCTCCGTCCTTAACACGCACAGACAAGTTGTGTGTCCTCAGCCACCTGCAAAGCAGCGGAGATGAGCAAACCACGGAAACCGATTTATACACAACTTGTTATTGTTCACTAAACTCGCACTGTGGATATGGGGGCCGCTGAGCACCTGGCTTCCTTTAGCTACGCAGCTTAACATTGCCAGCTAACACGGATATGCTAGATTTTCCCTGGCTAGATGGTCTTGTGTGTTTCTCTGGGTTTAAAAAATTTACCGAGGATATTAAGTGGCAGTATGTGGTTTTTTTCCAAGAACGATTGTGAACTCAACCTATAAAACACTCGGATAAATCAGAAGCCAGCAAGGGCTTCCTCGTGATGGTCTGGACACCCTATGTGTCTGGGGATGGGTCTGCCGGACTTGAAAGGGATGTGGGAGGGGGAGTGATGAACTCCCCCGCGGAAAGAGACGGCGTTACAGGGGGACGAATAAGTTCCTGCACCCTCATGTGGGGGCTTAGAGCACACATCCTGGGAAGGACATTATGCCCACAGGAGACCAGGGTAGCGCTACTCACCTACTTGAAGAACACGTCAAATGCGTGGCCCTGGATTTCGCGTGGTGTAAATATCCTCTTTCCAGAGAGCCTTTCTTTGGATAGTAATCTCCCGAACTGCATTTCAAACGTGAAGCAAACCTCGTTTCACACCTGTGGGTGGCTGTGACTTGCTTGTACTTCCTGCTCAGTGGCCCCACGGAAGCCTCTAGCATCTCAGAGCTCTACCCTTCGTCTGAGTCCACTGGAGCTGCTGTCACAAAACACCACGGACTGGGTGAACAACAGAAATCCACTTCTCACACTTCCGCAGGCTGGGAAGTCCAAGATCGAGAACCCAACGTGGTCGCGTTCCAGCGAAGGCCCCTTCCGGGGCGGTCGCCCCCAGAGCCTTCTCCCTGCGCCCTCGCATCTCTTCTATAAAGATGCGAATTCCATTCATGAAGGCGCCATCCTCAATCACCTCCAGAAAGCCCAGCTCCCAAGCACCATCATCTCTGGGGCTTAGGATTTCAACATACGGATTTGGGGGTGGACGCAAACATTCGGACCGGAGCGCCCGTCCTTACGTACGTTCCTGCGCTCAATGCTGTGCCCTGTCCCTGGTGCCCGACTCCAAGCCCAGCTCCTCTTAGGCATTACCTTCCTACCAAGTAGGTTCTTCTAGTCCATCCTCCTGGGCTTTCCCTCAGGTGAGGGGAGGAGCCTGTTCTCTGTGCTCCATCATGGTCTCTCCAGACTCTCCTCACCTCCCCACGCTGAGGACTGCTGACCTCTGTGTCTCTCTCTCCTCCAGCCTGGAAGCTCCATGAGGGCAGCCACTCTGCCCTTTTCATGCTTTTCCGAGAGGCAATTTACACGCTAGCCGAGAGCAAAGTTGACCCTTACCTACTGGGTGACCCCAGCAGTCTCTCTGCCCAGTTACCTCATCTGGAAACTTGGGATAATGGTCCTGACCTCTTGGAGGTATTTTGAGATTTAAATAATACATTTAAAGTACTAGGAGAGGGGCTCCTGGGTGGCTCAGTCGGTTAAGCGGCTGGCTCTTGATTTCAGTCTAGGTCACGATCTCACGGTTTGTGGGTTCAAGCCCCGTGAACCCGTGTCGGGCTCTGTGCTGATACCGAGAAGCCTGTTTGGGATTCTCTCTCTTCCTCTCTCTCTCTCTCTCTGCCCCTCCCTGACTCATGAGCGTGCTTTTTCTCTCTTAAAAATAAATACACTTTAAAATAAAATCTTTTTAAAAATTCGTTTCTTGAAAAAATAGATTAGATCACATTACCAAGGGACAGTCTTAACACAATAAAAAAGAACTTTCTAGTAGCCCAACCTCTCCAAAGATGAACAGGGCTCTTTTATACAGTATAGATGTCTCCAACCTGGGAAACGGTCAAGTACTGGATGAACCCCGGATGAGGGTGTTAGAGAAGAGGTCCAGCATCCCATGGGGCTTATACCAATGACCTTGAAGGTCATCTCTGACCCTGAAGGTCTTCTCTGACCTTGAAACCTTCCGAGTCTTCCTTCAAAATTATTGTCTGCCATCAAGGCGTTGGTTTGTTACTACGCACGTCTGAAGTTGTTCTTAAATCGAAGTAGAAAGTTCAATGCAAAATAAATGACAGATAACAGCCAACCCGGAGCGACACGGAGAGAACAGCAACTTCTACTTAAAAAGGGGACCTAATCTGGCACCAGAAACAAGGGGTCAGGGATTAACTGCTTCAGTTTCCCCATCTGTGAAGTTGTAAAATCATGGCTCAAGCAGTTGTTTTCTAGGATTAAATGGGAGGTCCTGAGTCACGAACAATGTGAGTTAGTAGTTATTAGAGCTCTCCGGTCCAAACGTATCTCCCGCACTTAACTATCTTCCTACATTTCAAAATAAGGGTGGTGGAGGAGGCTGGATGACACTAGAGGTTTAGGTCATTTGGAAATTTAAGAATGAATAAACAGAGGGGCGCCTGGGTGGCTCAGTCGGTTAAGCGTCCGACTTCGGTTCGGGTCATGATCTTATGGTTCGGGGGTTCGAGCCCCACGTCGGGCTCTGTGCGGACAGCTCGGAGCCTGGAGCCTGCTTCGGAGTCTGTGTCTCCCTCTCTCTCTGCCCCTCCCCCTGCTCACGCTCTGTCTCACTCTGTCTCTCAAAAATAAATAAATGTAATAATAATGATAATAATAAAAAGAATGACTAAACAGAAAAATCTCTGACACCAGAATTGATTTCCACCTTGTTGTCCATGGTCTAGTCACTCAAACTAGGAGCGGTTCTGCTCTTGTTATTGTGTTAAATACTCCAGCTTTCATCAACCGGGGGAAATATAATGAGCAGAACCCACGTCCACGTTTTTTTAAATGTTTATTTTTGGAAGAGAGAGTGAGAAAGCAGAGGAGGGGCAGAGAGAGGGGGAGACAGAGGATCTGAAGCGGGTTCTGCGCTGACAGCAGAGAGCCCAATGCAGGGCTTGAATCCACAAACTGTGAGATCATGACCTGAGTCGAAGCCAGAAGCTTAACCGATTAAGCCACCTAGACACCCCCACACATCCACATTTTAATCATTAACAATAAAAACCATCTGAAATGACTTTAAGGGGCACCTGGATGGCTCAGTCATTTGAGCCTCTGACTTCAGCTCAGGTCACGATCTCGCGGTTCATGAGCTCGAGTCCCACATCAGATTGTCTGCTGTTGGTGCAAAACCTGCTTCAGATCCTCTGTCCCCCTCTGTCTCGGCCCCCCCTCCTGCCCCGCTTGCACGCTCTCTCTCTCAAAATATAAACATTAAAAAAAAAAAAAAGATCTTAAAATCCCACGTATGTAAAAAGGAAAAAGAAGCTCTTACCTTGTGGGTAATAGCTCAGGACTCTTCTAATGTCTGTCCCAATCTCTGAGAAATAAAATTATGACTGATCGAGGCTCAAGGGAATGTGGTTGTTTTAGGATGACCTTGTAGGCACCTGTTTCACGCAAGGCGATGTGTTGGGCGTAAACACGGAACCTGAACAGAAGGAATGCCTTCCCTTCCTGAAAGCAGGTCTTTATCCTTTCCTGCGGCCGTGGCAATCAGCTGATGCCACCATTAATGCCACCGTCATCTCGTTCAAGTAACTAGCTCTCCAGGAAAGGCCATTCGGCCGCCTTCATCTGGCACTGGCTTTGAGAAAACGAGGATTTGTCTTTGCCGACAAGAATAAGGATCAACCTGATGGAGAAAACAGAACCGGCACCTGCTGCTCTCAGGCTGCAAAATGGAAAACGCCTCTTCTGAGGAAAGGATACGTAGCCACAGATTACAAAGCAGGCAGGGTTCGCGCAAAAGCTCCAGAAGACGACAGACGGTTGACAAGTAAGATGTGATGTCAGGGGTGCTAAGTGCCGGGAGGAGAGATACCGCTGGGTAAAGAAGCAGAGAGAGGGGCCCCGGGGTGGCTCAGTCGGTTAAGTATCCGATGTTGGCTCAGGTCACGATCTCGCGGTCTGTGGGTTCGAGCCCCACGTCGGGCTCTGGGCTGACAGCTCGGAGCCTGGAGCCCGTTTTGGATTCTGTGTCTCCCTCTCTCTCTCTGCCCTCCCCCGCTTGTGCTGTCTCTCCCTCCTTAAAAAAGAAACGTTAAAAAATTTAAAAATAAATAAATAAAAAAGAAAAAGGAGCGGAGAGAGGCCAGTGGGTGTGCACTGTTGGGTCATAGCAAGGTGACCTGGAAAGGCTCTCTGAGGAAGTGACTTTTGAACAAACCAGAGAGAAAGGAAAAGGCCCTCGTGGAAATAATAACTGAGGGAAGGGCATGCCAAGCAGAGGGAACAGCCAGTGGCAGGCCCTGGGAAAGGCATGCGAACAGGGCGCCACAGGAACTGGGGGGCAAGGGAAATGAGGCAGGACACGAGGCTGGTGAGGTGACAGGAAAGTGGGGAGGGAAGGTCTGCTGGGGTCTCACGGCTATCGACACGCACACCCTTCTGTTCGCCTTGGCCAAGTCTCTTCTAATACAACTGATATTGTCATGTTGCTTCGACGGTGTCTTATTCAGAGGGAAGCGAGAGCCCGGGCTTTGAAAATGTCCCACCGTGATGACAGCACTGCCCGGATCCCAAACAGGCCAGCGGCTCCTTGAAGGCAGACCAGCTCCCCGCTAAGAAGAGATGCCGAGGAATGTCACTGTCACCATGCCACCAGAATGACTACGTGGCACGTGTCCCTGCTTCTTGGCGACTTTAACCCAATAGTCAAAGCAGAAGCATCGTTTTGGCCAAGTAGCGGCCATTCTGTGCCTGCCGTTCGGCTGCTGGGGGTCAGGGAGGGGGACCTTCAGGCTTCCAGAGTAAGGAGCGAAGACCCATCTCTGGCTGAGACTCGAGCCACGGCAGCCTCCCCCACCCTGGAAAGAGGTCAGATGGCGAACCGACAAAGCCAAGATAAATGCCCATCATCCCGACTTAGACACACATCTTCTACCCTTTCCAAGGTAGGGTCATTCCCTTTGTCATTTGTGGTTCCGCTTCCTCCTGACTTGTCAGTATCAGGCCACCCTCTCCAGTCAGCAGATCTGTGTTTGCCCTGTTCTTAAGGAAAAAAAAAAGGAGAAAAAAATTGATGTTTATTATCCAGAAACGCCCAATCGAGTTAAACCTGGCGTAACCTGACCTGAAGGTCAGAAAGTTACTCTTGGACTAACCCCCCACTTTCTGGAACTGAGTTGGAGGTGTGATACAGTGGACTGGAATTATAGAGTTCCCCTAGATGAGTACGTCGTCTTGCGACGGACTGTGTTTAGAAACAGAACTGCTATGGTAGTATAATTTACAATCATAACTATAAGAAGAGCTCCAGAATAAGCAGCTTGTGATAAAATAGCAAAGCAAATTGAATAATCAGTTGCTTTAAATACCGTGACGCATTATAAACGGTGCTGTTTTAGGAGTCAGAACTAACCTCGTAAATTGAATTTGGAAAGTAGCAAAGAATATTTTCTGGGAAACGCTATTCTGTTTCCTTAGGTAAAAATAACCACTAAGGAAAGGGTATAATTCCAGGATAAACCTGGAGAAGTAATTAGAAAGAAAAAGTAAATGTGGAATCCAAAGTGCCCTGCTGCAGCGAACAGCTAGCCTATAAGGGGACAAAATGCACGTAGGCAATGAAACAAGTACAAAGCGCCCTTTTCTGAAAGCTTGTGCTAGGCGTCTGATCGTTATAATGTTCCCGTACCCCAGATGCATCGTGCATACTTCTCTGTCCTGCTCTGTGCCCAGCACACTGATATTCCGGGTTACTGGGGCTTGTCTTCTAGACTGGCTTTGGCCAGTGGGAGGTGATGGCAGGAAATCTCTGAGTGGGTGGCAACGAGCTTCCCTCTAATGTCCATCCCGCACCCTCCTCGCTTCACCGTGGCTCTAGGGCCGGCCCTGCTCGGCAGGCCTGGGGCTGGTAAGGGCTCCCCACCATTGCTAAGTCCCGGGGTGCCTCCAGGCCCCACCTTCTGCTATAATCCCTTCCTTAATTGCTTTGAAGTTAAACCTTTCTTAGTGTGCTATTTGTGTCCTGCTAAGAGCCTAATTCATAAAGGATCTAATGCTGGGCACTCCCAGATCTACCTTTCCAATAAAGATAGTGAATAGAAATGAGCAAACCCCCAGAAAAACATAGGCCGAGGACAGCTTTATCATCCACTGTATTGAGTCTACTAAAACGTTCATCAAAATCTACCAGGACAGTAGGAGGGAGAAACAGATGTGAAAAGAGAATGTTCTGTTTTATAGGGAAAACTAGCAGTAGCCAAGTTTCAGATTCAGCCTCTTAGCCAAATCGTGTGGACCAAGGCTGGACTATTCAAAATAGGAGGTTTGGGGGCGACGGTGACAATGGAAATACAACTGGCTAGTCCAGAAGCTTCTGGCGAAGAAAGAGAGGCTCTTTGCAAAGATCTAAGTGCACACTGTCCTATCCCAAAAGTTGACAATGAACTCTGTAGGGAAAGGAGGTTCAGAACTGCAAAAAGAAACTCGAAGTACACAAGGAGATCCAAGGGTCCATTTAAGCAAAGAATGAATTGGGCAGATAGCCAAGTTGTTAAGGTAACAGACTCTAGGTTCCTTATTTAGAAAACGTACACTTAGAATGAAGAGTTCCAATATGGGACCCTGACGGCTTCTGATTCCCAAGGGGAGCGTGTTTTGGTGTAACATTTATAAATGGTACAAGCAGCATTCCACAGTTAGCACATCCCTCTTTATTTTCAGACCATTCTTTGGATAGTTCAATGGTTCCAATAAGTCATATTTTATTTTACGAAGTTCTCCAACTGTATTTTCTTCCGCACACGCCCCCCCCCACCCCTTCTTCTTGGGCTTCTCAAAAAAAAAAAAGGTGCCTGGGTGGCTCAGTCGGTTGAGTATTCAACTCTTGGTTTGGGTTCAGGTCATGATCCCAGGGCCGTGGGATGGACCTCCACCTCGGGCTCCTGCTTGGGATTCTCTCTCTCCCTCTGCCCCTCTAGACCCCCGCTCTCTCTCTCTAAAACAAAAGACCAGTGCTCACAGCATGATGAATATAGTAACATGAAATAATATATTTACCTTGGCCAAAGTTTCCAACAGTAAATTTCCCTGTTGGTCAAAGACCCTGGGACAGCACTCACCAGCCCTCTGACCTGGAGAAGCGCCCACCGGAGCTTCAGGGCGGAACAGTTGTTCTTTGGAATACTTCCTGAAGCAGGAGCCAAGAATTGGCAGAGAATGTGTTTGGGAGGAAGAAGTGGTCTACGCCAGGAAGTCTGAGCAGATGTCTTCATTTTATTAGTCTTCATCACCTTGTTGGCATTCTTCTTTACGCATTACTGTTACTAAATTACTGATAAAATAAAATCGTCCAACAAAAACATACCTTGTGTGTATATCTAGAGTGCAAACTTTCCCATAACCAGCTGTCATTTTGACTTCCGTATTTCCATTTAAGTAATCTAAACCTCAAAAGAAAGAAGTCTGGCTCCCTCTTTTGTGTTCCACGGCACGGAATCCTCTCTTGGTACCACTTCTGAAATGCCACCTATAAGCACAGCTCCTTTCCAGGCCGACCTTCCCACCCTGGGCTGAGTCCTCACGATGATGGCTGGGTCGACACCATGCCTATACCGATTTAAACGTTGGTCCTTGATGGCCATTTATGCTGCCCAAATATGTGCAGCCTCCTCTTCTGGGCGCTTGGTAGGATGGTACTCCCAGCCTCCTTGTGAGGAGGTGGGAACACGTGACTGGTTTTGGCCAATGAGCTGTGAAGAATAACTTCTATCACTTCTGGGCCACAGCATTTCATTGCACGTCTCCTTTGCCACGGGAACCAGCAACTTTTGTGACAGAGGGATAAGGGGACAAGATTTGGAGCAATGTCTCCAGTCAACCCACAACATCCAAGGTGACCAAGAAACCAGCCTTGCTGTTTTAAATTTTCTTTAATGTTTTTATTTATTTTTGAAGGAGAGAGCCAGAGCATGAGCGGGGGAGGAGCAGACAGAGAGGGAGACACAGAGTTCGAAGCAGCCTCCAGGCTCCGAGTTGTCAGCACAGAGCCCGATACGGGGCTCGAACTCAGAAACTGTGAGACCGTGACCTGAGCCGAAGTCGGACGCTTAACCGACTGAGCCACCCAGGCGCCCCAAGCCTTGCTGTTTTAAGACATTGAGAGTTAGGGTTGTAACCACAGCGTAATCTAACCTATCGTGGTTGAAACACCCCTCCACCATCCATCCTAAACACGGCCACCGACCAGTCTGGTTATACCACTCCTCTGTCCAAATATCCGTTATCTGAGTACAAACCCCTCAATCTATCATTCAAGGCTCTTTACAAGTTGGCCTGAGCCTATCCCGTAAGCCTCAGCTCCACCTCCCCACCCAAGAGAGGAGGCGGGCTTCCTAAGAATTCACGGAGCATGCCCCAGTTTCTGCCTTTGGTCTGAATATGCCCCGTTTCCCAAATGCTCGCATCCACTGCCCTATCCAGGTCTACCGCCAAGGAAGAATCCCACCGTGGGCTTCTGTTCAGCACGTACACCATGTTACCCCCAAGTACTCACGTCTTCCGTTAATGGCTAAGAATTGTCCACAGAGGCCCTTCCCAATTCCGCTCCCTCTTCCTGGAACTCCTAGGAGTCTTGTTATTTTGTCCTTCTGGACTTCGAAGCTCGTCCGTACGTTCCACCTCCTTACCTGTGTGCTGTATTCCAGGTCATTTCTTCACGACCTGTCTTCCAGCTCACCAGGCCGCTCTCCAGGTGCATCAACCAGGCTCCCTCCCGTGGCTACAGCCCTGTGTGCTGGGCTACTCTGGATCTCCACTGCTTTTTCCTTTTGGATCTCAGGGCATTTTTCGAAACTTTCCTGGATGCTCAGCTAGGCATTTAGAGATGCTAACTTTACATTAGCAAGCATTTCTGGGGGATTTAAGAGTAGAGAGACTTCCGGTTTCTCTTATAAAAGCCACATAGCGCCACAAACAAAAATTCTAGTGTCGTGTTTCGCACATACTTTTTATTGTTCAGTAAATGAATATTTGTCAATATGTACATAAACACAGAGAGCGAGCGCTAAGATTTCGAGCAAGAGCGTCTGGGTTCTAATACGCAAAGCCACTTACCAGCTGTGAGGGCTCAGGCAAAGAACGGAATCGGAGCTCAGCTTCCTCAACTGTAAAACTAGACCATTAAGACCCGTGCGGCCCACCGCACAGGTTTATTGCAAGGTTCAAATGCAGAAACACATGAAAGTGCTATGAATACACCTTAGAGCAATACAAGTATAAATAGAACAAGTAACAGCAATTGAATTTCAAGCGTGGGAATACTTAATCACGCCCTTGCGTTATACCCACGAAATCGATGGCAGTCAACGAGAAAGCGACAAAAGAGCTGAGCGCTAACGAGAACGCACGTGCCATTCTCCGGAGGGGGAAAGAGTTCTGCAACATCCTGTAGTCCTGTCCCTGCGACTACTCGCTTCCTAAACTTCACGAAGATGTCGGAGCCCCACCATCAATGACTCTCTCACAGAAGCGCAAGGGCCAATGTCCCACGTTTATTTACATACGAAATGTGTTTAATACAGTTATGACGGATGTAGTGCGTAACAGCGGACAGCGCCGAGACCTTCCGAGGAACCGAACGTTGACTACAGCATATCATGCAAGTGCCTATATATACACAAAACGGAATTCCTTTTTCGTAAAAATAAAAAGTACAAAACGTGTTCCGGGATAAATACAAGGTATAAAATGCCAAAGAAAACACAGAAACGAAAACTGAAAAATAGGAACGCTCCCAGAGAACTATAAACGGAAGGGACAGAGGAGTGCCCACCCCTGCTGTGCTTTGATAAAGCGGAACTACTAATATTAAAGAGACTTATTGAAATGACCGAACTGAGGCCGGGCGGCTCAGCGCGTGACCGAGCGGCCGATCTCGACACGCGGGTTGCTGCATTGATAGGTCGGAGGTGGAGTTGTGCATCTCAACTCCAAGTACCAGAACGTTTGGCAGTAGCACCCCAGAACAGGAAACGCCAGCTCTTTCGACGGCAAAGGGTTCAGAAGGGTTAAGTCAACTGGGAGTTTTTTTCTTTGTTCCTGTCAAGAGCCAGAGAAATACTTGATATTTTTAGTTGTGTCTTCGTAGGAGTTAATAAATTCCATGACAAAAACTCGACTATCTAAATCTACTGGTCTAGCTACATATGTGTCACTGTTACAGTAGTCCAGCCCTTGGGTGACTTGATCTCCTTGTGTTCTTTCAGCCAGCCTTGCAGATCGGCCCAGAAAAACCCCCAGCCCCTGGTTTTCCCCTGGCAACGCCCTTCTTCCCCGTTCCGGAATGGAGCGGAGGATAATCCATGCGCTTTATTGTAGAGGCCTGGCCTACGTTTTGATCCATCACTGGGAAGGAAGCTACCTGCAGGCTGCTTTAAACACGGTCGGGCGTGGCCTGGAAGAAGATGCCAGACGCCGGAGTGCGGTCGCACGGGACAGGTGCACTCGCCGGCTTAGAGCAGGCACGTTGAGGGTAGTGCTAAGACACTTAAAAGTCCCTAGTGTTTTTGAGACCCACAATACCTACAATTTATATAGTGAATTCTAAAAATTAAAAACACTAAAAAAGGCATTATCTTAGCCTGCAATTAGTTAACCCATTCAAATCTGTAACATACAAAATGGTTTATTTGAATTCAGGAACTGCCCCTGTTGCTAAGAACTCTGTGTTTAAAGAAACAGTACAAAAAGAAAAAGTCTAACCCCCAAAAAAACCAAAAAACAAAAAACAAAACCCAAGGAACAAACAAACAAACAAAAAAACCAAAGACCGAGAAAAGAAAACCTCAAAACATTTTTTCACTAAATACTGATACAAACATGTAACAAAGAGTATAAAAAGTTATTCATTTAAATATATACAAACTCTTTGAAACTCAAATACTGTTTTCATACTTATCGAGGAGGATATACACGACCAGGTGGAGAAGGTACACTGGAAGAGAATATATTGCAACAGCCTAGACAGTACTGTTAACTCTATTATACTGCAAACTTTTTGTAACAAAAATGTCTCTTTTATTCCAATGTGGACAGGGATTCTCCTCACAGGAAGGTCTGTGGCTATTTCTCGGCCGAACTCACTCTTTTGGATTTAATGAAGGCCATGCCGTGTGTCCGCATGTGGGCGTTTAAGGCAGCTTCAGTCTCGAACGTCTTTGCGCACACCTTGCACTTCCGGTCTGACACCGCGCCGTCGGGCGCCTCGTCCTCGCGGCTGGGCTTGTTCTCCTGCTGGTTCTCCTCCCCGGCCCCGTTCTGCTTGGACACCGGCTGCGGTTCCTTCAGCTTGTGCACGATGAACAGGTGCCTGGACAGCGACACGTGCGACGTGTAGCAGAGGCCGCACTCGCGGCACTGGTAGGAGGAGCCGTCTGACTTGTGCTGAGGGATGTGTTCGTGGAACTGCAGCAGGTTTTCGGTGGTGAAGCCGCACACGGCACACTTGTGAACCTTGAACACGTTGATCTTCAGCTTCTTCAGCGGCTGGGTGATCGCCCCTCTGGGCGGTCTGAACTCCAGCACGGGTTCTTCCAACTTGCGCTTGGGACTGGGAACCTTGGAGGGAAGAGAACAACGTGGACGACACGCGTGAAAATCGCTCTGCCCCGCGGGTGACAAACCACCAGTTCTCCCAGGCCCCGAGAGCTGCTGGGACAAGTGGTGTGAGCTTTGGGATTCAGGGGCTCCCACAGCGGCCCCAGGAAAGCAAAGCGGGGCATGGAATGGGGGGTGGGAAGCAGAAGGGGCGGGGTTGTTAGGCTGCAAGGCACAGTCAGAGATGGCCTCGGTGTGGGTGACGTTTGCACAGCGGCTCGCTGTGGTGAGGACAGGCGTCCAGGCGGGCGGGGGAGCTGAGGCGGGAGGCAGCCTGGGGGACAGAAGGGAGGCCAGGGGGCTGCAGCCGTGACCAGGTGGTGTGGACAGGAGGCAGGGGGAGGGGCAGAGAAAAGGTCAGGACTTTGCCTTTCCTGAGGCTGGGATGGAGAGCTGCTAGAAGCCCAGCTGGTCTGGGAGCCGAGCTTTCCCGCACACTCACCTTCGTCACACGGCTGACCCGCAGGCCATGCTCTTCCCCTCCCGCTCCCATCTGCCTAAATCTGAGCCACATTAAATCCCCTCGTTTCCAGCTGGCCAGAAGTCCAAGCCAGAGGGACACCCCCTCCTGCCCGCTCTGCGGCCCACCTCTTCTCTGTCCTGTTGACAGGGCACCACTCATACATGGCCTTGACCTGGAGCTGCCCCTGCACGTACATCCTTTAATTCCATCCCCACCCCCACCCCCACCCCCACCACTGGAGGGGAAAAGATTACAAACTAACGAGACACTAGTCGGACTCGTATTCTGATTAGGCTTTACTCAGTGATCAGTTCCCCCATCGCGCACACTCGGGCTGTAACCCAGGCACACTCCAGACACAGCCCAGTGCCAAAGCCAGCAGAGAGATCTCCTAAATGTCTGCCGAACTGCTTGCTGCCTCTCCGATCGCGCTTGCCACACACACGCCTAACACACACGTTAACGGTCATACTGCTGGTTCAAGTTCGCTAGCTACTGACCTAAGAAATAAGGCAGAGATGTATGGTTTTATCTTTCACCATCGTGAAGCGAAACTAAGGAGAACCCCTTCATTTTTACTTGGTACCTTTCACAACCGACATACTGCCAACCAGAAAAGCCATCTAGCTTTCTACATTATGGCTAAGAGCCAACTGATGAGCGTCCACAGAAAATTTTATCATTTCTGTACACAAGTAGATCCCTCAAGCTGCTTCTGGGAAGATGTAGAAGAAACTTAATACCTTTTAGGGGCAAGATGAAAGATAAGAATGGGTGTACGGGGAGCTGACCTATTGTTTTATAAGCTTTGCGCACAGTCCTGGGTAACTGCGGCGAAACGTAAACGAAGAGAGTGAATGGGAAAAAGCAAGTCAACACAATTTCACTGTAAAGAGAACATTTGCCATGTTTGACCTTGGCATCTTCTTTTATTTCTGTTTCCTCCTCGTTGGTGGCTTCTGTCATTTCTTTCAAGTCAGGATCCTTGATTCCGTGCATGAGTTGGATATGTTTCTCCAGCATCAACCGTTTCGTAAAGGTGCGCCTAGAGTCTGGGCAGTGCCTGTGGGGCAAAGACAAGGAGGTAACCTGCCTGCTGAAAAGTACCCCGCGCTGAAGAACACCCTCTCTACCGAAGGGGCCTTCGCCAGCCAACACTACGCTCAGCGGGGTCAAGATGATCTGTGTGAGGGGCGCCTGGGTACCTCGGTCGGTTAAGCGTCCCACTTCGGGTCAGGTCACGATCTCACGGTTCGTGAGTTTGAGCCCCACGTGGGGCTCGGTGTTGACGGCCAGCGCAGAGCCTGCTTGGGACCCTCTCTCCACCCCCCTCCGCCCCTCCCCCACTCTTTCTCTCAAAAGGAAAGAAATGAACTTAAACGAACAAACAAAAAAAGATCTTTGTGAATACCGATGGCCCAAAATGAAACAGTAGTTCTGCCATGAACTGCAGTTTCCAGTGTGTGAGAAAAATTTTTGCGGTTTCTGTAGAAAGCTTTCTGTCGGTTTTGGCGTCTCGGTAGGATCAGCCTAATTCAGTTTGGCTGGGGTGTTTACTTATTCTCTAGATCTGGTTCAAGTATTACTTCATTTAGAATTCTAGGTGACTTTCATTTTTAAATTGAGGGTATCGAATTTCAGAAGTTTTCTTTACAATGACTCCGTGTTCCCTCAAAATTTACGGCATAAGAGATACTTTAATATGGAAAAAGTCCCTCCCGGATTCCTTCATGTGGATGTTAATTATTCCTGTCCACTCCGCCGTAACAAAGAGAAGACAGGGTGTGTGGCCCTGTTAAATTCCTCACCAGGGCACACACTCGGTATCACAGCACTGAAATTCATGTGTTCGTTCAGTTGACTGAAATGTAGAAAACTCAACAGATAGCCAATATAGGTCAATCTTTTAAGTTTTCATTTCATCTCTGTGGGGGGGGGGGACCCAAACCTGTCGATTATGAATAGTTTTTCTTTAGAAGATATGAATTCGCCATTTTCTTAATGCAATGGACCAAAAACAGGTTTAGGGAAAAAAAAGAAAGAGACGTGAATGACTGTGGTGACTATAGGTGCCATAAGGCAGACATCAAGAATCCACTGCAGTGAAGGAGGGTGAAAATACCTCATGGTCTTACGCAGAATCAAATTTACTGCCTTCAAAAAGCCTTCTGGAGATGTTGTAATGATTGGCCCTACACCCTGATGGTTTCGTGTTAGAGACCCCCCCCCCCCCCGGCAGGGGCAGCCTTGGGAGCCCGTGCCAACCCCGCACCACAAAGGAAATCGGCCAGACGATCCGAGCATCTTACTGCCTTGCGGTGTCTCCGGGGAGAAATACACAAAACCCGTCCGAGGAGGAAGGACTAAGCCACGCCAGACTCCCTTCCTACCTTCTTCTCAGCCAGGGCCTCCTTCTAAGTCCTCCCATCCTTCCGGCGCAGTCTCAAACATGCAGGCCTGATTCACAGAATGTTCTCACCTCACCGAAATCACTCCCGGCTTTAATTTCACTGCAGGAGTTGTCTACGTCCCGGTTTTCCTACCCGAGCAACTTTCCCTAACTAATCAAGAATAGTGAAGCCTTGAGGAACACACAGCCAACCATCACGCGTGTCCTGAGACACACGGTCCTCTGTGCCCTGCTCTGATCGTGTCACACGCTACGTGCTGGCTACACGGCTTCTGTGTCTGTTAGTTCTCTCCCTGTTACGAGAAGTGTCTTAAAGTAAGTAAGCCTGTTAGCAGCTCACTTGAGGCATGTTCTGGTTGAGTGGGTGATAAAGCTTTTTCACTAACGATATAACAAGTTCCGATTTTCATATCCAAAGAGGTAGCTCGGGACTGTCCAGAGCGGCATCACCACCCACTCGATGTGTTGGCCTACTCCATTCCTTGAATTTGACCGCTGAGCCAAATGTGTGAGCTGGGAAAAGGCTGCCCCTGCATTAGGGAAAACAGTCCGGCCTAGGACAGAGTCCCCGACGGGCCCCATCAGGGTCTGCTCTGAACCAGTCAACTGGACAGTCAACCTGCCAATCAAAGCTGGCAAATCCCTGCGCTTATAGAGACCAAAAAGCATCTCATTCACCTGTGCACCTGCAAAGCAACCACTTCTCCAAAACGCTCAGGTATATAAAATCTATCCCTCTGGACAACAGGTAAGGACCCAGGCACGTACACAGGGTATGCCAGAAACTCCTGTTTATTTTACTACTGTTAAGTGTTATGGCCCAGTCAAGAAACGGTTATGCCGCAACAATGGAACAGCACTAAAAAGTGAAATCTATAACCTGCAGCACAGAAATGGAGCGTTAATGGCAAAATATGAAAAGCCGTAGAAAAGTCCCAGCATTATCCTTTTACCGTGCTTCGCACGTTAGAAATGAGGACTTACGAGCAGGTGTAAACTTTCCTGATGCCTTTGTGCTTGATCCGATTGTGACGGCACAGGCTGTGTGAGGAGCTGAAAGATTTGTCACACTGGCGGCAAGGGTGTTTTTTCATTTGCTTTGTTAGGAGAAAAGAGATAGAAAGTCACTTAAGAGAACAAACACAGAACTGCTTTAAAAATTAAGAACTCTTTCGTAACAGTTGGCGTTACATAATCCTCACTGCTTCGCAATACAAAGACAAAACTAACAGATTCTTCTTGATACATAATAAAAAGGAAGGGCAGGGGTGGGGTAACCGTGAAGGGACTAATTTCTGGAGAATCGGAGAAACGTGATGGGAGTAAAATATTAAATATTTTTCTCAAAACACTTATGGTTTTGACTCAACACAAACCCCCAGATATCTGAAAACATAAAATTTCTTTGCAAAAGAGATACAGCTGTTATTTTTAAATAGCAGATACAAGGGGCGCCTGGGTGTGTTAGCTGGTTGAGCGTCAGACTCTTAATTCTGGCTCGGATCATGTCAGTTGTGAGCTTGGGCCCCGCGTGCTGGGCATGGAGACTGCCAGAGACTCTCTCTCCCTCTGCCCCTCCCCTGGCTGTGATATAAACAAACAAACAGCTAGCAGATACTATAAAAAAACATAATTCTTCAGTAAACACCAAATAAAACCATTACTTACTTTGGTACATCCAGAGAGAATGTTAACTTGTCCAAGATGCCCTTTTAAATGAAATCTCGAGCTAATTTTAAGCATTTTGACTGTCCCCCCAATGATTAACTGTTCCTTACATAAGGGAAGAGTTTTCCAAAAGGCCCTTTGAATACTACCATTTGGTTATTTCAAGAACGCACAAGTTGGAAACCACTTTATGTAGTCTGCCATTAGAATACACGGCGCGTGTGTATGAGGGTCGGGGGACAGTGACAGAGCAGGAGAAAGCTATGAAGAGATGAAAACCAAAGTTAAAAGTTTCCTAACTTGGCTACGACATGATTATGTGAATTCAACACATTCTCATGTGGACCCTTGGAAGTAAGATGAGTGGCTTAACCTAAAAGCACGTTCTTTGGGTACAAGATGCACTGAAGTCTCGAATGAAACGGTGTCGTATCACAAGGAAATCCGATCAAGAAATAACTGCCAGCCTCATGAATAGAACAAAATTTGGCAAAATTAAAAATAGGGCTGAAGTAAAAACAAGTTCTCATGTGAAATAACATTACTATTTATGGCAAGAAGAAGAGATAAGCAAAGCAATTGTGGGCTAAGTGGTTAAAAAAAGGATACAATTTTTTTTTTTTTTGGAAGTTTTATTTACTTATTTCTGAGAGAGAGACAGAGACAGCATGAGCGGGAGAGGGGCGGAGAGAGAGATTCCCAGGCAGGCTCCGTGCTGGAGCCCGATGCAGGATGCGAACCCACGAAACCGTGAGATCATGACCTGAGCTGAAACCAAGAGTCGGACGCTTAACTAACTGAGCCACCCAGGAGCCCGGAAAGAATAAATATTTTAAATAATTGTTTTTATATTAATCACTTGACAAATATGCCCCTTGTTCAAACTGGTAAGCAAATCTATTTAAGTGATTGGGTTTGGCTCTGGAGAACCAGAAATGGGTTGGCACCTTGTCTCTACCGCTCATGCATCGAACCGTATGACCCTGGGAAAGTGTCTCCATAAACATCCAGTCCCCAAACTGTAGGGTGGGGATCACAACAGTGCCTTCCTCAGAGAGTGCTGGGGGAAGAAAGGGCCGGTGGTGAATTAGTCAGCACAGTGCTTGGGACACAGAGAAATCCTCAATAAATATTCTTTTCTGAATAACAATAAAATATCCAAATTCATTTTAAGAGAGTCGAAAATACTATCTTTTAAATAAAACACATCAGTCTGTTAAGTGTTTAAAAACCTAGGCAGAAGCAAAGGAGGACATTTCTTCTCCGTGCCAAAGCATTGCTTTTATCATTTTCCTGAGCATATAATCTGGGATATTATGAGAATAATGTCTGTGAGGGAGTGAGGGAGGGAGGGAGGGAGGGAAGGAAGGAGAGAGAGAGAGAGAGAACAGAGCAAATAACCAACTAATGCCTCTGAGCCACACTCTTTTCCCAAAGGTATTCCTTCATAAACATCTTGATCACATAACATAGACAATTCCCTAGAGTCTTGGATTAGCATTTATGAAACCAGAGAATAAGAGCTTTCTTTTTTGTTTGTTTTTGAGAGAGAGAGAGAGAGAGAGAGAGCATGATAGGAGGAGGGGCAGAGAGAGAGGGAGACACAGAATCTGAAGCAGGCTCCAGGCTCCGAGATGTCAGCACAGAGCCCAGCCTGGGGCTCGAACTTACAAACCACGAGATCAAGACCTGAGCCGAAGTCGGACGCTTAACCGACTGAGCCACCCAGGTACCCCAAGAGGCTTCTTTAGAATAAAAAGCTTTAAGAACACTCACGGAAGTCCTACATACGTAAGTCTAATGTCCAATTCCTACTGAGTTTTATACGTAGAAGATGGACAATGTTAAGATCACCCCGAAGAGTCAAAACACAAGGCATTTTTCTAAAAGCGAGAAGGTTGTAGCAAATCATCATAACACATGTAGAGAACGGACATATATCTTTCTAACTATATAACAAAGGCAAGAGGCTTCAGAGGAATGCAAACTGGGTTTTCCATTAAGATGAAGAATTTAAAATTCCATTTCTTGTTATGGTATCATTATGTTAATGTTAAATTAAAAAAATCTTTTTTTTTTTTTAAATTTTTTTTTTCAACGTTTATTTATTTTTTGGGACAGAGAGAGACAGAGCATGAACGGGGAAGGGGCAGAGAGAGAGGGAGACACAGAATTGGAAACAGGCTCCAGGCTCTGAGCCATCAGCCCAGAGCCTGACGCGGGGCTCGAACTCACAGACCGCGAGATCGTGACCTGGCTGAAGTCGGACGTTTAACCGACTGCGCCACCCAGGCGCCCCTAAAAAAATCTTTTTAAGATTTTATTTGTTTAAGTAATCTCTATACCCATTGTGGGGCTCAAACTCACAACCCCGAGATCAAGAGTCCCCATGCTCCACTGACTGGGCCAGCCAGATGCCCCCAAATCAAAATTTTAATAGAGAAATATCAATAAAGAAATCCTCAGTGGGTAATAAATTAAATGAGCAGCTCAGCTGAATCAATAATTACTGTTTTCAAAAAGAACTGACAACGGGTGAGATATTCTTTTCCAGCGTCTTTATGAAAAAATGCAGAAATGAGCGGTGAAATCCCCAAACAATGGAGCAGGGTTTCAAAATCACTGGTGACAGGAAAATTACAGGTTTAAACACCAGCTTCCTGATCAAACCTGCCGTGTTCCCATTACCTAAGAAAACAAGTGACTCCCTTCTTTGTTCAGTTTTAAATACTAACTTATTTAAAGGGGCTTTACCTAATTTATTTTCGTAACTTTTATCTTCAGTGTCGTAATAGCTCACACGGCCACTTTCTGACACAGAAAGCAATTTTTACCAACCAAACAAAAATGGAAAAAACGGTATCGAAAAAGCGTCAAGTGCCTTTGTCCTTCTGTTTGTCAAGGTCATTTACTTCCTCCTGGCCCCAGTGTAGCGCAAGCTGATATTGAAGGAGCTTGGGCCTTGCGTGGACTTTTTGTAGTTAGGTTTTCCCGCTCAGTGAGGAGTTATTTTGTTTTTAAATAGAGCTCTTTAAAAAAAAGTGGTGGACGAATAAGCTGGCAGGGTCTGAGTATTTTTGAAAACTTTAAATGTCCATGAAACAAATACCTGGGTGCATTTCCTAAACTTTCTCCCTAATTTCCCATTTTTGCCTCTCTCACCTTCACATTCTTTAGGTAAGCAGTGGTTTCTCTTAGCAAATTCCTTTGCTCTGCGCGCCCTAGCCTTGGGCTCAAGGTCTGAGCTCTGGGATTTCCAAGACCCCTGAAGGCCATTCTTTCTGGATGGCACTCGGTGAATGTGCTTTGGATCGCCATGGGCTCTCACAACCAGACACTGCCCATTCTGGTAACTAGTCCCTTCTTGTCTCTTGGCTTGAAGCCCTCTTTCTGTTTCAGGTGACTCTGAAGAAGTCAGAGGGAGAAAAGTCCCCACCTCAGACATTCCTGCCTCCATGAGGTTCTCTGCCTCCCACCAACATGTGAAGAGCTTCCTTAATTACCATCACACATCCAGAATCACCCACACATTTAGGATGAACAGGAGTGGTATTATTCCCAAGTCGTGCTGACACATACCCTTCAGCTCGATCGTAAACACTTTCTGTGAAAAAGGAAAAACCAACCACCTGTATAGACTTCAACCTGTCCCAACAGTGATCCCACAGGATATAACTCTTAAAACTCTGGACCTTTCCACTTGGCAATCTATTCTACAGATACACCCGCACACGGTATGGTCAGTCCTGTACCATGTGATAAACATGTATCATGGGTCACAAATCACTACAATAAGCAAAATCATGCAACAAAGAACCACAGGGCTTCCAGCAAAAACACAGTTAAGGGCCTAACACCCGAAAACTATTGGTGACGCACTTAACAGCAGAATCCTGTGCAACTGGGTGGGGGAGGGCTGTGGCTTGTTGAGATTCTGTGAAGTGGAGGAAGGAGGGTTACCTGAAATCTGAGGGTCGGAGGGAAGGTGTAACACCAGGGGTAGGCAGCGTGACTCAAGAAGTCGCTGACGACAGTCTGACGTGAGTGTGTGTGTTTTGTGGATTCCGACACAGGTCCATTCCACGATTTTCTGTGCTCACCGAGTGTCTCTCTCAGGGATGGGGTCACACGTGAGCGAGCTCAGAACCCACATCAAGCTCCGACCGTTCCCTGACAGATCAACTGCGTTAGAACAAATCTGTTTCCAACACGAGCGTTCTAGCAGAACTGACTTATGTATAAGGTTATTCCGTGCAGCACTGCATATAATGAAAAAGATGGGAAGAATCCGGCCCCGTGAAGGGAGAATTGGCTAAATAAATTATATGTGCTCATAACGGAAGACCTTGAAACACTGATACTAAAGGAACTATTTACTACCTACTACGGGAAGGGACCAGTGCAGAAAATTATGATATCCACAAGCTGTGTTCTGCATTCGAAGGAAGTAAAAAGAGAACATATATGCATGTACGATGATCCTGGCATAAGAGAGACTTCAAGATCCATAATAACAAACTTAGTGGTGCTGGGTGGGCCAGGGTAGGAATGAGGCTTTTTGCCGTCTTCCTTCATGCTATCTAGACTGTTGAACAATGTGAATATAGCCCACACCAACAACAACAAAACATTTTCTTCTGTTGCCTCAAAAAAATTCCACAGCAGGTTTGCGGAGGTGTAATTTACAAAATGGGAACTTCACTCGTTTGCATGTATAGTTCTAGGAGTTTTGACAAATAGACACAGAGCGGTGCCATCACCTCTAAAATTCCCCCGTGCCCCTTTACAGCCAAGTTTTCCTCCTACATCCAGCTCTTGGCAACCACTGATCTGCTTTCTAGCCTCTGGTTTTGTGTTTTCCATTTGTCGCATAAATGGAACCACATAGCGCAGCATGTAGTTTCTGGAGTCTGACTTCTTTCACTGGCACAGCACATGTGCCATTCATCCACGCCGTTGAGCGCATCGGCAACCCGTTCCTTTCCATTGCGGGACAGCATTCCACAGATTCTACGGATCGGCTCCGCTCCGTGAATCTGCGTCCCAGGTGAAGGACCTCTAGGCTGTTTCCAGCTTTTGGGAATTAGGAATTAAAGCCCCTACAAACACACACGTACAGATTCTGGCTGAACATACAATCTTATTTCTCTTGGGTGAAGGTTTAGGAATGAGATTACGGAGTCCTATCAACCCGCTTCCCAGAATGGCTGTGCTCTGCGTTTCCACCAGCAACGGAGCAGAGCTCCAGCTCTGTCCTGCCACCTTCCAGCAGTTGGGACTGTGATTTTATTGTAGCCATTCTACAGGGTGGTTCGTAGTATTTCATTGTGGTTTCAATTTGCAGTTCCCTAATGACTCATGGTGTTAAGGTAAAAGATTTTCAGTGGACAAAACACCTACATACACAGTAGACCTCTGCCTCCAAAGAAAAACCCGCACCTCTGTAAGTTTCTAGTTTTTAATTTCTATTTCAGGAGGAATTTTGGTGCCCCGTAAGCGCCCTGAAATCAGAAGCTATAAATCACTCATCTCTATATCCCTGGCATTCGGCATACAGAAAATATTCAGTAAATATTTACTGTGTGGAGGAATAAAGGAAATAACCACATACACAATTACCTACTGGAAAAATATGAGCAGGTACTACAGAGTAATCACAGAGTAGCAAATGTAGGATAACGTGCTGGACACAGGGCAAGCACTGCTTGCTTTTGGAAGATGGGCCAGACAGGAGCATGTTTAAATACTGATAAGAGTATCTGAAAAAACGCACCTATTGAGGACAGAGGCAAGACAGGAGTCAATGAGCGGGGAGAATTCAGACAGGAGGGGGTTTGCAGACAGGAGGAAGAGCACGTCTTCCTGTGTGACTGCAGATAAGGCGCCACCTTCGGGCAGGTGCCGTGCTTATTACGGTCAGGGGGGCGGGTGACGAAGAGACAGGGGAAATTGAGTCCCTGCCCAGCAGCTGCCATTTCAAAGTGAAGTATATACAGTGCATCTCGGTACCACAGCCTTCATTTTCCTTCTCTTACTGTTTCCAATTCTAAAAAAATAACAAACACTTGGTACAAAATAAAAGAGAGAAAAGACTGCCTCTAATCTCACCAACTGCAATAACCAGTGTCAATTTCTAAGCTATACATAGCCTTCCCATTTCTCTTCTGGATGCACGTTCACGTGTACTTGTAAGAATGAGTCTATATTATACATCTTGATTTGCAACTTGATTTATTTTCATATACAGCTACACATGTTTTGATCTCTCTACAGTCTTCTTAACACAACATAGTATTCTATTGTATAAATGGGCCATAATGTATTTAACTCTCTCTCATTAATGATTTAGGTTGTTTCAAATCACCAGCAACTGCAGAAAAAAATTTCTGTAGTCAGGGGTGCCTGGGTGGCTCAGTCAGTTAAGCATCCAACTTCAGCTCGGGTCATGATCTCACGGCCCATGAGTTCAAGCCCTGCGTCGGGCTCTGTGCTCACAGCTCCGAACCTGGAATCTGCTTCGGATTCTGTGTCTCCCCTTCTCTGCCCCTTCCCCACTCGCACTCTGTCTCAAAATAAACATTTAAAAAAAATGTTTTTTAAGTGTCTGTAGTCAACCAATTATTTCGGTGGTATGAACTTCCGAAAGTCTTTCTAGTTTAGAAGTTGTGAAAAATGTCAAGGCCCTTTGACACTTCTTGCCAAACTGTCCTCAAAAAGGACCCCCATCGATGTCAGTCAGGGCTCACTCACCAAAAAGCCTTACAGATCACCATTCAACTTTGCTAAAGTGGTAGGTAGAATATTATAACCGCACTTTATTTTTCCTCAATGCCTAGGGATGCTGGACATCTATCCATATGTTCCTGAGCCATTTACAGTGAACTGCCCCATCATATCCTTTCTACGGTTTTCTATGGAGTGAAGTCAGGAGAAGAATGGCAGGTGAGGAGGTCAGATCAAGACCACAGCCCTTGTGGACCACCACGGGGACTTTGTGTCATGCATGACACGTGACTAGAAGACACCAATGGGTCATCCATGATGCCTGATGGGAAGACACTAATGGGTTCGAGCAGAGGAATAATATGATCAAGGTCACTCTGGCTGCCAAGTGTAGAAGCAAAGAACCAGTGTGGAGGCGACAGACTTAAGTGTCATGGGTTTGGAAAGTAAAGGTGATGACAAATGACTGGATTTGGCATGTATCTCAAAGGTGGATCTGTGGATGGGCTGAATGTGGGTGGCAAAGGAGAGAAAAGAAGGGGTTCATATCACTCGAAATTCGTTGGCAGGGCACTTGGTAGAACAGTTTTACCAGTTTCTGAATGGGAAAGTAGGAGAGAAGCAGGTTTGAGGAGAGGACTCAAGAATTATATTTTGAATACGTTACATTCGAGAAGCCCATTGGAGATCTAAGTAGAGATACTAACTAAGTGGTTAGATTCAAGTGTGCAACTCAGAGGAGAGGTCCAGGCCAAAGATACAATTTTGCGAGTCGGTAGGTTCAGATGGCATTTAAAGTCCCAGGCCTTAGGGGCACCTGGGTGGCTCAGTTGGTTAAGTGTCCAACTTCGGCCCAGGTCATGATCTCATGGTTCGTGAGTCTGAGCTCCACATCGGGCTCTGTACTGATGGCTCGGAGCCCGGAGCCTGCTTCGGATTCTGTGTCTCCCTCTCTCTCTCTGAACCTCCCCCATTCATGCTCTGTCTCTCTCTGTCTCAAAACTAAATAAATGTTTAAAAAAATTTTTTTAATAAATAAATAAATAAAGTCCCAGGCCTGGATGAGAAGTTTCTGAGAATAAAGGGCACATCAACATTTCTAGTCTGGAAGGAGAAGAAAAGACCGAGAAGAGCTATCAATGAAGCAGGAAGGAGGAGAACCAAGAGGCCTAGTAAAGAAAGCATTTCCAGGAGAACCTAGCAGACAACCGCTTCAGACAGGTCAAGTGACATCACTGATAAAGCCAAGACCCCGGGTGCGGGTCCCTCACCACGCGGTTTCTGTGGAGTGGGAACATGGAGTGGCATGGAGAACACAGCGATGGAAAGTGACCTCAGGGACGTTTGCCATAAAGGGAAACGGAGGAAAAAAGGCAGTAGGCAAGTGGGTCAGGAAGGCTGTTCTGTCAGGACAAGAGGCCCCATGGCAAGCTTTAGGATTCTGAGAACGATCCGGGAAAAGCTGAAGACCCAGGTAGGAGCAGACACGTGTGCTTGTGACGTCCTCCAGTGGCCAGAAAGGGGGCTGGATGGAGCGCACAGACAGAGGGATGGGCCTTCCAGGGACACAAGTCACCTTCTGTAACAGGAGAGGGCACGGTATGCACGTTCAGAGGCAAAGGGGTTTTCACTGCCTGTCTCTCCTTACGTGTAACACAAAACCCAAACTTCTTCGCCTTTAAGACGGTCCATCCACAATCCAATCCTCAGCCCACCATTCTGACCACGTCTCCTAGGACATCATAAATGTTGCAAAGCCACCCAAATTCACATCTTCTGAAGACAGTGACACATTCCCCGCCATGCCCCTTGCCCTTCAGAAATAGCCTTCCCTCTCCCGGAGGCCCATTCAAGCTCTTTGGCCCCCTCAGCCGGCTCACCTCTCGGCCCTTTGGTGGACTTCTGACCTCTCCAGCCACAAGCCTCTCCTTCCCTCGCCCACATCCCACACAGCTACCAGGGCAAACCACTGGAGACACATGCTTCCACATGTCGCTTCCCTGCCTAAAACCCATCTGGGGTTCTCGACACCTTCAAGGGCTAAGGTCTTTGGACTTGCCTACCTCACCAACCCCCTCCCTCCACTACTAGCTGGCGGTCACTTAGAAGGTCACGCTGCTTTGTGCACACCCGCACTCTGCTTTGCTGCTCGTACACTGGGTGAATTCCCCCCGTGCATCCTCCAAAAACCTACTTAGGTAGTATTTCTGCCGTGAAGCCTTCCCTGGCATTCTCAAACCCTGCCATTCCCCCCAAGCCACAGTGATGCTCACATCGCCGCTTCCTTGGGCCTTAGGTGCTCCTCCTTCTTCTCTTCCACGTATCACATGCAACTTTAATTTTTAACTTCACTCTGTCCTCCTCTGACCTCTTTCAAGGCTGGGCCGTACTTTCTCTCTCTTCCCCTATTCACAGAGCCTGGACCCAAGCACTGCGCCGAAATCGGAACTGGAAGCACCCTTCACTTAGTTTTAATTACATACCACCTTATGATTCCTCTAAGACCCATCCTAGCTGCAGCGTTTAAAATATTTATGCATTTGGGGCGCCTGGGTGGCTCCGTCGGCTAAGCGTCCAACTTGAGCTCAGGTCATGATCCCATGGGCTGTGGGTTCGAGCCCCGTGTTGGGCTCTGTGCGGACAGCTCAGAGCCTGGAGCCTGCTTCGGATTCTGTGTCTCCCTCTCTGCCCTTCCCCTGCTCATGCTCTCAAAAATAAACATTAAAAAATTAAAATATTTTTTGCTTTCTTTTTCTAGCCAACTGGAAGCATCTCCAGGGCAAGAATTATATCATTTGTTCTCGACCATAGCAAATGTTGTGCAACTTGGTAAATGTTTGTAGAATTAAAAAGTGGTATACACAGAAGAACACATATGATTAAAAGTTAAACATCCTCAAAGTATGAATGAATGACCTGTTCTAAACAGTTTCAGAATTGACATTACTCCTGTAATGTGCCAAGTGCCCAGACAAACCAAAGACTTGAAAATGAGAAATAAACAGGAAAGACTGGTAACCTGAACAGGTTAAAAAAAAATCTATAGTCGAATAGGTCTCCTATAAAATAAGTTAGCTGTTCTACAGAATAGAAAGGTACTAAGATTACTTATTATAAGTTATAACCCAATAAAGTTGCCCTTTTTTTTTCTTTTTTTGTAAAGTAGGCTCCACACTCGGCGCAGAGCCCAAAGCGGGGCTCAAATTCATGATCATGAGATCGAGACCCGAGCTGAGATCAAGAGTCAGACGCTTAACTGACTGAGCCACCCAGGTGCCCCTACAGTTGCTTTTAAAAAAAAGAAATCCACTGAAGAAATATGTAACATCATCAGCATATGTATTAAATAAATAAAGGTATAATCTTCACTCAGAGAAGTCTTAAAACGTTTCATGAGGATGTATTAAAAAAAGTAAATAATCGTGTTTCGTATGTATTTTATCTTCTTCATCTGTTCATGTTAGCTCCGGATATCGTATGTACCCACAAAACTGGGCACTCCCATTCTGTTTGCATGAATATCACCCACAGTTATAGAGGGTAAGTCATAAGAAGTAAACCCGCTTACCCAAGCCACCCCCACGCTCTCCTAGAAAATGGTCTTTTACACAGGCAAGTAGCCTTCCCCCGAAGTGTGGAATACTGTGGGTCATAAATTCTGTAAGTCCTTACTGAGAATTTCATATCTAGGACACAAGGGAGATCCTCTGGTCTCACTACATGGAAGAAAATACAAATAAATGGGTAGTTAGATGAGCACAGCGTAGGAAACTCAGACTATGTATGTCTGAAAATATCAAGAAAAACAATTTCTGACTACTAAACCATCCAAGTTTCTACAAATTGGAATGGAGTGGCTTTGGGGAAATATTTAAACACAGAGTACAAATTTAGACCAGAGGTTGGCAGACTTTCTGTAAAGGGCCAGACAGTAAATATTTTAAGCTTCGCAGGCCGTAAAGTCTGTCGCAGCTACTGAACTGTGCTTTGGAGTTCAAAAGCAGCCACGAGGGTACATTAACGAGTGGGTGTGGCTGTGTTTCAATAAATTATTTACAAAAACAGGTGGCCAGCCTGTGAACCCCAGTTTGCCAACCCTGATTTAGCCCCCTGTCTCACACGCTTAAAGAAAACAGAGCCAAGTCAATAACTGAGAACCAAACCTATTTAACACAGCAGGTAATCAATCTGGAAAAAAAACAAGCCGTAACTACAAAGTAAGGAGAAGGGTTTGTTTTTCACAGGACATGCTGGGAACACGTCCCGAGAGCCACCAGTATCACGGAACCGCGTCTCGATGATTGAGGTTACAGCTTTGAAATGAGCGGTGTTTCCCAAGGACAAGTACGTGCTAGTTGCCATGTTTGCTTAAAACGACAACAAACAAAGCCGGTCTTCTAACTTTCTCGTCCTGAGACGAACCGGTTCGCTGAGGACAGTTGTACAACTGAAAAAGTAAGACACAGAACTGTAATCGAGGCCGATGAAGGAAAGGCCAAACCCGGAGCAGACGAGGAACGTGTCCCCACCGCTGTTTCTGTGCCCGGAGCCATGTCACGTGCTCAGGCAGCGGGAAAGGGAGCGCTGAACAAAAGGCCGATCCTGCGACAAGGCCGCCACCGTCGTGGCAACTGCTGGGGTGTCGCGGGGTGACCACGGGCACGCGTCAGCCTGGGACGTCCGTATCTGCCTCTGCTGGCTGGTGGCGACACCCCGCAGAGCTCTGCTTACAGACCCGAAATGGACCCCGTGCCTCTTCCCTTTCACTAGACTCGGGCTCCCATCCTCCTACACCCACGTCCTTAAAGGTCCTCACGCAAGAAATCCTTACTCTCTGTCACACTGAGAAAAACAGCACTGACAGGTGCTGTCAGCTGTTCACTGCCACATTTCACCGACCCCCGAAGACGTTCGGGGATCAAAGACCCGAGTATGGAAAAAAAAAAAATCTTTGCGGCCACTTTCTCCGGGGTCTGGTCCAGCTTCGCTCCCCTTCTTCTACTTAAAAGGGTCTTTTGTCCCATCTTCTAAGCCTCTTCGGGTCCTAAAATGCATGCTTATGGATGGGTGACACATTATCCCTCTGTTATTTCTCTTCTCAGAGAATCCAGTCCTCAAGAGGGGATCACGGGAAAGAATATGTAGAATGTAATTTTTAGCACAGCCTTTTTGTCCTTTTTAATTAGAGAGCCATCTAGGGGCGCCTGGGTGGCCCAGACGGTTAAGCATCCGACTCTTGATTTCGGTTCAGGTCATGACTCACAGTTTATGAGATCGAGCCCCACGTCAGGCTCTCGCTGACAGCGTGGAGCCTGTTCGGGATTCTTTCTCTTTCTCTCTCTGCCTCTCCTTTGCACTCAAAATACATAAACATTTTTCTTAGAGCAATCTAAATAGATGAAAGGTCACTGTGAAAAATCTTTTCCCCCCACAATCACTATGTTATGACACTACGGATATTACTACAGCATAAAGAATGTAAATTATACTGTCTGAAGACTTCTGTAAAATCCTTCTAGGATTATTTATTTCCACAAATCAAAAGGCAAAAGGAACCAGGCATTCCTTTTCAAGATAACCGCTGTTTTTTATCAGATGATCCGTCAGAAATCTGGAAACAAGTTGAAACAGTAAGCAAGTGAGCACAGAGATCAACAAAGCTACCATTAAAACTGCCTGATGACAGGTTATTTTCTCCCTGGTTCCAGTCCTACATCATATATTGATCTTCCCAGATGTCTGATTAAACTGTATTGATGAGGCCCCACCCGTAGGGACAATCTGCTGCGAAGCCTCAAGGTGTGAGAACGTGAGACACCACAGAGCCCCAGGAGGCCGCCCTGAGCCACGGGGGGAGGACAGACCATCAGGCAGCTGCTGGAAATCTCTTCTGTGTGTCCCAGTGCTGCGGGTCCCAGCTTTGCAACTGCTAGGCTCCGAGTGGCTATGAAGGTAAAAGGACCCTGGGCTCCCTCTCTCTTCCCTGACGGCCCTCCCCAGTACTTATTTGCAGTAGTGTGGGCCACGCACACTGGGCGGTAACGTGGATTTGCTGAATTCGTGAATGAAAGAATTAGACAGTCTCTTCCCCTTCGCTCCAGTCCTGCCCTGAGCTCCGGTGCTCCTGCCAAACAAAAGCCGGTTCTCACTTGTAACCTGGAAACCCCACACCCTGACCTCGAGGTGCAGGGGCCGGACTCCTAGATCCCAGCCCCTTGGCACAAGGGTTAAAGTCTGAAAAATGTCCCGCGATCCTTTCGGGTCTGAAGTTTTGCCTACAAACTGAAATGAGTGGGAATTCGTGAGCTCTCAGTTACCTTCCAGGGCTATTGTACGGTTCCTCATCAAGTCAATTATGGCTGGAACGGCTTTTTGTTTCCCCTGCCACCCCCACTGATGGCACGTGAAATTATTTCCTGGTGGCTCCAGGATCCGAGGTGGTATCGGCTTATAGACAGAATCATATGCTTAATCCTTTAAAAAAAAAAATCCAAAAACCTGGTCTGCCAGTTGGATTTAGGGATGTATTTTCCTGAAGAAAATTACAAAAAGATGTTGCCTTTCTGGACAGGTACATCAAAGTCTCCCCACATAATTTAGCAGAACCACAATACTGTACCAATATTCTAGAGCCTAACGGCCATGGTCAGCACTGATCCGATAAAGAGACCTAACCCCAGGGCAGATCTGGGCACCTCAAGTCATGAAAGAAGCGACTCTCCTTCCCCAAGAAGGGACTGAGCTCTGACAGATAACAGGAAGAGGGGTTTGGGGGGCACATCAGTTTGGGGCAGTAGAAGCAGACAGAATGAAAACTGCTCCTCTGTGGCAGACAAGGGAAGTGAAGTCCCTGGCTGCAGGCGATGTTCCTCAGAAGAAACGTTCTTGAGCCAGCAAGGCCTGGTAACATTCACCCAGGGAAGACGGGCCCAAGCCTCATTACGTCTCCCGTCTGGTAACAGCACCAGCCCAACACCAAGGGAGCCTGTACCTCCCGCGCCTCGAGAGATAAACAGGAAAAGCCCGAGGAGGAAGTGTCTTCTTCAGACTCTAAAATAACAGCAGCCCTGGTGGGCAATGCACCACAAACGCCCGAGTGTCCGTAAACATCTGAGTCACCGTGGTGCCGGCCAGCACCCAGCTTTGACCGGTCGCCGTTCGCACGCCTTGCCGGGACTTTTAGGAGAGCACCGCACGGGCCGCACTTGAGATGCAAAGACGCAGTTTGGTACCTGCAGGAAAACCTGTAGGTTTTTCCAACACCTGTTTAGTGAGCCCATGCCCACCCATTCCCTTTGGGCCGGTCATTCCGGCCAGAGGCTTCCATCCGCCAGGCGGCACCGTAAAACGAAAGGTGCAATCTCTGGTCGTCAAACGGAGTGAGGGTAACCGGCCATGCTGAAGGCCGAAACGACCGGCACGCCACGGGAGGCTGCGGCGCACTTTCAGTCTCTCCGCGACACCGACCGGGCTCCTACTTTCACTCGCCGGGATTCTCCCTGCCCTTGAGGACACTGCCGTGTGTTGAAGGCGGAAAAAATAGAGGAATCCCCGAAGGTATTATGCCCGGGGCGGTCCCAGGTGCCTGGAACACAGGGGAAGGAGGGACGGCGGGCGCAGGCCACTTCTGCTGCATCCGAACAGGAGCTAACCAGGCAATGAGGCAAGGAGAGGTTTCCCGGCAGCGAGAACCAGGAGGCAGAGGCGAGAAGGGAAACGGTGTGTGTGAGGAACCACGGGCAGCTGCGTGTGGCCAGAACCACACGAGGGGTGGGTATGGAGCAGGCCAAGGCGAGGTGGCCAAGGGCTTCACGGACTCCACCTTCCACACAGAGGGTGGCCCACCAAGGACAGACTCGTACTCCCCCGAGATCACCGCGGCGGCTGCGTGGGCATCTGTCCTAAAGCTCTGTCATCTGCTGGTGGGTCTCATCTCCTGGGCTCTGATCACAGGGCAACTGGTCCTGTCAGGGACGCCCCGCCAGGACCCCCAGCAGCTCCGGCTCTGGGGGAGCTCTAAATCCTAACAGACTTTCAGAGGCAAGCCCAGTGGTCTAGTTACTGGGACTTAAGACATTTACACATCTGCCTCCTACTGTGTGCTACTAATTTTATTGTACACCCCTCGATTTGGGGTCTTACACTTAATATCCAACGGAATGTATAACAACATGCCCTGTCACACAGTGTAATCAGAAAACATGCACACCGTGACAATACAAGAAATTAACACAGGGGCGCCTGGGGGGCTCAGTCGGTTAAGCCTCGGGCTCTTGATTTTGGCTCAGGTCAGGATCTCACAGGTTCGTGAGTTCAAGCCTCACATCGGCTCTGTGCTCACGGTGCAGAGCCTGCTTGGGATTCTGTCGCCCCCTCTCTCTGCCCGTCATCCACTTGCGCGCGCTTGCTCGCTCCCAAAATAAATAAAAATAAAAAATAGAAAAAAGAAGTTAATAGAGAAGGCCAGGTTTTTCTTTAGACTATATAACTAGGCATATACCAATAAAGTATTTGCAGCCTTCAACCCTGTCTGAAGAAACACCTCCAGTGAGTTTACAGAAAATGCCTTCCAAAATGGCTGCAACAGACATCGACCAGATAGAAACATTTCACACCTAAAAGCAAATCTTCCCAAGAATCTGAAAAAAAAATAAAATAAAAATCTCTTCTGGCCAAAAACAAAATTTGGAATATTTTTATTTGAGTCACATTTTGCAAATAACATTAATCTTTCTTAAACACGTTTTATTTTTCTTCATTTCCTGTCCCTTATGGAACAGCTAGTAAGTTTCACACGTCGAAATTAGTTGCCCACTTGTCATTCATCTTCGAAATCAGAGTGCCAAATCTCCTAGTTCCTTCTCTGCATTTTTGATTTGACTTCCATTCGGTGAACCAAGGTCAATACCCACGTTAAGTGGGTGCGATGAACACACCCCAGGACACCACCTCGTTCATCAGACACTGTACAGGTGTGATGAACATCACTGGGTCATTCCCTCCCCTCCAGGGCACACAGGAGAACACACTCCTCAGCCTGCTACAACTGGGTCTGGTCACGCGACTCATCATGGCCAATGATGTGATGTGCGTCACACCCAGAATAAGGGTGTGTAAAGACCAGATGAGATACTCCAGCCTTCCCCCTCAACTCCTTGCAGTGACACCTATGCTGAAAGAAACTCCCTCGATCACGGAGTCATCGGTGGAAGGACAGCTGCCCCACAGAAGTGCCTGAACCCACAGCAAGCTCTGCGTGTGCAAAAAATACATTTCTATTGTATAAATCAATGGGCTTTATGGGATTTCACTGCCACACAGGGTAAACCAGGGGTTCTCAAAGGGCAGACTTGTAAGAAATACAAATTATCGGGTTCCATCCCAAACCTACTGAGTCAGAAACTTGCTGGGGGTGCAGCCCAGCAATCAGCCTTTGACCAAGCCCTCCAGGTGACTGTGAGGCACACTCAAGTGTTGAGAACGACTAACTAGAATCTGGTGCCAAATCAAAGGGCATTCGCTGCCTTGAGATGAATGCTTTATCTCTGCAGCTGCAAAGAGGGGTGGACTGTACTAAGACAGTCAAAGCCAGAATGACTGCTCATCTATGGCAGTTAAAACCTCCCTCCTGTGCCACATAGTATTTGGATTGTTTAAACCTAAATAAACATTTATTTGTTAAGATGCACCTTGTGGGGCTCCTAGGTGACTCAGTCGGTTAAGTGTCTGACTCTTGGTCTGATCTCTTCGGCTCAGGTCATATTCCCGTGGCTTCGTGGGTTCAAGCCCCACGTCAGGCTCTGTGCTAGCTGTGCAGAGCCTGCTTGGGAGTCTCTGTCTCTCTGCCCTTCCCCCACGTGCGTTGCCTCTCTTTTTACTTATTTATCTATAAATAAATAAAACTTCAAAAAAAAAAAAAAAAAGATTTACCTGGCAAAATCCCTCCCAGATTCTTGCCCTACAGTCAAAGTCACTGATCGGAATGCCGGGTAAAATCTGATCCGAAAATGGAGCTTTCTCCCAACACAGCAGTGAGCCTAGAGTCAGCTATAAATTCAATAGTTCATCCAGGCCCTTTTGTGCTATTTTACACAAAACAGTAGTAAGCGAGAGACTCTCAAAAGCTGCACTGAGACCCAGTTAGCCTCTCTCTGGCATTAGTTTACCTACCACCAAGTACCCTGGGAACAAAAGGAAATAAGATTTACCTGGAATCACCTGTCCTTAGTCTTTGTCAAATTCTTTTTCCTGGTGCTCCGAACCCAGCTACTCGACAATGTGGTCTCTGAAATGCTGGGGTTCGGTAAGGCAGAATGAACTTACCTACCTGCAATTTTTCAGAATCAGCCCAACTTGCTCCTTTTACACAAGCACACCCCATTTTCCATGATTAAAATGTATATATCTATATTACCGCCTGCAAGTTCCTTCAGCTCCACGTAAAGGGGGAAAAGAGCATTCATTTACACTAGCGAGGGCCTTGCTCTCTCTCCCGGGCATCCACTTCTCCCTCAATGACACTAGTTCCATTTTCCCTAAAGAAGCAAAATAGGAACGAAGTATTTTTGCCTTCTCTTGGTCAACTGTAAACAGAATCTTCCAGAAAACAATGGGCTGGTCTGTACTGCCCTTTTCCTTCATGTTCTAGAAAATGTCTTAAATATTCCCTCCAACAACTGGATATATTTTACAAGCTGTGGCTTGCTGTAATTCCAAGAGCATCTGATAAGAATCCATGAACTGCCAAATACATTATTAGCTCACACTCAGTAAGTGAGAAGTCACTCTGAAGGTTCCTGCTTTTTTCCATCTATACCGTTTTCCCAATTATAGTTTCCCATGCTAAGTGATCAAATACATATAGGCAGTCTCTTGAAAATCTATGCTTCTCATTCTCAACGAAAGAAACCAGTCTTCTTGGAGAAATAAATGGTTGGCTGCAGGGCTGGAGTGGGGAAATCACAAGATGGTTCACAAATACATGGACGGAAGAAAGTAAGGAAGCCTCAAAAATGGGGGGTGTGTAGAAACGACACAGGAGCCAACTCTTGAACTAGAATCTGGTGCCAAATCAAAGGGCATTCGCTGCCTTGAGATGAATGCTTTATCTCTGCAGCTGCAAAGAGGGGTGGACTGTACTAAGACAGTCAAAGCCAGAATGACTGCTCATCTATGACAGTAACTTAGCTCCTCCTCCCAATTCTAGACACAGAACTGAAACTGGACCACATCTACACCTTCAAAGAATCTCAAAGAGTCTTGGAAGGTAAATTTCAATGGCATCCGAGTTCCATCATTCAGTAAATGCTCCTCTGTTTATGCTCTATTTAAAAAGTTCCATAATGATTCCTCAACATACAGGGGTACCTGGCAGCAAATGAGAAAATGGCTATGATTATCACATATCACTTGGTAGTTTTCAAGATTTGAACACGTACAGACACCTTTTACTTTTTTATTTACTGTCAGGTTACGTAAGTGCAGAATGCATGGTCTGTGAGAATGTTGCTGGCTGTTACCTCATTGAGGGGATCCTAATTTGAGGTTCCTAGAAGCCCCCTAAAAGTGACCAAGAAAGAATGTAAGTAGCTGAGCCTCTACAGTTGTACATAAAATTCTGTGTATTTGTACATTTATCTGGGAAAGGGCTCAATGCTGAGATGAGATCATCAGATTAATAATACGTCTCATTTTCCTGTTTTTGTATTTGAGAGTACGGACATAGGAAAGATGAAGGGATTTCTGTGGTCAAAAACTATTTAAAGCTCAAGCCTAGACTTGACTAACACAAAAGCCCTTTCCAAATGGGCGGGCGATGATCTGAGAACTTCTCTAATCGGTAACTCCAAAGACAACACTCAAGGCACAGCATCACAAACCACAGAATCTACAATAATAAACCGATTTAGAACTTGTCCTCAAAGAGCTTATGATTTAAAAGGACAGCTAAAACCTGCCCATAGCAAGACACTAACATCAACTTTAGAAAGTGATTAATTTTATACCAGTCCCTCTGTATGGAATTTCTGTTAACAGTCGTTTCTAAATGTGGCTGCTTTAACTATTCGTTTTTAAATAACTAAAATAAAGATCTGGCAAATTGTTTTTAAATTCTTACATCTGAGTTTTTAATGGACTCTCTGCCCCAAGTTTTTTTTTTAATTATTTGACTTCATATCAGATTATAACAACTTACTAAAAAATACATTTAAAAAAGCACAAAACGTGGATACTGGGTTAATATTAGTAAAATATGTGTGTGTGTGTGTGTGTGTGTGTATATATATATATATATATATATATATATATATATATGTGTGTATATGCATTAAAGAAATAAACTAGCTACTAACTAAGCAGTACAGCTGGAAACATGTTTTTGAATCTTGAAGACAAAGCTACTGAATTTCTTTGTTTTGGCATGGAACTCCGTACAAAATATTTTTTAGTAAAAATTTTTTGGATGGGAATTGAGAAGAGGAGAAAAAAAAAAAAGGAAACAATTATTGAAACCAAAAAAGGCCATCTTAAAAGAGGAAGCCGTGAATTATCTTGACATAAATTTTTAATCTCTGCCACACGGGCTTACTCCTAACTCAAAATCTTCTCTCCAAAATAATCATCGTACTAATAGCAATAAAATTCCAGCAAATTCCTGTATTGTGGTTGGCAGAATGTGTTTATGTTATTCTCAAAAGGACTCTATCCACGCATATATTTATTTTTAAAGGCATGATTACAGTATTAACGTCAAGTATTCCTTCACGGTTCACTGGTTCAGAACATGTACCTGGTGTCATAACGTGATATTTCACTGGGGAATCCAGTAAAATCAGATCTTTCCAATAACTTCTCACCTGATTGAAGTAAAATAGTATGCTCTCCTGGGACAGTTGGCCAGACACAATTGTCAAATGCCTTATAACTTCATGTTTATGTCTCACCTTAAGTCCAGAAGGATTGGAGGCTGCTTTTCGCCTCACGTGCAGTTCTCACTAGATAGCTATAAAACAGGACCCTCTGAGGTCACTAAAGTATGCAATACTCCCATTTTTTTTTTTAATTTTTTTTTCAACGTTTATTTATTTTTGGGACAGAGAGAGACAGAGCATGAACGGGGGAGGGGCACAGAGAGAGGGAGACACAGAATCGGAAACAGGCTCCAGGCTCTGAGCCATCAGCCCAGAGCCCGACGCGGGGCTCGAACTCACGGACCGCGAGATCGTGACCTGGCTGAAGTCGGACGCTTAACCGACTGCGCCACCCAGGCGCCCCACAATACTCCCATTTTAAAGAAGGGGAAGTTAAGTCTTAAGAGGTTAGGTGTCCTTCAAGTCAGTTACTCGTACTTGATCCATTTATTCGAGAAGTATTTATTGGCTGCCTATGAGCTAGGAACAGAAGCCCCAAAGGCTTTTTGGACGGGAACTGAAGAGAGGAAGAAGCATAAAGCATCTACTGTGAGCAGACGTAAGAGGCAGCCTTCGCAGAGTGGTAAGAGATACGGTAAGGGAAACTCAGGCTGCCACGGAAACCTGCAGGAAGAAGGGAGCAAGGAAGGCTTTCCAGACGGGGTGAGGTCTGAAGCTGAGACCCGAAGGACTAAGAGAAGTTTGCCACTAGAAGGGTGCACTCCTTCAATTAAGACCACCACCAAAAAGCCCCAGAGACGAATGGGCAAACAGTGTTTAAAGCCAAGGGGGCAGCCACGCTTGTCTAACGTGCCCCATGTGAGACGCAGCCGGAGGAAGGGGCATCAGAGGACACGAGGGAGCCGCCGGACGACTGAGGGCAGTGGGGACGCGACACTGCACGATCGGAAAGCCCTCTCTGGCTACAGTGAGAATAATCATCAGGCAACAATGACGGTGGCCTGAACAAAGATAAAACGGGTAGACCGGAAGGGATGAAACGCATGGATGGATGAGGGAGGCGGCCGGGGAGAAGGAAGGAACCACCAAGTCAGGTCAGACAACAAGCTTCTGGTGGTAAAGGCTGGGGGGGTTGGGGGGGTGGCTGTTGGAAGCAGCTTGGGTTCCAAGCTGGACAGGCTAAGAGTTGCTGGGAATTATCCAAGAGGCTGAAACATTCGATAAGCGGCTGGATTTGGGGACTGGAATGCAGCAAGGAACCACGGCTGGAGATGGAGATTTGGAAGCTATGTACACATACACGTATATGAGAAGTGAAGCCACGAGACTAACTGAAATCTCCCAGAGACAGTGGAATGTTTCCAGGACAGAAACCCGATGGGTGTTCTAGCAACCGGGAGAAAACCCAGGAGGGAGAGCAGTGTTCAACACTTAGGGTAGAAAATGCTTTTAAAAAGCCCTGCCCATTGTGTGAATTATGGGCGGGGGGGGGGGGGCCTGCCAACTGAGGAAAAGACTGACAAATGTCGAACTGCCTGGACAGTTAAGGAGGTGGGTTTTGTGACAAGGTGGAGCTGAACCTCAAAGGTGGCCGAGGAGGAGGAACCAGGAGTGGAAAAGGGCAGCCAGAAAGGAGCCTGCTTGACCATCAGAAGGGAAGAGACAGAAAAGACAGAGGGCAGGGGATCGGAGGCTTGCAGTTTAAATGGAGAGAGGTGACGCAAGGGTTCGGACAGGAGGCAAGAAGAACGGGAACAGAGACTTGAGAAGCCTGTAGGCGGGCTGTCGGGAGGTGCAGGGATCTGGTCTGGTTCAGAACGGCAGAAGGCATGCACAGATTGCTGACACACGGTCCGCACTCTGTACATTTCACCGGTTTGTGAAGACATGTCGTTCCTTTCCCTTCCCCACCTCCTCGCAGGTCTCTCCAGGCGCGTGAGCGGCACTGAAAATGGGACCTGATCTCAAGTGCCGCATCCCAAGAGGCAGGCTCTCAACTTCCTCAAAGCTAATCCTAAAACCTACTAAGCCCAACGCTTCCCCGGGACGAACGGCTGCCTCTAACGGAAGGTACCCACGCCGTGCCCGGCACATCGGCACACACAGCCAGCTCAGGGCGGTGTCTTATGCTACTGTCCTAGGGCAAACAGCTCGAGTTAGTGTTGAATTTCATCATCCCACCACATCTTTCTCGGAGCTGTCTCCTCATCTTTTATTCTAGACCCAATGACTGTCGGATGTGCAAAATAAAGGTAGTTTAAAAAAAAAAAAAGAAAAAAGAAGAAGGAAGTTGGAAATGTTCCAAGATGGTTACAAAAATCTCAGATGTGTAAGAAATGAAAGCTCTGGGCTCCTTAGGTCGAGGTCTGCTCCTGTTTTGGCATTTGTAAAGTCCGGTTTGGATGCCAAGAAAAAAAGACGTTTCCTAGAATCACCACAACGGGCGTGGAAATGTAACTACAGGTAGTGTATTTATACAGTAGATTAACCAAGTACTGCCCCTTAAGAACTACTCAGTATTTGCAATGAATATTGTTATGACCCTCAAGTTGAGATGACTATATAAGCAACGTGTTAGTAAAGCCATATATATTCTGTAAGTACTTTTTCCATGAAGAGACGCCGAATCAAGTGTAGTCAGACCAAATAAAAACATCTTTTTGCAGTGTGATCAATGCTCAGAGACAAGTTCGTACCATTTGGAGACGGCAGTGAGGTAAAACACGTCAACCACATGTGCTGCTCAAATAAAACAGTATAAATGAGACGACAAAGTCATTGTCAAAACACTTAATTTAACAAACTTTTCAAGGATCTAGTATATACTAATTACCAACCAACTCCTATGTACTTTTTACACAGGCTCCCCAAGGAGAACTATTTGGTTTTATTGCCTTAAGTTAAAGCAATGGAGATGGTTTTTTTTAAAAGTATACTGTATCTGAACCCAATGGTGGATCATAGTGTCACGAAGAGAAACCAGCCCCCATTAGGTGCCTTGGGATTTGATACAAAAAGAATACAGCACCTATTCTTATCTAAAAATTCAACCGGGGTCTAATCAAATTTCTAAGAATTATGGGATAAAGAGAAGCAAATTAAGCAACGTCAAAAGGAAGCAATTACCCAAATCCAGAAACGGGGGTGACATATAAAGGATGTCCAATTTTTTAAACAAATCAATAGCACATTAAAAAAATAAAATTGAGGGAGAACTACTACAGAGTAAGAGATTTAAGTTACACAAAAACCAAGTGCAATGCACACTCTTTCTAGAACAATCCAACTTAGAAACCACCAGAAAAACATTACAAAATAATCTTGCTAGATTTATTAGGTCTAACAACGGGCATTTAAAAAATGCTTAGTAGTTGGAGACGTGTACTTACTATTTTAAACAGAATATAAATATTGCAACTCAGGGGCGCCTGGGTGGCTCAGTCGGTTAAGCGACCGACTTCGGCTCAGGTCATGATCTCGTGGTCCGTGAGTTCGAGCCCTGCGTCGGGCTCTGTGCTGACAGCTCAGAGCCTGGAGCCTGCTTCACACCCTGTGTCTCCCTCTCTGACCCTCCCCCGTTCATGCTCTGTCTCTGTCTCAAAAATAAATAAACGTTTAAAAAAATAAATAAATATTGCAACTCAGATTTTTCATTGATTTTGAGGTATAAAGCCTCTCCTGTAGAATTTAAGGAAGGATGAGGTACCTCTTTCTCACTACCAATTCTGCAAAGAATCACATTACGTCATACAAACACTCCTAACGAGGACATCTGGGTCACTTCCGTTGATTAACCGACTCTTGGTCTCGGCTCCCGTTCATGATCTCATGGTTCGTGAGTTCCAGCCCCACATCAGGCTCTGCGTTAAAAGCACGGAGCCTGCTTGGGATTTCTCTCCCCACCCCGCCCCCCCCCGCCCCTCCTTGGCTTGCTCTCTCTCTCTCAAAAAATAAACATTAAAAAACAAAACAAAACAAAGAACTCCTAACAGTTTTCAAAACATCGCTTTCTTTCTCTCCTCCTTTCTTCCTGGTTCGTTAATTCCTGGCAGAGCCGAGCTCCCAGGTGATGCCAGGCCCGTGCCCTTCCTCGCACTAACGGGGTGACCTCCGCTCTTACCTTCCCGTGCTCCTTTCTCACGTGGGAAATGTAAACATCTCTCTGCGTGAACAAGCGGCCACACTCCCAACACGTCCACCCGGGACTGGCCACCTTCTTGGGTTCCATGGATTTTTTCACAGGTGATGGAGACTTCTTTTCCAATTTCTCTTTCCCGTTCGTGGCTCTGGTATCCTCTTTGTTTTGATTTGCTGAATTTTGAGTTGCAGGCTTAATGCTCAAAGGCAAGTTTATACCCAAGTTTGGAGGCCCTTCAATACTTTTCAATGTTCCATGCATAGACTATGTTACAAAAAGAAAAGAAATATCTATCACAAATCGTTACCACTGAGAGAAAGCACGTGTGGACTATCTTAACACATTATAGATATTCCAATATGATGTTATATTCATTCAGAAACATTTCTTAATACAGGAAGAAGAAAACCGAAGTGAAATACACACTTGAAAAGAGACAAAGGGGAATTAACTTTTATGGCTGCTCTAAGCGATGCATTTTTAGTTTCAAATAACTTCTGAAAGCCTGTGCCATTTTTAAATTCTTAAAAAAAAAAAAAAAAAAGCCTTCTGTATTGAGTCCAAATTATTCCTGGCTGCCTATCCTCCCCCAGGGAACCCGTGAGTCCTGTGCAACACACTCTATCTGGGGAAGAACATCTTACTTTCACATCTATCCAGAAACGCGTGAAAAGGCTGACACCGGGGCAGGTATTCAAGACCCCCAGCCGATCACCTTTAACAAGACCCTGAGACCAGAACAAAGCCTTCTCCCTCCCTTTCGTACCTTCTGCATTCTTGGAACACTTGGGAGAGTTTGGGTTTTTGTTGGGGAGTTTCGGGGCTCATTTCAATCTCCCTACAGCCTACTCCGGTCTCTCTCTTCTTACCGATACCACCCAGGCTTGTGGACTGTCTGCAGCAGATGCCGATACTCAAAAAGCCTCTTACAGTTGCTTAGAGTGTTTATTATCGTTCACGTAACAGCCACGACAGCTATCTGAACTTACACTCGCAGGATTCCAATTTCTAATGGGGTAAAATTAGTGCCATCTGGGTCTAAAGATCTGCTTGCTTTGGTTTTTGTTTTGTGTTCTAGAAGCAGAGTTCCCCCTCACCAAACCCTCCCTGCCCCCCCCCCCAAAAAAGGAGGGAAATCAGTCCGTGCCTCAATGATGTAGGTAGGATTTATCTTTTGAACAGGGCCTTCTCACGTAGCCAGCATTCAGGCTTGTAGCTACTAGCCTCAGAGTCCTGAACCTGTAGAACCTACAGAAGGACACAACGTGACACACGTTTCCAAATGAGCCCGGGGTCTCCTACGTCCCACAGACTCACACTGAATAGATCTCGGCTCCACAGTCTTTCTTGAGTGTTCAAGAAGGTGTTGCCTCAGCGTGCTCTCCATCATAATTTCTCAGGAAAGCCTGCCTCTAAGCAGTGCCAAGAATTCACCAACCTTCGTCAGTACTGTCTTACCCCAGAAGGAAAAAGAGGGTCTGTCATCATGTCATGAGCAGGGGCCACACCGGTCTACCCAGAGGACACTTAAACTGGTCTCTCAAAAGGGCCTGGGAGGAATGTCTGATGTCCTTTGGCAAGAGACAATCTGGGGCGAGACGTGATCTCTTGGTGGCCAAAAGGCTGTGCACTGGCCTTTTTCAAAACAGAAGCCAGGTTTTTCATTTTTAACCATTTAAACCCCAAAGGAAGCAAACCTCAAAATTTTCTAGCAAATTTTTCATACGTTTCTAGGCAAATACATTTTTGACAAATGCAAGTTGAGGAGAGGGTGATGTATTAAAATATTCTTCTGAAAAAAATAAACAAAAAATAAAATAAAATAAAATAAAATAAAATAAAATAAAATAAAATAAAATAAAACAAAACATTCTTCTGTAAGCTGACCTTGCAGGGCTACAGAAATTACAGAAAAGCAGCCAAAAGTTCAGCTGTGCAATGAAATGTGTGCTAAAATGGAAATTTCTAATTCACTCATTTCATTTTCACATCACAAGTAAAAATAACATTGTTTGGTAAAAACAAGTATCTTTTTTTCATAAAAGAAATACAACTTAATTCTTAAAACTGACCTTTCCTTAGGTCCTGTAACCACAAATAACTTGAATGATTGTAACTTAGAATTTGCTTTAAATGTAAATGCCAACATGTCTATGCATGGGATCCTATGCGGTGAATAAATCTATGCTTTGGCAGAAGAAATGATACAAATTGGGGGTGCCTGGGTGGCTCAGTCGATTGGGCGTCCAACTCTGGCTCAGGTCATGATCTTGCGGTTCATGAGTTCAAGCCCCACATCGGGCTCTGTGCTGACAGCTTGGAGCCTGGAGCCTGCTTCAAGTTCTGTGTCTCCTTCCCTCCCCTGCCACCTCTGTTTCTCCCTTGCTGGTACTCTGTCTCTCTGTCTCTCTCTCTCTCAAAAATAAAGATTAAAAAAAAAATTAAAAAAAAAAAAGAAATGATACGAGTTGGATTAAATTAGGCAAATAAGGATCTACCTTTACATGAACATGTATGTGGGGAAACACTGTTCCTCTCCTTTCTCTTAATTCTTTTCCTTGTGAAAAACTGAACAGCACAGCTAGTGATATAAATAAAGTCACAAGAACTGGTGTAGATCTTAAAAATAAAACGCAAAAATAGGGGGCCCCTAAAACTTTATCTTTATTCTCACCCATCCCCAAACACATAAAGAAAGGCAGGGTATTTTAAACGTATGGAACATACTTGAAATGAGAACATAAGCGAGTATTCCCACTGTTTTCGTATCATGTAGTCTTATAAAGGTTCAGGTGAATAAAAACAATTCTTTCGTCCTTGTGGCCATGGGATTTGCCACTCCTCTTCAGTCTCTATTTCTTGGAACCTTGTATTCCTCCAAATTCACTATTAACACAAGGAAGACCCTAACCGCAAAGTCGATGACCCCACTTTCCAGATGTTGTGGGGGTTTTTTTTCCTGGTCATTCACTAAATAAATATTTGTTGTCAAGACGGTTTTGTAATTTTAGTGAAAACCTTTGAAGTAACTGAAGAGGATTTTACTGCACTTCAAGTGATGATCAGGAAACCTATCTCCCATGCATTGATTCACCCTAGGAATGCCCCAGTGCCACCCCCTTCTCCCGGCTGCCAACCAGCAGACCCTCTGAGACGTTAGGTTCTTTGCAGTAGGCAGTTACACTATGTGAGCGCACATAGGCTCAACACGGGAAATTTCAAGGATTAACGGTCCATTCATTTAACTAAGATGAGACTAGACTAATTCACAGACCTTCATCTGCTCTTGAAACTGACCTTTCTCGTATAATATATTAAAAAAGAGAAGAACTAAGAGAAAGAGAGATGGAGTTAATGATGCTGGGCCTGTTATTTTCTCTTTTTAAAGAGTCAAGTCCCTTTAAGCTCTGAGGACTGCTGGATATTATCTCCTAATCACATGGGAATAAAACTGCTTACCCCATCACAGTGGGCAGTTAAGAGACTAGGACTCAAGCTCTGTCCATCATGAGCTTAAAAGGCTGTGAAGAGATTTAGGCGCCCCTTTTGGGTGTCGGGGGTGGGTTATCCAAACTGGACATTTATTTCGTTAACTGAACACTCACCGGGGACCAGACACTGTGCTGTACCCAGCACATTTCACTATCAATTTACATGCAACCTTGATAGAAAAAAAAAAAAAAAAAAAGAAGAAAAGATCCAGGGGCATCCATTATCATGCAAATTTAACTGCTTAAATAATCTCAAGGGAAGACCTCGTTTTTCCTAAATACACCGGTATCTGTAACGAATTAACACAATTCGCCAGAGTCCTTGTCTATTTCTAAAGCCTGTACAAGACGGACTTCTCAAAGAAAAGTAAACTGCATCGTCATCGTTTTCACATGTAGGACAAAAAAAAAAGAATCCTAATACTTTATTTTTCTTTTAGAATCCCAGGGCATTCATCTGTTACTCTGTGTTGATCTTTCATGGTGACCCAGATCAGGACTCAGGAATAAGCGGCGTCAGTCAAGCGAACGTCTGACGGCCGCATTCTGTAAACTGCTCAGTACCAACATCAGTACCCTTCCCTTCCCTCAACAGCATGCAGCTTCCTCGGCATCTACAGCTCAGCCTTGACTCGTGATCAATGAATGTGGGTCTGCAATGCACTTAACGGACACGAGAGATGCGCACACACCTTGATATGGTCCATCATGAGTTGCTTCTGTGCATATAAAAGGGAACAGTCGGGACACTTGAAAACAGACACCTTCTGGTTTTCGATGTGTTGGTCAAAGTGGCGATACAGCAGGGTTTGCAGGGTAAACACAGTGTCGCACATGGAACACTTATAAATTATTCTAAAACAGAAGAAGTGTGTGGACAGGTCAGTCAGCCCTCAACTCCGAAGCCGAGGGAACTGTTACTTTACATCTCAAGGGGGCAGAGGCAGTGAGAACACGTAAACACGGTAAAAATAACAAAAACAGTTTAGCTTTGAAACAAACTTCTGAAGGCAACTGGCATCACTCAAGCGCAGACCAATCTTCACAGCTTGAGTAAAGGTGCATTCAACCGCCTTTGCAGTGAAGTCTCAATTAATGACCATTTTGTTACTTACACATCTACATCTGACACTTGTTTTGTTTTGTTTTTTACAAGATCTTCGTTTGTTCGTTATTTTAACACAGAGCAAAAGAACCTTTGATTTTTTTTTTTCAGGTATTCTTTAAGATAGGACCAGGAACACAGCTGGATGGCGGTCCCCTAACTTGATAAAGAATTTTGTTAATGAACTTAAGTCGGGCTGTTCAGCTCTGATGCTTGCATAAGCTGTTACTTGCCCCGAGTTTTCTTTTCGAGTTCGTAACAATTTTACACTGAAATCGCAGTATTTCTCTACGTGTTCTTCATAAGGAAAGCCCTATGCCAGTAAACAATTATACACCAAAAAAAAAAAAAAGAAAGGAAAGAAACAGAAAAGAAAATCCATACCACAGTTGCTTCAACACTTGAATGTCTGCTGTGTTTAAAATGGTTTAGAACACAGTCTACTACGAACCATTTCTGTACCTTACTGCCAAGCAACCTCCTTAAAAACTAATTCGTTATACCCGAACCTTCTGAACATAATCCCCTCTATCCATCAACACCTTCCACTGAAGCTCAGGCAGGAGGGAAAGCACTAGACTCCCCCGCTACCAAACCTCTGCCTCCAGGGGCTCTCCTGGTGGTTCATGAACATATTCCAGGATGGGTCACCTTTCTTCAGTGACTGTTCCAGGTCTCCTGGTCCTCAGGGGAGGCCACAGGGACCCCTGTACTGCCTTGGAAGGAGAATGGCGAGAAGAACAAAGAATCCTCGGAGCTTAGGAAAATGGCAGAGAAACACTGACAGAAGGGACAAGTCAGAGAGGAAAAAAGCCACGTTGTGCTTCTGTTTGCTATTTCTACAGCAAAGCAAAGAAAGGCATGCCTCTGGAAACCCCATGTCTTTCCTCTCAGGGTCTTCTCAAGAAAGCACTTCTCGCTTCGTGGTTCTATCAAAACATTACAGATTTAACTTTTTTCCCCCTTTTTCCACATAAAATTTGTAAGTTTAATTGGATTGAGCGGCACGGGTTTTCCAAGGTCTCGACATATTAGTAATTTAGCGCAGATCACGAGCACATGTGACTGGGGAGGGGAGGGATGTTCTTGTTTGTCTGTTTGTTTTTAGGACTTCGTGACCTCGCCACACACTCGAAGGAGGCACACAAGTGATGTTGTCATCATTAACCTGACCAAGTGTGACAAGGATGTTCATTTCCTCACTATTTAAAATCGCTTAGAATTGAAAGTAGCCCCAACATCCGGTAATATTAAGTACTGAAGTCAGAGCAACTATGTGATTTTTTAAGAAGTATGCTATGGACGTATACCAATGGACGTATACCAATGACCGGAAAGACTTTCGTGAAAATGAACACAATACGTAACAAGGCAATATGTACGATATGACCACATCTTTCTAAGGGCATAGAGAAGAAGCAGAAGGTTATAGAACTGTCATCTCTGCGGGATGGTATTACAGGTTTTCTTACTGTTTTCCTGGTCTGTACTTCTCAGTTTTTCTGTTATTAGCATACAGCAGTAAGAAGAAAAGAATAGCCTCAGGAAGAGAATGAAAATTTACTAGCTAGGCTAAGAGAGGTTTCCTCAGGATTCTATTCTTACATTTTCAGAAATAACTATTTCATGAAAAATGGCATGGTTCCTTCTATTCGTGCCACATTCCTTTGGGGAGGGGTTTTTGTTTGCTTTGATTTTTATGCTCTCTACCACAGAGCAAAGAAAAGTATAAGAGAGGAGATCAACTATTTACCTAGGCATTTTTCTGGGGAACAGTTTGCCGGTAGAATACCAGGACACCGCCCCACAAACTGCTAACTCGTATGAAGGGGGAGGTGATGGCTTTCTAGAGGAGAGATCTGGCGGACACCCACTTGGCCAGACGATGAAGTCCGAACTTCCACGGGAAGCACAGACAGGCAGCATGTGTCTCTGACATAACACAATGAGGAGCTTCCTGCCAGGAGGACGTGTCCCGAGTCCAGCTACAAGAAGGCCGTGACGGACGGAGGTCATCCCAAGAACGAAAGGCCAGTGTCCTCTTTTGGATGACCAAAGACAGGAGAGGCAGGGAAAGAGCAAGCAACTGTTCCAGAGGGAAGAACGAGACAGGACCGTTAAATGCAGAACAAGCTTCTGGATAGGATTTTGAACCTGAGCCAAACAAACAAACAAAAAGATATTTTCTCATTTATTAGAGAAATTGTAATGGGGTCTAAGCACTGGGCAGGAATGAGCCCAACACCGATTTCTGATTGGGACGGCTAAATGGTGGGGACATCCCTGGCTGTCCTTTTTGGGAGGAGAGGCAGAACACCGATATTTATGTCATGCTGCCCATTATTCCTGAACACGAGAAAAAGAGACTCGGGGAGAACGAGACAGTGGAGTAATATTAAACGTCGTGAATGCTGACAATTAGGGAATGTGGGGGGGAGGGACGTCAGAGTCTCTATAGAGTCCTTCCAACTTTTGCGTAGGACAGAAACTAAAAAATGTTCAAATGGTGCTCGTGTTAAAAAAAAAAACAAAGCCCAAATAAACGAGCCTCATTGACCCAGAGTTAGATCATGACGATCCCGACTGACGATGGAAGAAAACCACAGGGGACAGCCAGGCCGGGGAGGGAAGGTAGTCGGGCAAATGTGTGGGTAGAGCTCGGTGAGGGAACAGACAGAATCATAGCGTGGCTGGATTCCCAGGCTGTGGGGCCGGCGGCGGAGGTCCTATGGGGTCGTAATGGGCTCTGAGAGCCGAACTTCTAAGCGTGACTGAATCCTACCCTGGTGGCAGGACTGAGGGAACGGTCGGATATGATAACCAGGCCAGGGGGTGGGGTGGCGTGGAACCGAAGAGAAGTGGGGAGGGCAGCGGAAGGGGTTAAAAAGAACTAGAAGGCTAAAAGCAAATACCCACGCTCAGGTCCAACCCACAGCCTGCTTCCCTTGAAACCGGGTGCTACCCTTGAAACACATGCAACAACAAATGGAATGAAACATCCCCAGCTCTGAAATCACCACCACAAACCTCCTCCTTTACTGCCACTAAGCGCCAAGCACTGTCCTGAGCAACACCTGACAGCGTCCACACCTGCCACAGGCGAACCACAGATGGGCGCAGAGAGATGGGAGGATCTGCTCGATGTTGCACAAAGCCTAGGGCCCCGGTTCAAACTCAGCTCTGTCGGACCCCAAAGCCCTCCGCCCAGTGGCGACCACAACTTTGCACGTGCTTTATTTCATAGGGACCTGTTCAGAAACTGTCTCTTATGTAATTAAGTGTAATTAAAGTGACTGAAAAGCAAGAAACAAACACAGGAACAGTAAGTACCTGGCATCTGAGAAATACTACGTAAACGTTACATAAAAAATTTTTTTTAAATAAACAAACTCTTGCATTGTCCTTTTCAATTTGAGCTGCTGGGACTGCAGGGCTTTATGGGTGCGTTTTCAGACCTCCACATATTCTCTAAAGGAAATGGGGGAGTGGAGTATTTTTATACTGATCTTTTAAGTTAATGCACATCACTTGCATAATGATGAGTCACTTGCATAACTGCCTGTTAACCAAATACTGCTAAAGGACTTCGATGCCTGAGTTTCCAACGCAGTCAGGGCTACTGATTTGGGGGGGCTGCCCTGAGATGCAGGGCAGGGATGGATTTAATGTCAAAAGGAAGCTTCCGAGTCAAGTGTAGGCCGGACAGCATTCCAGCAGGCCGCAGGAAGGAAGGTTTTCCAAGAGCCTGAACTGGGAGAGGCGGCAGGCAAGAGGGATCTCAAGGCACGCTGTGGTCCAGTCGTGACCAACAAAGATAAAAAGAGCCCGAGAAGCGGCACCTGGTACCACAGCCAAGCCGCAGGGAAGGACGCGCTCCAGCCAAGCACCATGGTCACCTTGAATCAATGAAGTTAAGTTAAAGTTCACTGCTTTGGCAGTTTTGTCGTATTTCACTTATAATTTATTTACTTATTTATTTTTTAGCTTTATAGTTTAAAACATAGTAGTCCATGCCTATCTTTAGGCTTGGCACTTATTAAGGAACCACTATAGTGAAAATAATTTTAGGACAATACCGGAATAATTTTTTCCTACGCATGACTCAAATTTGAAAAATGCTCTTTTGGTTTATGTTAAAAATTTGCTGCCCTGTATTCCCAGGTAACAACTACTATTCCAGATTTCAGTGAAGTTTGATTTATTTGAAGAAAGAACCAAATAAAAAAAAAACCTATTAACTGGGGGCAAGATACTGCTTTAGTGTCCAGAAGCCTTACTACCACGAACACCAAAGACTGCTTTACTAGAACTCACTGAAGTGCGTCTTCAGGGTCAAGACACCAAGTGCTACATGGATCGCCCAATCTGCAGTTTGAGGATCCACAGAGATCAGAGCGAAGGTCCCACTAGAACAGAATCCCATTTTATCGTAGTTCTTTTAGCAAACAGACTCATTCCTGTAGCGTCCAGTCATTAATATCTCCCCCAAACTAAAGGTTACAATGCAAGCCAGACATATATGACATGGAATACCCACATCTTCCCTCCAAGCTTTCCTGGACTGTGGGTGGGGTGAAACCCACCAATAGCCTGGGGCAGCAAATTTAGCCTCACGTCACGATCAGATGCCACACTGCCATAAATAATCCTGGAATAAAGGAGCCTGGCCAAGAGCAGCTCCAGTGCTGTGTACATGACAAAGAGGAAATGTGGAAAGGACCAGTGCTACTGAGCCCCCTCTGTGCTCCAGACAGAGGGACTGTGTGCCACGCATCTTAAATGTCACCTCCTCTCTGCCTCACACAAGCTCTGGGATGGAACGCTACCCTCACTTTACAGGGGAGAAAATGGAAGTTGAAACAGAGCCCGTGATGGTCCCAGATCTCACAGCTGGTGGGGGGGTGGCAGGACTCCGCGTCCAAGGCCCACGTTCCCTCCTCTCTGTTAAGCTGCCTGTAATGCAGGCAGGCAACCCTCGTCTGCTGAAGCAGACGCTTCGTCCTTAAAGACTCAGTAAAGCAAAAACTACAAAATAAGGAGCAAGATTAAAAGGCAAAAATGAAGTTTATTTTTATGAATCAAGGACTTATACTGGCTGTGAAGTTAAATTCAGTAACCAGTGTTTTAAACGGACTTCGTATTATGAATGTTAGGATGAAAAGCGTGTCCCTATGAGAAACCGCGTAAAAATGGAAAGACCGCGTTTTACAGTTCCCCAAGAAGTTAGTTGTTAAGCTCATCGTAAGCCAAAGAGCAAAAATTGATAAATATTCACCTGCTTCGTAAAAAAAAAAACCAAAAAAAAAAAAAACAACTGAAGACGAGAGCATAAATAATAGGTAACATTTTCCTCTGGACAGAGGCTTCACCTGGGAAGAGCTGAATGGGTTAGGTAGCGATGAGCTACGAGCGGCGCCTCACGGAGCATCGGAATCTGCGCGGTGGCCTAAGTCTTCATCTCTTTGAGTTTTCTTCCACAGAACTACTCCTTCCTCTAAGTCGCTAGGTAAAGCAGTGGCATAAAAGTCAGAAGGCAACAGGACTTACTTTGGCTCTCCTATCTTGACGCCAGGATGCTGTGTGTAGGCATGGGAATGTGTGCTTGGGGCAGACTTAAACGCCATGGGACAAATAGGACACTTGTAGAAGACTTCACAGTGAGAGCCCTGGATGTGAGACTTCAGAGCGGCCACGTCAGAGTACACGACATTGCAATGGACACACCTGCCAGGAAAACAAACACGCGGTCGTCAGCACGGGACCCTCACACATGTGCACCTTCGCTGTAAAAGTCAGGTAAAATGAGCATGGTTTAATGGCCTCTTTAAGGTTTCTAATGGCTTTTTGGAAGTAAGCTTTGGGGTTTTTTTCTATTAATAACAGATCAAATTATTTTTATAGATTTAAGAAAGAAGATAGTGAAGAAGAAAAAATAAAACTCAAACGGTCTGATTCTTGGGCATCTTTAAATTTTTCAGGAATAAATACCCGAACTCCGGACTGTGAAGACCGATGGATCATGGGGGCTGTATTGGGGCCAATGGACATGGCAAGACCTTACGACCTGTGACCCTGGAGAACACTCCCACGTGCTAGGTTCTCACACCAGGCCCTGGGGTTCCTAACCAATGGCATTTCCAATGGAAGAAATCTTCACTGCCTCAACCTACGTGCCATCAACGGAGGGGCAGAGAGAATAAATCAGTACTGGCATCGAAGCCATGGCCACTGTCTCCTGGTGCACAGTGATGTGGTCAATGTGTCTGGAGGTTAAGGGAGCCTGTGGGGCAGAGAAAGTTAACCACCTAGGTTGTTTATCTCCTGGAAAATAAGTTCAAGCACACTTACTTACATTTGTCTAAGAAATAACATGAATTATAAACTTCTGACAAGTCAACATCACTAAATGAATTCCTCTCCAGTTAACTCCCTGACTTCTTGAGTGTGTAATGATTGGATTAGCTCAAGAACTGATCACATCTAGTCCCACAGAAACCAGCTCTGGCACTTAAGATACGTTTCCCCCCAACCTCATCTTTCTCGTGCAGGGACTCTCAACAACACTTACGGACACATCCATTTGATGACCTCACCATCCTTTGTTCACGCCTGAAAACTACTTGAGGGTAGGGTCTGTGGAGACAAACCTGTAATGCACCTGAGCGGACACGCTCCTGGAAGTGAAGGTGGGAGCTGGCTTCAGGAACGAGGACTGTGGACAGGGCCTGCCTTCCAGCGGGCAGGGCTTGATCATTTCTGCATTAGTCTCAGGTACTTCCATCCTTGGAACCTCCCTCCTGAATTATGGGGATGCCAAAGTCACACAGGACTGGCCTTATTTGAAGCATGTGGGTTCTATAAAGGGTGCCATGTTAAGCTTCGCAAGTATTTCATACAAATCGTAATTAACGCATTCGCGTTTTAAATGACTTAAGGCGTAATGTTTGGCAACCCATATATTAAAGATACTAAATAATAATAGAATAATTAAGAAAGCTCCATTATCTTATCTACTTGAACTACTACTTTCAGCTTTAAAGCCACCCAACCACACTGAAATTATTTTGGGTTAGACTGAACTTGTGTTGTCTTGAACAGGCTACTGATCTCTGGGCGAATGTCTCATTTGTAAAATGAGAAGAGTTGAAACTCAAGCACTTTTTAGTTCTTCCCGACCCTGAAGCCTAGGATTCCTACGAAAGAGGAAGATCACATAAAACAAAAATGGGTTCCTAATGTAACAGGAGGATCCTCTACATTAGCATCATAAACAGAAAAACTTTCCCATCAAGGGTAGGAAGGTGGTGTTCAAAGAGTCGAGACCCAGGAAGGGGAAAAAGAAACAAATTCTCGACATTCTCTCAAGTCGCCTGGACCGGAAGATTTGATCTTGAAGAAAACAAGCAGGAAGCTAAAGGATCTAGACAACAGTTGAAGGAGAAGTAGCTAAGTCATGGTAAAAAAAGCATCAGGGAGTCCAAGGAAAAACCCTCATCACCATGAGGAAAGAAAGCAGAGAATTTAAAAACAAAGCAAGAAGAGAAAGAGTTGTAGAATACCTGCTGACGGATGCAAGAAAAGTTTCAGGGGCTACAGAGGCCAAGTGGGAATGGAAATGAGACAGACAAATAGAAGACAGAATTTGTAGAGTTCATACAGTATCTTAATGCTACTAAAAATCCAGCCTATGAATATTTCATATACCCGAGGTCCTCTGTGTTCTAGGTACCAATCAAGTTTCTCTTTATGTAAAAAAAAATATACATTTTTTTATTTTTAAAAATCTTTTTTAATGTTTATTTATTTTTGACAGAGAGAGAGACAGACAGACAGAGCATGAGCGGGGGAGGGGCAGAGAGAGGAGGAGACACAGAATCTGAAGCAGGCTCCAGGCTCTGAGCTGTCAGCAGAGCCCCATGCGGGGCTCGAACTCACGAACTGTGAGATCATGACCTGAGCTGAAGTCGGACGCTTAACCGACTGAGCCACCCAGGTGCCCCCCACAAAAAAATTTTTTTTAACGTTTACAGTATACAGTCCTATAAACCCCCTTTCTAGATCCCCTTGATCCAATGGATCAAGAAGTAGGAAAATTCATAGAAACACTGGACTTTTACCAAATCAACCGGGAGTTGGGAGTGACCCACTCAGTACCTGGGAGATACAATATACCTAATAACAAGGCACACTGAGTCACAGAGGCGAGGGAGGCCGGAGAGCCATGCTGAACTTCTCTGGCCAAAGAAAAATCAAATGGAAAATGATGAAGTGCAGAGTCAAAAAGGAGGGGGGAGCCATTACAAGGCCAAGAGGCTGCTAAGTCCCTATCAAGTATTAGGCTGGACGGTTACTTGAAATAGCAGGAAAAAAACAAAAAACAAAAAACAAGGTTAATTTTTTTTCTCCCACCTAAAGAGGTAAACGTGAACTAAGCAGAGTACACACGTGGTCATATCTTCACAGCCTCATGTCCAAGAAAAAAAACCTGTCTTAAACACAAAAGTCTTAGAAATTCCAAGTGCCAAATTTAAGTAACTCTGTGAATGGGGCAAGGGGCGGGGGGGGGGACGCAAGGGATGGGCTTTTCCGACTGAGCTGATGACTTTTGGCCTGACTGCCAGCTTGTTTTAATTTAGGAAAGACACCAGGAATAGCGAAAAGTGCAGAAGTCCTACTTCCTCTATTCATTCCAGCCCAAGTTTACTTTCGTTCTACCGGAAAAATAAACATTTGAGGAAAAGTCTGGCATCTTTTTGAGAGAATAGCACGGAGACGATGTGGCAGAACTGCTTTCCGTTGCTAAACAAAGAACCCAGCGATAATCGTTTCAAACCATGGGGTGAGAACCAAAGCATCGCTGCGTGTGGGTTCTGTGGAGTCAAGGGCACCTGCGACGTGTGACTTTCCTCCCGGGCACTGAAAGCATGCATTCAGATTATCCTGTTCTACTCGGTCACACCCCAGCGGAGACGGACCTCGGACAGCACACTGAGGTTATAGACAGAGGCACCATGGCATAGGGAGAATACATGAATTGCCATAAAATTAGTGGCTAAACTGGCATACACAAAAAAAAACAAAAACCAAAAAAACTCTAGTTCCGTAATTTCCAAACCAAACGCTTCCTACTCGGGTAGATCCCAATGCATCAGGCAGGTGTGCTTCACAGGTTTGGAGGCAGGAGGTAAAAATGGGCACAAAGTCTCTGTTAGCGTCAGAAAAAAGCACAGAGCACCGAGGAACCGCTGATCCTGTACCCTAAGTGTCACTGAAATAAAGCCATCAAATTATACCGACTAGACTTCATTTTTATAAAATATCATAACTGCATCATAACTAAAAGATATCACTGTGTATTAACAGTCTAACGTTAAAGTGACAGGCAACCAAACGCTTAACACACAGTACAGTAATACCTCTATTAACAAAGACACTGTGTATCAGTAACCTGTTCTCTGGGCTGACCTTTGTTGGGTCGAAATATAAAAGGCACAGGAATGTGTTTCGGAAGGTCACAGAGCGGAAGATAAAGTTCAAGCTCATCGTCACTCAATACCAGCTAAATGAACATGAGATTTGCCAGACGTTGTAAAAGACGAATCTGAGAGTCTCAGGGGGGCGGTGAAAAGGGCCATAGCTAAGATGTACACAGACGAGGGAAACGGCCCGGACTTGGGGAATGGGGAAAAAGGGATAGAGGGAGGTTGTCTGGGGCCTGGGGTGGAAGGTTCTTCCACAAAGAGCAAAGTGAGGAAAGGACAAACACCCAATCCTTGGACATGATGAAATACAAGTAAGGGACCATGCACCCTTTGTGTTCTGATCAGAGGAGATGTGTTAAGAGGCAGAGAGATGCATGGTACCCTTACAGGGGTTAAAATGCACAGAGCGTGACCACAGAGGGATGCTGGAAAGGGTGCAGGAAGAAAAAGCCCGAACAGGTCATCAAAGCCGAACCTGGCCCCATGCACGGTTTGGGCTGGAAGGACAGGCTCCGTTTACCCTCAGCTCTGGGGGGACCGGAGGGCCAATACCACAAGGATTCGAAAGGATCAACTCGACCACCAACAAACTAGGCTCCCAGGGGATCTGTTAATTGAGGTATCACTGTGTGACCCCGAAAACCGTGCGCACAGACCATTCGCGATGCTGTGCGGTTACAGGTGAACAGGCTTTACTTGCACGGAAGCAAACGATATACTGACCGAAAACCAACTCTCCGCGTGTAGTGCAGACAGTTCTTGGTGACGTGGCTCTGGAAGTGCACCGACCTGCAGATGGCCCCGCACTCGGGGCAGGTGTAGGGAGATTTGTGCTGATGGATTCTCTGGTGTGATGCGTAACTGCACTGGTTAGGAAGCAGCATCTGGCAGACAGTGCAAGTCTTCTAGATAAACCAAAGGGGGAGACAGGGTTGGTCCTACGAAGTATTTGCTAATAGGCAAAGCAGCTCGGTTACACCCCACAACAACTGCACGTGGCTCGTTTCAAATGCTGCTATCACGGATTCCAAGTCCCAGGAAACCGCAAACTGAGAAGTTACAACCTTCAACGTAACGGCCCTTACCCCGTGCAATCAAAACGATACTGTGCTGCACGGTCAGGGTCATCCCAAAGCATGCCCCAAAACATGAGGTTAAGAGAACGGCAGCTTCGGGGAGACTTCCAATTTTGTTACGTTTGCATTTTGTTTATTTAGTGCAGAGAAGGGGTATTACAGGAGATATTCTTGCAAATTACCGTAGCAAATCAACTTTAATGTGTAATTACACGTTGACAGGCATCTATCTATCTCCACAGTAGCCAGTTCCCACAACTCATAAAAACTTTCTCCAGAATAATAAAAAATTAATTAGAGACTAATCCCGTTTTTTTTCTTCCTTTCTTTCTTTCTTTCTCCCCCGTCACTTCTGTTATCTGAAATCTAAAATACAGAAATGCAAAAGCATGGCCACAGCAATTAGTTGTTCTTTTTCCACTTGAATTGGTCTTTCAATGGACGAGCTGGACATTAGAGGATTTATAATTCAAAGCAGCGAACTCAAATTCAGAGACATAAATTTAGACATTAAACTGAACCTTTATAGAGCTTAAAATCTAATCACATAGGACATCAAGACAGAAATGCTCTTTGGAAAAGACCCCACATTTAACTAACCAGGAAAAACTGAAACACGCTGTTTTTTATCCTGTTAGATGTAAGTGGTAAACATGGCATATTTTTAAAACCCCAAAACAGAAAACTTAAGGTAAATATAAAGGGTCCACTCCAAAAATAAACCTACCATAGCAGGAGGTAAAATGTGTTTAAATTCCACTTAGCCATTCATGCAACAGGTACCTACGACCTTCCAAAATGCCCAATTGGTACTAAAGCCCGTTACAGAAAGCCTCATAATACAGACTCCAGCTAAGACTCAAAATGATCTTTTAAACTGATGACAGCGTTGTAAAATTTTAAGAAGACTTTTTCTTTTAAGCCTTTGACTCAAGCCCCCCAAAATTAAAGTTTACACTTCTGAGCGATTGAAACTACGGAAAACCAGAAAACTCACTTGAACATTCTGTCTGGGTCTCCTCCTGAAAGGACTAAAATACAAACTTTATCCCACAAAATGTTTATTATAATCACAAAGTAAGAACATTACAGGCAGCTTTGAGGAGGTTAGCGTCATTTAAAAATAGTGTTCCTTTTCTAATAACACATAGAGCAAAGGTGAAAACAAGCCACAACAAGGGAAACCAATTCACAGCTTCATGCATTAGAAGATCCTGGTGCCGTCTACATTATCACAGGTAATCACTGGTTTCTTTGAACTCAAGTCTTCTATTTGCTTTCGCCACGCGGTCATTAATCCCAGGCAGTGAATTACACCATCTGCTTTTCCACGGGCTCCTTAGATATAGACCCCATTCCACTAGAGGCCGAGTGGTGAACTAAGTACTTTACATACATTTAAATACAACATCCCATTTAATTCTCATCATGATCTATGAAATAGGTAAAGGAGATCACTGGGAAGCTGTGTACATTTTGGGACCTGAGAGCTTATTGTCTCATCTGTTACAACCGCCTGACAATTACGTTGGGATACGAGGGGACACCCTCTCCACAGCTTCTCTTTGATCTAAAAGCAGCGTGGTCATGCTATTTTTATAAGAGGGGGGAAAAACAGCAACACAAATAAAAGAACATCTAAAAAGGAAACAAAGTCTGCGTTCCAGAAATGCTCAAAATAACTTTCACATGATCTCGTGTCAAGATAGATCAACACATATCCTTCACGATACATATAAAATTCACAATGAATTATTCACTCATATATTTATAATACATACATAACTGTATAAACAGTCGCGGAAATACTGGTGAGTGAAAAGGTTTTGTTGCCAGCAGGTTACCTAAGGTAAGTATCGAAATGATTCAAATTCAGGAAGAGATTTTGCGAACTACTGAGTGTTCTTTACAACAGAAATCTTGAACTGCAAAGACTACGAAAAATGCGTTAGAGCAACAGACACCAACAACTGACATTTCGATACCGACCTTGCTCGTACCCGCTTCCCGGGGCGGGGAAGCGTTTCCTTCGTGACACCCCGTGGGACGGGGCTGTGGGGCCCGTGGGGCTCTGTGAGGGCTGCTCACGGCCCGTGTACCCCCCCCCCCACCTCCCACCCCAGCCGCTGCCTAGCTCCGGGCACCTGCCCTCCATTTCCCCCCACTGAGGGTGCTCACCCCACTCTAGACACAGAAGTTCAAGGAGAAAGTGGGAGCCAGGATGTACTACTGACCCAACTCAAAACACTTCCGTAGTTTGCAATTCCTGGGAGAATTCAGTCCCCGCGGAAGCACGCTGGATTAAGACCTGGTCTTCAGTTTACACACACAGATACGTGTATATTCGTGCACATACGCTACGTTTACTCCCGCGTTTGTCTCTGGGTTCTCGCTTCCACTCCCTGCCTTCGTTCCACTTCGAGAAAAAGCATGGTATTCTGGTTGCAGACATTCTCCTCCTTGATGTCAATAGTTTTAAACTCACATGACTAGTACCTAATGGGGCTCCCTGGAATTTTTTTTTTGTTTCACTCTCCCTGCTTTAGATAACGCTATTACACCCCCTGCTTCCCAAGATGGTGGTGCATTTTCACAGCAGCAAGGAGAACAGCCCATTAGCCTTTCTGGGATGCTCTGAATTCATGGCAATGGCACCCAATCTCTGGATTGAGGGCAATATTAGCAAGGGGGCAAGCCAGGATTTCTCTGTGGTCTAAAAGAATGACTTTTCTTCCTTTTTCTTAATCAAAGGAACTAAAATAGGTCTTAAAACTCTACTTCTCTGCTATACAAGTTGAGGGTATTTACAAGAAGATGAAGCAGTTTAATACCTACGTCTTGATTAGAAAAAAGTATACAGCTGACCCTTGAACAACGTGGTTTAAACTGCGCGGGTCCACTTGCGTGGGGATTTTTTTTACAGTACGGTGTTGCAGTGTATTTCCTCTTCCTTGTGATTTTAACAGTTTCTTTTCTCTAGCTTTATTATAAGGACACATACGACATTCAGAACACGTGTTACTCAAAATCAAGTCTTTACATTATCGGCCAGGCTTCCGGTCAACCACGGGCTATCTATCAGTAGTTAAGTTTAGGGGGCACCAAAAGTTATACGTGGATTTTTGACCATGTGGAGGGCCCATGTCCCTAACCCCCCACGTTGTTCAAGGGTCAACCGTAATGAAATGCACTTAAATGGTTTCATGTGTCTTCTGACGTTTTACTTCCATCATCTGAAAAAGGAGAAGTATTTTCAGTACTGAGTTACTAAACAGCTAACTGTCCACAGTCTCTGGGGCAGACTCATTTGCTCAGAGAACTGCTACTTTTTAAAGATACGACCTCTCAATGGTCAAGTAACACGAGCAGGCTATAGGAAGACAAAGCTGAACAGGAATCACACTCCATACGTGACGATTACTTGTCCTGTGCCCTCTCTGCCCCATCTGGGCACTGCCACCGGCAGCTGGCACCTGGGAGGAGGGGGCCGGGGCGCGTCCCGGCCCTACTGAGGACTCAGGTGTGCCCGGGCTTAGCGTCCTCCTCGCACCCACAAGGAGTCATCTGAGTAATGAGGAAAACAACTCTGTGTGTTTCGATTCACGTTCTAAGGAGGAAAAACACCCTGGGAAAGATGAGAAAAGCTGGAGAAACAGAGTAAATACACCGTGTCTTGTGCTTACGTTTCAAACAGACCAAAGCCGGCAGCTGCCTGCAACAGTGGGCCTGAAGTTCAAAACACCGCCGATTTAACAGCCCCCGTGCTGCACAAACGGTTCCTGCCTCGCGGACAGTTTTGTAGCCTTCGGCCTACAGCAGAATTACCCCCCCCCACCCCGCCCCAAAATAATACCAGTAATAACAAAGTACTCCAGTTGGTTTTCTGGCTTTCACGATGAGAATACGGACAAGGCGTTTCATTCGCCATCTCCCTTAACCTGGCAAGGACATGATGAAAGATCTCTAGCAGGAATGACTATACATATACTTTTGTTTCCAAAGCCAGTGGGTTGTGGTGGTTTTGTCCTCGCATCATTCTGCTACACTACAATCTCCTGGTAAGAGCTGACAGTTAAATGAGAAAGTTTACAGAAAGGCAGAGGGTCAGCACATGCAACCTACTGAGAGAATAATCACGGGAGAAAGGGTTGATCACGCTAAAATGCAAACTGGGACAGGACTAAGCCGGCCAGAAGTGAAATTAAGCGCTTAGGAGAACAGGACCAAGCAAGAGTCAGGAGTCTACAGCGAGTAATGTGTTGGGCGGGCGAGGGCACTGAGGTGGGCTCCACGGTTTCCAGAAGTGGCTGCCTGAAGCACAGCATGTCTAGGAACGAGGGCTGGGCGGGGCTGCTCAAGAAAATTTAATATACTTGGCATGTCGTGCTAATGATGCCCAGAAACTAAACTGAATCGGCAAGCCCTTGCAAATGCAGGTCACTGCACCAAAGTCACCTCTATCTGCTGGCCTGGCTAGAAGCCAAGAGTCCATTCTCATATAATTCTTATGGTCTCTGCCACCGTAAAACGCTTCTGTACCTTCGGTTATCAGTGTGACAAAGCGGAAAGAACGATGAGCCAGCTAGAACACAATCTCGCCTTGAGTGCCCCTCCTGCCACTCACTGGGCATTTGTTTCCCCAACTGTAAAACAGAAGGGTTGACCACGGGACCTGTAACATTCTCGGATTCTAATGCTGGTGTCAATTCTACCCATTAAGAGGTTACTACGGTAAGCACTTCCAGTCTGCACTTGGCTCAATTCGGTCGCGGCTTCACGGGGAGGTGAAGCAGTGACATTCCAATACATTGGAGTATCAATTATTAAAACTACAGATGTCAGTTCTTAAATACTTCACGGAGAACAGGGAAGCTGCCCCACCCCTCCGCCTACTCCCCCAAAGTAGGGATTCTTATCATCACACAGGTGGGAATAAAAACCTCCAACCAGGCCAGATTTACTGCTGTTACAAGTCAAGGGCACACGGGGCTCCATTTTCATTGCACTGCTGGGTTGCACGTGGTGGGGCGAGGAAAAGGATCCACCCAAGGTTCTCTGCCAACCTACCCTCTCCTTAAGCTGCTTGCTCCTCTGGGCGACGGGCAGACACGGGCAGGGCAAGCCGGGCCAAGCGTGCCTGGGGTCCCCCTGCCGTCACGCGTCAGAGTGTGACGGGATTCTGTGACTTGGGTTCTGCCTTGGGGAATGTGGGGCCGTGGGCCTCGGGCTCAACCATACCTTCCAACCCAGCTCTTAGCAGAGACCTGCACCAGCGGGTGTGCTGGGCATGGGGCCGGTTCATAATAAAGTGGCACTCTCGACTCTCGGAGGTAATCAGTACTTTTGTACAGGCTGACCGCAGAACATCCGTGGGAAGGGAGTAGTTGGGAGGGCAGAATTCAGCAAAGGCCACCTAAACCTTACTTCACCTCGATGCATTCTCTTAAAGGTTTCCAAGGCTAAACACACACATGCGGGAAGGCGCTGGGAGGACATCAGGCGCGTGCAGCCACGGCTGGGTTAACAGAAAGACCTTTTGCTTCCGGGACGACCCGTTCAAACAGCAACAGGGGTCAACATCTAAGTGGGGAGAAATGGAGAGATGAACGGGTGATGGTGGCTGCACGCAGCCAAGAAAAAGGCTGTTCCCAGGAGCAAGGCTGGGGTCTTCAGAGGCGGGGCTCCCCAGACGACAGACGGAAAAGACGAGAGTCACCACCTCATTCCTAACGGCTCTCGCAGGTCGGCTAAGGATGAGGATATGTGCTCTGGGCAGGGGAAATGTCTGAGATGCAAAGACTTCGGAGAGAAAGCCCGGGGGGTCAAATGGGTTGCTGTCCTCCCAGGACACCTAGTTCCAAAACTCGAACGAGAATCACAGGCTGGAAGCCTCAGGCTGAGCCTAACGACGGAATCAGTCCTTGAAGACGGAGCAGCCGCACAGGGTGTTTTCAGAGTGAACACAAGTACCTTTCCCTGTTCCTTCCACCAAGCACAACTCCTGGACATCATCTACGAAACAAACACGAAGAGACTCTAAGAGGCCTTTGGCAGGCTGGCTAGGGATCTCAGGACCCTAGCAATGACACGGTGGGGAGTTCTCTGGGTTTCTTTTTGCCTCGTGTATCCCCAGTTTGGAGCTGAAGAAAGCGGCAACTCGGAAACACCAATAGGTAGAGACAAAAAAGAAAGAAAGTCCCCAACAAAAGCCCGCTATTTCTGGCCAAAGCAGCAGGAAAGGGGCAGACTAACAACACAGAAAACTTTTAGACAGTTACTGCTCTACTCCAGCCACGTACCGCAGGAAACACTGTGGCCCCACACCCACCATGCCAAGTGCAGGTACAGCCCAGACCTCCACCCTTTCACAGCTGGGTGTTGTCCCCACACCCTTGCCCAGATGGTGGCAGAGAGAGCCAGTAGGGAAGTGGGGCTTCCACCCCTACCAGCCCAGATGGTTTAAAAAAAACAAAAAAACAAAAAACTCCAGGCCCAGATGGTTTCACTGAAGAATTCTACCAAATATACATATACATATATATATATATTTTTAAATGAATACTAACTGTACAGTCTCTTCTAGGAAATAGAAAAGAATTCCTGTCAGTGCATTATTTAAAGCTAACATTAACCTGTCCAAAACCAACCAAAGAAAGTTAAAAAAAAAAAACTACATGAATTCACACGTAAAACTCTAACACAAAATATCAGCTGATAAAATTCACAATATATAAAAAGAATTACATAGCCTGACCAAGGGGAATTCATTCCAGGGATGCAAGGCTGGTTCAATACCTGAAAAGTCACCCAAAACATGGACTCCAATAAATGAGTTCAACGAAGTCATGAGGTACATGACAAATACAGAAAACGTAACTGCATTTCAACATATCGGCAATGAACATGTGAATGCTGAAAAGTACAATACCATTTACAATTGTTAGGAAGGAAACGAGAGAGCAAAACGACACTCAGAGGACATGTATGACGAAAACCACAAAATGATAACAGAAATCAAAGATCTAAAAATAAATGGAGAGACATTCTGTATTCATGAACTATAAGACTCAACCACAATAAAGATACCAATTCTCCCCAAACTGATATACAAGTTTAATGTAATTCCTATCAAAATCCCAACAAGATTTTTTATGGATATGGACACGGCTATTCTAAAATTTATATGGCAAGATAGAACTAGAATAGCTAAAAAAGTGTGAGTGTCAACTATCCTTTTACTTAAAAAAAAAAAAAAACTATTTTGAGGGAAAAAAAAGAATAAAAACTGGAGGTATCTGTGTTTCAAGACCAAGACTGGATTTCAAGACACTTTACAGTCACTACAATCAAGACTGCGGTGTTGGTGGAGGGACAGACATGTTAATCAACGGAACAGAACACAGAACCCAGAAATAACCACACACAAATATGCCCAACTGAGGCACGCCTGGCTGGCTCAGTCGGTAGAGTGTACAACTCTTGATCTTGGGGGTGGGAGTTCGAGCCCCACGCTGTTAAGTATAGAGCTTACTTTAAAAAAAAAAATGCCCAACTGATATCTGACAAAGGTGCCAAGGCAACTGAACAGAGGAAAGACAGCCTTCTGGACAAATAGTATTAGGGAAAGAAGACGTGCATGGGGAAAACAGACGGCAGCAGAAAACTCAGTGTAAGTCTCATACCTTATACAAAAACTAACCCAAGTGGATCGTGGTCTTACACGTGAAACCTAAAACCATACAACACTTAGGTAAAAAACACAGGAAAAAATTTTTCAGGATCTGGAGCAAACAACAGACTCAACACCAAAAGCACAAGCTCTAAGAGGGAAAACTGTGCTGGACGCCCTCAAAGCTGAAACCTTCTGCTCTGCCGAAGATCTGCTTAAAGATGCATAAGGCTCAACTGTACTTCTGTAAAACCTTCTTAAAAGATGGAAAGACAAGCCACAACTGGGAGGAAAGACTTGCAACCACATACCCAACAAAGGACTAGTATCTAAAATACAACAAGAAGTCTTAAAACTCAACAGTTAAAACACACGCACTCAACCTAATTAGAAAACAGGCAAAAGTGACATTTCACCAAAAAGGATATACAGAGGGCACATAAACAGATGAAAAGTATGTTCTAGGAGCGCCTGGGTGGCTCAGTCAGTGAAGCGTCCGACTTTGGCTCAGGTCATGATCTCACGGTCCGTGAGTTTGAGCCCCGCATCAGGCTCTGTGCTGATGGCTCGGAGCCTGGAGCCTGCTTCGGGTTCTGTGTCTCCCTCTCTCTCTGCCCCTCCCTGGCTCGTGCTCTGTCTCTCTCTCATTCGTAAATAAATAAATAAATAAACATTAAAAAAATTTTTTTCTAAAGCTGGTGAGGATGCAGAGAAACTGGACCACTCATGCACTGTCCGAGGAATAAGAAACGGTTCAGCCATTCTGGAAGAGTTTCTTAAAAACATAAATGTGCAACCAGCATACGACCCACCAACTGTCTACCCGGGCTTTTATCCCAGCAAACTCAAACTTAGGTCCACACAAAAGCCTGTGCACAAGTGTTTATAGCAGCTGTATTCAAAATACACCCCACGCTGGAAACAATGCAGACATCCTGAGAAGACTGAAAGGTGTACACCCTGCGGTACGACCTTGGATGGACCACTACTCAGTGGTTTGAAAAAACAAACTACTGGTCCACGCTAGAACCTGGACGCATCTCCAGGGAAGGAGCCGGTCCCCAAAGGTTACATATGGTGTGGCTTCATTTATAAAGCATTCCTGAAATAACACCACCTGTAAAGATGGAGAAGAGATTAGTGGTTGCTGGGGGTTAAGCGGCAGGTAGGGGTGGCTCTGAAAAGGCAGTATGAAAGTTCCCAGTGGTTATGGAAATATTCTACAGATTCACTGCAGTGATGTCTATATCCTGTTCTACAGGTTTGCAGAGTACTACTGGGGGAGAGTAAATAAGCGATACACAGGATCTCCGTATTGTTTTACATGAATCTAAAATCATCCCAAAATAAAAAGTTTAACTTTATGGTGCCTGGGTGGCTCAGTTGGTTGAGCGTTCAACTTCCTCTCAGGTCACGATCTCACGGAGCATGAGTCTGAGCCCCACATCAGGCTCTCTGCTGTCAGCACAGAGCCTGCTTTTGATCCTCTGTCCCCCTCTCTCTCCACCCCTCTCCTGCTGGTTCATTCTCTCTCTCTCTCTCTCTCTCTCTCTCTCTCTCTCCCTCTCTCCCTCTGTCAAAATAAACAAATCAACTTAAAAAGAAAAAGTCTGGGGTGCCCGGGTGGCTCAGTCAGTTAAGCATCCGACTTCAGCTCAGGTCATAATCTCACAGCTTGCGAGTTCAGGCCCCGCATTGGGCTCTGTGCTGACAGCCCGGAGCCTGGAGCCTGCTTCAGATTCTGTGTCTCCCCCTCTCTCTGACATTAAAAAAAGTTAAAAAAAAAAAAAAAAGTTTAATTAAGAAAATTCAGTGATTTGAGAAAGAAGACCAGAACGTCAGCACAGAACACTGGAGCAGTAATCAGGTAAAACTTTGACATGATTATGGTAATTATAAGTAGAGGTGGGGCGGGGGGGGGGGGGGGGGAGGGAAGGCAGGGAGGAGGGCAGGAAGGACATTCCCGCTGCTCGTGAAGTAGTACACCTGTCTCTAGGCCCGGTCAAGTCAAAAGCTGGCAGGCGATGAATGAGGAGTCGTGGACCTGTGAGTCCTGCGAGAGCCCACAGTCGCGCCCTTGAACCTTCAAAATCAACGGCGGCAGTAGGGTCAGTGCAGGAGTCGGCTGTGGACGGTTCCCTACCTAAGACTGCTGTGCAGGCGGGGGAACCCTGCCCGGGGAAGGGCTCGGGAAAGCCAGGAGAGAAAGCCGGCGGCTTGCAGGCACGGGACTAACCTTCCGCTGAATTCCCATTCCAGAAGCAAGAGCAGGGGTGGGAGCCACAGGGGTTCCCTACTCGGGGGAGGCAGTCCACTCTCTCAGTTCACGGGTGGATCACCAAGAACGTGGAGGTCAGAAGAGAAGAGGAAAGTACACGTTTTAAACACCTGGCCGCGGCAGGCAAGAGGGGAAAGACGGGGTTCGGGAGAGAGACTGGTACTTGAGGTGCCATTAGCTCAGCTTCCACGTTCTGTTAGAAGACGAGTGTTAAGTGCCCTTCTCGGGGAGGGGCCGGTTCACACAGCCAGACTGGTTTTTCCCAACGGAAGTCCACAAACTGTGAACTGGCCAAGAGTCTCGTGAACGGCAAAGCGGAGAAGACACAATGAAGAACCTTCCCTCTTCTCTCTTCTGTTCTTCCCGTCTGCGGCCCCCAGCTCTCCCACCAGGGTCACCTGATCCCGCACCGGGTGACAGCAATGGGTGAGGACCCCTCCTGGCTTCCGCTGCATTTGAGGCCAGCACAGCAACGTCCCGGACTATGGAACAGACTCAGGGTGGGCTTAATTAAACCGAGCGCTGACGAAGCGGCAACGTTCCCACAGACCACCGCGCAGGCTGGGCCGCTGAGCGAGAGACAAGGCTGGCCGCCTGGGTCTGCGGGAGAACCCTCCTCTGGCCTAGTCGGAGAAGAACGGCGATGAAGAAGGGGGGCCTTCTGGGCAAGGACTCCAGTAAGAGAAGGGGAGATGGGGAACAGGAGGAGGAGACCACGGGACACGTTTATGTTGCCAACCAGTCACATCTGGATGTGCAGGCAGCCAAGGCTTCCGAGTATAAATATGAGCTGAGTGGACACTTAGCCAGGCAGAGGTGGGGAAAGAAAAGACAACAGGGGGCGGTAGGGGGGGAGCAGAATAAGGGGAACGTTCAGCTCAGTGCATATTTGGCCCTAGAGTTAGCTATTCTGCCATGACTCATTCCCAAGTATTCCAGGTGAAACACGTGAGCTACTCTATACACTTGTCCCAGCAAAACGCAGAAGTCGAGGCAAAGCGACCACACACACACACACACACACACACACACACACACACACACACATGATGTAAATCTCCTTCCCCGAGGGAAATCTCCACCCCAGTTTGACGCTAGTTTGGCTGGTGAGCCTCAACGGTCAACGGAGAACAAAAACTAGGGGAATACACGGAAGAAGGGAAAGTCCTTTCTCTGAGCCCACGTCCTTTCCCCTCCGAGAAAACAAAGGTTCCCCAAGAGAACAGACTACGGGAGGGCAGCTCCAAATGCCAGATCCTGACCAGCACGCAGGGGTGAGGCGAGACGTGAGGAGAACCCTGTGAAGCCAGGACTCACCCTGCCACGCCACGGAGAGTACCAGCGGACGTAGAAACAAGGCAAGAGAACAAACAGAATGAAAGAAATGGGTTTGTTTGTTTTTAACGCTATCCTTTTAAGACACGAAGAAACAGGACCCTTCTGATGAAGCAGTGACGAGGTCAGAGGGCACCCAGAAAGACCCCAGGCGCTGTCACAAGGACACAGTAGAAGAGCTATGTCAGCCGCCGCCTGCCCGAACTAGTCGGCCGCTCTGTGGAGCGCTCCACTGTCTGGGCCAAGGACACGTAACATCCAATGCTGCAAGGATGCTCTCAAAACTCTCTACCATTTCCACCTCCACTAAACTGCAAATCCAGAGAACAAAAAATTATTGAGGTATTCTTGATCTTTTGTTCCCCAGGCTCAAATCCTACAAAGAACTCAGCAGCGGCCCTTGAGGAAACTGATCGCGGCGGCTCTAAGAGACCTCTGGAGCACAGCATCAACCTCAGGCGACAAGACAGCGGCAAATAAAGGAAAGCGGATCACCACTGGGTCTTCACAAACAGAAGTCTGAGCCAGTAGTGGCGCAAACTAGCACCCCCTTCCAATTCCTTGAGTTTCCTCGTTTGGACAATAAACCATACAGTCTCTCTAGCCTGAATTTGGTTCATTCAACACGTTCAGTTAGTTCCAAATGGTAAGTATCACATATCTGTAAAACGCACTGATCGATCCATTGGCCAAATGGTGGCTCATGGAGAGAAGACGATGATAGGAGATAAAAGGGCTCACTGACGTCCACTGTGACCTGCATGTCACCAACATCAACCTACACCTCAGCGCCCAAAAAGATAATAAATAAATAAAAATAAAAATGAAAAGCTATGAAGAAACGCGAAGGCATTCTGTTCAAGCGGAGATGGTTTTCCACTTGCAGGTTAAATTCATCATACTGGGGACTATTACTGAACGTACTTCTGGACCAACGTCTCTCGTAAGCAGGCACACCATGTTAAGTGGGTACCGGTAAGTCTGTTTAACTGTAAAAGGCAGTAATTATAAGTAACAGGAATTTTTTTTAATCCCCAAACTGTCATTAATAACCAGGAACGCTGGTGATGTAACCTGATTTGAACACCTGATACAATGGCAGGATACTACAATTGGCCCCATCTCAGACCTCCCACACATATACCGGTGACCCAACAATTAAGAACGCGTTTATCCCACATCTAAGGCGCCATAACTCAACTAGTACAGAGAGTTTCTGTCAAAAAAGACCTTGTCTTCCAAAGACGTTGTTTGTAAAATGAGACTCGTTATTTCAACGTTGTTCAAGCCTCCGAAGACAATCCTTTCCCTCGTGCGCTCACACACACACACACACACACACACACACACACACACACGTGCACTCCCATTTAATTGAGTTCCCACCCCTAAAATCAAGGGCATCGTCTAGAGCACTCATGTCTACAGATCTGTCACCGAAACACCAAAATGTAAGGGATACTCTACTTGTCCACTCGTATCTGCAGCCTGCTGGAAGTGTGTGGCCAGCGACGTCTCGTCCTGGAAAACTTCGTTACACTCCAAACATTTCAGACTATGCCTGCAGAGCTTGGATGGGTCTTCGTCTAGAGGCATAGCTGGAATGATGGGTGTGCTGGAGGGAGCGGATATGACTGTCCCGGTGATGCCAGCCTGAATCTTCGTTACAGTGTGTGTGCCGGCTCCCGCGGAGCCTGGAAGAGCAGAGGACGAAGCGGAAGTATTGCTCGACGGAGAGACAATCATCTGATCGGCTGGGACTGGCTTTAAAATCAAGTGGGAGCACTGCATCACAACCCCCTTTTCCTTGTGCCCGCGGGCGTGGGAAAGGAGACTGCACTTGTTGTAAAAAACGAGGTTCTTTGTACAGTGGTTACACGTCACTTCGATGCGCACGCTGCGTCGGTCGTAGTGCTGGGTCAGACTCTTCTCCAGGGCAAAGGAGTCGCCACACTCCAAGCACTTGTACCCGCGGGTCGGTAACGTGATGCCTGCGTTGGCAGGAGGACTGAGGTTGGGGATGTAAACTGGGACCGGGTTGACGCTGCTCAGCACCTTGTTGAAAGCTTCCACCACGGAACTCTGCAAGGAGGACACCACCTGGACCCGAGACACCTTTTTGGGTGGTTGCGAGGCTGCTGCATTGATTATTGCCTGCTTTATTTGCTGCTGAGGTTTGGTTAGCACTTGGCGGAGCTCGGAGGTGGCCTGGGCGCCCTGAGGCAGAAGGTTAAGGTTGGCGAGGTGCACAGTCTTTGGCACGAGTTTGGCGTTGGCCAGGCTGGATGCCGGCACCACAACGGTTTGCTGCTGGATGGCATTGGCGGCTTTGATGATGGCGCTGCTGGCGCTCTGAACAGAGGCAGCGGATATGACCGTGGCTTTGACCGTCGTGTTGTTAGCGAGCTTCAAATTAATGACTTGGGATCCCGCCGTCTTCACGGCGGACACTGGGAGGAAGGCGGTTGCCACGGGCTTGATGGTGACCTGTTTGGGGGTCAGCTCCGCAGGGGCGACTGCGTTGGTGACCACCGCCGACTGCAGAGGCGCCCTGGGCGGGGAGGAGAGGACGGCAGCCGAAGCCGGAGAGGACAGGAGAGACGTCACAGACGCCATCACGGGCCCCGCCTGCTCGGAAGGCTTTTTTCCAGAGTCGAGATCGACCTCTGGCAACACCCTCGTCACTGTTCTCTTTATTTCCCCAGAAGACGTCTTAATGGTTTTTATGCGGACTTTGGGGATTGCTGGTGTCGACCCTGCGGGAGAGGATGGAGACCCCTTGCTGCTGTTCTCACTGGAGATGCTCCTGGGGCTATCGGGCTGCTTCAGGGACACCTTCTTTGTCCCGTCGATGAGGCTCTGGGATTCAGGAGACTTCTCCATGGCTCTGGGACTATCGTTTGCTTCTTTAGGTAACGGAGAGGCCCCCTGTGATTCGGTCACCGGTTCCTTGCAGGAGTCGGAAGCAGCCTTTTTAGCACTAAGTGCTGCTATTGCAGCTATACACGAGGACAGCTTGGACGATGGCTTTGACCTCGACAGCGCGACGCTGCCGAGGCTGGGTTCACTCTTCTCCGAGCTCAGCTTCCCGTCGTGGGCCCGGTTTTCAAGCACCTTTTCAGAGTTTTCCTTCAGCTTATCCTCTGCTTTTCTGGCTTTGAAAGGTTCGTAAACACTCAGATTTATGGAATTTGTTTCTGTCTCTCTCTTAACGACTCTGTTTTTATCTACGTTGCCTGAAGGAGAGATTCCAGTTTTGCTCAAACCGTCCCCTCCGAGCGCCTTTGGCTTGTCATAGTCCTGCTGGGCGGCCGACCCCGGCAACACGTTCGCCCGAAAACCGGAACGCACGTCCTCTTTGTCCGGTGGGTCGTCGACTTCAATCTTCTCGTCGTCGTCAAACTCTTCAGCGCTTGAGATGGGGCTAAACTGGCTGAACGTGGAGTCTTTTAAAGTCACCTCCGAGGCAGGCGCATCTCCTTTCAAGGACTTCGATCCATCTTTGCCGTAACTGTCGAGAGAGGACGCGGTGAGAAACCCGTTGTGCAAGCCGTTGCCAGTGGGATTGTGGCCGTCCTTCTCGGCGCCCTCGGAGGAATCGATGTTCCGAACGTTCTTCACGATGACGCTGACGCCCACGTCGGAAGAGGACGGTGTGTGGGAGTCCTCGTCTCCATGGGCGTTCTGCTTGATGTGGCTTTCCTGGTCCTCGTGTACAGACTCGATAGCTGCTTTCGGATCGACCATGTCTGGGATGTCAAATGCTGCCAGGAGGTCATCAAAGTCTGGGGTCTTCATATCCCCCATGGTCATGAATTTGATCAGATGTTCTGTTAAGCGAACAGAAACAATTCCATCAGCAAGGAAAACTTGGTAACGATGGGATAAATATCCCTATAGGATTTACACAAACACAGTGACGATGACCGGGAGAGAGCAAGTTGATAACTACCCTTCTTACAGCGAGGGGACTCTGAGTGAACAAACGTCCAGAGAACGTGGGTAAAGCCTGGGTAATCACAGCTTCAAACTGATTTCTCCAGAATGCCACACAGCATTCCCAGCATGGCACCTCTCTAACAAGAAGGAAGCTGACTGGAACCGGGACGGCACGAAGAGTAGGTTTCGACGTAACACCCAGAAAACTTGCCATGCATCACTGGACTCATCACACTGTCTTCACAAAAAGCTATTCCCGAACCTATTTCGATCTCAACACCATTCGATTCTCCTGGCAAAATCAGCACGATTACAGTCACCACCACGTTTGGCCTCTTGCATTAAAAGGAATATATGACAATCAAAAAAAAAAAACCAAAAAACCAATTACAGATCTCGACCCGCCCACGGAACAAAGGAGCATCCCAACCCATCACATAATGTCTACTGCTAATAAAGTTCCACCTGAGATTTAAAAAAAAAAAAAAAAATCCTAAGGAGCTTAGTCCATCCGTTTGTATTGAATCCTACTTTCCTCTATTATGTTAGGGAAAAAAATACTCTCCTGGCAGAAAAGTATAACGTCCCTTCTTTTTCCCTCTCTGGTTCACTGCTTTTGGTGGTTAAGGTAACACACAGCCATTTCCTGATTGCCACTCATCCAGCACAGTGGTCCACGTGGCTGTGGCGGCTGAGGATGACCCTGCCATGACATTGTTCTCAGCGTGGAGCAACATGGACCCCAGGGTGTGGCAGAGCCTGGGAGAAGGGAGGTCTTCTCCTCTGCACTGGGGCTAGATGGGGGCAGAGAACGTTCTGTGAATGTCAGCAACGCCCTGGGCAGTAGGAGGACACAGTTTTAGGGAAATGGACAGTCACGGCCATTACTACAGATGAAGGATCGATTACAAACACGTGAAATGCTTGGGGTCTTTAAAGGGCACCCTTTGCCCACCTGCAGAGGACACGTAATCAGATGTAACTCCACTGTGAGAGAGATCTCTCTCCTGCCTGAACCCCAGAGCACTCCACCTGTTCCCAGTATTTTCTGGTATGCAGCACAGCATACATTTGTCTCTTCGTTCCTACTAGCCTGTCAGCTGACTGAAGATGGCAATGTCTCACTCACTGTGACACCATAAACGCTACATGACTACCACGCCACAAAGTCAGGCACGAGCACACTGGATTTCTAACCGGAAGCCGGGCCTAGACCCAGCCCCCGTCACTCACTAGCTCTGGGATCCTCAGGAAGGAAGGGAATCTCTAAGGGCCTATTCCCTCTCCCTGCAGTGGATGGAGGCAAGCAACCAGGAAGAGAGGAAAAATAGGAAACAAAAAAACCAATGTAGAAGGGAAGGGGGCCATAGCTAATTTTAGGCAACATTCCATGGAAGAATCAGCCTGATTTATAGATACATATTCCTAGACTCTTTCCTTTTCTTTTTTTTTTTAAACTTTCTTTTTTATTTTTTAAAATTTACATCCAAGTTAGCATATAGTGCACCAATGATCTCAGGAGTAGATTCCTTAGTGCCCTTTCCCCATTTAGCCCATCCCACCTCCCACACCCCTCCAGTAACCCTCTGTTTGTTCTCCATATTTAAGAGTCTCTTATGTTTTTGTCCCCCTCCCTGTTTTTGTATTATTTTTGCTTCCCTTCCCTTATGTTCATCTGTTTTGTGTCTTAAAGTCCTCATATGAATGAAGTCATAGGAAATTTGTCTTTCTCTGACTAATTTCGCTTAGCATAATACCCTCCAGTTCCATCCACATAGTTGCAAATGGCAAGATTTCATTCTTTTTGATTGCCGAGTAATACTCCATTGTATATATATATACCACATCTTCTTTATCCATTCATCCATCGATGGACATTTGGGCTCTTTCCATACTTTGGCCGTTGTCGATAGTGCTGCTATAAACATGGGGGTGCACGTGTCCCTTCGAAACAGCACACCTGTATCCCTTGGATAAATGCCTAGTAGTGCGATTGCTGGGTCATAGGGTAGTTCTATTTTTAGTTTTGTGAGGAACCTCCATACTGTTTTCCAGAGTTAGACTCTTTCCTTTTCAATACTTAACGGCTGTTCCTCATTAAAATCTGCTTTAAATCACTGAGAGATTGTCTTGCACATTTTACTAAAGTATTTAATGACTTTTTTTGGGTGGGGTGTATAATCTGTAAAAGATCGTGCATTCCTAGCAAAAATAACTATACCGGGGTCAAGGTAGAATTTCTACTGAGGTGACAATATGCATCCCCATGAAAATTCACATAAACCACAAATCCATCAGCAGTACTAAGACATCCCCCTCAGCTTGGTCACTCACTGTGGGACACATCCAAACCCTTCTAATAATCTGGATGGGAAAAACTACTATTAAAGATGAAATCTGGGGCACCTGGGTGGCTCAGTCGTTTAAGCGTTCAACTTCGGCAGCCTGGAGCCTGCTTCGGATTCTGTGTGTCCCTCACTCTCTGCCCCTCCCCCACTCACGCTCAGTCTCTCTCTCTCTCTCTCTCTCTCTCTCTCTCTCTCAAAAATAAAAATACTTAAAAACAGGGGCGCCTGGGTGGCGCAGTCGGTTGGGCGTCCGACTTCAGCCAGGTCACGATCTCGCGGTCCGTGAGTTCGAGCCCCGCGTCGGGCTCTGGGCTGATGGCTCAGAGCCTGGAGCCTGTTTCCGATTCTGTGTCTCCCTCTCTCTCTGACCCTCCCCCGTTCATGCTCTGTCTCTCTCTGTCCCAAAAATAAATAAACGTTGAAAAAAAAAAAATACTTAAAAACAGAAAAAAAAGATGAAGTCGGGTGATGGGTATTTTAAGGAGGGTACTTGTTGTGATGAGCTCTGAATGTTGAATGGAAGTGATGAATCACTGAATTCTCCTCCTGAGACTGACATTGCACTGTATGTTAACTCACTAGAATTTAAATAAAAATTTGAAAAAAAAGAAAGAAAAAAATCATACAGATGAAATCAACACGCAGGTTCGACAGGGATAAGCTAAAGAACAACTCACCTTGCATTCACATCTCAGAACAGAACTAAGAATGTCACCGCACTTTCCCTAGATGGTCGGCTTAGCCCAGAGGAAACACCCCGGGGCCAGCACTGTCTCAGAAAGGTGCCTGTGGGACCGGACAGGAAACTGTATCCCCAGCATCAAACTAGAGCCCAGATAAAAGGTGCGGAGGGAAGAAAACATCAACAGTTCTAGGCTAATATCGTTGTGAAAATATCCATGACGAGGCACGTCTGTGATTATGGTCTTCCTTTTAGAATGAAATTGAACATTTAAACTGCAAAATACAGGAAATGCAAACTCCATCTGCCAGATAATACCCACGAAAGAGTCCACCCACTTAGGAATAATCCCTGAACGTCACTACTGTTATTTTTAAGCAGCATACAGTTACAAATGAAAACTCACCATCAAATCACCATTAGCAAAGCATCCGTCCCTGTGGTCGAACTTTACCAACCATGCTGATCAACGTTTATAGATCGAGGTTCTTAAAGAACTCAAGACACAGAATAATGAACTACCACCCAACTCCCACCGGAGGTGAAATGGTCTGAAAACTGTTTTGTTTTTTAATTTTTTTAATGTTTGTTTATTTTTGAGAGAGAGAGGGAGAGCACAAGCAGGGGAGAAGCAGAGAGAGAGGGAGACACAGGGTCTGAAGCAGGCTCTAGGCTCCGAGCTGTCAGCACAGAGCCCGACGCAGGGCTCGAACCCACGGACCACGAGATCATGAGCTGAGCCGAAGTCGGACGCTTCACCGACTGAGCCACCCAGGAAACCCCTGAAAACTTTTTTTTTAAGTCACCATTTATCCAAAGCTTGGACCCAGGCTCTAGACGTCCCTGGTGGTGACTAGGCTCTGCCTCGGTCTCCCCATCCCTTTTTTACGGTGACGCGGGCTTTATGACACGTGCCCTCCTCCTGTAATTTGGGTAAACAAAACACATCATCCAGTTCCGCATCTTTCGTCCCAGAGGGCAGTCGGCTCAGGAACAAAAAGAACGCAAGAGGCCATTCAAATACCCACGGGTGATGGGCCCGGGACACACAATCCCAAGAAAGGATAAAAGGTCCTGCGTGAAACAAAGCTTGTTGAACAAACGACAGCCGCGGGCTGCAATGTAACTGGCAGGTACCCAGGAATCCTCGGAAGGTTAGTAAACGGATCTCACCCTCTTCCTCTCCAGTTTACATGACAGGGACCTGCCATTCGGGCTGGAGGATGGTGCCCACCACGCTGCCCGTATCTTTTCCTATCCGCCCAACTAAAGCAGAGTTAAGGTTTGGAAAACCCCAGAGAGGAACCCCGGGGTGGGGGAGAAGACATTCCTGACACAGGAGCCACTCGTTCTCTGCGGTAACGTGCCCCCACACCCTGCTCTCCTGTCCACCTGTGTCGCTTCAGTTTGACACTTTCTCTTGCGGGAAGAGGGTGAACTTGAGGGTGAAACAACGGGACATTTCGAAGAGGTAAGAGGGAATCAGCAGTGGTTCTGAAAACCAGGAGTCAGCCCTCCTAGTTCACCTGAAGGATGCGAAGGTTGAGGACCCAGGACAGGCAGGACGGTGTGAGGGCAGGGCCCCACAGGAGCAGCCGTCCTGCCAGAAACTTAAGCTCACCCGGCGGTGGCCTCACCTCTGCGGGCTTGTAGAGTCATGTTAAGGCCTCACCTCTGCGGGCTTGTAGAATCATGTAATGAATCCCGCTCTCTGTAACTTCACACTTCTTCTATGGTTTACAGAAGTGTTTTCCATCCCCACAATCACGCGGGCCTCTTAGCCGTTCCCTTCCCGCATTCAGGAAGGCCAGAGCAAATTTTCCACTTGGAGGGGAAGAAGATGTTTCACTCCCTCTTCACTTCCCAGTTACATCAGGGACAAAGAGTGAGGTTTACATTTGAAAGTGTTCACCATTTTTCACCCCAATTCCTAGGTACCACTGTTTTGAAAAGGTTACAAAGGTAAATTTCAGACTTCTCTTTTAAAAGGTAATAGGGGCACCTGGGTGGCTCACTGGGTTAGCATCCGACTCTTAATTTGGGCTCAGGTTATGATCCCACAGTCGTCAGATCGAGCCCCAGGCTGGGTTCCGCACAGGCAGCACGGGGTCTTGGGATTCTCTCTCTCCCCTCTGCCCCTCCCCAGCTCGCTCTTTCTCTCTCTCTCTCTAAATAGGTGATCTTTTATAAAAGAAAGGTAATAAAGGACTGACTTTAGCTTCTCTTTCCCTGCACAGCTTGATTATCAGACGGAATTAGCTTTACTGTAACAATGCCTTTCATTTCATTTGTACTCTATAAAACACACCTTCCTTCAAAGGCACTAACAGTCTTTTAATTTACACCTAAACCCCATATAAATAACCTATAATTCACTAACAGCATTTGTGCTTAATGTAGAATGCCCTTTCACCCAAAGACAGTGAAAGTATCTGCAGGGAGAATGCGAGGCCTGTTTACAAAAAAGGAAATTGAAAGAACTCGGGTCTGTCACATGATCACTTGATTCTCTCCTATGACACAGACCAAACATTTCCTTTGTTACCAAAGCCCTAAAATTATAGAAAGCTAGTTCGTCTTTGTTGGCAAAAGTCCAAAGTTACCAAGTCAAAAGAAAGATTTAAGGAAACCTTTTTCACCCCTTCATCATACTTCTTACACTTTCCGATAAAAGACACCTCTTCGTGGAGCAGTTTCCCAGTTTTAAACTAGAGAATGGCAGCGTACAAGGCCCAGGTGTCACCTTCCCAGTGAACACTGACTTCAGATAATCCCCAGGGATGTGCCTACATGAGCCTGACCCGGCCTAAATCCAGGCCTGACCCGGTCCGGGTTCTGCCTCCAAAACGCATATGCAAAGTCAATCTGAGCAGTGAAAACGTCGGATTTCCCGTTTACGTGCGGAAACTCACCTTTTCTTTCATGAAAACCAGTAAACTCTGAATCATCATAATCCTAGTATATACTGACCACCTTGTAGGTATTATACAAACTTTCCATAGAACAACTAAAATAATACAACGTCTGTTATTCTTTTGGGGAGACCACATTTGTCACTATTTTCTAGCACTGTGCGGACACTGAAGCCCTTTTTAAAGAAATAATTCAACAGGGTAATGAGTCTAACATGTATTTCTAACCCCCTTACCTTTCCTTCAAATACAAAATGTCCTTGGGTGCCTGGGGGGGCTCAGGTGGTTGAGCGACAGACTTGGGTCTCAGGTCTTGATCTCACGGTTCCTGAGTTTGAGCCCCGTCTACATCGGGTTCCGTGCTGATAGCACACAGCCTGCTTTGGATCCTCTGTCCCCCTCTCTCTCTGCCCCGCTCCCACTCATTCTCTCTTTCTCTCTCTCTCTCTCTACCCCCCCCAAACTGAACATAAACGTATATAACATACATGTTAATACCTATTATATATACATATATATAACATTCTTACAACACGTTAACATTAAGCAGTGTTTCGCATTCAATTTGTTCCTCCTAGAAAATGAATCTAGCACTCCTGGTTTTTACCAAGTCTTCAAAGACATAAATGGGACTTGCTTTCTCCTGGCTGCCCACATTTTCCCCATTATCCTAGCCTGCAGACCTTTGGTTCTTCCTCTGTCAACAGCACCTCTCTCACCTTTAGTGTTCTCTGGGCTCCCCACCATTATATCTCCCATCCACAAAAGGAAGGAAAAAAAAAAAAAAAACAGGGGAAGAAAAAGGGAAGGGGAGAAAGAAAGAAATCACATCCCTTTATCCTCAACTGACCTTCTGCCTTGCACTTCTATCCGTCCCACTTGAATCTGAATTGCTTATAAAAGAAAAATATTTTCTCACTGCAATTCCATTCCAAATACCAAGCAGGTTCAGTTACACAGGTCGGCCCCGCACTTCTGCACTTGGCCTAAACCAGCTGGGAACAGATGTCTGTTTTGTGGTGTTTCCAAGAACGGGAAAAAATCTGATCAGCTCAGTCCCTGGAGCAGCTGTTAAGAACCTCTGCCTTGGGGCCCCTGGGGGGCTCAGTAGGTTAGCGCCCCACTCCTGATCTCGGCTCGGGTCACGATCTCAAGGTTCCTGGGCTCAAGCCCCGCATCGGGCTCACGTCGGGCTCACTGTTGTCAGTCTGTCAGATCCTCTGTCTCCGTCTCTCTCTGCCCCTCCCCAACTCACGCTCTCCCCATCTCTCTCAAAAAATAAGAACGTGAAAACAAATGATCGTAATAAAAACACCCACGCACACATATACACACACGTGCACACCAAAGTGTGCACAGCTCTGAAGAAAACCAAGCAGTAACAAATGGATCTAAGGAGAATCTCTTAAGAATGACATGCCATTTGAAGGCTCCCTGCAAGTGACAAGATGCTAAAGGAAAATGTTCATTCTACCTTTTCCCTCCACACTCATCAGACCCTGATGAATCTTAACAATAAGCCAGAGCACCTGGTAGGTCTACAGGTTCTTCTGCAGCCACAGGGTGGAAGTGTGACCTGTGGCATCACCACCTCCCACCTTTCTGCACTGGTTGGGGGTCTGGTTATGCACCCACCACTCCGCCCTCCAAGGGCAGAAGCACATTTTCTACACAGCCTACACCAGGGTACCATGTGGTGCGTGAAAAGACACTTTACACACAGGGTGAAAAGAACACAATGTATGTTTTGTTGATTCTGGATGAATTAACAAGAAATTAGTAGATATGGTTGCTATTTATCCAGAATAGATGTTCACTTGTTTCACTAAATCCTCATATTAATCTCAGTATGATCCTTGCATCAATTCTCGATACGCAGATACTTTGGCCAAGCAAGTGTGTTTCCTTCTTCAGTTAATACTGGATGTTCCTGATGTGAAATAGAACCGATGTGAAAGTTCAAAACCCTTCTGGAAATATAAACACAGCACCACTTAATCAGGGCACAACCTTGGGAGATACAAGAATAAAACACAGCAGCTTTCCTGCACATCCGCACTGTCCTCAAGGCTATGCCAGCAGCTTCCTCCCTGCCCTCCTGGCCCGTCCCCTCTCCCCAGCCCTGCAGGAACAGCCAGGGGAACGTCCTTCCACATAAGCAAAGGGCCTCTACAAACCTCAGCCCTTCCCAAAGCTCAACCTGCAATCCTTGGCCGACGTCCCGCGTCACCCCCCTAAAGAAGGTCACCCTTAGATCCAAGCGCTCAAAGCTCAGCCATGAAGGTTTCCTTTGCTGGGCCCACGGAGGCCTCTCCAGCGGCCAAGACGGTCTCCAGGGCAGAGAGCAGACCCCTGCACTTATCCCCCAGGGAGCCCCGCCTCCCCCGTCTCACTCAGCTTCGCGATGCTCTCTTCCACACTGCTGACTCCCACGCTGCCAGAGGACGGAGGTGGTTCCTCACCTTCCCCCTTCCCTCCTTCCTGCTCTGTCCCTTTTTCTCCCTGCCATTGGCCTCAGAGATGGCAGGCACCAGGGGAGACCTCTTCGGGTTCCTGGCATGCTGCTTTTAGTCAAGGACTCGGATCGCTGGGACAAATTCTGTACCTCCAGATCCCTGCCGGCCCCTCTGCGATCCACTCTCCTGATACCACTGCTACAATCCAGGGGCTGCAGGAAGAAATTTGGGGGGGGGGGGAGACACTACTCTGCATCACAATTTTGGGGGTGGACACACACTTCTATGCATTTGTTAAAACCCAGAGAACTTTACTGTATGAAAATGGAGGCGGGGAAGACAACCAGGAATGATGGGAGGCCCCAAACGGAAGAGCAACTGTAAGAAAGAACCTAACTACATCACGGTGAGTAGTATCGGCATGCAGAAGACAGAGGGAAGAAAAGAACTAGCCGAAGTTAATGGGAAAACGCAATTCTGACTGTACACGAGAGGCTGGAGAGGAAGAAAACCGTGCACGTCTTGTCCTCCACAGTCAGTCCCAAAACTGCTGACCGGAGTACAGCCTGTAATCGTCAGTAGTGTTAGATCAATGGTAATTGTTCAGTTTGGATCAGTGTTACAATTATGCAAGGTGGTCAGGGAAAGCTGGGGAAAGGGTACATAGACACTCTTTGCGTTATTTTTGCAACTTTTCTGTAAGTTACAATAATTTCAAAACAGTTTCATGAAGACACATACAATCATTTAATAGCGTGTAGCTACTAGATGACATCAAGCAGGTGCCTCGCAGCTAGAAAACACTCCGTTCGACGGCCCATTCCCAGTCCCCGTTGCCTCGTGCCCGTTCCACCGCCTGTGTCCTTTCCCGCTGCCCGTGACCTTGCAGCAGAATTTCATCCCCCGACCGGCCATCTTTCCCTCCCGTGGACCCCGCAGCACCGCCAGGAGGCCACCAGGCTTCCCCCGACTCCCTGGCTCTCCCCTCCTCCCCTGTGGGTCCCGTCAGACTCTGCACCTACCTCTGTTCTAAGGGCAAGGGCAGCAGCTCCCAGGGTCCCGGCCACAGCGCACATTCACAGAACCCTGCCATCTCCACATTCAGCCCTAATTCTACCTGAAGAGTCCTCTTTCTGAACCGCCGGTTTTCCACTTGGTTCCCCCAACCATATGACCAAGTGTTCCCTCCCAGCCGGTTCCTCCTGAGTCCCGACTGTGATATGTCGGTGACACTCACTTTCTCTGGGAAAACCTTGAAAATCCTTCGGGCAGCATTTTACACACTGTGACATACACGCGGCTTCCATAGGGTCTTATTAGGCTTTTCACAAACACAAGGCTGAAGTAAGCACGCCCAGGAAAAGCTGCATTTTTCTACACTGAACAGACTTCCTTTCGGCAGCCAGCTAGTTACGAATATTCTAAGTGTCTGAAAAGAGGAACGCAGGACTCCCCAAATTCTGATCTGACCAAAGGTCCCGTAATGATTTCCCAAAAGGCTCTACCGATTTCTGCTGCTGCCACTATGCATCAGAGTTTCTTTAGGTGCTTCTTGTCCCTCGACTTCATATTAATAATATTAGCAAATGCCGAAGGTGGCAAAAAGGTAACTTACTATATACCAATTTCTACGTTATTGATTATTACGAAGTTTAAACTTTTTCCCACATGGTTTGCTTACCAGCTGTAAGGAGTAGGTGTTCGATGAATAACGGACGGAGGCACGGAGGGACATGATGAACGTCCTATCTACTTCTTTCTGCCGCTCTAGGAAATAACGGACCAACCTACACGCTTTGTCACTGAGCTGATAGTAACAAGCAAGAGCGTACAAAACCCACCCATACCACAGTCCCCGGAACACGTTGGTTTCTATTAACAAACCCTGGTGGAAAGACTGAGCATTTACTGTCCCAGCTACACAACACGCAGACAACGGGTGGGAGGGCAGAATACCCCTTCCACACCTACCGTCCCTTTGCTCTGACCTCTTTGTGTCAGAAAATTCTCCACCTAAACACAGAGGTGAGCAAACGGTACCTGCACGCGACCCCGGGGACAGGGGAGGACTGGTAGTTATTTAGAGAGAAGGTCGTCATCATCAAACACACAGCGCATAAAGCACAGCGAGCAGGAGTGGCCGCTGGTCAGAGAATTTCAAGGGATGTTTCCTACTCTTCTCATCCCACAACCAGACGGGAGACCCACCGCTATGGCCAGGACACCTACACGGCCACGCATTCAGGACCCACTGTGGAGAACGGTTTGTGATCGCTAACCTTCCTCATCGCCGGGTATCTGGACTTGAGCGAGGGAAGGGAAGACAGTAAGTGGGCAGCACCCTCAGGTGGGGAGGCTGGCACTGAGGGGCCCGGGGGGAGGTCCCGCACAGAACCCACGGGCCAAGGAATGAGCCTCAGTCGGGATCAGAGCTGGAGGCTGGGGCTTAAATGACCCACCAGGTCAGAACCAGAGAGGCAGATGGGCGAGATGCCCAGAGCAGAGGCGCAGGGGCACTGCCCTTGCCTGAGCCCACCTGATCTCTACAGCCCCCAAACCAGTGCACAACTACAGTTTACACACACAGCACTTCAGAGTTTGCACCATTTCCCACAAACAGCGGCTCTGTCCTCTGAAATGGTGGGACATTGGAGAAGGTCAAGACCTGAGAGCTGTGCCTCCTCCGAATCCTCAGCACCCTCCCCACCGGAGCCCCAAGAACTATATAAAACTCTTAAGTTTTGAGTCTTAGTTAATAAAGGAAAATCAGTCAGGCCCCTGGGTGGCTCAGTCGGTAAAGCATCCGACTCTTGGTTTAAGCTCAGGCCTTGATCTCAGGGTTGTGAGTTCAAGTCCTCATTGAGCTCGACACTGGGTGTGGAGTCTATTTAAAAAAAAAAAAAAAAAAAGAACAACCAATAATTAACGTGATGTGAAGAACAAAAAAAAAAAAATAATATATACCTCCATGTGTTTTGAGACCCACACTCAATAAGAAAGTGGGTCTGGTATAGCGTTTCCCATAAAGATCAAATACAGAAGAAATTACATCCTGAAGATGTAAATGTTATATTATTCCAGCCACCTACACTTTAATCTCCTTCATTTAACTCTGTCACTACTCTTGGCATTCTCTGTCATCGAGGCTAGACTGTAAACTGGGAAAGACAAATGCAAATCTCTAGTTCCCAAGTCCATTTGATTTCATCGATTTATGTTGCCTTCATAAAACCAAATGCTCAAAATTTAATTTTAATGAGTTTTTAACTATCTCCCTAAGATTCACAAATCTGTAAAAATTCTTGGGACCTATACTAAAAGATACAAACTACAGACCAAAAATATCATTCAACCTAAATTCAATCCCGTTAGCCAGATTTCTATCTAGTGTCAATACCGGAGCTCAGACCACATAAAAAAGCAGCTTAACTCCCCACGCAAGAAATAATGATTTTGTATTGACGTAGTTTTCTAAAACCTGAAGCTACACAAACCAACTCTGCGCAGTCTTATTGAAAGGTTCGACAAGAGGAAGAGGAAAGTGAGTCATTTGAGACGGTGAGCCCAGGGCTAGGGCAGATGCCTTGCAAAGACCAAAAGTGGGGATACCCAGTACACGGATCTTGGTTTCTGACACCATTTTCCACTAAAAGGAACCAGGGTTCCTTGGAGAAATGGCTGATTCTAGGATCTGGCAGGAAATGCATGAGAAGAACGTGGGGCACCTTGGGAGTGCCAGGAAGTACGAAAGTGCCCCAAAACGAAACAGCTACATTGACAGGGGCTTGTCAAAGGAACACACAGATCAACTGAAAAAGCTCCCAATGGCCAAAGCTTGTACAATTTGAGCAACAAGTAAAGCAATACTGGATTATATCTCAAAGTATAAAATAAAAACCCATGAGTCCGTAATGATAGAAATGATTAAAATAGGGGAGCCTGGGTGGTTCAGTCGGTTGAGCATCTGACTCTTGATGTCAGCTCAGGCAATGATCTCTCCTTCTCCCTCTGCCCCTCTTCCCTGCTCACGCTCTCACTCTCAATCTTTAAAAAAAAAACAACGGGGGGGGGGGCCTGGGTAGATCAGTTGGGTGAGCGTCCGACTTGAGCTCAGGTCATGATCCCACCGTTCTTGAGTTCAAGCCCCGCATTGGGTTCTGTGCTGACAGCTCAGAGCCTGGACCCTGCTTCGGATTCCGTGTCTCCCTCTCTCTTTGCCCCACCCTCACTTGCGCTCTGTCTCATTCTGTCTCTCAAAAACGAATAAACATTAAAAAAACAATTTTTTTAAAGATTGAAAATATAAATGGGAGAGAGCAGACAAATCTCCTGTACAGAGGAATTCCAAATAACTTAATAACTTATATAGATGCCCCGTCCTTACGAAGGTGAAAAGTAACTCCCCACTCCTTACGTGACTTTCTTCTAAAGAGGACGGAATGGAAGGGGGAAAGAAAAGAGTAAATTTAGGGGAAGAGCCTGACAAACACTCTCTGGGCCAGGTGACCAAGGTCAACATCAACAGTGAGGACTCACATGGATAGCACATCCCCTTGATGTGACGAGAACACATGTTATCCCAGAAACACATTCCCCCAGCCTCACCACAAGAAACACACTGGACAAATGCCAAGTGCTGGACAGTCCACAAAATGCCTGACCACTACTCAAAACGCTGTAAGGTCATGAAAAACCAGGGGAGCCCGAGAAAGCATCACAGCCAAGAAAAGACTAAGGAGATGTGATGACTGAATATAATGTGATGTCCTGGATGGGCTGCTGGGACAGAACAGGGCAGCGGGTAAAAACAGAGTAAATCTAAAGAAACCAGGGACTTCAGTGTTTTTAAAAGCGAGTAAGAGAGAGATAATGAAGAGCCAGCTTGGGGGGGGGGGGGTTACAAAGTAAAGAGGGGGCTGGGACAAGCAGAAGATGGGTAACCTCCACACCTGACCTTGCAAACAATGCCGGCCAAAGCATTACAAACACGGTATTCCCAAAGCGTTTACGTAATCGCTCTCTACATGTGGAGATTAATTTTCCCTTTTATCCTCTTACCAAGAATCTGCCTCAAGGTCAGCCACTGACTAATCAAAATGACTTAGCAACTTTTAAACCAAAGTTTATCAGAAATAGAACTTCCAGGGGTGCCTGGCTAGTTCGGTTGGTGGAGCCTATGATTCCCGATCTCCAGTTGTGAGTTTGAGCCCCACTTTGGGTATAGAGATTGCTTAAAAAATAAAATCTTTAAAACAAAAAAAAAGGAAGGAAGGAAGGAAAGAAGGAAGGAAGGAAGGAAGGAAGGGAGAGGGGAAGAGAGGGAGAGAGGAGGGGAGGGCAGGGAATTTCCCAAAGCTTACATATTCCATGCTTTCTGCACACAAAATGACAGAGATGATCTTCTGCTACTACAGCTGGCCCCAGTTTGTGGCCAAAGATGTTAAATGATTTATTTGGGAGTCTCTTTCTGCCCAATGGCAAGTAATGTGACAAGTGGGTCACTGATAATTTCATGTGTAAGACAACAGCCTATGAAAACAATAGGTCTCCCCTAAATAAAGGTTTGGTTGTACAAGTCACATGGAAATAAATGAACTATTTACACCTCTCACCATGCTTTTAGACACTAACAAGGCCGGTCTTTCCTTCCACGATAGCAATGTAAATGGGGTTTGCTGTTCCAAACTTTGATGACGATAAACGGCAAGTCCTCTGCCCTTTCCTTAGAATAATCTCCCAGTCGTGCACCAAAATCCACATGTATCACCAGGCCAATGTAAGGAACGGCCCACACACAGGGTATACGAGGTAGACATTTAATTTTTGTTTTAACTGTGGTAAAATACACATTCCACAAAATTGACCTTTTTTTTTTTTTTATAATGTTTAATTTTGGGGGGGTGGGGAGGAGCAGAGAGAGAGAGGGAGAGGGAGACACAGAATGTGAAGCAGGTTCCAGGTTCTGAACTGTCAGCACAGAGCCCAACGCGGGGCTCCAACCCTCGAAACGTGAGACTGTGACGCTTAACCGACTGAGCCACCCAGGTGCCGCACAAAACTTACCATCTTAACTAAGTAATTTTTACATGAAGAGTATACAAAAATAACAGGAGCAAAAAATGCTACCTGCTCTTACTAACTGAAAACCTGGAGAGGAGGGCACGCCTCTCACTTCAGGGAGGTTCAAGCCTAATTTTTATTTCTAGCTGAGATAGCCAGTCAAAGGACCTGGGCGATATTTCTGACCGGACATCCCACGATCATTTCAAGTATCTTCCACAGAGTTTCCCGTCTATTCCTTCACATCACTCTCCCCTCTCAAAAGGGGAGTTCAAAATGGGAACTAAGAGTAACAGCCATTGCACTGCGTTGTTGTCTAAATGAAAATAAATAATACGTGGAAAGCACAAACATGTCGGCATTAAAATGCTATTTTGGGGGGAGCACCTGGGTGGCTCAGTCGGTTAGGTGTCCGACTCTTGATTTCAGCTCAGGTCAAGATCTTGCGGCTCGGGGGTCCACACCCCACATGGGGCTCCACACTGACAACATGGAGCCTGCTTGGGATTCTTTCTCTCCCCCTCTTTTTTTTTTTTTCAACGTTTTATTTATTTGTGGGACAGAGAGAGACAGAGCATGAACGGGGGAGGGGCAGAGAGAGAGGGAGACACAGAATCGGAAACAGGCTCCAGGCTCTGAGCCACCAGCCCAGAGCCCGACGCGGGGCTCGAACTCCCGGACCGCGAGATCGTGACCTGGCTGAAGTTGGACGCTTAACCGACTGCGCCACCCAGGCGCCCCTCTCCCCCTCTCTCTACGTCTCCCCCACTAAAGCTCACACTGACTCTTTCTCAAAATAAATACATAAGCTTACAAAAAAAAATTGAAAACGCTGTCCCCAGGGCACCCGGGTGGCTCAGTCGACTGAGCATCCGACTCTTGATTTGGGCTCAGGTAATGATCTCAAGGCTCGTGAGATCAAGCCCTGTGTCAGGCTCTGCGCTGACAGTGCGGAGCCTGCTTGGGATTCTCTCTCTCTCTCTCTCTTTCTCTCTCTGCCCCTCCCCCGGTCGCTTGCTCTCTCGAGATAAATCTTTTTTCCAATAGTAAAATATGCTATTTCCTTCCTCTTTGTTGATTTGTTAGAATGGTAAAACAAAACAGAAAAAAAAAGGAAAACCAAATAAACGTTTTCGAGGCCAGAAAGTAAAGAAGGCTGGAGGCGACGATGGTTTGGTTGGAGGAAAAGGAGGTACTTTACAGGGTGATGGCCCTGGTTCCTTATTGCATCTTATCTCACTTCAAAATGTATGGCCTTTCTCCTAACGCGGAGGTGCCTCCAGTCTTACCATCGGCCATTGCTAGGGTCACCTGGAGTTCGAAGACACAGTTTCCTCTCAAAAGGCAGCAAAATTTCAACTCACAGGCCAAAACACCTCAAGAGGTCTCTCTGACTGTCCCGTAACCCTTTCTCCTAATTTCGAAACCCTTTTTCCCAGCCAAGCATGACCAAGGACTGGCTGCGGTCTCAACCGCTCCTTGCCCAACCTTGGCCCAACCCACCCCTCTACACCATCTTCACACGCTGACTGACACCACACCAGGCCTTGACTCACGCACCGGGCCCCGTGGACGGCTGAGCGCCAGCACGAGCACCCACAACAGGATGCGACGGAGGAAAGCCGTGCCAGGAGCCCTCAGCACAATCCCCCTGGCCAGAAGCCCCGGCCAGAGGAGCAGTACCCAAGTCTTATACCCAGGAGCCAACACTCCAGGAGAAGCTGGAGAAGAACAGGAATGGACAGACTGGGCTCAGAGAAAAGTCAAAGCAAAAGGGGGCTAAGAAGGCCTCATCACATTGCAGAGTTCTCTACCCACAGTCCTCCCGTTCTCTGGGGAGTTCAGCGGGTGCCCTTTCTTCGGGGAAACAGGAAGGGAGGCCGCCCTGGAGGTGGGAAAGAGGACCAGGGTCTGGCAGCTGTGAAGGCAAGGCGACCAGGGGCAAGGGCTCCCTGGCAGGCACCCCAAGAAGAAGGGGTCAGCGCCCACTCAGGACGGTCCCTAAGGTCACGCGAACTTGTGACCCTAATCTTGCAGGTGTGCTGGTCACCGTTTATGCAAGGTGCTGCTGTTAATGTGTCTGTCTTCTCTCCCTAACTGGTTCGGGCCATGGTCTCCAGCCACCCGTTAGCAATGCTCTCCCAGGAGGAGGTGTTCACTGAACAGCGATGGATGTGAGTGGGAACTACTCGGTGACTGAGGGGCACCAGGCCGGCTCAGTCAGTGGAGTGTGCACCTCGATCTCAGGGTCGTGAACGTGAGCCCCACGTTGGGTGTAGAGATTACCTAAAAAGGATCTTGAGGGAAAAAAAAAACTTGCTAAGTGACTGGAAGCAGTTACTTTCACAAGCACACAGCCTCCATTTCCTTGACCCAGAAGGTACTTGGGGGCCTGGATTCGAAGGCTCCCCTTCCAGCTCCGGGTCAACTCCCCTCTAGAACCACTCCTCAGCCACTTGAAAATCACCAGAAGCCAAAAAGGACATGAAGGCAACTGACCCAGGCTAAGCAATTCCTGGTTCCAAAAGATCCAAGCTCAGGTCAAGAAAAGACATTAAACGAGGGAATAAAAAAGAGGGAAAGAGAGAGAGAGAATATGGAGTAAAATTCCTATGTCTGTCAGAAGGTGCTTTAGCCAATCCTTGGAATACAGAAGTAGAGAAACAGGCAGAGTGTTTTTGTATATTGGTATTTTGTACAAGGCAAAGAGCTTCCCATGAAAGAACGCTGACTGGATTCATGAGTTTCTTTCCCTTCCCTCCTGAAATCCTACAGGGATGACCCTGAAAGTATTTTTAAGAAGATAAAAACAGGCAAACGCATAGAGACCAAAAGTATCTGGCAGCTGCTTAGGGCTGGGGGCGCTGGGAGACCTGGGGAGGGGCAGCTAAAGGGCACAGAGCTTCTCTCCGGGGGATGGAAAGTCCTCCAGGTGACCGTGGAGATGGTCACACAACTCTGTGAGGACACTGAAAACCACCGCACCGCACACAGGTGAACTCCGTCTCTAAATAACATCCTGACCAAAAAACACCTACATCACATGCCCAGGAGGAAAGGACAGCAAGAATAGAGTCACGCCCAGCATAAGATACCAACAAAGATTTAGGAAAAGGAAGAGGACAGGAGAGCGGCAGCTGGCTCAGCGGGGTCACTTCCCAAGGTCATGCAGGAGGCTGCCGTGGAGACGGGACTTTAGTCCTAGGGAACTTCAAAGAAGCTCAGGCCTTAGGCTCGGAGAAGGAGATACCACATGTGGAAGGAGGAGTGGGTCCAAGGAGTGGCTAAAGAGCCCTTGTGCAATCCCCCGCCGCCCTGCGAGCTGGGGCAGCCAGGGGGAGGGCAACGGGGAACCCCCTCCCCGGGTGGCCGGGTCATCCAAGTCACGGAGCAGGCTCGGGGTTCAAAGCACCGTGTCGTGAAGTAGGGGACAGAAAGCCCGGCCTGTGGCCTTTCGTTTCCTCCATCCCTAATGCCAACAGCCACATTTATTCCCCAGGCAGGAGAACAGACGAGTCTCCTAAGGAACAAAAGCTCCAGTGAGAAGATTCCAGATGCTGACTAGTGGGATCCTGCAATGAAACGTCCAGCCCCACGAGCGATCAGAGAACTACCTCCCACCCCCAAAAAGCAGGTCAGAGAGCTTCCAACCTGCTTTTCACAGCCTCATCCTTAACTCAGACTGCCGGACCAGAGAGAAAGCCTCCAACAGGAAAGAGACCAGAATAAATAAAGAATAAAAAAACAAAAAGAGGACAGAAATGCTGGGAAAATGGAAGACTATATACACAGAGAGTAGCCTCGAAGAAAAAAAGAGCAGGAAGTTACGGAACACAAGCCCCCAAAGGAGAAGAAGGAACTTTTAGAAATAATAAATAACTTCAACAAAAGCTGAAATGGGAAAAAATAAATACACAAGTCAGGTCAAAGAAATGAGGGTGTCTCCCAGAAAGCAGAAAGAGATCCAGACAATGAAAGGCACAAGGCACAAACATTAAAAGTTCAATCCAGGGGCGCCTGGGTGGCTCAGTTGGTTAAGCGTCCAACTTTATTTAGGCTCAGGTCGTGATCTCATAGCTCCTGAGTTCCAGCCCCGAGTTGGGTTCTGTGCTGATAGCTCAGAGCCTGGAGCCTGCTTCAGATTCTATGTCTCCGTCTCTCTCTCTGCCCCTCCCTCGTTCACACTCTGTCTCTCTCTCCCAGTCTCTCAAAAATGAATAAAACATAAGAAAGGAAGGAAGGAAGGGAGGGAGGGAGGGAGGGAGGGAGGGAGGGAGGGAGGAAGGAAGGAAGGGAGAGAGAGAGAGAGAGAGAGAGAGAGAGAGAGAGAGACAGAAAACAAAGAGAGGATGTTATCAGAGAAAAGCTACAGGAATATCTCCCAAGACTAAGGAAGCGAAGTCTCGTCCTACAAGGGCCTGCACAGGGCTGCCAGATAAAATATAAGATGCCCAGTTAAATGTGAATTTCAGATAAACAATGATTCATTTTTCCGCAGAAGTACGTTCCATTGTTTATCTGGGCATCTTGGATGTTTTATTTGCGAAACCTGCAAACCCTCTACCTCTGATGGCCGAGCACATCAAATGAAAACAGTCCACGCCACAGCAAAGTTAAAGAACATCAAAAATTTAAGGGGCGCCGGGTGGCGCAGTCGAGCGTCTTGACTCTTGATTTTGGCTCCAGTCATGACCCGGGGCAGCGCAGGAGCCTGCTTGGGATTCTCTCTCCCTCTCTCTCTGCCCCTCCCCTGCTTGCTCTCTGTATCTTTCTCAAAATAAATAAACTCTAACTAAAAACAAAAACAAAAACACTGAAAAGGTAAGAGGTACCAGAAACAACTGTCTGGGATCTCCCATACCCCAGGTACCCCAGGTACCCCAGGCACCCCAGGCACCCCAGGCGGGGTTTACTCTTGAATCCCAACAGCCCCTGGGGCACTCAGCACCTTTGTCTCCAGACAAAAGGAGCCTCTGCCCTGGGCTTGTGCTTTAGACAGCCATTTATCTAAAGTACCGAAACACAGAGATTTGTTTTTTCTCTTCAGTCTCTTAGGAGTTTTGTTATTTTTTTTCCTTTAATTTTGGAAACTGGCTGAGTGAACAGGAATTACGGGAAAGAGCTGGGGAAGGGGGGAGGAGGGGAAATGGTGTGTGTACGAAGACCACAGCCTCTGCCCTGGGGTGCCAGACCTCCCTGACTCCCAGCTGAACAGAAGGGATAGGTTTACAAATGCCTGGAAATCCTCAGTGAGAGAAGTTCGAGAAAATTATGCTGGAAGGAGACTCCAGCCCCCCGGGCTCCCTGGGAAGCCTGAGCCAGAGGCTGGGTCCAGGAGGTCAGGCCCGGCTTCTACCGGCTGCTCCGAGGACCAGGTTGTGTTCAGACTTTGGGTCTTGAGGAGGCAGGCTTCGAGGCCCTGGGTGGGGACAGGGACTAGGCCAAAGATGCAGCTTGATTTAAACCTTTTAAATATTTAGGTATATGGTATATACCTTTTAAATATTTAAATATACCTTTTAAATATTTCATTACACCTTTTAAATATTTAGCCATCTGGTCTCCATTTGTAGTCTTGCTCCAGGCTCTGCTCTGCAACATTAAAGGCAGGCCTGGGGGCCATTATTATCATCATCATCATTATCATCATCATCATTATTCCTGTCTCATATACCAGGCAGATAAAGTTTAAGTATCTTGCTCAGGAACCTATGTCCAGTAAATGTTAGAGGACGGACGAGAAGACACAGTCGAGGCTCGTAACGTCCATCAGAGTAGTTAGGAGGTAATATCTACAATGGAAGAAATCCCAAGTCAGCAGTATAAGAATATTACTTAGAAACGAGAGAGGCAATAACAGAAGACCAGATCAAAGAGTAGAAATTCGGGGCGCCTGGGTGGCTCAGTCGGTTAAGCGTCCGACTTCAGCTCAGGTCATGATCTCACAGTCTGTGAGTTCGAGCCCCGCGTCGGGCTCTGTGCTGACAGCTTGGAGCCTGGAGCCTGCTTTGGATTCTGTGTCTCCCTCTCTCTCTGCCCCTCCCCTGCTCATGCTCTATCTCTGTCTCAAAAATAAGTAAAAACATTAAAAAAAAAAAATTAACTGCTCACAGGGATGAGGACTAAAAAATAGTGTTGGATTCTTCCAAATCTATGTGCATGTATTACTTTGACAAAAAAATTAAAATTGTTAGAAATAGTTAAGTAACCACCTTAACTTCAAGTCTTTTCTCTCCATAGAAACAACTTAAAAAAAAAAAAATCACTCTGCTCCTCAAGCTTGTCTCCAGAAAGGTATAAAACCTACTCGTGGCTTTTCCTAATGTAAATGCAAATCTGTCACAATTAGAAAACAGTTCACTAATGGTAACCCTTAGGGTGTCACTGCATTTAGCGTGGTCTCAAAACTGTTTACAGTGAAATACGGCATATTCCATTATTTGCTGGAAAAATGTTTTATAACTGAAAACCCAGAAACAGTCATTTTTTATTGCAAAATTAGGTTTCATGAATATTCAGAAAGAATTTGTAAATGCGTTTTTCTTTTTTAGGTCTCTCTTCCCCCAACCTCAATGCATTTAGAAGACCCTTACTCAGGCAGAGTTAAAAATAAAGGAAGAAAAAAAAAAGGTATGGAGGACGGTTCAGCATCCAACTCCTTTTAGATTATCTATATTCTAGAAAACGACACAGCTTATAAAGTTACTGGTTTAATTCGGAAACGGCCGGACTGTTCCGACAAGCCCACCAAATCCAAGAGCACACGTAATGAAACGTCAACTGCCCCTCAGACGGGGGCCAGTATCAAAGAGAAATTCCAACCTGGAGAATCGTTTTGCGTGTTTCTGTACAAGCCCTGGCGGAGGGAGAAACAGAAAGAACACAGAAAAAGGCTTACAACCTAAGACTTGACCCCGCAACAAAACCACGGCCCTTTCAAGAACTGCAGTATCCTTTTCCTGTCTAGCTAACCAGGCTGCCCATTTTAAAACGTGAGGTCACACAGGGCTCGGGGCTGGTCTCCCAGCTTGCCCCCTTGCTCCTTTATTTCCATACGCCCCATTCCCGAGCCTCACCTGCCTTCCTCCGGTTCAAAGCCTCCTGAAGACCCCTCTAACCGAGCACCCCCAACCTGCTTCGATCTGCCCCGTTTATTGGTCTAACCTTCGCGTACGTCACGCGGTGCTGTTTCATTTACAAAGTACCTCTAAAGAAAGACGTGAAGTGGTTTATAGGAAGAGATACAGGAAACTCTGCAGAGGCAGAGGAATACAAAGGCAGCCACTTGGATGCGTATGCCGAAGGTGTTCCAGGCATGTGCCGCCACCCTCCTTCCTCAGCTTCCTTCCCAGGCACCGGGGACGGCTCCCACTGGATCCCAGCAGACATGCCAGATAAAAACTGCTGCATTTCCACTCCGGGGAGGTGCCCGCGACGGGCCAATTCACAGAGACGCAAAGCAGAGTAGACGTTACCGGCGCGGGGGACGGCGGGAAGGGAAGGCTATCGTCCAACCGGTCCAGAGTTTTTGCTGGGGGTGGGTGATGAACAAGTTTGGCGGACGGTGATGTATTCGATGCCACTGGGCTGTATACTCACGAACGGTGAAAACAAAAACCACCACGTTACGCAAATTTTACCACAATTAAAGAAAAAATCTACACCGAACGGAGAGGAACAGGGAGGACAAGTCAGTTAGGGCAAATTTTAAAATGAAGATTTTAGAGCCGTATCCCTCTTGCGACCCTCGTTAAGGAAACGGGCTGATGGATATCAGCGGAGTGCTGGTAACCTTTAGCAAGCGGCAGTCTGTCCCAGCCCTGATTGTTAGCACGTATCCATTTGTGTTCAGATGATCCCACGGCCGCACATTTCAGGCTACGCAGAGGACATCACTGGGGGGCGGAGAAGAGGTGTAGGCAGTGGGCAAGTGAGCGGTGAGTGGTGGGGGGTGGGGGGGGCCGGCAACAGACCAAGACGCCTCCCGCCTCATCGTTTCCCAAAGTGTGGTCTGTTTACAGACGGGAAGATTCTAGAGTCCAATGGCTGAACAACATTTAAACTGGTGTCCCCTCGCAAGACTCCCTAAATCTTTATCCCCACCATCTTTTGAGACCTTTAATACACTGGTATACATTTTGAATCACAAAGAAGGGTTGGAGTATGAAATGTTTACATCTGTTTGCCCTCCCGACCCTCTTGTTCTTCTAAGAGCATCTCCGAGGTGCTCCCATGCCTTTTGGGAAATTTCCCTGTAAAGAAAGGAGTATTCATTTGCAGCCTACGAGCAGACCCACACAAAGCAGAGATGGCCGGGCATCCAGAAAATGCCTACCCCTCTGTAGAGTGCCACCATTACCGGATATGACTGGTGCAATCCGGTAGACAATCCAAGCAGGGCAAGCCAGTGTGGGTCAAATGTTAAGGACAACTTACACAGAAGAGCCCAAATGGAGCCTCTGCTCACTGGCCCAATGCCACAGGATTTGGGGGAACAAAGGGAAGGTTGGGCACAGTTTCTTTTGGTCTTTCCTACGGAATATAAACTTCTCTCCAGGTCCCACAATGCATCTCAGGATCCCAATAACCCCCAAAGCCTTCGTGTGTGTTAATTTCTAAAATATTCCAGGAAGGGCCGAGTATTCATCTAGATAAAACTGCAAATATCTAGAGAAAACGGATAAACTAGCTCATTTCACAGAATGCCAAGAAGGGCCTGAACACAGAGGAAGACCTCAAGCCTAATGGAAATAAAAGGGGCCTGGCGGAGATCAGAACTGCAGAAAAGGCAAATGATTAATTAATTCCTTACAGAAGGATAAGGAGGTCAATAATCTTAAAGCCTCACCAATTAACACCCAGAACGAGCCATGGTTTATTGGATTTGATTAGTGAGAATATTATTTTCACTTATTTTATTATTTCAACCCCTCCCAGAGGAAAGGCTCTCGGTGATGAAGATCACGTATTTATGCTTCTTTGCAAAGGTGCTCAGGGGTGTCTGGGTGGCTAAGTCGGTTGAGCACCCGACTTCTGCTCAGGTCATGATTTCTGGTTCGTGCGTTCGAGCCCCGCATCATGCCCGCTGCTGACAGCACAATGCCTGCGTCAGATCCTCGGTCTCCCTCCCTTTCTGGTCCCCCTGCTGCTCACACTCACTCTCTCAAAAATAAATAAAACATTAAAAAAAGTGCTGAGGGGCGCCTGGGTGGCGCAGTCGGTTGAGCGTCCGACTTCAGCCAGGTCACGATCTCGCGGTCCGTGAGTTCGAGCCCCGCGTCAGGCTCTGGGCGGATGGCTCGGAGCCTGGAGCCTGTTTCTGATTCTGTGTCTCCCTCTCTCTCTGCCCCTCCCCTGTTCATGCTCTGTCTCTCTCTGTCCCAAAAATAAATAAAAACGTTGAAAAAAAAAAAAATTTAAAAAAAAAAAAGTGCTGAGAGGGGCGCCTGGGCAGCTCAACCGGTTAAGCGTCCGACTTCGGCTCAGGTCAGGATCTCGAGGTTCGTGGGTTCGAGCCCCGCGTCGGGCTCTGTGCTGACAGCTCAGAGCCTGGAGCCTGTTTCGGATTCTGTGTCTCCCCCTCTCTCTGCCCCTCTCCTTCTTGTGCTCTCTATCTAAAATAATAAATATTAAACAAAACTTTTCCATAAATTAATTAATTATCAAGTGCTGAGAACGACCAGGGAAACGACGGGCTGTAAGAAGCAGACGACAGCAATCTGCCACAAAGGGGCCGGCAAGATACAGGCTGGCTACGTAGCTGCTCTGCCTTCTCTCTGGCGTCTGACAGGAAATGGTTCTCCCACCTCACTACCAAAGACGGTCAACACAGGACGAGGAAAAAAAAAACACAATACACCCGGTGAACATCTTGGGGAGTTTCTGAACGATCGGGATATTCTGGAACCACTGAGCTGATCGACGGAGAAGTAAAAACAACTCGACCCCGACTCCACGCCATCGCTTCTCTCTCTGGCTTACGCACAAGAGAAGCATAAGCCAAACCCTTTAAAGAGAAAGCAAATATTAAGGCCAACCATTTCCCAGGTAAGCCAGGTCTTCAGACAGTTCTAAAAGATCGAGCTACAGGCACTTAGGACCAAAAAAAACACAGCTTCCCAATTATCTCATTTCTAAGACTTCACGGTTAACGTACTCCGTGATCGGCAAAGATTCACTGAGGTCTGCAGTAACGCACAGAAACTTCCAGTTGTTTTTTTTTTTTTTTTTTTCCCCATCTGAAATACAAATCAGAAAGTGCAGATCCAATAACCTGGAATAACCAACTGGTTCTCCCGATCACTACAGGAACAGGTCAAGGACCCCACCGATTCATCCCCAAACCGCGGAACCTTGAGTCCTTCTGTGTGAGCTGTCACAGTAATGGCAGGCCACCCGCACCCCTCCATCTCCTCCACTTCCCACCCCAGGAACCTTCCAGCCATTAGAACTTCTTAGATTCAAAACGTGTGTGAACACTGCCACACCACTAGAATCTCTCTTACCTGGAATGCTCAGGTAGCATCCTTGAAATAAGCTTTATTTCATAAGAGACTCTTAAAAACTGAGAACAAACTGAGGGTTGATGGGGGGTGGGAGGGAGGGGAGGATGGGTGATGGGTATTGAGGAGGGCACCTTTTGGGATGAGCACTGGGTGTTGTATGGAAACCAATTTGACAATAAACTTCATATATTGGAAAAAAAAAAATAAGCTTTATTTAAGCCAACAGGCTACCATTTACTCAAAATACCTTTCTTTTGTTCCTGTTTTGTTTTTTCTTTTTTAGATTTTTTAAATGTCTTTTTTTTTTTTCTTCATTTATTTTCGAGAAAGGAGAGACAGAGTGTGAACAGGGGAGGGGCAGAGAGAGAAGGAGACACAGAATTAGAAGCGGGCTCCAGGCTCTGAGCTGTCGGCACGGAGCCCAACATAGAACTCGAACCCATGAGCCGTGAGATCACGACCTGAGCCAAAGTCAGATGCTCAACTAACTGAGCCACCGAGGTGTCTTTTCTTTTTTTTTTTTAATTTGAGAGGGAGAGAGAACATAAGCAGGGGACAGGGGCAGAGAGGCAGAGTGAGAATCTTAAGCAGGCTCTGTGCTGAGCATAGATCCCATGACCTTGGGATCGTGACCTGAGCTGACATCAAGAGTCGGACCATTCAACCAACTGAGCCACCCAGGCGCCCCATTCCTGGATTTTTAAAGCATCTGTTATAAGGCAAGTACATGTATGCTCTTTGCCACTCCTCTAAAACCCAAAAATAGAAGCAAAAGTCTCCAGGAGGTCCACTCGTCAGAGGTAAGCTCTGATAACATTTGGGATATAGACTTGTAAATGCACACATAAACATAAATATAAATACACATATACATTTTCAACGTAAGAAGCTTTGTCACGTTCACCAATATCTTTCCATGTCTATGCATGTTTCCATCATGCTGGACATATGTTCATGTTAATTCAGTGCATACATTTGTTCAAGAATACCCTTTTAAATTTAGATTTTGATATTTTCCAAAGAGATTTGGCCGAGGCAAGGAACCGCGAGAGAGACCTTTCCTGGAGAATTCTTGCAAAAATAAGCACACTTCAAAAAATAACCTTTAAGATATACAGTGTGGAGTTTCACCCATTTGCTTTAAAATTCTAAAGATGTATTTTTAGCTGATGTTGTAAAATGAAAGATGAGGGCAACAGACATTAAAATCATTTACTCATGCTCATAAATCATAACCCTTCTGTTCAACTTCCGTCATTCCATCCATCGAGACGACATATTCTAGATGTTGCGGTAAACTAGGCTTGTCTGTGGATAAGCATTTACCCACAAACGTGTAATGTATTTATCTCTATTTATCCACGTCTGATGTCTCAGTACTCTTTCACTTCTACTTTCCTAAGGGATCTCAGCCTGATGGAAGTCTTATCTAAACAATAAGCTACTTCTCCTAGCTCAAAGAAAGTATGAACCCAGAAGTTCTGCAAGCTTCAGGAGAAAGAGCAAACTGGTTGAGGCTGGCACTTAACATCATATCATGCCAGGATTAGAAAGGAAATCACACGGGTCGACCATAAAAAAAGGGCTGGTCAGAAAGACATATTGAGGTACGTAGTCACCTTTCTAAGGTACCTTGAGTCAAGCTTACTTCCTATAAGTCAATTCCTATTTTAAATAAAGAGGCTTTGGGACACCTGGGTGGCTCAGTCGGTTAAGCATCCGGACCTCGGCTCAGGTCATGATCTCACGGTTCTTGAGTTCGAGCCCCGCGTCTGGCTGTGCTGACAGCTCAGAGCCTGGAGCCTGCTTCGGATTCTGTGTCTGTCTCCCTCTCTCTCTCAAAAATAAACATTTTTTTTATTAAAAATAAATATATAGGTTTCAAACGTGCAAAAGCACAAACCAAAACTCAAGTATAAGAGAACTATTTAACCCCATTGATAAAGCATAATTCATATATCTGGTGATTTTTTTTTAAATTTTTTTAATGTTTATTCATTTTTGAGAGAAAGACAGAACATGAGCAGGGGAGGGGCAGAGAGGGAGACACAGAATCTGAAGCAGCCTCCAGGCTCTCTGAGCTGTCAGCACGGAGCCCAATACGGGACTCGAACTCCGAACCACGAGATCATGACCTGAGCCAAAGTCGGACACTTAACCGACTGAGCCACCAAGGTGCTCCTATCTGGTGATTTTTAATTTTTTTTTTTTCAACGTTTATTTATTTTTGGGACAGAGAGAGACAGAGCATGAACGGGGGAGGGGCAGAGAGAGAGGGAGACACAGAATCGGAAACAGGCTCCAGGCTCCGAGCCATCAGCCCAGAGCCTGACGCGGGGCTCGAACTCCCGGACCGCGAGATCGTGACCTGGCTGAAGTCGGACGCTTAACCGACTGCGCCACCCAGGCGCCCCTGGTGATTTTTAAATGTTTGTAAGTACAAGGGTCCCAGATCCCTCTAAAAGGAAGGAAGGAAGGAGACATTCGCAGATGAACACGGAGAGGTCCAAGGAAAGAGGAAGAGGAAAAAATAGAAGGAAAGAAGCAAGAAAGGAAGGGAGGAAGAGAGGAAAATGTGTGGGGGGGAGGGGAGAGGAGAGGGGAGAGTGAGGGAACCCAGCATGCATACATTCACAGTTAAACCAGCGGCTGGTGATCAAACAGGTAGTGCTTGATGTACAGTTGATACTATACTTTTTACTACATTTCACATTTCTCAAAAAAGAGAGGAGGGGAAACAAAAAAAAAATTCCTTTACCAAGAAAATTGAGATGGATGGGATTTTAGCAAGCAGATAGCAAGTACCATTAAAAGTCTAAAAAAAAAAAAAACCTAGAAGTTGTTAAAGAGGTAATAACTACCCTTCTAGTGAAAGAGAGCAGTGAAGAAATGGGGCCCTGGGCACAGTAACTGCCCTCTGGGTGGAAGAGAAGCAAATGTTTGGATAAGCCCAGGTGATAACAGTTAAGTACTGACAAGGGTACTTAGTTTTATTTAGGAGTTTATATTTCTTTTTTTTTTTTTTTTTTTTTTTTTTAAATTTTTTTTTAACGTTTATTTATTTTTGAGACAGAGAGAGACACAGCATGAACGGGGGAGGGGCAGAGAGAGAGGGAGACACAGAATCGGAAGCAAGCTCCAGGCTCCGAGCTATCAGCCCAGAGCCTGACGCGGGGCTCGAACTCGCGGACCGCGAGATCGTGACCTGAGCCGAAGTCGGACGCTCAACCGACTGAGCCACCCAGGCGCCCCTAGGAGTTTATATTTCTGAAGCACCTGCTCCACTTCTGGAAAAATGTCCTTTTAAATAGAACATACAAGGTAATGTGAATGCTGTTCTCTTAATAACTTTATTTTATAGAAAATGTAAAAGGTATATACGAAGAGGCAAGGAAAATATGAAGAAAAAATGAAAGACAAAATAAGGAAATACGTTATACGGCTCAAGAACGACAACCTGGTGGATTTCAGGTAAGGCCTGAACAAGAACCCCTTCTTTATTTGTGGCAACCTACCTAGAAAGAGTCAGGCTCAAGTTTGTTTACCTCTACGTAGCTAACTTCAGAGCTTTTAACTCGTGTGCTATCTAAATGCTTGGGAAAAAGGAAAAGAAAAGAAAGGAGAAAATACAGCATAATATGCTGAAGCTGGGGGGGGGGCGTGTGGGGGAGGGGAGCAGGAGAGGAAAAGATTCAATCAGAAACATTCTCATTTAAAAAAAAACAAACTCAAAATAAAAATGCCCGATTTCATATTTACAAAATTAGAAGACAAATGATATCGAGCCACAAAAGGGTACATTCGAAGCAGCTCTTCACTTTCGAGTGCAGTTAAGGGATTTAATATTAATTTTCCTATGTAGTTTACTAACATCACATACAAGTTCCAAAATGCCCAGCTTTCCACATTTTCCTGTTTGAAAACTACCTAAGAATTCCATCCTGAGTCTTCCTGTATGAAGTTAAATATCCCATAAAGATGGTGTTTTGTTATTCAAGCGATTACATTCCTTTAAAAAAAAAATCATTGTGTTTCTCACACAAGATGGGAGCGTAATCCCAGAAAACCTTCACGGAAGACACTTAGTTCTGCTCCTTCAGGGTTCTCATTTCCCAGAGTATAGGACATCCACAGAACTAACTACGCTAGTAGAGCAGTAAAATGATTTTTGAAAGCAGAGCACTAACCTAACAAAAACGTCTGCGGAGGGCTCCTTTCATTTCAAAGCCCCTGCTCAAAGGAAAATCAGTGCGCGTGTGATTTCTACTCCTCTAGGCCCCTGGGGCTGGAGGGTGAAGCAGCTTTCAAAAGCCGGGCTGCCTCGGTCACTTCCTCAGGAAGTGGGACTTAACCACAGCTCGCCACCGGCTCAGCGTGGTCTCTGGCATTCAGAGAGGGTCTAGGATTTGGCAGAGGTCACAACACTGGCGAGTCCCCCGTGACCCAGACGCTCCTGCGCACTCCAGCTTGGGGGCTCTGCTTTGCTTTGTGGTTCTTGTGGGGGCCCAGGGGAAAGGGGACAGGTCCCTCACTGCTGCGGTGGACCAGACCATTTGTAGACCTCCTTCTTCTCCCCCCAGACCACCTCAATGACCCAAAAGGCACAGGACACGGGCTGCCGGGTCACCCTGGGACTAAACCTCTACCAGACATACCCAAATTAAGCTCCTCCACTCAATCCACATGACCACTGCTTTTTCTTTGCTCAAGAGTCAAAAATAGAATTGTGCTCACTTGCCATGAGTGCTAAGGTCTAGAGCAGTGCAAGATCTACTTACTGAATATACAGAGCTTCCCAAAATACCTGTCCCATGTTGTTCTTTAGAAAGCAGACTGTCAAATGTAAAGGGCAGGGCTGTCCTTCAGGTCAGCATTTCACAATGATGGCTCTGCTAGAAAAGCTCGAGGTAAGAGTTCACTATAAACCAAAGCACTGCAGGCAGGACCGGAACAGCTTGCTCAGCTCTGCCCAGGGTCTCCTGAGCCCGCACAAGGGCAAGATGGGGTAAGCTGCGTCACCAGGCTGGCCACACCTGGCTACCAGAACTCCGTTATCTGGACATCTGGACGTGCACCTTCTCCCGAGGGGTGTCCTCCTCCATTTCCCCTCCAGGAACAGCTGCCTGGGCTGCGTCTCTGCAGAAATCTGGTGTAGGACACTAAAAAGGTGCCCAGGGCAAGGGCTTGCCTAGACAGACACCCACTGAGCTCGGGCGTGATGAAAGGGAACCTTCAGCTAAGGAGATCACCATGGGAATCTCACTCTCCAGAGGCACACCCACAACCAATAAATTCTTAAAAGTCCAGAAAGAACAAAAAAACGGCTCTTTTCCTTAGTTTTTTGTCCCAAAGGAAAAAGGGCAAGCATCTTATTTTCTGTATCTGGACAACATGTCATTGATCTTAGGGCACAGGGGCAACGTTGAAAACGTATTAAATCTTCTCAAGTGAGAGGCAAGCCTATAAAAATGTCTGGTGCAACAGAACCCTGGAAAACATGTAGATTAGCAGGGAAATGATTGAATCAATTATGGTATGTCCTTTTTAAAAAAATTGTGGTGGCGCACCTGAGAGTCTCGGTCAAGCATCCAACTCCTGATTGCGGCTCAGGTCGTGATCCCAGGGTCACGGGATCGAGCCCTGCTTCTGGCTCCATGCTGAGCGTGAAGCCTGCTTAAGATTCTCTCTTTCTCCCCCTCTGCCCCTCCCCTAATCACACGCATGCAATCTCTCTAAAAAAAATAAATGAAAATAAATTTTCAAGAAATTGTGCAAAAATAGATAACATGAAATTTACCATCTTAACCATTTTCAAGTGTACAGTTCAATAGTGTTTTTTAATATTTAAGTTTCTTTATTTTCATTTCTTTTTATTTCTTTTTGAGAGACAAGTGTGAGTGGGGGTGGGGCAGAGAGAGAGAGAGGGAGACACAGAATCCCAAGCAGGCTCCAGGCTCTGAATTGTCAGCACAGAGCCTGATGCGGGGCTCAAACTCACAAACTTTGAGATCGCGACCTGAGCCGAAGTCGGAAGCTTAACCGACTGAGCCACCCAGGCGCCCCTACAATTCAATAGTATGAAGTGTATTCACATCATTCATGGTACACCCTTTTTTTTAAATTATTATTATGGAATATTATGCAGTCATTAGAAGTAAGGTAGATATGGAACAATCAAGGTATACTATTTAGTGAGAAATAAAAAAATCAGGCCATAAAACAGTATCTAAATTACATTAAAATTTTTAAAAAACACAGTTTGTAACAAAATTTTTAAAAAACATTGCATTTTACGTTTCTCCATATAGATATGTAAAAGGAACAGAAAGGCTCAGGACACACACCGAACATTCTGACACTTTAATCTAGAGAAGAGCAGGGGATTGGCAGACAGGGCAAAAATATTTTTTTGAAGTTCATCCACCCAGTGTAGGTGTGCATTTTCAAAATCTTGTACCTACAAGGCAGCAGATGAAAGTTCAAGTTTTCTATGAACTTAGGGATAGTCAAAATCATCAATCTTAGCAAATCTGTCAAAGGTACTTTTGGATGAGCCCAATTTCCCATTGGATTTACGTTCTTTCAACTAAAGGACCTTTGTGCTGGCAATTTACTAATTCATCAATGAGTTCATAGAAATAATGGAAGAGTCTGGGCTAAATCTGTCACCATCAATAAACTTCAGGAAAATTCATTATGGCCTCTGCTTGAAGTGGGTTATTCAAATAGTTTCACAAGAAAGCAAGAAAAAATATCTAAATCTCTTCACTTGTAGATGTAAGGTGCTTTCTGAAACATGTCTGACGAATTCCAATATTTCAAACTTGAGAAATCACTTGCCCCTTTACCTGCTAAAACAAAGGATTCCTCGTTCAGCAGTAAAACTCGTAAAAGCTTTAGAAGGCTTCTTTTGGCATTTTATAAATACCACACTTTTTAGTAGCATCTCTGCAACTCCAGCTCAAAGTACAGATTTTCTAAATTGGAAGGGATATTTCAAGTATACAAAGGAGAACTTCAAAGCAGTTTTCCTTTATCACCTGAATAAGCCTTCTAAATTTTCATACATAAATCCCAAATCCCGCAACCGAAGACTTTGTCCCTGAAATGCTACAACTAGCAGATCTAGTTTCTGCGGTTTCTTATTCATTTTACCAGCAACTTTTCTTTTAGTTTTAAGTACTAAATTTAAAATATTTGCAAACAGGGGCACCTGGGTGGCTCAGTCGCTTTAGTGTCCCGACTTCAGCTCAGCATAATCTCACGGTTCATGGGTTCGGGCCCCACGTCGGGCCCTGTGCTGACAGCTCAGAGCCGGGAGCCTGCTTCAGATTCTGTGTCTCCCTCTCTCTTTGCCCCTCCCCTGCTCGCACTCTCCCTCTCTCTGTGTCTCAAAAATAAACAAACGTTAGGAACCGTGTATTTGCAAACATTTTTGTTTATATTCTTACTACCCAAAGTCTGGAAGTATTGTTCTTGCTAGAAGGTTTTAAGCCCACGGTTCTCAAGTGGGGGCGGTTCTGCCCCTTCTCCTCCATCACCACCGCCACCACTAATGTCTAGCGAGGTCCAGAGACATTCCTGGTCGTCTCAACCTGGCGGGGGCTGAGGAGTGCGCTATGGGCATCAGGAGGCTGCCAAACATCCCACAATACAGGGGAGCCCCGCAACACCGCACTGAGCACTAAAGCTGAAAACCCGAAAATAAATAAAATAAAAATGTTTTTAAAGGCGCCTGGGTGGCTCAGTCGGTTAAGTGTCTGACTTCGGCTAAGGTCACGATCTCGCGGGTTGTGAGTTCGAGCCCCGTGTCGGGCTCTGTGCTGACAGCTGAGCCCGGAGCCTGCTTCAGATTCGGATTCTGTGTCTCCCTCTCTCTCTGCCCCTCCCCTCACTCACATTCTGTGTCTTTCTCTCTCTCAAAAGTAAACATTAAAGAAAAAAAATTTTTTTAAGTTGAAAAGCCTTGCTCTCAGTAAACAGATTTTCCCCTGTGACCCTGCCCCCCTCTCACCAAGACCTAATCCTCTTAAATAAATCACCATAAACCTGCCCCCTCCCCCCAACATCATCCACAGGAGACCTCTAGGTGGAGGTGCTGGTGGGCACAGCTCAGGCTCACCCCGACCCCGTTCCTCTCCGCCGACTCAGGAGAGGTGTGCGCAAACAGCTCCCTGGGTCATTATCACAACTGTCCTCGCATTCCAAAGTGATGCCGTCACCTGAGCATCAAACAATTCTCACCAGACGCCAATTTTGTATAAAATGTGTTCGGAATTATGAGAGGTACTACTCCATTCTACCTAATACAACTCAGAGCATCCCCCTTAGTTGTCACTCACGGCAGGCCTACTGGCTGCTGACTTTACAAATAAACTCACTCTCCAGTTCTCTTCCGGGAGCAGACGGCAAACAGGAAAACACAAAGGACAACAACGAGTCACATCATTTCACCGGTCACCATGTTACATTAAAAGGAAGAGATCCTTGGAAGCTCTCTCCCCATTCCTCTCAAGGCCCTCCCATTTTTCACCAAGTTCATCAGTGACAACCCAACAGCTTGAAGGATGTTCACCCAGGAACGTTCCACCAGAGAGAAGGGACTCCACAGCCCCGGGACACGGGACGTGCCGGGTCAATTGCGTGCGTGCGTGTGCTCAGACACACGCACACACAGCTTTCTTCTCTCAAGGCTTCCCTGACCCTTCAAGTGCTGCTGTGAGCTCCCAGTGCGAATCTCCACTCCGGGGACCCAGGCGTCACGCCGGGGAACACTAACCCAAAAGTATCAGGAGCCGGAAGCTCTGGGGTGAGACATCGTTGGGACAGGCTTGACACAAGGTAAGAGTAACTGTTCTCCTTGGGGGGTAGTATTAGGAAACAGGAATGCATTCTGGAGTGGAGTGTGAGGGAGATGCTTCCGGCCCATTTTCCTGAACAACCTGTAAGTCGTGTTTCCAGGTAGCTCCTCTCCAGGGGCACCTCCCCATGGACCCAAGATGACTCAGGAAAGAGTATGTAACAAATCTCCAAATACGGAGGAAGAACAATTAAAAAGGCAATTCCAAAGGGGCTCTGCCTTAACTTTAATGCCACAGAAATGATGACAAAAACGCCTGGCCGGTTCTACAATCATGCCCAAAGGAGGCGATTTGTGTTTTAAAATGTACAGGCACAGGGGCACGTGGGTGGCTCGGTCGGTAGAGTGTCCGACTTCAGCTCGGGTCATGATCTCACGTTTGTGAGTTCGAGCCCCGCGTCGGGCTCTGTGCTGACAGCTCAGAGCCTGGAGCCTGCTTCAGATTCTGTATCTCTCTCTCTCTCCCCCCATCCTCTGCTCATGCTCTGCCTCTCTCTGCCTCTCAAAAATAAATACACGTTAAAAAAAAAAATGTTTAAATGCACAAGCACAAAGTAGGTACACGTATGTATGCTAAAGGAAGAAAAATCAGGAAAGGGAGCGAGGGACCTCTCAACGTTTACCTACGTTCAGTACCCAGAGCCACGATACATCAGTGTCATGGAGAAAGCCAGAAATACCTCACAGATCCAGACAACAGGAGAAATACTGGTTGACCCAGAAGCAGTGGCTCTGAGCCTCAAAGATATTTGAGCCTGCCACCGACTAGCGATAGAAATGACACCTATAAACCACAGTATGCTGTAGCGGTTACGAGCACGGGCTTTGGGGTAAGACAAATCAGAGGGAGGCCTGGCTCTTCCCTTTACAAGTTGCAAGACTCTGAGCGAGTTACTAACCTCTGTAGGCTTCTGTTTCTCAAATGAAAAATGGAAATAACAAGATCCACTTCCTAGGGTTTTTGTGAAAGTCGAATTAAACAATCCAAGTAGGTGCTCACTCCTACGTGGGCTATCTGGAATATAGTAAGTACTCACTACTTGGAGTTATCGTAACATCAACACCAGGTCAGCGAGAGGACTGTAGCACAGAGAGAGCCCTAGAAGAAATGAAGCCACAGCTCTGATTGTCTCAGATAGGTGATGACAACAAGATCAATGCCATCAGAACTCCTAGCAACTCCCTGGGACAGAATGTATATCCTTCGGTGCCTTTTGCAGATGGGACAGCCCGGCAAGGTCTTCTAAGAAGCACAACACATGCAGGACGAGTTTTTCCTATCCTCAGTGGCCTGAAATAAGAGCTCTGTGTAACCAAAGAGGTTAGAGCTAAATGCGAAACTCCAATGGAGGTCAACACTATCCTAAGGCTCAAAATTAGAGGAACAGAAAGAAATGTTTTACAATTCTATGAGTCATCGAAATCAAAACCATTAAGGCCTAATTATTCTTACTCAAGTGCTAAACTATGTGTTTCATCTCTCCCAAAATTAACATTGGCCCAATAATCCAGACTTGCCTTTTGCCAAACAGATATGTACCTATGAGGGGCCCCAAACATGCATATCCATACACACACACACACACACACACACACAACTACCTAGGCGGGGCCTCAAGTATACATCTATGTACCCATGAGACCCTAAACATGAGGCTTGAACAAATCCTCCAGCCATTTGGCCAAATTTCCCCCCTCCAGGATCTCAGTCCAGTGCATTACTGGACAATCGGCATCCACTCACGACGCATTTAAGGGAGCAAACGCTAAAAGCTAAACGTGCTGTTTTTTGTGATTTTGAGTAAATAGAAAATGGAGAAAAGATTCCATCTCTACACTCAAAAGAGCTCATACCGAGAGTAAAGGGTGTAGAATTGGGGTCAGAAAGATCCAGGCAGGAATGCCAACTCCCAACAACTTAGCCTTGACACGTGTGTTCATCTCTCGGAGCCTCAAGTTTCTCAGGCATAAAACAGGATGAGACCACCCTCTTGTCAGGCGGCAGACCCCTCGGGGGTGCTTCACGAGCCCAGTGAAAACTATCACCCTTCTGGGGTCAGCAGTAACCCCGCCCTCCTAGTCACAGCTGATTAGACCAGGCCCAGCCAGACTGTGGTCTTGAGAACCAGAAGCTGGACTGAGGAATTCAGCTGACGTTACTAGCAGTCTAGAGGAAGGACGCGGAAACAGGGGCTGTGGGGCAGCCACGCTGGCCAAGTGCGCCAGAAAGAGTCCGCGGTTCTACCAAGGGAGAGGCACAAGGAGACAGCCGAAGACACGCGGCCCTGAAAAGGACACAGCGAACTGTGTGCAGGGCAATGGAGTTACTCCTGGCAGCAGCCACGGCCGTATGATCAGCTCCTCTTCTGCCGGTGTTAGTTTGAAAAGCTAGGTCTTGATCACGTGTCCCGTGAAGTCACGCAAACTCCAAACGATCTTGTGTCGTAACGCCTGCCCGTGTGACTCTTACGCCGTCAGGAGCTACTGCTTCTCCCGGTCCCTACTCCCAATCTCAGCCACCTGAGCGACGAGGGTCCTCACTCGCACACAGCACACGAAGGCTGCCAGGCGAAGCTGGCTCTGACTCCGTTATCCGGCGATCGCTAGCGCTGGTGGCTCACACCGCCCTCGCTCGTTCACCTGCTCACTCACCCCACAACCTTCCCGTGGGCCTCTCCTGGGGGCACGCGCATCATTCCCACCATCGCCTGTCGCTGCGGTCCTGGACCTGAAGTACCCACTTGTTCCACATCGTCATGGTCCGCTCCTTCGTGCCCGCCCGCCAGACTCGTGACCATCTATCTGCCTTTGCTATGCCTTCTGACATCCTCCGGGTGTCCATCCACCTAGCCTCGGGCTCCTAACTTCCCCCGATACCTGGTGTGCTCCAGCAAGGCTCTGAACTCACCCCCAACTCAGACGAACTTCCTCAGTGCCAACCCCTTTCTCCAGGGCTGGCCCCACGGCCTTGCCCGTCCCGAACACCCAGCCTGGTTGCTCTCCCCCTGGCCCCACCCCACTCCCCTTCCAGCAATCTGTGACCGCTCAAGAGCCACTCACAGGCCAGGCAAGACACTGCCACACCAGGCACAGGATTCTGCACCAAACAGGGAATTGACAGATTTAGCCAACCATTACAAATCCTACCCAGTGTGCCAGATTTATATGCCCTAGAACGCAGAGTCCACATGTGCAGTAAGATCTAAAATTCAACTAGGATGTCTGTGAAATGGAGCTTTCTTACAGAGACGCGGGGACGGTAAACTCTCTCACGTAACAGACATCGCTCTGTCATTTGCTGATTTCATCAATACGCGTTCCCGAGTTTAAAAAATACACTAAAGTTTCGCACAGTCTCTCAGAGTTCAAAACACGGAATACACCGAACTCCTTCCTGAAACTCAATTTCTTGTTTGGCCGAAGACCAAGCCCTTCCCCAACACCTCCCGGATCCAAGGACTCCCCAGTGGCTGTCTTCATGATGTGCTGGAGAGGCGGGTGGGGTTCATTAGCCGGTCTTCCAGCACCTCTCTGTGAGGTGGGCTCACGGGGACTCCCGTTCACAAGTCACCTCGATCCCTCGTCGGGCGTGGAGGCTGACACTGTGGCCGGCCAACAGCTCTGAGTCCTCCCCTGTCTTCAGATCCTGACTCCCTGAACCAAACACGGCAGAGTCTCTCTCAAGTGTGGATTTAAGGCCGGACGGTCTCCCTCACAAGGACTTAAAACGGATACCCCTGCCACATATCTCAGTATTAAAATTATCTTCTGTGTTATCAGACCACAGGTGCCAAAGTGGTCAAGACGATAAAGGAGGAGGGACACAGTGATGCAGGAACAGGCATAAACTGCTCTGGTCAGATCGCGTGCACGCAGAAACCAGCGTTTGGGCCAGTCTCGGCACCTACGGGCAAAACCCAGTTCTGACGCCCGTCTGCACTCACCGGCATCACATGCAAAGCCGCAGGGGGAGCCCCTGCAGAGTCAGGCAGAATCAGATCGTTCTGGAAGCTGAGGAAGCAGGTCCGAAACCAAGGGAAGCAGGGCAGACCCGTGCTACTCAAAGTGTGGTCCGGGGACCAGCAGACCACCACGACCTGTGAGCGTGTCAGCCATTGCAGAATCTCGTCCCCCACCAGCGCTACGAATCACTACCTGCATTATCCAGCGAATCCCCACGTGGCTTCCACGAAAATCAAAGTGTGCGAAATGCTATCTGGACAGCAAGGGCGCCCCGGACCGGGCATGGGACTCTGGGCGGGAGGCACAAGACACCAGCACCAAGCAGGAGCCGGTATTTGGAGAAGGCAGCATGATTTCAAAACCAGCTCGTCCCGGGTCTGAATCCAGGGTCAGCCACCTGCTAGTGGTACCACCTGGGACCATTCACTTCACCTCTGTTGGAGCTCGTGGGGGGGTGTTAATTACACTTCACAGGGGACGACAAGTATCTAGCATCTAGCACGTGGCAGATTTTCGATCAACGCTGCCTTTCCATCCTGAAGCACACACCTACCCGGCACGGCTGTCTGCATCCTGTGATGCAGAGGGATAAATGAGGAACTCCCGGGAGAGAAAAGAGGTCCAACCCAGGGGAGCACGAGTTTCTCTAACAAGGAGACATCACATCACTCTCACGCTCTCTTTTTCAACCAAGAGGGGAACTCGACGTCAGTGAATATGAACACCTCAGGGCACCAGAGAAAGTTCACTGCTAAATTGATTTAGATGTCCATCCAACATTCCAGACCAGCCCTGTCCCCACATACGTAGTTTTAAATCTTCTAGTAGTCACATTGGGGGAAAAAAAAGGGGGGGGGGCGAAGGGAGGGTAAACAAATCTTAAGTTCATCCTTTTGATAACTTTAGTAACAGTTTGTATTCCACCAAAAACAGCATCATTTCAACATGTAATCAACATAAAAAAGCATTAATGAAATATTTTACGGCCCTTTTGTAGACGTCTTCAAACCCTGCTGTGTATCCCACGCCTACAGCTCACCTCAGTGAGGACCAGCCACCTTGCAAACTCAGCGGCCGGACGTGGCTAGTGCTCACCCTACTGACAGAGAAGTTTTAGCCAACAGAATGTCATTCATGGATTCCTCGGATCCCTTCTCCACTCAGCCTTCCATCACTACCAAATCCCCACGTGCGAGTTCATGAGTATCCGGCCACTGCCGAGCAAACCCGGGAAGCAGAGGGACATGGGAAAAGACGGAACAGGGGCTGTGGCTAACCTGCCGTACTTTCACAGTCATGGTTTTTGTTTTTTTTAACTCTGGTTAACGTGAATGACATCACCTAGACTATGGCCAGCACGGACTAGAGTGGATTCGTCTGGAAGCAGAGACAAAGTACGAGACGATAACCGCAAAATTCATCCAACGTTTTCCAACTACAAGTGAACGTACGGCCAAGTGGGACCAAGGATGCCACCCTCCTGCCTACATGTCGCCCACTTTATGCCAATTTGGGCAGATGTAACTGAAGACCTTACAGACAAGGCAGGAGATGCTCACTGTGTATTTTCCCGGGCAAAAAAAAAAACAAACAAAAAAACAAAAAAATCTACTTAAAAACAAAGTAAAAGGTAGGACAGGAGAAACAATACCCTCTAAGATGAGAAAAGAATGTCAGGACAAAGGCCCTGCCCCTAAACCAGGGACACTGAGGAACACAGAACGGCTAAGGTTTTAGGGAGGACTTACCACATTCCCGGCACTCTGCTAAGCACTTTATACACATTTACTCTCCATAACGACCTTCAAGAAAAGTATGGCCTAGGATCTAAGGAACTTGCTCAAGGTCCCACGGCCAGTTGGTGGCAGAACGCAAGCTTATGTCACCGAAGGCTGGGCAAACAGGTGTATGTCACCGCGAGCCAGGCAAAGGCAACTGAAAATCTCCATGCACTGAGGCCCCACGTTTCACCACAACACTAGGCACGATCGCTTCTCAAACTAGAGACCTCAAACTACCTCTCCCACTCTCGCCACGTTAAATCAGCAGAACAGTTGAAAACCAGCTTCCCGACGAGTCCCTGTGTGGTTCACGTGACATACGAACTGTAAATACGAGCTGGTTCTTACACCACCAAACACATAATAAACACTGGACGGCAGAGAGACGGTGATGACGCATCCTGCCTTGGACCAGGAGGCCAGAGTGCTGGGTTCTAGTTCTACCTACTGACCACCCTCCCTCCCCATTTGGGCTCCCTGTAGAAAATGAGAAGACAAGTATAAATATCTGAAGTATTTCCAGCCAGGGAATCTTCAAAACCAAACCAAAACAAAACAAAACACAGGACTCTGAATTTTCTAACTGAGTAAGTTTTTCAACAATCCAATTACGATTCAGTCCCTAGAAAGAATTTGTTCCTCACAAACAAATGATCAAAATCAATACCCATTACGAGACCCATGAGTCAGCCTCTGGAAAGCAAGAGTTTGTGTCCCACAAAGAAAAGGCCGGGCTGAGAAAACCTTCAAGAACGACAACACCTTGATTTTATCTTTAGGCCTCTATAAACCCTGCAAGATGTCCGGAATCTCCAATTGTGTTAAGTTGTACGAATATCTAGCTGGAAACAATACAAAACCTGCATTTTTAGCAACCATCAACTAACTACAGGTTACTTAGTGGGGAATACATGGGACAGCTACAAAGGCCACTCTTGAGTTTGTCTGAAAATTACTTATTTCAGTCTCCAGATTTAGATCACGTAGAATTTGCTCTCCCTGTCTCCTTCTAAAAGAGGAAAAATTCAGAACTTCCTGTCTGCACAAGATGATTCAAAGAATTCTTTTAACTAACTGTGTTTACCTCTTATTGAAACAAAAGATTTTTCTCAGCACGACTTTCAACTTAAGTCCATCCTTTTCAAAGAATAAATAAAAACAAAAACAAAACTATCTCTGTTCCTCTTCCCTTCCGATTTGTATCCTCACCCTACAGTGCCCAGTAAAAACATAACCTTTTCAAGCCGCTATTTCTCACACTGCCTCTACTGTACAGATTCTCCTCTCTCTGTGATGAACGAAGTCAGGAAAACAGGGCTAATTACAAGGGAGACTTGTATTCCCATCACCTTGTCTCGCCTCGGCCGTCATCAACTGCCGCCTCTAATGTGAACCTTATCAGTGCCTTTACTGCCCAGCGCCTACGTGTGCCCTCTCTCAGGCCCTTCCTCCCAGCTTCCACACCCCTAAACCCTTTCCATGGTTTCCTCATGCCTACCAATCCTGCCGCCCCAAAGCAGAACAGCCTAGTGATGAGGAGCAGGCTTCAAATTGTGTCGCTACGATCATTTATGAACTGGCAGGCCTTGGCCAGGGTCTCTGTGTCACTGTCCCACCTGCACCATGGGGAAAAGAAGAACGCAGCTCATCTCGCTGCTTCGGTACTGCATGGGCAACCAATGGAAAGGATCACCAGACAAGCTACGGTGTCCGCAGGGGTCGGCCGCTAATACCGCTCCCTGCCTCTCTGGAAAGGCCTTGCCCTCCAAGTTTCCAAAGCACGCATCTTACGTTCTTCAGCCCCACCTCCTTTAAGGCCTTGACTACGTAAACCATCACCTTACGGAACCCCAAACGCAACCTTTTCTTTACGTCTTTCTTCTTCTATCGTCTCTGTTCCACGCCAATCCCTCTCGGTCTAGACCTCCAACCCAAACAGATCCAGGCAGCAAAGGGCACCTCCCACGGCCAACTCAACCCAAACTTGAACTCCCTGTATCACATCCACCTTCCAAATCCATTCTGCCTTCTGAATGCAGTATCTCACAGACAACCACCAGCAGCAGCAAGTAACCTCAAGGAGCAACCTCGGCGCTCTCCTCCGCTCCTTCCTCTCCACCACCCCGACTGCTACCCCACCCACCACGGCTCCATCCCAACGCGGTGCCTTAGATCAAGCCCTCTTCTCTCCTAGATGTGCTGCCGTGGTCCCCTCATTTGACCTCCCTGCCTCCAGCCTCCAGAGTCTCCGTTCCGTTCTGTCCTGAGATACGGCCTCGGGACCTCTGTCGTTAAAAGTGAAGGCTTTCTCGGGGTGCCTGGGTGGCTCAGTCGGTTAAGCGTCCGACTTCGGCTCAGGTCACGATCTCGCGGTATGTGAGTTCGAGCCCCGCGTCGGGCTCTGTGCTGACTGCTCGGAGCCTGGAGCCTGTTTCCGATTCTGTGTCTCCCTCTCTCTCTGACCCTCCCCCGTTCATGCTCTATCTCTCTCTGTCTCAAAAATAAATAAACGTTAAAAAAAAAAAAATAGTGAAGGCTTTCTGCTTCTACTGCCTAAAGCCCCCGGTCAAATGGTCTGTGTGGAATGACCTTCAGAAGTTGGGCCCCTGCCTGCCTCCTCACTTCACCTCCTACTCTCCTCCCACACCCACCCCTACTCTCCCATCCCCCGCTCACAACACCAGGCTCGCTCAGCGCCTTTCCACAGGCTGTTCCATCAGACTCCCGTGCTGTTCCCCCACTCTCTGCCCGCTTGCCATACCTACTCAGTCCTCTCTCAGCACAGAAGCCACCTCTTCAAGGGCTCCTCCCTCTCCACGCCGGGCACTAGGTGGCTCATTCACATTCCTATCATAGTATCTGCAGGCTACTTCCCACTAGAGGTTTCTCTCTGGATTCCTTTTCCCAGGGCCTAGCACAACATCTGGTGCTTACTAAACATTCGGGATCTGTAAAATGGCGGAAATAATCCCCAAAGTAACATCACTTCCCACTTCTCGGGCTCTCCTCCGTCTCAGCACCACAGCCTTCGTCTGTTCATTCTGTACAATCCTGAACGCTATTTTATCCTCCAAGAAATTTTTTAAAGTATAAAAAAGCTGGGGGCGCCTGGGGGGCTCAGTTAAGTTGAGCTTCCGACTTCCGCTCAGATCATGATCTCGCAGGTCGTGAGTTCGAGCCCCACATCAGGCTCCTCGCTGACGGTGCGGAACCTGCTTGGGATTCTCTCTCTCTCTCCCTCCCTCTCTCTCTCAAAATAAATAAATAAAAATTTTAGAAAAGGGAGTCTGCTCCCCAAATCTCCCTACTTCATTGCCCAGATCTTGCTTAAGTCTTTTCACTTCCTTAAAAGGCATAAAAGCTGGATAATAACCACAGATGTTAAAACAACACCCGTATTTTGGCAGTCAAAAAAAAAAAAAATCAGGACAAATTATCATTCGTAATACGTTGGTTACGTAACTCAGAGTTCAACAAAGATCTCTGGTACCACTTTCCAGGATTCCGAGTGTTGTTGTTCCGTGTCTTACTGAACCTGAAGACCCATGTGAAGATTAAACTGCCAAATGTTTCTGAGGAGATTAAAAATAATTGCTGTAGGAAATAAAGGATATTTTACCACTCACAGCCTTTTTGTTTCCACTTTTGGCTAACTCCGATTAGTTCTGGGTTATAAAGTATGTCCTCCACGTTCGTGAGTGGTCTATTACCGTCATCATCTCTCGTGTGTCTTCAGATAATGCTCGCCGCAATCTCTTGCTTGGGAAGTCTTAACTGCCGCTAACGAGGCCAGATCTCTCTCTCCCATGAGCTAGGAAGAAGTGCTGAATGTATTTTCATTCAAACTTCTAATCCTTATGTACTCACCATTCGACCCAGCCACCCCCACTACCCCAAAGTCTTTAGGGAAGAGACATAAAAACTGATGTTCAGACAAAAGCCTGCATGCAAATGTTTACAGCAGCCTTATCCACAAGCACCCACAACTGGAAATCACCCTGACGTCCCACAGCCAGAGAACGGATCAACTGTGATAGGCCCACGTAGCCGTGTCCAAGTTGGCAACAGAAAAGAAGCCACGTATGGAGATACATCACAGCACGGATGGCTCTCAAATGCACTTCGCTAAGTGAACGAAGCCGTCCGTGTGGCATTCGAGGGACGGAACACATCCGCGGCTGCCAGGGGTGGGGGTGGAAAGGGTCGGTCTACCAACGTCCAGCAGGAGGAAAGTTTTGGGGGTGATGGAACCAGTCCCTGAGCCTACTGGTGGCAGACACACAGCGCTATATGCTTGTGCCAAAACCCGTACAACTATTCGCCACGGGGTAAATTTCGCCGGATGTAAATTTAAAAGTTCTAAAAAGTTAATTATTTAACCACGACTTGGTTAAAGATTATATATAATCAACACAAAGGTGTGGATGTCCTTAATGTTTACCCTGGATGTGGTCACCGTATTGTAGTGATTAGGAAGAGATATCGGGGGAATGAGGAGAGGGCCACCCCAAATCGCCCCCAGATACTTTCGGTTTCCCTTGTATTGGCAACCGTCCCGTGGTCCCCACATCAGGGCAACCTCTGCCCCAGCTGGGAACCAGCTAGATGGGAGTTCTAGCAAGGCTGTGAGGAAGGTTATTCGAAACCAACAGAAGACGGACCCCAGGACGTATTTCAAGGGAAGAAATAAAGGAGGACAGGAGACACAACTCTGAAAATTCTAACTCCTCCCAGTCAAGGGGATACACAGAAAATTCCATGTACAGGTCCTTCGTCCCATAACCCCTTTTTTAAAAAGGAGTCAAAGTGCGTGGGGGCAGGGAATCTCTCTGGGAGAAAAGAGGGGCGAAAGAGAGAGAAGCGAGCCTCTTCTCCTGGACCATGAGGCTGGGGGGCCCTAAAAGCCCCCACTCTGATGTTTCTTAACATAGAAAAACTAATTCGAAGGAAGCAAATGACCAAAATGAAGCTTCAACCACCCCGTGACACTTTCTTTCCAGAGTACCCTCATCAGCCCACACATTCCTCCTCCAGAGGGGATGGCCGTCTGGTCAACCCTGGAGACTGCCGCAGGCCATCCCGACCAGGCTCCAGGTGTGGCTGGCTGCCCGCTTGGTGACCGCGGCAGCGAGGGCACAGGCCCGGCCCCCAGCGTGGGGGCCCCCAGCGTGGGTGCCACCGTGTTCCCTCCTGCCTCTTCCAGGAAAGAAGAGTGCTGTCTGCTCATTCTCCGCACTCGCGCTCACATTCACGTTCGCGAGCCCAGAAAACTCTGTTCCTCTTCGGAGACCTGGGCCTGCTACATTGTTATACCTCAGCCAGAGATCGCCACCTGAGACAAACCTCAGTCCATAGATGAGCCCCTGATTGCTGGCTTGGAGAACCAGCTCTCCAGGCTTAAACAGCACTTGCAGCTGGAAAGACTGGCCTAAATGCAAAACAAATGCGATTTTCCAGGAGCCTTGGGGGGGGGGGGAGGGGGGGCAGGGAAAGGAGGAGTCACAAAGCTCAAAACCGCGGAGAGAGTAAACCAGAACATTCTGTGACATGCAATGCCCTACAAAAAAAAGGGCTCTCCCACATACTATCCGGAAACGGCCACTGCGAGGAGAGGAGGAGACGGCTGTCCAAGTGAAATAAAAAAAATCACGGACTTTCTAAAGACAGGAGTGAGGGCCTAAATTATAAAACAGCTGATTGTATTAAGCTAATTAAGGTTTATCATGTTAGCCATCTGAGTTTTAGCTGGCACCAGAAAGGCAGGAACAGCATATCATGCAACGTGGATTGCGATCTGCTTCGCAAGCAGATTTCCACCACGCTCAGACACAGGACCTCTGGCAGTCGAAAATGATGTCGGGTTGAAAACCAATTTTAGCACAGTGATTTGTGAAGAATTCTGTTCCATCGTGTGAGCTATTTACCGGGATACCAGTCCGAGATTACACGTATCTTTATTAAGCACTACACCGCGCATCTGAGCTAACCATGCCCCTCGTTTTCCCTTTCGCCGGTTTTCTCACACCCTGGAGGCTCTGCGATCACATGAAAAAATTCCTAACAATAAAAAACCTTTGCGTGCTTGACACCCTTCACTGCAGATATTCTGCCCACCCACTGCCAGCACACCACTTCCCCATCTTTGGAGATCCTCAGCATTTCAGAAAAGGCGCTCTTCTGCTGAAATGGGAGAGGCACAAGATCCCCTCTTCAAAGTAGGGGAGAAATTTATTTCTAATCCTGCCTTCCGCGAGCGCCTCTTGACTGTACTTCTCCCAAACCAGAAGACAGAACTCCTTCTATCTGTTGCTGACATCGTACTGGAGAGGATTCTGGAGCTGCTGGTTTTTCTGTGTGGGGCAGTTGCAGTCTTTTCACAAGGAACCCCAAGGCAAAAACGTTCAGGGTTCCCCCGGAAGCGCTCACTGTCTTTGTTCTTCATTTGGCTACCCTCGCTCCTGCCTTCTCCCCTCTGCTACTCTCAAACCTCTGGTTTTGGGGGTGCATTAAAATGCCAGCTCGATTCTCACTGCACGCTCTTCAGGCATCAGACATTTTCTACCAGCCACTGCTTATAAAGCTTGGAGTTAACAGGCATCTTTTCACAGATGAAGCCAGGCCAGCCGGTTTCCTCCTGGTACTGCATTAGCATTCCACATTAAAATGTATGCCACAAATAATCCAATGGCAAACTCACCGTCCACAGCCCCCAAAATCAATAAAAGCCACTTGACTCGGAGGGAAAAACCTTTCAGGTTAACACACAGCTCAAGGTAAAAGGAAGGTGATGAATGAACAAAAGGCAAATCCACCTTCAGACTCTTCAAATCCTAAAAACGAGGCGAGGCTGCCTCGATTTGGCCAAGTCCTTCCTTTTTTTTTTTTTTTTTTTTGTCCTCGACGGGATCACGCTAAATGTGTGCTGCTTTAGTCTTTATGCAAAACAGTGCATTCTCCACAAGGCCCTGATGCCTACCATTCTCTAAACTTGCTTCTTTTCCAGGCCTGCCTCTTCTAAAGGACTACCCGCATGCGAGTTAATGAAGTCATTCTGATTTGGTCTGGAGAGCAATACCATCGTAAAGTCACTCTAATCCCATTATACTTGGATAACATTAAGAGTATCTCTTCTCCACTCTGAACCCCAAATTCTCTCCAGGGTACCAATCCACTGTCAGTCTGTCTCGGAATGGATCCTCAGATAAACACTTAAATTCATGCTCAAAATATCGTATCTCACCTTGTGAACCTTGACCTTTTGGAAAGACTTTGGCCCAATGTTCAGTTACTGTCACACGGTTGCATTCTCTGCAAATATGAAAGGGTTAAAAGCAGCCCCAGTCAACAGGCCTACAAGGAAAAAAAAGACAGCATGTATGCCTTACAGCATCACTGGAACGCATTTATGTTCATTTCCTAGAACAATATTGTTACCTTTTGGCCTTCATAATAGTCAGAAGTACCCCCAACACCCTTCAGTAGCTTCTAAAAGGAAAAGCACAAAACAGAACATTCCCTGCAAGAGAGAAACAAACAAAAAAAAAAAAAACAAAAAAAAAAAGGCATGCAAAGTAGCATTCTCCAGCAACAAACAAAACTACCATTACAAACCCATCAGTTCATTTTGGTTTTGTTTTGTTAAAAACACAGAGAAAGAGAGAGAGAGAGAGAGAGAGACTGCATACACCAAGAGTCCCCACCCTAGCAAGGCACATTTTTTCTTTAATAAGGGTCATAAATCTCAGCTCCTTGTCCATCCCCTAAGCAAAAGCAAAAGGCAGGAAAAGCCCAAGTTAATCTCAGACCTTGCAAACCTGCACCTTTTCTCCCATCTTCTCTGCACAGAATCTTTTAGGGCTCCATTAGTCACATACCAGTGCTGTGTGGTGTCTAAGTGTGCATTCACATACTGTGTTGGGATGGTACCTTCCTGCAAGGTCCTCTGCTTTTGGCTGCCATGAAGGGAGGAAGCTGCTATCCCACTGTAGTAGCTCAGTGACTGCATTGTGTTCAGGAGCTGATCTGCCTCAAACCAGTTTCAGCCGGTTCTGGTCACCCTACATAAAAAAGCTATGGCAACCCTCCCTGAGTTGCCAACAAGTCCCTGAAAATCATCAGCACGGAGGGGATCTCGCTGGGGGTTGCTCTTCCCTTTTAGGTCTTCGTGAGGAGGGGAAGGTCATCGTGTGTCCCCCCACCGCCGCACAAGCACACAGCCTTGGAAATGCTCGCCTCACAAGCACCCCAGAGCCCCTCGGGGCCCATCCCCCCGGCCCCTCCACCCCAAAGCCCACCGCAGACACTGTTTCCCCCTCCTTCTCCTTCCCCCACTTACCTCCCACAACCTGGCTCACATCTTTGTGTACCTGTGTGTCAGTGTGTGTTCTCTGTGTTGGTGGCTGACAAAGAGCCCCCAAGAAAGCAATCTATGTGTGCCTCCTCACACTGGATGCGTCGGCTGCAGGAGCGGCCTCGGCCTCCTAGCAGAGTGGTGCTGGCTTGTTGACCAGGCTCCTCTCTGCCTGTCACCCCCACCCCACCCAGCCCCCTCCTCCCGTCCCTCTCCTCTCTCTCCCAGCCCTGTCACCACCACCACCACCACCACCAGCCGCCCCCCCAGTCTCCTCCTCCTCCAACCTTCTCTTCTTTCAAGCACCTGGGGGGAGAAGTCCAAATCCCTTCACCTCGGGGTAGGAAACTAGGGATGCCTGGGGTGGGGGGGGGGGGGCGAGTCCAGGGGCAGTGAGAAAGAGGGGCACAGCGGCCTTTCAGGAATCCTCCGTGAGCCGCCAGCGCTGGAGGAGGGGGTGGGGGGGAAGGAGCGGGCTCCTGCGCTCACGTGGCCCCCCTCTCTGAACCTGTGGGGCCTAGCGAAACCGGCTCGTCCTCGGCCCCCCCAAGGAGGCTGGCGGGGCGCGAAGGCCGCCCCGTCCCCAAGGCCAGGGTGGGACAGGCCACTGCAGTCAGGCCAAGGGGCCTGAGCCTCACGCGCTCGCCCCGGCCCGCAGGGGTGGGCACGAGGGGCCGGCGCGCCCGCCTCTCCCCGCAGCCCACCCGCGCGCCCCGTCCTGCGCTGCCCTCGCCCCCTCGCTCGCCCCCTCGCTCGCCCCCCGCCGCCCCTCGCCGCCCCCCGCCCCGCGGGCGCACACCCACCCCCTTCCCGGGGTTGGCCTTCGCAGCGGTCAAGCCCGGGCGTCTGGGCCGCAGCTCGGATGACCTTTGTTCAGCGCGGCGCCGCCGGCTGCTGCTGCTGTGGCTGCTGCTGCTGTCGTCGTAGCGGCGGCGGCGGCGGCGGCTTCCATGTTACGGGCGTGTCATCCGCATTCCCGCTGCCGGGGTCTGTGTGTGCGTGTGCGGTGGAGCGGCCTCGCCGCCGCCGCCGCCGCTGCCGCCGCCGCCTCCCGGGCTGCCGGCTCCCGCGCCCCCCGGGCCGCCCCGCCGCTGCCGCCGCCGCCGCCGCCGCCGCCGCGGCCTCGCCGTGCGCCCGGCCCGGGCCCCGCGCCTCCCCGGGCGGCGCGCTCTAGGCCGCGCGGCGGCGGCGGCGGCGGCGGCGGGGCGGCCCGCCACGCCGGGGCCTACGGCTGGGGGTGCGGGCCCGGCGGCGGCGGCGGCGGCCCGAGCGGCGAGCGAACAAAAGGGAGCGCGGCAGAGGGGGAGGGGGCGGCCGGTGGGGGAAGGGAGGATTCGGGGAGAAGGGAGGCGAGAGCGCGAAGCCCCGCAGCCGGGCGGGCGCGGACGCCCGGCCGGCGCCGACTCCGCGGCTGCGAGAGGAGCCCCGCCGACCTGCCAAGTCTCGCCCATACGGGGCCGCCGGGCTGCAGCTTCGCCCCGGAGAGCGGGGTGGTGGTGCCGAGGGGCTGGAGGGAGGGCTGCTGGGGGTTGTTGGGTTTTTTTTTTTTTTTCCAACGACATTTCGGGCTCTCACCCAGTCCTTGCCGTGGCCCCAAGCCGCAACTTACTCGAGTGGAAGGAAGCAAGGCCTCGCCAAAGATGGTTGAAAAAGACCGTGAGCCTCTACCCAGGATCTTGACGCCAAGGTGGTGTTTTGTTCTCCTCGCAATGGTGGCAAATAAGTAAGAAGAGGGCACGCTATCTTCAGATAAAGGAAATCTGAAATTCTCCCTGGAGGTGGAAGAAGGGGCTCTCCTCTGTCTAGTTAGTGGTTTGGAGCCCTTTTCGCCTTAAACTGAGCCACAAAAGAATGGAAGACACCCCCTGGGGTGGGGAGAAAGCCCTGGTGTAAAAGACACACGTTTTGCTTTCAGAGAAAAAGCCACTGGGGCCAGATTGAAACATGGCATGTTCGGTTCTTGCAGGATTTTTTTTTTTTTTTAACTGGGGGAATGATACCGAGTAAACAAGATGTAATAGGTAGGTCTTTAAATTCAAGAAGGGAGATGGTGTTCAAATATAGCCAGCACATACTGTACGTACAGCAGGTGGCCATAGCCTAGAGAACGCAAAAAGATACATGTATAAACCCCGTGCAGCCCACAGAGGTGTGTATAATCGTGAATACAAACGAGAAGGAGACAATACATTACCAACACACGAGGTAGGCTATTTTATCCAGCCCTGGGTCCTGGGTCCTACCTCTTTCACAGACGTGCGCTCAGTTGAAAGGTTTTTTTTCAAAGGGGAAAGAAACCCCACGTCAACCTAATTGTGCTAACCCAGGAACCAGGACAAAAATGGAAGGATCTGAAAAACATGTCACCATAAGCCCTTTAAAAAGGCTCACTTGCGTGTGAACGGCCGGGCCGGACTCTAAAGATAACCAATATTATTCCAGTGGCCGTGCAGACTCCCAGCACGGGAAGACGTTTCGGTGTATTTTATTTTAAATTAGATTAATTGGTTAATATTTGCAAAGTGGGCTGAAAAGTTGTTGGGTTTTGTTTTTTTTGTTGTCTTTTTTTTTTCTTTTTCTTTAAATCTCAGTATGCCTCTCCTTTGCATTAACTTCCATTGAGGAAGCCATTGTTCTCTATTATGGAGACACTATAATGTAAATTGCAAGTAGCATTTTTGCTATTTAAGACTTTTCATGTAAATGAACCGAATGATTATCTCACGGAAGAGTCGTTGGTCTTTCAAACAGCAAATTGTTGGGAGTTGCACCTAAATTGGCACACGTATTTACACATGGTTCGAAAGACCCAGGCAATCTGCACGTTTTGTCACATTTCTCAGTGTTACAGGATGATGAAATTGAAACACCCATCTTCTTTGAGCCTGAAAACGATGCCAGTGCTCTGTGGGTTGAGTTTCAACTTTACCTGGGCTTGATTTCATCTGAAAGGAGGCCTTTTTTTCTTCGCCCAAAGGTGGGCCTCTATTAGTATGCACGTAAAAAACATTCCATGCGTTGAAAAGTATACAAGGACCTACTTATCTGAGATCTTGACACAATACACCCATTACGGTATATGAAATTGCATAATACACATATCCAAGTGAGTTGGGTTTCCTAGATTTGGAATCTTTGTTTACTTAAAACACTCTTGCCCCTCCCCCACTCCTTCTCTTAAAAGAGTAGAAAGCACATCACAGCAGTGTTCGAATGGTTTACAAGAATTGTATTACCAAAACTAAAGTCTCCACGTCTTATTTTTATCATAAAGAGTCGTCAGTGGTACGACTGCCTCGTGGCTTCATAATGCCAAATACTCTTTGAGCAGAGCTTTTTACAAAGCCCAGCGTTTTGGTCAAGCTCGCTGGAGGAAATTAGGTTGAAAGCACAATTCATCACTTGCACAAACGGCAACAGATAACATTGCATCTGCTTTCAAAAACCATAAGCAACCAAAAATAAGAAATAAGGATTTCCTGCAAATGATCTCAGTTCTATTTTTACAAAGAGGATTTCAGAGAAACCCTCTTGCCAGGTAGACCAATAGTTAAAAGCCAAGCGCCCATCCTAGCCCATTCTATAAAATTATTGAAATTCACAGCAGAAAAAAAAAAAAAAACACACACACACATTTTAGTGTGAGTTTTTTAAAAATGACACTACCCTCTTCCAAAACATCAACACAAAGGTTCATTCTGTTATCCTACGTACGTAAGGCTATCTTGGGCACCATTCTGCTTTGCGCAACAGTTTAGAGAAGCAACTGGACCGCACGAATGAAATAAAGTATTATTTGAGTACTGTAGATAAGAAAGAACAAAGAAATCATATCAGTCTTATGCCAAATAGAAACTAAAGGAATTCCAAATCCTTTGGGATTTTGTTTGTTGCTGCTTTTATTGCTAACTCTCAGTGTCTTAGCGGTTCCTCCAATCAGTGTATTGCAGAATCCCAGCTTTTTTTTTTCTTTTAATCCTTTTGTGGTTTGAAACCGGCTTTGCAAGTGCATATAGACACCAGTCTACACATAATACTCTACCTCCAAATTCCACCATGAATTCGGAAATTCCTTTGTTAGACAGAGCACACAAAAGGTGTGTTCCTTGAGGATGAGGAGACAAAAAAACGAGAAGCAAAACCTCTTCTTTATCTCACCGTCAAAAGGCCTTGCAAACCGCTCCTAACCCGACAACCTCCTGACCTGAGCTACGCATTTTTTTAGCTCAAAACTAAGGCAGGCCGGGGCGATTATAGAGCTTAGTATGTTACATTTGCTTTTAGAGAAATGATCACACTATTCCACACTAGCATTCTAGTTTCAAGATCCCGTAGCTGAGTGGCCAGCAAGGAAAAGTCATCTTTTTAACATCTGAATATTGATAGAATCAGGATGTTTTTTTGTATTTTCCAAAAACATACCCTTGAAAGAAACCATAATCAGATTTAAATTATTATTAGCCTACCAGAAAGAGACTGAGGGGAAGTCTGGGAAAGGATTCCCCTTATCCTTTGTCAGTGATTTTATAAATAGATTGTCTGTAGCAAAGCCGCATACCCTTTCCTGACCCTTGGTTTGGAAATGCCTTCCACTCAGAGACCTGAATGTGGGGGGAAGGGAGATGTCTGTCTGTTCAAAGATAACCGAAGCATATTAAAAACTGTTTAAGTTTATTTGAGCAAAAATCAATTCAAATTGGGCCGTGCCAGACCGGAAGTGGTTAGAAGCGCTCCGCCCACAAGAGCCCAGGGAAAGACCGAGAAGGTGCAGGGACAAAGAAAGGAAATTATTCGATTGGCTACGGCTTAAAGCCCAATTGGCTGTTTGTGACTGGTTGCCCTTAGCTTTTCCATTATGTAACCTTGCGTATTTACAGGCTGAGATTTGGGTTTGCTTACGTTTGGGTTGGTCACCATGTCATTCCAGCCACCTCAGTCCAATGGACTCCTGGTTTAATTAATTTAACCGTCCAAAGTTGGGCATTATGTAGGAGGCCCCTAGATATTTGAACGACTTCCTGAGTCCTGGCTACTAGACAGAACCACTGATGTTTATCTCCTACTGTGGCTGTAGGCCTAAATGCTGGAAAGCCAGCCTTGCCCAAGGAAAGAGAAGGGCAAAGTGTTGTGTTATGAACTCTAGAGAATCAAAGGAGAGGCAGAAGTGTGGAGTTTGGCACACCAGCAAAGAATCGTCTTCAGGAACGATGGGCCAAAGGGCAAGGCCTGCGGAGAATTTTATAAGATTTCCTAACCCTTTATAACTTTTACATTAGGTCTGAGGTTCTTTGAAAGGGACTGGTATTTGGGCTTCTTTTCACTCTCTAAGCCCAAGATGAGGGAGGGAAAGCTGAAAGGTGTCTGAGAAAGGGAAAAGCAACCAGGGCTCATCTGTTAAGGAGGAGAAGGGAACAGACAGGAAATAGGGACTTCGTTCTACCGGAGAAGAACTGCTCCCCTGCACTACAAGGGCTCCCTGAGCGCCGTGAATCTTCATCTTCGCCTCTGCCCACACCACCCCCACCATCCCCGCCAGTTAGCACAATGCCTTGTACATCCCACAGTTGAAGTTAACTAGTCCCTGGATGCCTGACTGTCCAGGCACACAGCTCTCGATCTCGGGGTCGTGAGTTTGAGCCCCATGCCGGGCATAGAGGGAAGGAAAGAAGGAGGGAAGGAATTAACTAGTTATTTGTGAACTAAGGAATGGATAATAAGTTCACAGGCGCCTAAAAGTAAACGTGTCCCAAAGCAAATGTAAGAGCTTTTGCCAGAATAGTGGATACTATAGTCTGCTTCCTCCAGAATCTCTCTTCAGGGTGTATGCCCCCCACCCCCGCCCCCCGCCAGCTGCTGACCACTCAGAGCTCAGTCCCTCCCGGCAGACTGCTTTGGAACTGTCTCACCTAAGTTTATTGCCCCCCTTCCAGGTAGCAAGCAACCAATGTCTGGCTGATGGAGAGATACAAAGCCTTAGCCCTCTTGCCTTAATTTGGGCTAATTCTAAGGAGCCACCCAGTTCCAGAGCATCCTGTGCATTAGCTGAGGCCTTGGTCCCCATAGCACTGTGGCTACCTCTCATTCCACCTAATCCTGCCTTCCTCATGCCCTCACATATGTAACTCCAGAGATTTTCCAGAGCCTGGTTCCGGGAGACTCAGCCCCAGACACCCCCCAGACCAGACCCATCTCCCCATTGACTCCACTCTCTGGTGGCACCAATCCCCCTCCTCTGCTCCATCACTGTGTGCTGTGGATTCGACCTCCCACATGTCTGTTCATTCCAGAACCTTCTCTCCACATCCACCACTGGATGCCACACCTAGCCCACCACTTCATTTCTCTTTCCCTGACCGATCTTCAGGCCCCCAACCTGGCCATACATGCTCCACACTGAAAACCCTGGGAGGTTCTGAAGATACCTCTGTGTTGGCCCTCTGCTCAAACCTTTCCATTTCTCTCCATTGTCCTTAGAGTGAGGTCCAGACTCAGTAAATAATACAACATCCCTTGCCCCTCCCTTCTCTATTCCAAGATGCAACCTCATTGAACTTTTTGTTATTTGAATGAGACCTGATTGCTCTCACAGTCAGGCCTTCACCCTGCTATTTCCTCTTTCTAGAGGACTTTTCCACCCTTCTGCAACCCCCTTTGTCTCACTCACTCCCTAGTGCTATCTTTAGGCCTAATTTATGTCACTCACTGGGGAAGTCTCCCCTGACCTCTCCCCCCCACGACAAGCTGAGGCTGGGTGCCCCTGATGTGTGTTCCTACATTGTCCTTTTCATACCATATTTGAGGTTTATTCAGCTCGCTCCAGGAGACAAGAAACTTGTGAGCTCAGACACAATGATAGTTTGGCTCGCTTGAGTTTTCCCACCACACACAAAAAGTGCCACCACACACAAAAAGCCATTTAAAAATTAGGAGGCCAGGGGCACCCGGCTGGATCAGGCAGTTAAGCATCAGACTCTCGATTTCGGCTCAGGTCATGATCTCACAGTCTGTGAGTTCGAGCCCCGCATCAGGTTCTGTGCTGACAGCTCAGAGCCTGGAGCCTGCTTCGGATTGTGTCTCCCTCTCTCTCTGCCCCTCCCCCACTCACGCTCTCTCATTCTCTCTCTCTCAAAATTAAAGCTCAAAAAAAAATTTCAAAAATGAATAAATAGGGGCGCCTGGGTGGCGCAGTCGGTTAAGCGTCCGACTTCAGCCAGGTCACGATCTCGCGGTCCGGGAGTTCGAGCCCCGCGTCGGGCTCTGGGCTGATGGCTCAGAGCCTGGAGCCTGTTTCCGATTCTGTGTCTCCCTCTCTCTCTGCCCCTCCCCCGTTCATGCTCTGTCTCTCTCTGTCCCAAAAATAAAAATAAACGTTATAAAAAAAAATAAAAAAAATAAAAAAAAAGAATAAATAAGTAAAACATTAAAAAAAATTTTTTAAAGTAAATACAACTTAGGAGGTCAGATCATCAAGACTGATTAAACACCAATGGGATTTTTTTAAATGACATTTAGAGATAAGAGATGATCAAATACTTTACAATGTTTGCTAACCTTAATGATAAATTTATTTGATGTCAAAAGACCCAAAGCCACATCTCATTGGGGAAACACGGGTTATTCCTGGAAAGGTAGAAAATATAAACAAATGTTGAAATATGAAAATAATAACCAGAAACTATGACTGCAAAATAAAATACTTTCATTTGTCAGCAAACAGTTGGAAGACGCTTAGAAAATATTGCTGTAGATTTGAAGAAACACGTATTAGAATAAATTACACAGTGTGGGAGGACTGCTCTACTATTGAAAGAAAAGTACAGCTATTTCTAACATGCCTCTGCTTAGGGTATATGTTTGATCCTGTTCCAATGATGACATTTCTGAAAAAAACATTTTTTATGAACCACCAAATAAAAAGTTTTGCAGAGAAGGTATATTCTAAACAATAAATGATTTCTTTAACGAAAATAATATGTGTATATAATTGTTTAAAGTTTTTTTTTTTTTAGTACTCTGTAAACCCAACATGGGGCTCAAACTCACAACCCCAAGACCAAGAGCCACGTGCTTTTCCAACTGAGCCCCATTGCATATAATCTGTTCTTTAATGTGTAACAATAACAACTAAAAAAGCAGCTTCTCTACAGAAATGTAAAATTCTGGGATTAAGTTACAAAAATTCCAACACGCAAAATTAACCACTGAATCATGCACAGATAAGCTTTTGAAGCCAAGAAATTGAAGCCAGAAGTTTATACATTGCTACTGTCGGGGAGGAAGAATTCCCTCTGCTCCTCAAGGTCCTTCTAGCTAGACTAAGAATAAACACGACATCAGACAGATTAACAGGAGAAAAAATCAAACTTAAAGTAAGAGGAATCCACACAGACGTGGAAATTCCAAACAGTAAGGCAAAATGATCTTATGTGATCTGAGAGGGGTAGAGTCTGAGGATACAAAGGTGAGAAAGACCATTAGGGGGGAGGTGAGAGGAGATGTTTGCAAAACAAAGGTTGCTCTGTTATGCAGATAAATTTCTTCGGTTCAGGGGAATCTCTGTTAACAGCTCTCTTCCTGGTACCTGCAGGCAGTTGAGGAATCTCCTGGGTTTGGATTGCCTTTAACTCAAAATACTGTTCTTGCCAAAGTGGGCATCTTGGGGGCGGCCTGCCCTTGGCCTCTATACTGCAGGATATTATCAGTGGAGTTAATTTCATTTTTAAAGGGGCGGGGACGGGGCGCCTGGGTGGCGCAGTCGGTTAAGCGGCCGACTTCAGCCAGGTCACGATCTCGCGGTCCGTGAGTTCGAGCCCCGCGTCAGGCTCTGGGCTGATGGCTCGGAGCCTGGAGCCTGTTTCCGATTCTGTGTCTCCCTCTCTCTCTGCCCCTCCCCCGCTCATGCTCTGTCTCTCTCTGTCCCCAAAATAAATAAAAACGTTGAAAAAAAAAAAAAAAAAAGGGGCGGGGAGAAGGAATTTATTCCTGTCCCTAAACTGGGGATGTTACTGCACTTTGAAAGAGAAGGCATTGACTACTGAAATCTTTTATATCACACAGCGGTTTGCTGGCTATGTTATAGCAAAGAATTCAAAGGTGAGTTATTCACTGTAGTTTCAAATTTGCTTAACTTTTCTTTGGTAAATGCTGTCTGTAATATGCTATCCGGCAACTATTTCTTAGAACAAAAAGTGTTTAATCTGTCACTTTGAGGTAAAGAGAACATTTTAACCATGAAAACGAAAGTGACTGCTTTCAGGAAGAAACTCATGCTATGGAGAGAGCATTTTAGAAACAGGTGTTGGGAAATCACTCATAATTTGGTGCTAAAAATTATGGGGGCGCCTGGGTGACTCCGTCAGTTAAGTGTCTGAGTACTGATTTCAGCTCAGGTCATGATCTCACGGTTCCTGAGTTTGAGCCCCCTCGTTGGGCTCTGTGCTGACAGTGCAGGTCGTACTTGGGATTTTTTCTTTCCTCCTCTCTCTCTGTCCCTCCCCCGTTCTCTCTCAAAAATAAATAATTTTAAAAATAAATAAGTAAATATTACATATGAATATTACCTTTGACAGCTATCAGATGAGTATACTTAAACTGTCATGAACAGAATTTTCTTTCTTTTTTTTAACTTTATTGATTTATTTTGAGAGAGACAGAGAAAGTGCAAGCTGGGGAGGGGCAGAAAGAAAGGGGGACAGAGGATCTGAAGCGAGCTCTGTGCTGACATCAAGCCTGACGCCGGGCTCAAACTCCCAAGCCATGAGATCCCAAGCCATGAGGTCAAATCAGACGTTTAACCGTCTGAGCCACCCAGGAAATTCTTTAACAGAATTTCCTAAACCATTAACAATTACCAGATGAAAGATTGTGCTTTCAGTGTGCTTGAAGCTGTTTAAAATATAGAAATGCAAACGTACCATCTTCCAATTTATATCGCGGGAACAATGGACTGACTTTGGTAAACAGGGATTCATCAACTAAATTTCAACTAAACCTTTTAGTTGGTAGATGAGATTGAAAAACAAGCGTTATGGGTCGCCTGGTTGGCTCAGTAGAGCAAGGGACTCTGGATCTCGGGGTTGTGAGTTTGAGCCCCACATTGGGTGAAGAGATCACTCAAATATAAAATCTTTATTAAATTTCTTTTAAGTAATCTCTATACCCAATGTGGGGCACAAATTCACAACCCCGAGATCCAGAGTCCCATGCTCTACTGACAGAGCCAGCCAGGCGCCCCTAAAACCTTTAAAAAAAAAAAAAGAAAGAAAAGGGGCACGTGGCCCTTGGCTGGCTCAGTCAGTGGAGAGTGCAATGCGGACTTTCGGGGTTGTGAGTTCAAGCCCCACTTTGGATATAGAGACTACTTAAAACTAAAATCTTTGTTTTAATTTTGTTTAATGTTTATTTATTTTTGAGAGAGAGAGAGAGATAGAGAGAGAGAGAGAGTGCGAGCAGGGGCAGGGCAGAGAGAAAAAGACAATCCAAAGCAGGCTCCAGGTTCTGAGCCATCAGCGCAGAGCCTGACGTGGGGCTCGAACCCACAAACCGTGAGATCATGACTTGAGCCAAAGTTGGATGCGTAAACAACCGAGCCACCCAGGTGCCCCTAAAATCTTTAAAAAAGACAAAAAAGTCTTAAAAAAGGGAAAACAAGCATTATCAGTAGTATGTGGTGAAAATAATCCACCCCTTCCAACGGTACATAACTTTGTGAAGCATCTTTTCTCCCTAGGATGGCCTAGGTCTTTAGATCGCTTTATCATAAAACATGTTTTATATTCAAAACTTTTATGAGAGCAAAATACTTCATACTGTTACTCAAGAAAAAGGAAATTTTAATCGCGTTGTTCAATCCATCAGAGTTTCAACCTTCTTTGACTTCTATTTTTACGTATGATTTGCAATATAATGACAGATCAGCATAGCACTCCCTGTGTTGAATTTGTAAGTGGATATATAGGTGTGACTGAGCAAGCCTTGAAAAGCCAGTGGGTCCAAAAAATTTCCTCGAGCGGACAAGGGCACTTTTGCCGGCCCTCGTGAAAAGCACGGCACTTAGAGCCTGGATTTGCGGAAATAAACGGCACGTGGTGCTCCGTAAACCCGATCCAAGCATCAGATAGATAACACCGTCACACTCTCTTTGAGTTCCCTCCTCAGCCGCTCACCAAATGTCAAAGCTGCCTGGACTGCGACACCCGCGGCGACCTCCCGGATCCCCCCTTTCTGTCAGTGCCTCTTCCCTGATCTTGTCCCTTCCAGCGCATCACACGGGGTCTCGACAAGCCGAACGCAGCCATGGAAAATTGAGAGCGTAAACCGCGACCAGCGAAGCTCCCTTGGGCCCCGGACACCACGCACACACCGCTTGGCAGCTTTGCAGAGGGCGCTGTGAATACGCTCCAGGGGCTAACCATCTGTCCAGCTTCTTTTAACGAGGGCATCCTATTCTTTACCTTCTAACACGAATTAACTCAAGGGGAATAATGACCCATTCTCTTGGGGCATAAAATAAACCCTCCGGGGGCGCCTGGGTGGCCCCTTCGGTTAAGCATCTTATTCTTGATTTCAGCTCAGGACGAGATCTCACGGTTTGTGTTTGTGCGTTAACCCTTGTGTCAGGCTCTGCACTGAACAGGAGGAGCCTGCGTGGGATTCTTTCTTTCTCTCCTTCGCTGTCCTCCCCTCCCCCCCCTGCACGCGCTCACAGGTGCTCTCTGTCTCCCTCTCTCAAAAATAAATAAGCATCAACAAACAAACAAATTAGTTAATTAAGTCCGCTTGCCCCTTTTTGGCTGCCTCCCTTAATGAAATGACGGTCTGAAAGATCTTCTCTACTTTGGGAATTCTCCATCAGACACCTCCTGCCAGCCTCCTCTTGAACTTCTCTCTTCCCTTAACTTCCATGATGCCTTTCCCCTTGCCATAAAGATCATTTTGAGTCTTTCTTAGCTGACTCTTCCGCATTCGTAGGATGGATTTTTCTCAGGGTTTTATTTCTGTTTTTTTCTTTAGTTTTTGTTTGTTTGTTTGTTTGTTTGTTTGTTTTTTTAAGTAAGCTCTCCGCCCAATGTGGGGCTTGAACCCATGACCAGGAGATCTAGAGTCGCATGCTCTACCGACTGAGCCAGCCCAGTGCCCCAAACCTCCTCTTTTCCAAATCTGCACCTGTTGGGTAAAAACATTGGCCCTCGAGGTTTCCAATATCTATTCTGATGTTCCCCAAACGATGTTTCTAGTGTTACTCTCTCTAACTCCAGATCACAACGAATTGCCAAGTAGATTAGACATCACTGACAATCACTTTGAACTCAGGAGGTCCAGAAATGTATCTCTCCCTCTTCCACCGTCCCTTCTCCATCCTACCCCACATCCCCCAGGAGAGGGCTGACAGTTCTAACTGCGGCCATCACAGCCTTTGCCCTCTTTCTGTGTGCGTTGATGCCTTGTTTTAAGCAGTTGACTGTCACCGGGTCTCTTACAGAGACTTAAGGAACCACTAATCTCTTTTCAACCAATTTCTTCTCACCAACAGCCCTTAAGCAACCAGTTTATCATAGGAAATGCACAGCCCATGCTCTTTCTTTCATCTAAAAGGAAAAGGTGCCTCTCGTCGGAAGCTGGCTCCCCAAATAGGACCCACACAACCAGTTGACAAGGCAAAACCAACTTGAAGGCTTACCATGGTAAGTCGGGGAGAAGAACACCTCAAAAGCTCAGGCAGTGTTTCAGAGACGGGTAGGTAAGGTCACAGTTTATTGAGAATTGGAAGCTTGGCTTAAGGTGGGTCTCTCAACGCGGGAACTTGGCTAAGGGATGGAAGAATTGAGGATTGGTGGAAACAGCAAGGTGAGGACTTCGAGGTGAAGGATTCAAGGAATTTTAGAATCCAAACTCTTGGGTCCTTTCCATTGGGTCTTTCAAGAATTTCCTGTACCTAAGGAGCAAAGGTTCCCTTGGGCAAAAGAGTTTTGGAAGAAGAAAGAAATGCTAATTAAAACTACGAAAGAGCAAAGTAATGTTAATGTAGATACTAAGGTGTGGTTTCAGTTCTCAAGGAACTGGCTGGGGTCGGGGGTCGGGGAATAGCCAGGGTAGTTCTCCCGGATAAGGCCAGGGGACTGGAGAAGAAAGAGAAAACATCCCGCCGAAGTATCTCAAAGTCTTCTCGACCTACTAAATAATAAAGCATTTGGATAAATAAAAATCTCAGTAAAAAGATCTGATCTTTTTATCCTTATCAAATCCAGAGTCTTGCCATTAACGAGGGCCAAATCTTGCCATCTATAAATCCAAGACAATCACGGGACTGCTACATGATTAGGTGGGTCGGATCTGGGAAAAGAACTGTTTCAACATTTAGTCTCAACCTATTTATTTACTTAAGTTTACTTTGAGAAAAAGCGTAAGCAGGGGAGGGGCAGAGAGAGAGAGAATCTCCCAAGCAGGCTCCGAGCCCTGCTCGGGGGTTGACCCCACGAACCGCAAGATCGTGACCTGAGCCGAAACCAAGAGTCAGATGCTTAACCGACTGAGCCACCCAGGCGCCCCCCCCACCGTCCCATTTATTCTTTCTTTCAAGATTTTTTATTTTTAAGTAATCTCTCCACCCAACAGGCGCCTCGAACTTACCACCCAGGGATCGAGAGTCACGTGCCCCACCCACTGGGCCAGCCAGGCACATCTCTTAACCTCTCTATTTTGTGTTAAAATGTTTCTGTTGTTTCTGCTAGGAAACAGAAGGAAAAAAAAACCTTCCTCTTTTATGACTTCCTAGGAAAGATGTGAATACGCACTTGGAACCAACTAGAAAAAGCCCATGAACAGATATAAAGCCAGGGAAGGCCTCCCTTCATTCTAGAGCTGGGGCTCTCTAGGTAGCATTTGGAAAAGCATTCGTAATCTGTCATCCAGGACACTGTCTGACAATGGACCCTCCAGTTGGGAGGTGTCCCTGCCAGTGTGGAAACAACAGGGGCTCTCATGCTCTTGCCAAACTCTGATGCTTATGGGACGGGATTTAAACCAGCCCTTCCGGGGGCGCCCGGGTGGCTCAGCCGGTTAAGCGTCCGACCTCGGCTCAGGTCATGATTTCACGGTTCGTGGGTTTAGAGCCCCGCGTGGGGCCCTGTGCTGACGCCTCGGTGCCTGGAACCTGCTTCGGATTCTGTGTCTCCTTCTGTCTCCGCCCCTCCCCCACTAGCATTCCATCTCTCTCTTTCAAAAATCGATAAACATTAAACAAAAATTTTTTTTTAATAAAAACATAATGGTAAAGCAATCCTTCCGTCTGACAACCAGCCTGCCTTGAGAGACCCCCAGCAGGACCCTCCAGCACGGAGCCGTGAGCCTAAGGTTGTAGAGATGCCCTCCAGCCATGCCCAACGTGGAGCTTTGAGGCTGACTTCCATTCTCAGGCCATGGTCAACAGTCCCCCATCACTACTTCGTGCCCACTCTATGTCCTTTTCCACCACTTGGACTTTGGTAAGCACATCATAGAATTAGAGCCTGAGTAGCTAATAGAACTCTGAGGAAGAGTTACACCACCCGGCTGTGGCTATTATTAAATGGCTGCTGGTGCAGAGCCCGAGTCTTTTTTTATTTTTATTTATTTATTTATTTTTAACTTCATTTATTTTGAGAGAGAGTGCGCACGCTTGAGTGAGGGAAGGGGCGGAGAGAGACAGGGAGAGGGAGAGAATCCCAGGCAGGCTCCACGCTGTCAGCACAGGGCCTGACCTGGAGCTCGATCTCACATCCGTGAGATGAAGACCTGAGCCTATACAAGAGTCAGACGCGGGGCGCCTGGGTGGCTCAGTAGGTGAAGCGGCCGACTTCGGCCCAGGTCATGATCTCGCGGTCTGTGAGTTCGAGCCCCGCGTCGGGCTCTGTGCTGACAGCTCAGAGCCTGGAGCCTGTTTCAGATTCTGTGTCTCCCTCTCTCTGGCCCTACCTCGTTCATGCTTTGTCTCTCTCTGTCTCAAAAATAAATAAACGCTAAAAAAAAAAAAGAGTCAGACGCTTAACCAACTGAGCCAGTTAGGCGCCCCCGGGGGCGCCCACGTCCTGAAGCTAGATCTACGAGTCTGCTTGAGTGATGCTCCTTCCACGGATATCTACCTGCCTGGCTCCCTCCCTGACCTCTCTGCCCAGCTGTCACTTTTTCAGAGGGCGCTTCTCTGACCACTGTAACTAGAATGGCATGCTTATATCTCCAGCTGACACTTTCCTCTGCTTTATTTGGCCCGTAGCACTTACCTCCACCTGGATTTATTTTTAAGGTCGCCGGATAAAACACATGCCGCCTTCAGGACCTACTTCCACTACAAAGTCATCCGTTGTTCATCTGGGATTCAAATTTAACTGGGCGTCTTGTATTTTTATTTGCTAAATCTGATAGCCCTCGTTATATTGCGTCTTTCCCTCCCACTCCAGTAGAAACTCCGGGAGACATAGATGCGGTCTGTTGGATTCGCTGGTCTAAATCCCCAGCATCGAGTGTTCTGGGGCCTTGTCAGGGCAACACGGCACCAACCGAGGCCTTAGGGCTAACAGGGCAACGCATGCCACATTCCCATCTGGCTTCCGCTGTCTCCTTGGAAAATTTCCAATTGTAACGGGGATTCCAAGGATGTAAACGTTTGCTTTCTGGTCCAGATACTGGATTAAGACCACCAGTACATACCAACCTGCCAAACCCCGGGCAAAGGACAGCTTACAAATCCTACTGACACAAATCTGAATTGAGTCATAAATGTGGCAATAAAAACAGAATCCTTTTTTTTTCTTTAAACCGATCCCTCCCTATCCGTTCCTTGTCCCGCCAAGCAGCCCCCATCCACAATCACCAGATTTCCTTCCCCAACTGCATTCACTGTTACTCCTCTATTGAGCTCTCGTTCCCATAAGCTAGAAAACAAAACTACATCCATCAAATACTGTCCTCAACAGCTAGCCTTTAAAATGCACGGACGTGTCTGGGGTGATAGTTTGGGCAGCTTCATTTGATGTTCTGACGACTGAGTATTGTTAGTTTTGACTCGGTTACTTAGAGGAGACTTTGTAATTCTCCCCCAATCACTCATGTGTATTTACTCAGCTAAGTAACTCTTGTGACCCGTGGCATTCCTCTCATGGGTCTTTTCCAGAGGCAGGAAGCCAGAAAGGCAGTGGAAGCTTAAAAAGCACACCTTTTCTACCCGGCAACAGAATATGAGTACTTCTTACATGGTTTAAACTTGATGAGTTTCCACCCAGAAGGAAGTAAACTAAGATTTTTTTTTTCTTCTGTCTCTTTCCCCATCCCACCCACTTGGAGAAAAGAAGGAAGGGAAGAGAGGGAGGGAGACGGAGGAAGGAAGGAGGAAAGAAAGAAAACGGGAAGACATCTACGTTATAGAAATAAATTGCCATGTATTTTTTTTCTTGCTAATTCCTTTGAGCTGTGCCTTACTTAAACCTACAGCATAGTTCTGGGTAATGCCTATCTCTGTCCACCTTGAAGTAAATGACCAGATCCCAACAACATAGTGGTGGGATACAGGAAGAAAGTGAGGCTAACCATCCAGACAGATGCTTTTGAAAACCTGCCCAGAAAATTTTAACGATCCAAGAACCGACCCCATAAAGAAAAAGTCAAAACAGGTGACAGACCTAGACAGCCAGGCATGATGGGGCTGCTTATATCTCCAGGGGTGCCTGGGTGGTTCAGTCGGTTGAGCGTCTGACTCTTGGTTTCCGCTCAGGTCATGATCTCACCATTTCGTGGGTTCAAGCCCTGAGTTGGGCTCTGTGCTGCCAGTGCAGAACCTGCTTGGGATATTTCTCTGCCCTGCCCCAATTCATGCTGTGTCTGTCTCTCTCAGAATAAATAAACTTGGGGCGCCTGGGTGGCTTATTCTGTAAGCGTCTGGCTTTGGCTTAGGTCATGATCTCACGGTTTGTGGGTTCGAGCCCCGCGTCAGGCTCTGTGCTGACAGCTCAGAGCCTGGAGCCTGCTTCCGGTTCTGTGTCTCCCTCTCTCTCTTTCTGCCCCTCCCCTGCTCACATTCTGTCAATCTCTCTCTCAAAAAATAAACATTAAAAAAAATTAAAAATAAATCAGCTTAAAAGAAGAATTCTAGAATAGAAATACCAGAGAAAGCATATGCTGTGCCACTTTGCATTAGCTCTCTTGGGAACCGATTATGCTCTGTCCCACATAACATGGTTTCTGAAGTTCATAAAACGTTCCCCTGCCTTAACGGGCACATGTTCTGTATGCTGAAGTGCCTTTACACTCTCAGTAGTACTGGAACACAGTGAAGGCATCCGTGTGCTTTGGGTGGGTCGGACTCCCCCTGTGCTCTCAACGCTCTAAACCACAGCCTGCCAGTTTGCTACGCTTCTATGGTTCTTGTACCTCTTGGATTTTCCTTGAGCTGTCAGGAGTCCCTTCTGCCTTTCCTGGGGGACTCCTTTTCTAATCAGCTATGGAAACCAAGTAACCCAAGTTTGTAAGGAAGCATGACTAACCTGAGAGGTGGAGCCCACGCTCCTGGAGTTTCCACCTTCTGGCAATTTGTAAGCATCGCCTCCGCTCTGCATTCCTCAGGTGTGTTTTATTTATTTTTTTTTTTTCAACGTTTATTTTTGGGACAGAGAGAGACAGAGCATGAACGGGGGAGGGGCAGAGAGAGAGGGAGACACAGAACCGGAAACAGGCTCCAGGCTCTGAGCCATCAGCCCAGAGCCCGACGCGGGGCTCGAACTCACGGACCGCGAGATCGTGACCTGGCTGAAGTCGGACGCTTAACCGACTGCGCCACCCAGGCGCCCCTCTCAGGTGTGTTTTAGAAAGCCGCCTTTGCAGCTGACTTAGCTGAGTGGGAGCAAAGAACACCCAACACTTATGGGGCACTCACTCTATGCCAGGTCCTGTCGAAGCACTTTGCTCAGTACGTATCATCTCATTTAACACACATTCTCTCACACAAACCTCCGAGTTGAGTCCTGGGATCGTCTCAGTTTACTAACGAGGCTTTCTGGAGCACACCGCCTTCAACAACGGAGTCAGCACTCAATCTCAGGTGGGCTGGCGCCATGTTCCGTTGACCACTGCTCAACATGGAGTCCAAGCTTGAAAGTCCTGAGTCATCCAAAGCCCTCCGTTAGCCTTCCCACCATGCTCTAATTTTTGTTGAGCCTGTGGAACCCTGTCTCCTAACACCCCATGTCTCTTAGGACAAAATCCAACTCCTTTATGTGCTCCATCCCTTGCCTACCTCCCCAGCTTCTCAGGCCCACATCCTCTGGCAAGGTGCACTCCCATGGTTCCTCATGGTCTCCCTGTTAGAAGAAAGTCTTTCTTGCCTTGAGAGCCCTGCACCAGGGCTCTCCGCTTCTCCACCTCTGCTGGGCTCTTACTCACTGTTCATTACCTCTGGGTAAACTCAGAGACCTGGTCACTGACTTGGGTCCTCCAGCTAGGAGATCCATTAACACCTGTTTCCCCAGTCGTTGGGTTTCTTCCACAGGAGCAAGGTTGCTTATTTGCCTACCCCCTGTGGACTGTAGAGTTAAGATGGGACCCTCTGTCTGATTCGCCATTAAATCCCCAAAGAGTAGCCATAACCGTTATTCATTCAACAAATGGACCAAGCTCTATGTGTACCCGGGATTTTCTCATTTAACCCTTCTTCAAGGACTACTTCATTTAAACTTCCTAACAACTCACTGGACAATCCAGTTTATAGATTAGGAAAGTGAGAGGTAGTTTTCTTGTTTAAAAAGAAATTGCTCTAGGTATCCCTGGACACTCCAATACGCCTTCATTTAAAGGATACCTGGAGGACCTAGTGGGCCTTGGAGGTATCCAGACTGGGCTACCCCCCACGGAACTTAGAAATAAGGTCCAAAGTTTGCCTCCTTAGAGGTGAACTGTTAAAAAAAAAAAAGCTCCTATGAAAGTCCTGAAATAGACAAAGTCCTATTAAAGAGACAAAGCCTGCCAAGGCAAGACTAGACTGTAATCTAATTGAAGCCATTAGCATATCTAAAGAAAGAATGTGTCAATCACACGAAGGGGGGCGGTGAGCTTAGAACTTTGGGAGAATCGACTCAAGTCTGTATCCTTCTTTGACTGCGTCCACCCAGAACCTTCCCGGGCTGAAGGCGCCAGCTAATGTGGCTGGTGGAGCCGGGCTCCGAAAGGATGCACCAGCCGCTGAATCACCAGCTTACCTCCCCCGCTCGAGTTCCAGCAACCCGTTTGCAATTCCGCTTCCGCCTGCAGGCAGAAGCTAATAATAGCTCCCATGTGTTTGGTCTCCATCCTGTGCTGGGCACCTTGAGTACGCTGCTTGTTGCATTTTGGCCCCACACAGCCCAGCTTCCGGCCAAGAACCCAGGCCTGGGAGAGCTAGAGGACTTGCCCAAGGTCGAACTGCAGATCCCGGGAAAGAGCTGGAGTTCGGATGCGGGCTCGCCCAGCTCCAGGATGCAAGATTACTTGGCCCCTCCTTGGCACACACCGCCCACGAGAGCATGCCTGGGCCGAGGAGAGCTGGCTTTCTCTTCGTAGAAAATAGCTAAGTTGGCATTCTGGTTTATGCTTCTGCCTTATGCCCCTGCCTTCCTCCACCTGCCCTCCTGTGATCTCTGCTTTCAAAGCAACCACCATCATTTCTGGGCACCTGACATACCGCTAGAGACTGTAGGTAGAACAAATAAATGGGTGCTTTCCTCAAACCGTTTAACAAAAGAAACCATTTAACATCCCAACTGTTACACTTTCCCCAGTGAAAGGGATAATCCGCCGTGATGGTGGGAGGACAGCAGGTGAACCTGGGACCTGGATGTCTATTGATTGACCCTGTGCACTCGCAAGTGACTCTGGGAAGAGGTATCTGAAGTCTTGGTTCCGGCATTATATAACTGTGCGACCTTGGAAAAGTCACTTAACCTTTATAGCCTATGCGCTGATGGGCACCCAATTCACGATTTTAGCTGTTTTCCCCTCAGCTCTCTACAGACAGGACTGCAGTGATAAGAGAGCAATACAGTGAGAAAAATCTGTGCTGAAACCTGGTGACCTGTATTGTTCATTCCCTTTTCTCTGCTCTCACTCCCCTCTCCCAGGCTCTTCAAACACGCGCCACTGCCTCATTAAAGACTGAAAACCATCCCATTAGGTCCAAATGCATGGAAACATATTCATGATTATTCAAATGATCCCCCGTAATACAGTATAATCAACACCGGCTTCATAAATATTCATTTTCACCGTGCTAATCACTATGTAATCTCACAAGAGGGTGTGTCTATAATCCTCTCCCCTTTTGCCCTCCCCCCCGCCTTTGTCTGATAGTCTTTTCTCCACTGGTTAAAGCTCGTAAGGTCTTCCTAGGTCTTCTCAATCTCATTCACGGTAAAGGTATTTCTGGTTCTGCCCTTAAGCTTTATTTACCTGTCTTTTTAGGCCTTTGTACAGAAGGTTATCTTTGTTCTGTAAAGTATGTCTGACCGAGGCCCCACAGCTCTAGGTTCTCAGGCATTAATACTTCCTTGATATGCCCTATAATGGATAAGAGAGGTTCTCTTCACATTTATAAGTGGGCGTCCCCTGGCAGAGCAGTGTTCCTGCACTGGAGGACCACCCGGAAGAGTGACCCCTTACAGTCCAGTGGAGGAAACAATGCTCTGTAACCACACAGAATGAGGGGCGCCTGGGTGGCTCAGTCAGTTAAGCATCTGACTCGACTTTGGCTCAGGTCACGATCTCACGGTTCGTGAGTTCAAGCCCCGCGTGGGGCTCTGCACTGACAGGGTGGAGCCTGCCTGGGATTCTGTCTCTCCCTCCTCTGCCCCTCCCTGGCTGGCTCTTTATCGCTCTCTCAAAATAAATAAAAATAAACTTCAAAAAAAAAAACCAAAACCATAACACGCAGAACGAAATAAACACAGTGGACTTAACAAGGCAAAAGCTAGCATGGAGGCAGCAGGATCCGGGGGGAGAAGCTGGAGATAACGAGAGAGGGGGCAAATCAGGCCTGAGTGGCATTCAGAGTTTCTATTCCAGTTATGTACCTGGATAGTCACACTCATGATCTTTTATCCTCATCTGGTTGGGGGTCTGTCTCTCCCAACTTGACATCAGTCATTGATTGCAGCAACCGTGTACTAGGTTAGGGAATGAGCAGGAATTCAAGCCAGGTGGAGAATGAGGAAGATCCCTGTAAGGCCAAATGAGTTGGTGGAAATTAATCCTTTAAATGAAGTCCCCAAGGAGCTTGTTTCCAGTCACTAAGACTTGGCACAGTGACACGGAAGAGCCCTAATTCACGCAAGGAAAGGCGTTTGCAAACATAAACCCACGGGGAGCAGCACACAGGGTCAGTGGTATTCTCGTTTTTTATTGGTAGTGCCCAGAATAGACGCCCAAATAGCGTCTCTTTGTGCATTTGATGGTAAGAAAGTGTCTACGCCAAAAGACACACGGAACGAGGAATATTTTTATAGCGAAAGACTGGAAATTCTAGAATGGGACTAGAAAGAACAAAATCGAGGGGGAAAAGGATGATGGCGGCTAACTAGTTCAGCCGCTAGGCACAGATAGGAAACGTAAGTTTTCCATATCGTGTGCAACTCTCTACGATATAGGGAAATTTCGCTGCTGTCTTTAATTGTGTAGGACAACCATTTTACTTTTCAAGCTTGTCAGTGTGTAAGGAAAACCCACTGTTGCTTACAGCTTGAATAACAAGCATTCTTTTCGAGTGAGAGGCAAGTTTCTCCTAAGCGCCTACAGGACGAAAATGGGACATAGTTTCTAAAGCAATATTTTCAGCAATTTGGGTTGTCTTCCTACAGGCATAAACATAAGCTAGCTTGCCAAAGAAAGCCGCTTTCTACAGGAAAGAAACGTGGTAGAAAAAGCACGTGGGGTGACAAAAACCTTTGTCAATTTTTCACGCTTGATTTGTTAGCGGTTTCAGAGAGATAAGTAATACTATTTTCTGTTCCCAAGAGGTCTCATACCTGAGATTTGCAACATTATTTCTAAAATCAACATAGCTTTTTTCTTCCCAGGAATTGTCCAAAAAAACAGGAGTCCCTGGTTTGATTTAATGAGATTTACACAAAGGGAGTTGTCAGTAACCACAGAAACAGGGCAGCGTTTTCATAATGATTGTGTTTGAATTGTATTCCAGTCTGAAAAGAGTCTTTTTAATTATAGGGTTTTAGGGTGGGGGGAGCAGAAGGGGGGGAGCGGGGAGTGCCCTTAGTTTTTCATGGCAAGAGATTGAAATGTCTTTTATCTATTTAAAAGGATAGCAGGTGGGCTCCACTAACAAGTCTTAACCCCAGGACTTGGTTTAACCCTGGAGAAAATGTTTTTCATTTTCAACCCTATATATTTGCTGGTTCTTCACTTCTTTAAATTGCAAAGCTCTTCAAACGGAGCTTAGCGGGCCTGGCAGAGCGGAGCAAGGTTCAGCCAAGGACGGTTCACAGGGTTCAGAAATACCTGTGCATAACAGAGTTCCTGGAGGGCTCAATTTAGTTTTGCAGGTGGCCAGGCCCCGAATCCGCGGTTCCCAGGCCATGGGAGGTGAGCTGCTTTGAAGCTGACGTTGAAGCCTGAGACCCGGCCTCCTGGTTTAACAGCGCGTGAGCTGGGGTTTTGGACAATATTGGGTAATTCCAACGCGTCTGCATTGCTCTAGTTTAATTTTTCACTTCAAGCTTGACATCTAGGGAGAAGCAGAGTCTAGTTAGTATTACAAATATTCGGTAGAGGACTCAATCCCACCACGAAAGGTCAAGGCTTAGAGCCCTCTTCCTGTGTGCATCATGCTTGGAGATCCAATAACCCTTTGGGTTCTGATCTTCTCAGGATCAACTCCTCGTCCACCATTCATTTTCCGTTTCTTTTTTATTAAGTGTATCGAGGTAGAATTTGATGTACGGTTTAACTCTTAAAGCAAATGGGATGGCATCTCAGTGGATTCACAAAACAGAGGGTTATTTTTCATTCACATCACGGCTTCTGCTGCTCAGATGGTTCTCCTCCAAGCAGTGACTGAGGGATTCTGGCTGTCCCCATCTTGTGGTTCTGCCATCTCGACGAAAAAAGATACACAAATGGCCAATAAGCACAAGAAAAAATGCTCAGCGCCATGAATCATCAGGGAAATGCACGTTCAAATCATCACAATATCATTACATGCCTTCCAGAGAGCTGAAAGTTACTTTCTTTTTAAACTTTTAAAATGGATTTTTTTCGAAGTTTATTTATTTACTTTGAGAGAGACAGAGAACACGAGTCGGGGACGGGGGCAGAGAGAGAGAGAGGGAGAGAGAGAATCCCAAGCAGGCTCCATGCTGTCAGCTCAGAGCCTGACATGGGGTTCGATCCCACGAACTGTGAGATCATGACCTGAACCGAAATCAAGAGTTGGACACTTAACCGACTGAGCCATCCAGGTGCCTTATTTTTTTTTAATTATTAAATTAAGAAAAAAATTGTTTAAATATTTATTTTTGAAAGAGAGAGAGAATGTGAGCAGGAGAGGAGCAGAGAGAGAGGGAGGGAGAGAATCCCAGGCAGGCTCCGTGCTGTCAGTGCAGAGCACGACCCCCGGCTCGATCTCAAGAACCATGAGATCATGACCTGAGCCAAAATCAATAGTTAGACACTTAACTGTTTGACTGAGCCACCCAGGGGCCCCTATTTTTATCTTTTTAAGGAGGCTCCACACCCAATGTGGGGCTTGAACTCACCACCCTGAGACTAAGAGTCACATGCTCTACTGACTGAACTGGCTAGGCACCCCTCTCTGCGTTATTTTTTACAATTACATATGAATCTGTAATTACCTCAATAAAATGTCCCATTGAAAAAGGATTCTTTTAAAAAAAAATTTTTTTTAATGTTTATTTTTGAGAGACAGAAACACAGTGTGAGCGGGCGAGGGGCAGAGAGAGAGGGAGACGTAGAATCCGAAGCAGGCTCCGGGCTCTGAGCTGTCAGCACAGAGCCCGACGCAGGGCTCGAACCCACAAACTGTGGGATCATGACCTGAGCCGAAGTCGGACGCCCAACCGACCGCACCACCCAGGCGCCCCCCCGCCATTAAAAAAGGATTCTAAACAAATAGTCTACTTAATAACATGCACACTGAAACGCGGAGGGGGGAAGTGGATTGAGGGGTGGCTAGAAGGACACGCATCGGACACACATGCAGTGAAGCAAATGTACTAAAATGAGGACAGGTGGAGGGTGTTCACTTGTATAATTCCTTCGACTTCTCTGTATGTTTAAACTTTTTCATGATAAAATGTCGGGGAGGACAGCAGACAATAGCTGGCTTTGGGACAGCTTGCTCATCAAAGCCAGCAGGGACCCATGTGCTTTCTATTTTTTGCCCCATCAGTCCTAGCAAGGTGGCTTTCACGCTCAAAGTTGTCCATCTCATGCTCTTGTGAGAGCTGCTGGGCTGCAGACATATCACCATTTGAGGGAGGGGAAGGCGGAGGCTGGATTTGCTGCTTCTCTCGGCCCCCATTCTGTCCTCCCAGCGGATTTCTGCTCGCCCGTCTCGGTCCTGAACCGCGCACCATGGCCAACCACGCCTGCAAGGGAGGCGGGAAGGTGACTCCTTTAGCTGGGCGCATTATCGACCCCGCCCTCCCACCTTTGTTTGGTTCTTTCGCAAAGAGGATGGGACGGAGACTGAGGAGACTTTGAGGGTGTCTGTCACACCTGTTATTGGTCACACTGCCTGGTGCCAAACGCTGCTGGTGTTTTCAGGTGTAGGCCCATTTCACAGATTCTGGCATTAGTGGCTTCCTCCAACGTGCACATTAACTGGGCGTTAATCCCCAAACGTACGTGATTCTACAAGTACTTGGCCGACGTGCCCGTGTAGCTGTTCCACTCCGACTATCACACGATCCGGGGATCCTGGGGGTGGCATGAGCCATAGAGCTGAAAATGGACTTGAACTAGGCGAGGAACTCAGTAATATCCCAGAAACGAGATGGCTTGAATTTCTTCTGAGATGACATTTGTATAGCATATGAAGGAAAGAAAACAATCAGATCTGCGTTTGCATCCTTTGTGCATGCAACACATCAATCTGAAAACTCCGAAGTTACCTTCAGTAATGCCCAACACGTCTGTGTGTAGCGCTTAGTACGAATGATGGGAATGACCTTGGGCCCGAGATAGAGCAGCCACTTACGGGTCTGTGAGTTCAGGACCAGCGGGTGTTGTATTAACTTCCCTGTCTTGAGGTTCAACAATCCCCTTCCTCCATCACAGCTGATGTATGATTAGATGAAGTCCTTGTGTTTTTAGATCCAAAGTAAAACACATACCTTAGAACAAGATAAACTCTCCTCAACTTTTAACCATCATCAGTGGACACTAACAAATACATTTTTTTTTAAGTTTATTTATTTTGAGAGAAACAGAGAGAGCGCACAAGTCGGGGAGGGGCAGAGACAGAGGGGGACAGAGGAGCTAAGTCACGCTCTGTGCTGACAGCACAGAGCCCGACACGGGTCTCGAACTCACGAATGATAGAATCGTGACCTGAGCTGAAGTTGGAAGCTCAGCTGACTAAGCCACCCGGGTGCCCTCAAACATTTTTTTAAAGTTATCTCTACACCCAACGTGGGGCTCAAACTCACCACTGTGAGATCAGGGATCGCGTGCTCTACAGACTGAGCCAACCAGGTGCCCCCCAATTTTTTTTCTCAATATCCTAAGAAAAGGAAATTACCGCTTAGCCAGTCCACTTGAACAGTCTCTCTTCTTGGCCTCTGTGACATCAGAGTCCTAATCTCTGTTTTAGGAGTTTCTGTTTGTCCTCCTCCCCTAATCCTGCCTTCTCCAAGTTCAAACTCAAATTCAGTTTCCATCTACAACACTTACTCAGTGACTTTGGGCAAGTATGTAACTTCTCTGGGCCTGAGGTTCCTTATCTGAGGGCCCAAAACAGTCGAGCTTAATAGATGTTCACCTCTTTCCTTTATTACAATTGTTCTTGCCTTTAAAAAAAAAAAAAAAAAAAAAAGCAGTGTTGTCCATTGTTTTGAAAGGTAGTGTAACAATAGAGAATTTGAAGTTTAGTTTGGTCAACTGGTAAGGAAATGATTGCCATTGAAAAGATAGTTTGTGGGGCGCCTGGGTGGCTCAGTCCGTTGGGCGTCCAACTTCGGCTCAGGTCAGGATCTGTCTGGTGGTGGGTTCGAGCCCTGCACTGGGCTCTGGGCTGACAGCTCAGAGCCTGAAGCCTGCTTGGGATTCTGTGTCTCCCTCTCTCTCTGCCCCTCCCCTGCTCTCACTCTGTCTCTCTCTCTCAAAAATAAGTAAACATTAAACAACAAAAAAAAGATAGTTTGTTACAGTTCCCAAGAGGAGGGGGAACACCACACCATGGTGGGGGGGGGGGAGTGTGCAGAGGGTAGGGTAGGTCTGGAGGCAGAGGAAGGGGGTAAAACTGTGGGCAAGAGCCTTTCTGGTGGTTTCTGTAGGAAGACATGGGCAAGGCGGGGTTATCAGGTTTTGGACTAGTGAGTCTGAATCGTGTCAGCGGGGTCAGGGGCACAGGTGGTGTCCCTGATTGTCTGGGACCTGCCTTGGGGTCAGTAGGGCAGGTAGTGACCCAGAGCACAAGAGCCCAATAAAGGAGGTGGTTGAGGTGTGGACTTTGGATTGGCTGGTTTGTATTTACCCAGTGTGCTCCTGGGTGTGTCGTTTGTGCTTTCTAGGAAACGGCTGGCCCTGGGAGGGACAGTCCTCACACAGTCAGCATGACCCCAGCATCAGGGGGCAAAAAATAAAACGCATCACTTTTTTCCTTTTTATTTATTTTTAATTTTTAAAAATGTTTTATTATTTATTGGGGGGGGGCGGAGAAGCACGAGTGGGGGAGGGGCAGAGAGTGAGAGAAAGAGACACAGAATGGGAAGCAGGCTCCAGGCTCTGAGCTGTCAGCAGAGCCCGACGCGGGGCTCGAACCCAAGGACGGTGAGATCATGACCTGAGCCGAAGTCAGGCGGTCAACTAATGAAGCCACCAAGGCACCCTGCAAATTTTGTAGACTTGAGGCTACACCCCATCCCCTTCCCCTCAACTTGGTTCTGGGACTCGCCTGACAGCAGAGTTGGCCTTACGTGTGAATCCTCCCCGCTACACAGGAAAAATCAGTTCATGTTTTCTGCCCTTCCCTTCCTCGGCATCTCATCTGTAGAAATGTAATAGTGCTGGGAGCAGGGCCAGGTATGGGCAGGGTTCGCCTTCCGCATTTTGTGTTCCACAATTTGCCATTTTAATGATTTTAAGTAAATCATTCAATGGCATTACTTACCTTCACGATGTTATGCAACCTTCACCATTATCTATTTCCAGAACTTTTTCATCAGCCCTACCCAAAAAAAAATTCTGTACCCCATTCTCCATTACCTTTCATCCCGGCTCCCCCAGACCCTTGTTTTTATGTTTTGTTTTTTTAAATTTTTTTTTAATGTTTATTTATTTTTCAGACAGAGAGAGACAGAGCATGAATGGGGGAGGGTCAGAACGAGAGGGAGACACAGAATCTGAAGCAGGCTCCAGGCTCTGAGCTGTCAGCACAGAGCCCGACACGGGGCTCGAACTCACGGACTGCGAGATCATGACCTGAGCCAAAGTCGGACGCTCAACCGACTGAGCCACCCAGGCGCCCCTCCCCCAGCCCCTTGTAACCTCTATTCTACTTTCTGTCTCTATGAATTTGCTATTCGAGGTACCTCAAATGAATGGAATTACATATTTGCCTTTCTCTGTTTTTATTTCACAAAGCATAATGCTTTCTGTATTCATCCAGGTTGTAGCATGCATCAGAATATCATTCCTTTTGAAGCTGAATAATATTTCATCGTATGTATGTACCACATTTGTGTTTATTTATCTGTCAGTGGCTATTTATGTTGTTTCCCCCTCTTGGCCATTGTGACTGACGCTGCTATGAACTTGGGTGTATCGTTTGAGTCCCGTATTTCAGTTCTCTGGGGCATATGTGGAATTGCCGGGTCACGTGGTGGTGATATGTTTAACTTTTTGGGGAACTGCCATACTCTTTTCCATCGCCTCCATTTTCGATTCCCAGCAGCAGGGCACAAGTGTTCCAAATTCTCTCTCCTTAAAACAATTCCATGAGATAGATGGTATTTCCACTTAACAGATAAGGCCATTTAGATTTGTAAGAATCACACTGCTTTTAAGTGGGGGTGCCTGATGTAATTCGAGGTGTGTTGATTTAAGAAGTTTTTTTTTTTCAACGTTTAATTTTATTTATTTTTGGGACAGAGAGAGACAGAGCATGAACGGGGGAGGGGCAGAGAGAGAGGGAGACACAGAATCGGAAACAGGCTCCAGGCTCCGAGCCATCAGCCCAGAGCCCGACGCGGGGCTCGAACTCACGGACCGCGAGATCGTGACCTGGCTGAAGTCGGACACTTAACCGACTGCGCCACCCAGGCGCCCCAAGGTGTGTTGATTTAATTCGAACCCTACCATACTGATTCCCTGCGTGCTTTATAACGCAAGGGGTGCTTTTTCGCTAAGCATGAATTAAATTAAATATTGAATCTGGCAATGTGACGGGTGTTCAGAAAAGTAAGGCTGTAACTTAATCTCTGAGAAACATTCTATAACCCGAATCGGGTTCACTGTGTCACTCTTGCCTTCTGCTAAATGCAGAGTATTCCAGCCAAATGCGGTGCTTGCTCTGAGAATGAGCAAATCTAGAAAAACCTCCTGACGATCTTCTTTTTAATGAAAGGAAATGGAATATCGGAATGTCCCAGAAGTCTTGAGCAAGACAAAGGATTTTGAAACATTGGTGTTTCCTCCGTGTTGGTGGCTCCCCAGCTAATAGCCTCATCATTGGATACTGTGGGAGTTTTTGACAAGTGAAGATATTTCCTGGGGGTAAACACAATAGGCCTTTTTCCTAGGCAGAGAAATAGTCTCCTCTCAAAAAGAAAATCTCCCCTGCGCATGCCTAAAATTCCACTTCACTTAGCATTAAGTAATTACAAAAGTGAAATGTGCAAGTATTCTAGAAATAGCAAGGTACATTTACCCTTCCTATCACCCCCATCCCATTCCCCAGGGGTGGCCACTTTTCTCTTGAGTCACCTCTCATATAGTTTCTGTGCAAATCAAGTGCGTGCACCCGAGCATATACACAGACACACCTAATGGGGCCACACTGTGCGTCCTGTTCTACAGTTTGCTTTTATATTTTGTTTCTATCAAGTGACGTATTTCCATGTCATTAAATCGAAAATGTGGGGTATCCATAGCATGAATATAGCATAGTTTATTTAGCTATTCCCATGTTTATTGAATTTTAGGCTTTTAGATTTTTCAGTTACAAATAATACATACTCTTGGGGCGCCTGGGTGGCTCAGTCGGTGAAGCGTCCGACTTCAATTCAGGTCATGATCTCACAGTTCATGGGTTCGAGCCCCGAGTCAGGCTCTGTGCTGACCGCTCGGAGCCTGGAACCTGCTTCGGATTCTGTGTCTCCCTCGCTCTCTGCCCCTCCCCCACTCATGCTCTGACTCTCTCTCTCAAAAATAAACATTAAAAATTTTTTTATTTTTTTTTAATAACTGGTTTTCTTTTTTTTTTTTTAACGTTTATTTATTTTTGAGACAGAGAGAGACAGAGCATGAACGGGGGAGGGTCAGAGAGAGGGAGACACAGAATCTGAAAGGCTCCAGGCTCCAGGCTCTGAGCGGTCAGCACAGAGCCCGACGCGGGGCTCGAACTCATGGACTGCGAGATCATGACCTGAGCTGAAGTCGGCCGCTCAACCGACTGAGCCACCCAGGCGCCCCTAAAAAATTTTTTAAAAAGCAGTACATACCCTTAAAGATATGTCTGCTTATGTGTGCTAGTATATTTCTATGCTTATCATATTTTGTTAAGTTTTTCCTCCCAGTACATCCTTCTAAACATATGTCTTCAAATTCATGCCACAACTATTGCTGAGAACCTGCTGTATGCCAGGTAGGCCCTGAGCTCAGTGTCAGGGGATAATGGTGAGAATACAAAAGTAAAAAGGGCACTATGTCATCATGGGTAAACAAACAATTGATTGCAAAATAACTGTGATGTTATGATTGTGATAAGTACTAACAAGCAGAACCATCTGGTGCTATGACAACATGGGATATTGGAGCTGACCTAGCCAGACAGTTGAGGGAAAACTTCTCTGGAGACACTTCTGACTGAGCTGAGACTGTGTCAATTTAAAAGACGAGAAAGCTAGGAGTTTAGGGAAAGCTTTGCAGGAAGAGGGAACGGTTTGTGCAAAGGCCCCGTGGACAGAGGAAACCCAGCATATGTAAGAAACATGGTTGAGTATAGGAAGCTGTTTCTCTTGTGCTCAATAAAGCTGGAGGGCAGGTCAGGGCCAAACCTCGTAGGGTCTCCCAGATTTTGATCTTTGTCCTAGGAGCCCTGAGAGGGTGGTATTTTAAGCAGGAGGGCGGTATGATTAGGTCTGAATTTGGAAATGATCTCTTTGGTTGTGGGATGAAGAACAGATTGGCAAGAGGAAGATGTGGATGATGGGGGACTGACAAGTGGAGACGAGAGATGGTGGCTTGGTCCGGCGTGGTGGCAGGGGAAAGAAATGGACTGATCCCATCCGGAATGAATAAGTCACAGGATGAAAGGCACAGCATAGGGAATACGGTCAATGGTATCGTAATGTCCTTGTACGGTAATAAACGGAGGTGCTAAGTTTGCGTGGCATAACCTATAGAGTTGTGGAATCATGATGTTGTACCTGAAACTAATATAACACTGTATGTCAGCTATACTGAAGAGAGGCGAAGAGAAGAGAAGAGAAGAGAAGAGAAGGAAGGAAAGAAGGAAATGGACAGATTCCAGTGATGACTTTAAAGGGCTCGTGGGAAGGGAAGAAATTTGGCTGACCCACAATCTCCATCCATCCTCCTCTAGAAGACACTGTTGAGGTCCACCTGTAACCCTCCAGCCCACCTTGGAGGTTACCTGCACCTTTGAGAGACAGCTTCCCTACACATTGATGGTTTCTTGCTTCAAGCACTTGTGTCTCTGCCTGGCGGTCTTCCTCGGCCAGCACGCACACGTTTGGAAATGCTGCGGGGGCAAGCTTGAGTCAACAGCTCCAGGAGTTGATGGATAAATACCCCCCACCCCCCGGCTTCTTTCCCTTTCTGTGCCACAATTCTAAGAAGTGTCCTATACCATCTCTCAGCAGGGCTCCCCGATGGGATCAAACCCCAATTGCCTAATGGGACAACCCACTCATGAACACACACTGTGTGCTTTGTCATCTTGCCTGTCTCACTTCCCCGTTGGCTCCCAGAACTTCTGGAATCACCTCCCAAATAGACCACTAGCACGGGGTGTATTTTGGGCGGAGCCCAAAACTAAGACTCTTCCCTATAAGCCCCCCAAATAAATATAAACCTAAACAAATAAAATACTTGCTGTGCAAAGACAGCTCAAACCTAGCTTTCCTTTCCCTTTCCACCCTACACAGAATTTCTGGAGTTGCCTATATTAGGACCTGGTGGTAGCTTGTGTGATAGGGGGATGGGAGGTTGAGAGAGAGAGAGAAAGAGAGAGACAGAAAGAGAAAATGATACTTAAGCTTTATTTTTTTTAATTAAAATTTTTTATTTCTTTTTTAAGTAATCTCTACACCCAACATGGGGCTGGAACTCACAACCCCAAGATCAAAAGTCCTACTGAACCAGCCAGGTACGCCGATGTTACCTAGGCTTTATTTTTTATTTATTTTTAACTTTTTAAAGTTTATTTATTCATTTTGAGAGAGAGGGAGAGAGTATGGGAGAGAGTATGAGAGAGAGGGTCGAGAGAGACCTCCAAGCAGGTTCTGCATTCACAGTGCAGAGCCTGACACGGGGCTCAAACTCACAAACCGTGAGATCATGACCTAAGCTGAACTCAAGAGTCAGACGCTTAACTGACTGGGACACCCAGGTACCCCAAGTTTATTGTTTATTTTAAATGTGTATATATTTATTTAGAGAGAGACAGAGAGCACACACACGCGAACACAGGGGAGGGGCAGAGAGAGAGGGAAAGAGGAAATCCCAAGCAGGCTCTGTGCTGTCAGCGCAGAGCCCGATGCAGGGCTCGATCTCACAACGGTGAGATCATGACCTGAGCCCAAATCAAGAGTCGGTGCTTAACCACCCGCGCTACCCAGGTGCCCTGACACCTAGACTTTAGACTTGCAAGCTGGAAGGGTAGTGGTGCCTTCCACCGAGCTGGGGATGCTGAAAGAGGGTGAGTTTAGGGTGAAGACCACGGGTGTGCCATATCCCTTGTAGAACCTAGCTCTGTGCCTCTTTTCCATCACCAGATGTTAATTGCGTGATTAAAGTTACAGCCACGACTGGCTGTATAATTTGTGGGACCTGTGCTCCTTATTCAGAGATGGTTACGAATTTCGGTGGCAAGTGGAGAACGTTAAGTCAAGAACGGGACCCTTCTGAGCCTCGGGGTCCTGTGCGAACGCCTAGGTCACACGGCCGTGCAGGCAGCCCTGGGCTCCGGGAAGACAACCAGGAGGAGGGTGAAGCCTGGTTCCCATAGAGCTTATAAACTGTGGGGGTCAGAGAGATGTAAACAGATAGTTATAAAAACGATCCTTATCTTTAAGAGATACATGGTAAACATTTGCTGATGAAGTGATAGGATATCTGGGTTTTGCTCTAAAGTAATCCTGAGGGAAGGGGGAAGCGGGTGGAGGGTGTATTTAAAACGCCATTGCCATGAGTTAATAATTGTTGAAGTTGATGATGGGTACGTGAAGATCCTATATAACATTCTTCATCTTTTTGTATATGGTTGGTATTTTCTGTAATTCCAAAAAATTTTGAAGGAGAACCAAGTAATAACGATGTCAGAGGAAACATGCTGATGTAGATGCTGGAATTTGGAGATTATTTACATACTATATCCAGTCCAATCCTCTTCCAGACTAAAAGCATTTCTGAAATGTATATATTCCAATTTGGAATTTGTGTGTGTGTGTGTATGTGTGTATGTATGTGTGTGTGTGTATATATGTGTGTGTGTGTATATATATGTGTGTGTGTGTGTATATGTATATATACATATATGTGTATATATGTATATAAGTGTATATACATGTATGTATGTGTGTATATATGTGTGCGTGTGTATATGTATATATACATATATGTGTATATATGTATATAAGTGTATATACATGTATGTATGTGTGTATATATGTGTGCGTGTATATATGTATATATACCTATATGTGTATATGTGTATATATGTATATGTATATATGTGTGTATATGTGTATATGTATATGTATATATGTGTGTATATATGTATATATATGTGTGTATATATGTATATGTATATGTGTGTATATATATGTATGTGTGTATGTGTGTATATATATGTGTATACACACAAACATACATATATACACACACATATACATATATATACACACGTATATACATATATACATATACATGTATATACATATATATACACATATATATACATGTACATGTATACATGTGTATATATGTACGTATATATACATATATATACACATATATACATATATATACATATATATATATACATATGCGTACATATATACACATACACACAGGTCTCAAAAAAAGAGCAGAATGAGTTTTTTTCCAGCTTTATCAGGATATAATTGTCATACAACGTGGTGTAAATTTAAGGTTGTACAACGTGGTGGGGCGCCTGGCTGGTTCAGTCAGGAGAGCACTGTAGCTCTTGATCTCAGGGTCATGAGTTCGAGCCCCACGTTGAGTATAGAGATTACTAAAAATACAAACAAACAAAACAAATACATTTAAAAAAATGTACCACGCGGTGATTTGATACACATATCTATCTGTGGAGAAGTGATTACCACAAGTTAGTTAACACATCCGTCATTCATAAATTACCATTCTGGGGTGGTGGTGGTGAGAACAGTTAAGACGTGCTCTCTTAGCAACTCTCAAATCTACAAAGCAAATTGTGAACTGTGGTCGCCATGCGGTACACTGATTACATCCCCAGGACTTCTTCACCTTACCCCTGGAAGCTTGTCGTCTTTGACCGTCTCGCCACCCCCCCCGCCCCTACTCCCCCCGTTCCTGGCCACCACCAATCCACTGTCTGTTTCTTTCGGTTCAGCTTTTTTAGACTCCACCTGTCAGTGAGATCTAGGATGAGTCATTTATTTATTTATTTTTAATTTTTTTTTTAAGTTTATTTATTTTGAGAGAGAGAGAGAGAGAGAGCAGACGAGGGGCAGAGAGTGGGGGAGAGAGAGAATCCCAAGCAGGCTCCGCGCTGTCCGCACAGGGCCTGACGCGGGGCTCGGACTCACGAACCGTGAGATCATCGCCTGAGCCGAAATCGAGAGTCAGATGCCCGTCCAGGTGCCCCCAGAATGAGTTTTTAAAAGAGACGTTTTATTTTAGTTGTCTTTTGCTGGGAAACCTGGTGTCTTAAGACAGCGGTGATTTCTTACGTCTCCCGATTCTGTGGGCCGAGCGGGCGGTTCTGCGGTTCGTGCCCGGCCCGCTTGCACAGGCAGCGGATCAGCAAGGGCTGGACTGTCTTCACGAGGACCCTGGGCTGGGCCGGCTGCAACGGCCAAGAGGAGACGGGGCCTCTCTCTCCATGTGGTCTTTCACGTTGGGCTTCTCCACAGCATGGAGGTCCCAGGGTTCTAAGAGGGCAAGACCCAGAGCGGCCAGGCTCCGAAGTCACCCAGCATCACTTCTGGTGCATCCTATTGGTTAAAGATTCTAAGTTCTAAGCCTCCTCCTCCTCTTGACAGGAGGGGCTGCAGAGGACTTATAGCTATATTCACTCTGCGTATTTCGATAATGACATTGAGATTCTAAGACACTCATCGTCTGCCCAAGCCTCAAATTACCGAGAGGACTCACGTACTTCATCCCTGACCAGTGAGGCTGTGGAGAAGCCACTGTGCCTCAAGATGGAGCTGCCCTGATAGCACTGACTCGCCATGTGCCGCCCAGAAGGCCATTCCAGAAAGATCCACGGAGAACACACGGTAGCAAACCTTCAAAATGGCATGCTCGGGTTTTTTTCCCCCCAGCGATGGTTGCTATAGGCTGAATGTTCGTGTCTCTGCCGTGTTCATGTGTTGAAGCCTAGCCCCCAGTGTGATGGTGTTTGGAGGTGGGGCCACTGGGAGGCGGTTAGGTCACGAGAGTGGGGTCCCCACAATTGGGATCAGTGCCCTTATAAGAAGAGACCCCAGAGAGATGACTGACACTGTGTGTCGGTCATGTGAGGACACAGAGAGAAGGCAGCCACCCGAGAGCCAGGTAGAGGGCTCTTGCCGGACACCGAAGCTGCTGGCACCTTGTTCTTGGACTTCCAGCCTTCAGAAAGGCTAAGACAATGATCATCTTTAAGTGACTTTTAAGAACGGGTCTATTGTTGGGGTTGAGTCTTCTGCGTTTAGACCCGTGGTTCACTGCGGTTAGTGTGGCTGGAGTATAGGGTGTCCATGAGGAAGCAGGTGGGTGGGGAATGGGCCTAGCAGAAGACTGTATGGTTGTCTAAACAGCACCTCATCTGGGGGGAACTGCCTCCCTTACTCCATGTGGTTCTAACAGGGACGGCTTGTCGAAATGCCCGGCCTGCCTGGCTTTCCCCACTAAGCGCTAAGGGGAAAGAGCCCCACTTTGGCTTGGGGGTGACGGGAGTCGGGGAGGGACAGTGGTTAGCCAGGAAACGGGAGACCCAGCGCTCCAGCGCCCAAGACTGAGGCCTCTGCTTCTCCAAACACGGAGACATTCAGCTCGGAACCAGTTACGCTAATAGCCCAAAACACTCTCATTTAATCGCTCCCAACAAGGGTCCTCAAAACTGGGGAAACTGGAGCCCAGCCCGCGGGCTTCATTAGCACACTGTTTAAGTGCAGAGTTAATATCTTTGTTTAGCGTATTGTCCCTGAACTCCTTTCTCTCTGTCTCTTGCTGGCAGGGACTGCTGCTGGGGGATGTCTGTGTCCAGCACTGTGGGCTGGTTCATGCCAGGAAGGGCTCTCTTTGCAGGGTCCTCCCCCACACTGGGCAGCAGAGAAGAGTGCCACAGAGGAGACAAAGCCAGCCCCTCAGCGCCGTGCCAGCTGCAGAGATTGCCCAGGAAACAAGCTTTTAGAGGCTGTTAACTCCATCAGGGCCTCTCCAGCTACAGCGAGAGGTGCCCTGAAATGTCAGCTTGCTGCCAGATCTGGGGGTGGGGGGCCTCCTAGGGCTGTGAGTCATACAGAAATCACATGAGCTCTCCAGGATCGATGTCCCTGACAGTAGACAGATGTAAACATCCTACGTCAGGGAAGGCACAGTCCTCTTCTGGATAGCATGGAGCGTCAGATCTGGCGTGGGCTATAAAGTCATGAGATCGGGCTTTGAAGCCCGGCCTGTTTCTTCCTTCATCCGTGAAATGTGCTTGATAAAATCTATCTCACCGATTGTCCGGAGCATCGACTACGATTGTGTCTATGAAAGTACTTTGGTGGGGCGCCTGGGTGGCTCGACCGGTTAAGCGTCCCAACTCTTGACTTCAGCTCCGGTCATGATCTCATGGTTCGTGGGTTCAAGCCCTGCATCGGGCTCTTGCTGACTGTGCAGAGCCTGCTTGGGATTCTCTCTCCCTCTCTCTCTGCCCCTCTCCCACTCTCTCTCTCTCTCTCTCTCAAAATAAAGAAGTCAACTGAAAAAAAAAAATGAAAGTGCTTTGTAAAGAGAATGAAATTACTTGCCATTGGTCTCCCCCCAAGAAACTGGGGCCAGCTGGAGGGCAAGGTCTCGGTCTTCTTCTTCTACGTTTTTTTACGGTGGTAAAAAACACATAACGTAAAATTTAACGTTTAGTATATATCGTTTTAGTGTATAGTTCCGTCATGTTAAGTATATTCGCATTGTTGTGAAATAGATCTCCAGAACTTTTTCATCTTGCAAAACTGGAGATAACTGGTCACCTTATCCTAGCTAGCTTGCTATGCCAAAGAACGTAGCTCGAGCCAAAGATCCAGGAAGGAGCGGGAATTAGAGGGTGGGGGGGGGCCTTCCTGCTGAGCTGAGTTGATGCTTCCCAAGGAGGAATGTTTCTGTAGGACTTGGGTTTATTTTCAGAGCCTTATGGCCACAAGGGTCAGTGTTTTTGCTCAGAATTGATTGGGCTCCCGTCCTCCCTGAACCCTTCAAAAAGATCTGAGTGGACAGTAGGTGAAACTGACTTGTCTCTCTCAACCATTTATAGGGCTCAGACGGGTGAGCACCTTCTCTGGGGCAGAATCAGGTTTTGTGGGGTCTGGAACTTACACAGTTTGGGGTCTTCTTTAAGAAAATAGTAGAGGGGCGCCTGGGTGGCGCAGTCGGTTAAGCGTCCGACTTCAGCCAGGTCACGATCTCGCAGTCCGTGAGTTCGAGCCCCGCGTCGGGCTCTGGGCTGACGGCTCAGAGCCTGGAGCCTGTTTCCGTTTCTGTGTCTCCCTCTCTCTCTGCCCCTCCCCCGTTCATGCTCTGTCTCTCTCTGTCCCAAAAATAAATAAACTTTGAAAAAAAAAAATTTTTAAAAAGAAAATAGTAGATATAGCCAACATATTACTAGGATTCCTCTCAGCGCCCTGGAAAGGTTTAGGCAATCAGGGGCCCTGAAACTTAACGATTCTTCAGCTTCATAGTAAATCTCTCTTCTTCCCCATGCTTTCTTTTTTTGAAAAAAAGAATTTTTTAGAAATTGAGGTGAAATGTACACAAAATGAGATTAACCACTTTATTTATTTTTATTTACTTATTTTTAAATACTTATGTATTTTGCGAGAGAAAGATAGCGAGCAGGGGAGGGGCCGAGAGAGAGAGAGAGAGAGAGAGACAGAATCCCAAGCAGGCTCCACATTCACCTCAGAGCCCGACGTGGGGCTCAAACTCATGAACTATGAGATCATGACCTGAGCCGAAACCAAGAGTCAGACACTTAACTGACTGAGCCACCCAGGCGCCCCCAAGATTAACCATTTCAAAGCATACAAATCAGTGGCATTTGGGACATTCACAGTGTTGCACAACCACAGCGTCTATCAAGTTCCCAAACATTTTTATCATGCTGAAAGATAACCCTGTACCCAGTAAGCGGTTTACCCCCACTTCCCACTCCCGCTAGACCCTGGCAACCACCAATCTGCTGTCTGTCTCTGTTTAACCTATTCTGGACATTACATATACACGGAATCTGTCTCTGTGGATTAGCCTATGCTGGACATTACGTATATAGACGGAATCAAACACTACACGGCCTCGCATGTCTGACTTCTTTCCCTTGGCGTATGTTTTCGAGCTTTGTCTGCATTGCCACGTGCATTCATACTTCATTCCCTTTTATGGGTAAATCATATTCTGCTGTATAGACAGAACACATTTCAAATTCTGGTTTCTCCATAGTCTCGCCGATACCTGTTATGTTCCATTTGAAAAAAATCGTAGCCGTCCTAGCGGGCGTGAAGTGACATCTCATTATAGTCTCTGTCGCGATCTTTTTTGTTCTCCGCTCAGTTTGACATTTTCTCTGACTTTCAAAAACATCTTGAAAACAACCACCACGTATGTAGAAAAAAAAGTTTTTTTTTTAGATAATAGTCTGCAATAAAGCATTTACTGGTGTCCATGCCTATTCTGGAGGCCATCAGCCTCCAGAAATCCAAATGACAGGACAGGAGTTGGGGCTGGACAGGTCTGTGTTCCCGGGAATGAGCCAGGACCTGAGAGTCATATATCCTCCCAATCCTGCATTGACACTTGGACCTCCATCTTCTCTCTGACACTGGGAAAATTACTTGGTCCTTGTATTCGTTTCCTAAGTTGCCAAAATACCACAGACTAGGTGGCTTAAGCAACAGACGTTTATCTTTTCACAGTTCCAAGATCAAGATGTTGACAGGTATGGTTTCTCCCGAGGTCTCTCTCCTTAGTTTCTGGATGGTGGCCTTCACATGGCCCTTCCTCTGTGTTTACGCATCCCTGGTGTCTCTTCCTCTTCTTTTTTTTCCTAATTTTTCAAATTGTTTATTTTAGAGAGAGAGAGAGAAAGCACAAGCAGGGGAGACCGATGAAGCAAAAGAGAGAGAGAATCCCAAGCAGGTTCCACCCTCAGTGCAGAGCCTGATGGGGACTGGATCCCACAACTCTGGGATCATAACCTGAGCCAAATTCAAGAGACGGCCGTTATGGTGCCTGGGTAGCTCAGTCGGTTAAGCATCCAACTCTTGGTTTCGGCTCAGGTCATGATCTTATGGTTTGTGGGATCGAGCCCTCCATTGGCCTTTGAGCTGACAGTGAGGAGCTTGTTTGGGATTCTCTCTCTCTCTCTCTCTCTCTCTCTCCCTCTCTCTCTGCCCCTTCCCCACTCACACATGTTCTCTCTCCCCCTCTCTCTCTCTCAAAATAAACACATAGATTTAAGAGAAAGAAAGAGTTGGATGCTCAACCGACTGAACCACCCAAGCACCCCTCTTCTTATAAGGATAGCAGCCATTTTGGATAAGGACTCCCCTGTACAACCTCCAAATACAGCATTAGGGCTTCAATATATGAATTTGTAGGGGACACAATTCATACCTTCAAAGCATGGGCTTTACCATTGTGTAAATAATTGAAATCAATTTGAGAAATTTATAAAAAAAAAAACTGAAAGGAAAATCTCAGCCCTCTACCATGCCACTGGTAATTGTGTCGAGTCAGCCCAGATGGTGAGACATGGCAGAAAAAGCTGTGCCCCCAGGGCCAGGAGAGCATAGCTTTCAGTTTAGAAGCCAACCCCAAAGTCCTTTTATTTCTCTGGCCCAGGAGTTTCTGATGAAGATCAAAAGGGAAAATACGTTTGAAATGCTTTGAAATGATAAAGCACTATAAAAAGCAAGCTGTCACCATTACTGCCTTTCTTGTCCGTAGGATGCAATGTGAGCTACGCTGTGTAGTTACCAATTTTGTCACTAAATGTCACCTACTTGAGTGCTGATTTCCACCATTTGCCACTGAATTAATAATGAATCAGCTCGCCTGAGAGTGACAGAAAACCCCAAATAACAGTTGCTTAACCAGATAGACAAATTGAAGAAGTAAGCAATCTGCTTCAAGAAGTCTTCAGGGACCAGTCCTTATGGTCCAACATGGCGGCATCAGAACTCCCAACACCAGGACGCAAGAGGAATGATGAAGAAGAGACAAGAGAAGCGGTGGTGAGCTACAGAGTCTTCACAGCCATCCATCCCATTGGCCAGAAGTTAGCCACGTGGCCACACGTGACTGCCAGGGAGGTCAGCAAATGTAATCATTATGCTGAGTGACTATGTCCTCAGATAAAAGTTTTACCACCAGGAAAGATGAGAAAAACACATATTGCCAGGAACTAAAAGTCTCTGCCTTATAATATGCTTCTCAGATTCTCTGGACTTGGGCAGTTACACAACCCAATCAACAGGAAGCTTTGGAAAAGTCGAGAAATAGACAGTGGTGTCCCCTTATCCACAGGGGATATGTTCCAAGACCCCCAGTGGATTCCTGAATTGCTGGTAGCATCCAACCCTATGCATGCTATGTTTTTTTTTTTCTTGGACATACATACCTATGATAAGGTTTAATTTATAAATTAGGCACAGTTGGGGCGCCTGGGTGGCTCAGTCGGTTGAGCGTCTGGCTTCAGCTCAGGTCATGATCTCGCGGTCCGTGAGTTCGAGCCCCGCGTCGGGCTCTGTGCTGATGGCTCGGAGCCCGGAGCCTGCTTCGGATTCCATGTCTCCCTCTCTCTCTGCCCCTCCCCCGTTCATGCTCTGTCTCTCTCTGTCTCAAAAATAAATAAACGTTAAAAAATAAATAAATAAATAAATAAGGCACAGTAAGAGATTAATAACACAAACAGTGATCAAGGGGCACGTGGGTGGCTCAGTTGCTTAAGCATCTGACTCTACTGTCTCACGGGGGTTTGAGCCCCGTGTCCCACTCTGCGCTGACCGCACGGAGCCTGCTTGGGATTCTCCGTCTCTCCTTCTCTCTCTGCCCCTTCCCTGTTCTCGCTCTGTCTCTCTCAGAGTAGATAGACTTTTTAAAAAAGTGACCCGAAATGATTGAACGGCTACCGCTCGAGGCCTAGATGGCTGTTGGTGGTGGGTTGTCCTTAGGTTTCAATTTCGTCAACTTGAGCCATTTACAGGCTTGGATTTTGGTTTGCTTACGTGGGTCACCCTGGCATTAACAGCCACCTGGGTCTGATGGCCTCCTTGTTTAATTCATTTCACAGCTATTATTATTCGTATTACTATCAGCAACAGTTTGTTTATACAGTGATACAGAAGTCAAGAAAAATGGGTCATTTATTTATTCAGCACCTACCCCGTGGTAGCCACCGTCCCAGGCCTCAGAATTATCTAAGGAACTGAACAGGTTCCTGCCGGCCTGGAGTTCACGTTCCAGCGGGGGACAAGGGCGAGAAACACACGGATGGACGAAATGCAAGGAGGATACGGGAAAATGGTCAGGAAAACAGTTCCTACTGTCTCATTGTGTGACAGATACTGTGCTAAGGGTTTTCCACGCATTTTCCTATTTAATCCTAAGGACAACTCTAGGAGGTAGATTATTATTAGCCCCATTTTACAGCAAAGACACTGAGACTCAGAGAAATGATGGTGCCAGTAAATGGCAGAAACAAGCCTGATTTCCTAGCGGCTAGGTTTTGCTGCCTGCCTTTCTTGCGGTGGTGGTGGTTGTTGTTTGCTATCATTTTAAAAATACAGCCTCCAGCGGAGGGGAGTAGAATCGTATAAATCAAGGAATCTTTAAAATCCGCTCTTTGTAGTAATTTATTGCGCTCGTGCTCTTAAAGAATATTCCTGAAAGCACGCTTTATCTAAATTACGTCTCTTCCTGGGAAAACGACTTCATCGGCTTCTGTGTCCCCGAAGTCAAAGGCTCTGAGTCAGGCTGTGTTAATGGCTGCTTGAACCAGAGGTCTGTTTAATTTATTTTTCTCCTGACCTGAGGTTCTTGGGCGGAGAACTTGAGAAATCTCAGATCTCACACGTTGGGAACTTCTCTGCTAGGAGCTGGGAAACACAAGGAAGCACAGCTGACCACCGAGATTTTGGGCGAATGCATCCAGAGACCTTCATAAGGCTACAAACGTGCACATCTTCACTCCAGCAAAACAGTCCCCATTGAATGTCCTTAGGCACAGTATGGACCACTGGCTAAAATAGCGTCTTTTTTTTTTTTTTTTAATTTATTTAAGCAATCTGTATACCAAACATGGGGCTCGAACTCATGACCCTGAGATCAAAAGTCACATGCTCTTCCGAGCCAGCCTGACGCCCCTGGAATATCATCATGGTGGACAAGGCCATGTCATGTCTACATGGAACACAGCGCACCTGCTCTCAGTGAGCAAAGTACAAATTTGTAGCTCAACGAAGTCATGAAGCACGACAGGACATTTACCTTTAAGCCCCTGATGAAAACTTGAAACTGTTAATGCTACAGTGTCAAGAATACGATATATTAATTACCTGCGACTGCGTAAAAAACGACTCCAAGGCATAGTAGCTTCAAACAAACCAAAGCAAACCAAAAGTTATCTATCATTACTCTTGGTTTCCATGGGTTAGGAATTCAGACAGGGCACGCAGCAGGGATAATCGGCCTCTGCTCCTGTGTCTCAGCTGGAAGACTGGAAAGCCTGTGGGTCGAAATCATCTGACTGTCTGTTCATTCTCATGTCTGAGGCCTCACGCCCATGAGGATGGCTGTTGGTGGGTGGCGGTGAGGGGGAAAGGATGTTGGTCAGAACATCCACACTTGGTCTCTGTATGTAGCTTGGGCTTCCTCGCAAAATGGTGGTTGGGTTCCAAGGACAAGCATCTCAGACCACCCAGATACAAGGTGTTGGGGGAAACTTTGCTTCCTCTGGTAGAAGGAGAGACAGTCCCATTGTAGGAAGAGCATATGAGATGGGATAAATATGCAGGTGTGGCTATCTCTGGAAAATATAACCTGCCATAGATGCAAATACTTACTGAGTAAATCTCTGAGTGCTAAATACGTGGTCTCAAAGTTATAATCCAACTGACGAAATAAGACACAGAGTCATAGAACTCTTTGGCTTAATGACACCTAAGATCCACTAGCTCTGTGCTTCTTAGCTGTTTGTATATCACCAGTGGGATCAGAGGTGGTCTGTGTAGCTCACGGACTTTCTTGACGATTAGTAAGCATTTGTATCCCTTGGATCCCCGTGTGCCACACACCGGTGAGGCGTGTCCTCTGCTGACACCGCCCGCTATGGGTCGCCCGCCCGTGGCTCTTTAGTCTGCTTTTGGAGAAGTCCTGTGCTGTGGCTGTCCAGACTTGGTTTTAAGCTTCAGCTCAGCTCCTCACCAGTTGTGCGATCTTGGGCAAGTTAGCTAATCTCTCCAAAATTCCGTCTCTTCTTATAAAACGGAGTGATTGACCTGGCCAAGAAAATGGATTCAAAATCTTTGATATAAGGTAAAAGGATGACTGCACATCCTTTCAATAGCATAGGGGAGCAGTGTCCAGCCCAAGGTCCTCCCAAATTTTATTTAATTCTTTAGGAGATGTACTGTTGTTTGTGGTGCTATTTGCTGATAACGAGTGCCCAAGTTCTCCGAAGCTACACGTTAACTTGTAGATTTCCAAGACTTGTAGATTTCCAAGACGAGGGAGGATAACTCCAGAGGTTATAGCTTTCTTGGCCCATAGGCCACTAACCAGTTTAGTCTGTAGCTTTGAACATTTATTTTAGGATGTCTTTCCTGACAGACTACACAGACATCTGTTCATCGAATTCTCCTTTGAATCGGCTTTACCATCCTCCTAGCACCCTCGTGAATTCGCTACATAAATAATTGACACGTGTTCGTTCTATATTTGTCTGAGAGTCGGGTTTTTAGCTTTTTGAAAATTATACTCTGATAGCCCCAAGTCCTATGCACCATGGAAAAGAAAGTAATTAGTGTCCTAGCTGTTCGCTGGAGGAAGAGATCTGAGGAGAGCCAAAAGGACTTTATAGGAAAGACTTTTTATAGAAAGACTTTTGAGAAGATCTTGCTGGATGTGAATTGTTTCAGGACGGGGAGGGCACTTGACGGCCGGGAGGTCCTCTGGGCAGCAGGGCCAATAAGTGGCGAAGGAACAAACCAGAAAGAGGGGTAATAACTATCATTTTGAAGTCACCTCACGAAAGACTATCGATAACCTCACCATTTCACCCACTGTAAATTATTAAGACGAAAACCAGCAGTCGTTATGTATTTCAATTGTATTCGGTCTGCTTTCGCATTTTTCTTCTCTTGTTTTTTCACCATAGAGGAAGCAGCAGTACAGTTGTTTCAGGTCATAGTTAAGTTTTGCTCTGTCTGCACAAGCCTGCGTGGGTGGCCTTTCCGGGGGTTAGTTTAGAAAGGAAACGAAATAGTGCTCTCGGTCATAAAGTTTTAATTCCCGCCCCCCCCCCGGGGGGGCTCTGCAGAGCAATCCAGTATGAAAAGCCTGTGTGGGCGCAGGGGGGTTCGGATTATTAGCTGGACTTGTAACGCATACAAAAAAGAAGTCACTTTCTGCCTTTGACGTCTTTCTTTAAAACTCATGAATTTTTTATTCTCTAAATTAAAGAATGATCAAGTACAACGCTTGGAAGCAGCCAAGGCAACCCCTCGCAGAAAGAACGCCACGGAAAAGGGAGCCCTGTTTGGAAATGCAGACTTTAATTTCACGTCCTTTATACACTCCTTATTCATGCTGCTGGCATCTCGGCTTTCAGACACTGCTTCGTTCTTCGTGCTGTAGTGAACGATATAGGACGTTACCTTTTGCTGTTTCACCCCCTTATTTATTTATTTATTTATTTATTTATTTATTTCAATGTTTATTTATTTTTGGGACAGAGAGAGACAGAGCATGAACGGGCGAGGGGCAGAGAGAGAGGGAGACACAGAATCGGAAACAGGCCCCAGGCTCTGAGCCATCAGCCCAGAGCCCGACGCAGGGCTCGAACTCACGGACCGCGAGATCGTGACCTGGCTGAAGTCGGACGCTTAACCGACTGCGCCACCCAGGCGCCCCATGTTTCACCCCTTTTTAAGCGCACGATTAGTGGCGTTAAGCACACACGTGGCATTCGCATCCTTGTGCAAACTGTCACCGCCGTCCGTCTGCAAAATTTTTTTAAGAAAAAAAAATGTTTTATTTATTTTTGAGTGTGAGAGTGTGTGCTGGGGAGAGACAGAGAGGAGAACAGAAGATCTGAAGCGGGTTCTGCGCGGACAGCAGCAAGCCCGATGTGGGGCTTGAACTCACAAACCGTGCGATCATGACCCGAGCCCATGTCGGGCGCTCAACCGACTGAGACACCCAGGTGCCCCCAGAGCCCTCTTTATCTTGCACGGCTGACACTCTCCACCTGTTAAACCATGCCCCCCACCGTTCTCTCCTCCCACCCCCAGCCTCTGGCAACCACCCTTCTACCTGCTGTCTCTATAAATCTGACCATTTTAGGGGAGCCTGGGTGGCTCAGTCAATTGAGCAAACGACTTCGGCTCAGGCCGTGATCTCACGGTCTGTGAGTTCGAGCCCCGCATCGGGCTCTGTGCTGACAGCTCAGAGCCTGGAGCCTGCTTTGGGTTCTGTGTCTCCCTCTCCCTCTCTGCCCCTCTCCAGCTCACACTCTCTCTCTCTCTGTCAAAAATAAATACACATTAAAAAAAATTTATAAAAAATTTTTTAAAAATCCGACCGTTTTAGGGACTTCATGTAAGTGGAATTATACAATATCTGTCCTTTAGTAAGTGGCTTATCTCACAAAGCTGCAGCGTCTGTCAGAATTTCCCTCCCGTTTAAGGCTGAATAATATTCCACTGTGTGTGTGTGCCACATTTTGTTTATCCTTCCAACTGTCCGTGGGCACTTGAGTTGTTTCCACCTTTCAGCTGCTGCGAATAATGCTGCTGTGAGCACGGGCGTGCAACTATCTGCACCCTGCTGTTTACGTGCCCGCTTTTAAAAAATGATCGGCGTGGCCCAGGAGATTGAGGCGTGTTCAGTCCGCCCTCCGTCTCGCAAGGGACTTCTGGCACTGCTTCGTCCAGTCCGAATCCTCATCAGACTCCTAAGCGTTTTCAGGAAGAGCAAAGTCCTAAGCTGTGATAGCATTTCAGTATTGAATCGCTATTTCCCCCAGATCCAATATCCGTGGGCATAAGTGGCCGGGGGCTTGGGGGTTATTTCCCAACTTCCCACACCCTCCCTGGTGCGAGCCCCAGCTGCCCCTGACCGCAGGAGGTGGGCCGATGATGAAGCCAAACCAACCAGATTATGTTTCTAGAAGGCTGAAAAAAATCACGTGATGGCAAGATCTCCAATAGAAACTCCTTATGAGCCTTTGGCACGGTGTTCCCCAGATCGGTCCTGGCTCCTGCTTTCAACTCTGCGAGCAGTTCGGTGTCACTGAAACAACCCCCCCCACCTTTTGGCCTTCAGTTCATGAGTCAATTTCTAGTGCTTTCTATCAAACAACCTCGACTGATAAACTATTCAAAGACTAATGATGCTTGAATTTCTTCAGGAAATAGAAGAATACCATAAAACTCAATCTGACATGGACATGACCTGTTTTATTACGGTCCATTTCTTTCAGCATTGTCTTGACAGCTATTTTAAAAACATGTCATAGCCAAAGGAAAATCTTTCTCTGTTTCCCCCTGTATCTATCTGCACATCTCTTTCTTGGTGTTTGTCTCTGGCTCTCTCTGTGTCTGTCTGTCTGTCTCTCAAAGGAGGAGGAGAAAGGAGGAGAGACGAATGTTACAGGCGAGAATCTCCAACCATCTAAAAATGTGGAAACCTTTGGGACGCCTGGGTGGCTCGGTCGTTTAAGCATCCAACTTCAGCTCAGGTGGTGATCGCTCGGTTTGTGAGTTCAAGCCCCGCGACGGGCTCTGTGTTGACGGCTCGGAGCCTGGAGCCTGCTTTGGATTCTGTGTCTCCCTCTCTCTCTGTTCCTCCCCTGCTCAGGCTCTGTCTCTCTCTCTCTCTCTCTCAAAAATAAATCAAGATTAAAAAAAATAATAAAAAGAAAAACGTGGAAGCTTCCCAAAGGGCTCCCGTTCTTTGCTCCTAGGAACACAAGCCTTTGCACAAGGGTGTTTCTGTTTCAGGGCTTCATTTACTGTCTTCTGTCATCTCCTCAGAGAAGATCCACTGGGGCTGGAGAGTGATTCCCATCAGAGAGAGAATAATTGTGTCTGCATTTTCCATGATTTGCTTTTGTGTTTTTTTTTAAATACGAGAATTCCTCTAGAGTCAGAACTTCTTCAAGTGCTCTAAAAACCTTCCCTTGTTTGAGCCGTAGCTCTCTGTGAGCCCTTTCTTCTAAAGAGCCGTTTCACAAAGCATTTTAAAATGTGGTGTTGGCCTCTTTTTTCCCCGAGCCACATCAAAGAGCACATATTGTTTCCTTTCTGAGAACAAAACTCTTTAATGGCAAGAAAGAACAAGAAACCGAGCCGCCAACCATCCCTACCAGGAAAGGCACTGGTAACCCTAACTACGGAAAAGATCTGCACCCCCAATCTGTACTCACTTTTTGAAATTTAAGCCTGAGTATAGTAGTTACGCCCTGGTGTATATGGCTCTAAAATGCAATCACACCTTTCCACTTTAAAAACTCTTTGTGAACCTGGTTTAATAATTAATCCTCACAGGGCAGCTAGCTAGAGATACCTACCAAATATTTAGGATGAAGTATTCAGTAAAATCATGCACAGCAAAATCACAAATATGTAGCAAAATGGTGAATATCCTTGTGTTTTGACTCAGCAGTGTCACTTTTAGGGCTTTATCCTGCACGTATAAGGTATATGCCATTTGCAATATATGTGATATATATGCATCTGCACAAAATGATAGGTGTAAAATGTTATTCGTTACAGCACTGTTGTAAGAGCAAAATATTGGAAACAACCTGATACTCATAAATGCCCTCGTATTCCAGCTATCCAGTGGAATGCCCTTTAAAGAAAAAGCATTCAAGGGGCCCCTGGGTGGCTCAGTCGGTTAAGCGTCCGACTCTTGGCTTCAGCTCAGGTCACGATCTCAGGGTTCACGAGTTCTCACAGTTTGTGAGTTCGAGCCCTTCATCGGGCTCTGTGCTGACAGTGTTGAGCCTGCTTGGAATTCTCTCTCTCCTTCTCTCTCTCTGCCCCTACCTCCACTCACTGTCTCTCTCCCAAAGTAAATAAACAAACTTAAAAAATAAAATAAGGGGGCGCCTGGGTGGCGCAGTCGGTTAAGCGTCCGACTTCAGCCAGGTCACAATCTTGCGGTCCGTGAGTTCGAGCCTCGCGTCGGGCTCTGGGCTGATGGCTCAGAGCCTGGAGCCTGTTTCCGATTCTGTGTCTCCCTCTCTCTCTGCCCCTCCCCCGTTCATGCTCTGTCTCTCTCTGTCGCAAAAATAAATAAACGTTGAAAAAAAAAATTAAAAAAAAATAATAAAATAAAATAAAATAAAATAGGGGCGCCTGGGTGGTTCAGTCAGTTAAGTGTCCGACTTTGGCTCAGGTCATGATCTCATGGTTTGTGGGTTCCAGGCCCGTGTCAGGCTCTGTGCTGACAGCTCAGAGCCTGGAGCCTGCTTCGGATTCTGTGTCTCCCTTTCTCTCTGCCCCTCCCCTGCTCATGCTGTCTCTCTCAAAAACAAATAAATATTTAGAACATTGTAAATATAAAAAAATTAAAAAGGGAATTCCTACAGACTAGTGTGGAAAGATCTAGAAGACATATTGTTAGACAAAAAAGTCTGCTGCAGAATAAAGTGTAGGCAGTCCTTCTTGACTCGGGATGCACACCTGGGGAGTTTTTAAAAATACTGATGGCTCGGTCCCTCCCCTAGAGATTCTGATTTAAAGCTTTCTGAAAAGCTTCCCCAAATGATTTTTCCCCCTACATGATTTTAATGTACAGCCAAGGTTGAGAAAAGCTGGGATGTGGTGTGCTTCCGTTTGCTTAAAAAAGAAGAAAGTATGGATTTCCCTTTATAAGCTAAGATGATCTGTAGCAGGAAACCCAAGAGAATAGTCAATGTTTATATTGAGGATGGGAACCGGATAGAACTTTTCATTTGTATCCCTTTCAACCATTTGAATTTTACATCTTGTGAACACATTACCTATTTAAAAACATATAAATGAAATCAAACTTTAGAAATACTCTTCATAGGGGCACCGGGGTGGCTCGGTCGGTTAAGCGTCCAACTTCGGCTCAGGTCATGATCCCGCAGTTCGTGAGTTTGAGCCCCACGTCAGGCTCTGTGCTGACAGCTCAGAGCCTGGAGCCTGCTTTGGATTCCGTGTCTCTGTCTCTCTCTGTCCCTGTCTCTGCCCCTCCTCTGCTCACGCTCTCTCTCTCTCTCAAAAATGAATACACTTAAAAAAAAATACTCCTCATAAAAACTACTTTGGAAAGAACAGGTGGGAACACTGAGCAAAATGATCTCCTCTTCTCCTTTTTCTTACACCCAAGGGCCAATGTTGTTTAAGAGGAAGATGTACTAAGGAGGTGACTGTGAAAAGGATCAAAACATTAGTTTTCAGGCTGGCCCATCCTTTCCGCTTAGCCCAGAAATGGAGCTGTCATTCTGCCTGTGGGGGAGGTAAGAAAGGCAAGAGTTCATATCAACTGTTGAAAGTAAAATATGTGTCCGTCTGTCGTGCATCCATCTATCCATCCATCCATCCATCCACCCATCCATCCACCCATCCATCCATCCATCCATCCATCCATCTATCCATCCACCTATCCATCCATCCATCCATCCATCCATCCATCCATCCATCTATCCACCCACCCACCTATCCATCCATCCATCCATCCATCCATCCATCCATCCATCTATCCATCCACCTATCCATCCATCCATCCATCCATCCATCCATCCATCCATCTATCCATCCATCCATCTATCCATCCATCCATCCATCCATCCATCCATCCATCCACCTATCCATCCATCTATCCATCCATCCATCCATCCATCCACCCACCCACCTATCCATCCATCCATCCATCCATCCATCCATCCATCCATCTATCCATCCACCTATCCATCCATCCATCCATCCATCCATCCATCCATCCATCCACCTATCCATCCATCCATCCATCCATCCATCCATCCACCTATCCATCCATCCATCCATCCATCCATCCATCCATCCACCTATCCATCCATCCATCCATCCATCCATCCATCCATCCATCCACCTATCCATCCATCCATCTATCCATCCATCCATCCATCCATCCATCCACTTCTTCAGTAATATGTTGAGCACTTATCGTGTGGCAGGCACAGTGCCCCTGCTCTTAAGGAGTTTAGTCAGGCTGGGGAAAAAGAAATTTTAACCAAGAAGAATAGTAATAATCCAAAGTGATGCTGTCTACAGTAGAGATACATGCAGAATATTTTGCTTTTGAAACACTTGGGATCCCCTGCACCTTGTGAAGACGGAAAAGTGGAAAAATTCACGGGAAGGGAACTTCAAGTTTACTGACACCACGTCTTTTCCTACCTGGGACAGGTACAAAGGGGCTTGGTACATGTGGGAAGGGGCATGGGTGTTCCTTCTGCCTCAAAATGTCTTTCCAGCTCATTAATTAGACTTTCACACGCTGACAGGATCTCTAGGTTCACAAACATGAATTTGATTAAGTTTGGTTAATCAGTGGTTCCGATACAATTTCCTCTTATCTATTTTTTCAGGTAATCTAAATTTAGATGCTTAATCTGTATTGTATTCTCAATAATTCATTTCAATTTAATAAACAGTTCCTGAATGCCTCCCTATTCAAGACATTGGGATACAAAGACACTGTCTTATAGCGGGAAAGTCAGGCCGTTCACCGGGATCTGGTGTGCCGCATATGACCCTGTACGTGACCCTGTACCACAGCCTCCTTCTGAGCAAGCAGCCAGTTTTTTTTTTTAATTTTTTTCTTCTTTTAACGTTTTATTTATTTTTGAGACAGAGAGAGACAGAGCATGAACAGGGGAGGGGCAGAGAGAGAGGGAGACACAGAATCAGAAGCAGGCTGCAGGCTCTGAGCCATCAGCCCAGAGCCCGACGCGGGGCTCGAACTCACGGACCGCGAGATCGTGACCTGAGCTGAAGTCTGCCGCTTAACCGACTGAGCCACCCAGGCGTCCCACAAGCAGCCAGTTCTTAATGCAAAGACTGCCCAAGACAGGAATAAATACATTGGGGATCCTGAGGAGGGAGTGATCAATTCAGGGCTGAGAGAGAACCTAGGGACAGGCTGGTATGGGGCCAACCAAGGTGGTATTTGAATTTGGACTTGGGTGAGAATGAGGAAGAACGAGAAGCTTTGGGGAGAATTTGGGGCTATGCCAGTCCCTGGAGTATCGGGTTATGAAAAGAACCATGAATATCACATAAAGGGGGTGTGGGGGATGTACGTGCAATGAGCTGGGAGAATAGGTTGGGGTCAGATGGCGAGGTGAATTTGGACTTGTTCCACTGCAGTGAGGGCTCACCAATGCTTGGGAGTCATGGGACTTGGGTTTGAGGCCACGGTGCCTGCACGACAATGGTTGGTACAGGGCTGGTGCGGAGGCCCCACCTGCTTTGTAAGGAGCCTGTTAATTCTTTTATGTGTTGTTTTTGTTTTTAATATTTATTTTTGAGAGAGAGAGACAGAGCACAAGAGGGGGAGGGACAGAGAGACAGGGAGACACAGAATCCGAAGCAGACCTCAGGCTCTGAGCTGTCGGCACAGAGCCCGACGCGGGGCTCGAACCCATGAACCGTGAGATCATGACCCGAGCCAAAGTCGGACGCTTAACCGACTGAGCCACCCAGGCGCCCCTAGGAGCCTGTAAATTCTTAACACCGCACCCCACTGGGGCCCGCTTGCCTCGCTGCTTTCTCCACTCGCTGTAGATTTAGAACATAAAACAACAGATGTGAAAGGAAATGCTGACCTTGCTAGATGCAGGAAACTAGGGAGGAGACAGAGGACGACCGGCCACCGGACAAAGAAGTGGACAGGCAGGTGGGGTGAGTGCCTTTGGTAACACCTCGAACCGACTTTCAGAACCGCCTGTATTTCAGCCCAGCCGACCATGCTGACCCCCGGGAGATGTTTAGGTCATGATCGCTATGCTCTGTTTGAGAGAGCAGGAGCACGCATCACGTTTGAGAAAATCTCCCTTGTGAACAAATATTTCCAAGCTTTGAGACGTGCAGGGATAGAGAAAAAAAAAATTGAAAACTTTTTTCTTGTGGTAGAATGAACGTACCATTTACCATTTTCACCATTCCAAGTGTATATAGTTCAGCGGCCTTAGGTACGTTCGCGATGGTGCGTGACCATCGCCGCTATATTTCCAGAACCCTTTGGTCGTCCTGAACAGGAAGCCTGCACCTTTCCGTTTTCGTCTCTCGTCAGCGTCTGGCATCCAGCATTCCACGTTCTGTCTCTATGAATCTATTTTATGTAAATGGAATCTAATGTATTTGTCCTTTTGTGACTGGCTGGTTTCACTTAGCACAATGTCGTGGAGGTTCACTCAGGTGTCCGAGTTGCCTTCCTTGTGAAGGCCGAATGATAATAGACACCCCATTTGTCCATCCGTGGACACTTGGGTTGCTTTTACCTGTTGGGTCTTGTGAATAATGCTGCTATAAACAAATATCTCTCTGCGTCTCTACTTTCAATTTTTGCGGGTGCGTACCCAGAAGCGGGATTGCTGGCTATGTGATTATGCTGTTTTTAGGGGTTTTTTGGAATTTTTTAAACGTTTATTTATTATTGAGAGACAGAGACAGAGTATGAGCAGGGGAGGGGCAGAAAGAGGGGGAGACACAGAATCCGAAGCAGGCTCCAGGCTCCGAGCTATCAGCACAGAGCCCCATGCGGGGCTCGAACTCACTGTGAGATTGTGACCTGAGCCTAACCGACTGAGCCACCCAGGTGCGCGCCCCGATATTTTTAGTTTTTAGAAACCGCCATACCCTCTAAAAATAATTCTTTTTTTCTTTACTCAACTTCTCCCCATCCTTTAAGGTTCTAGTCAAACTTTACCTATTCCAGGAAGTCCTCAATTTCTCCTGCCCTCTTTCTCCTTGCATATTGTGGGCCACACGATTTGGCAGCTCATTAATTTGTCCCCTGTGGTCCCCTGGTCTCGCTCTCCCTGTGGTCGTTGTTTAGCCCAGATTGGATTGTGAGTTCCCCATGTGCAGATCATGTCTTGCCCAGGATCGTTCTCATTCCTCATTGCAGATAACCCAGAGAAGAGGGGTATGGCAGATACTCTGGAAAAATCCGTGACTGATTGTTTGAAGTACCTTTAGACGGAAGCACAGTGCCATAAATCTCCATCCTCGGGTTTTGGGGGATTTGGTAAACAGCAAAGCTGGTTTGGAATAGAACCCAGAAGGAATCCCCACAGAAGGTGGGGGTATAAATGGCAGGGGGTGAGACCAAAAGCTCGGGGTTGGGTTGGCATTGGCATTGAGGATTAATGAAACAAAAATGTGTTAAACTTGGCCTTCTTGCCTACTAGAGTAGCTTCGTGGCCTTGGACAAATTATTTAACTTCTCTGAGTCTTAGTTGCCCCTCACCAAAATGTGATTGATATAGTGTCACTTTACAAGCTCTTGACGAAGCTGACCTAGACAATGTCCGGAGTCAGAAAATACTGGTCACCTACCCCCCCTTCTTCACAGATTCTTCTGGATTGAAGTAGTGATTACAGGTCTTGGCCTTCCTTCTCTTTCTTTCTCACTTTGTGGGGGTGTGGCGGAGAGCGTTGCTGGTGTTCCAAAAACGTTGATGGTGCTACTATTCAGGGGCGACGGGGCCAAAAGATGAAGAGACAACTGGCATTAAAGAGACAGCCATTTGCAAATTCCCCAGAAACAGGAGGGACGCTGCACCACCAGGACCGGGCAGGAGGCGTGAAGGGCAAGGTGAAAGCATGGAGGAGAGCCTTTACTGGGGTTTTTCTGGAAGGAATGAGCCAGGCGGTGTACGCAGTGTGGACAGGTTTAGGATTGGCGAGTTTGAGCGCTTCCACGGGCTCTGGAGCACAGAGGTTGTCGCCAGCGGTTTGGTGCCCGGGCCCTGGGACACTTGGGCGGAGGAGTGTCGTCTTCTGGAGTGCAAGCGCCATACAGAGGGGTGCTTTGGAATCCAGACTCTGGTTTGGTTAGTTTGCATGTGAAAGGAGTGCTCCCTGGAGGGTAGTTTGCTCTCCTTCAGGATTGGCTAGACCCGGGAGGACAGTCTCTCCCCGGTGAGCAAGTCCCCGGATGCTAGAACATCAAGAATATGGAAAATGAGAACGTATACTGTCATGCAGTTGGTGAGCGGCGGGGAGGGGGGGTGGGGACACACACTGGCTCTCAAATACAAAAGGCGTGATTCCTATGCTCCCGGGACCTTTGGCCCAAACCTGCCTTTATGGCCAAGGAACCACTTAATCTATGGGGCTGAGAATAATAGTCATTAGGACAATAGCCTCTCTTTGCCCCAATTCCCCAAGGATTCTGACTTTCCTAGGTCCTATCAACTGTCTCCTCTCTGCTTTCCTTGCCCAGAAAGGTTTTAACTAAAGATAAATATCTCTGAGAGGTCAAGAAAATGACCTCGACGGAAAGAAAGTGAAAGCCTCCCTGGAAAATTTCAAGGCAGGTTGCTTGTCTTTCAAAGAGGAAACTTCAAAAACAACAACAACAACAACAAAAAACAAAAAACAACAAAAAAAAAAACCAAGAACGCTCATAAATATCATAATAAAACCTATTTCCAAATGAGAATTGCCACTCAGCTGTAAAATGTCGCTGACGCTTAATCTTGAAACAAGACTTTGGAAAAATAAACCTCACTCCAAATTAGAACGCCTGCAAATGTAGTCATTTCTACCTAAGAGGCTTTGTGTCCAAACATGTCATTCGAGAGCCTAGGCAGACAAAGGAGAATGCCCTTGGAAACAAGACTGCCATTCAGCCGGGCAGCCCCCGGGCATTGGATTTCCTCCCTGGGCTCAATAACATTTTCAGCCACATTAGGCACCAGCTTCAAACCTGGTGGGAAGCAAATTTAAAGTGTCTCTTTTACTGAAAAACAATGAGAATGCTGTATTTCACAAAAGAAAGGAATCCTATCGCTCTTGGAATGGCAGACCTGGCGTCTTAACGATTACATTTGACAGTAGCCTGTACTCCTAGATGTTGAATTTATAGACGCCTTTGGGCTGCCAGAGCTATCCCTAAGGGGAATGTTCCAGAGACTCCCCTGAGCACGAGTTCGTCAGTAGCTCAGGAGCAGATGCTTATCTATTCATCTTTGTATTCCCAGGGACGAGCGATGAAAAAAATGAATGATCCGATAACCGAACAGCAGCCCCACGGTACCGATAGTGTAAGATTAGAAAAGCATCCGCCAATTCATTCATTCACTCACTCATTTCTTCCGTGAACACACAGCTCCCGCCAGGTGCCTGGGATAGAGCGAGCGAGGCCTGTGGTGAGAAAAAGAAATAGAGGCATCTTGGGGGGGGGGAGTGGGAGATGCCCTCACCTTCAAATGGAGGGGGAGGAAAGACTTTGCACAGGTGCAGAAGAGAGGAGAAGGGATGGAACCCTGGTGCAGGATAGAAAACATGACACGGGGAAAAAGGGTATCAGGTCGGGATGCATGGAGACCTCTGCTCAGAAACACACAAGCCAAAAAACCTAGGAAAAGTTTTACTATTAAGCAGGGGCCCCATTCCAGGTCAGGTCCAAGCGCACACCCAAGGGTATGTGGCTGGGGAGGAGAAATGGACATTTAAAAATTTAAAAAAAAATTTTTTTTCAAGTGACCTTCATGCCCAATGTGGTGCTCGAACTCACAACCCTGAGATGAAGAGTCATGGGCTCTACTGACTGAGCCAGCCAGGCGGCCCTGAGATGGGCATCCTTGAAAGCTGAAAGACCATTGACCAGCCTGTCTCAGTTTAAGAGAGAGAAATGTCTGAGTGTGTCTGATGGGTGTGTGGGTAAGGTAAACTCTGGATTTGTAGAAGTGATCATCTGTGGTCTGGGACATATTCAGCTCCTGTTACTGTGTATGTGAGATGCCCAAACTAGGATCATGGTGCCCAGCTAGGTCCACAGCCATCAGCAGGTCAGGAGGCCAGGTCAGGGTTTGTCCGGCCAAGGTGGGGAGGGGGGATGGTGGCCAGAGTTGCACAGGTGAGATCCTTCTACCTCCTCCTTGCATGTATTCTGAGACCCTTGTGGTAAGAAGAATTGTAAAAGTCCCCCCCCCCCCACCACCACCACTTCCTGTCCTTATTCCAGGGTCTGGGAATAAGACAAGATTCCATGCCCTGATTATGGGGGGGGGTGGGGGTGGAGGGGATGGGAAGGGATTTTGCAGGTGTCATTAAGGTTACTAATCAGTTGATTTAGAGTTAATCAAAAGGGCCAATCTGGATGGGCCAAGCCCCTTAAAAGCAGAGAGTTTTACCTGGCTGATAGCAAAAGGGGAAGTCAGAGAAACAGAAACCATAAGAAGGGTTTGATGAACCTTTGCAAGCTGGAAGATGGAGGGGATCATGTGCAAGGACCAGAGTAGAGTCTAGGCGCTCAGAGTGACCCCTAACGGACAGCCAGCAAGGTAATGGGAACTTTAGCTTTCAGGCTGCACGGAGCTGAATGTTGCCAACAACCTCAACGAACTTGGAAATCTTTCCTTCCTCAGAGCCCAGCCCAGCCCAACCCACATCTTGTTTTCAGCCTTGTGAGACCTAGAGCAGAGAACTCAGCTAAGCCTAAACTACCGAATTGAGTTAATAAATAAGGCGTGGTTTTAATTGGCTACATCTGTAACATTTGTTACCCAAGATTCACTACGGAGATGGTCCGAGAAGAGGGCGGTGTGTGAGGGCAGTGATGCTACATAGAGTCAGGAATGAGCTGGGCGGCTCCAGCTGTAACAAACCCCACCGTCTAGATGATCCTGGGGCCCCCGGGTGCTCTCTGGAGGGACAGGTATGCACAGCCGCTTCGCTTTTTGACATCCGAATCAACAGAAAAGGAATCAAGAAGTGAAAATTTCCTTAAGGAGAAGAGATGCGGCTATCATGCCCCCTTGCTGCTGAAAATTAATGGGCTGTCCCCTCCAGTGTTTATCATAGGTGCTACTCGTAGACTCTATCTGTTTTGCTGTAAAAAATGCGGCTACTGCCCAGTTATCCGAAATTCTTTCTTTCCCACAGTAATGAACAAAAAGGCAGCGCGTTAAAAATCAAAGGCATGTTTGGGAACCCAGGGGAGATGAAACTTCCAGCCAGCTGAGGCAGGCTCTCTCTTGGGAACAGAAGAATTCCTCTTTTTTTTTTTCTTTTTGTCTCTGCAGACTCTTCCCCAGCACCCTTGGTGGATGGGGATGTCAGCGAGGGGAAATACACCGACTGCAGACTTCTGCCTTCTCTGAAGGGCGAGAGGTGGGGAGGGCAGAGATGGGTGGGGGTTGGGCAGTGGCACGTGGGGAGAGGGAAGGGGACTTCGCGATTAAGTGTGGCCCTGAGAGGTCCCCAGAAGCATCACTTTCCAAGGGAGTCATTTGCGTCCTTCCAGTCAGCTTCTCCAAAGACCTCGATAAAAGGCAGGCAAAGACACCTACTGGCTTCTGCCGGGTAATTTGCCGCGTTAACAGTTTGATTTTACCATGACGGTGTACATCTCCTTCAGAGTCGCAGGACATTCGCCCTCTTCCTTCCCAATCTAAGAGATCATGGTAAAGGACCGGAGACCTCGGACCACGAAGAAATAATCCAGTGACGGAAAATATTTGCAACCGCACAAACCAACGTCTTGGCATTCGCTTGAGTATCCACCTTGAGTACCGCTCTGGTCTGAATGGTTGTGTCCCCCACCCCAGATTTATATGTTGAAATCCTAACCCCCAAGGTGATGGTATTAGGAGGTAGGGCCTTTGGGAGCGATTAGGTCACGAGGGCGGAACCCTCAGGAATGGGATTGGCGGTCTTCCAAAGAAGGGCCTGAACGAGTTTCCTTGCCTCTACTACACGAGGACATACAGAGAGATGACTGTCTGTGACCAAAGGGGCTCTCACCAGACGTCGAGTTGGCCAGTGCCTTGACCTTAGGGTTCCCGGCCTCCAAAACGGTGAGAAATGAATTTCTCCCTATCACGAGCCACCCTTGGGGTATTTTGCTATGGTAGCCCCAAAGCCCAATAGACTAGCCAACTCTAATAGCCCAAATAATAGACCCAAAAGACAAGTGCCACAGAAGCTATTTGGGGATTTGGACACAGGCGGGAAATTCAGACAGACCTGGTGTTGATTCAGTCATGGGCCGGGGGGGGGGGGGGGGTGGGTACGACTATCTCCTTACAGGAGCCCTTGCCTTCCCTTGAAAGTATCCCGTGAGTACTTTGTGCAGGATGTATATTATGTTCAGCCCTTGTTTGCTGCCCTGACTCTCTGTTGTTGCCTGCAGGCAAGTTTCCTCGTCGCGGTCTGCCATGACTTGTCCCTGACCACCTGTTTGGTTTCATATTTGGAATTCTTCCCTACGTACTGCCTCCTGTAAGCCACTCCGGACTGTTTTCTGCCTCCTAGACACCCTGTACCTGCACTTCTGTCTAGAAGCTTCTGGGCACCTCCTCCTCCCTCTTCCAGGCAAATTCCTGCTTATCCTCCAAGTGTCAGTGCAAACCCTAGCACCATTAAACTTTCCATGATCCTCTCCAACACGCTGGGGCTGGTTTCTCCACGCTCTCACCAACTCTTGATGGCCGTGTTGGGTCGTAATTGCCGGTTTGCCTGAAAGTCTCTCCCTCAGACTCAACTACCCCAGGGGGAGATCCCGTTTTGTTTGTTTTCATATTTGTATCGCTAACGTTATTATCCTTCTCTGGGAAACAAGCTCGGACTGACTACAGGGCTTAGGGACTGTGACGCAGGTGACATTTGTAACTAGCCCATCTGCCCTAGGTGTTCACGGAATGTTGGAAAGCAAGGGGTCCTGCTGAGAAAAACGCAGAAGGCTTCGGAGCGAAGTCACCCCCGAAACGCTAACATACCTGTGGGGGAGCATTTATTTGCGGCCGAAATAAAACAGTAAGACTTTGGAAAGTCCTTGTGAGACACTCAGCTATTGAGAATTTTGACTCGATGATCTGTTAGGGACGAAAAGAGTCAGTAGAGACCAGTTGCCTCTCGGCGCTGGTAATCACTCGCCTGCGGTCCCATTGAGTTCAAGTGCTGCCCCCTTCAGGCAGGGCAAGCAGTTACATGGTTGGGGCTTCTTTCCCCGCATCAGCAAGCAAACCATCACGACCCAGAACGCAAGGACCGTTTGCTTGCCAAGTCACAGCTCCTGTGCTCATCGATGACAAGCAAATGAATAATGTGATGGGGTGCCACTTTTTTTTTGGTTTAACTCAACAGTGGAAAGAATAGGAGATCAGAAGACTCCAAATCAGAATCAGAAGACCCCGAAATTCCTGCCTTGCTCTGCCACTCTCTGCTAGCGAGACCTTGAGCTCTTAGTTTCTCAGTGGTGTCATCCTCAAAATGGGGGTATGACAATGACAGCGGTAATGGCCTCACAGGGCCGTAGAGACTGTCAAGTGAGATACGTTAGATATTTGCTAAAAGAGAATCGTCTTAAATGGTAAAATAATGACTTTCATAGCTATGAAATAGACATGCGCCAAAGATTCCATTTAACTCATCCACTGTCAGTGTGGACGTCAGTGAGATGTTGAAACCGATTCGGATGGGGATTTGACTCACAGAGATGTTTGTTCTCCACAGCACATGATTCCTCCGCGCTGCCATGAATGGGATTCCGCGCATCCCTACGGACGGGAAAATTGTCGTGTCAGTTTTCCACAACTTAACTTCTTTCCCTATGGATTTGTTACATAGCTTAGGCAGTCAGAAAGAATCCAAGGTGCACATCCCCACAGTCTGATAATTGCTGGAAGGTCCACTGGAAAGCCCTCAGCACTCTATTACAAGGACACCAAGATTCTCTTCAGCAGATTTGCTCTGACACCCAGTAGCTGGGTATTCCTACCCCTGGATAAGCCTGTCTTGTCCTCTTCCTCCTTGACCATCACTTCATGCCTTGATACTACCCCTCCCACCCGACCCTCTCCACTTGACCAGATCCCAGCCCATTTTCACCATTGTCCTTCCTCCTTAAGGAACCTTCTCTTCCAAGACCCATTCTCCTTTCTTTAATTTTCCTTTCTTCTGTGTTTTCTTTCTCGGTTTTATTTTTTTCTTAATTAAAAAAATTGTTTTTTCAACGTTTATTCATTTTTGACACAGATAGAGCACGAATGGGGGGGGGGGGCAGAGAGAGAGAGAGGGTGACAGAATCCGAGGCAGGCTCCAGGCTCTGAGCTGTCAGCACAGGGCTCGAACCCACGAATTATGAGGTCCTGACCTGAGCCGAAGTTGGATGCTTAACTGACTGAGCCATCCAGGCGCCCCTCTTTCTTGGTTTTAAATCTTTATTTATTTTTGAGAGGGGGAGAGAGAGAGAGAGAGAGAGAGAGAGAGAGAGAGAATCCCAGGACTCTATCCCACAACTGTGGGATCCTGACCTGAGGTTAAATCAAGAGTTAGATGCTCAACTGACTGAGGAACCCAGGCATTCCTCTTCTGTATTTTCAATGATTCCCCTCCTTCTTCTCCATCCCTCCTGCCCCATGGCTTAGAAACATTTTAAATACCTCTTAATTTATAGTTGTAGTGTTTTTTGTTTTTGTATGTTTTCATGTAATCTCTACATCCAACATGGGGCTCGAACTCACAACCCTGAGGTCAAGAGTCAGACGAAATCCCTCTTAATTTAAGAACAAACAAAAATATGACATTGTTCACCTATATTTATGCAGTAACGCTGTGTAACAAAAGAACACTTGACATTTTGATGGCTTACAGTACAAGTCAACCAACTTTTTCCTTAAAGGGCCAGATAGTAAACAGACTGTGTGGACCACATACGGTTTCTGTTCCTAAGCACTTTGTTGTTCTTTACAACTCCTAAAAAATGTAAAAGTCAGTGTTAGCTTGTGGACCAAACAAAAACAGACTGAGGGCCGATTTGTGGATTCCTGGCTTAGAGAAACAAGGCTTTATTTTTCATTCACATCTCTGAGGCAGAAAATAATACCTGCCCCTCTCCCCACTGACTTTGGGAGCCATGTGCTTGTTTGGCTGGTGGAATGTTAGAAGTGTGGCATCGGGAGAACATGCCTGGGGCACCTGCTGGTCCAAGAAAAATGAAAGATGTGTGGATCAGACCTGGACCCAGACCCCAGCCTGGAACCATGGCCGGCTGGGCCCAGCTTCGATCCGCCAAAGCTCAGCCAACCCGTGTGCTGTGCAGTGTGGATGGTTGACGACTTAAGCGTGAACTGCCTAAGCAAGGGAGCTGGTAATGGGCGTTGTCTGTGTTTTGCTGATGGAAACTCTAGACTCGTGTTCCTCCACATGTGATCGGAGACCACCTGCATGCAAGGTGCGATCAGAATCACCGGGTGTAATTGCTAAGTGTCAGTTTGGGCCCTCACTTAGAGGGATGAATTTGAAATATCTGGGAGGGAAGACTATACTACTGTGCTTTATTTCTCAATTCCCCGGGGAGTTTGGGAAGCCTGTCTCAGACTTTCTACGAGAGTTCTTTAGGGTAGGTTGGCAATAGCAACATTTTCTTTAAAATTTTTTTACATGTTTATTTATTTTTGAGACAGAGAGAGAGAGCATGAGTTGGGGAGGAGCAGAGAGAGAGGGAGACACAGAATCCGAAGCAGGCTCCAGGCTCTGAGCTGTGAGCACGGAGCCCGACCCAGGGCTCGAACCTGCCAACTGTGAGATCATGACCGGAGCCGAAGTCGGACGCTTAACCGACTGAGCCACCCAGGCGCCCCGTAATAGCAACTTTTGTTGGGTACCTGTTGCCATGCACCGGGCCCTCTGCATATACACATGACCTTATTCCTTAAACCCTGGAATGACCCCTCTGTGAGGTAGGTTTGACTCTCCCCATGTTACAGTGGAGGAAACTAAGACTAGAGAGGGTCAGTAACGAAGCTACGATCACGTGTCTATCAGGGAGGAGGGTCAGGCTCACCGAGATGCTTCCGTGCTCCACGCGGCCCGCTGGCATAATTACTTCGGTCGGTTTACAGCTTCAGTTTTACTTGACTTTGGCACTTATGCAAATCAGCTTGTGCCGTCAGTCCTTGAGGTCAAAAAAAAAAGGGAAGTGAGGCCAAGAGAAGACCACATCAAGGGAAGGAGGGGAGGATGATACCGAGAGGCTCGGTCTGTGGGCTCTTGTTGGTCAAGGGCAAGGGGAGGAGCCAGGGTTTGGTCTAGCTCCGTTTGGGCTGATAGGCTCTTTCTGGCTCCTGAGGTCGGAGAGAAAGGAGGCGGAGAGGGGGAAAGGGGGCAAGGAAAGCAGGCGGGGCCGTGGGGTTGAGTGGTCACACCTGGAATGCTTCACCAGCCGGAGCCAGAACCCTTTGGGCAAAGCAAACATCCGCCTGGGTGGACCACGTTCCCTGACAATGGCCTGGAGGAGGGTGCTTCCAATGCTGTCGGTCAGGCCGCCTCTCCAGATTCGGGCTCAGCAGGTCTGACTGACACGTAGGGACCTTCCTGTTCAGCGAGCTTCCCGAGTCTGACGCTGGTTCCTTCCAACCACAATTTGAAAAAACACTGAACTAAAGAAATGACTCATGAACATTCGGTTTCCTCGTCTATACACGGGTGGTGTAATTCTAAAATGCAGAAAAATAGAAGGAAAAAAAAAATCACTCGAAGTCCCACCCGTCAGGGGTACGACTACCAACATTTTGACGTGTCTTCTTTGACTTTGCTCCCGTGTGTATCTCCTACATAGTTGGGGCCATACAGTAGATATATTACGCTGTAGCTTGTATTTGGCACTTAATATCTCTTATACACTCTTCCATATCAACAGATATAAATTTACGTCCTGGTTATGGTAGATTTTCAGGTATCAGTGGAGACACTTGTTTTGGGGGGGGTGGTCTGGGATCTTTTACCTCCTTTCAGCTTGTGTGATCTAGCAAACAGCCACTACCCTTGGGTAAAGCCAGCATTGGGGTTCATTTTCTGAACCTCAGTGCCCTGCCTTTAGCTACACTTTACAAAGAACCCTGCCTGGGCCGGGAAGTGGGGACCGAGGGGTTGGTTCTGGGCAGAGGAGCAACCTTTACCGGCTTTTGGGCAAGCGTTCTGGGACTTTAGGAAGCAGTCAGGGGAATTTTCAGCCTCTGACGCTAATCCTGAGTGTTTCCGGCTCTGAAGGCACCATCAATCTGTGAGATGTTGTGTGGCTTTGGGTTACGCGGAATGTCCATACCGAGTGCCACCCCACCCCCACCCATGGCAGCCCCACCGGGATTGGGTTCGGGAGGATTCAGGGATGGAAACAGTGGGCCAAGTGAAACCGGAGCAGGCCGCCTTTGAACTGCCGAGATGGCCTCCCCCAGGGTCTCTCTCCTCCCCCAGGGCCTCTCTCTCCCCAGGGCCCCCACAACAATGCAAAGTTCAAATCTATGGTTACTCGGAAGCACATTTGGGAACAATCAGGGGGCCCCTGACCTCTGACATGTGACCCCAGGCCTGCCCTCCCTGTCACCGAGACCTGGCTTGAGGCCTTGGAACCAAAGGAAAAAAAATGTGTTGCAGAGGCCCTTTTTTTTGAGAAGAAATGAACTTAAAAATACTTAAAATGAACTTAAGTTTCTGTAGTGAAGTTACAAAAAAAAAAAAGTAATAGGAATAATTGGCTTCAGTCTGAGAGATAAACAAACAACAAAGCAAATCCTTTAACCTCCTGTTTGAGGCTGTAAAGAGGCTGCATTTGTATTTTCCTGGTGCTTTTATGACCTAGGGGCCCGGCCTCTGGACTGGGCCAGCACAAAGCCGGGCTAATCACAGAGCAGTTTCGGAAATGAGGGTCTAGAATGGAATTTCCTCCACACGCCCTCCAGTCTGCAGCCTCCTCCCTGAACTTCCCCCTGTGGAAGGTTCTGGGCCGGGCTCTGCACTGGGCTGGAGAACAAAGGGACTGTTTCTCTGAATTTTCCCTGGAGCCTAGGGAGTCTGGTGTTGTACAAAAATTCAGTAAAAGCGGCTCTTAGGTTCCCTTCTCAGCGCTGGGGCTGTCAGAAGAAAATAAATCAAGTGTTGCACGTCTACGGCACTTAACTCTGCGGACATCCCTGGTGGGCGGAATGCAAAAATGTATCTTGTAGCCAGGAACCTGGCCCTCAAAGGGCTTACTGTGTAGCTGGAATGTCCTCACTAACCGGAACCCAGGGGAAAAGTCAACTCACAATTCCAGACAGCAATCCAAGTGATTGTTTGACAGACAGACGCAAGGTACAGGCCTTCAGGGTTCGGTAATCGTGAAGACAAGCCCCGTGATCTCACTCCCATGTGGAATTTAAGACACAAAACAAATGAGCGCAGGAAGAGAAAAAAGAGAGAGAGAGAGACGACCCAAAAAACAGACTCTTAACTCTAGAGAACAAACAGCTGGTCACCAGAGGGCAGGTGGGGGCGGGGAATGGGTGAAACAGGTGAAAGTGATCGAGAGTGCACCTGTCGCGATGAGCACTGAGACACGGAATTGTTGGACGGCTATATTATACACCTGAAATTAATATAACCTATGGTAAGAACACTGGAATTAAAATAAGAGTTGAGGGGGGCGCCTGGGTGGCTCAGTCGGTTAAGCGGCCGACTTCGGCTCAGGTCATGATCTCACAGTCCGTGAGTTCGAGCCCTGCGTCGGGCTCTGTGCTGACCACTCAGAGCCTGGAGCCTGTTTCAGATTCTGTGTCTCCCTCTCTCTGACCCTCCCCCGTTCATGCTCTGTCTCTCTCTGTGTCAAAAATAAATAAACGTTAAAAAAAAATAAGAGTTGAGGTAATTGTTTAATATCCGTTGAGTGTCTCTACTAGACGAGACGGGATCGCAAAGACTGGACGGCGGTATCTCGTCTCAAGAGACGGCTTCCACGGCTTCTTGCCTCCCCAGTAGGCACGCACCTCACCCTCCTGGAGAGGTGGCATCTATGCCTTCACCACCATGGGTCTGGGCTGGCCCGTGACTGCTTTAACAGATACGTATGATGGAGGCTACGCCGTGCTAGTTAGTTCCATGCCTACCGTTTAAGAAGACTGCCAATTTCCGCCTCTCTCTTAGAACCCAGTTGACAAGAAACCACATGGAAAGTCCAAGTGGAGGATCATCTGGGCTCCGGGACTATAGCCCCGGTCGGGTTTCTGCCAATAACACCACCTGGCCAGCCCCATGAGGGAGCCATCTTGGAAACAGATCCTCCAGCCTTATGGACCACCTAAGCTGATGCTCCCTGAGGCAGCTGGGGGCTGTCCTGCCGGCCTCTGTCCCGGTGGCGAAACTGAACACATCAATGACCGTTGTCGCATTCATTCATCTGCTTTGTTCTCACCACAGTCCTTTAGAGAAGATATTGTTAGTATTATCCCCACTTTGTAGATGAGGGGCCGAGATTGAAGAGGTTGTGCAAATTACCCAAAATGGCCCAGCTGGTAAGAGGAGAAGTTGTGAGAATATAGGATGCATCTGGGGATTGGTGCCTCCTTTGACAGGAGGCAGGGATATCAAGTAAGAAGTTGTTTCATATTTAAAAAACAAGATGGATGGGTTGGGATTGAATTAAAGAGGGACTTATGTGCCAGGATAAATTAGCACTTACTTTAATAATGGCCATTTAAAAGTGGCCACTGAAAGCTTCTGGGTGGAGGTGACAGGATAAAAAATAACTTAGATGAATGGTTGGACACAGGGTAGTTTGAAGGGACAAGAGGCTGTAAGTGGATGGCCCAGCGAAGAGAGTTAGCTGTTCTGGAGGGAAGTGATAGGTTCACTGTCTGGCATGCCAACCTTGGGAATGGAAAGCCACATGCAAAGACTTAAAAAAAAAAAAAAAAAACACCCAACGGTGTTAGGATGAGATGGCCCGTGGCTCCGGAAATTTGAATCTGACTGCCCAAAGGAGATACCACCATAGCAATTGGGAACTCAGGAAGGAGAGCCTATTTGGGGAGGGAAGTACAAGGAAAATCTTGGTTTGCGAGCATAATCCATTCCAGAAACACGCTGGTAATCCTAAGCACTTGTATATCAAAGTGAATTTCAAGAATCATTGGCTCAGTTGTGATCATGTGACCCTCAGCCTCACATACTACTCGTGTTGCAAGACATCGCTCGTTTATCGAGTCATTAGAAATGTTTGCTCGTCTTGCAGAACACTCCCAGAACGAGTTCCTCGCAATCCAACGCTTTACTGTATATCCTCAAACACCGATTTGTGGAATTGGAACAGAATCGAGGAAGAGGAGTTTAGAGGGATTTAGACAAGCCGAAACTGAAGAACTGACAGAGATGTGGAGCTCATGGCCCATGCCCTCAGTGGGTTTACTGTCCTGAGTTCTCTGTCCGTCTTACACATCCATGTACGTGCACATCCATGCACACATGGACCCGTGACATGCGTTCCTAATACACACCCACGAAAGACAGCAAGTGGAAGTAATACGTAATAAATAGTCATAAAAAGAGCAAACTGTCGGGGCGCCTGGGTGGCTCAGTCGGTTGAGCCTCCGACTTCGGCTCCGGTCACGATCTCGCGGTCTGTGGGTTCGAGCCCCGTGTCGGGCTCTGTGCTGACAGCTCAGAGCCTGGAGCCTGCTTTGGATTGTGTCTCCCTCTCTCTCTCTGTCCCTCCCCTGCTCATGCTCTGTCTCTCTCTGTCTCTCAAAAATAAATAAACATTAAAAAAAAAAAAAAGCAAACTACCAAAACATTTGGTACAGAGAATGAATGCTGCGGGGGATGTAGAGAGGAAAGACCACTGGTCCCGCAGCATCCCAAAGGCTTACAGTAGAATCAGAAGGATGTCGCTATAAGACAAGCGTCGCGGGGCGCGGAGGGACTGTCAAAAGGAACATTTTCGCCGCCAGCACACATTCTTCGCAAACGTGATTTTTGACGATCACGGGGTATTCCATCCCACAAATAACCACGGTTTATTAAACAACACTGCCCATACATTTTGTACATTTACGAGGTTGATAATTTTGGCTCTGGTAAACGACACCGAAACGAAAGTCTCTGTAAATAAATTTTTGCATGCATCTGATTTTTCTTTGAAGACAGATTCCTAGAAACGGAGTTAGTGGGCTGAAGGGTGATGATCTGAAAATATTCTTGATACTCATGCCAAATAGCCTGCTGAAAGCATTGCCAATCAACACGTTGTCCAGCGGCATGTAAAAGGCCCTTCCCGCCAGTCAGCTGGCCAGGGAATGAAAGGAGGGCATACAGCGGCATCCGCTGTACCACATTGTTTTAAAATGACACTTGTTTAAAGATAACCCGAGGGGGGCCCGGGTGCTCAGTCGGTTAAGCGTCTGACTTCAGCTCAGGTCGTGATCTCATGGTTCGTGGGTTCGAGCCCCGCATCGGGCTCTGTGCTGACAGCTCGGAGCCCAGAGCCCGCTTCGGATTCTGTGTCTCCCTCTCTCTCTGTCCCTCCCCCACTCACTCTCTGTCTCTCAAAAATGAATAAACATTAAAAAAATTAAAAAAAAAAAAAGATAACCCAAAATGTTAACCATGTCTGACTCTGGACGTTGGGGGTTTAGAGGAGATGAATTTTCTTCTTTAAACTTTTCTGTATTATATAAATGTCCCAAGTAGCTTGTGTATTCCTTAAAACATTTTTTTGTAAAGCAGTATAAGTGATATGTCAGGAAAACCGTGCTGTCCCAGGACTCCTGCTGACAATAGCATGTCTGAAACAGTTGGCAGGGGGCCTCGGAGGGTGTCCTTCAATCATCTGGACACTTAAAAGCCCTTCCTCTGGGTGGCTCAGTTGGTCGAGTGACCGACTCTTGGTTTCAGCTCAGGTCATGATCTCGCGTTTCTTGGGTTCGAGCCCCGCATCGGGCTCCGCGCTGACCATGTGGGGCCCGCTTAGGATTTTCTCTCCCTCTGCCCCTCCCCCCACTCTCTCTCTTTGTCTCCGTCTCTCTGTCTCTCTCGAAATGAATAAATAAACTTAAAAAAAATTTAGGAAAAACAAACCAACAAACCCTCCTCCTGAGTTCCACCTCAGACTCACCAAGTCTGCATTTTCAGGTGGGAGGGGGCCGAGGTGTGGGTATTTTTTTAAAGTGACCCCTGTACCCTACATTGACTTCGGGGCGAACGCCCCTGAACCAGAGGATCGAAGGGAGGCCTCGAAGGCCACGCCGAAGGCGTCATCCCGGCCGGGTGTGATGGAACACACCTTTACCTGTGTCTGCAATGTCTCGGCTGCCCGTAGAGGGTGGTCTGATTCTTATCCACCAACGTCTGCAGACAATGAGTCAGAACCAAACAAAATTGCATCTCTCATTAGGGCCGCTGGCGCCTCCCTCATTCCTAGCGCCCGGGGAGATCAGACGGGGGGGGGGGGGGGGGGGGTGGAAAGCCGGGCAGTGGCTGGCTTTGGCCCTCCCTTCCTGTGTCAGGGAAGGAAAACTGGTGGTCTCTCCCTTGGGGGGGGGGGGACTGGGGTTGTGTTGGGGAGAGAGAAGTGAAGGTGGGGTAGGAGGGAGAGGTAAGGGCCAGGCCCCTGCACTCCGGCTTCCTCAAGGACAGTGGGGAGCTGCCGCCCCAGGCTGGCCAGGCTCCCAGCCTCCTCTGAAGCCTGGAGATTAGGGCAATTCAATCCCGTGCTCCTCTCCTCTGGTTATTTCTGTGGGGAAGGGGGCTGGGCCTGCCGCCGGTTCCCTCAGCAACAGGGCCTGGCCGGGCTCCATTGTGAGGAGGGCCTCGGCTGGGAAAAGCAAGCCGTGGGGGAAGGAAGGGAGGCGCCGGGTCTTTCTAGGGCCTTCCCTTCTCAGAGCTCGTGGAAGCTGTAGACACCTCAGAGCCCGCGGTTCCAGAAGGGGAGGGCAACTCTTCAGGGTCCCCAGCACCTCCCAGGGCGGAGAAGGCCAGAGGGGATAACAGAGCTCATTGTTTGGGTGCTGAAAACCAGGGCAGAGTCAGGCTGGGCTACAAGCTAGGAGAAGAGGCGTTAGAAAGAGTTCTAGGGTGCACATCTTTCCCTTCGATGACGATGACGAGGAGGGGCAGGCCAGTCCCTGACAACCCTGCCTGGTGGCGGGGCCTGGCCTTCAGCCCCCAGTCCCCACACCCGGCATTTCCTGACCAAGCGAAGCATTCTTCTTAGCATTTCTTTTTAAGTCTATTTATTTATTTTGAGAGAGAGCAGGGGAGGGGCAGAGAGAGAGGGGGACACGGAGAATCCCAAGCAGGCTCCATCTGCCCTGTCAGCTGAGAGCGAGATGCGGGGCTCGAACCCACGAACCGTGAGATCGTGACCTGAGCGGAAACCAATAGTCGGAGGCTCAACCGACTGAGCCACCCAAGCGGCCCTACGCCTCTGTTGTGTTGTGATCGTGTCCCCCTCTCCTCAGGCCTTTTCCAACTCTGCCACGGTGTGTCCACCTCTCCCACATTCCTTCTTCCCATTTGGCTTTTATTTCCTTCACACGCACACCACACACGCTGCAAAAACAAATGAAAATCTCCCCTTCTCTTTCCAGGTGCAATCTTCCGTCAGGACAATAAAGGCTCTGCTGGCCTCGAGGGGGTCAGGAAGGCCATCCAGGCCTAAAGACATTAGCACGCTTCGGGAACTCGGCACGAGACAGACGTTGGACGGGTTCTGTCACTAGTGATTTTTAGATGTCTCGGCACTTAAACACGCGAGCTTCCAGATCTAAAAACACAGCCACTCCAGGGGCGCCTGGGTGGCTCAGTTGGTTAAGCGTCTGACTTCGGCTCAGATCATGATCTCAGGGTTTATGCGTTCAAGCCTGGCGTCTGGGTCACTGCTCTCGGTGCAGAGACTGCTTCGGGTCCCCTGTCCCCTTTTCTCTCTCTGCCGTTCCCCCCCCATCTCTTGTGCTCTCTCTGTCTCTCTCCCTCTCAAAAATCAACATTAAAAAAAAACACAACACAACCCTTCTAAAAGCTTCCAGACCGTACCCAAGGAATAAAAATGTGACAATGTGATTTAATTAAGTCCCGTAGAAATAAGTATCTTTTGGGGCGCCCGGGTGGCTCAGTCGGTTGGGCGTCCGACTTCGACTCAGGTCGTGATCTCACAGCCTGTGAGTTCGAGCCCCGCGTCGGGCTCTGTGCGGACAGCTCGGAGCCTGGAGCCCGCTTCAGATTCTGTGTCTCCCTCTCTCTCTGCCTCTGCCCTGATCTCACTCTCTCTCGTTCTCTCTCAAATGTAAATTTAAAAAACATTGAAGAAAAAAAAAAAGAAATGTGTTTTTCAGAGGGATACCTTGCTGTTTTCAGTAATTCCCCTGATGCTGTTTCCTCAGGGACCATTGTTTCAACCTGGAGCAAATGAACCGAACCCAGTTCATTTCTCCCAGGGGGACCCAGAGCCCTGGGCCAGTGTCTTGCCTGTGACTGGCTGTGCTCAGACAGTTCACCAGCCCGCACAGCACCGACGCGCTTGGGCTCCGCTTTCGACTTCTGCACGGGCGGCTGTTTGCACGATGAAGAAAACTCACCTGTGTGGAACAGGGAGCACCGTGCCTGGGACACAGCAAGCACAGGAATACGGTCGTTGATGTTTTGGCCTTGGGAATGTGCCTGGGTTATCACCACAGCTCACAATACAACAGTGCACAGAGATTGTTATTATTACAGTTCACAGACGTAAGGCTAGGAGCTCAGGCAGGTTCTGTAACTTGGTCACCCAGGGTCACCCAGCCAGTTAGACGCTGCAGTGTGGATTTGAACTCAAACACTCAGCAACCCGGGGCACCAGGGTGGCTCAGTGGGTTAGGCGTCTGGCTCTTAATCTTGGCTCCGGTCATGATCTCACAGTTCGTGAGATCGAGCCCTGCATCGGGCTCTGCACTGACAATATGAAGTCTGCTTGGGATTCTCTGTCTCCCCCTCTCTCTGCACCTGCCCCTTTCTTGCTCTCTCTCAATGACAGAGAGAGAGAGCAAGAAAGGGGCAGGTGCAGAGAGAGGGGGAGGAACAGAGGATCCAAAGCGGGCTCCACACTGTCAGCACAGAGTCCGATGCGGGGCTTGAACCCATGAACCGTGAGATCATGACCTGAGCTGAAGTCGGATGCCAAACCACTGAGCCACCCAGGCATCCCAATAAATAAATACACTTAGCCACCGCCTCCCCTGCATCGTGACAGTTTTATAAATGGTTTGCCTTACCTGAGTCCTTAGCGGTTTGTTCCACGGAGACGAGTCCATTATGTCGATGCACTGGCGGTCCTCCGCTAGGTAGTCCTTTGGTGGCGGCTTTTAGTGCCTATTAAGCAGATGGAGAAAGGACAAGATCAATGCGGTGAATGCGATGCTCCTGAGGCTCCCGCGCGGGGCCCGTGGCCCTGCCTGCTCGCCCAGGTTCTCGGGCAAGGCCGCAGTGCTAAGGCCTCTCGGGAGGACTGCTTCACACAAAGACAGAGGAGGTGGGTTTTCCCAGGCTGGTGGGATTTTAGGGGAAGGGGACCGTTCCCTACAGATGTGTCGTTTAGATCCAGATTGTCTGATAGGAAATGTGCCTGGAGAGCCGACATGGAGTTATTCTTCTGAGGCCCTCATTCCGTTTAGAGTGCTCTTGGCAAACAAATACGACCGCTAGAAGGACCCCACGGGAGTGCAGGCCCATCATCCTGTCTGGGCCCCCGGGGAGGGCCAGGGGCACAAAGGAGGGGCACAAGGGCCTCAGTGTTCTTCCCAAGGCATCCGAGCAAGTGTCTTTGATGTGATATCTGTTTTGTGGTCTGTGCTGGGTTTTCTGGCTCCTCTCGGCTACTTTTTGACCAAGAATGGAAAAGACGGATGACAGAGGAGGGGGTGGGGGTGAAGGGTGGCAGGGAGGGAGGTTGTCTCTCACCCAACACACGTGCATGTACACACACACACACACACACACGCACACACACCCTCTGTAGCATTTTTAGAGAATAACAGCGCCACCTGGTGGCTGTTTACATGCAAAGCCTCCTCGAAACCTTAGCGGGAGAACACCTAACACAAGTTGTACCATTCTGTGCGTATTCGCTCTGGTTTTCCACAGTTGAAAGTCCCTCTTCACCCTCCTATCTGTTTCTCAGAAAGTGAGCCAAACCACGAATGTGCTTCTGAGAAGTGCTTTAGAGCGTTCCAGGAGGGGCTGTAGGCCAGAGAGACCACAGTCAGGAAAACAGCCTCCCAACAGAACTCCGAGTTCCCGGCGTCTTAAGACCCTGGCATGGTGCTTATTGGGGGAAGGAGGCAACAGCCTCAAGGAGCAGAGATACGCGAAGCAAAGGCTCGACTGCAGGAATTGATTCCAGCCACTGTCCGCTACTGTGCGTTAAAAAAAAAAAATCTGTAAATTACCAGAAGAGCCACGAGCCCTTTAGTGTCAATATCCTCCCTTTCTGCTTCTCTGACTCAAGTGTGGTCTCTCTACTAATGGCTCCTCTCACTTTGCTACACTTGTACGAAACGCCATCCGCGTGCAACGCTCCGTGTTCCCACCCTGTGCCCGGCACTGCACAGCCAGGGGGCCTCTTACCGCTGCTGGCGACGTCGGGGTAGATGTAAGCACGTGGTGGGGGGGGGGCGGCTTTGTTTTCCTCCCAGGAATGCGACACACAGGTCACAGCTGATCGTTATCTCCCTACGTCCACGAGACAGTGAACACCACGAGCGGAACTCCCTGCCTGGTACATCGTGAGTGTCCTGTAACTGCAGCTATGAACGTACCAGGTAGAAACAGAGCCACATGCACGCGTGCATCAGGTATCGATGACTTGGGAGCAATGCAGGTTTTTCAGTGCTTTGGGATTTTAAGAGGACTCCCTACAGGGCATCACGATCACTACCTGTGAGCCTTTTTATTTATGTAGGAGTCCAAGGAGCTCTTTCCAAATCCTAGCTCGTGGATCCTTGCAAAATCCCCTGGAAGTGACTGGCCAGGGAACGCAACACAGGCTTATCATTCATCTGAGCACCGTGGCAGTGGAGTCAAATGCCCACCCCCCACCTCCAAAGGCTGGAAAGTTCTTCAAGTGCCCTCCCTCCAAAGTCTGGAGCAGTAAAACTCCCTGGGACACAACCTGGCTTTGCACTGTGAGTGCTAGGTAGGGGAGACTCCTCATTCGCCCCGAACGCAGGGAAGGAATCAAGCTCTGAAAAATAATTCTGGGTTAGTCTGTAAGCAGGACAACAGAGAGGAGACCTGGAGGGCTCACCTCATCCCTTCTCCGTCCCAACGAGTGAAGACAGGTGGAATCAGGCTACAAGGAGTGTCAAGAGAACGTCAAGGGGGGGACACAGATAGGAGTGATGATAGGGACGCCAGCACCTGCAGGGGGCGGTGGGAGGAGAACCTGCTTCCTTGCCTTTTGAGCTCCTACTGGCTGCCTGTGTGCCTTCCGCCATCTTTAAAAAGCATCCTTCCCAATCTCTGCTCCATCACACATTGCCTTCTCCTTTCATGTCTAGTGCTCCCCTTGTAAGAGTCCTTGTGATGACACTGGCCCGCCCAGATAACGCAGAACAATCTCTCCATTGTTAGTCACATCTGCCAGATCCCTTTTGCCATGTACGAACACATTCCCAGGTTCCGGGGATTGGGCTGTGGACAATTCTTGGGCTGCTATTCTGCCTCCCACACTGGGAAGTCAGGGAGGAGAGACCGAATGACATTGCAAGGAAGGATTCCTGTAATATGGACATCTTTCCATAACATCAATTTCTTAAGTCCCAGGGCTCCAGAATTTTTCACCCATGAGTCGCCCTTTGGAGCTCTGAAGTGTGCCAGTGTGAACTGTGCCTCTTGACCTGTCCGCCACCTTGGCTGCGAGAGGTCACTCCTGGGACCCTCTCGAGCCAAGGGAGGTGAGACCTTGGCACAGCAGAAGCTTCTTCCTCCAGAAAGCAGAGAAAGCCCTCGGAAGCTCAGCTACCCACTGGCCCGGCCACTCGGGTTGACGAGGTGTTGCCCTTGGCCAGCACAGTCGTGGGGAATGGAAAACAGGTTTTGTAACAACCAGAGCACATCAAGTGCTTTTGGACCATCTCTGATGAGACCGTTTCTGGCTTCGAGTTAGTAAGAGGAACCCTGATGGGAACCCCATACGCCAAGTGTGAGCATTTCCTTCTGCTCTGCCAGAGAACACGTTCAAAGTAAGAGTTCGCAGCAGAGAAAGCTGGTTCACGTATCCTAGAACCTCCAAGATGGTCCTGGCCACAAACCTGTCCCGTTGGCAGATCTTGTAGTGGATTCTAAGATCTGATCTGAGCACACGGACGCCTCGGACTCCCCTGCGTTGTAGCAGCCACACTGGCTGTGAGCGCTTACGACTTCCTGCTGTCCTTGTCTCCTGGTCCTGTGGCTTGGAAGTCCCCACCAGGACACTCTTTTGTCTTCTTAACGTTTATTTATTTATTTTGAGAGAGAGAGCGTGCACGCACGCACCTGCGCACGAGCGGGGAAGGGGCAGAGAGAGAGAGAATCCCAAGCCGACTCCGCGCTGTGTGTTCCGTCTCAAGACCTGAGCCGAAGCCAAGAGTTGGACGCTTAACCGATGGAGCCACCCAGGCGGCACCCTGGCGGGACACTCTTTACAAACCATGGTCCGTGGATCAGCATTGAGGTTACAACGGCCAACACTTCCTTGGACCCGTTGGTCAGGTCGCCCACAGGCTTGACTCCCTGCCACCCTTCCCCCCCGAAGAGATAAACACACGTTCCCTCTTCAAAGCTCTTACCTTCCATACAGCTCTTTCAATCCCTTGATCGGGAAGAAAAATCTTACTGAGGGGTGTGTCAAATAGGGATTCGTTAAGACGCAAAACATAGAAACTTGAGTTTCTATGCCGGGTGAGACCGGGCAGGGCTCTCAGCGCTAGCGACATTAGTGACATTTGGGGACAGATACCTTTGTTGTAGAGGCTGGTCTGTACACGGTAGAGTATTTTGCGACATGCTCGGCTTCTGACCACTAGATCAGCTATTCCTGACAGGGGGCAATTTCGCCCCCAGACGACATCTGTTCAGTTTAGCCGATAATTATTGGGACAAGGATCCTCGCTGGAGACACTTCCTGGAGGGAGGCTCAGGGGGGCATGTGCAGGAGACAGGGCACACCCTTTTTTAAAAGAACTTTTTAAAATTCTTCACGTAATCTCTACACCCAACGTGGGGCTCGAACTCACAACCCGAGATCAAGAGTCACGTGCTCTGAGCCAGCCAGGTGCCCCAACACATACTTCGTTTTAGGGGTGGCTGGGGAGGCACGGGAGAGAGTTAGCACCTGCTGCCTGTGGCAATCTGAGCCCAGGCGACACCCTGAAAAACCAGTACTGGGAAGATCGGTGCACAGCCCGGCCATCCGAACAGCAGGCATGGCTGTCTTCACACTCTCGGTACGCTTCGTCGATTTGGGTTTGTTTTTTGTCTTTTTCGCACCCCATATCTGTTGAAATACTTCTATCTCAAAGTACATTCAAATATTATCCACTCGTACACACAAATGACATCAGGCCCCATCTATAAAAAACAGCGAACAGATCGGTAACAAAGGGGAAAAGGGAAGTGCGTGCGTCAGCTACGAGTCGGTCCACCCCGGGGCCACTGAAGGCTGTAGTTTTTGTTCTGTAAGTACGGCCGGGTGACGAGAAACCAACAGACGTGGGTTGTCACAGCTCGAGTAGCTGCTGGGTCCCTCCCCAGGACCCCACCCCAGTGACAATGCTGTGGGTGCAGGTTGAGGGGGGAGAAGGTCAGCTACTCGCGGAGCCAAAGAAAGGGGAGGTTAATTAAAATCACAGTGGGCTCAGCTGCCTGGAGCACCTGAAATAACACCGTTTTCCAACCGCTTTCTTTTCCACCCATCATTAGCTTGAAATAGAGGAGCCAAGATGCATTTAAAAAAACCAAGCACAGGAAAATAGACCGTCATCGCGTCCCTATTTCCTGTTCTGCTCTCTCTGCCCTTTTGGATCGAGGGATAACACAACCTCCCTGGACTGGCTCCCTGCCAGGTGCTCTCAGCTTCAAGTTCTTAAAGAGTGGGCAGAAAAGTCAAGAAGGAAGCAGAAGGGGGGCGCCTGGGTGGCTCGGTCGGTCAGGCATCTGGCTTTTGACCTGGGCTCAGGTCACGATCTCACGGTTCATAGGACGGAGCCCCACGTTGGGCTCTGAGCCGACAGCGTGGAACCTGTTTGGGATTCTCTGTCTCCTTTTCTCTCTGCCTCTCTCTCTCTCTCTCTCTCAAAATAAATAAACTTAAAAAAAAAAAAAAGTAAAAAAGAATGAAGAAGAAGGGGCGGGCTGAGGAAGGTCTTCCCCGGGCAGCACTTTTCAAGACATGGTGGAGTGTTGAAACATCCTGGATTTTGTCTGGTCCTTTGGCGACATTTTTTTTTTTTTTTCTTTTCCTCTCACCAAGGCATGTAATGGAAAGAGGTGACTGGTGAGCCCTGTGGTGGCACTGATTCCTCTTGTGAAAGTTTTTATGTGGATCCCTACCAATCAAAATGGAAAAATGGACAGATTTAGGACGATGCTGGCTCATCAGGACTGGCGACTCTGATGTCGTTCCAAGACAGGGGACTCACCCTTCCTCCCATTACTGAGCTCCCCCAGGACAGGAACGCCCCCAGCCCCCCTCCTGGCTGTCTTCCAGCCCCCAGCGTCGGCGTTGGTCAAAGGCGGGGTCCTTAGGCTGTGTCGTTGGAGCCAGGGTGTGGGGTCCAAATCCAGGATCCATTTACTTCCTCTGTGACTTTGAGCAAGGCGGCCCTCGGGCTTCAGTTTTCTTGTCCATAAAATGGGAATGCTAATGGCAAAGGCCTGACTGAGAACCAGCCTGGTGCCAGGCTCACCGTAGACGCGGCCTAAAGATTAGCCGTTAGCATTAGGGGTTTAGGTTCTGTCGTGTTCAGCTTTGTAGCTCACGGAAGGCCAAATATCTAAGGCATTTTACTGCTTAGAATTGTTTTTGTCATAATGGCGTCTCACGTACGGCACAGATTATTTTCAAAGTGATTTTTGAGAGGGTTTTGAATGGCCTTTGGCCCCGTTTCTGGACGTGGGCGGGGATCCCTCCAGGAAGGCGTGGGGTGGGGAGAGCTTACACTGAGATGTATCAGATGTGGCACCCCCAGCCCCAGGGCCGATGTGTCCCAGAAAGTTCGTACAGGCAGGCGTAAGAGCCTGAGAGGCCTCTCATGCCCACCTTGGATTCCTTCCATATTTTTCTCAGCAAAATCTTTCTCCAGATCTCTGCCTTTTCTTTGAGGATCGCTCTCTGTGCCTCAGGCTCTGTATATGAAAAGTCCCAATAAAAACGGAGAGTGGGGACAACGTGAGTGCATTGACACTCCTGAACTGTTCGCATTTAAAATGGTTACGATGGTAAATTTTATGTTAGGTATATTTTACTACAATTAAAAAAATATACACAATCTCTCTCACACACACACATCCCCAAAAAGTGGAGTGGGAGGGACATAAGGGCCTTCATTGGTGATTTGACATCCAATTTTAGGAGCTTCATGCAAGTCCAGAGTCACGTGTTCCAGGGCACCTTCCAGGAGCATTTCTGTGTTTTCCTCGCTGCCTGCGCGGGGGCGGGCGGGGCGGGGGTTCCGAGCCCGGCTGGGACGGCGGCTTCTGGGTCCTGACCCCTCTGGACAGGGGTTGCCCGTGGGCATATGTTGACTGTTCCTCAAGGCAGGAGGGGGTCCAGAGGCAGGTGGCCCGCGCCCAGAAGGGAAACCTTTGAGCATCTTTGCCCTTTTTGGCTCAAGGGTCGTGGGAGCAACGGGACGGGACGGGAGAAGGACCCACCACTTGCTGAGCCCGGCTGCCAAATATCTCTGGACTGGCAGCCTCTCCCCCTGCATTCTTCGGCTCTCTGGCCTCTAGCCGCCCCCCTGCTTCCCGTCATTCAAGTAAAAATGCAAAACTGCTTCCTCCTGCGTCTTCCCACATCCCCACTGGGAAGGTCCAAATCGCCTTCCAGGTGGGAGAGCCCAGGACAAACTCAGGCCTGTGCTGCCCTCTGCTGGGCGTCCCGGCCCACGGCCTTCCGAGGACTCAGCCGGAAGGAGACAGGACCAGGGCCAGGAGGCCTGTGGGGAGCTGCAGACCCAAAAGGGACCCCGTGGGTCCCTCATGCAGGTTCTTCGCTGGTCCTTCCCTCCTCGGCTTGGGGCCCAGCATCCCTCACTGGTCCGACTCACCCGGTGGGGATGCAGACTGGCATTATTCATCGCAAGCCATTTCCAGCCGTGAGGTCTCTCCCCTTCGGGCTCGGGGAGCTTCAGCTGTCCCCCTGGGGTGGGCTGTGGCTCCCAGCTTCCCCGGGGGTGGGGGTGCGGCCTTACTCTGCTTGTTCCTTCAGGAGGTGCCCTGTCACCTGCTTGTCTTTCCACCATTGCCACACGCTCCTATTCTCCTTCCCAAACAGAGTTCTAAGTGCTGTCGGACCCCATCTGGCAAGATGGCCTTCAGGTCGTTCCCGCCCGACCCCGCAGCCAGTCTGAATTAATATGTGATCCTGCCGGGCCGCCCGTCTGACCTCCCGCAAAGTCCGCCAGCTGTCTAGAGGGCGAGTACAGAAGGGCACGAAATACAAAGCCCTTCACCATCTGGTTCTGCCTTCCTTTCCTTTCCGTGCTCGCCATCGACATCACCTCCTCTTGTGTCTGGCATCTTCTTGTCCTTCAAACAAGCCAGGCAGCTTGGATTCCCGGGTCAGCTCCATTGGCTGGCGGTTTGATCTGGTTGTTACCTTTCTTGTCTCAATGATACACTGGGGATAATAAATACAAAACAGGGGTAATAGGAATAGCATGCTGTGTAGGGTTGTTGTTAACATGAAAACGACAGGACATATGGAAAGCACTTGGAAGAGCACACGGCACATAGTAGGCACCTTATACGTGCCGGCCGTTATTTGTCGAAAATCTTGGCAAAGTCATTCCTTTGACCCCAACCTCTGTTAGCAATCTGGTTGCTTGACTATTCATGCAAGCCACTTACCCAGCAGCTTCTGATGTCCTGACTCCGGTGACTTTCACTGCCAGCTTAGCTAAACCACCCATGCCCCTGGTCCCCTGCCACCCCCCCCCCCCACAACTAGTCTGGACTCAGAACTGCCTCTGAAATCTTACCTGCCAGCATTCACCTTCTGGGAGCGTCCACCCTCCTTCCAGCTCTCTCAGTGAGCACTGCTTTTAAGCCGGCTGGCTTCCTTCCCAGGTGACCCACGTATGTGGCCTCTCTTCTTCTGTCACCCCGTCAGATCTTCCCAGCTTTTTAAAGTTTATTTATTTATTTTGAGAGAGACAGAGAGAGAGCGCAAGAGGGGGATCACCAGAGAGAGGAGGGGGACAGAGGATCCAAAGCAGGCTCCGTGCCTATGCGGGGCTCGAACTCACAAACCATGAGATCATGACCTGAACCGAAGTCGGACGCTTAATCGTCTGAGCCACTCAGGCGCCCCAGATCTTCTCAGCTTTTAAACGTTTCCCTGCTGAGTTTATGTGTTACTGATCACTTGAATTTTCTTATCAAGATCTTTAGGTCTCTTGCTCATTCATTCATTCATTCATTCGTTGAGTTGGTGAACATCTGTGAAAGCCCTCTGTGTGTTAGGCATTACATCAGGCATCAGGCTCACACCATCCTTGCCCTCAAAGCTTAGGGTCTAGTGGAAAGAGACGAAAGAAATACATAAGTTCCGTCCTTACAAATGCTGCACTTACGAATGGAGGAAAGTGCCAGGAAAAGAATCAATAGAGTAGTAGAATGGAGAATAAAGAGGAAGACCTATTGGAAATGGTCTTCAGGGATGACAACAGAAAACCTGTCAGTGAATTTGACCAAATGGTGACTCCGACAAGGGCAGTTTCAGGAGAAAAGTGGTGAGATTTGGACACTTGAGGAGTTCAGGAGAGTGAAGGAGAGACAGTTCCCCCAGGCTATTCTTTCTATGTAGGGAGGGGACGGGGAGGGAAATTGGAGATAGAACCACAGACAGCCTTGGCATCTCCTTCAAAAGTTTTTAACGATCTCAAGATGGAGACAGCAGACAGTAAACCACTGAATCAAGCGTGGGGCCCCGAGTGGCCGGGAAGTCTATGCCCACGAAGCTGGCTCTGATGGCGAGTCTGTATGCCAACGAGAATAATCTGTTTGTTTATTTATTTATTTATTTATTTATTTTTGTTTTTGAGAATAATTTGCGTAAAAGAAAGATGCTGATAATGTAGGAAAGAAGAAATACCTTAAGGCATGACATCTGGGGGAGAAAACAAGATGGCAGGACCCTGAGTCTGTGTGGAGGGATTAGACAGGAGGGGGCCAGGCCCTCTGTCGTAACAGCGAGAAAGACAAATGTGGGGGTATATGGAAGTATGCTAGTGATGGCTGGGGTGGCTTCCATTGTCTCAGTGATGGCTGAGGCCAAGCTCCCAGCCAAGAGGGAGAGGGTGGCAGGAGGAACAAGGGTCTTCATAGAAAGCGAGTGCGTGTGGAAGATGGTTGGGGTTGAGTGTTGCCAGTTAAAAAAATGGAGGGCGAGCAAATAGAGGGGGTTGTCAAGAGTCAGAGTAAGACAGGAAAGGGAAGGAAGGAAGGAAGGAAGGAAGGAAGGAAGGAAGGAAGGAAGAAGGTTAAGTCAAGAGAGGCTGGGAATGAAGTTAGAGACACCCCCAGCATGAGCAATCTGGATTAGGTTGAAAAATTACTGTTGAAGGGACATCCCAGGAGGTGAGTTGAGCACAGAAGTTTGGATCAGACAGCAGAAGGTTTAAACGAATTTCTGGGGTGACAAGGCCCAGGATAGCTCCAGGGAGGTGTGGGTTCGGTTGCAGGAAATGGTCTCTGTTGATGAGGAAGGCTGGGAAGGCCAGCAACATCCAGCTGAATTTACCAAGAACGATGACAGGGCACGGGGCAGAGCAGAAGGCTTTGGGACAAGTGCTGAAGGTTTCACACTGTTTTTCAAGATGGAGGCCAAGAATGCACTATTTGAAAATGTTCCCTTACAGGGGCTCCTGGGTGGCTCAGTTGGCTGAGCGTGGGACTTCGGCTGGGGTCATGATCTCACGGCTCGTGGGTTTGAGCCCTGTATCCTGCTCTGTGCTGACAGAACCTGGAGCCTGCTTCAAATTCTGTGTCTCCCTCTCTCCCTGCCCCTACCCCACTCGCGCGCGCGCTCTCTCTCTTTCTCTCTCAAAAATAAACATTAAAAATTTTTTTTTCTTACAAACATCTTTCTGTCTTCAGTTTTGAGGTTCCCTGGTTCTCTCATTTCACCCGATTATCTCCAATAGCTCGGGGTGGGGGCGGGGAGGGGGGGCGGGTGCCGGAGGAGCCGCACTTCTCTCCGTGGGCCAGGAGGGGGCGCAAGAGATTGCAGCCAAAGAGTGACTGGAGGGAAGGCTCTGGACCGCAAAGCGGATGGAGCTCAGGAACCGCTGGGCCTCCTCTCCATCTGTGTACCTCCGAAGGCAGGTAGGGGCTGGGGCCACCTGAGGGTTGGTTCACCTGAGAGCTGCAGGGATCCCTGGCTTGTGGCTGCCGCACCCCAACCCCCGCCTCGAGCCGCACCCCGTCTTCCCCTCTGCCATCTCTCCTAGAGATCTCATCCTACCCACCCTGATCCAGGATGATCTGTCCAGATCCTTAACTTAAGTACATCTGCTAAGACCCTGTTTGCAAACAGGGTCATGGGTCACAGGGTCTGGGGGTTAGAAGGTAAAGCTATCTTTTGGGGGGGCCACCATTCAACCCACCACACCTTTCTTTTCTCTCTAGTTAAATAACCCAATGGGTGACCCACTTTATTTGGGTGAACATGTTGGTAACAGTTACCGAGTTTTTACTATATCCTGCCCGAGCTAAGCTCTTTACCGGGGCCCCTTGTTTACTGCTCACAGGTACCCCCGGGGCACACAGTGCTGTCCGCCCTCGAGAAAGTGGAGGCTTCAGTGGGTGAGCTGCAGACCAGGCGTCCAACCCCGGGACGCTGCCCTCTCAGTCCCACGCTGCCTCCTCTCTCTGGGTGGGATCTCCTTTCTACCAAGAAGATTCTCGCAGTTAGAAGGATTCGAGTAGCTCGAGGCGTCCCAAGTCTCGTGCAGAGGGGGAAAGAGGGGGCTGGAAATGCGAAGCGTAAACACTGTGACCCTGGGAGCACGAAGCATCACCAGCAGGTTACGGAGAATGGAGGGGAAGGCCAGCGTCGGAACCAGCTTATCTTAGTGGCGAACCCAACTGCCTGCTACCGGGCGCCGGGGGGGGGGGGGGTCCCGGACCTCAGGTTGGGGGGGTGCCCGCAGGGGGACGACGCTTGCGAGGAGAAGGCCGCCCAGCAGACCTGCAGGTGCCGGCGAGTGCACGTGCACCGTGGGCGCGCTTGCGGCCCCCAGGTGTACCACGCAGGGGTGGGGTGGGGGAGGGCAGGGGTGGGGGGGGGTGGCCGGCAGCTCAGGCTTATGAAGTACCCTGGGTGCGGAGCTTCCCGGAAGCGCGTTTCCAGTCTCTCCACCGCGGGCGGCACCTGCACCAGGGCCCTGGGCTCCTCGGGTGTTGGAGTGCCAGGGGTCCGGCTCTCTGCTGGTCCTCCTCCACGGCAAGGAGCGGCCTGCGGTGGCCCCGGACCCAGATGCAGAGGACTCGGAGGCCTGTTCCACGAGTCTGCTGGTGCCTATGCAAACAAAGGGTTTCTCCGAAGCGCTTTCCCTCCAGGGGCTGCGGAACCAACCCTTGGGACTGTGGAGACCCGCCCTCCCGCATCTGAGGGCATCAAAGCCCGGCATCAAAGCCCGGCGAGCAGCATTGCGGCAGCGGCCAGGGCATGAACTGCATCCTCTGGACCGGATGTGAAACCTGGAGGGGTCGGTCCTGCAACTGCCGGGCTGCCCCCGCTCGGAGGCGGCTTGGAGTCCAGGGTGCGGGTCGGGGTCGGGGACCCCAGGGCCTATAGCACCAGATCAGAGAGCGTTCATGCAGTGTGGGCCAAGAGGTGTTTTATTTTTTTTAATTAAAAACAATTTTTTTTTTTTTTGAGAGAGAGCACGTGCACGAGCGGGGGAAGGGCAGAGAGAGCAGGGGACAGAGGATCTGAAGCAGGCTTTGTGCTGAGAGCAGCAAGCCCCACGCGGGACTTGAAACTCACAAATCACAGGATCGTGATCAAATCCGTGCTCAACCAACTGAGCCACCCGGGGGCCCCCAAGAGGCGCTTCAGAAGCCAGCTGCCCATGCCCCCGCCTCCCCCCCCCCCCCAAGCGGACATCCCTTTCTCCCATCTCTCACCTGCAGGGAGCTGGCTACGCCATGTCGCCGGGCAGGATCTCACGAATAATCTTCCTTACTACATCGTTTGGGGACATACTTGTCAGTCTCTGGACAAAGTCAATGCTATCTAGTAACCGCCGCGGGGTCTGCGGCCCTCAGCCCTCTCCGCTGGCCCACGTTGCTCACATGCTGCAAGCCACGGGCCAGAACCTGCGCGCGAGAGGGGAAACGCAGCCCGGAGAGTCACACGTTGACATCGAGACGTCACGGGTCAGACCTCAAATGAGGGCGAGTCTGCAAGCCGACCAACTGTATTTCTGCTGCTAAAGAGAAACCTGTCAGAAGAGGCACGGGCAGCAGCCGGCCGCGGTGCCCTGCGGTGCTGTCGGGGGCAGAGGCGGCCTCGGCCTGGAGGCCCCCCGGGTCACTGGCAGGGGTGGCCAATGACATGGATGTTTGGGGCATCTTGGCCTGGTGTCCTTACCGGATTCGTGGGACTGCCTCCCCATGTTCCTATCGTACTGACCTGAATGCCTTCCATGGTGATTTGGCCTTTTTCTCCCTTTATTTTTATTTTTATTTATTTTTTAAATTCGCATCCAGGTTAGCATATAGCGCAACAAGGATTTCAGGAGTAGATTCCTTCTACCTGCGTGTGCCGCGAGGGAGGGCGGGTATCAGCATGCCGACCCCCGAGGGCCACCACGTGGTCTCCCGCAACAAGCGCACTTTGCCGAGCCGATGGGAATGTCACTGTGCCCTTCAAAGTCGTATATGTCCCTGGGCCGCAAGGAGGTCAGGTGACACCAACGTGTCGCCTCAGGTTTTAAGAAACTCAATCCGTATTTAGCAGTAACTGATGCAAACAGGGACGGGTCGGATGGCATCTTGCCTTGTTCATAACAACTACCAGGAAGCCACATCTTGAATGACGAAGTCGGTCTGAGGGCCGGGTTTTGTGCTATTTGCCAAAACTCCTAGTCAGTATCGGCATACCTCAGCGATAGTGTGGCCTGGCTCCAGATGACTGCCATCAGGCGAACATTGCAATAATGTGAGTCAAATGAACATTTTGGTTTCCCAGTGCAGATGAAAGTTATGTTTCACTGTGGTCTATTAAGCATGCGATAGCATGATGTCTAAATTAATGTGCATGCCTTTACTAAAAAATACTTCGTTAAAAAATGTTAAACGTCACTTGAGCTTCCAGCAGATCATAATCAGTAATCTGTGATCAGCCACGGATCACCGTGACAAATATAAGAAGGAAGAAGTTTGAAAGAGCAAAAGTTACCAAAATATGACAGAGACACGAAATGAGCAAATGCTGTTAGAAAAATGATCCCTACAGACTCGCTCCACAAACCTTTAATTTGTAAAAAAAAAAAAACAAAAAAAAAACAACACAAAACCAACAAAACCCAGTATGTGTGAAGCACAGTGAAACAAGTCTGTCTGTATCTGCTCGGTGGCCTCCTGAACGCCTCCCTTGAACGGGGAGGTGAGACACCCTCACAGCTCAGTGGGACTTTTTTTCTTTCCTTACTTTCTCAGCCTTGTCACCCAGCTGGTATGCGAACCAGCTGTGTGTGAGAAGGTCCCCAAGCAATGGTGGGGTCTAGTGAGAGGAGATCCATTGATTTTTACCAAGAAAAATAGGCATGTCTATTTACTTTGAGAGAGAGAGAGAGAGAGAGAGAGTGCGTGTGCCAGCAGAGGAGGGACAGAGAGAGAATCCCAAGCAGGCTCTGTGCTCAGTGCAGAGCCCGACGTGGGGCTCGGTCCCAACTACTGTGAGATCATGACCTGAGCCGAAACCAGGAGTCAGACACTTAACCGCTGAGCCACCCAGGCGCCCCTACTGAGAAACTTTTTACACAAGCCAAAGGTAACTTGGAAAGGTGGGGTGTAAACGGATAAGAGTACAGATGCTCTGGATGAAACAGAAAGGGGGGGACCCCCGTCCCACCTACCAGGGACAAGCTATTCTGAACAGTTTGGAAACCACCAGACTCGGGTGTGAGGATGGGAAATTGGGAGGGGGACAGGGCCACTTACCCAAGCTGGGGCACGGGACAGAGGACGGCGAGGTCAGATAAAAGTGTCAAAACCCAAGTCTGGCAGCAAGGGGGGACGCATGTATATACACACATGTCTACAGAGTATAAATCAGATACATAGTGTATCATCAGTCTTCAGGGAAGACAAGAAATCTTTGTAACGGAGTAATGAAAAGACTTAAGTATATTTTAACACCTCTCCCTGTCAGAACTCTGTTGAGCCTAATATAGCAATATTACTGAGTTTTAGGTAAACACCTTTAGAAATGCTTGGAATGTGACCTGTGACTTTCATCTTTAGAGACTGTGGGTTCAAGCCCCATGCTGGGCTCTGCGCTCCACAGTGTGGAGCCTGCTTGGGATTCTCTCTCAAATGAAGATAGACAGATAGTCAAAGCCTGGTGCTAGCGACTTATTAATGTAGGAATAATCAGCCAACCATTTACTTAAAATGCTGTTCAACAGTGGACTTCAAGCTGTATTACAAAGCTGTAATCATCAAGACAATATGGTACTGGCACAAGAACAGACACTCAGATCAATGGAACAGAATAGAGAACCCAGAATTGGACCCACAAACATATGGCCAACTAATCTTCGACAAAGCAGGAAAGAATATCTAATGGAATAAAGACAGTCTCTTCAGCAAGTGGTGCTGGGAAAACTGGACAGTGACGTGCAGAAGAATGAACCTGGACCACTTTCTTACACCATACACAAAAATAAACTCAAAATGGATGAAAGACCTAAATGTAACACAGGAAGCCATCAAAATCCTCGAGGAGAAAGCAGGCAAAAACCTCTTTGACCTTGCCCACAGCAACTTCTTACTCAACATGTCTTCAGAGGCAAGGGAAACAAAAGCAAAAATGAACTATTGGGACCTCATCAAAATAAAAATCTTCTGCACGGTGAAGGAAACAATCAGCAAAATTAAAAAGCAACCAACGGAACAGGAGAAGATATTTGCAAATGACATATCAGATAAAGGGTTAGTGTCCAAAATCTATAAAGAACTGATCAAACTCAACACCCAAAAAAACAATCCAGTGAAGAAATGGGCAAAAGACATGAATAGACACTTCTCCAAAGAAGACATCCAGGTGGCCAACCGACACATGAAAAAATGCTCCACATCACTCATCATCAGGGAAATAGAAATCAACACCACAATGAGATACCACCTCACACCTGTCAGAATGGCTCACATTAACAACTCAGGCAACAACAGATGTTGGTGAGGATGCGGAGAAAGAGGATCTCTTTTGCATTGTTGGTGGGAATGCAAGCTGGTGCAGCCACTCTGGAAAAGAGTATGGAGGTTCCTCAAAAAATTAAAAATAGAACTACCCTACGACCCAGCAACAACACTAGGTATTTATCCAAGGGGTACAGGTGTGCTGTTTCGAAGGGGCACATGCACCCTGATGTTTATAGCAAGACTATCAACAATAGCCAAAATATGGAAAGAGCCCAAATGTCCATTGATGGATGAATGGATAAAGATGTGGTGTACACACACACACACACACACACACACACACACACACACAATGGAGTATTACTCGGCAATCAAAAAGAATGAAATCTTGCCATTCGCAACTACGTGGATGGAACTAGAGGGTATTATGCTAAGCGAAATTAGTCAGAAAAAGACAAATATCATATGACTTCACTCATATGAGGACTTTAAGGTACAAAACAGATGAACATAAGGGAAGGGAAGCAAAAACAACATAAAAACAGGGAGGGGGACAAAAACTCTTAAATATGGAGAACAAACAGAGGGGTTACTGAAGGGGTTGTGGGAGGGGGGATGGGCTAAATGGGTAAGGGGCATTAAGGAATCTACTCCTGATCATTGTTGCACTATATGCTAACTAACTTGGATGTAAATTAAAAAAATAAAATAAACATTAAAAAATTAAAAATGCTGTTCAACAAATCTCCAACATGATGCAAGAATTGGGAATTACTTTAGATTTGTGGTAATTACTTTAGGCTTAGCTATTTTATAACAGGTAGAATAAAAAGTACCTATGTATGCATCACTCATGACATTAAAAAACGCATGGGGCACCTGGGTGGCTCAACTGGTTAAGCATCTGACTCTTGGTTTCAGCCAAGGTCATGATCTCACGGTTTGTGAATTTGAGCCCCGCATCAGGCTCCACACTGACAGTGCAGAGCCTGCTTGGGATTCTCTCGCTTTACACACCCCCACCCCTGCCCCGGCTTGCTCTCTCAAAATATATAAACGTAAAAAAAAAAATCTCTTTTAAAAAATGCATGAAGTCCTGTGCATTTTTATTAAATTTTTTTTTTCAACGTTTATTTATTTTTGGGACAGAGAGAGACAGAGCATGAACGGGGGAGGGGCAGAGAGAGAGGGAGACACAGAATCGGAAACAGGCTCCAGGCTCTGAGCCATCAGCCCAGAGCCTGACGTGGGGCTCGAACTCACGCACCGCGAGATCGTGACCTGGCTGAAGTCGGACGCTTAACCGACTGCGCCACCCAGGCGCCCCATGTGCATTTTTAAACTTGATAGCATTTATGAAAATTAAAAATGTGTTCTAAGTACAAATTTATTGAGTCTTGGCATATTTATATTAGTCAATGTGTATGTCTATATTTGAAAATTATATAATATCTGTTCCTTTATAAAAACTGAAAAATTCAGGTAAGCGAAGACAAATAATGCCAGCAGAGAAACACTGCTAATCAACTGTTTTCAGGTGCAGACACACTATACTTTATTCTAAATAACTGGTGATGTTCAATTTCCATGCTTTTTTGAAAGGTGATTTTGGAGTGAACAAAACTCAGTTTTGTTTTTTTGTTTTTGTTTTTTTGAGAGACAGAGAAAGTGAGCAGGGGAGGGGCAGAGAGAGTGGGAAAGATAGAATTCCAAGCAGGCTCCACACTGTCAGCACGGAGTCCGATGCGGGGCTTGAAATGTGAACCATGAGATCATGACCTGAGTCGGAACCAAGAGTTGTACGCTTAACCAAATGAGCCACCCAGGAGCCCCAGTTGCAACTTATTTTTAAAAATGTTTTAACTTTCAGTTTTTTAAAAGGTAAGCTCTACACCCAAAGTGAGGCTTGAGCTCACGACCCCAAGATCAAGAATCGCATGGTCTATCAACTGAACCAGTCAGCCGCCCCCATTGCAACTTATTTTAGAAGGTAATACTACATTGCCAATATTAGAGTGCTGTGTAGGAAGCATCCTGAAAACAAATAACACACGCCGAACCGTGAGCATACTGACCGGTATGGTTCTGGGAAAGCCAGATTTGAAGAATGATGACCCTTGTCTCACTACTGCCAGCCCTGGAAAGTATTAGAAGCCCTCGCATGTTATATCCTTGTCCCCATACACAAAAGCACAGACAAGCTGCAAGGGCGCACTTCAAACCAAACTACTATTGGGTGGTGAAATGAGCGGACTCCTTCTCCTTTATAAAGTGACTTGGTGTCAGTGATGCAAAAATATTTTTTAACGCTGTCAAATTGCAAAAAAATTAAATGCATTTATACAGTCTCATATTCTGGGTATATTTTTCTTTGCTAATTAATATTTTATCAGTATAAGACATAGGTCATAGGAGCTAAGGGAAAATACTAAAAATATACAGATTTTGGTCAGGCCTGGATCAAACTCACAATGTCAAAACAGAAAAACAGGTTGAAATTGCACAAGAGTAATTTGTAAGTTTTGCGTGTTTGGCATTAGTTAACAGTTAAAAGCAGTGATGATATATACTCTATTAGTAGGCGAGCATTCAAGTAACAGGAAACAATTTAAAATTTATTAGGCATTTTGTTTAAAAAAAAAATCAGATCTTGGAGCGCCTGGGTGGCTCAGTCAGTTGAACGTCTGACCCTTGATTTTGACTCAGGTCACGAGCCTTGCGTGGGGCTCCGTGCTTGGTGTGGGGCCTGCTTAAGAGTCTCTCTCCCTCTGCCCCTCTCCTCTGCTTGTGCTCTCTCTCTCACTCTAAAAAATACAAAAATGAAAGTATAAAAAATCAGATCTCCTTCTGATAATAAACTTGTGCCGATCTATGTGTCAATCTATCAATTATCTCAGCTGTGGCTACATGATCGAATCTCTGGAATCTGACAAGTCCTCAACAATTGTGACAACTGAAGAGACCACCTCATCGTTGCTTTGTGTGCAAGTAAGAGGTCTGCAAAGTAGCAACAGTGGGGGAAAAGGAAAGGTCTATTCCCTTTTCTCTGTCAGTATGCTTTAAAGATTTTCTTTCTCGAGGCTCTGCCTATTTGGTCTGTTCACCTTTAGATGGATAATACTTTAATGTTTTATATTCAACGATCCAGGTGTTATTTTTTTTTTTTTTTTACTAGAAAACATATGTAACTTAGGGGCGCCTGTGTGGATCAGTCAGTTAAGTGGCCGACTTCGACTCAGGTCATGATCTCGCGGTTTGGGGGTTTGAGCCCTGCGTTGGGCTGTGTGCTGACAGCTCAGAGCCTGGAGCCTGCTTGGGATACTGTGTCTCCCTCTCTCTCTGCCCCTTCCCTGTTCGTGCTCCCTCTCTCTCTCAAAAAATAAACATTAAAAAAAATTTTTTTTAAAACATGTAACTTATAATTGCCACTTTGTAATTTTTAAGTTACTTTCCAGAAAATCTCCCCTTCCCCAGAATCAAGTATTAGCTTTGGATTTAGGTGAGCCTTGCCTTCTTAATCTCTCGCTCACGTTGCAATGGCATCAATGGGTTACCCCTCCTAAATGCTACTGATGTATAAAATCCTACGCTAAGGTTACAGAGCGACTGGCGTATAAGAGGTCAAGGAAAATAAAAGTATGGCCGATAGAAAAGACAAAAACTACACAGCTCTGTTACTTTAAAAAATGTTTTAAAAGTATAAATACATGCTTTCAAAAATTCAAATATACAGAACACCTGCACAGCTGAATACAGGAGCCCCCAGCTGTATTTCATTTGCTCAATTACCACACGGGCCGAGAAGCTATGACGTCAGGAGCTTACACATAGACCGCTTCCATCATCACAGAAAGCCCATTGGGCAATTCATTGGTTTCTGCTCTACAGTAACCATAATTAAGCACTAGTATATTATTATTACAAAAGTCCTTTATGTATTCTGGATATAAGTACCTTATCAGACATAATCTCAAAAATTTGCTGCCATTCTGTGGGTTGTCTTTTCATTTGATGGTGTCCCTTAAAACACTGAAGTTCATTTTGAGGAAGTCCCAATTTTTTCCCCTTGTTGCTTGTGCATTTGGTGCTGTGTATAAGAAATGGAAGATTTACTGGTATGTTTTCTTGTCAATTTTATAGTTTAGGTATATGATCCATTTAGATTTAGGTATACGATCCATCTGGGGCTGAAATTTGTGTAAGATGATGGTCCTTTAGCGCTTTGTGATACAGTTGTCCTGGGACTTTTTGTTGAAAAGATTACTCTTCCTTATTGAATGCTATTGGCACACTTGTGAAAAATCAATTGTTCATAAACGTTGTTGATTTCTGGATCCTCAGTTATATTTTATGTTCCCGAAACCCATGTTTATCCTTATGCCAGTACCACATTGCCTTGGTTACTGTAGCTTTGTAGTAAGTTTTGAAATTGGTTAAGTGTCAGTCTTCCAACCTTGCTCTTCTTCATGATTGTTTTGGCTTTTGTAATTTTCCATATGAATTTTATCAGTTTGTCAGTTTCTGCAAATAAGCCAGCAGGGGTTTTAATGGGAATTGCACGGACTCTGGAGCATTCTGGGAGCATTTTTATCTTAACAATGTAAAGTCTTCCAATCCATGAACAAAAATGAATTTCCATTTATTTAGGTCTTAATTTCAACAATGTTGTGTAGTTTTTGTTCACCTTGATGCTATTGTAAATAGAATTAAAAAAAATCTCAATTTCAGAACATTCACTGCTGATATGGAAACAAAACTGATCTTTGTATATTGATCTTGTATCTATCCTGTGGTCTGGTGAGCTCATGCAGTTTTTATTTTATTTTATTTTTTTACAATGATGTTTTTTTATTGAGCATAAGTTGTGTATTTTTTTTAATTTTTAAAATTTTATTGAGCTCATTTAGTTTTTAAATGAATTTCTTAGAATTTTCTACAAAACAAGTTTATATAATCTGTGAATACATAGTTTTACTTCTTTTCCAATATGGTTGACTTTTATTTCTTTTTCTTGACTGATTTCTCTGGCTAGAAACTCAAGTACAATGTTGAATAGAAGTGGTGAGAAAAAATATCCTTGTCTTAGTCCTGATTTTGGGGAGAGAACATTCAGCATTTAGTCTGTTGCCATTAATGATGTTAGGTGTGGGGTTTTTGTAGATGTTCTTTATATCATGTTGAGAAGTTTCCCTCTTATTCCTAGTTTGTTGACTATTTTTATCATGAAAGGGTGCTGAGTTTTTCAAAGCTCTTCCTGCAACTATGAAGACAATTAAGTCAACGTGGTAATTTAGTCCTTTATGAACATGGTAGCATTGATCCTCATTATTTTCGATTCTATATTTATGAATTTACCAATTTATATCTAAACTTGTTTGTAATCCCCACCTCAAAACTGTTAGCACTTCTATGATCATTCACAGGCATCTGCAGACACACGAAATTTAGAGCTTCCTGATGTGCGTGTTCTCCGTGGAGCTGAACAAGGCAATGCTTTGCCTTCCTGTTCCAGGTCCCCCCAGACGTGACCAGAAGATGAGGGGGCAGGGGGAGTGCAGTGCAGTGCAAAAAAGTTCTGGTTCTGGGGCTAGTATGAATCCCAACTCTGGCAATTATTAGTGGGGTGGCTTCAGGCAAGTCACTTAATATTTCTAAACTTCGTTTTCTCTTTTGAAAATAAAACAATATGTACCAGGATAAATTGTCTTCAGGATTTAAGATTGTAATCTATTTGAGGTATGTATATACACACACACTTCCCCTAGGAGCAATCGCTCTGTATTCACTAATTCAGTATCCACAGTGACTTTATGGAATGGAAATAATGTGCATAAGGTGAATGCTGTGACTAACGAGAAGCATCTGCATATGACATTGAACTTTGGATGTTAAACCAACCTTGAATTCCTGGGATAAATCTTACTTAGTCATGGTGTAAAATCCTTTTTATATGTTGCTAGATTCACTTTGCTAGTATTTTGTTGATGACTTTTGAGTCTATATTCAGAACAGATACTGATCTGTAGTTTTCTTGTGATGCCTTCACTGGTTTTGTATCAGGGGAATACTGGCCTCATAAGATGACTTGGGAAGTGTTCTCACTTCCATTTTTTGGGGAGAATTTGCAAAGGATTGGTGCTAATTCTTTAAATGTTTGGTAGAATACAGCAGTGAAGCCATCTGGGCTTGGTATTTTCTTTGTGGCACGTTTTAAAGTTATGAATTCAGTATCTTGGTTATTGGCAGTTGTCTTTTTCACTTGCTTTCGGTAGAACCAACAGTGGTAAGATGATCTCTCAAGGCCAGTACAATTCACTAAGAAAATTAATGTTATCGAGGAAGACATATCCAGTGTCTGTAGGATTCAGATAAGCAGCTGGCCAGGATTCTCCAGTGGCAGAACTGTCCTGCTGTCTTGCTCTAACAGAGACAAACATTTCATCACCTCTCGTGCTTTCACGACCTTAGGAACAAGAACTTTCAGCCTGTTTACAGAAGATTTAGATACAAACCTGTTAACAGACATTCGTAGTAAAGTCATATAATCACAAATTAAAGTTTGCACATTACTAGGCTATATACACACATGCATATTTACATATTATCTTTAAATCTATCTACAAAAATAATACCTGTCTCAGAACCTGTCAGGAAGGCAGTATGTAGTGGAATAAACACTGGAATAGAAATCTGGAGATCTCAGTTCTGGTGTCAGCTCTCACTTCAACAAGATGCCACAATCTGTTTCTCCCACCGATAAAACGAGGTTAAGCCTGATGATCACCAAGGTTTTTTTTCCTCATTCTAAAAATACAAGGACTTCTTCAACAATAATGTCATTCCTACTGTTGTCGCTTCCGAGTGCTCGAAATGAAAATACTTTTGTTCTAAGCACATCCACACTTCATTCTTACAGAACAAGCCAACCAATTCACCAAATCTTACAAGAAGAGGAAGAGGAAGTCTGTGGCTAAATAATATAATTCCAACATCTCAAGGTCCTGGGTTTGCCATGAAATAGCCACTATTAATCCTCTCTCTCTACAAAAATGTATTTGTTTTTTCGTCACACCTCACTTCCTGTCGGTCCCGTAGCACAGGAGGCGTGTAGTCATTATGGCAGCTTTCAAACACAAGGAGGTCACTTGTCTGAAATTCGGAGCCCGTCAGAGAGACTGAACGGCATCTCATCCGTTGTCTCTACTGGCACATTACTTCTCCCAAAGCGACACGAGTCGCGGTGGGAATGGGGACTTGAGATAAATGCATCCGCGGTCCGGCTGCAATGACAACTATCTGACGGCAAAACGCTGCTTGAGTTACCAAGATGCGAATGGTAAAGAGCGTGGAAGGAGTCTTGAGACGAGTGATACTGTCCAGCCCCCGTCGAGGTGGACGCAGGGCTCTGGTAAGGGCCGTTACACATGACACACGTCTGGAAGCAAGTCTTCCTTCCCAAACCCCGGTGAATGTCCAGTTTAGCAATGAGGGGTTTCCCAACGTTTACTTCCTGCTTCTCCTCTACAGTATCTTCCAGTCCTGAGTACTGATACGACACACACACTGTGAAGATTAGATGTTCCTGAAAAGGAACAGGAATAAAGTTATTTTTATCAACTGTGAGAGCACATCAGTCTCAGAGTATCACTGACATCTACAAATACGCACAGGACCACACAACAAAATCCACTGTCACTCCCCTTTCCCAGCTTCCAATCCTCAAGGCCCGTTTACACCTTCCCTATACTAAGCAACGCCGGCTATAATCATGTTCCCTTTCCTTCATTCGATACTTTGAATTGGCAGAATTCTAGTACTTACTACTGACGGTAGTCAGAATCACAGAGACCTTGTACTGTATTCTGGAGGAATAGTTTAAAGGTGTTTTCCAAGCAGTGGGGCTTGGGAAACTTACCCAACTGGTGGAGATGGGAGAACGGTCCTTTAAGGAGAAAACCTGGCTTTACACCCAGGCCAAAAGTTTAGCTGTTTTAAAAAGTATTATGAGATAATAATCCATGGTCACAGGTGGAAAAGTATAACTGCATCAGATCACAGGCTTATTTCACAGACAAAGGAGACTGAAGAAGATTAGCTATGAACAGGATGACGATAGTTTGTATCTGTTGTTCCAACTAGAAAATGATTATTCAAAGATGCAAAGATATTTAAAAGCAGACTATGCTCTGTATCTCTAACTTTTTTGTTTTAAATGTTTATTTGAGAGAGAGAGAGCACACACATGCAGAAGAGGGGCAGAGAGAGAGAGACAGACAGACAGACAAAGAGAGAGGAAGAATCCCAAGCAGGTTCCATGCTGTCAGCACGGGGACTTGAACAGATCTCACAAACTGTGAGATCACGACCTGAGCCAAAATCAAGAGTTGGATGCTTAACCAACTGAGACCCAGGCACCCCTCTTTTCCATCACATACACTCTCATGTGAACATCTTCAGGCCATTAGCAGGGACAGAACACCACGCGGAAGGGGGGTCACTGATAAGACTGTGTATCACGTATCTCTACTTCAATTTAACACTCAACGAAGCAGCAGTCTATAAAGCGATACAACCGTCACACGCCAAAATGAGTTTTCACTTTCATAAGATTAGCAGTTACAAACAGGAAAAGTAATAACCTTTAATTTTTGCAGTGAACTGAGCCGAGTATAGAGGCACTGCTTGGGGAGATCCTTTGATACCAAATAGCTGCCAGTTTCCTCAGGCGTCCCTTTGTTTGCAGCTTTTGGATCAATGTCTAAGTCCTGTGAAAAGTAGCAGGCGTTGTTAATGAAATCAGTGAGACTCACAACACTGTCCATGACAATAAAATATCTGAACAGGTATTTCTCTCTTACGAATTTTGGCTGAGTAGGTAAACTCTCATCCAGGACTAAACAAACAATAAAGACAACACTCTAGAGTACAATAGGAATTCTAAATTCTGCACACATATGCTTAAAAAGTTAGCTGTGCAAGGACAATTACTTCCAAACTATCCCTAGAGACACTTCTTCACCCACTCCAAGCTTCCTTTCACATCCAAGCCCCATTAGTGTGTGACTCCTGGATTCTCGTCCTTCTATTCATCACTTTTGGGCAGGTGCAGGGGGTTATCTAGAAACAATAAACGGACAAGACACAGACAGCCCTTCCCTTTTCTTCTCTAAGAGACAACTCCTGGCTCAGGGCGGGAGATCTGTTCTGGAACTCCAGGGAGAAGGCCTCAGGTTCTGCCCTGACCAATGCCCAGAAAGCTGCCGGGGCTGGTAGAGAGACCTATCTAATTCTGGGCTTCAGTGCTGGAACATCTGCTCTCACACTAAGCAATGTCCTCCTTGAAGCTTTTATCAATACCAAAGGTGATGCTCTGGATTTGTCTTGCACCTTGCTTACTTCTCAATTTACTAAACTCGTGTAGGAAAGAGGGATACTATTTATTGGCTTCTTTAGGCTGACACAAAATACATACTGTATCTTAATTTATGGAAAAACAAATTTCTGTGCTTCCAATATACTACCATAAGACTTTAATTAACAACAGTAGTTTTTAAAAGGAAATTATTTTTGACATAAGAATAACAAATTTTGGGGCGCCTGGGTGGCGCAGTCGGTTAAGCGTCCGACTTCAGCCAGGTCACGATCTCGCGGTCCGTGAGTTCGAGCCCCGCGTCGGGCTCTGGGCTGATGGCTCAGAGCCTGGAGCCTGTTTCCGATTCTGTGTCTCCCTCTCTCTCTGCCCCTCCCCCATTCATGCTCTGTCTCTCTCTGTCCCAAAAAGTAAATAAACGTTGAAAAAAAAGAATAACAAATTTTATTCCTTCGTATTTGATATTCTACTTAGGGTAAGGGAAATTAAAGGCTTCTTTCCTGGGTGAAATTTGACATTTAGGATATTTTTGGTGATTAGTTTTTAAATATTATGACTACTGTCACTAAAACACAAATAAGTATTTACATAAATGGAATATATAGGTATTTACATTTCCTTTAACTTTACCATGAAGTTTCCAAATGTTTAGTTATTAGTAAGTGAGGCTGTAATCGGTATATTTTGAACCAAAGAAGAAAGGGGGGACTTACGAGAGGAAAATCTGTGACATAGGCATCGCACATTACTACGTCGGGCGGCTTGTGGACTATGCTTGTGTAGATTATCATGACGTTGGAGAACTCTGCGGCAAACCCTAACTGAATCTGGACGCCGCACTGAAATTTAAGGCACATACTTTCTGGGAGTTCTGAAAAAGAACAAAAAGAACAACCTGTAAATAATCATTTGAGGAGTGCTCGGTAAGTTTTCTGATGATGAGCGACAGATAAATATTCTTTAAGGGCAAAACAGGGCTTTTGTTTTTACTCAGAAAGGTTCTGTAACTAACACATTGTTCAAAGACACATAAACACACATGCATACACTTACAGAAAGAGGAAAAAAAGCCCCATATTCTGCTGGTTGGTCAGGCAAATAAAAGCCTCGCATTTACTATTTCCTGACAGTTCTTGTCCCTCTGCGTATATAATTTTGACAGTGGTAACCAAAAGTATCCATACAACTTGTAAATTTTCACTGCTGCCTCAATCTTCATGAAAATAGTTTTCAATAAGCATAATGTTGCCGAATAGTTTGCTACTTTGAACAACTCCACTATTCTTGAATATCTATAGTATTTCTGGATTTTATTGTTTTTCTACCACAGTTAATATTTCTTATATACATGTACTTAATGCTTTAGATACAGCTGCTGGACGGTTCCTCACACATGTGACATTCTCCACTCACGTAGACTATAAATAGATTTGACCATACAATTTCCAAAATGAACATTAATTTTCAAAATGTTTACCCAGTTGATGAGATTAAAAAGGAAAAACTACACTATCATAGTTTTAATTTTGTTTTCTCTCATTACTACTTAAGTTTACCATTTTTATATTTGTTTCTTAATTATTCATATATTCTCAACTGTGTATATTGTTGAATTTGCATCCTTCGGCGAGTGATTAAGGGAGTCTTAATGTTTTTCCTTTTGCCATTTTGTAAGAACTTTTTAAATTATTTTTAAATGTTTTATTTTATTTTTGAGAGAGAGAGAGACAGAGAGACAGAGTGCAAGCAGGGGAGGGGCAGAGAGAGAGAGGGAGACACAGAATCCGAAGCAGGCTCCAGGCTCTGAGCTGTCAGCACGGAGCCCGATGTGGGACTCGAACTCATGAACCGTGAGATCATGACCTGAGCTGGAGTCGGACACTTAACCGACTGAGCCACCCAGGCGCCCTTTGCATGAACTCTTTAACATAAAAAATACCAAACCTGTTACCAAAAACAGTGCTCTCTTTTCACACAAGCTACTCTGACCCTCTAGAGCCTGTTTGCCTTTGGTAAGATGACATATATCCATGTGTAAAAGATAAGAAATAAGTATTTTTTTAAGACCACAATCTTCTCATGATGTTTTAAAATATTTGGGCCTGGGGCGCCTGGGTGGCGCAGTCGGTTAAGCGTCCGACTTCAGCCAGGTCACGATCTCGTGGTCCGTGAGTTCGAGCCCCGCGTCGGGCTCTGGGCTGATGGCTCGGAGCCTGGAGCCTGTTTCCGATTCTGTGTCTCCCTCTCTCTCTGCCCCTCCCCCGTTCATGCTCTGTCTCTCTCTGTCCCAAAAATAAATAAAAAACGTTGAAAAAAAATTTTTTTTTAAATATTTGGGCCAAAAACTTCCTGCAAATCAGGTTATAGTCTCAGTAACACAGACTCACTCAATAACTATTTTACTGAACACCTACTATGTGCCAGGTGTGGTATAAGTAATGAGCAAACAGGAAAATACTGGACCAGACACTTCTAAACTTTTTTTTTTTAATTTGAAAATCTAATTGGCCTCATTAGGCGATTTATGAATTGGGCAGCACCTCATCCACCAAGTAAAGAGATACTTCCTCAGTTTCATTTTATAAAAGGGTTTTTTGTTTTGTTTTGTTTTTTCTCTTTTCACTGTTGATCTTTACCACCGTGTTCTGCTATTGTTGTTTAGAGTTTTTAATCTTTATTATTACTTTTTAATGTTTGTTTATTTATTTTTTTGAGAAAGCGAGCAAGTGTGAGTAGAGAGGGGAGGGGGACAGAGGATCCCAAGCAGGCTCCGTGCTGACAGGAGAAGGCCAGATGCAGGGCTCGAACTCACGAACTGTGAGATCATGACTCGAGCTGAAGTCGGACACTTAACCGACTGAGTCATCCAGATGCTCCTAGGTCTTTTTTAGAGGAAAAGACTCGTAGCAAATCCAAAATCTTCATTTGTCAATGATTTAAACTTACTTTTTCACTAAACACACAGAATTACCAGTAGTAATTCATTATGTTGTAGATATGATTTCCACTCCCTCTTTCTCCTGCTCACCAACTCGCTGCTTCAAGAGTCAGAGAGAGCGAATGCCCAGTAATATTTATGAGCACATAGTATTTGCTGACTAGTATGCTTGTCCCTTTACACGTGCGACCTCCTTCAACATCAACAACCGTAGCAAGTGTTATTTCTTGTCCCCATTGATAGACAACATGCTTACCAAGGGGCAGGGACAGAATCAGAACCCAGGCCTGTCTGATTTTTCAAACAGCACACTTCCAGCAGCTCAGAATATGATCAAGTCTAAGGGACTGTATATTAGGTAGATTGTTTGGTCTTGGGTTTGCCCACCACGCTAAAATGTTTTCACTACAAAGTTGAGAAGAAAACAATTTATCCAGGAGGAAAAAACCTCCTTCATGATTTAATACAAGCACATTATAGAACAACGTCACAAAAAGCAGCCATCACCGTACCGTGTGCCTTGGCCCACTGCAGATTCCGCACCAGAGATTCCGCAGAATATGCTGTTCCCTGTATTGGGTCAGTAAGTGCTCTCTTTTCAGACAAGCTGCTCCGAATCTCCAGAGCCTGTTTGCCTTTGGTAAGGTGACACTTACCCATGTCTAAAAGATAAGAAATAAGTATTAAGACCACAATCTTTTCATTATGTTATGTTTTTTATTTTTTATTTTTTATTTTTTTTAAATTTTTTTTTTCAACGTTTATTTATTTTTGGGACAGAGAGAGACAGAGCACGAATGGGGGAGGGGCAGAGAGAGAGGGAGACACAGAACCGGAAACAGGCTCCAGGCTCTGAGCCATCAGCCCAGAGCCCGACGCGGGGCTCGAACTCCCGGACCGCGAGATCGTGACCTGGCTGAAGTCGGACGCTTAACCGACTGCGCCACCCAGGCGCCCCTCATTATATTATGTTTTAAATACTTAGGCCAAGAACTCTCCTGAAAATCAGGTTATATTCTTAGTATCTATCACTTATTCACTCAACAAGTATTTACTGAACACCTACTATGTGCCAGGAACGGGTCAAAGTAATGAGCAAACAGATGTGAGAGAGAGAGAGAGAGAGAGAGAGCGAGAGGGAGACAGAAAGAGAACATGAGTGGGGGAAGGGCAGAGAGCGAGAGGGAGACACAGAATCCGAAGTGGGGTCCAGGCTCTGAGCTGTCAGCATAGAGCTGGACGTGGGGCTCAAACCCATGAACTGTGAGATCATGACCTGAGCCGAAGTCAGACACTTAACCGAATGAGCCACCCAGACGCCCCCCTCAAAAATTTTTTTTAAATGTTGGACCAGCCCACTTCTAAAGGCCCTTTTAACTTTTATCTTCTATAATTCTATTACCAAATCCCTAATACCTTAAACCTTAAAATTCACAAAGAACTGAAAGTATATTTGTTTACTGAAAGAGTAGTCCTGATTTTATGTCTGCACTCCGTTGGGAAATACACGCAATTAGTAAACAAATGACTATTTATAATCTACGAGAAAGTTAAGGTCCCGTGCCATCTACACCTCAGATATCTTTATTTTGAGAGAGAGAGAGAGAGAGAGAGAGAGAGAGAGAGAATGAATTCCAAGCAGGCTCCACACCCGACACGGGGCTCGATCCCAAGAACCATGAGATCATGATCTGAGCCCAAATCAAGTCAGACACTTCACTGACTGAGCCACCCAGGAGCCCCTACCATGCATATTTTAATTTTCACTCAAACACAGGCATTGGTAAGTAGTATATGCCAATGTTTTAGGTTTTGAACTTAACAAAAAAGTTATGCCACAATGTGTTTTCATCCAACCTATTTTAGACAAAGACTTATGATTATTGATAAATCTCAATTTAAACTTACAAAGCTATATATTATTTAATATGAACAAATTATTTCTCCTACATCTCTATATATTATTGTTAATAAAGTTATAAACTAATAGTATCTGGTCTTGGGAAAGTAGTTACTTATCTGGAAAAAAAGAGGTAAAACTAAGATTCTTAAAATAAATTTTTTAAAATGTTTACTTGTTTTTTTGGGGGGGGGAGGGGCAGAGAGAGAGAGGGAGACACAGAATCTGAAGCAGGCTCCAGGCTCTGAGCTATCTGCACAGAGCCCAATGCAGGGCTCGAACGCAGAGTGAGATCATGACCTGAGCTGAAGCGCGACGCTTAACCACCCAGGTGCCCCAAAACTAAGATTCTTAAATAGAAGAATCTATTCTGAAACAGAAGCCTCATATATAAAGCAGATAAAAGCAGACTTTTCTGGCTGAAGCAGGATGGCAGGAGGAGGTCCAAAGCCCTGGCTGTCTATGTTACATGGGAAGATGGCGAAGTCAGGTGACCCAGCTACAAGATCTGCACTGATAAAAACATGAAAATAAAAGTGACTCATGGCTCTTAGGTAACTCTCACATAGCTGATACTCAACCTGCCATCTTTGGAACACCCAAGAAACTCCATTTCTCATGGGCTGGTTTGCAAAAGAACTGTTTTTTGGTATGACTTTTATTATTTAATTAAAAAATTTTTTTTCTTTATTTCGGAGAGAGAGAGAGAGACAGAGAGACAGAGAGACAGAGAGGGAAGGAGGGAGGGAGGGAGGGAGAGAGGGAGACACAGAATCCGAAGCAGGCTCCAGGCTCTGAGTTGTCAGCACAGAGCCCGATGTGGGGCTCCAACTCACAGAACTGCGAGATCGTGACCTGAGCCAAGGTCAGATGCTTAACTGACTGAGCCACCCAGCGCCCCGAAAGCAGAATTTAAAAACCATTAAGTGCATCAAGAAAAAAACGAACCCAGCCTTTTCCACCAGGCCTCAAAATTTCTGTAAGGCTGTATCTCTAATCCTCGGAGAGGATGCTCTCGGGACCAGGTTTCTGCAAACAAGCAGACGGGGCAGCACCAGGCATGAGGCACAGAAACGAGGCACACAACTCGGAGAATGAAACTTCACCGATTCCACAGTCTTGCCTGCGATCAGCGCCGCGGCTCAAGTCATGCTGAGCAGAGGGCATAAAGCCAAGTCAATAGGGAATGAGGAAGGGGGGGGTTGGAAATTAAATGGAGTGTTGCTGAACACTGCCTAAATTTTTGTTTTTTATAAAATAAATACTAATTCCAAACCTGCACAGTAATAGTAGGAAGAAAATAATTACCAGAGGACCCTGAGTAGCTTTCTCTTTATTTATTTTACCTTCTGCAACTTCATCCAGTAACACAGTAATTTTCTTGTCTTCTAATAATCTATCTTTTAAAAATTTCATGAAAATTCCATTTGCCAACCCAGAATGCTGGATTTCAAAAGCTTCTGCCCCTTGACACCTTAAAAAACAGCAAAAAGACAAATTGAAACAAAAAGAAAGGAAACACTTGCCACATGGGCTTGCATAAATACGGACGAGCTTCATTTGCTTCTCAGCCTCCTGCATGACATCTTAATTAAACAGTTAATCTTTAAGCAGGAACTAAATGCTCTGGTGCTTAGTGAAAAGAAGATGTCAGGATAGGAGGTGCTAAAGTCAATTATTTAAAACTTCGTATCGAGGATATCAAAGAGGAAAATTTATGCCTACATTTCTATGGATCTGTCTAGGCTTCTAATCTATAATCAAAAAGAAGTCATGAAAAATGAAGGCATCTTGAACATAAATATAAAATTTCCTTACGTGGCGTATCCAAACACAATGTTGGCGGTGACTTTTAGTGCATCCAAGATCGGGATGGTGTCATCATAGTCATTTCTACATAAAAGGGAGGAGGGAGAAGGACAGATACAAATGTGAAAAAAGTTAAACAGCATTTTGGAGAGCTTTAATAATATAATGGAAAATATAACACTGTTGTATTACATATGACTTAAAATTATAGATTCAAAATTCCTTTATCGAATCAGCCACATATTTACCCAAAATAATCCAGGGCTCCTATGCTGCTGAGAGGGCAGATGGCCACATCCTTTCTCTGCTTAGCTTTAAACAGGACCAACATCTGAACTCTGGCATTGGTTTTTTTTTTTTTTTTTTTAATTTTTTTTTTTTTTTCAACGTTTATTTATTTTTGGGACAGAGAGAGACAGCATGAACGGGGGAGGGTCAGAGAGAGAGGGAGACACAGAATCGGAAACAGGCTCCAGGCTCTGAGCCATCAGCCCAGAGCCTGACGCGGGGCTCGAACTCACGGACCGCGAGATCGTGACCTGGCTGAAGTCGGACGCTTAACCGACTGCACCATCCAGGCGCCCCTGGCATTGGTTTTTGATTGGTAAACGCTGAGCAAGCACAAACTCTATTTCTGAGAGGAATAATCACTGGTTCTATTCCTTAGTAACACAGTGGCCAACAACTGGGATCTGAAGCTTCAAACATGTGGTTCGGCTACACTTTCTGTATCTGCGAGACCAGGACTGACAGAAGCCCCCACCTGACCACGGGTGTTCTTTCTGTCAGTTCCTGGAGGAATAACTGAGAGACTATTCTGAAGAGCTGAACCTTCTGGAGTGTGAATAAATACCCATGCCCTTGGGGTGCCTGGGTGGCTCAGAGTTAAATGTCTGACTTCGGCTCAGGTCATGATTTCACGGTTTATGAGTTCGAGCCCCGAGCCGGGCGGGCTCTGGGCTGACAGCTCAGAGCCTGGAGCCTGCTTCAGATTCTGTGTCTCCCTCTCTCTCTGCCCCTCCCCCATTCACACTCTGTCTGTCTGTCTCTCTCTCAAAAAATAAACATTAAAAAAAGAGTTTTTAAAAAAATAACCATTAAGAAAAATTAAGAAAAAATACCCACGCCCTTTAGTTCTTCACTTTTGTTCTATAGCAAATAAGAAAAAAGTTAAAATCATTAAGTACACATGGAGAAAATATATTTTCCTCTAGTGTCCTTCTTGGTCAGTTTCAATCTGTAATTACAAATTCACAAGTTTGGGGCGCCTGGGTGGCTCAGCCGGTTAAGCTTCCAACGTCAGCTCAGGTCATGATCTTGTGGTTCCTGAGTTCAAGCCCCGCGTCGGGCTCTGTGCTGACAGCTCGGAGCCTGGAGCCTGCTTTGATTCTGTGTCTCCCTCTCTCTCTGCCCCTCCCCAGCTCATGCTCTGTCTCTCTCTCTCTATAAAAAATTAACGTTAAAAAAAAAAAATTCGCAAGCTTAGGTGGTTCTTAGAATTCCCAGGTTTGCCTTAGATTTACTTGTCAAGGCTGGTATTTACCTCAATCCAATGAGCTTCATTTAACACAGACAGCTTACCTTTTCCTACACATGTCCAACAAGAACACGTTGAGTCCGGTTTCCTTTTCTTGCATCAATTTCAGTATATTTTGTACACAGAGACAGTTTTCAGACCTATATGGATTTGGAGCATCAACAGGGACCATAAAGCTGTTCCCAAAGTTTTCGTAACCATGTCCTGCATAATATAATAATCCTGGAAAAGAGAATAAAGGGGTAAAAATTAACTCTAAATTGCACTCTGAATATGCATGCAGCACTCTTGTGGAAAAAACCCAGTCTTTTATTTTCTTCAAGTTAATGCAAGCTTATTTAAGAGATACCCAACTATAAACACAGTCAATGTTAACTAAGTTTGCACCGAAAATTATTTCGACAACAGTCTTCAAATACTGTATTTTAATTTTTTTTTTTTCAACGTTTATTTATTTTTTGGGACAGAGAGAGACAGAGCATGAACGGGGGAGGGGCAGAGAGAGAGGGAGACACAGAATCGGAAACAGGCTCCAGGCTCTGAGCCATCAGCCCAGAGCCTGACGCGGGGCTCGAACTCACGGACCGCGAGATCGTGACCTGGCTGAAGTCGGACGCCCAACCGACTGCGCCACCCAGGCGCCCCAAATACTGTATTTTAAACTGACATCAAGATGCTGTCCTGAAGTATGTTTTAGTTCATAAAAATGGTATATTTGTAACCAGTGGTATAATATGGAATGCAGATTTATCTTATGTTATATAAAAAAGAAAAAGGCTAAGGACTTCTTTGTTGACTCGTTTGTCTTCTCCATGAGACCAGGAGTTCCCCCAGGGCAGGGACAGTATTATCTCTATCTGTGGATTCCTGGCACACAGCAGGAGCTTAGTAAGTTTTTAATGGATGAACAAATAAACATATTTAGAAGACTAGTAACTACTAAATCCAGTATAGGAAATTCTATAGGCAAAAAAAGGAAAAACAAATCCCACAGGCATTTATATACATAATTAGTAAGGGCTATAAAAATAAAAACGTAGTCTATAAAAAAAATGATTATTTATTTATTTTGAAGGGGGGGGGTAGGGCAGAGAGGGAGGGAGGGAGAATCCCAAGCAGGCTCCACATGCTGTCAGCACAAAGCTCCACGTGACGCTTGATCTCATAAACCTCGAGATCGTGACCTGAGCTGAAATCAAGAGTTGGACACTCGACTGACTGAGCCACCCAGGTGCCCCTAAATGTAGCTTTTTCTAAGAAGGGAAGGAAAATCTGATTTCATGGATTACTACTTTTTTTTTTTTTTAAAGATCTAAGTTTATTTTAAGAGAGAGTAAGAGAGAGCAGAGGAGAGGCAGAGAGAGAGGGAGGGAGGGAATCCCAAGCAGGCTCTGAGCTGTCAGCGCAGAGCCCAACGTGGGGCTCAAGCCCATGAACTGTGAGATCATGACCTGCGCTGAAATCAAGAGTCAGATGCTTAACTGACTGAGCCACCCAGGAGCCCCATTACTACTTTTTCTTTTCGTTACGAGATATAAATATCATTAATTTTCCATCTAGAGTCTCTTGAATTCATAATCTAAAATTTACATTCATTTTAGTAGTCCATAGATGAGTCATTTCTTTACTGAGAAACGATACTATAAAAACTGCACCAAACGACTCTGAACATTTTCTTGAAAAGATGTTTGTTTTGGCTGTAAAAAACAAAAAATAAAAAACAAAAAAAACCCCAAATATCAGTATGGGCTTCCTTATAAAAATATTTGATAGAAATATTTGTGAAGATACATCCCCCTAGGCACGCAATCTCTAAGGCCCACTGATTTTGCTCTGTCAGCGTCCTGGATATGACGACTTCTTTCTATGGCTTTCTGACATTAATAGTAAAAAGGCGCCAAGCTGGGGAACAACCGAGAAGCTGCTCCCTGCACCTACAGCTCCAATTCCGAGCAAAGAATGTAGCTTCGAACAACTTGCTCCATTTGGTCCTCCAGGGCAGAACCCAGGTCTATTTTTCTTGAACTCTGACTAAAGTGAAAAAAACGGTTCTTTCATATGTAACATTTCAGGTAAAAAAAAAAATGACAAAATGGGGGGCACCTGTGTGGCTCAGAGAGTTAAGCGTCCAACTTCGCCTCGGGTCATGATCTTGTGATTCACTGAGTTCGAGCCCCGCATCCACAGAGCCTGCTTTGAATTCTCAATCTCTCTCTCTCTCTCTCTCTCTCTCTCTCGAAAATAAACATTTAAACTAATGACAAAATGGGCACATTCATGTATTCAGTGTGGGTTTATTCTATCTCATCTGTGTCCTGAATGAAAGAAATGAAAAAGAAAAGGAAGACAAGGTTCCTGCCCCAAGGATCTTGCAACTCATTCAGACCTGCTCATCTTGTTAAAGAACACAGAAAGTCAGCATACAATGAAATATCATAAATTATGTGATTAAGGAAACCTTGTATGATCTGAGTAAGGTGCACGGAGGAATCGGTGTGAAGGGAAGCAACCACAGGTGGTCTTGGGAGACTGGGTACAACTCGGAAAACCAGAGAAAGAGCAAGGGACGTTACGGAACGGAAACAAACCAGGCGTGGGCCTGGAATGGTAGCCAAGGGAAAGGAGACCAGCCTGGCAAGGAATTAAATTATCCCCGGAAAGAAGAGGGGCACTGACATGAGCATCTTGAAAATCGTGACACAGGGAGTGGATGTAATTCACTAAGCAATGAAGACTGAGTGAGTGAAAAGCCAGCCCGAAGAATGAGAGAAAATACTTGCAAATAGTAGATCTATAAGGACAACTTGTATCTAGAATACATAAAGAACTCTTCAATTCGACCATAAAAAGACAAATAGCCAAGTAAAAAATGGGCAAAGGATCTGAACAAACATTTCTCCAAAGAGGATAGCAAACAAATAAACACACGAAACGCAAAACAGAACAATGAGATCCCACATCACGCTTACTAGGACAGCTACAATAAACACACAGGCGTGAACACGTGTTGGCAAGGATGGAGAGAAACTGGAAGCCTCATTTACTTCTGGTGGGAACATGTAGTCAGGAAAGAGTTTAAGCAGTTCCTCAAAAAGTTAAACGCAGAATTCCCATGTGATTAAGCAATTGCAGTCCAAGGTGTATACAGCCAAGAGAACTGAAAACCTATGTCCACACAAGAATGTGCACACGAGTGTTCACAGCGGTGTGATTCAGAATATCACCCAGAGGCAACAACCCACGTGTCCACCGGCTGATGGATGGAAATGTGGTACATCCATACCATGATTATCCAGCCATAAAAGTAATGCAATGACACGGACGAACCTTGAAAACATTATGCTGAGAGAAAAAAGCCGAATCTTTGTAGAAAGATTCCATTCTACATAATGGCTCCAAAAGGTGAATCCATAAAGATAGAAAGAAAAGCTGCTGTTACCAGGGGTTTGGGACAAAGAGGAACGACGAGTGACGGCTAACAGACGTGGAGATTCTTTCTGGGGTGATGAAAATGTTCTGGAATTAGGTGACTGATGCAAAACTGTGAATATGCTAAAGCCACCGAACTGTACGTTTCAAAACAGTAGAATTTATATACTTCTTTATCAAGTATAGGCACCCCTCACTTTTTTTTTTTTTAACATTTATTTATTTTTGAGACAGAGAGAGAGAGAGAGCATGAACAGGGGGCGGTCAGAGAAAGAGGGAGACACAGAATCCGAAACAGGCTCCAGGCTCTGAGCTGTCAGCACAGAGCCCGACGCGGGGCTCGAACTCACAAACCGCGAGATCGTGACCTGAGCCGAAGTCGGACGCTCAACCGACTGAGCCACCCAGGCGCCCCACCCCCCCCTTTTTTAAAGTTTGTGCCACGCCACTCTGCCTTTAAGAGAGACCCACATTATAGTGTCTGGTTTTGCTAACCAAAGGAATCTAAAGAGGACTTTTTTTTAATGATTATTTATTTTTGAGAGAGACAGAGGAAGGGAGAGAGGGAAGGAGAGAATGAGCGGGGGAGGGGCAGAGAGAGAGGGAGACAGAATCCAAAGCAGGCTCCCGGCCCTGAGCTGTCAGCACAGAGCCAGATGCAGGTCTCGAACCCACGGACCATGAGATCATGACCTGAGCCAAAGTCGGACGCTTAACTGAGCCACCCAGGAGCCCTGAGACGTTTTGCTTTTATGAAAAAAAGGCAAAAAGCAGAAATGGCATTTAGCGTTTGTTTGCAGCGAGTCATTTGGAGGCAGAACACAGCCAAGCAGAGAGAGAGGCACCTCCGGCTCCTTCCCCAGGATCCACACTCAGCATCCCGGCAGCAAACCGCCAGACCTCTGAGCTGTGTCTGTGAGCATCTGGGTTGTATCTCAAATGTATCTTGTGCATCCGTCAGCAAGATGTGTCCGGAGGTACCAGAAAAGGCTGTCTGGGCCTGGGAACGCTCACACAGCGGGAAACCTGTGTCCAAAACGGGACTCTCTTCCCCATCAGTCTGTTCACCGCTTCCCAAAGCAAGGTATGCTCATTTGTAACCTTCATGACTCTGCCTCAGTTACTCTCCCTCCTTCCCATCTACCCACATCATGGCAATTCCTCAAGGGTTATCTCACGCTCAGGACCCTCAGCAGGTCATCACCTGGTTTCCAGCTTTCTGACACTTTGGTCTCTCCCTGCTGGGAAGCCATGTGGCAGCACTCTCTGACACATGATCACACGCTGGCTTTTAGGGACACCTTACAGTTCTATGCATATTTAATTTCTTTGGTAAAAATGCTCATAAGAGACATTAATCTTATACGTTTGTATAGCTTTCTCACGGTTCTGAAAATACGTTCATATACATGAACTGATTTTAATCTACGTAACAATGTTTAAATGATTTATATCCATATTTTATAGGTGAGAAAATGAAAGAGGTAAGTGATTTGCTTACAATCATACAGCTGATAGGTGTTCCAACTCCAAAAAAAGCATTTTTAATTTTTCCTCATTATATTAAGGGACTTAGAGTTTTGAGAGTATAAATCATGTTCTTTATTTTCTGTATCTCCTTCGACACCTAGCATATTCCTTTATCTGTGCTATGGATATATTAAGGAATTCAGTAAATACTTTTGAATGCATTAATTAACAATGCAAACCAATCAGGAGAGAGCTGGATCCAGAGAACTTTCTATAAAGGGTCTGATTTTCAGTAGAAACGGTACCATTTCTACAACTGATGTTACTTAAGACAGCCAACCAGGCAGCTTGAGTAATGTCCCCACTGTTATCATTTGACACATCTGCCTCTAGCGAGACGTAACTTGGGAGAAGCAGCAAGTTCAAGGGAAGGTTTAAGCTCCGTCAACCAGGGAGACCTAAGCATGGCCCGTTACTTCAATGCCATACGTCCCACTCGGCAATCATTGAAATTAAGGCACTTACAGGAACAAAAAACCTTTCTCCGCCCCAACATGACTTACGGAAAGTGGAAGCATTTTGTATCAAAGTCTACATCCAAATAGTATGGCAGGAGATTAAACATTTTTATGTACAACAAACTAGGCCAAATCATTGTATTTTAAGAATTCCATCTCTATTACTGCCAATTAATTTAATCAATTATCGCATTACTTACTCAAAGGGTAGAGGTACAAAATAGGCATCTTTATAAAATGACAAAAGTATTTTTTTTTAAGTTTATTTACTTATTTAAGTAATCTCTACACTCAACATGCGGCTTGAACTCACGACCCTGTGACCAAGAGTCGCCAGCCGAGGCGCCCCAAATGACAGGAAATTTAATGTGGTTAGAAATATAATCCTGTCCATTAGACCTTTAGGGAATCCTGTTTCTTGGGAACATGATTTCCAAGGACATAGTTTATTACAGATATTTATTCTGGCCTAGAGAGAAGAGAACTGCCGAAACGGCAGACGGTCCCGCCGGAGTTGAGCTGCAGTGCACCTAGCTGCAGTGCAGAGCACCTAGAATGCTCTGACGAGGACAGTCACTGCCACCACCACTGTCACCGTCAGCCTACATAGCTCTTCCTGTGTGCCAGACACAGTCTGAATAAAGTGCTTTAGTTGTATAGTTATCACCTCCTATAATCCTCGTATTTCTCGTAACCAGGCGGTTATATTATCACCCACCTTTTACAGATGGAAATACTGACACACTGAGAGGTTTAATGGTTCATGTAAATCCACATGACTAATAAGTGACGGAACCAGAGTGTGGAGGCTGGCCAGGCCAACCACTGTGCTATACTCCACGGTCTCTTTATAAGCTGCTGCTGGCTTTCTAGTTAACTTTACTCTCAGAAAATATAAAATGTCAGTGAGCTGGTTTTCCATGGCTTCGCTACACTATCATTTAAAAAACTCCTTTTTTTTTTCTTCCAAATGAAACCTTAGGCTGAACCTTAATATATAAAAACATATGAAAGCTGGGGTTCTCTAATTGAGGCCTCGAGTGGAATGCTATCTGGTTCAAACCTCGCATCTAAAGATGCAGACAAACTGGAATTCAGGAAATTATACCGGTAATACTTTTACTGTGCCAGGCACGGGGATAATTATTTTACCTTTATTTATTCTGCAATCACTTCGTTAAGTTAGTCTATCCATTTCATAAATCCTTTTTTGCTTATAAAAGTTAAATAGCTTAGTTACGGTTCCACACTAGTCAGCAGAAAAGCCGCAGCGCTGAGCACGAGCGAGCTGACTTAAAGCCCCCGCCTCACCACGCAGCTCTGAACTGAACGACTCCTCCAGGGTAAACGAGACTTGGCCATATTCTGACCAGACTCCAATATCCTTCTCCACCAAAGCACAGCTGAACCGCAGCAGGTGGAGAATGCAGGAAGGCACAGTGGGGGGGGGGGGGGGATTTCAGTTATTCTCTCTCACAGCCATCTACGTGTGACAACTAGAAATCTTTACCTTCACCTGTCTTCGAGGACATGTAGTAGAGATCAGTTATTTCTGTTCTCAGAGGGTGTTTTTTAGGTTTATATATGTTTCCAAAGTGAGTTACCTACTTTGTTTTGGGGCAACTTTTGCTTCTTTTACAAACCCATGGGCAACATGATATAAAAGGGCATAAGCCTGGATGCGTATGCTTTCCGTATCTGAAGTCGTTCATGCTGAAATACTCCCACGGCTCTGCCTTGGCCTCCCCCACCCACAGGCCGTCAACTGGAGGTGAAGGCACAGTGCAGGAGGAAGGCCCTGTGACGCGAAGCCTCTGCCACACTTACATCTGCATCAGATGTGCCTGATGCCTGGGGTACGCACAACGCTTCAAAACAGAAAACTTTAACATTTATTTATTTATTTAGAGAGCCAAGAGCAAGCGAGCAGGGGAGGGGCAGAGAGGAGAGAGGGAATTCCAAGCAGGCTCTGTGCTGTCAGTGCAGAGACTGATGTGGGGCATGAACTCACGAACCGTGAGACCATGACCTGAGCTGAAATCGAGAGTGGGCCACTCAACCGATGGAGCCGCCCACACGCCCCGATGGTGTTTTTGTATCGGGGCAAAGCCTCAGCACAAGCTGAGCTCTTCTTGCCACAACTTTTTAATATTTCTGGTTTTCTACTTTACAGGCGCAATTAAAAGTTTTGGTTTAAGCTAGACAAAGGACTTAAAGCTAACGTGACAATTTCAGTAAGAAATGAGAATGAGGGATGCCTGGGTGGCTCAGTCGGTTGAGCGTCCGACTTCAGCTCAGGTCACGATCTCACGGTTCGTGAGTTTGAGCCCCGCGTTGGGCTCTGTGCTGACAGCTCGGAGCCTGGAGCCTGCTTCGGATTCTGTGTCTCCCTCTCTCTCTGCCCCTCCCCCAGTTGCACTCTGTCTCTCTCTCAAAAATAAATGAACACTAAAAACAAAATTAAAAAATCCTTTGAGCCTCATCGTATCAGTCTCATTACAAATAAAAGGCTGAATTTTAGAAATTAATCTATTTAGAAATTACTGAAGTAAAATAATTTGAAAGATATAAAAGCTTTCAAACGGATACTTTTAATTTATCACCAGCATGCCTAATAACAGGCCTGGAAATGCCACTTCCCTGGCAATCAAATGTGATCGCACTGCATCACAGTCTCACCCCCTGTGAAATACAGCCCAAATGAGCCCGCCGGCTGGCCTGCCTTTTGTGGCTATCCTCATTTAAAAAAGTAAGTTACCAAAGAGATTACTTACTCCTGACAACATACTCTGTCTCTTTAAAAAATCTTTACCATATATGTGGTGTTCTTAACATATTTCAATGAGGGAATGAATAAAATGATTAAAAATTTACTGTTAGAATTTTTGTGGAGGTCCACCTTTAACTATGTTTGTACAGAGCTTTAGTTTACAAACTGTTTTCATATGTTTCATTCACTAACAAATCCTTGCTAAATTCCAGTTCCCATTAAAGGATTAGAAAATGCCATGAAATAGTTAGAAAAAGGAAACAGACATAAAGAACGTACATTCGGTTACCTTTCGTACTACACACACACACACACACACACACACACACACACACACAGCAATACTGTACATATATGAGTATACAATTTGCCATTTGGTCATTAACCCTTACTGTACTTCAGCTCTTATCAATAAAAACCAAAATCACCAAAGACAGGAAAGAACTATTCTAATAAGAACAAAAATGTTTTCACAAGAGACATTAAAGTAAAGACACTAAGTTAATTAGTTATTCACATGGAGCTACAGAACGAAGATCAAATCCATCGTCTTTACAAGAACAAAACTCTTCCTTCACTTCAACAACATGTTCACTTCAACAATGATCAAATCGGACCATTTTCTGATTTTTACCGCTTAACCTAACTTGTGCAACGAAGAGTGGCTAATTATAAAAACAGGACTGTAAGTATCTTACCATAAACTCCTTTGTCTAAAAGGAGTAAAAATTCATCCACGGCATTTCGCATCTCATACTCAGTGAGATCCAACAGCGAAACAACTTTGAAATCTAGTTGTCTTAACAAGTTGGTCAACTCGTACACATCCACCAAAGGAGCTTTGAGCTTGGGGTGTTCCCAGTAATTCATATTTCCTATCAAAAGAGCAACCTTGTCCTTTGCTGTTAAAAAAAAGAGAGAGAGAGGGGATTTAAAGGGAGGATATAAAGATTAAGATTAAAGTAAGACCTATGGAAATGGTAGAATTATAACAAATTGTATGCTTTACGAATTAAGATCTCGTTCTAATTTAATTTCATTTTAGAGGTACTACTTTATGTGGAAAACTCCAGTGAGGAGCACAGGCTGATAGACAACAGAGAGTAGACTTATTAGTGCTCACTCGGGCCAAGGCTATTGATGAACTGCATAGGAAGCCACATACTTGTACTGAGTTACAACAAAAATAAAGAGTATAATATTCAACTAGCTTTTAGAGCAAATTTAAACAAGCAATGTTAGTAACTGGGTTCCCATCAAATTAGGTTCTGTTTTGCTGACAGCGGAAAAGGCTTAAAAAAAAAAGCAAAAATAAATACCAAAAAGAGGAACAGGACAAATTCTCATCAGAGCAAGCAAGGGGAAAACCAAAGAGGAGAGAAAGGCAGGGACTTAACAAGAACTGTATCTGAATTTTCTCAGCTGATGTATTGTTTCCTTTTGGTTTCTTAAAAAGGTCATTTGGGTGACCTTAGGGATATGTGAAAACTTTTTGTATGAATATCTTAACAGTTTCTTTTCTGACCTCAGTGCAGAGACTCTGCTCAAAGGTGTACTCTTAGACAAAGAATTTTCCTATTTTCAAGGGGCAAAATGATCCACACCGATGCCTTAAAAAGTACCACCTAGCTTTGTCACGTGTGTTGCTTGTCCAAAAACGGCTGTAGAAGGCTGGTCTTCAAAACTATACGTTTGCTAGTCGGGGGCGGGGTTAGCGGTTAAAGAGTTGAGGCTGCGCCATGACAGCAGTAACCTATTACAATGTTTTTCTGGAGGGCTCGTATGTGCAGCACAGGTCATGGCAGAAATGTGACGGAGATACCAGGGGGCAGTGAGGAAGGTGTAACAAGAGCACTTGGCTGAAGAGCCACACTGGGTAGGACCTTGAGCCACCTCCCGACACAGGCCAGGACTTAGGTGACCAACCTCTGTCACTAAGTGCTACTAAGTAGTTTATTTATAAATTATGAATATGACTTCGATGAAACAGGCACAAATAATCACATTGCTGACGTGATGTCTGCCATACGGAATAGAATTTCAGATGTTTCAAATCATTAAATTGATCAAAACTCTGGTAAAATTTCTTTTCTTTCGACAGAACATTTAAATCTAATGTTAAGTGAGGTCTGGAGAAAAACTAGCACCAACTCCAAGAATGGGACTCTCTTAAAGTGAAAGAAAACCCTACTTTGTGAAAAGCCCCAATACTTTTAGGTCATGGTATCTGTATTCTGTATTTACATTCTTAGAGATTTCTTGCAAATTGCTTATTCTCATGAATACACATATTTTAGAAAAAAAATGAAATGATAAACATTAAAAAAACATTTTAATGCTTTTTTATTTATTTTGAGACAGAGAGAAAGCGGGGGAAGGGCAGAGAGAGAGAATCCCAAGCAGGCTCGGCACGGTCAGCATGGAGCCCGATGCGGTGCTCCGTCTCACGGACCACGAGACTGTGACCTGAGCCAAAATCAAGAGTCGGACGCTTAACCGACTGAGCCATCCAGACGCCCCTTACACATTTCTAATTCAGTAAAAAGTCACTTCAAGTCCTATACAAATGATAATCTCTTCTTTTATTCAAAAGAAAAAGGCCAATTATCAAGACTACTTCATATACAAAGACTTCGACATAAAGTTTCTATTGAACTGCCTTTAGTTCTAAAAATCATTGAAAAAGCAGAGGACACTCAGGATAGATTCCAACAGGAAGCAGTATAAAACTTAACCTTTCTTGGATCTTTTTTTTTTTTTTTTTAGATTTCTTCTTAAATAAACTAGGTATGTACCCTTACACCAAAGTACCCACTCTAGAGCAAGACTGTTACCTGACTAATCCACAGAAAGAAAATTTTCAGTGCTTTTTCCGGGAGCCCAGCAACCCTATCAGAATTCGGACCCATCGATACAGTGACAGACTCAGTGCAATCTACCTCTAAGTGAGGGGAAGTAAGAGAATGTCTGACTTACATGCTCCAGCCCAAATCATGGGTTCCCAAAGTTATTCAGGTAGTAAAGTGTTTGTAAATCACAGAGGTGATTCTGATGGAATATTATGATAATTCTATTCTAATACATGTTTTAGACTACGTTTTATTGGCAAAACACAAGTATAAGGGATGTAACAGAAAAAATCACTAGAGTCTGGGGGAAAAAAGACCAGTTGTCAAACTGAGCACGTGTTTGCCAATGTCAATTCCTTATTCATTGGTTTTGTTACTTAGAAAGAACACCTGGTACAGTTTTCAGAGGGCCAGGGTTCAACAACTTGAGAACTCTGTGGCTTAAAATCTATGTATCAATAGTTGACCACAGCTCTTTAAACAATTTTCCCCAATGGTAAGTTTTTAATAGCCAATTCCTAAAATGTCGCAGGGCATTTTCTCGAGTTTAATGGTAATAAAGAGGATGGGTAAGTAAATCTTACCTTGCCCAATCTACTCGTGAATGACAGGTGAACTGGGGTGTATTTGGGATGAGAAGCAGACCGCAGTGGTCAACAGAGAGATGACAAAGACCCGTTCCGGGAATTGGTCGTAGGAAGGAAAAGGAAAAGCCAGACTTCAGAGATATGACAGAGCAAGAAGCGGTAAAATGCAAAGCTGGGGAGAGAAGAGTGAGGAATCAAAGACAATTTCAAAATAGCAACTACATAAGCAATTCATGATGGTTTTCAAGTGATAAAAATAAATGGAAGAAATCTTCTGAAGAAAAACATTTACTGTAAGAGCCACCCACAATTTCTTGAACACAAACCATTTATTGGAAAAAGGAAACATAAATGCCAGTTGATTAAACAATAGAATAATAAAACCACTTCAGAAAGGTATTTTAACTACGTGATCCCAGGCATCTTCCAAAGCTTAACGCAATATATTCTTTAAAAAGCGACACAATGTTAGAGCATTCGTTCCACATCTAATTATTCTAACAGTGTGTTACTCATCTCATCCAAAATAAATAATATTCAGGAGCCCCTGGAAAAAAACTTGACATAGATTAAGTGCTATTAAAAAAAAAACAAAAACAAAACAAAACACAAAACACAAACCTTTGGCTACCAAAAATGGAGTACTAGCCCCAAATCTGACAGAATCTTTTCATCTCTATGTCCCTCAAAATAAAGTCCAAGTTCCTTAGTCCATGCCTACCTTTACAGATGTGGTAGAAGAGAACCTCCGAGCAGCCACCCCATCCTTGCCCTCAGCAAGGCTCCGACCCCCGAATCTGGGCTGCCCTGTGATTCTCTTTGAACAACATAATTTGGCGAGACGATCGCCAGTTCTGGGTCTAAGCCTTAGGGAGTCCTGACGACTCCCGCTTTTGAGACCCAGCCACAATGTAAAGAAATTTAGCTAGGGGCGCCTGGGTGGCTCAGTCGGTTAAGCGTCCGACTTCAGCTCAGGTCACGATCTCGCGGTCCGTGAGTTCGAGCCCCGCATCAGGCTCTGGGCTGATGGCTCAGAGCCTGGAGCCTGTTTCCGATTCTGTGTCTCCCTCTCTCTCTGCCCCTCCCCCGTTCATGCTCTGTCTCTCTTTGTCTCAAAAATAAATAAACATTAAAAAAAAAAATTAAAAAAAAAAAAAGAAATTTAGCAACATGGCAAGACCAAATGGGGAAGGAGGGGAGGAGGACAGAGAAAGGGGGAGACAGTGAAGCAGGCCCGAGGCTGTACAACAGGAAAACGGGGGGCACAAGCACTCTGCCAAGGGGCGGCCGCTATTCAGCCGTAGCTACCGGTCAAAAGCTACCACTTTTCAAAAGAACCTAGAAATCTAGATTTTTATATAGTATCTGATTAGTGACAAATGATTCTAATGGTTAAAAAATACTCTATGGGCCCCCTGCTCCCTCCAAAGGTTACCCAGTTTGTGCCGTTTTCTCTGTGGCCTTTGGCAATCTCTTGCGGGCTACCCCTCGGTTTGAATTTCCACCTCTACTCTGATGATGCTCCTGTGTCTCTAATCCTGGCCTTCCCTTACAGCTCCAGATCCATACATACAACTGGCTGCCGCCGGCTGCCGCTGCCGTGTGTCTTCACCTAATGTGATGCAAATACCTCAGATGGGTTAGGTCTCCAACGGATAGTCACCTATCCCCTGAATCTTGCTTTTCATTCCGTGTCCTCTAACTCAGTGGGTTGTATCGCTGCCCACCTAGTGGTCCAAGCAGGAATCCGAGCAAGCATGGTGACGCCTGTCTACTTTTTATGCCCTACAGCAAGGTGATAAGAACAGCTTACTGATTCTATCGCCTCAAGATCTCTTGAGTCTGCTTCGTCTCCTGCGTTCTCACTGGTACTATCTTGGTTCAGATTCTCGTGATTTCTTATCTAGACTACTGACTACTGCAAAGGTCTCTTAACTTTCCTCCTAACCAAAAAAAGCAAAAAAAAAAAAAAAGAAAAGAAAAAAACCCCCAAGAACATCACTGCCCTCCAGTTTACTTTCTATGCCTGTACAAGACTGGCCTTTAAGAGAGACAACTCTCAGCCCTCTACCAACAAGTGTCCTTCCAATGGCTTGCGAGACAAACAGCGCTCCTCAAGGTCTGGTGTCTTCCGACCTCTCCCCCGCTTTCTCTTTGTGCTCTAGGGGACTGTGTGTTGTTGGCTGTCCCCAGAATACAACACATTGGCTCACTGTCTACAACTGTGTGCTTACGAAACTCTGTTCCGTCTGGCAGGTCCTTCTCTCCTTTAAAACGTAAAGCTGCTATCGCAACCTCTCCGCTGCTTCTCCAACCTCCAACCCCACCAAGCGATCGTATTAGTATTCATCACTTCTCTGTAACACGTACAAGTTTCCTGTTTACCTACTTGTTTGTCTGCATGTTGCCAAAACAAAGAAATCCCCCCAGAGAAGCTGGCTAGGCCCCAGAAACTGAATTCATAATCTCTTTAAGCCCCATGTGCCGTAATTTCTTTTAGCAATATCCAAAATAAAACATCTGGTCTCGACGTCATTTAAGTATTTGGAACAGCTGCCAAATTAAAATGTCTCGAATCCCTTCGTGATCACCATAAAAGCGCCGCAAAGTTGTATTTTGGCCAAGCATTTTAAAGCTCTACTCACCCAAAGGCTGATCACCCGTTTGCTCTTCATGGTCTACAAAAAGATAAAAATGCAAGAAAGATAGGATGTTATTGTCCGTGATACAAGTATCTGCAGGGTTAAAGATACACGGAACCAATGAGCAGCAGGATCGGCAGCAGCAAAGGACAGAATGTGGTTCCTAACGGCTAACCAATAATTTTAAGATTTTCAGACTCTTGATAAACATACCTGGATGGGCAGAGTTAGACTCGGGACAGGGGACTATTTTTGGAAATTCAGCACCACGGCTGGGGGTAGTGATCTTTAACAGGCCGCGTAGAAACCAGTCTGAAGACGGCGGGTGGTGGCACCAGGCACCGGCAGAAGCGCCGAACGGTTTCTGAACGTCTGCCGGGTCCTGTTCTGCGTGCTTTAAACGTAACGGATTCAAATAAACCTCAACTCGTCTCCGAGGTGTGTCTTTCCACCATCACATAAATAAGGAATCCGAGCACAGAGAGATGAAGCAGCTGGCTCAAAGCAGCTGAGCCAGTCAGCCTCGTTCCATAGTCCGTGCTTTCCGCCATCTGTATACCTAGAGCCAAATACCTCCCACGCCCAGGACCACGCGGGAGAAGCCACAGGGAAAGATGGAGTGGAGTCAGCGATGTGTCCACCACAACACAGGGTAACTCTGTTTGCGTTTTTAACAGCACATATAAAACGCCGGAGCCTGTTACAAGTTTTTAAACGTTCTCTTTTTCAAAGCCTCACTTTGGGGGGCATCTTTTGATTCTTGAGGAATCAGGATACAATGAAAGAGGGGGCCAAGAAAATCTCCGAGGCTTAGCGGCGGTTTCTCATAAAAGTTTTCCCGAGGTAACTTTTCACAGGGTTCACTGAACGGCAAGAAGTAAGAGGCCAATTTAGGAAAAGGCCTAATTCTGTGTGGGTCTGGAGTCTGAAGCACAGTCCCACGAGACTCCTCAGAAGAACAGCACCCCCGGAAGGGAGGCGACCCGGTCTGTCTAATTTGCATCTGCGTCGGGGGCACAGCCCCGTCACTGCTCACGATGGCAGACGCTGACTAGTCAAATATGGGCACGAAACTAAGCAGGCTAGTTATGGTGCTAAAATAATGAGAAATGACCTGCCGAGAAGTAAGAGGGATCGCTGTAAATATTCAATGATGTAGTTGCCTCCTTCAACTGTTTGTGTAAGGTTTCATTTCCAGATACTTTCACAGGCTCCATCACTGCCTTTCAGGATTTCAGGCCCATGCTGACGTCCCCTGTCTTGACGTGGTCCTCAGCATTACTGTGTGTGTCACCACAGCTAAGGCTTTCCCGTCAGCTTCGCTTGTTCGGACATCTGATCTGGTCAGAAGTGGCCAGGGTGACGGAAACTTCTGCTGTCAGTCTCTTCATGGTCAACGACCGGCTGTATCTCTGTACGGCACCAGTGATCCTCTCTTGCTTCAGAGAAAGACAAGCCACCCGACTAGCTCAGGTGTGTTCTATGATTGAGCAACTCTGAACTAGGTCCCAGGAGTCTGGCAAGTTCGGAAACGTTACCCCGTCATTCTTTCAAAGACCGTTTCTTGCCTTTCAAATTAAAGATCACGCACTTCCCCCTGTAACTGCCTTTTTAGGCCACAGAGTCATGTACACAATGATAAAAATATACATTGATATTTTCTGTGGCTGCAGCATGCTTCTGTCTGTACAGTCTTGTAATCTAGAATATTTTCAATACTTTCGCTTGCATGAAATTATACTTCATAGAAGTACCAATTTCAATCCTCCACTGTATTACTTTAGTAAAGAAAAAAGTTTAGTAGTACCACTGTGGCCAAAGAATATCTACAGTACCTTTAAGTTGTTACATTCAAGTTAACATTTTACATTTATATTACTCACCAGGGCATCCGAGATTATTTAATTCATCTAAAATGAAGTAAGAGAAAATAGATTAGTTTTAAATAATCACACTGCCCACGTGGCACAAACAGTCAGACCAATCAAAGAGGTAGGTTTCAAGCTATTCAGGCATGTTCAGTTTAGAACTTTCCAAACACCTTCCAAGAGGAGGCGTGTAAGCAGTGAACACGGAGAAAGGCTGCTGGGGTCAGCGAGGACTTCAAAGTCATGACTGTGCTCCCTGAATGGCAAAAAGCTGAACAGACTCCTTCATGATGTGTTCAGAGTTTAGCTATTCTGGCCTTTGGGACAAAAAAGAGTCAAGGGATAGGTCTGTGGCCTCAACTGTAAACTTCCTGAAACTAAGAAACAATCTCAAATGATTTTTTCTTTTTTAAAAAACTCTTACTTGTCCAACAGTTTGAGGTTTACAGAACTAATGTGAAGAGAGTAAAGAGAGTTCCTGTAAACACCAGTTTCCCTATTTTAACGTCTTGTGTTTAGTAAGGTGTATCTGTCACAACTAACGAACCACTAATATTCTCTCTCTCTCTCTCTCTTTTTTTTTCCAGGACCCCATTCAGGACACCACATTACATTTTCTGATGCCCCTCTGGGTTCTTTGTTGTGGCAGTTCCTGAGCCTTTCCTTGATTTGATGGCCTTGACAGTTGTGAAGATTACTGGTGAGGTGCTTTGTAGCATCTCTCTCAGTTTGAATTAGTTGATGCTTTTCTCATGGTTAGACCAATGTAATGTGTTTTGGAGGTACAGTAGTTTCAGAATTATTAACCTGCACTCTCTGCCTAAAGGACAGATAAAATCATCTAAGCAAATACCCATGACATTATAGCCATCTGTTTCTCCTTTGTAAATCTTATGAAGATGCCAATTAACACGAACAATAAACTATAAATGTTACATTGTTCATAAGATGTCATGAAGGAACTTATTCTTCTCTGTGGTGTAAAATCAACTAAAGATTATCATCAATAATCACTACATCAATTGTACAGAGCTCTCTACAATTTCTCTTGCTTCTCTTACAGACGTCATTCATTTCTAGTTACTTGGGTCAGCACCTTGTTCTTCCATCCCCTCTTCACTTTACATTTGTAATACATTTAGATTCTTTGGTTACATTCTGCATTCCATCCAGGGATTCCCCCTCCTCTGGCCTCCTACTAAATGGTTTTAAAAACTTGCATGCAAGTATTCACCATTACGATGAGCATACAGAATAGTTTCACTGCCCTAAAGAAAACCCTGAGCTTTGGGGCGCCTGGGTGGCTCAGTCGATTAAGTGTCCGACTTTGGCTCAGATCATGATCTCATGTTTCGTGAGTCTGAGCCCCGGGTCGGGCTCTGTGCTGACAGCTCGGACCCTGGAGACTGCTTTGGATTCTGCGTCTCCCTCTCTCTCTGCCCCGGACTCATGCTCTGTCTCTGTCTCTCAAAAATGAATGTTGAAAAAAAAAAAAAAATCCCAAGCTTCATCTATTCAATCCCCACTTTTGTCCTGATTAAGTATCTTTAACAAAATTCACAAAATGAAGTAAGTAACATCATATTCTGCAGGCTAAAAAAACCAAAAAAGATACGAAGTGGGACACTGTTAATGGTATGTGTCAATCTGCCAATTAGAAAACATCTCAGCTTTTACGCTCTTTGAGAAAGAAAAGTTGGATCTAATTTCTCCATCGGAAATTCCTGAAGTAGTTGCATAGTTGGATCTTCATCTCCAAGCGTGCTGAGAGGATTTGTGTGAAAATCAGAATTTAATAATGTCTGCCATTGTGAAAACCACAGAGAATCATACAGGCACCCCATAGCAGCACCCCAGCAGGACGGTGATTTCCATGCATTGCCCTAAAGCCAAACAGCAGTGCTAGTGTGTATGTTAGTTGTTAGAGATATCCAACGTTAGGAAGGTGGAGAAAATCATGCAACCAGGCAAAAAAGGAGTAAGAGAAGGAGGACGAGTTTGTTAGGATTTCTTCACAGAACTTCTCTCATGTAAGGCCCCTGTGGACAACAGGACTGGGATCCCTTTATGCTAGAGAGTTCTTGGTCAAAAGTATGCTTTGGGACAAGACCAGTAATTACAGCACTTCAATGTGACACCACAGAGAAATGAAAGACAAGGAAAATCCAGGAACCAAAAGATTTAACATCATTTTTTTTTTTTTTTTTTTTTTTTTTACTTTACCCGCGTGGAGCCCAAGGTTAAGTAAAAGTGTAAAGCAGGAATTGAAAAAATACTTTGCTATCTACAAATCGAATTTCGTGAAACAATGTGATATACTAAGGGAAGGAGGAAACTTAAGTATTACAATTTACTCATTAGAACTTATACGCAATGCTTCACAGAATTAAAACAACTTAAAAGCTTATGTTGAATTCTTGTCCGGTTCTCTTTATACACTATGACAAAGATGACACAGTGGATTCATCTATAGACTTGTAGCTTCAAAAATGGATCTTCATTCGTAAAATTGTTTACATTGAAACAAATATCAGATACCGGACAAAACATGTGCTCCACAAGAAACTGCCTGTCCTGAAACTCTCACGGGAAACTCTCGCGGAAAGCACGTTTGCATCAGAGCAGCACGCAACCGTTGCTAAAAGGATGGCTGCGATCATCCAAATGGCTATCCATGATAGTACAGCCATCCGTCTCTTTAACAGACTCTATAGGTAAAACTTAACATTAAGAATTAACTGCAAGTATTTCCTATTCAGAAGATGTGCAGTAACACTACGGTATGCGATAGAAGGTCAACTGGAAATTAGTCACGTGTGTCCATTTGACAGTGTCGCTGGCAATTTACGAACCTTAACACTGAGATACAGTATCGTTCAGCGAAATCTCTTTCTTATAGCTAGTATTTTTTCCATCGCTGCACTCAGCAGGCTAGACAGAGCACTCCACCGCTCCCCAGAGGAACCAGCATGCAGGGTATTCGGGTTCAAACCAAAGGATTACACTACCTTCAGTGCACTCCACTGCATCTGTTCTTCCTTGTTCCAGAGAAAACAAATGTGAATACAGTGTAATTCATGCTCTCAGGAAGGGCAGCCATCAGGTAAACAGAGAAATAAATATCATACAAATATGTTGGCAAACCAACACGTGCATCGACATCTCCTACTGTGGACGACCTCACTATAAATGCAGTAAGCCTGAACAGAACAACTCCCAAATTACGAACTTCATAATGTGGATTGTTGGTTGGTAATCATTCTTTCCTTTCTAGGTCTGTAGCGCTCCATTTTAAAAAGACGTGCTATTGAAACTCTTTGCCCACTTAAATCAAGATTTTGATAACTAAAGTTTTTAAAGAATACTTTTTCCCCACAAACGTTTATGATTGTGAAGTATGTATTCTCTCGCATTTCTATATAAACAACGTAACTCCTGAGACTTAACACACCATTAAAAGGAATGAGGTAAAAAGTAGAATTTCCGGGGCTTACATGTTTCATTTTAAATAATTTGTATTGTACTCCATTCGTGAGAACACTGAGTAAGACTGCTTACCTATGATGATTTCTACCTTCTTGCTATCTTGACTGTCTCGATCGTTATATACGTGACACCAGTAGGTCCCTTGGTGTTCCAGATCCACATAAGGCACCTATTATCAATATCAGAACACACACACATTTCCTTCTCAATTTTAATCTAAATTGGTTTGGAGAAAAAGTTATTTTGAAGTCAGGAAAAAACTTATAAGATCTCAGAGGACTTTAGATATTCTTACATCATTTCCATTTATTAGGTTAAATATTAGCAGGCAAATATTAGTGACTCTAATAATGGTGAGTTAGGCGCAATACTATCTGACATTTTAGTATAAGCCCTTAGATGTGGGCTAGTGTTATGTTCCAGTACTTTTCAAAATATAAGAATCAGGGGGCGCCTGGGTGGCTCAGTCAGTTAAGCGGCTGACTTTGGCTCAGGTCATGATCTCGCGGTCCGTGAGTTCGAGCCCCGCGTCGGGCTCTGTGCTGACAGCTCAGAGCCTGAAGCCTGTTTCAGATTCTGTGTCTCCCTCTCTCTGACCCTCCCCCGTTCATGCTCTGTCTCTCTCTGTCTCAAAAATAAACATTAAAAAAAAATTTTTTTTAATAAAAAAAAAATATAAGAATCAGTTAATATTGAACAACAAGGGACTTGAAAAGAAAACAAGGAAAACGTGAAAACTCCCCAAAGGATATGAATTTTAATGTCTGTCTTAATTTTTAATTATACTATTTATTTTCTATATCAACACACAAAATACGCAAATAACCAACTTCCTACCATGTATAGCTTTTTTGTCTCATGTATTAATGGTGACTCATTTTTGAACCACTGGTAGTGAGGAATAGGGCTTCCAACAGCAACACACTGTAAAAGCAAAGTGCTGCCAGGCATCAGCTTTTGGGACCTTGGTTCAACGCAGATTTGCAACTTGGATTCAGAGATGCCATCCAAACTCCCTGAAATTAAAAGAAAAATATCACTGAACATAAATAAAATCTCTAGGTTAACAATACTTTTTTCCTTTTAACTGAAAAAAAAAAAGTGTTTGAAAGTTAATTTTTTTGTAACCCTTACTAGCCTCTCCCCAAACTCTGTTTCATAAAACTGTGGCACTTCTAGAAATACTAAGAGATGTTCTGCGGATAAAAGGATGCTGTAGAGGGGCGCCGGGGTGGCTCAGCGGGTTGAGCGCCCAACTCTTGGTTTCAGGTTCAGGTCATGACCTCACAGTTTGTGAGTTTGAGTCCCGCATCGGGCTCTGTACTTACACTGCGAAGCCTGCTTGGGATTCTCTGTTCCTCTCTCTCTGCCCCTCCCCTGCTCTCTCTCGGTCTCCCTCTCAAAAATGAATAAAAACTTTTTAAAAAACTAGAAAAAAACAGGATGCTGTAGACAAGTAAGTTTGGAAAATTCTGGGTTAAATACAGTTACACAGATTTTTTTATTGCAGGACTTCTCAGAGCTTTAATCATTAGTATGCTTTGTGTATTCAAGAAGGGAAAATCGTTCAAGCGGTTTTCACATGTGTTTGGCCACAGGATCTTTTTGGTGGGGGCAAATGACTTATTAACACCTTGAGTGATATTCATATTTCAAACAGAAAGTGCTACATTCTACTGTTTAGCTTATTAAAAGGAGGGGTTTTGTTATCAGCATGGAATAAATATGAATGGACTAGCACCAGCATTTCTTCCTGAGGTAGACACTAGAGAGCGTTATTTATTGAACGCTCGTGTTGCTCTAAGGTCCTCGAGGAATGAGGTCTTACCAGTGTTAACACAGCCCCAAGTCTCTGTCCTGAAAGTTGGTGTCTCACACACGGCAGGTGATCAGTCTTTGCTGAACAAATAGGATTTCATGTACTTTATTTTTTTCATTTTTCTAAAACAGTTTAATTCAAAAAAGGTGAAGACTCTGACAAAATCAGGGGGAGGGGCGGAACCCAAAAAAGCACACCGTGGGAGTCTACTGGCTGGGTCACAAACACCGCCATCGAGAAAGATATTTAGGTTTAATATAAATTTGATACAAAGAAAATGGGAAAAAATACTTCTATATGCTAAAAGCAATTAGGCTTCACAAATAAGGCCAGCGAGGCTATTTTATTTTTTTGACACCTTAATTCACCAGTGTTCTTTCTCTTATTTTCTTTTATACTCTTTTTAGTTCTTCTCTAATATGGGGAACTGGCTGGAAACTCTACAGTTCACATCCTCGTATCAACAAAGAGAAAGTAAACAGGACTAAAACGTACAAAAGAATGTACTGGGATGATATCATATAATTAACTTTCTTATATACACACATCACCTTTTACTCTGTTCAATGCTTTTTGTTCTACACAACACATACAGTGTAACAGACAGCATGGCCAGCGTCTGGCTTTCCATCACACTGCCTTTGTCTCATGCTTACGTAAGAATGTAAAATCCCACCATGTAAATCATACATACATGCTTCATGCTAGACTCAAATGTCCTCTGCATGCAGAGGATTTCACTTATAAACATATTAAAGTTCATTACGTGCACAGAAATATTCAAGAAAGACAAAAATAGTTCTCTTCATCATGACTATTTTTAGACATTGTTTATTCAGGTATAGGAAAAGCTACATTGAGACAGAAGAATGGAAGACAGAAACAAAGTCTGTTTCCCACCTATTCTTTTTGTCTGGCAAAACGACAAAGAATATGGTTCTTGACTGTGTGAATAAGAAAAATAACATCTGACGGCGACTCTTTAGAACAGACTGAGTTTTTAAATCAATACCAGTTACTGGACTAAGTAGATAGATGACAAGGACTAGAAAAACAGTCTGATTGAAACACTTTACTGCTGTGAACGATACGCGCCCTTTCATGTCAACATCGACTCCAGAGGTTTTATTCCACAACACAGTATGTTCAGAGTAATACGAGTGTTTGGGAGAAAAATATACAGTGGAGAAAGAAAGAGAAGAAGTTCCCAGAGGTCAGCACCAGGGCCAGTCTGAGGTTCCAGGTCATCTTAAGGCATCTGCATATACGTATATATGCGTATACATATCAACCTTCACCGAGAAGGAATCAAAGCACAGGAGATAAAAATCTTAGCAACTGGTGATCTTCTATTGGTGATAAGTACACATGTGAGCTTCCGGTACTATTTTTGATGCTATGAAATTAAACATCTGAAATAAAGCAAGGCGATTCCCATTCCAGTATTCAATTTAATTTATCACTTACCCTGGAGGTTTCCTGTTACTTCTGTGACATCACAAACATCCAGCTGTGACCACTGGCTGAATTCAAAGGTGAAATTGTTATTAACTCGACAGACGTAAAAGCCTGCATCTTTTACGTGCACGGTGTTAAAAATTAGTTCTGATGCATTTCCGTTTGGAATCTGTGAAAGAATCAGTAAGAGAATGTAAATGAACGACTCATCAAAACACGCCTTATAAAGTGTGCTGTGTAAAAAATGTGTTGATTTCCTCGGAGCTTTGAAAAGCGTATCTTTTCTCAAGTCCTGAAATATTTTTTACTTAAAAAAAAAAAAAAAAAAACAACCAAGCAACATTTTGAGTAATTTAAGATTAAAGTCTTAGAAATCCACACTCTTTTACAAATGCATTAACCAGAGAGTTAAGCTCTCTCCCATAGTTCTTCCCCAAACAGAAAATCGTCTATTTTGTCATTTAAAACTGTTCAAATCATCAGTATTCAAAGAAATCTACAATGGCAAATGTATAAGTAACACAGAAAGTTAGGCCTGGCTATTAATTTCAGTTATGGCCAAATTAGCTGCGAATACACATAAGCAAGTTTTTTGTTTGTTTTTTTTTACCTTGAGACCCTATTTTTTCATCTGCAAAATTCCGTAAGAGGACAGACTCCTTAACTACTACACTTCTTTCAGGGTCTGGGCGGAGAAGGGCTATGGAAAGCGTGTCAGTGATGAGAAGGATGGCTGTCCAAGGGTCTCCCAAGCTCTCCCCTCAGGGCTTTGGTCACCACATTAAGGTTTCTTTCCCCTTTACTCATTAATCTGCAAGGGCCACCCACCTCCGGCACGTTGCCAAGGAGCTGAGTCGTGTACCTCATTCCATTACGTTAGATGCCTTGCAAGCGCAGTTTAGTAAGTTCATCTCTCTCTCTCTCTCTCTCTCTCCAAACCCCAACCAACTGAATTCAACTCTCACCCCCTCAGAACCTGCACCAGGCCCAGGGCATTTTGCTAAAGATTTGACAGCTAGGATGGCGGGCTGCACTTGGCATCATGGCGAGGCTCGGTAGGCAGACTGGTTCAAGCTGAAGACGTCCGGGATGAACAGACTGCAGAAAGCGGCTTTCCCAATGACTCCCCTATCTGACTAAAAGCAAAAACTTCCGGGAAATGAGGCTACCGGAAATTCCCCCTTCAGGGTGACTTTATCCGGGAGGGAGACTAAGAGTAAACCTACCATAAATCCCCTCTCCAGGAAGAGTTTTATGGCCGTGGTGATGAAAGACCACTTGCACCCGCATGAAGAAATATTATCACAAACTTTCTTATCTGTTTCTTCTTCTAGAAACCTCTTCGCATTTCCTAGAGAAACCCACTCATTCTTCCCATACACGTCTTTCTCCCTCCTCCCTTTTCCCTGTTAAGTAAGTATGTAAGCTGCTGGCTTATTCACAGAGCTACTTCCTTTGTAAGTTCCCATAGGAAAAAAACCTTTTTCTCTTGTTAATCTGTACTTCATCAGTTAATTCACAGGCACCCAGAGGCAGAACCTAAGAGGGTAGAGGAAAACCTCTTCCTCTTCTGCCAATCCCAGCCTCTTCCCTTGCTCCTGGCGATTTTCTCCCTGCTTTACCATCTGTTTCTTTTATCGCATCACTCTCAAAAACCTACTCTAGTACTCTGTATCTTAAATAAATAAAAACACCCCAAACAAACCTCCCTTGACCCACATCCCCTCCTCTCAGCAGCACCGAGAATGCGAACTGCCCCTTTCTTCCTACAATACTTTCCCCTTGAGGCTTCGTATCCCTCTCTGCTGGATGTCCTCCCTTCCCTCTTGCAGATTTCTTCTTAGTCCCTTTACTGGGTCCTCTTCCGTAACATAAACTTCCAATGTGTCTCCAGATATCCAAACTGCCCAGCTGATTCATGCAGATGTCTAACAGGCATTTCGAACTTAACACATCTAAAACCACATCCTTGCTTTTTCGCCCTAAGTCTAGTTCTCTCCCAACCTTCAATACCTCAGTATAGAACACGTCCCCAGATGCTTCAGTCACCAATCCAGGGGTGATCCTTGATCTCCCTTCCTTTTTCTTCCATCGGGGCTGGTTAAACTCTGCCTCTAAAGTAACCTGACCTGGGCGCTTTGCTCCCGCTGCACGGCCTCACTCTAGCCACGCTGCCACCATGCCCAGGCCAGCTCAGGCGCCGGCTAACTGGGCCTCTTGCTCCTCTCTTGCTTCTCTCCAAGCAGGGGCCTTGTGTTTTAAAAACGTAAATCCCATCATGTTATTTCTCCTGCTTGACTTTCAGTGCATCTCACATTATATCACCCTGTTTATTTTCCTCACAGTTCTGAGCTCAAAGAACTCTCTTATTTGTTTACTGTCTCTCCCCACTGGGGGGGGGGGGGAGGGGGCAGGACCCTGCGTGTCAGTGCTTCCTCATCATGGCCTGAGATCCTGGCCTGGCACGAAACAGGTGCTCATCAGGTATCTGTTAAACGAACAGCTCTTAAGGGGCTCCTGGGTGGCTGGGTCAGTTAAGTGTCTCTTAATTTTGGCTCAGGTCATGATCTCGCTGTTTGTGGGTTCGAGCCCCACATCGGTCTCTGCGCTGACGGTGTGGATGGAGCCTGCTTGGGATTCTCTCTCTCCCGCTCTCCCTGCTTGTGTGAGCACGCTCTCTTTCTCTCTCAGAATAAAAAAGCTCAAAAGAATAAAAATTAAAAGGAAGAGCTCTTAAAATAGCCTCATGAACATAAGAATGGTTCAACAAGGGGTGCCTGGGAGGCTCCGCTGGTTAAGCGGCTGACTTCGGCTCAGGTCATGATCTCACAGTTCACGGTTCCTGGGTTCGGGCCCCGCGTCTGTCCGGCTCTGTGCTGACAGCTCGGAGCCTGGAGCCTGCTTCAGAGTCTGTGTCTCCCTCTTTCTCTGTGCCCCTCTCCCGCTCATGCTGTCTCTGTCTCTCAAAAATGAATAAACGTTTTTTAAACAAAGATATTTAAAAAAGAATGGTTCAATACAACTCGACTTGTGAGGGCTTTAGAGTCTATTATAACTCTTCAAATCTAAGAAGTACTCCCCACCCCCTACATTTTTACCTTTCTCAAACGAGGGCATATTTTATAAATGATATATATATATTTTTTAATGTTTATTTATTTTACAGAGAACAGGGAAGGGACAGAGAGAGAGAGAGAGGGAGAGGAACCCAAGCAGGCTTTGCACCAACAGCAGAGAGCCCAATGAGGGGTTTGAACTCACGAATCGTGAGATCATGACCTGAGCCAAAGTCAGACGCTTAACCGACTGAGCTACCCAGGGGCCCCTACAAATGATATTCTTAATGTTGTAAGTTTTATGTTATTTCTCTTTCAGAAGGAATTTATTAAAATAAAAGCAACTTTGGGGCGCCTGGGTGGCGCAGTCGGTTAAGCGTCCGACTTCAGCCAGGTCACGATCTCGCGGTCCGTGAGTTCGAGCCCCGCGTCGGGCTCTGGGCTGATGGCTCAGAGCCTGGAGCCTGTTTCCGACTCTGTGTCTCCTTCTCTCTGCCCCTCCCCCGTTCATGCTCTGTCTCTCTCTGTCCCAAAAATAAATAAACGTTGAAAAAAAAAAAATTAAAAAAAATAAAATAAAATAAAAGCAACTTTGCAATTGAGAAAATGTTAAAAATCACTTTATTTGTTATGAAACATTTTTTTTTAAATATTTATTTTTCAGAGAGAGAGAAACAGAGTGTGAGCAGGGGAGGGGCAGAGAGAGAGGGAGACATAGAATCTGAAGCAGGCTCCAGGCTCTGAACTGTCAGCACAGAGCCTGACTTGGGGCTTAAACCCAGAAACAGCGAGATCGTGACCAGGGTCGAAGCTGGATGCTCAACTGACTGAGCCAACCAGGTGCCCTGTTAAAAATAACTTTAGTTACCATTTCTTGAAAGCATAGCGTATGAAACATCCTGTCCATTAAATCCTCATAACCCCGGATGACAGGAATTCACATGACTAATAACGCTAGTCGGTTCCAACAGAGGCCTAACACCAAAGGCTACACAAAATCTCTCACTACAGTTTGGCTGCTCTACCTTACCTGTGCGTAAGGGATGGAAATTAAAAATTGTACAAAACCACAGATTTCTTCTAAGGCACAGAATGATCCCATTAAAGGAAAGATGATAATCTCAGAATGGCTCTTTAACTTAGTTTCAGGTTTGCAGATGTAGACTTCGCACTGAATTCGGAAGAAAGCTTAGTTATTTGACTAGCAGGGTGAAAAGAATATGGAGTTTCAAGGTACAATCTAGGAGGAAAGGGAGTGAGGGGAGGTGGAGAGAGAGGAGAGAGGTCCACTAAAGTGAGACACAACATGGGCCGGACAGACTGGTGGGAAAAGCCCAGTGGCAGAGAGCTCAAAGAACTTTTAAGAAAAAAAGGATTCCAATATGTGATTTTAAATTCCTTATTGGGTGGTGCAGGGATACCATATTTCCACAAGAGGAATAAATGCTCCCCTCCACCAGCCTGAATTTTACTTCAGAATCTACCACAATAGCCTAAATCTTTTGATATAATAGTTACATGGAATGTTTAAAATAACATTCCATTAACCTTCCATGTCACCTTGAAAATATCTTAATTAAAGATTTCAGTTGCCTTTCTTCGGGCAGTTGGGAAGATGGTGGACCCTCAGGCTGAGTGTGCCCACCCGAAGCAGCCAACCATCTTTCAAAAGAAGAAGGGGGTCTTGATGGGAGACACTGGCAAGGAGAAGCTCCCACGAAACTATAAAAACATTGGTCTGGGTTTCAAGATGCCCAAGGAGGCCACTGAGGGCCCCTGTATTGACAAGAAATGCCCCTTGAGTGCTGATGTCTCCATCCGAGGGTGGATTCTGCCTGGTGTGGTGACCGGGATGAAGACGCGAAGACCGCTGTCATCCACCGAGACCTCCTCCACTGCAGGGGAAAGGATGAGCGCTTCGAGAAACGCCACAAGAACACGCCCGTGTACCTGTCCCCCTGCTTCGGGGATCCAGATGGGCAACACGGTCACAGTGGGCCAGCGCCGGCCCTCGAGCAAGACCGTGCTTCAATGTGCTCAAAGTCGCGAAGGCTGCTGGCAGCAAGAAGCGATTCCAGAAGTTCTGAGACTAGACATCTGTCCACACCCTCAAAGAAAATAAAGTTATTTTCCAAAAAAAAAAAAAAAAAAAGAAAGAAAGAAAAAGAAAAAAAGCGAGACTTTGGCTGGAATATAATTTGTTGTAAGGAGTTCTGTATGGATATGTTAGAATGTACTGGCAATATTTACCGTCTGTTAACGTTGTTGTTCCGAGTGATTCCTAATTTCCACAATTTTTAGTGACTAAAGAATTGATTTTATTATTGCTTACCTTTTTTTAACATGACAATTTTTGGGACTGTCTTAGCAAAATGATGATTTTTCACTACTTCAGTAATAACACAGCCATGTCTATCAGATCAAAATTCTAAAACATACACTGAGGATAATGATGCTAATTAATTTACTATCATTCTCTCTTATGACTGAGAAAGTAAAGTACATTTAAAAAGTTACCTCTTTATTCATTTTGAACCACTGATATTGTACAAAGGGATGTCCAGTTGCCCGGCAACACAGTTTCACAAACTGTCCAGCCAAGACTGCCTTTGATTCTGGGTTTACGGTGATCTTTATTCCTTAAAAAAAAAAAAAAAGAGAAAGGAAGGAAGGAAGAAAGAAAGAAAGAAAGAAAGAAAGGAAGAAAGAAAAGAAAGAAAGGAAGACGGAAAGAAAAAAAGTTAACTAAGTTACGGTAGAGAGGTTTTCCTTGTTTATGTTTCTGAAACCAAATTAAAAGAAAAAAGTATCGTGGAAATAACTTGCACATTCATTCCAGTTGCAAACTGCCCGTTCGTGTGTCCTTCCCCATCAGACTAGGCATCTGTGAGCTCCAGGCTTTGTAAAACCAAGAGGAAAGAAACTCATCCCCAGAAGACTTTGATCTACTGTACTTCCCATGACTGGAGGAGAAAACTGTTTGCCCTGTTTCTTCAATTCTTAGAAAACTTTTTTTCTGCATTCTAACACCTCTGGAATCAGGATGCACCTTCTAAACAGATGTCTGCTAGACAGCACTCATGATGCAGTTCTCAGTGCTGGCTTGTGAAACACGTGGTCAGAAACGCTCATACGGCTGGCACTTCAACTGAGTTAGGGGCACTGTTACAATAAGACGAGTGTTGGCCATTGAGAACGTCTCCAAAAGACATCTGAATTTAATGTTATGACTTGGCATTAAAATGAAACTATTCTGTACACACAAAGGCACGGAAACAGAACAGCAGGATATAAATCTGAAATATGGGAGACGGGCATTTCTTATCTGAGAAAGGACTTTCAGCATCGACACTTGGAAAGCTTTAAAGACGATCCGAAGTCAATCATGTTATGCCCTCCATCCCGCCTCCCTCTCAGTTACTCTTTCTGGGAAAGCCAGCTGCCCTGACATGGGGATGCTCAGGCAGCCCGGTGGGAGGCCCGAGTGATAAGGAAAGACAGCTGGGACTCCTGCCGAAGGCCCTGTAAGTGAACTATCTGAGAACTATCCAACCCCAGTCAGACCAGACGGCTGCAGCCCTGCCTAACAGCTGGACTCCCACCTCAGCAGAGGCCGAAGCTGGAGCCAAGGCCACCCAGCCAAGCCATTTCCAGGTTCCTATTCTCAGGAACTGTGTGAAGTAATAAATGCTGCTTGTATTAAGCTTGGGACTTGGGGGTAATTTGTTATGCAGCAACACATAACCGATACAAAAGAAACCAAAGTTAGGAAATTTTACATTTGCCAAGGTTGTAATACGGAAAAGTGGGTTAGCTGGCTTTTAGGAAGGAAGAAGTTAAGGTCATTAAAACGTGTAAATATGTTAACTAATTTGGATTTAAATTAAAAAAAAACTTGTAAAATGTAATTCTCTGTACCTAGTTTTATTTTCTTTCCTCATCTATCCTGCATATGATCTGATAACAGTAGGTTTTTCCTCTGTAACCCACCAATCCAAAGGAACAAAACAAGATTACAACTGAAGAGGAGTGAGTCCAAATAAAAGCAGTCTTAATACATCAAAGATACTAAACTTTCCAGAACAAAAATAGTAAATAAGGTGAAATGGGTAAGTGAAAAGCATTCCAGAAAGATACCAAATAAAACCAAAATCCAAAATAAATATTTATCGCACAATTATTACATTTGAGGGTCTGGAGAAACCCTGGAAAATCTTTTGTAAAGAGAGCACATCCTCTCAAAAAAGAATTTGAAACCTTTGCCAAGGGAGAACTTTCCCATTCGTTAATTCTTTATGTTAGCACCGTATGGAAGAAGGAACAGAGTTCTTCTGAAATCTGTCTTATGTGTTGGTTGGAAAATACATGTTGAAGACAGAAAATGGGATGAATGCACTCACTTCGGCCGGCCAATTCACAGCACTGCATTTAACACTCCCAATGCGAGTGTTTGGCCAGGAAAGGCTTATGTCACAACTTCAAGATACAAAGATTCTGATTTTCAAGGTTTATGTGTGATAAGAAAGAAAAAAAAGTTGTAACAACAAAAGGGAACAAATATAAATCGGAAAAACACAGGGCTTGTGGCCAAACGGGCTTTAAAATGTGGGTCTTCTAGCCATCTCCAACTTGACGAGTCCCAAATCCTCTTTGAACAAGGTCTACTCCTGCGTGAGGCCCTGCCGTCTTCCATCCCAGCCGACCCTTCCATCCGGTTCCTCAGGGCGAAAACTTAGAGCAGTCCTCCCGAACCCCTCATTCTTCGCAAGTAATTTCTCTGCAAGTCCTGTCGGTCGCACTTTTCCACGTCTCCTCATCTTCAACGCCATGCTCGTAACCCAAGCCACCATCAGATGCTGATGGAATCCTATTAGAGCCTGTAGACTGGTTTCCATGCTTCCAACCAGCAGCCCAAATGTCTTTTTATTTTATTTTATTTTTTAATTTTTTTTTTTAACGTTTATTTTTGAGACAGAGAGAGACAGAGCATGAACAGGGGAGGGGCAGAGAGAGAGGGAGACACAGAATCAGAAGCAGGCTCCAGGCTCTGAGCCATCAGCCCAGAGCCCGACGCGGGGCTCGAACTCACAGACCGCGAGATCGTGACCTGGGCTGAAGTCGGATGTCTCACCGACTGAGCCACCCAGGCGCCCCCAATTTTATTTTTTATTTATTTTTTTTAATTTTTAATTTTTATTTATTTTGAGAGAGAGAGAGAGAGCGCACGAGCATGAGCAGGGGAGGAGCAGAGAGAGGGAGACACAGAATCCCAAGCAGGTTCTGTGCCATCAGCGCAGAGCCTGGCGCAGGGTTTGAACCCACAAATAACGAGGTCATGACCCGAGCCAAAATCAAGAGTCAGACGCTTAGGCAACTAAGCCACCCGGGCGCCCCCAAAATGCCTTTTTAAAACATAAATCAATCCATATCGTTCCTCTGATTAAAACCCTCAACTGACCTCATACTGTACTTAGAATAAAATTCAAACTCCTCATCATGGTCTCAAGGTCCTACATAAACCGATGCCTCTAACCTCGTCCCCTCCTACTCTCCTTGTTCCAGCCACACCAGCCCCTCTTTTCAGAAGCCAGCTATTTTCTACCTTTCCACTTACTAGTCCTCTGCTGGATTTCCCCTCCAGCCCCCTGTTGCTTCATGGCCTGCGCTTTCTTTCTCATCACCTGCTGGGCAGGCGCTTTCTTTCTCATCACCTGCTGGGTCTCTGGCTTCGCTGGGAAATGTCTCTAAACTAGCTATCCCCCACCCCCACCTTCTCTATTATATTCACCCCACTTTGTGGGCTTCACTGCACGAACCAACTGAAATCCCTGTTTCATTGTCTCACCTACTGAAACAGAAGCTTCAGGACAAGAAGGATCTCGTTTGTCTTCGTCACCAGTTTACCCAACATCTGGAATAGTGCCTGGCATATGGTGAGAACAGTTGAGTGTTCAACACGTATTTGTTGAATGAACACGTATCACCGTCACAATAAAAACTACTGACTGCTTTATATGTGCCAGGCGTTTTGATCTCTAGCCTTCAAAAGAACCATGTGAGTTAGATATTGATTACACCTATGTTATAATGAAGAAAATGAAGTTATTTGCAAAAAGCCATCCAAATTACCTTGAGTATAGTATTGAATCTCTGAGACTAATTGTTTTTCCATTGTAAAATGGCAGAACCAGAATGCAGCCTAGGTTTTCTTGGGCTTTAAAATCCCCATGCTTTTGTTAACCCAGTGATTCTTTTTTTTTTTTTCCTTCGCCTTTTGAAGGTACACCTGACAAATGAAACGTGTATAAATTTAGGGTGTACGATGTGATAATTTAATATACATACACATTGTGAAGTGATTACCACAACTGACTTAATTAACACATCCATAGTTATTTTCCAGTGATTCTTTTTCTCTTTTAACATTTTGTTTATTTTGAGAGAGAGAGAGAGACAGAGAGAGAGAGAGAGGGCGAGCATGTGCCAAAGCAGGGGAGGAGCAGAGAGCGAGGGGGAGAGAGAATCCCAAGCAGGCCCTGTGCTGTCACGCAGAGCCCAACACAGGTCCAATCCCATGAACCGTGAGATCATGCCTGAGCTGAAATCAAGAGCCGGACGCTTAACTGACGGAGCCACCCAGGTATCCCCCCAACTTTGTTTTTTTTTTAAGATTTTATTTTTAGGTCATCTCCACACCCAAAGTGGGGCTTGAACTCACGACCCTGGGATCGAGTCGCATGCTGCACCGGCTGAGCCAGCCAGGCGCCCCTCCTTAGTGCACCTCCCGTGTTAATCGTCTGCCTCGGTGAGAGCGCCAGGCAGTGCTCATAAATTTACCACGGCAAATATTCTCTCCTATTATACAAAGAGAGAAGAGTGATGTCAATTAAAGGGCTTTCTCCCTATAGTGTCTTACAAAGAAATGAATGACTCTAAACGGACAAAGGGCCCATAGGGTCAGGATGTCCTAAAAGGGTATCCTTCCTTCGTGTGGGAGATAAGACTACACGATTTTTAATGTACACTCAAACTCAGCTTATACATCTGTCCTGTAACACCAATTTCAGTAGTCTAGTCTTCAACAAGCAAAGCAAATAAATACATGTATTTATTACTTCATGCTTCAAAGACTGAGAACTGAAAGGCACCACATGATCTGGAAACTGCCCTTGGTGAGTAGTAAAGACAAGAAGTCACAATACCTCCCATGCCTTAACCACACAAATTTCCTTCCTCCCACGTAGTTTGTGTGGCAGGGAACCATGGTCAACCTGTAACCACCCTCGCGCAGCGCCCACTAGTCAGAAGGTGCTGAACAAAGGTAAGGAGGGAAGATGGCATAGTGCTACGCAGGGTGTACCACGGCAAACAAATGAAAGTTCTATTTGACAGCGTGAATACACAGCTTCCTGGCAAACAAGTCTATTTTCAGATAACATCTGCAAAGAAGTCAAAGAGGTTACTTGATTTCCTGTAAGCCGGGAAGAGTCTGAACCAGGTACGATGGAACACGGGGATCGTGCATTCAACACAAACCTGTGTAGATCACAGATTCGTGATACTGACCAATAAAACTCAAAACCCTGCTGGAATTCCAAAACATAAATTAGGGTGATTCCCTATGGTGACAGGAAGATTCACGATAGCTTCCCTTTAGGCTAGTGTCTCTTGAGAGGCATTTAAGAAATTTTTTTAACGTTTATTTATTTTTGAGACAGAGAGAGACAGAGCATGAACGGGGGAGGGGCAAAGAGAGAGGGAGACACAGAATCGGAAGCAGGCTCCAGGCTCTGAGCCATCAGCCCAGAGCCCGACGCGGGGCTCGAACTCACGGACCACAAGATGGTGACCTGAGCTGAAGTCGGACGCTTAGCCGACTGAGCCACCCAGGCGCCCCTCTTGAGATGCATTTAAATACTGATGCAATTTACAAACAGCTGTTCCGGGAACTTCTACAAGTACTGTATACGCTACAATCCATCTGTTTTCAGAGACCATGAACCAAAAATTTCTTTCCATCAGCTTCTATCCAAAACTCTTCCTCCAAGTTATTCTAAGAATTTCTAAGCTATCATTGAAAAGTGCCTCCTCATATTATCCCAGAATAAATCCCATTTCTCTTCCTCCACTGACCTCCCCCCAACACAACCACAGCAAGTCCATATATGTCCCCCTTACAAGTCAGGGTACATTTGTACCTACGCTGGCTAAACCTCGTCCCCTCATCATACCCCTTCTTCTCCCACATCGGCCACTGACCCTGGAAACCTTGGCACAGACACACATTCTTTCAGACCTCACCACTGCCTTTCTACCCTTCTCCCTTATCTTTATTCCCATCCATAACACTGTTGCCTCTTTTCGCTTCTTGATATTTTCCTTTCAGAAATTTCTGTCACTCCCGAAACACGGAAAGTCCCTTATGAGATGTAGTGGCAGCGTTTTTTACTTTGGCAAGGATAGAAAATTGCCGTCCATGGGTTAAAGTGGCAATTGGGGTAATAATTCATCACCAAGTTTCTCAAATAGCCCAGAAATTTCCTAGCCGTGAGAGAAATGACACTGAGTCCAGGTTGAGGTCAGCAGACCTGGGCTTTAATCTACTTTTGTCAATAACTGTGACTCTGGCTAAGTGATGACCACTGGAAATCTTACTTTCCACATAAATGCGTGCTCACATTTAAAATTTAAATGTTCGTAACAGCACAGTTCTGTTCCTTCACAGAACTATAAAGATAAGATGATTCTGAACTAAAGGTATTTTGCAAATGAGTAAATAATAGTCAACCACCTTGGCTCCTGTCTTAAAGACAGTAAGAATAATAAAAAATAAAATTTTGATATCAGAAACGTAACAGTGAGTGTGCTAAAAGGCATTTAAAAAAAAAAAAAGTGAAGTGATGTGAAATAAAAAAGGTGTGGGCCAAATGGAAAAGACGCCACTGAAGAGATCTCAGCCAGAGCTGTCTGATATGTACAGACAGTGAAATCTGGGATTCATCTGATGAAACCCATGTATACGACGTTCGTTCTCTCTAACCATCCCCCATCGTCTAGGCTCTGCTTAACAAATTCTGGGTCAGGGCATCACTTCCTTGGCAGCCATTTTGTGATCTACAGAACTATGTAACTGATGGAGCCTATAAATTTACTCAACATGTTTTCGCTTACAACAGAAGACACAAACATCTTCAACTGCACATCTAGGTTCATTATTTGCAAAGGATACAGATGCCAATACTGGTCCCTTGGAGTCAGGGTTTTGGGTCCTTTAATGAGAAAATAAAGGTCTAAAAAAATGGTCTAAAAAACCATTATGGGAGCTATGGTTCAAACAATGTCAGCACCCACTCAACGCTCCCACTCCCCTCCAGTTCCCAGTGAGATGAGCAAGGGAATAAAATAGGGAAGCAATGAGTGCTGGGAAATGGGGACGGGCACCATCCACACATAAAAACTGTATGCAATTTTTCTAACATAAGAGACAGGCCAGATAAGCTGGGAGTGGGGAGCAGCTACCCAATCCATGTGCTGTGAAAAAGCCCAGTTAGAAAAAAAAAAGAAAAAAAAAAAAAGCCCAATTAGAAACAAAGCAGAAGAGGGTAAACCTCAATCCTACGGGGCTCCTTCAGAAAATATACTAGGTGTCAGAGCCCATGGAGAGCATGAAGTTAGGGGTGAGTTACCCTTGGCTTTGACCCCATGCTCAGTGAGGGGCCATTGAGCTTGGCTCCTAGTCAAGGGATCGTTCCAGTTAGAGGCAGGGGGACGTCTGCCCCAGCTACTTCTTGGCTACCAAAACAAATACGTAAAAGAAACCCAGCTTCTCAGAAAAAGAGAGAAACTCCTTATTACAGCCCTCTCCTATGGCTATCTCTGGCTGTCAGCTCACAAACTGGAATGGAATGTGGCAAAATAAGACTAAAATGAACCTAAAGTTTCCTCTTATTTCTGCATTTAGGTCTGAAAGGTCTGTTCAGAGGTTCAAAGCATCTTGGACAGAAGTCACCCTACTCACCAAAAGCAGACTTCTCTATGGAGACAATCAGAGAAAAGTCATTGGACTTTCTGTGGTAGTAAGAAACTACCTTACCACAGAAAAGAGAGAAAACACGAGGATCTATTTATTTTGTTTTTTCACCAAGATACAGGAATACACTGAAAAGGAAAAACTGAAGATCAGATAAGACTTGCTCTATACGCACTTGTTTTTACAATTGTGGAGGACGTGATCATTGACAGCTTTGTTTTTCCTGTTAGACTATGAACCTTTCCTAGGCAAGAACTTTGGTTTTAATTATCTGTGAATCACAGCACCAAGTACAACACCTGGAATGGTAAAGGTACTGGTGCACAGTATTATACGATACACCGTTTACTGAACGAATGAGTAAAATCCCCAATTAAGTGGATTGTATCAAAGCTTTCCTTCTTAATTACAGTATTTTTTATTCTCAATATCCTTATTAAAATATTAAAACTGTCTCTATAATTATTTTTTTAAAAATTTATTTATTTGGGGGTGGGGAGAAGAGGGAGAGAGAGAGAGGGAGAGAGAGAATCCCAAGCAGGCTCCGTGCTGTCAGCGTGGAGCCTGATGCGGAGCTCGATCTCACAAGCTGTGAGATCATGACCTGAGCTAAAACCGAGAGCTGGACGCTCAACTAACTGAACCACCCAGGCGCCCCTCTCTGTAATTCTTACATTTCTTTATTCTGGTGTCTGCAAATATAGTTTTATTTTTTATTTATTTATTTAAAAAATTTTTTTTAACGTTTATTTATTTTTGAGAGAGACAAAGACAGAATGCGAGTGCGTTGGGGCAGAGAGACAGGGAGGCACAGAATCTGAAGCAGGCTGCAGGCTCCGAGCTGTCAGCACAGCCCGACACGGGGCTTGAACTCACGAGCTGTGAGATCATGACCTGAGCCGAAGTCGGACGCTCAACCGACTGAGCCACCCAGGCGCGCCTGCAAATATAGTTTTAGATTATTCACGTAAAATGTACATAGAAAGCTAACAATAAATTATTTCTTCCTGAAATTACTGAGCATTATTCAGATCCTAAAATATGTCCTCTTAAATCAATACTTAATATTCAAGTAACAGCTGATTCCCAAAGGATACTATACGGCTAATATGACATAAAACTTCCCAGAAACAGTGCGTAAGTGTTAACATAAAAATGTTAACATAGAAACTGCTTTCCTTTGCCTGTTCTCCCCTCAAATGCAAGAAAGTCCCAGGGGATAACTCTCAGAAAGCTTGTAGGCCAAATATCAATGATCTGCACAGAGGAACACTCCCAGTAATGTGCTAATCCTACCACTTGGAGAAAAACACAGAGAGCAGAAACGGACCTGTCAAAAGCAGGGGAGACAACTGATGCTTGTTAGGTCGGCTCTGCATTCCCTGCTGGGTTGTCAAAAGTCAAAATCTAAAATACTGTCAAAAATTTCGGGCAGATCGTTACACATAAATAAACATGTGACTCAAGTTCAGTAAAGCCCAGCTTCAAGCATGGGAAACTTCAAAAACTCGGAAACCTGAGATCTCAGGCCAGTGATCCAGCAGAAGTCACGAGATGGGAGGCCTCTGCGGTGGTGGGGAGGCAGCTCGAGGCGGCATTATTCCACACCACTCTTGCAGGTCCGCCACGGAGAGAACACTTACTCTCATTTTATAGACTTGGCAACCAAGAGTCAGAGAAATTAAGTGTGATTATTGAAAAAGATAACGAGATCTAAAAGTTGTATTTACTTCCTGGAGAGGTTTCTTGCGTTTTCGGAGGCCCCGCTATGGTATTCTATCAAGTACGAGAACTTAGAAGCTAACTGAGTGCCCCAGACTGGCGGATTTCAATCGTCACAACTTCTGAGTCCTAGTCAAGGCACAGGGGATATAAAAGTTAACAAATGTCACCTCACGAAGAAGTTCACCAACTGGTGACAGACAATGCATTAGCAGGGGTTATTTCCGCCCCGTCCCTCCTGGGAGGAACAGGCATGTCATCAAAAGGAGTTAACTAGAATCAATCTTGCTGCCGGGACACAGATGAGTGCAAGGAACAATCAGTAGGTACCCTGCAACTTTGCAGAAAGTCACTCTTGGAAGGAAGCCATTAACAAGAAAGGAAGGGCAAAGATGAAAACAAACCGATTCCTTGAAAACACTGTCTCTGGCCTCTCTTGAAGCCCAACCTGCTTCAAGACTTTTCAGTGAGAATTTATTCCCTTTATTACGCCGAGCTGAGTTGGGGTTTCTGGTAAACAGAACTACCACTACCGTGTGTCCCTAATTCCCGAACCTCAGAACTAAGTAAACAGTAAGATCTGAATTATAATTTTGGGTTTCTCGTGTTAAGTTAAAAATATTTTCACAAGTAACCTGGCTACGTAGTAAAAACTGCATATGTCAAGACCACGTAAACAGAGAGCACAAGTCCTTAACCCATGGCCCTCCTAATCTTCTACCGGTTTCTCTGCTTCTAGTGGGACCCGTAATGGCAAACTGGACCCCTGGGAAGGAAGGTCTGTGGTGCCGCTGCCATCAGGTGACTTAGATCACGTGGTCTTTCCTGCCTGACTTGCCTGCCCAGGACTGACTCCATGTGTAGTTGGGGGGGGGTGGCCGGGCTTTTCCTATTCCTCACACCTGACCCTGGAAGGAAGAAGTCTCACTCAATATTGGTATATTCAGAAAAAAAAAAAAAAACATGGATGAGTCGATCAACAATTCAAACGCATCATGTTAGCAAAATACTTAAACACTAAACATCTGTCATATTTGCTTTATCTCCCTCATATACATACACGCGAATCAATAAATACGTATTTATTTATTTTTTTGGCTGCACTATCTCTTTCTTGTTTTTGTTTTTTTTTTTTTAAATAATCTCTACCTCCAATGTGGGGCTTGAACTCGTGATTCCAAAATCAAGAGTCACAGCCTCTACTGACTGAGCCTTGGCTGCACTATTTCAACATAAATTACAGAAATCTTACCCCTAAATACGTCACAATTTTTTTTAAGTAGGCTCCACACCCAACGTGGGGCTTGAACCCTGAGATCAAGAGTCTCATCTCTACCAACAAAGCCAGCCAGGCGCCCCATCCTCTAAATACGTTAGCATGCATCTCCTTGGAATAAAGACATTCTTCTACAGAACTACACCACCATTATCACATGATTCCCTAATATCTAACATGCATGTTAAATCCAAATTGTTTTACTTGTCCCCAAAATGTCTTCTATCTAGTTGATGTTTTTTTTTTTTAATTTTTTTTTAATGTTTATTTATTTTTGAGACAGAGAGAGACAGAGCATGAACGGGGGAGGGTCAGAGAGAGAGGGAGACACAGAATCGGAAGCAGGCTCCAGGCTCCAAGCTGTCAGCACAGAGCCCAACGCGGGGCTCGAACTCACGGACCGTGAGATCATGACCTGAGCTGAAGTCAGACGCTCAACCGACTGAGCCACCCAGGCGCCCCTCTAGTTGATGTTTTTGAACCACAATCAAATCGATGTTTCTGTGTTATATTTGCTTTTTGTGTGTTCTTTAGTCTCAACCTGGGGGAGAAAACGAAGCTCCAAACGTTTACATTTTCCAAAACCATTTAACACAATTCATTGTCAAATGAGATATTTTCCTCTAAGTCTGCCTCCACAAACTCCTGGAGAATACTCTAGGAGAAGAACCTACCTGGGGGGCTGAGAAGCAGAAGAACTTCGGTGTGCTCCATAGCCTGCAGGAAGTCACTCAATTCTGTGACCGTACAACCTTTCTCACCCATTAGCTTCAGTAAACATAGGCTTGGGCTTCCTTCAGGCTCCAAGACCTTAAGAGAACACTGCTCCAAGTCCAGACAGCTGCAAACGACAGATTTAATTCAAGTCAACAACTTTCTCCAACGTGATATGCCTGCTATATGTTTGGCATGATTGCAGGTGTTATAGGGAATAAGCTGCAAGTCGCTGAGTAGTGAAAAGTTATTTACATTATGAATGCTACTGTCCTTTCCTCCTCCTTCTGCCTTCATAGGGGATTCCTCTTTATGCTCTCCTCCAGATCAGCTCCCATGACTACTAAATCAGAAGATCAGGGGCACCTGGGTGGCTCAGTCGGTTGAGCGTCCGACTTCGGCTCAGGTCATGATCTCACGATCCGTGGGTTCGAGCCCCGCGTTGGGCTCTGTGCTGACAGCTTGGAGCCTGGAGCCTGCTTCGGATTCTGTGTCTCCCTCTCTCTCTGCCCCTCCCCCGTTCATGCTCTGTCTCTCTCTCTCTCAAAAATAAATAAACATTCAAACAAAATTTAAAAAAAAAATTAAAAAAAAAAGATGAGAGAACTCTTTAAACAGGAAGCGAGAGAAATTAGCTTTGATACTGACGAAAACTTTTACTTTAATTTGGGAACAGGGAATAAAAAGATCAGATGCATTTCTCTACTCTTTCTTGCACTTTTTATAAAGTGTAATATGATCCAAGAAAGAGGCACAGATCTTTGAGACATCTTGAAAAATGGAAAAAACTTAACATATGGTATTTTATGTTAGCAAAGTAGTGTCCTTGTGTGTGTGACCATGCGAATAAAGATACAGAACAATGTACGTTCTGCATGATACCATTTTTATTAATATGTGTTTTTCTTATGTGTAGAGTTAACTTTGAAAAGATGGGCAAGAAACTAGTAGTTGGGATTGTCCTACAGAGGGGAGCCAGTGCAGCAGAGCTCCAAGCTGGACGATTCACTTTTCACTGTAAACCTTTTGTATTGTCGAATTTTTACTATGTGTGCTCATTTTATCAACAATTTTTAAAAGACTATCAGTGCTACTGACATTCAAAGTACAGTACTTCTAAGCACCTAGAAATACCCTATCACAGGAGGAAGACAAACTCTGGTCTAAAGGCCAAACCCACCCAGCCACTTGATTTTGTAAACAGTTTTGTTGGAATACAGTTATGCTCCCTCACACATACCTTTACAAACGTGGATGGCTGCTTTCCTGTTACAACAGCAGACGTGAGTAGTTGGTCTGCAAAGCTGAACACATGTGCTATTTATATTTAGCTCCTTATACAAAAAGTTTGCTGACCTCTACTCTAAAGAATCTTTAGGTCTCGTCCTTTTGTTAAAACTATTTCTTTTTAGTATCACCATTTAACGTACACATACCATTTCTTTTTCAATGTCATTGTATTCAGTAGGTGTATACAAGGTTAGAAAGGTTAAGACCAGACTGTACAAGGCCAGAAATAATGGGACAAGGAGTACGGACTTCAACCGTTTCATAGGAAGGGAAAGCACAAGTATGAAACATGCAAGAGAAGAAAAACAATAAAGTAAAACCAAACAAAAACAACAAAAAAACCCCAATAATCTTCCCAAAGAGACGTGACCGACAACAAAGGCCAACCAAAGCCTTTGGGTCATCTCCACGATAGTCTGTAGAATTCACACTTCACACACCTTCAGAGAAACCTTTCCCTTCCCTACCAGTTTAAATGAAAGTCCAATACCTCTCGCTTCTCTGTGAGGTTTGCCCAGACCACACAAGTCCTCCAAATACACTTTAGACACGGTCTCCTGAGGGTGCTCTTCTCGTATACCAAAGGTTCGCAAACTTGTGTCACGTGGCAGGGAGTAAATATTTTAGGCTTTATGGGCCATACGGTCCACTGCGTGTTCTTCTTCCTTGTCTTTTGCTTTGCAATTTTTCAAATATAAAAACCATTCTTAGCTCATAAACCGGTAGTGGTGCAAACCTGGCTCTCGGGTCATTGTTTGCAGACCCCAATTCTCTACGTCTCAGTTGACACCATTTTGCCTTAAAACCACGAGCTTTTCTTTCATATCCATGTCTTCTGTACCTAATTGGGTCGCCAAACTGCTTGAAAACAGAAACCCTGTATTTTTAACCCTCGATACCTAAAATCTGTCGTGCCCGTATTAGTCACTCATAACTGAATGATTACTGAGTGAATTTGAATCGTAACTAAAAAGGCTGGAAGCTAGAGAGATGGAAGGGGTAACAGTATTAAAGCTGTGGCAGGTGCAAGGTCCGCAAGTTTTCATATGACTTGGAATAACCTTATTCCATATTCGTTTTGATCACTTTTATTAAAAGGTCACCAGAGCATTTGTATAATGGTCACTCAAGATTTATAATTCTGTAGTGAAGGTGGTAATCTCACAAATTTAGAAAAAAAAAATGTATCCAACCAAAATAGTTTCACTGGCAGTATCATCCACCTCATACGATTGTTAGAATTAGATAATCCATGCCCCAAGTGCTTAGTGTGTGGCAAATAATAACACAATAGAAGTGAGCTTTTCTTATGCAATAAAAATATGGGGATATTAAAAGAATATCAATTTCCTAATCATGCTAATTTCTGAAACTGTTTTAGCTTTTCCTTAAAAATGTTTTCGAGGGGTGCCTGGGTGGCTCAGTCAGTTGTTTGACTTTGGCTTAGGTCATGGTCTCACGGTTTGTGAGTTTGAGGCCACGTCAGGCTCTGTGCTCACAGCTCAGAGCCTGGAGCCTGTTTCGGATTCTGTGTCTCCCTCTCTCTGACCCTCCCCCATTCATGCTCTGTCTCTCTCTGTCTCAAAAATAAATAAACATTAAGAGAAATAAAAAAAAAAATGTTTTTGAGTAGTTCCTAGTTTGGTAACCTGATCATGTCCTTCAAGGCCTCCTGTCTCTATACTCACCATTCTTTTCCAAGTGTCTCCGTTAAATGAATATATTCAATACTCAATTTTTGTTAAATGTGACTCATCATAATATAGGTTAACTGTTCCCAAATTCTGGACCGTAGACCAGTGGCAGCACAATCTGAAGTCCATGGTAAAATGATAAAAATAAGGACGCTAAGGGGCACCTGGGTGGCTCAGTCGGTTAAGCGGCTGACTTCGTGCGGTCCGTGAGTTCGAGCCCCGTGTCAGGCTCTGTGCTGACAGCTCGGAGCCTGGAGCCTGTTTTGGATTCTGTGTCTCCCTCTCTCTGACCCTCCCCCGTTCATGCTCTGTCTTGCTCTGTCTCAAAAATAAATAAACGTTAAAAAAAAATTTAAAAAAAAATTAAAAGAAAAAAAGGACGCTAAGACTGTCTTTTTGTCTTTAAGATGGTCTGTCCTATTTTTCAGTGTTCAAGTGTCTTTTCTTTTATGGAAGAATGGTGACTATAACAATAGAAACAACAGAAGCTGCAGATACCCACTGGTCCTCCATTTTATAAAATTTTCTTTTGTTAGTCCCTGTAATGTCCAAGTTGAGGAACCAGTATTAGAGATAGCTTAAGGATCACCAATTTTTTTTGAGATAATTAGAATATGAGATTTATAAAAACAAGGACGCTGCAAGCTAAATATAAATTTTTTTTTTTATGATTCAGAGAGGTTATCAGAATCTGGTATATCTCACCAAATGTAACCAAGTGATGCTTTAATATTTATGCTGATATAGAAAAAAATGAGAAAGTTTGACTTCTTTCTTCCAAATGAAGAAAGGTAAAACTGAAGTAGACAAAAATTTCCAATACAAGAGGCACAGGAGAAAAACAAGATTCTGTATCTCCTTTCCTTTTTTACTGATTTTCCGCATGGGCACTGGCTTTCAGCAGAGAGGATGCTTATACATATCCAGCCTTTATGTCTTTCCTTTTTTAGTTACATTCCCGTAAAGACTGTGCTTTGTAGTGGTTTCTGCTAACCCTAATTTGGAATTTCTCATTTAAGTTAAAAGACTATTACTGAAACAAATGGGCTGTTTTTAGGGGCGCCTGGGTGGTTCAGTCAGTTAAGCGTGGTGACTCTTGATTTCAGCTCAGTTCATTTCACAGTTCGTGAGTTCAAGCCCCATGTTAGGCTCTGCATCGACAGCGGGCTCTCACTCTCCCTTGCAAAATAAATAAATATTTTTTTAAAAAAGACCATTACTGAAACAAATGGGTTTTGCTTTTTTTTTTAATTTTGAAAAAAAATTTTTTTTAACATTTATTTATTTTTGAGACAGAGAGAGACAGAGCATGAACGGGGAAGGGGCAGAGAGAGAGGGAGACACAGAATCGGAAGCAGGCTCCAGGCTCTGAGCCGTCAGCCCAGAGCCTGACGCGGGGCTCGAACTCACGGACCACGAGATCGTGACCTGAGCTGAAGTCGGACGCTCAACCGACTGAGCCACCCAGGCGCCCCGGGTTTTGCTTTTAAAAATATTTATATTTACCTTCACTTCAAAAAATATATAGTCAAACAAAACACATTTTACATCCCTTAGGGTACGAACCGTGCATTGCTTTTATGTTCTTTTGCTTCTCTTCTTGGAACATTTACTGTTTGGAATCTTTATTCATTAATTCAACAACTACTTATTAATCACCTAAAATAGGCCAACCATTTTTCCTAGGTATTGAGGATATGGTAGCAAACAAAATTCCCTTAACGTCTTGGGTTTTTCTACAGGAGGAGATATATATGTATACCCGCAGAGGCAGACAAACGGTGTGTGTGTGTGTGTGTGTGTGTGTGTGTGTGTGTGTCCATCCAAAGATCATAGGTGCTCTGGAGAAAAACAAAGCAAAGCAGATGCACAGGGTAATTTTAAATAACGTGATCAGAGAAGACCTCACTGAAGGAGGTAACTCGTAAGCAAACACGTGAAGAGGTAAAGAGCAAGTCATACATTTCACCCGTGGAGACCATCTCATGCTGAGTAAAGAGCAAGTGCAAAGATCCTACTGTGTTCAAGCAAAAAGCAAGAAAGCAGGTGCACCGACAGTGGAGAAAGGGAGGAAGATAACAAGGTCTAAGAGCTAACTGGTAAACAAATGGTGTTTTTACACTGAACCAGAAAAGCAATGGAAGGGTTTTGAGCAGAGGAAGGGTAAGACCAGACCGAATGTCTTAAAAGAATAATTCTTACTGCTATGCTGAGAATCACCCGGGGGTGGGGGCAGAGTGGAAGTTAGGCAGCTATCGGAATGAACTGGCGGAGAGATGACGGTGGCTTGGCCCAGTGCCGGAGCCGCGGAGGCTGGATTCTAGATGCACACTGAAGGTGCACTGGCTGAGGGCTGCTGCTAAAATGGACGTGGTGTGAAAGTGGAGTCAAGAATAACCGTGACGTGGGGTGCCTGGGTGGCTCCGTCGGTTGAGCTGACTTCGGCTCAGGTCATGATCTCACGGTCTGTGGGTTCAAGCCCTGCATTGGACTCTGTGCTGACAGCTCAGAGCCTGGAGCCTGCTTCAGATTCTGTGTCTCCTTCTCTCTCTGCCCCTCCCCTACATATGCTCTCTCTCGCTCTTAAAAATAGACATCTAAAAACAAAACAAAAAAATAACTGTGAAGTATGAGGCATGAGTAACGGGAGGGCTGTGGCTGCCATTTACTGAGATGAAGAAACCTGCGCAAGAGAGAGTTTTGCTGGGGAAGACACGCTGAGTTTTGGACATCTTACGTTTCAGATAAGATATCTGTTAGTCATTCAAGAGGAGATGGAAAATAGGCACCTACACGTAGGAATCCGGGGGGTTCAAAGCAAAGACATGGACTGAAGATATGAACGAAGAGTCATCCACCTAAATCTGTATCGTCACGAGACTTAAGGACAAACCAAGAAGGGGATTAGGTGAAGACGTGTAGGTAAAGAGATACGAAGCCTGACTCCTAAAGCACTCCGAATTTCAGACACCGAAGAGACAGGCCGAAGAGACAGAAACGGGAGGAGATCTCTGGTTTCGGCTTCTCACACGTGTTCTCAGGCCTCTCGTGAACTGAGTGAGGACAGAGGTCTGGGGCTAAGGAGCGCCTTCTGTGTTGGTTTTCCTTGGTCCCCGTCCCACCGCCCCCGTCCTAAGCTCCCTCCTGCACAGCACGCGGGCAGCGTTGGAGCCTCCTGGGAGCTGTGTCACCTCTGGCGCCTCGATGTTCCAGGCCACCACAGAATTTATGTACCCTGGGCTAGACACTCAGAACCTGCACCTGTCTCCGCTGACAGCAAAGGCTGTCCAGTATCAGGTGGGTTTGGAAGGGAATTAGGGCCGGGTTTGTGTTTAGGGGATTCCCATACGCACACGGCTGTGGGGAACTGAATTATAGGCCAAGATTGATTCTGGGTCACCCACAATCAAATGAAAACACTTACAATGATTCCTGATCCCTGATGGACAGTTCAGAATGCACTCTTGTGGTTTACTTATTAAATTCTCATCTGGTTTGAGGAGACACGTATAGAGTGAGAAAAAAGTGAAAACAAACAACAGGCGGCCTTTGAAGATTCTAGGGAAAGGCCCACATCCTCACGGGAACTGTTAGCCACTTGCACCCTCACGCTTCAATTCCTCCCTCTGACACTGGAGGAAAATACCTCAGGGACTTTGTGCAATCGAGGTGCTCTTAAATCAACAGTATGAAATTACTCTGAAATAACTTGTCTTACACAGAGTAAACATTACCAGCTTACCTGGCCCCCTCCTCTGCCCCTCTCCAGCCCCCGAAGCTCCCAGTGCTAACTTTCTGTTATGTCAATGTGGTTCCAATTTTAGTAGGTATATGACGTTAATGTTCCCCAGTTTTCTTTCTTTCTTTTTTTTAATATTCATTTATTTTTGATAGAGCATGAGCAGGGAAGGGGCAGAGAGAGAGGGGGGCAGAGAATCTGAAGCGGGCCCTGCGCTGACATCAGCCAGCCTGGGGCAGGGCTCGAGCTCACGAGCTGTGATATCATGACCTGAGCGGCAGTCGGATGCTTACCCAACTGAGCCACCCGGGGGGCCCCAATGTTCCCCAGTTTTCTAACCTGCAGGGCCGCCCCCACTTCCGACCACCACTCACCTACTCTGAGCTAATCTTTACCCTCCAGGAAGGCTGGTGAAACCCCACCAATTTCGTTTCAGACTTCGCACCCCAGAACCGTCAGATTCCACGAACGCACGCCCTTTGTTGCTTGTCACATCTTGTGAGGCTACGGCCCTTCTGTCTACACCACCCTCACCAGAGACGTGGCCTCAAACTTTCCTGTTACTTTGTCAAGCAAACCACTATGGAGTCATCAGCAAAGCAAAACCTGACTGAAGGCTTGGGGGGGTACACTGGGCACCTGAAGTCGGGCATCCACACTTCCTCGGTGGTGGCAGGGCCTTCTTCCTTTCTTTTCTTTCCTCCACTGCCAAATTAGGAGTCCTCACTCCCAGGTCCTCAGGAAAACCCAGAGCCTTCCCTAACGAGAGTACTAATCACAAACTAACCAATCACAGATCTGATGATCTGACCCCCAAGGAAGACAACTTTTTGCATTGTTAAGTCTAGAAATTCAGAAATCTATGGACCTAGCAAAACAGTATTTTGGATTTTCTTTGCACAGTCCCCTCTCCCTAAAAGAAGCATGTTTGCTTTCTCCCTAGAACAGAAAAAAAATTGTGCCCTCTGTCTCAATTTTGCAAGTTGACCACTTTTTTTTTTTAATTTTCAATGTTTATTTTTGAGAGAGAGAGAGAAAGAGAGAGGGAGAATGAGCAGGGGAGGGGCAGAGAGAGAGAGAGGGAGACACAGAACCCGAAGCAGGCTCCAGGCACTGAACTTTCAACACAGAGCCTGATGCGGGGCTCAAACTCGTGAACTGCGAGATCGTGACCTGACCTGAAGCTGGACGCTTAACTGACTGAGCCACCAGGCGCCCCACAAGTTTACCACTTCTTAATTCCAACCTCACAACATTACTCCACTCTGTGGCCAAAGAATCCTAAACCCTCATGACTCTGGTTTAACCCCAAACTCTGAAACTCGAGGTTGTTGTGAGAGTTAAAGTAGATAATGTATGTAAATACTTCGTGCATTGGTACACACTAAGTGATCAATAAATGATAAAAGCCCACTGTTATTATTATCCACACCCAACACAGCACTTAACGTGTTATTTGTGAATGTCCCAGAGTAACAGTCCACTGCTATAGAAGTCTTTGTGAATAGGAACTAAATATTTGCCATCTTTTTATCTTCTGGAACTTCCAGCAAATAATAGGCACTCGATAAGCATAATTCTGAATGAATGATTTCCCTCTGAATTCAAAAGCATTTGTCGTGTCTAAGATAGGTTCTATGCATAACACAGAATCTTAAGTGATGCCTCCTGTTCTCAAGGAGTTCATAAGAAATTGTGCAAATAACCATACCAGACAAAGTTTAGTTATATGAGAAGGTAAAAACAAAACAAAACAAAACAAAACAAAACTTCTAAGGGGTTCAAAGGCAGACCAAAATCCTAACGAAGGTAGAGAGGGGTGGTTTTAAGTATGGTCTGGGCATCCCTAGTGTAGTTCCTAGTGCAGTCACAGGGTCCACAGGATCAAAACGGTTTTTCGCAGTGACACTAAGATGAGACTTAGCATTTTCGCTCACTCTCTGAGAAAATGTACATTGGAGTACCCGGTGTAACGTGACCTGCAACAGTGCAACAGACCCAATGCAGAAGCACAGAAAAGCCAGTTCTCTGCAGTTAAGGCACAGATCTTCAAAATGTAAAACAATGCCACTTTTCTAATTTTTTTTTTTTTTGGTTTTGAAAACTCTGTTTTTTCACAAAAACATGTAATTTAAAAAAATGCTTATTTATTAATTTTGGAGAGAGACAGAGAGACAGAGGAAGAGAGAGAGAGAGAAGTCCAAGCAGGCTCTGCACTATCAGCACAGTGCCCAAAGGGGCGGGGGTGGGGGGCTCGATCCCAGGTGAGATCACGACCTGAGCCGATATTAAGAGCCACCCAGGCGCCCCCAGAAACATGTAATTTCTGCTAACATGTAGAATGGGCTATCCTTTTCAAATAAGTTCAAATATTTTTAACGTTTCTTACTTTTACTTTTTGATATGGTAAATATCAGTGCACAGTACATGTATATAATGGATAGAACCCACATTAAAAACTCCCTGGGGTCCTCAATCATTCTTGAGAGTGCAAAGAAGTCCTGAGACCAAGAGTTCGCAGTTTCAAGCCTGGTGAGAGGAAAATAGTTTTACTTCTAGCTCAGTGTTCACGGCGAAGTGAAGAAGAGAACCCGGTTAAGTTGGTTTGGAGGAAGGTGGGGAGTTTAGTTTCAGTCTTTCCCACCATCATTCTCTCCCTATTATAAAAACTTCCAAACCCTGCACCCGAGCCCTTCGCTCTCATTATCTCTTGACCTGCACTTCTCCTTCCTAACCTTCCTTAGGTCTTCCAGGTCTGTGCCCATGTCCCGTTCTTTTGTCTGTTAAGTCCTCTGGAATGACTGCCCTATCCTAGTGGTTTCCAGACAGATTTCCTCCTCTCCACCCCCCCCCCCCCCCGCCCGGGTCGATCTCCACTTCTCCCTTTCAGCTCAAGGGGAGGAGGGTCCAACCTCCAGTCTCTGGCATTCCCACGACTTTCCCGACCGAGAGATCTCCCCTCTGCGCCCCTTCCACGCGGGCGACCCCTGCCGCACCCCAGCGCCCGGAGCGGCGGTCCCCACCCCCCCAACTCGCGTGCCCGCTCGCTCCCCCGCGCGCCCCCGGCCCCAGCCCGCCGCGCGTGACCCCGCCCCTGCCCCCACGCCCCCCGCGCCCTCGTCCCTCACCTGAGCCGGAGGCGCCCCCGACTCCCCGCCACCTCGGCCAGCCTCCTCCAGCCCCGGCCCTCGGGCGCTCGGTCCAGGCTCCCGCTGAGCCTCCGCAGCAGCGGCTCCGGAAGACGGTTGAGGGTCGCGCTCGGAGCGGGGAGCGGCGGACCCGAGGGCGCGGCCGGAGGCGGCTGCGAGGCCGGGGGCGGCGGGGCCTGCAGCAGCTCCCCGCACAGCGACGCGTCCCGCGCCGACGACCCCGCGACGGCCGCGGCTCCCGCCGGCCGCATCGCGGGCCTGGGCTCCAGCGCACCTTCCGCTCGCTCCCTCGCCGGCCCCGGCGCCGCGGAGGCAGGGGCGGAAGGACAAATCGGGCGACGACGCACCGCGCTCAGAGGAGGAAGCTCTGCTCCCCGCCCGGCCGAGACAGGTTTGCCTCGGGGAGCCGGGCCGGCGGGGCGCGCCGGCCGTGCCGAGGGGGCGGGGCTTCGGGCGGGGCCGCCCCCTTGCGCGCGTACGCGCGCCCGCGCGTCTCCTTTGCCCTGGCCGCCGCCGCCCGCTCGCGGCGGCGCGCGCACCGAGGCCGGAGAGGTGGAGTCGGGGCTGAGCCGGGAGGGTCGGGTGGTTGCAGCCGGGGGAGGAAGCGGTGGAGGAGCTACGCTCGGGCGGCTGCGCTCCGGCGAGGAAGCGTGCTACGTCGGGGCTTCCCGAGACCGTGGGAGGAGGATTGCCTCACGCCGGAGAGGGAAGCACGCGGCTCTCCATCGCCGGCCGCCCCCTCCCCCCACCCCCGGTCGCGCCCAGCTGACTCGGTGACTTGCGTTGTGTCGGCGCTACCGGCACCCGCGCTTGGCGACCTCGTTTTAGGCTTTGATGTGTACGGCGTGGCTAAGGGCAGTGGTTCCTAGACGTCCAGATACCTAAAGGAAATTTGCTCGAAATCTGTGCCCAGACTTTTTTTTTGTAAACTGGGCTGCAGATCTTGGAGATGATTGTTTTTAGCAGGAATTGCCTGGTTTCCTCCGAGTCGGACTGCCACCCACAGACAACTACGGGATAGTTTGGGGCAAAAGCAGGCAAACTATTTATGAAACCCGCCAGGTACACAAGGCTTCCTGGCCCGATTTCTGGTGCCATTAATGTTTTCATCACACAGGACACCAGGATGTTTTATAGCAATTTGGGCACCCAAATTCTCCCTTTCTTCTGGCTACGTAGTTGTTCCATACAGTCTCCATCACATTTGAGCACAAGCAGTCACTATACTTTTTCATCCAGTGTAAACTCGGAGTTCAGAATGCAGTATAATGGCTAAGTGCACGACCTTTTTAGATCCAGAAAGATCTGCTCGATTCTAGTTTTTATGACCGTGAACAAGTTACTTAATTCTCTGCGTCATCTTAATAATTCTCTGCCTCATCTGTTAAAATGGGACTGAAAATGTCGTGGTATATGTGGAGTTGTTACCAGAGTCAAGGAGTTGATTATGTAAAGCACTTAACTCGGCTTGTCACAGAGGAGATCATAAATGCTAGCTATTATCCTTACAAATGCAAAAGCTTGTACCCTGAACGCGCCCGATCTCGTCTGATCTCGGAAGCTAAGCAGGGTCGGGCCTGGTTAGTACTTGGATGGGAGACAAATGCAAAAGCTTGTTTCACATTCAGTTTGACTTGGTCAGTCCTTCCCAATCACTTGTAGTGCTGTCCTGTTTTGTTTTTAGACACTGAACGTGTATCTTATGAGCGTCTATTAGCTGCATGTGCCAATTAGGGAAATCAAGTCTTTGAGGTTTTATCTGTCTAGCCTTTATTAGTTGAGACTCAGCAGACTTCTTGCTTCTAAGTCTGCTGTGTGCAACATGCGGCTTATGCAGCTTCTCATAGGTGCGGAGGGGTGAAATGCACATCTATCTTATTTACGCAGTGAGACGACTCCCCAGTTTGGTCAGGTGCTTCTTCATCCAATACAGCTCAGCTGGGTTCTGACCGGTGTCAGTCCCTCCCGTCTCTTCCTCAGCTTCCCGTCTCCCGCCAGGAGGACTGCCTACCTCATGTCACTCCAGACTGGGTCCTGTTTTACACGTGGAAACTTTTTTTTCTTAAAGTAGGCCTCACCCCCAATGTGGGGCTTGAACTCTTGATCCTGAGATCAGGAATTGTGTGCTGTATGGACTGAGCCAGCCAGGGGGCCTCCTGCCTTGCAGTTCTATAACCTATGCAGTCATTCCAGCCGCCACCCTTCAGCCTCTACTTTGAACTGACGTTACATTTTACGATTGGTCTTTTTCTCCTCCCGATCAAACATTAATATTTTTATTATGTAATTTCACTCCCTGGGGTTCTCTTAAGGAGCATAGTGGTCTAACAGGAAAAACAGAGCCTTTAGAATTAACCCCGAATTTTTTTTTTAACGTTTATTTATTTTTGAGACAGAGACAGAGCATGAACGGGGGAGGGTCAGAGAGAGAGGGAGACACAGAATCTGAAGCAGGCCCCAGACTGTCAGCACAGAGCCCGACGCGGGGCTCGAACTCACAGACCGCGAGAGCATGACCTGAGCCGAAGTCAGACGCTCAACTGACTGAGCCACCCAGGTGCCCCAGAATTAACCCCGAATTTGAATCTTGATGCTGCCACTTGGTGACGTGACTTTAGGCAAGTTCCTTAACCTTTCAGCTTCAATTTCTACACCTGTAAGGAGCGGCAGATAATAGCACCTGCTTCAAATGATGTTACGAGAATTAAATTAGAGATGCTGATATATACATACAAGGAGTGTCTGGGAGAAGTAGATGCAGGGTGTATCAGTACTCTCAAAATTGCCACATTAATTTTGGGAACAAAATAACAAAGAGCAATTTAGCTTCTTTTCCTAGACCAGCCATCACAATCTTACACAGGTAAGAGAAAAATTGAGAGTGGAGATCTGGCTTTTAAACGCACCTTAAAAGTTCATGCACATCTTCAGAGGATCTACTTAGGAGTTCTTCCTCATTTGTTGAAAGTGACGTACATCTTTGTGAATCCAGACAATCTGCAAGAAACTTGTGGTTTCTTTCTATGGAAATTCATTGATGTAATCTTGCAAATACAAATCTGGAAACTGACTCATAGATTTCCTTTCCTTTACACAATTTGAGTCTAGATGGTACTTTAAAAAAATGCCGGAACAACACGTTATTTCGTATCTGGACAGGTTTTCAAGGGCCCAGGGTGGGAGAAGCCCTGCAGGTGTTGGGATCGGTATACAGCAGAGGGGAAGGAAACAGGAGTCTTGTGACTTAAATGGCATCCCTTCTCTTTCGCCCTTATTCCATACCAGCAACCCTCATGACCTCTGACTCAGCTCTGTGTTGAGCCCACCCGGTGCACCGTCAGACCTAAGGCTCTCTACATCCACCGCAGACCCTTCTTGTTGCCATCTCCCAAAGGGTTAGGGGAATTTTCCCGTTCTGATGTCAACTTTGAAATAGTGACTAGGTGTTGTAATAGTATTCCATACCTTTCCATCATGATGAATCATCCACGGTAAAGACAACATTTACTTGTCTGAATTGATTGATTGATTGTTTGATTCATCCATTCGTTCAATCATTAACGAATATTTACTGGATGCCTACCTTGTGCCAGGCTCTGTGCCAAATACTGTTAAAGGGTAGTATTTATTAAGGCTTGTTTTTGGGGGGAGGGGAAGGGGGCAGTTTCAGATTCACAGCAAAACTGAGGGGAAGGAAAAGAGATTTCCCACATGCGCTCTGCTCCCACACATGCACAACCTCCCCCCTTGTCATCATCCTGCAGCAGAGTGGTACATTTGTTACAACTGACGGACCTTCACTGACACATAATCACCCTTAGTCCATAGTTTAAATCAGAGTTCGCTCTTGGTGTGGTACATTCTGTGGGCTTAGACAAACGTATAATAACATGTATCCGCCATTATGGTGTCATACAGAGTGTTCTCACTGCCCTAAAAATCCTCTGTGCCCCATTCATTCATCCCGCTGCTCTTGAACTCCGATGAGTTCAGCTATCAACAGATAGTTTAGCAGTGCTTTATGAATACAACATATCATGCTGATATCACCACCTTTCCTTTCTATTCGAGAAAACGTATCTGAGCACTGGTATTATGATAGAAATAATTTCACGTGTCATAATAGATGTGGCATTGTGATATGAAAAGTCTTGAAGCAGTTCTAATTCATGACCTTCAAAGCAATCATTCAGAAACTCTTGTATTCAAATGGTCATTACCAACAAATTATGGGGGACGCAGTTCAGCTGAAGGTGGGAACAGCAGTTGAGGTGCTAGGTCTCATGGCCATGAGACTGTCGGGGTTAGGGTTTTCAAAAAGAGTACCATTAATCCACCCAATAGTCTTTTGACTTTGTGACAAAAACAACTGCATGGGGCTACAATGCAATTTATGAAGGAAGCCATTCAATAATATTTACCAACTGCCAATCCGTACTCTCCTAGGATGTGGGAGGAACACTGGTGTTTCTCATCTTTGGCTATACTTAAGAATCACACGAGGGCATGGCAGTTCATCAAAAAGCATAAACCTACACTAAAATTGGGCCAATACAGAGAAAATGAACATGGCCCCTGAGCAAGGATTGCCGCAGATTTGTGAAGCGTTTTGCATTTTTCTTTTGCATCTGTGTGAGATGATGGATGTTGACTAAACTGCTTGTGCTAATCATTCGATATATGTCAGATCATCATGCTGTACACCCTAAACTTCTACAGTGCTGTGCATCAATTATATCAAAATGAAATCGGAAGAAAGTTAGACCTACCATTACCTCATGATCCAGCACACCCACTTCTGGGTCTCTAGCCAAAAGAATGGGAAGCAGGACTCAAACAGATTCATAGGCTCATTATTCACAGTGGCCAAGAGACGGACAGTCCAAATGTCCATTAACAAATGCGTTGATAAACAAAATGTGGTATATACAGGCAGTACAATATTATTCAGCCTTGAAAAGGTAGGAAATTCTGACACACGTTACAACACGGATGAAGTTAGAAAGCATGACGCGTAAGCGAAATAAACCAGTCACAAAAGGATAAATACTGCATGATTCTAACTATACGAGGTACCTAAAAGAGACAAATTCACAGAGACAGAGGGTAGAATAGAGGTTACTAGGGCTTGCGGGGGAGAAGGGAATGGGGAGTCATTGATGGATACACTTTTTTGTTTGGGGCAATGAGAAAGTTCTGGAAATAGACCATGACAACAGTTGCGCAACATTGTCAAAGGACTTAATGCCGCTGAGTTGTATGCTTAAAAAATGGCGAAAATAGTAAATCTTACGTTGTACATGGTTTACTACGTACACACAAAAAGAGTCACCCGAGGAACCTTAGAGACATGCTGACACCCGGCTATAGTCCTCAGAGACTCTAATTTTAATTGGTCTCAGGTGGGGCAGCAGTAGGTTTTCATATCCCTCAAGTTATTTTAATGTACACTCAGGCTTAAGAAGGGAGGCTTAATCTCCAGGGCAGTGAGGCTCAGCCTTGACTACACATTAGAACTATTTGGGGAGTTTTACAGTACTCTGATGTCTGGGTGTTAACACCCAGGATTCTTATTTAATTGGCCTGGGGATGCTGCCTGGTCCCTGAGATTCTTTCTGAATTCTGCCTCTGATTCTAATATGCAAGCTAAGGTGAGAATCTTTGCTCTGGGCACACCCCACAACCTCTGCCTTTCGTTCCACCTTTAGAGAACAAGTATTTCTGTATGTCAGTGATGCAATCAAGGGCATAGTGCAAGATGGACTTCTGATGACAGACAAGGGGCCAAAGGCCACTTGGATTCCTTCTCTCTACTTCCACAGAGTCAGAATATTAAAAGTGGGAGAAGCAAAGACCAGTAGAGGGCCCAGGAGAAAGGGGTCCATCCAGTAGGCTCACTCTTACAAGAGAAAGGCTCTTTATTCTTCCTGTAGGCGTCTGGCTCCTACCATGGACAGTGCTCCCTGCCCTGTCCCCAGTCCCCCTTTGAGTTCCCCTTCCTCCCCAGGAGGGGCTCAGAGCTGACCTGCTCAGCCAGGGTCCCAAAGAACCAGGGCCGTTGAGAGTACCTCAATCAAGAGACCGTACTGCTAGTGCAGGAAAAATTGGCCAGCTTACGTTAAAAGAACATCGAGATGGTAGGCACACACTATCCTCTGAGTGATCCTGACTTAACCCTCGGCCAATCTTTTGTCACTTTTCTCTTCCTTACTATTTGTATTTCTGTTCTATACAAATGCTGGCTCACTCTGCTTATTAGGTCCTGTTGTATCCTGCTATTTTGTTTGCGAATGCCTGACTCCGACCCTTGGTCCTTGGAACCAAGGCCAACTAGACCGGGGGGGGGCGGGGAGATGGGGATTTAGTCATGAAGCTGAAAGGCAATGTGGGATGAGGGTGGCATCTAAAGACAGGAAGTACGGAGAGAGCAGACGGGGCCAATCTGCTCTAGGCCTCACTGCAAAGTAGTGGTTCCCTATTAGTCTGTGTCATTTCATCAACATAGAATCCCGCCATAAGGATTTTGGTGTCCCTCACTCGGTGGTAAGTGCCTTTAATGTCCCATGTATAACATTCCCCTCTTCCATTTATGTGGCCCTTGGGAACCAACCAGACATTGATTGGCAAGGGGACCTGGAGTTTCAGATCCTGGCTATCCCTTCAGACACAGCTGTCAAGGGAAACAAAATATAAAACAGAATCTGTGTTTCCTAGGAACTTACGGTCTTGTTGGAGACATAAAGTATATAAACACGAGAAAGTAGCAAGGCAAAGTTTTTGTTTCTGAGAGAGGGAGAGAGAGAGAGAGCGAGCGAGGATGAGTGGGGGAGAGGGGCAGAGAGAGAAAAGGAGAAAGAGAATCCCAAGCAAGCTCCAGGCTCAGTGCAGAGCCCAATGCAGGGCTTGTTCCCATGACCCTGGGATCATGACCTGAGCTGAAGTCAAGTGTTGGAGGCTCAACTGACTGAGCCACCCAGGTGTCCTCAAAGAAAGGTTTTGGATCTTAGGATTTCTGTATTGTCAGCGTATTACAGCTAAATAGTTTTCCAGGGACTTATCAAAGACCTAGAGATGGGCCAGGAAGAAAGAGAAATAAACTAGGATTAGGAATGGTGGGCCCAGAGAGTTAAATGAATCTGAGCAATGGAGGCATGATTATTTCCTGGATACCAATGGTATAATTGATACATTTTAAAAAATGTGGCAGCCACGACCACACCTACCTAGTTAATGACATTAACCCCTGCATGTGAACCCACTTAGGTAGAAAGGAGGTTAACTGCATTTGCCTCCAGAGGTGACCTGTTCTGTCTTCTGGGGTGACTGATGGAGGACCTTAGCAGACTTTCCCAAAGATGAGTGATGGATTCAAAGTTCCTGATGGCTTTGAGTTTGGGAATTCCTTGGGATAGTATCCTGAACACATATTTGGTGGGTCGGACTGGGGGAGGGGACTAGACACTAAGTCCCCTTCCATCCTGAGGTTTTGAGTAGAAAGGCACTAGGTCCCAGAGGGAGGAGAACATGTGATCAGAGACCAGCCAGGGAGGGTAACTGCAGCTGCTCCAGGATCAAGTTAAGCCAATTAACATGTAAATGCAATTCATTAGTGTGAGGCAGAGGGGCAAGGTTTAAATGACTGACAGATCAAGTTGTACCATATTTGTTATTTGCTAAAATTAGATTTTGGGAACAAGCATGGCTATTTCAGCTGAATGGACATAGTATTAAATTAAAATGCGAGTAATATTTATTTGTTAGAGGAAAGGTGAGAAGAAGTACCTGTTTAGTTGACCAATAGCTTAAATCACATTTAAGGCCTTTAAAACATTGGTTACATGCTAAGCCTTGTATGCTCATTATTCATTTGTTCTGTAAAGCCTTGTCGGTGAAAACTTTTCTTTGAAACATTTTTGTAGGAGGCTAGTTGGCACTATGAATAATTCACAGTGAATTATGAATATGGATATGAATAAGGGCATTTATTTAAAATACTCTATAATTTAAATTTTTTGTCAGTGACCGTAATGAATTTTATTTCGTGGGGTTTTGCTGTATATGGAGCAGAGCTCTTAAGCTCCTGGAAATTTTGTAAAGTTTGTTTATTTATTTATTTATTTATTTATTTATTTATTTATTTATTTATTTATTTTAAGAGAGACAGAGACAGCACGGCTTGGGGAGGGGCAGAGAGAGAGGGAGAGAAAGGGAATCCCAACCTGGTTCCACGCTGCCAGCATAGCGCTAGACGCGGGGCTCGAACTCATGAAATCGGAAGATCATCACCTGAGCCGAAACCAAGAGTCGGCCGCTTAACTGACTGAGCCACCCAGGCTCCCCTCTCCTGGAAATTTTTATGATATCTTAATATAGGTAATCAATGGTTATTTCGTGCTAATGAGAATAGCTTCACGCAAGTACACACGTAGTCTCCCGCTTAACGCTGTACGCGTGGAATGTCAGCGCTAAAGAGAACTTTGGGTGACCTAGCCCAACACCTTCAGTTTCAGAGGAGAGCCCTGTGGCCTAGAGAGGTTTCCTGCCCCTCTTGAACCTCTACATAGTAGCTCTCGGTCTGTGGTCCTTGGACCAACAGCGTCGGTTTTTTAGAAATGCAAATTCTCAGGCCCCACTCCAAACCTACAGACTAGAAACTCTGGGATGGGACCAACAATGTGCAGTTTAACAGCCTCCCAGGTGATTCCGATCCAACGGAGTCTTTAAGAACTACTCCCCCACACCTTGGCTTTAAAATATCTTGGGGCAATAACTTCCCTTAGATCACTCTCAGCCACACAGAGAATTACTTCCTGTTTTATGTCTAAATTTATCTCCCTAAAGCTTTGAAGGGCGTGTCACACAGTCTTCACAACGTAGAGACACTTCTCTTACGTTCTTTTATGGGTAACAGTGCAGGATGGGTCTCAGCAGAAGGGGAAGCGAGCCAGCCGAGAGACGAGATGAAGGCAGCTGGCCGTGGGCACGGTGTGGGGGAACGAGGACTGATCTTCCCTCCGTCCTCATTCCCGTTAATTTGATAATTAGGTAATCCAAGAGCCACTCCAGAGAGGAGGAGCACAGCACAGTTTAGTTTGGGGTCTGAGTTTCTAAGACAAATAACACGGAATCGAGGGAGTACGGAGGCGGGGGGCGGAAACTTAGGACATACATAGTAGAGAAGATGGGAGCCTAGAATACCAGCCGACGTTGCTCCAGAAATTGTCTGAGTAAAAACAAGACAGAATCGAGAAGGGTCCAACCCTCTGGGAGTTGAGCGTTGTTGACAAGCTAAAAAAAAAAAAAAAAAAAAAAAAGGCTCCATGTGGACTGGCTGTGATTCATGGCTTGATTCCGCTGCTCCCCACCCACACCTGCCAACTCAGTTAGCAGAGAAATCCAGGGATTCAAGATGCCCAAGAAATGGGGGATTCCTATGCCAAGGGAGTCACATGAGGCCACTGTTTCTGAGGTCTTCGCAATGCTGTCTGGAAGGACTGTGCAGCGGGTGGTCATTGTTCCGTCTGCCTAGAATAGAACTCCTGTCTCAGAAATACTGTTTCTCAATGTGTGGTTCAGTGGGAGCCCCCCAGACTCTTACCAATCTGTTTCTTTAACTCAGTGATTGTCTGGGAAGGCATCTTCCCCAAACTTGGCCAGTCCCTGGAGTTTCTGACCTTCGACCAGATGAAGAGGGTTCCAGGCTGTGTCATGGGGCAATGCTGTGAGGTGTAAATCTGAGCTGTTTGGTGGCCGTGTCCCCAACAGCTGCGTGGAAGCAGGCAGTAATGTGGTGGAAAAAGTGACTGGTACGCTGAGAAGAAAGGATCACTGGCGCCCCAGTCTCTGACTGTGGTCGTGCCTGAGCCCGGCTCACATCTGCCTTTCCTGCAGTTCAGTCGGCTGAGCCAACAAATTCCCTTTTTTGCAGTAGGGGAGGGGGGAAACTGTCTTCTACCCTCCTAGGTTCAGTACTTGGGGCCAGCAAATAACACTGACAAAAGACAAATGAACAGTAGAAAAGGTTTATTTTGCATGCACAGGAGAACCATCAAAGAAAGGAGCTGGTTTATTAAATGGTTAAAGGATTCATATACTGAACTTAGTAGAAGAAAGGGAGGGGGGAGAAAAGGCTTCTTATGGGAAGAACAAATAGGTTTTCTTTTTTTTTTTTAGTATCCCTTTTTTTTTTTTTAAAGTATTTATCTATTTTGAGAAAGAGAGAGAGAGAGAGAGGGAGAGGAGAGTATGTGAGGGAGGAAGGGGCAGGGAGAGAGGGAGAGACAGAGTATCCCAAGCAGGTTCTGAGTTACCAGTGCAGAACCTGTCTTGGGACTCGATCTCACAAACCGTGAGATCGTGACCTGAGCCTAGATCGAGTCTGGTGCTTAGCCGACTAAGCCACCCACCCTTAAGATCCCTTTTGAAATTTACAGTAGAAACATTATGAAAATGGGAGAAAAAGTTAGCGTCAAAAATGGTAAGTAAGTCACTCTTAGAAAAGATTTGTAACTTTGCAAATAGGTTTCTTTAGGAAAGGCAGACGGGTTTTAGGAAACAAGATGAGGAAAAGAAAGTGTGTGATAAAGTGTGTCTGTATAGGTATGAGTGGTCTTTCCATCTTCAGGGTCATAGAACTGTCCTGGAGAAGGGATTTGGAGTAAGTTTAATTCATGTTCTCCCTTCTGGGAGTAGATGGGCCCCGAAGAGGAATTTATGGCATCCTTACTTCCCAGAAGTTCCTGCTTTTAGTCTGATAGGGGAAGTTCTTAGAGCATCTGCCGAGTCTCAAATGTCTTCAGCTTAAAATAATCATTATGCCCAAGTGGCGTATTTTGGTGTGGCGTATTCTTTTTTTTTCTTTTTTTTTTAGTTTATTTATTTGAGAGAGAGATAGAGAGCACAAGCGGGGGAAGGGCAGAGAGAGGGAAACAGAAGACCTAAAGTAGGCTCCAAGCTGACAGCAGAGGGCCTGATGTGGAGCTCGAACTCATGAACCATGAGTTCATGACCTGGGCCGAAGTCAGATGCGTAACCAACTGAGCCACCCAGGCGCCCCTTAACTTCATTTGTTAAAGAGCAGTTTTAGGTTTACAACAAAACAGAGGCAGATACAGAGATTTCCTGCATACCCCTTGTCCCCACACCTATATCGCTTCCCCATTATCAACATCACTCACCAGAATGATGCATTTGTTAGAACTGATGAATCTACTGTGTTGTATCATAAGCACCCAAAGTGCATAGTTTAGGGGTGCTTGAGTGGCTCAGTCGGTTGAGCGTCCTACTCTTGATTTCAGCTCAGATCAGGTCATGATCTCATGGTTGGTGAGATCGAGCCCTGCCTCAGGCTCTGAGCTGGCAGCAAGGAGCCTGCTTGGGATTCTCTTTCTAACTCTCTCTCTTTCCCTCCTTTGCTCTCTCTCTCAAAATAAATAAATAAACATTAAAAAAATTCCATAGTTTACTTTAAAATTCATGCTTGGTGTTGTATATTGCATGGGTTTAGACAAATGTATAATGACATATACCCAGCATTATAATACAGAGTATTTTCACTGCCCTAAAAAATCCGTGTTCCTATTCATCTTTGGCAACTACTGATTTTTAAAAAAAAATTTTTTAACGTTTATTTATTTTTGAGACAGAGAGAGACAGAGCATGAACAGGGGAGGGTCAGAGAGAGAGGGAGACACAGAATCTGAAGCAGGCTCCAGGCTCTGAGCTGTCAGCACAGAGCCCGACGCGGGGCTCGAACTCACGGACCGCGAGATCATGACCTGAGCCGAAGTTGGACGCTCAGCCGACTGAGTCACCCAGGTGCCCCACTACTGATTTTTTTTTTTATTGTCTCCATGGTTTTGCGTTTTCCAGAATGTCATATCATTGGAATCATACAGTATGTAGCCTTTTCACGTTGGCTTTCACTTGATAATATGCATTTAAGGCCCTTCCATGCCTTTTCATGGTTTGATAGCTGATTTCTTTTTAGTGCTGAATAATATTCCAGTGTCTGGATGTACCACAGTTTATTTTTCCACCCACCTATGGAAGGACAGCTTGGTTGCTTCTAAGTTTTGACAATGATGGACTTTGCTTCTAGAAATTTTTTGCCAGAGGATTTTATCACTGTAAGTAACTCATATCCACTTATTTGTACAATATTAACCAATATTAACCAATGTTCTTTTTCTGGATAGCATGTGACTATTCACTCTATGGGTTGCTCATTATTCCATTTAGATGTTCTGCCGTTTTATGACATATTCCATTAAGGGTGTCTCTGGAAGAAATTGTTTTGTTTTTTGTTTTTGCCTGGAAATAGTATTGGCAGCTCTACAGCCTTGAGCCCGAGGTCGTTTGTAACATCGGTTGGACCAACCGTAACTCAGCTTCATCCGCAGTGGTCTTCAGAACTCAGCAGTGGATGCTCCTAACTCTGGTGACTTAATATTTAGGTCATTGGTCAAGTGAGTTTTAAACATCTTCTGTTTAATTGAATGCTTTAGACCTACTTGCTTCACAAGATATTTGGGAACAGGCGTATCCCTAAAATATGGAGTAAAGAAAGATCGAGGCAGAGAAAGCGTAAAGGCTCGAATCGTATCATTCCTGAGTGCCCAGTTGCATCGCGTCTATCTAGCAGCGAATGAAATAACATGGACTCTGAGTTTTGACTGCAAACTTTTGGTTTCACCCTGTTATGTTTCCTCCCTTTGTGGTTAGCTGCTTGGGAGGGGATTTCCGGAGATGTGGGCTATGTAGTTTGTTTCCCAAAATATTTTGCATTGTTTGGGGTGAGAAGGTGTATGGTCTACACTATAGTACCTAGATCTCAGACAGCTAATACAATATATAACCATAGGGGTGCCTGGGTGGCTCCGTCAGTTGGGCATCCGACTTCAGCTCAGGTCACGATCTCACAGTTCATGGGTTTGAGCCCCGCGTCGGGCTCTGTGCTGATGGCTCAGAGCCTGGATCCTGCTTTGGATTCTGTGTCTCCCTCTCTCTCTGCCCCTCCCCTGCTCACGCTCTGTCTCTGTCTCAAAAATAAATAAACATTAGGGGCGCCTGGGTGGCTCAGTCGGTTGAGCGTCCGACTTCGGCTCGGGTCACGATCCCGTGGTCTGTGGGTTCGAGCCCCGCGTGGGGCTCTGGGCTGATGGCCCAGAGCCTGGAGCCTGCTTCTGATTCTGTGTCTCCCTCTCTCTCTGCCCCTCCCCCGTTCATGCTCTGTCTCTCTCTGTCTCAAAAATAAATAAACGTTTAAAAAAATAAACATTAAAAAAAATTAAAAAATATATATATAACCATAATCATATGAGTGTAATGTGCCTTGGTGGTGACACGTTCTTTCATCAGAAAAGAAAGCTTTAAAAAAACACATTCTTTTCAAATTTGGTAAAATATACATAATACAAAAATTTACCATTGTAACCATTTGTAAGTGTACAATTCAGTGGCATTAAGTTCTCGGTTTTGGGCGACCGTAGCCACAGTCTATTCCCAGAACTTTCGCATCATCCCAAACAGAAGCTCTGTATCTGCTACAGAGTAACTTCCCATTTCTCCCTCTCCCCCTATCCCTGGTGACCTCCTTGCAGCTTCCTGTTTCTATGAATTTGCCTATTCTAGATTCCTGATGTAAGTTGAATCATACAATATCTGTCTGTTTATTTCTGGCTTGTGTAACTTAACATGACACTTTCTAGGTTCATCCATGTTGTAGCATTTTCAGAACGTTCTACTTTTTGAAAGCTGAACGATACTCCATTGTATGTATATGCCACATTTTATTTATGCATCTGATGGTGGATACTTGGGCTGTTTCCACCTTTTGTATATGGGGAGCAGTGCTGCTGTGAACCTTATTGTACACGGATCTCGCTGAGTCCCTACTTCTGACTCTTGTGGGTATTTACCTAGGAGTAATTATGTTTAACTTTTTGAGGAGCTGAAGAAAGGAAAACTTTTGATCCATCATCTTTTTTTCTTCACTAACCACAGGTTGGATCTGCAGGCCTCAAATGTGATGTGGCAGAATGTCTAAGATTACACTAATGCCACTTGGGTGCACCCCACAGCCTGTGGGATGCTCTAGAAGCCGGTCTGATATTCCTGGTGCCTAATTCCTGACGATAGGGGGAGGCAGTTCACTTTGGGGTGTCCTGTCTGAACCCACGATATTTCCTTATGAGGAGCTCTATCTGTGTCTTTTCCCGAGAGGACCCTGATTTTCAGGACAACTCTCAAACTAACCCTGCATCCTTGGATTGATCCAGATTGGGGCCTATATAGAACCGGACTAAATCTCAGGGTTGCTTCAGGCAAGGCTGGGAAACCACGCCCCTCTTCCTAAACATATTCATCACCAACCACTTTTTATTCCTTCATGGCACTCGATCCTCTTTCGTTTCTGTCTCTGCTGCCACCATCCCGGGCCAAGGTACCCTCGTCTCTCTCGCGAACTCCTACGACAGCATCATGCTGGTCGTCCCCCGTGCATGCTTCTTTGCACTGTAGCCAGAATGATCTTTCTGAAGTTCTGATCTGATCATATCACCGACAGGGTTTTGGCAGAGGGGACGAGACAGGATGATTATAAAGTTCATGTGGAGAAGTAAATAGGAAACAACGAGGACGTTTTTGAAAAACAAGAGTAATGAGAAGAGACCAGCCCTTTTCAAATATCAAAACAGATTTAAGAAGCCATAAGTACTCACGTGGTTTCACATCACACATGGGTAAGCAGGTCAATGGAACAGAATACAGGACTGTAAAAGAAACCCAAAATAGATGAGAACTTAAATTATAATGAAGATGGCATTTTGTTTTTTTTTTTTATTTTTTTTTATTTTTTTTAAATATTTTTTTTTTTTAACGTTTTTATTTATTTTTGGGACAGAGAGAGACAGAGCATGAACGGGGGAGGGGCAGAGAGAGAGGGAGACACAGAATCGGAAACAGGCTCCAGGCTCTGAGCCATCAGCCCAGAGCCCGACGCGGGGCTCGAACTCACGGACCGCGAGATCATGACCTGGCTGAAGCCGGACGCTTAACCGACTGCGCCACCCAGGTGCCCCGAAGATGGCATTTTGAATCAGTGGGAGAAATTTGATTTTGACTAGTTGGGTGTTGAGACAAGTGGGAAAAAAAAAAATTGTTTCCTTAAGTCATGCATCACACTAAAGGAAGTTCCAACTGTATCAAAATTTTAGATACTATTTTATTTTATTTTTATGTATTGTTTTAAAGTTTATTTTTATTTTGAGGAGAGAGTGTGTGCATGTGTGTATGTGTGAGCGTGTGCGTGAGCGGGGGAGGGGCAGAGAGAGAATTCCAAATAGGCTCCGTGCTGGTAGCACAGAGCCCGGCAATGCGGGACCCGATCCCACCAACCCTGCGAGCCCGACCTGAGCTGAAATCAAGAGATGATGCTCAACCGACTGAGCCACCCCAGAGCCCTGAGAATATTTTAAAAAGTGAAACCATAAAAATATAGGAAAAGAATTCAGGAGAATGTCTTTACATTGAGAGTAGAAAGGGCCTTCTGAATATGAAAAATCTCAGAAGATTTGAAAGAAAAGATTGGTGAATTTATGTACACACAAATGAAGATTTTGTTCGTGGAGAAATAGCATGGTGCAAGATGCAAGTGACAAACTGGTAAATATATTAGGACAAGGGGTACTATTCACATATAAAGTACTCATAATTTAAAAAGATGAATTATCAACAGAAAGATGGGCAAAGAATATGGATAATTCACAGACAAAAATCATTCAAATGGGACACTTCTTTTTAAATGACAGAAATGCACTTAAATAATAGGTTAATACTAATCCAACTATTAGATTAGCAAATAAAAAATTCTGCTACTATATTGTGTTTCAAATCTGGTATCTCCCATAAGTTTTCACTCTTATGTGGATCCTGAGAAACTTAACAGAAACCCATGGGGGAGGGGAAGGAAAAAAAAAGAGGTTAGAGTGGGAGAGAGAGCCGAAGCATAAGAGACTCTTAAAAACTGAGAACAAACTAAAGGTTGATGGGGGGTGGGAGGGAGGGGAGGGTAGGTGATGGGCATTGAAGAGGGCATCTTTTGGGATGAGCACTGGGTGTTGAATGGAAACTAATTTGACAATAAATTTCATATAATAAAAAAAAATCTGGTATCTCATATATTGCTGGGAAGAATATAAATTTGCATAATTATTTGAAGGACAATTTAACAGTATCTATCAAAATGAAAAACGCACTTACTGTTTGATCTAACAATTCCATTTCTAGAAATTTATCTGAAAAATATGAGACTCACACGGATGCCATGAGAACATTCTAGAACAGGTTATTTCTTCTGACGGGAGGGTACACAAAAGACTTTCAGGAAGGAGTCATCAGTGGAAGAGTAAAACATCTGACACTTTCTTAGCCAAGATAGAAGAAATTCTCCACCATCAGCCAATGTCTGATATGGTACATGTATGTACATATGGATGGTTGAAAAGATTTATCTACAGCAAAAACTATTGCTTGCTGAGTTCTAAGGCTGGAGAGAGATATACTCAAGATTTCTTCTGGGACCAACGTTAATTTTTACACGAATTACCCTCCAAAAATTACCCATATTTCCTTGTCCATGAGTAACTCACCCCCGCATCAACCCAAGAAAGGAGCTATAATTATTCTCATTTACCCAAGGAGTTTCAGAGAGATAAAATGTGTCCAGGGCCACACATTTAGGGCAGATATGCTAATGAAAGTGGGTGGAGTTTCACAAGTTAGTGCATAAGTAATTCTTACCAGTGGCCTAAGCCATCACAATAGATTGGGAAGCCCACACTTGAAATAGCTCTGAATAAACAAACCTAAGGAAATAGAGACTCTCTATCAGGTAACCAGTCATCCCTTACTTACAAAGTACAAGAGCACCTTGAATATTAAAGGGGATGTCCTCTTACTGCTAATTTTCGTCAACGATGGTGATGTCTCAAAATGGAGTTTCATGCCTTTTACGTAAGCACTTGCCCCTCTTTGCATTCTCTTTAAAATGCAAATATTCTCCAAAGTTAAGTCATGCAGTTCCTAACTATAATGAGTATGTTTATCACAGACTTTTCTACTCCAGTCTGAACTAGAATAGAGAAATATGGGGCTAAATCTAATTACATGACATGGTGAACAGGTCGCTGATTGTCCTTCGGTGTCTTCGTGATTTTTGTCTTGTGGTTCACCGGCTACTTGCATGGGGTGAGGGTAGGGGGTTGTCGTTAAAAATGAAGTTATATGGCCTTGAACTCAGACCCACTTAGTCCGAATCTCTGGGAATGGGTCCCTAAATCCTGCATTTGAACAGAGCCCCAGGAGATTCAGATGCATGGTGAAATTCAAAACTAACTGCTTTAGGGGCACCTGCATGGCTCAGTTGGTTAAGCATCCAATTCTTGATCTCGGCTCAGGTCACGATCTCACAGTTCATGAGTTCGAGCCCCAAGCCGTGCTCTATGCTATTAGTGCAGAACCTGCTTGGGATTCTGTCTCTCCTCTCTCTCTCTCCAAATAAATAAAGAATCTTAAAAAAAAAAAAAAAAAAAAGAAAAGAAAAAAAAGGAAAGAAAGAAAGAAAGAGAAAGAAAGAAAGAAAGAAAGAAAGAAAGAGAAAAAGAAAAAGAAAGAAAAACAAAATGAAACCAACTGCTTTAAAGGTCAGTGTAAACTCCGGATAGAATGAGCTGAAACTCTCCTGCACTGTATGTTTTGTTCTCATCACTACTTCTATATTGGTATGAGAATTATGGGGAAAAATCCCACAACACTGTGTGGTAAGGGCAGAGGGAATACCCAAATGGGGGAGAAAATGGAATCGAAAGAACAGCTCTAGGGAATGACATCTCAAAACTTTCAATCTTTCCTGGGGCTGGTGTTGGACCTGCTACGCCTTCTCAGAATAAACTGCAGTGTATTTTGCACGCCTTTGGGTAAGTTAGTCCTTTGAAAGAGCATGAGCAACACACATGAGAAGACGGTAATATCTACCACTCGCCCATTCGTTCAAAGACATTGGTTTGAGCCATTGCCAGCTGGATGCCGTGCTCCCTACTGGAGTCGTCGGGCGAGCGTGTGTTTCTCATACACCTTACAGACTGGTTGGAGAGCGAGTTAGCCCATGAGGAAACTAAGGGGTTGATACTGATATTTGTTTTCAAAACTTGAGTGAAGTAAAGGAGTAAGTTGTTACGTTAATGCTAAAAATGTAGAGCTGTTTTGTTTTGTTATAGTGTTTCAGCTTTCCCGTCTGGGGGAACATTAAAATGAGGGAATCCCTAACGCTTTTAGGGTTTGAGACATTTTATTTGCAGTGAAAGGGCTGGCCGAACAATGGGCAGTCCTGCATTGTGGCACAAGTAAGGATTATTTCATCAGCAATACAAATGATTTGCTCGTCATCAGGAACTGATTTGTTTAAAAAACTTTTTCTAATGTTTTTATTTATTTTTGAGAGAGAGAAAGACAGAGTGTGAGTGGGAGAGGGGCAGAGAGAGAGGGAGACACAGCATCTGAAGCAGGCTGTGCTGACAGCTCAGAGCCTGATGTGGGGCTTGAACCCACGGACTGTGAGATCATGACCTGAGCTGAAGTTGGACGCTTAACTGACTGAGCCGCCCAGGCGCCCCTGGAATTGATTTATTTTAATGGCACCGTTGTCGGAAGATAGCAGAGTTATTCTCCACTCCACACCCCTCCCCAGGCTTTGACTATGTCTGAATCTTTCCTTGTCAGAATCTGTAATTGGGGTCAAATGAAGAAGTTGGATTAGGTCATCACGAAGGCCTTTGCAGTTGCTTTTGCTCTTCTAGAAAAGCGGGATCCTCCACCTTCTTTAGACTGGAAATGGAAATGGACCAGGAAATAAGTATCAGACGTGTCTCAGCTAAGTCTGGACAGATGCACCTACGTCAGGCACAGCCACGGCACAGCCCATTACAGGCATGGTACCTGTCATGCCATCCTGGACAGGAATCCCAAAGACAGGAAACCGCGGCCTCGGGCCTCCAGGACTTTACAAGGTCATTGAGAAAACTGCACAGAGCAAGTAGTCAGAGGCTGCTTCCTCCTCCGCCTCTTGGCCAGAGAAAATCTCCAGGGAGGAGGTGAGCACATCCACGCACAGTCTTCCCGCCCGCCATCACCACACTGGTTTTGAAGAATCCAAGGAACTCAAAGTGCCGCAACACATCAGCTCAGAGAAGGGAGGTGCAGGAATGTTGGATTAGGAGCTTGCCGGTGGGAGGGTGCCCCTTAGGTTGAGCCATGAAGGAGGTGGAGGGACCGGTCAGCAAAGATACCACAGGTGAGATTTACATGGGGTGTTCAGGGCTGGGGTGGGGGGATGAAGAGAAGGGCCTGGTGGGGGCAGAGCACCTACCGGGGGCAGCAGAGTTCAGTGAAAGCATTTCTGCCCACTGGTCAAGGTATTACGGTCCGCGATAGTCCAGCTTAATGCTAGTGTGAGATAAAATCCTCTTTGAGAAGTCTCTGAGGTGCCAGTGACATGTGCCACTGATAGTCTGTGTCACTGATGAGGCTCTGATCATTACCCATCGACTGGGGTGAGGGTGTGGCTGACATGGAGAAGAAAGCCGAGGAACCCAGGGAAGGGTGAATGTTTGAAGACAAGGCCTGCACCCTCCCTGTAGAAGAGCAGAGTCAGCCAGAACCATGACCTGAAGTTCCCTCAGAGTTTACTTCCGGGTCAGCTCTCATCCCAGGACAATGGAGGACTTGGGAGTGTTGGGTCGAGATATTTGGCCTCACTCCATTAACAATGGGGGATCATTGAAGATTAATCAGCAAGGGAAAAATATGAGAAACAACCAGAGCATTTCTAGAAGACTGGTCTGATGGCTGTCTGAGGTGGCGACAGCGGTAGAGTTGGATAGAGGAGGTTGGTGGGCTACTGCTATGGTCCCATCACTTAGGGGTGGGGGTAGGAGTTAGGGGAAAAAAATGGTTTCAAACTAACCCTTATAAATAAATGCATATGCAGAAGTGCTTGTGTAACACACCCAGATGGTAACCGGCTGGTACATCATTACTGCCACACGCAGTTGCAATTTGCAGGACAGAGGTGCCGGTTTTTCACCCCAGAATAAGCTTCTCTTTCTGTCCTTGGGAAGACACGTTTGGGCAACTTAGGAGAAAAGTATCTGTGAAACGGAAAAGAAGGGCCATGTTTTCAGGGCTGTGGTCACAATCCCTCTGATGGGGGCAGCAAAGGCAGGACTTTGCTGGTCTGGCAAAACTGAGCCCCAAACAGAGCCACGTGAATCTTTCACACAAAGGACAGGACCTCAGTGCGTGAAGCTTGGACAGGACTCCGGAGTTCAAGAAAGGGAGAGAGGACAACGCTTCAGAAAGCCATGATTTGGAGGGAACCGCCTTTGTGAAATTTGCTCCAGGTAAGGAACTTCCACTTTTCCTGCTCATTTATCAATTTGGTAGAATTGATTGGTCCCTTCACTGACCACAAAACTATCGGTAGGAACAGGAAACATAATAGTTTGCCAAAAACCCGGGTTTAAGATCACATGACTTTCACTGTGCTTTTAAAATTATTGTTACTAATGCAGAATCTTGGGCGTTGAGGTCTTCAAGCTACCTGCCTAGCACAGGAGCTCTTTCTCCTGAGCTTTGCTGAGCTCCTTAGAGCACAGCATTTCCCTGGCTACCTTGACATTGCGGGAGGGCAGGCTCATGTGCTGCCTTGTTACATAAGAGGGTAGCATAACGACACTGTCAAAGGAGCAAGTGTCACACGAGGTGGCTGGTGATAATTCTTGTGTTAGACTTCTGGCTCTCTGGGTATCTGTCACGAGGGCTATCATGTTCAGGAGGATTTATTCACGAGGTATCTGTTTCTTGGGCTCATAGGAATTGAGATCCGAAATAATCGTTCAAAGTCACAGGTTTATCCAGTAGGTCCTATGCTTTTTGACATGACTCAAGAATAAAGGTCAGGTAAAAGGCATCCAAACTGGAAAAGAGGAAGTAAAATTATCTCTGTTTGCAGATAATGTGATCTTACATGTAGAAAACCCTAGATACCTCAAAAAAAAAAAAAAACCCACCACAACTGTTAGAACTAATAAACGAATTCTGTAAAGCTGCAGGATACAAAATCAACAGACAAATATCAGTGAATTTCTATATGCCAATAACAAACTATCTGAAAAGGAAATTAAGAAACAACTCCATTTACAATAGCACTGAAGAGAATAAAACACTTAATGAGTAAATTTCATCAAGGAGGTGAAAGACTTCTGCACTGAAAACTATAAAACGCCGAGGAAGCAATAAAGCAGACATAAACAAATGGAAAGACACTTTGTGTTCACAGATGAGAAGAATTAGTATTGTCAAAATGTCCGTACTACCCAAAGCAACTATAGGTTCAATGCAATCTTTTTTAATAAAGATTTTTTTTTTTAATTTTTTTTTTCAACGTTTATTTATTTTTGGGACAGAGAGAGACAGAGCATGAACGGGGGAGGGGCAGAGAGAGAGGGAGACACAGAATCAGAAACAGGCTCCAGGCTCCGAGCCATCAGCCCAGAGCCTGACACGGGGCTCGAACTCACGGACCGCGAGATCGTGACCTGGCTGAAGTCGGACGCTTAACCGACTGCGCCACCCAGGCGCCCCAATAAAGATTTTATTTTTAAGTTACCTCTGCATCCAACGTGGGGCTCAAACTCATGACTCTGAGATCAAGAGTCATATGCTCTTCTTCTTCTTCTTCTTTTTTTTAGTTTTTAGGGAGAGAGAGAGAGAGAGAGAGAGAGAGAGAGAGAGAGAGAGAATATCCCAGGCTTGATCCCACGACCCTGGCTGGGATCATGACCTGAGCTAAGATCAAGAGTTGGGCACTCAATTGACTGAGCCACCCAGGTGCCCCCCAGAGTCACATGCCCTTCTGACTGAGCCAGCCAGACACCCCTCAATGCAATATTTATAAAATCGCAAGGACACTTTGTGTGTGTGTGTGTTTTTTTTACAGAAACAGATAAAATAATCCTAAAACTCATATGGAACCACAAAAGACCCTACATAGCCAAAGCAATTTTGAGAAAGAAGAATAAAGCTGGCGGCATCACATGTCTTGATTTCAAACTATATTACAAAGCTATAGTAATCAAAACAGTATGGTATTGGCATGAAAACAGACACACAGACCGATGGAACAGAATAGAAAGCCCAGAAAGAAAACCATGCATGTATAGTCAACTGATTTTTGACCAGAACATACAATGGAGAAAGGACAGTGTTGAGAAAATGATCTCTACATGCAAACGAATGAAATTGGCTGCTTATCTTTCACCATACACAAAAAGTAGCTAAAAATGGATTAAAGATTTGAATGTAAGATATGAAACTGAACTCCTAGAGGAAAACATAGAGGAAAAACTTCTTGACATTGACCTTGGCAATGATTTTGTGGATATGACACTAAAAACACAGGCAACCAAAGCAAAAAGGCACTAGTGAGACTACATCAAAATAAAAAGCTTCTGTCAGCCAGGGAGATAATCAACAGAGAGAAAAGACCGCTGATACTATGTAGAAAAGAAAATACTTGCAAGCTATATGTAAATTATACCACAATAAAGCTGGAAAAAAAATAAAAATAATAAAGTACAAATAAAAATTGTTTCAAAAGGATAAGTAAGGGATCCATTAACAGTTTTATTCTATTTTTAAAAGATTTTGAAAAGTTTATTTATTTTGAGAGAGAAAGAGAGAGAACGAGTGGAAGAGGAGCAGAGAGAGGGAGACACAGAATCCGAAGCAGGCTCCAGGCTCCGAGCTGTCAGCACAGAGCCCAACACGTGGCTCGAACTCAGGAACCAAGAGATCATGACCTAAGCCGAAGTTGGACATTTAACCGACTGCGACACCCAAGCGCCCCTGTTTTGTTCTATTTTTTAAGCAGCTTTACTGAAGTATAATTTACAGAAAATAAAATTATTTCATTGTTAATGTACAGTTTAGTAATTTTTAGTATATTTATACATGTGCAACCATTACCACAATCCCATTCTAGAGATTTCCATATTCCAAAAAGTCCCCTCATGTCAATTTGCACGAAAGCCTCCTCCCACCCCCAGACTTAGAAAACCACTGATATATTTTCTGTGTCTATACATTTGCTTTTTTTTTTTTTTTTACATTTCATAGAAATGGAATAATTCAATATGTAGTTCTTTGTGTTTCGCTTCTTTTACTTAGCATAATGGTGAGTTTCTCCTAAGTTGTAGCATCTCGCAGTTGTCCTTTCTTTTTTATTGTTGAATAGTATTCTACTGTATGAATGGATATACCATAATTTGTCTTATCCATTCACTGGTTGACAGCCACTTGGCTTGTTTCTAGTTTTTAGAACACAGGATTTTGTTGGGATGTGTGTTTTTATTTCTTACAGGTAGATTCCCAGGTGTGAAATCACTGGGTTGTATGGTAAAGATATGCTTAATGTTTTAAGAGATTATCGAAGTGTATCCTAAACTGGCTGTGCCATTTTACATTCCCATCAACACTGAACGAGGGTTCCAGTTTTTTCCCATCCTCATGGACACTTGGTATTGTCTCTTTTATTATAGCCATCATCCTGGGTGCATAATGGTATCTTGTTGTGGTCTTTATTTGTATTTCCTTAATGACTAATGCTGTTGAACATCCTTTCATGTGCTTATGAGCCATTTGTATATTTTCTTTGGTGAAATGTCTATTCAAGTCTTTTGCTATTTAATTGGGTCATTTGTTGTTCTATTGTTGAATTTTAAGAGAAATATATATTCCTCCCCACCCCGCCCCGGATATGAGTCCCTTATGAGATATATGGTTTGCAAATACTTTCTCCTAGTATGTGATATGTAATGAAGTCTTTTGAAGCAAAAGAGTTTTTAATTTTGATGGAATTCACTTTGCTAATTTTTACTTTTATGGATCATGCTTAATGGAAAGGACAACTGATATAAGAACTCTTTGCATAACCCAAAGTCACAATTTTCTCCTGTGTTTTCTTCCAGAAGTCTATGATCGTAGCACTTACTTACATTTAGGTCCGTGATCCATTTTGAGTTAAATTTTTGTGTATGGTATGACGTAAGTTTCAAAGTTCAGATTTTTTGCATATGGATACCCAATGGTCCCAGCACCATTTATCGAAAACACCATTCTTTCCTTTGTTGAACCGTCTTGGTACCTTTGCCAAAAATCCGTAGACATAAATGTAAGGTTTCTTTCTGGCTTCTCATTTCTGCTACATCTATATTGATAATCCGTCTATGTGACAGTGTGCCAGCATTACACTGTTTTGATTATCGTAGCTTCTTAGGAAGTTCTAAAATCAGACAGTAGAAGTTCTCCAACCGTTGCTCTTTTTGAAAATTATTTTGGCTCTTCAAATTCCGTTGAATGTCCGTATAAATTTTAGGATCAGTTTGTCAATTTCCACAAAAATCCTTCTGGGATTTTAATAGGGCTTGTGTTGAACACACAGATCAATTTGGGGAGAATTGCAACTTTGACAATACTGAGTCTTCCAATCCGTAAATGTGGAATGTCTCTCCATTTATTTAGTCTTTAATTTTTCAAGTGTTTACGGTTTTCAGTATAGAAATCTTTTTATTTCTAAGTATCTTGTTCTCATTGATACTATTGTGGATGGAATCGTTTTCTTAATTTTATTTCTGAATTGTCATTAGTATACAGAAATACAGCCAATGTTTGTGTATTGATTTATATCTTGTGACTTTGCCATCCGTTTTATTTTTTTATTTTTATTTTTTTCACCTTTATTTTATTTTTTTATTTTTTTAAATTTACATCCAAATTAGTTAGCATCGAGTGCAACAATGATTTCAGGAGCAGATTCCTTAGTGCCCCTTCCCCATTTAGCCCATTCCCCCTCCCACAACCCCTCCAGTAACCCTCAGTTTGTTCTCCATATTTATGAGTCTCTTCTGTTTTGTCCCCCTCCCTGTTTTTATATTCTTTTTGTTTCCCTTCCCTTATGTTCATCTGTTTTGTCTCTTAAAGTCCTCATATGAGTGAAGTCATATGATATTTGTCTTTCTCTGACTAATTTCACTTAGCATAATCCCCTCCAGTTCTACCCACGTAGTTGCAAATGGCAAGATTTCATTCTTTTTGATTGCCGAGTAATACTCCATTGTATATATATACCACATCTTCTTTATCCATTCATCCATCGATGGACATTCGGGCTCTTTCCATACTTTGGCTATTGTCGATAGTGCTGCTATAAACATGGGGATGCATGTGTCCCTTCAAAACAGCACACCTGTATCCCGTGGATAAATGCCTAGTAGTGCAATTGCTGGGTCGTTGGGTAGTTCTATTTTTAGTTTTTTGAGGAACCTCCATACTCTTTTCCAGAGTGGCTGCACCAGCTTGCCTTCCCACCAACAATGCAAAAGAGATCCTCTCTCTCCGCATCCTCGCCAATATCTGTTGTTGCCTGAGTTGTTAATGTTAGCCATTCTGACAGGTGTGAGGTGGTATCTCATTGTGGTTTTGATTTCTATTTCCCTGATGATGAGTGAGGTTGAGCATTTTTTCATGTGTCGGTTGGCCATCTGGAAGTCTTCTTTGGAGAAGTGTCTATTCATGTCTTCTGCCCATTTATTCACTGGATAGTTTGTTTTTTGGGTGTTGAGTTTGATAAGCTCTTTATAGATTTTGGATACTAACCCTTTATCTGATATGTCATTTGCAAATATCTTCTCCCATTCTGTTGGTTGCCTTTTAGTTTTGCTGATTGTTTCCTTCGCCGTGCAGAAGCTTTTTATTTTGATGAGGTCCCAATAGTTCATTTTTTCTTTTGTTTCCCTTGCCTCTGGAGACGTGTTGAGTAAGAAATTGCTGCGGGCAAGATCAAAGAGGTTTTTGCCTGCTTTCTCCTTCAGGATTTTGATGGCTTCCTGTCTTACATTGAGGTCTTTCACCCGCTTTGAGTTTATTTTTGTGTCTGGTGTAAGCAAGTGGTCCAGGTTCATTCTTCTGCATGTCGCTGTCCAGTGTTCCCAGCACCACTTGCTGAAGAGACTGTCTTGATTCCATTGGATATTCTTTCCTGCTTTGTCAAAGATTAGCTGGCACTACCCGTGTTATTAGTTGCAGTGGGTTGTCTGTTGAATCCTTGGGATTTACTACATATAGGATCTTGTCATCTATGAATGAAGGTAGTTTTACTTCTTTTTTTCCAATACGATGCTTTAATGCTATTTCTTTATTGCCCTGCCTAGAACCTCTTGTACATTGTTGAATAGATATAGCAAGAGTCATGTCCTTGCTTCCGCCTGATATTAGGGAAATAATAATAATAATAATAATAATAATAGCAATTCTGTCACCATTAAGTAAAACTGTGGGTTATTTGTTTTGTTTTGTAGATGCCCTTTATTCCTAACTTCTGGGAGTTTTTATCATGAATGGATATTATGTTTTATCAGATTTTTTTTCCTGCTTCTATTGAGATAATCATGTGGTTTGGTCTTCTATACTATTAACAGTGTTTTACATTGATTCACTTTCAGGTGTGAAACCATCCTTGCATTAGTAGGATAAATCCCTGTTGGTCATGGTATATAATCCTTTTCATATGTTGCTCATTTCAGTTGGTAGTATTTTGTCAAGGGTTTTTGCATTTATGTTTTTGAAAGAGGTTGGTCTTTGGTTTTATTTTCTTGTGATATCTTTGGCTGTTTTTGGTATCAGGGTAATACTGGGGACACTCAGAGAGTTTCTACTGACTGCTTTTTTCCTTGTGTAAGAATACACTGTCTTATTTCTTTGCATGTTTCATATTTTTTGGTTAAAAACTTGAAACTTTAGATAATATATTGTGGTAACTGAATTCTAACCATTCTCCCCCACACAAGTTGTTGCTGCTGCTTGGTTATTTGTTTGTTAGGTTAGTAACCTGCCTGAGATAAATCTGTGAAATCTGTCTCCTCCAAAGTATGTGGACACAGATATTTCTACTCACTTTTCTTTAGATTTAAAAAAAAAAAATGTTGAGAGAGCACAAGCAGGGGAGGGGCAGAGAGAAGGGGACAGAGAATCCGAAGCAGGCTACGTGCGGACAATGTGCCCAATGTGGGGCTTGAACCCATGAACCTTGAGACCATGACCTGAGTCAAAGTTGGACGCTTAACTAACTGAGCTCTCCAGGCACCCCTCTTTAAATTTTTGTAAAGCTTGGCTTCCTAGGGGGTCACTCCTGTGTCTGCAGAGCCTCAAGTCGGCTAATGATTAGACAGAGGTGTACTCAAATACCTTGAGCCAATAAAACTTCCATCCTCTATCAATGTATCTGTGTGTGGGTAGGGGAACACATTCAAGTTTTGGCCATGTTTGAGTCTACCCTGATGCTTACTTTCTGCTGGGTCCTTCTGTGTCTCCTCTGTGCAGTCTGGGAATGTGTGAGTGAATAGTTGGGTCCTCTCTGGTCTCCATTGCACATGCCTGCTACCTCAACCAGACAGATGCTTGCCCTAACCCCAATCCCATTCTCGAACTGGTAGAGCTGTTGGTCTTCTCCACTCATCCTCTACCAAGAGCATTGCTAATGCTGCTTGGCACAAGGTGTTTTCCACTGCTCTAAATCCAGGGAGTCCCCTTTGACCATGGCGGAGACAATGCCAGTGCTCACAGCCTGCCTTAGCATAACCTCCATGACGTTGGAGCTGGATGGGGGAATGGGAGCCAGTTCAGGCAAGAATGCCTTAGAGACTCATTGTTAGCACCCCAAATTCAGAAGTTTTTCAATCATAAATGCTTTTTTTTTTTAATCTTTTTTTTTTTCAACGTTTATTTATTTTTGGGACAGAGAGAGACAGAGCATGAACGGGGGAGGGGCAGAGAGAGAGGGAGACACAGAATCAGAAACAGGCTCCAGGCTCTGAGCCATCAGCCCAGAGCCCGACGCGGGGCTCGAACTCCCAGACTGCGAGATCGTGACCTGGCTGAAGTCGGACGCTTAACCGACTGCGCCACCCAGGCGCCCCATAAATGCTTTTTAAATTGTTGCATGCCTTTGGTTGACATCTAGAGTACTAAAATGGCTGCTTGTCTGTATTAGCCCCCTTCCCTTCCCTTCCCTTCCCTTCCCTTCCCTTCCCTTCCCTTCCCTTCCCTTCTCTTCCTTTCCCTTCCCTTCCTTTCTCCCTCCCTCCCTTACTTCCCTCCTTTCTTTCTTCCTTTCTTTCATCCATATTTATAGTTGCTTTCAGGAAAGAAGATTTTCCAGCCTCTTTATTCAGTCACAGTTAAAAATCTAAACTCCTGGGGCACCTGGGTGACTCAGTCAGTTAAGCGTCCAACTCTCATTCTCGGCTCAGGTCGTGATCTCATGGTTTGTGAGATCAAGCCCTGGATTGGGCTCTGAGCTAACAGATGGAGCCTGCCTGGGATTCTCTCTCACCTTCTCTCTCTGCTCCTCCCCTGCTTGTGGGTGGGCGCGCTCTCAAAATAAATAAACTTAAAAAAGTCTTAACTCCCATTTCATTCTATTTTTAGTGGGGGGTGGGGCGGGGGGTGGGGGATGGGGAGTGGATCTAGAATCTTCAAACCCAAATCGTCTCTGTATCAATCTCTTAGTTCCAAAGGGTGGAAGCTCCTAAAGCGTCAAGGAAACTGAGAATCTCAGAGATCTGGGTTAAGGAAAAAGACACAAACTGATCCAGGACAGATGAAGTGATATGAAAGAGGGAGAAGGGCTTGATTCAAACCCAGCTTTACTCATAGCAGCATGGGATAGTGGATAAGTGCACGGAGGTATGGAGGCTTTGCAAGCCAAGGAAGAAACCATAGGAGAAAGATAGTTTTCTTTTTTGTTATGGCTTGAAAAATAACAAAACTTGTCATTTCTAAGCGTGCAGTTCAGTCGTGTTGAGTATATTCACGTTGCTGTGAAACAGAACTCCAGAACTTTTGCATCTTGCAAAACTGAAACTCAGAACTCATTAAACAACAATTCCTCCTTTCCTCCTTGCCTGGAGATGGTTTTTAGCAAGTAAACATTCATAACTTCTGTACGTCAGAACTTCCCACAGAAAAGGGCAAATCACAAATTGGAAGGCAGAGCCTGTTTGCAGCAAATTACATATGAAATGCTTTTACGTGTGTCAAAGGAAAATACTCAAATAGCAACGTTGACCAAAAACAATTGAAGAGACAATTCATGAAAGAAAAAGGGCCAGTGAACTTATGAAATCATATTTAGCCTCATTAGCAATCAAGGAAATGTACATTAAAATATCAGTTTCGCGTCTTAGATTGGCCAGACATTTTCAGTGATGTGCTTAGTGTCGTGAGTTGCTCCCTCAGGGAGGTGGGTGGGCTCATACCGGCCAGGGAAAATGCAATACTTTTTTTTGGTGATATGTTTCGAAACCTTACAATATTCATAACTTTTCACCCACTAATGTCGCTTTCTGAATGTGTAAGTATGCAGAAAGGAAAAATAAAACAGATAGAAGGAAATGTGCCAGAATGGTGGCTGTCTCTGGGTAGTGGGCGATTTCAAAATCAAAATATTAAAGATTTTCAGTATCGAGTGTGTAATGTTCAGTCATGAGTTTGTATTGCTCTTATGATTAGAGGTAAAAAGACTTAAAAAGGAAACGTGCGTAAAATACTTAGTACAAATAGCACACACAAATATTTTTTAAATTTAAATATTTTTAAATTTAAATTTCCATACACTGTTCAACTCATTAATTTTACTAAGTAATTATTTGTGAAATTGGGCCTTGGGCTTAGCATACAAATTTATGAAAATTGGAATTTTGCCTCTATTCTCAGAGTTGCGATGCTTTTTTAATGGCTGTTTTAAAAATGAAACTAAAATAAACTGTGCCAGAATTATCTTGGAAGTCAAAGTCTGGAGATATATATGTATATAATATATATATTATATATATATATATAATATATATAGGAAGTCAAAGTCTGGAGATATATATGTATATTATATATATATAATATATATATAGGAAGTCAAAGTCTGGAGATATATGTATATAATATATATATAATATATATACAATATATATTATATGTATAATATGATGTATATATATTATATATATAATATAATGTATATATATTATATATATATAATGTATATATACATACATATATTTTTTTGCAGATACTTAGACTTTCATATTTAGTTAAATTGAATTTTAACCTAGTTTTGATACTTGTGGTTTTAGGAAGCTGAAATACAGTATTTTGTTGTTGTTGTTATTTTACTTTGAGAGAGAGAGTGGGGGAGTAGGGACTGGGGGAGAGTGGCAGAGGGGGGGAGAGAGAGAGAGAGAGAGAGAGAGAGAATCTTAAGCCGGCTCCACACTCAGCACAGAGCCTGGCACGGGGTTCTATCCCACGACCCTGGGATCATGGTGAAATCAACTATGGGACCTTAGGTGAAATCAAGAGTCAGACACTCAACTGAGTGAGTGACACTCGGACTGAGCCATCCAGGCACCCCTGAAATCTGGTACTTTGGGAATTTGATGGATTAAATACTTCTGTAAGGTGTTCTGGGAACCTAATCCCCGTTTAGAATTTGATACGCCAGGGGAAAATGAACTGGAACTTCCAAACAACATTCATATGTTTGGAAAAAACCCTCTTGGATATATGAACTCTGATAAAATTGCATTTTATTTAAATGTTTATTTATTCATTTTGAGAGAGCGAGAGAGAGAGAGAGAGAGAGAGAGAGAGCATGTGCAGGGGAGGGAAGAGAGAGGGAGGAACAGAGAATCCTCAGTAGGCTCTTCTCTGTCAGACGTGGGGCTCAAACTCACCAACCATGAGATCATGACCTGAGCTGAAATCAAGAGTCGGAGGCTGAACCAACTGAGCCACCCAGGTGCCCTGATAAAACTGCATTTAAAAAATTATTTTGTATATATTTTTGAACTTCAAATCTCACGAAGAATTTTATAGAAATCTGCTAACCTGGGATGAAAAACGCCGTGAGAGAACACAGTCCTATTTGCATTGATATTTGTTGCCACTGTACCGAAGGGATCCAAATGCCTGTTGAGTTGACCTACCTGCCTGGCAGCTCGGGGAACTGGATGAAGGCTGCAAGGTTGGATTCGGGTCGTGTCCCCCAAGCAAGATACCGCACCCAGTGTGCAAAGTATGGGAACCCCTGAGCCCAGGGCAGGGAGGGACTGTTGAGAGAGAGGGAACCCGAGCTGATGCTCTCAGTAGTGGGGCACTCTCCCCAAACGCTGACTGTGCCCTGAAGCCGGAGTGGCTGTCTCAGCTCCAGCTTGGCCCGAGGACCCTGGCAGAAAATCTGATCTGACCTGACATGTGATTGGTACCAAGCCTCGGCCAAGAATGTGCTCTCCTGGAAAGGGCATTCATCACTCCTCCCATTAGACTTGAACATTTGAGGGCCTTCTGTGCCAGGAAGGATAAAATGAACAGATAAACTCCTCACGTACCAATCCAAGCCCGATTGATGGGACTGTAGAGTAGCTCGAGGACCTAATGAATTGGCTTTAAATATGCAGATTCTTTGGGAACTGACTAGATCCCAGTCCCCAGCAAGCCTAGAGTGGCCGGTGAATTGTGAGGCATCCATTCGTTTGAGAAGCCAGGAAAATAACAAAGCCCTGAAGGCCTTTAGGAGAAGCAGTTAAAAGACATCTCATAAAAAATACGTTTTCAACTCTGCTCTTCGGTTGGAAAATCCCCTTACGAAGGGAAGTTTCTGTTTTTCTTCCTATAGCTTCAGAAAAAGAGATGGTTTACACATATTTTCTTATGTGCCGTGCTACTTTACCTGGAATAACGCTAAATATTTTTAGGTCTTCATTTTTAATCACAAAGTCATGTACTTTTTGATGCTATTGAAGGGGCCCAAATATATGCCCTCCTGTTTCTTTTTCTCTTCAACACCTTAAACCTTCCATCCTCTCCTTTGAATAATCACCGAAAATTCAGAACAGTGTCCTGGCCTAATTGAGTTTAATCCCAAGGTCTGTTTCTGATTGTCTTCTATTCTTGCTCCCCAAACCTCAGATTAAAACAGAAATTCTGTGGCTGCAGGCAAATAAGATGAACAGTAGGACACATATAGGCAAACCCATTATATATTAAAATATATATATTTATTATACATTATATAAAATATGTTATTTATATTTTCATCCTCTGTTCCTTGAGTTTATTTTGCTAGGAGATGAATGGTAGGCATTGAGGAGTCCACCTTTCAGACTGTTTGCCAGGAACAAGATTAAATTTCATAATGAGTGTCAACTTTTCCATTTAAAAGCTCCCAAGCAACAGTTCTCTCATGACCGTCTATGTCTGTCTGCTGCACTGGGATTTGGTTCCCTTTCGTCTTTATCCTATCCTGCTGCTGTATGGGAACTTCGATTTATTTTTTATCATCACGCCTTCCTCTATCTGCTCTCTCAACTTCATGTTCTCTCCCTTTATTTGGAAAGATCCTCTGTGAAGCGAATCCAGCTTTAAAGAAAACCAACCAAACCTACAGTCACCAAGGGTTGGTAATTTCTGCATTTGGTTGCAAGTCATTATTTTAGAGTCTCTCAGCTTTCAACATTTTTCTTCTCATATGAAGATAATACTGAGAAACAGAACACATCAACCAACCGTATGCCTCTTGATGTTTAATAATTTTAGATGATGAATCTTGTGAAACATTTCATTCCATCCAGGTAGAATGATGCACAGTTTGGTTTTGACGGTTATACTGCCCACTACAGAGGGAATATGTCTAGGTATGTCCCTTTCAAGGTCACCCACTCGGCGCTGCTAATTTTAGCCGTCTCAGTGAGCGTCCCTAAGAAGTTTCTTTCCAAGCTGTCAGTTTCCAGGTGTGGCACATGAAAATACTTTCCCAGAGAGGCAAAGCAGTGACAGAATAATGCTTCTGGATTTTTTTAAATCTTCCGTCTTGGATTTGGACAAAATTCAGGAAAAGAAATGGCCACGCTACAGATTCTACTTTGGTATGTAACAGGAACGATTCTCAACAGTTTGGAAGGATTTATGGTATCTCTTCTACGGTTTTCTTCTGGTGTTCCTCTAATTCTCTTCTTACTACTATAATCAAAATAGGAAGGGAGAGAGAGAGAGAGTGAGTGTGTGTGTGTGTGTGTGTGTGTGTGTGTGTGAGAGAGAGAGAGAGAGAGAGAGAGAGGCGGGGGAGGACTGCTGTGGGAGGAGGGGGAGGAGGGTGGATCCTGCCTGTGGCTTCTGCGTTTTTCAGAGAACTTCAGACGACTGCAGTACTCGTTCTAAACAAACAACACAATGCCTCTTCTTTTCACCTTGGCTCCACCCCCTCCGCCCCGTCCGTCCACGGGTTTCCTATGTGTACTTCAAATGCCTGCTAATCTTGCTATGAGAGCTGCTGGTGTTACTCTCAAAAGACTTTATCCGGCAGCAAGATCCTGCCTTTTTAAGAGGCAAGCCACTAACCCTGAGGTCCCGCACAATCTTGCAGAACGCTGCTTGGTGTCCCGAGCCTCTGGGACAGCTCGTCTGGGTTTCATCAGGCCCCTTTGCCAGGGCCTCCCCGGTGGCGTCAACAAGGGTCACACCTCCTGCAGAAACAGCCCTCAAGTTTCATCACAGTGATGCTAAAAAATATTCTCCAGCTTCAGCAATGACCTAGTTCATTCAAGGGCAGGGGGAAAAAAAAGTCTTCTTCCAGAACTTCCCTGGGCACGGAATTTTCCCTCTTAGGAAGATAGGAGCTTTCCTGGAAACAGACCCAACTGTGCTTTGACCCGAACATCGAAAAGACCCTGAACCCCGTAACTCCTCCGAATCTCCCCAGTCCCAGGAGCAGGGACACCCAATCAATGCCTCCCACACAGCCTGGGGAGCCCACAGCCGAGCCAGCCCTCCTAACACGTCTCTTGGACAAAAAGTATTGAAAAGTAAGTATCTGGACTTTGGATTTTACATGAAGAATGGCTGTGCTTTAAATAAGTAGTCGTTGGCATTTTCTGCAATACGGAGCAAAGCAGGTGGTTTCCTTACTTAATACAACAGGAGGAAACACGTCGGGGATGTATGGCATATTTGGCTAGCCAGGGTTTTAAAGTGGCCAAATTATCGTCTGTAGTTTAGATCCATTCAAACCCTTTTGTAGAAATGATTATTTTTTACGCCCGTTTATTGTGGCCTGATAGCAATTGAAGTAGATTCTTTTACATCCTGGCTATCTCGACAATTAGAAAAATCAGACACACAGGATGATTCAAAGGAGTGGTCCGCCAAGGCTGTGCAAAGTAACATGAAAACCTGAGGTAATTACCCAGATGACTCAGGCCCCAGATCCTTCAGCCTGAAATATTTGAGCATTTTAGTCAGAAGTTATTTGTTTTGCTTGGACGGTATGAATGATTGAAAATCCCTACCTTCTGGGTAGACACAGCAGTATCTCGTCTGGCAAATGGCTGAAAAGCTATCAGGCATTTCAAAATGGCTGATGCAGACATTCACCGAATCATTCAAGAGATCTGCTTTCCTTTCCCTTTTCTTTTTCAAAATTGTGGTAAAAACACCTAACATGAGATCTACCCTCTCAATCAATTTTATTTTATATATATATATATATATATATATATATATATATATATATACACACACACATATATATGTATACACATATACAAGTACATATACATATGTATATATATACATATATATAATTATATGTATATAATTTATCGTCAGATTGGTTTCCATACAACACCCAGTGCTCAATGAATTTTAAAGTGTAGAGTACCGTATTTTTAACTATCGGCATGATGTTGTACTTGTTAAATAGATTCCTTAAAAATGTAAGGCAAAAGTCAATCAAAAAAAAAAGCCATCGATAAAATGGAACCACTGTTACGTTACATTTTGGTGAACACGTCTAAACTTTAAAACCACTGATTAAGGGTGTCAGTTACAGACATCTGGCACTCATTTAAAAATAGATAAAAGCAAGAACAGCATTTAGTGCTGCTTCTGCTCTGCTATTTCCCTGCCCCAACCTTTTCCTTAAGTGAAGGTATCCTTCATTTTTGAAGCTTCACTAACCAGGAATGGTAAGAGAGGTTTTTTTTTTTTTTAAATAGCATCCTAGCTAAGGGTAAATTGCATGAGCTTCACTGCTGTGAGGCTTTGGAGCCCAAATCCAGGATGTTGTGAGTGACCTTCTGAATCAACAGGTTGACAAACCCTGTATCAACAAGCACTGATGATCAATAACCACGTTCAGATCTTGGAAGTCAGGATTTCAAACAAACCGAAGCAAGTCTGCTGCCGACTGACACTGGCCCCTTGAAGTTTCTGCAAAAAACTCAATCGCAATTTGGGGAAGACTCTTAGGTAGGGTGGAATTCATGCTTTTGTCAGCTGCAACCTGCCCCCTTCCCCCGCCCCAATCTAATTCATGTTTTAGCACCCCATGCACACCTACAGCATGGACATCAGCCTGCGTTAGAAGGGCGCAGCCAAACTGCTAATCTGGGCGGAGGAGTCAGATTTCCAATCAAATCCTGACTTTAGCACAGTTTTTCAGCCTGTCTGAACTCCAAGGTTCTCATCTGTAAGACGAAGGTACCAACATCCACTTTGACAGGAATGATGGGGATCACATGTAAATACACCTAGGGTATCTGTCCTATCCTCGCTTCTCCCCAAAGGCCAGTTCTTCTCCTTGGTTAATTAATTAAAAAGCTCCCCCCGCCCCTCTCTCTCTCTCAAACTTCTGAATGCTTTCATTATATAAACTATTAAAGTAGTGGAAGCTACATATTTTTGACATCAGTCCAATGATTATTTTTAGAAAATTTTTTAATGTTTATTTATGAGAGAGAGAGAGAGGGGGAGACACAGAATCCGAAGCCGGCTCCAGGCTCTGAGCTGTCAGCACAGAGCCCGACGCGGGGCTCGAACTCACACACCGCGAGATCATGACCTGAGCCGAAGTCAGACAGTCAAACGACTGAGCCATCCAGGCGCCCCTACTTTTTGTCTGAAAATAGTTGATGATGTATTTAGCATCTGAAAGGAGAGGGAGAGATTTATTAACGTGATCTGATACTTGTCAGTGTATACCAGTACCATATTTAAATATGAGTTTTCATATCCCATAGGAATGGGACGTAGAGGTAAATCGAGGCACACAAAGTGGTGTCTGTGCTAATTATGAAAATAAAGGCGCAAGTCCAGTTTTCCTCAAAGATTCTAGTGGGGCCTCGCATCAATTCCCTTTCTGCTTGGACAGAGCCATTGTGGAGTGAGGGGATGTGAGAACATTCTGAAACGGACTAGCCATGGGGGGCTGAGCAGAGACAGTAGCTGGGTAGGCATCTCAGGAGCCATGGCTGGAATTTCGTGGTCAAATTCATAATGACCAGGGTGCTTCCTTGTTCTGAAGTGAGGGTGAGTCAAGCACAGAGGGACGGAGCATTCCAGAATCAGAAGCAGGCCTTGTAGGACAGTTCCAAAGAATTTTATCAACATCTTTATTATTGCACCTGTCTTTCCTGAGCTATGCCACAGCTTTTGCCCGGGCATATCAGAGAGGCTTGATAAATTCTTTGCTTGGGTTACTCACAGGCTCACAAGGAACCCTGTTATTCTGGGCTAAATTCTGCCAAAAAGGAAATCTAGAAATTCAGAAATATAAAGAAACTTGAGAGAAAGTAAGCATGACATCTTAGGGTTGGCAACAGGAAAGAATAAATACCCAACTTCCGTGAGAGAAGAGGGCATTCAAAAACGTTTAGAGCCCTCAATGAGGTTGCAGCCGAAATGCACCCTCCTGGCACTGACCAGGAGACTAGGGACATCAGGTTGAAGAGACGGACACCGGTTGAAGGAGATGTCAGTTCTGGAGAGTTCGTTGCTGAATCCATAGCACTCTACCCCTTCCACGGCCATCGCTTCCATGGCCGCTCCCAGCACATCTGGGATGCACGATTCACCTTCATCTTCACTTGGACTTCAGTCCTGCTCTTGGATCACCAGGCTCATTCGCTCCTCAGTCAGTAGTTTCAGATCTTCCTCTAGTCCAGTGGTTCTCAAACTTTAAAGTGCAACAGAATTGAGAGAGCTTGTTAAAACGCAGGCTACCGGGTCCCACCCCCAGAGTTTCTGATGCAGAAGGTCCCAAGAATTTGCATTTCTGACAATTTGCATTCTGACAGGTGATGCTGATAAACCGTTGTTTTAGGCATTTCTTTGGCCTGTAACTCCTAAGGAGAACCTGTTTGCACCGTTCTTTTCAATCACTAAACTTGCCTACTTCTCAAGAGGTGTGGGAGGCCCAGCCACAGCATGCTAGCGCTGGGGAGAACACAAAAGATAAACCCATGAGTTGTCTTGCAGGCAGACATCTCAGGGTGGAGTGTGTCTGTGGGGGATACTGAGTGTGGGCAGGACACACGGACCTGACTGGCCCATCATTTGGGTGGGTGCTGTTTTTTTTCCAGCGGAGGCTCTCAGGGCAGTCTTCAAGGACAAGCTAGCACGTGAGCTGGGGTTTGAAATCTGGTGGGCGGTGAGCATATGGACCAGATGGAAGGTGGTCTTTCTGTGTAAACAACAACAAAAAGCAAAACAAAACATGAAGGGCAGAAAGAGACAGGAGGGGACGGAGCTCAGAAATTCATTTGGTTATGCTAGGCGTCCCCGGAACTTTCTTGGCGAAGCATTCTTTGGTGAAGCCGTCTAATCTTAAATCCTTCCCTTCTGCCTGTCTGACACAGAGATCTGGAATGGAGGGCCCGTGGTAGGGATTTCAGGCACCATGGGCCAGGGAGGGGAAGGTATGGATGCTTCGGTAGGCTTTCTAGAAGGAACAATCAAAAATCAACTCAGACTCGCTTAAACAATAGCAACGGCGGGGACTTACTGCTCACACAACTGGAAAGTCCAGAGTTTGGTCAGGACCTTGGTGCCGGTTCTCCGCATTTCTGGACGCTCTGCTCTTCTCTGTGCTTTGGTTTCAACCTCAGGCTGCCTTCCCCACAGTCTCAAATGGTACTTAGCCTCCCCTGGGGTCGGTGTTCTTTTTCCTGTTTACAGGACAGCGAGGGACCTAAGCTTTGCACTGATTGGGTCAGCCCTGAGCGACTTTCTAGAGGGAGCTGCGTGCTGATTGGCTTAGACTGAGGTTAACAGACCAATCACCGAGCAAGAGCGCTTGATGGCTTTGGACCAGTCAGAGCCCAGGAAGCAGGAAGGGCGAGAGCACTTCATCCCCGGGATTGAGTGATGGGAGAGGCGTGGGGGAATGCATCTAAGAGGACAAGGCAAATGGCCAGTTGGGGGCGGTACTCCTTCCCTCCAAGGCGCACTTTACTAAACACAATTAGATAATGGATGATAAAAAAAAATATTCTTCAGAAATCAAGGCAAGTGGAGGCGAACCCACAAAGTTTTCTCCTAAGACCTTCTGACTGGCTGGGGGAAGGCTGGTGGATGATGATGGCCGAGGTGACCCTGGCACTCGGCCCAGCACCCTTTCCCTGTCCCAGGCAGGGAGGGCACGGAAGGGAAGATAACTTTTCCCAAGTGCTCCCCTATCTGTCTGAAATTCCACAGCCCCTGGTCCAATTTGAAATAGACATTCTTTCCAAAGAGGGACATGGGGGGCCTGGGAGAAAGCAGGGGACAAAAGGAGGAGGGCCCAGAGAGAGAGTTTCTTCAGCACACAGTGAGAACTCTGATGACACATGCCTGGATGGGACACAGCCTTCAGCCCACCGCATTTAACTTCAAACCAAAGTGATGTTAACCAGTTAATCCAAGGCTAATCCCCAGCAGTCCGTCTCATTAACTCCACTATCGTGCTCTGTATGTTGATAGCATCATGATCTTTGCTTTCTTCTCGGTCTTTCCCTTGAGGGAGGACAAGGATGAGCCTGGCAGAGGGATGTATCCTTTCAACATAGTAAACTGAAAATCAGAGGCAAGAATCATGGACTCTGCCACTAACAAGCTGGGTGACCTTGGAAAAGTCGCTTAAACTGCCTGTTTCAGGGGCACTTTTCAACTGTAAAATCAGGGAGGTACTCAACTCTCTCACATGTTTCATTTAACCTTGAGCCCTTCCCCGCCCCCCCTTAAAGAATTGGAAACCGTCACAGATTTTATTTTACTTATTTATTTCTAAATGTTTATTTATTTATTTTGAGAGAGAGAGAGAGAGCAGGGGCAGGGCAGAGAGAGGGAGACAGAGAATCCCAAGTGCTGACAGTGCAGAGCCTGACATGGGGCTTGAGCTCATGAGCTGTGAGATCATGACCTGAGCAGAAGTCAAGAGTTCCATGCTTAACCAACTGAGCGACCCAGCTGCCTCAAAACTGTCACGGATTTTAAATAGCGGAGGAGAGGACTACCAGTGGAAAGACTCTATTCTACCTTAAAAAAACAAAAACCGGAAAAAACAAACAAAAAACCTTCAAGCAACTCCCGAGAACAGAGCCAGAAGCAGCCACAGCCCATGTTCACGATAGATAGGTGCCAGGCACACTCTCAGGCACACAGAGTTACTCACAAGTAACACTGTAACAAGTGAGTAAGAGTTACTCACTTAAAAGTTAAGCTGCATTTGTTCATTAGGTAACTTATGTAAATTTAAAATATCCAAAAGGCTATGTAGAGACAATCACTGTCCTTAACAGCCCCCACCCACACTTCCTTAGATACTGGGGTCTCCTGGCCGCAACCCAGTTACCAGTTTCTTGTGTGTTTTTAGAATTATTATGTGTATAAATAAGCATATTAGAATATTCTTCTTGCTTATACAAGTGATAGCATACTCTATGCCCTCTTCTAGATTTTATTTTACCTAACGTGTCTTGAAGATTATTTCGTATCAATGCATACAGAACTGCCTTGTTTATTTTTCATGCCCACTGCTGTTCAAAAGAGAAAATTCCATTCTAAACTGTAACCATATTCTTACTGATGGCCGTTTTGGTTACTTCCAATCTCTTGCTGTCACAAGTAACGAATGCTGCAGTGAACACAGTATGTGCTTATGAAATGTTTGTCTCCTCCATGCCTCTCTTTTAAAAGTTAACTTTATGGGGGCGCCTGGGTGGCTTAGTCAGTTAAGCATCCGGCTTCAATTCAGGTCATGATCTCACAGTCCGTGAGTTCGCGCCCCGCGTCAGGCTCTGTGCTGACAGCTCAGAGCCTGGAGCCTGCTTCAGATTCTGTGTCTCCCTCTCTCTCTGCCCCTCTTCTGCTCACACTCTCTGTCTCTCTGTCTCTCAATAATAAATAAATGTTGAAGAAAAAAAATTAAAAATTAACTTTATGGAGGCACATATTGCATGTTGTATAATTCACCTTTTCTAAGTGTTCGATTCAGTGATTTTTCGTAAATGTATCAAGTTGTACAACGATCGCCATAGATCAGTTTTAGAACGTTTTCATCGCCCCAAAAAGATCCCTCGTGCACATTTATGGTTGATTCACATTTTCCCCACTGCCTCTGTCTCCAGCAACCACCTACTTTTGGTCTCTATAGCTTCTTTGGGACATCTCATATAACTGGAACCATACAACGTGTGGTCTCACATGTCTGGCTTCTCTCACTGGAATGTTTCTGAGGTTCATCTATATCGTACCACGTATCCACGCTTGCTCCTTTGTATTGTTCCACCGTATTCTACGGTATGGCTGTACCACATTGTCTCTGTAGGCACTAGTTGGACGTTTAGGTTATTTCCAATGGACACTTAGGTTATTTCCAACTTTAGGTTATTATGAATAATCCTGTTAAGAACATTTGTGTGCAAGTCTTTGTGCAGACACGTGTTTTCATTTCTCTTGGGGAGACACCCGGGAATGGACCTTCTGGGGCTCTTGGTAAATTCATGTTTAACTTTTCCAGAAACTGCCAAACTGTCTTCCAAAGTGTCCGTAGCCATGCTTGACGGTTTTCTCCATATCCGGGCCCACACTTGGCTGCCTGTTTTATTATAGTCATTCCAGTGGCTGTGAAAGGCTATCTCATTATGGTTTTAATCTGAATTTCCATAATGACTAAGGCTATTGAGCATCTTTTCACGGGCTTATTTTTTGCCCCTGTTTTTTTTTTTTTCTCACACATAACCCTAAAATCACACCCAAGTAAGAACACAGTGCTTGAGTTCCAGCAGCCATGTCACTTGCAGGCAGTGAGGAATGAAGCGTGTTACATCAACGCTTTAAGGTGACCTTAAGCTTCCAGGTCATTATCTGTGAAATGGGAAAGAACACCAGCGCTGGTAGCTTTGCTGTAAGGATTAAATGTGACAATGTCTCTGAAGTGTCCAGCCTGGGGACTGATACACAGAAGGGACCCAAAACATATTCATTGTCTTTCTCCCTGCCTGGCTTGCCCCCTCCCCACCCACCTCCCCCAAATTCCCAGAATGCATCTTTGGGCTGCGTACTCTGCCCTAACTACCACGGGCCAGTCGGCGCGGCACCCAGATCTGTAGTAACTCAGACGGCAAATGCGGGAACCCAGTTGCCATTGGATTAGGCTGGGTGATCGGAACTAATCCCTCCTGTCCCCCGTGAGAACTCACTGTGACAGCTGGCTTTCCTGCTGGCTCCCAAGGCACCAGTTACCCATTATCTGCGTGTGGGCTGAGAGCGCCTCCCTGACCCCTTGGCAACAGCCTTCCTGTGGACAGCAGCCACACCACCGGCTATCTGTACGGGGCAGATTAGCCAAAATAAAACTTGGCGTCAGTCAAGGGCTTTAAACACTCAAAGCACTCTCCCGTAACCTCTTGCCTGGTTCTCTACTTTGAGAGGAAGGTATTTCGGTAATTTTACTGATGTTACTGATAGCAGCTAACACTTGTAGAGTTCTTACTATGCCATTTAGAGGAGCTTTATCCGTAGTCCCTTAATTTTCCTACCAACGAAATGAAGTGGAGACTGCTCTCATCCTAGTTTTACGGATGAAGGAACTTAGAGCAGAAGTAAGCTAGTAAGCGGCAGGGCTCAGATTTGAACCCGGGAACCCGGTCCTTCATCGCCACATCCTTCTACTCTTCTGTGAGGGGCCCTGCCCATTTTGGAGTATCTATCAAAACGTAACATGTGAATGTTCTTTTATCCAGCAGTTCCATTTCTTGGTATTTAGTCTCGACAACCGCCGAGGTGCCCAAGGAAGCATTTAGCAGGGTGAAGTTTCTTTGGGACACACTTGGAAGTCTAAAAAACTCTAGCCTAGCTATGTGTCATCAGTGCAAGAACACACAGATGAAGCACACTTATTGCCGCGCTGTGCAATACTGATGTCACTGAGCAGTTTTTAAAAAATGATGCAGCCCTTTGTGGATTGGACTGACATTGGAAGATTGCCAAAGCTTATCGCTAAGATAAGCCAGCTGCCTGGGAATATACCCAATTCAATGCCACGCATGCAACAAAATTGTGTATATATTTAGATGACTATATACGTACGTGGGTAGAAATTATATATATTTATATATGTGTTATATATATTATTAAAATATATTTGTATATAAAGATAATAGAGATATAAAGATCTATTTAAAGTTTATGTATTTATTTTGAGAGAGGGAGGGCAGAGAGAGAGGGAGAGAGAGAATCCCAAGCAGGCTCTGTGCCATGAGCACGAAGCCGGATGTGGGGCTCAACCCCATGAACCGTGAGATGGTGACCTGAGTCAAGATCAAGAGTTGGACGCTCAACCGACTGAGCCACCCTGACACCCCTATATATATATTCAGATGACTACACACAGACCTGGACAGAAAGATGCCTGAAAGCCTGGCAAACACTTCCTCCTGAGAAAGTACTGAGATGAGGGCCAGTGCAAGTGGGAGACTTTGCTTTCATATGTATTTTTGCAAATAGGGACGAATGCATTTAGAATCTGTGTAATTAAAGATAAACCGATTTCTTTTAAAAAAGGAAACGACCACAGCTGAAAAACAAAATAAAGTCATGCACATCTTGTGTTCTTTCCAGTTAACATGTACCTCCCCAAGGTGTCTGTGAATGCCACTGCAGGCCCCCCCTGCTAATATCAGTAACTCGATATTGGTTGCCCACGTCTAGCTGAGGATGAGAAATCGGTCTTCAAGTGTTCTAACCTTCAGAGGAGCCATGAAACCTGAACCACGGCCTGACTTAACTGTCCTCTCCCTTGTCGTCAGCACAGCCCTGGCTGGGACACCGTGGCGGCTGAACCGTCTCTGTGGGTCACATAGCACGGTTGTCAGTGTTGTCACCTGTGGGACTTCACCGTCAGGAAGCAGTCACCTGGAGAGGCATCGCAGATGACACATAAGGTCCCCGGTGTCACCCCAATTCTTGTGGAGCAGTTTTGTCCTTTCTTCCCTTTCTGTCCGTAGCAGTGGACCCTGGGAAGGGGAGGGGCCATGTAAATTACTCTCACAGGTGAATGTTCTACCAGGAGAAATTTTTAGACATTAATTGGTATATCGCTTTAAAAACAAATTACTGTGGTAACCCACAGCAGAAAAGGAAATTGAGGAAACCAAGTGACGTCTTCCCTTAAAGCCTGCTGATTACCACCTTGAAAACGAGTTATGGAGCACATTCTCCCTATGCCATTTACATAGTTCTCTGCTTTTACAGATAAAGAACTTTGACCAGGTAAGTGGCAGAGCTAGATGTAGATTCGTCCCTGGCAAGTGACAAAGCCTGCATTTGATCCTCAGTCCTATGATGCTTCCCGGTCAGGAGAATTCTCCAGCCCCCAGAGCCCTTCTCTTGCTACCCTCCCAATTGTCTGAGTAAGCGTCCTGGGAATGTGGAGAGCCCAGGGAGTCCTCCTTCTGCCCCGACAGCTGCTCCTAAGAAGGGCTGCAGAATGACGTAAGGAGGACTGAATCCCGACCCACGCCACAACACGGATGTGTTGGAAACGTGTGCTAAGAGAAAGAAGCCAGCCACAAGGGACCACATAGCATTTGATCCTGTTTGTTGGGAAATGTCCAGGATAGGCAGATCCACAGGGACGGAAAGTAGATTAGTGGTGGTTGCTTGGGGCTCTGTGTGTGTTTGGGCGGGGGGTGGGGAGGGACGGGAAGATAAGGACTTGAAAGCCAAGGAGAATGGGATTCTTTCTGGGGAAATGAGAATGTTCTAACATTGATTGTGGCGATGGTCGCACAACTCTGAACACACTGAAAGCCGTTGGAGTGCACACTGTGAGTGGGTGGATTCTACGGCGTGTGAATTACAGTTCATTCAAGCTGTTTGAAAACAAAGCGTTGCAGAGCCATCAGCCTCGCTGTCGGTCAGTTGAGCTAGTGGGTTCCACTGAAGCCACATTTTTTTTTTTTTTTTGAAATAATTAGCAAGCACTACATTTTGTGCCTGGTGCTGTTCTAAGTACTTTACAGGCAGTAGTAACTCATTTCATCTTTATAACAACCTATGAAGTATACAAAACTGTTTTGCCTCCGTTTTACAGATGAGGAAACTGAGGCACAGAGAGGCTGGGACACACTTGCTGACGATGCTAGTAAGGAGTGCAGCCAGAATGTAAACCCAGGTACCTGACTCTAGAGCCCTTAACGCCGGATGCCGTGTTGCCACTCAAAAATGATAAGTGGGGTGGGGGTGGGGGCCTGGGTGGCTTACTCGGTTAAGCGTCCAACTCTTGATTTCATCTCAGGTCCTGATCTCACGTTTGTGAGATCGAGCCCTGCGTTGGGCTCTGCGCCGACAGTGTGGAGTCTGCTTGGGATTCTTCCTGCCTCTCTCCTGCTCACACGTGTGCAAACGTGGACACGCTCTCTCAAAACAAATAAATAAACTTAAAAAAAAAAACAAACCAGTAGATGAGGTCACAAATACAACTTGCATTTCCAGTTGTGAAATAACCGTAAACATTTTAAATTGGATTTAGATTCTGTTCTTTTTGCCCTATGCCTATGTTTTAGCCCTAAAATTGTTCAATAATCCTGAGAAGCATCAACTTTTTATCTCAAGTCAAATCCACAGCTCTAGCTCCCATCACCTGCTCAGATGTCTGAAAGGGATGAGCAAATACACTGGCATTGACCGAAAGGCTCCCTCTTTCCGCGTGTTTGCAGAGTGGGGGGAGGGGCAGCATTTCCTCAGCAGTGAGAGGACAGCAAGTTGCCATTCATTTCCTTGGTTTTCTGAGCACCGTGCCCTCGTCTGGCTTAGTCATCTCTTCCTACAGGGATTCAGCGGCGCTCGCCAAGTCTTCTGTAAACATCGCCATCCTTGTGCAAGGTGGCTGCCGTGGAAGTTGTCCCCTGGAGTTATTTGCTTTTGATACTTCTTTCAGCCTTGCTGAGAGCAGTTTTTCCATTAGGCATTTCTGTGACTTCTAAGTAAATAATAATGCACGTCAGCTCTGGCCTTTTTATACCTGTTGGAACAATCACGTAACGTCTAAATGTACGTATCATGTAATCTGTGTCTATTTGCCATCTTGCAGATGAAGTTTCTTTCTGTTCTGTGCGACTAACTTACCATCTAGACCAAGAGGGACTTAGGACGGTTTTATGGGACACCTGTTAACCAGGGACCCGATGGGGTCCAAACTGCACAACTGTGTTTAAAACGTCCTATAACCAAAAAGCGCTGGAAATGCAATCCAAGACTTTTTTTTTAAATGCTTATTTAGTTTTGGGAGAGAGAGAGAGAGAGAGAGAGAGAGAACAAGTGGGAGAGGGGCAGAGAGAGAGAGAGGGAGATGAAGAATCCAAAACAGCTCCAAGCTCTGAGCTGTCGGCATGGAGCCCCATGCGGGGCTTGAACCCACAAACTGTGAGATCACCACCTGAGCTGAAGTCTCAGCTGGGCGGCTCAGTCAGTTGAGCGTCCAACTTGAGCTCAGGTCATGAACTCGTGATTTGTGAGTTCGAGTCCCTCGTGGGGCCCTGTGCTGATAGCTCAGAGCCTGCTTTGGATTCTGTGTCTCCCTCTCTCTCTGTTCCTCCCCCGCTCATGCTCTGTCTCTCTCTCTCAAAAATAAATAAAGACTAAGAAAAAACCAAAAATGTCGAGAGGATCCAATTAACAATCATAGCGTCTCTTTCTCAGTCTCTGTGCCTCAATCTCCCCCGCATAACCCCGCGGCATTTCAGACTTCTCTCCCAGCCCTTGTGCTGTGTTGCAGACCCAAGCGGTTGTCTTCCTTGTTGATGCAAAGATACTTCTTCTTCAGCTTTACCGCTCTTTCTGCCTATTACATGCATCAGCGGACCCTCAGGTCAGAGCAGAGTTGCTTCCTGTGCACTCCTCGTGAGGAAAGGAAGGAGGTGTGTTCTCCTAAATCAGTTATTTCTACCCTGCTATTCAGAAAGCTTGGGTGCGTCACATAGGGGCAATTTGGGAATGCTTTTTTGTTTCCAAGAACTACACTTATTCTAGACAGAACACCTTGAGATTAAGGAAATGCTGTGGGAACATCAGGGGTTGCAGGAAAGGCCTCAAAGGGAAGGAAGGGCTGGCAGAATGTTCCAAGGGCCGCGTCTACCAGGCAGGGGCAGCCTTGAGGTTCCACCGTGTGCCCCACACGGGGGCCCCATGCCCAGAAGGCTCCCAGCGCTCAGGGTGGCGCTCTGTTGTTCCCATCTCGAATATCTGAATCCTTTTTGCACAAGCAACTCATTTTCAGCTTGAACCAGGTCCTACCAAATCGGAGAATTGGTTCCAAACGGTTAAGAAGCTGTTCCACCCATATGGAGAAGGGTTTCCCCTTCTACGAGACAGTTGTGGCCATTTAGATCCAGCCTTTTCCGCCAAGGGCTTAGCTCACGTCTGCTGTAGGACCCTCAGCATCCCCAGAATCACCATTTGCAGGTCTAAGTGCCTCCTCCCTGTCTGTGCTAAATGTATCCGATGGTGGTGGGAGCCTTCCTCCTCCTGAGCTTCGTGGCATGTGAGAACAGCTCACCAAGCGAAGGGGAAGTGGGAGCTTCCTGTTTGGATAGAGCGAAATGTTATTTCCAAGCATGGGGCTCTCCAAAGAGTGCTTTTGACAGAGTGGTGCCAGCACGGTACGTGGAGGGTAGAGTGGAAAGGGCCCTCTGGGTTCAGACAGACCTGTGTTCTTTTTTTTTTTTTTTTTTTAATATTTTTTTTTCAACGTTTTTATTTATTTTTGGGACAGAGAGAGACAGAGCATGAACGGGGGAGGGGCAGAGACAGAGGGAGACACAGAATCGGAAACAGGCTCCAGGCTCCGAGCCATCCGCCCAGAGCCCGACGCGGGGCTCGAACTCCCGGACCGCGAGATCGTGACCTGGCTGAAGTCGGGCGCTTAACCGACTGCGCCACCCAGGCGCCCCCAGACCTGTGTTCTTAAGGCTGCCGCGCATCTGTGTGGGTTGTGCACTGCACAGCTCCGGGGACGGTATCAGCCTGCACAGCCATGAAGGGCGCCCCAGGGCAGCAGCCACTTGAACTGTGTGATCCTGAGCAAGTTGTTGAATCTCTCTGAGCATCAGCTTTCTCATCCTTAAGATGCAGGAGGTGTTCATAACCACTCAGGCAATTTAAAAGAGGTGAAATGAGATTGCGTACGTGGTGACCAATCACGTGATAAATGCCTGCATGTATCAATGAATAAATACATGCTAACTCACTGCCCTCCTGGGGGCGCTCGTCCGGAGCTCCAAGCAGCACTGCTTGCCCAGTTTCAAAACACCCCCCCCCCCCCCGGAGATTCATTTGCATTTAACTAAGGCCTCTTTTTTGGAGGCGAGTGTGCCTACGCACTTTTTGAGTCCCATGAAGAGACTTTGAGGACAGAAAGAAAGATGAGAGAGACGTGACACTGGCTGTGGGCTCAAGCAGTTCTCTCTCGGGGTGGATTAGTGGTTCTCCGCTGGGGCTGCCCTCCCCAGGGACACTGGAAATGTCTGCGGACACTTTGGATTGTCGTGACTCGGGGGAGGGGTGCCGGTGGCACCCGGTGGGTCGAAGCCAGGGGTGCTGATGCTACGATGCACAGGGCAGACCCCACAACCAGACATCCGGTCCAAGGGCCAGCAGCGCCGCAGGTGGGAAAGCCCGCCCAAGGACTTCCCATCTGCCCACCAGCCCAAGTGCCAGTGCCCGGCCTCCGACGAGCCAGGGCGTGCTCCTTCTGTCCCTAAGGGCCACTAAACGAAACTCCCAGGACAGTCAGAGGAGCCCCAGAACAAATGTTGATGTCAGGGATTTGTGTTTTTCAGATTCACGAGGCACGTAAGGATGACAGACTCAGGAGGGCCCCAGAGGCGCACCCTTTGTTTTCTATCTACGTTGCTTTCCCAGAAAGTTCCTGAGAAGTCAGACGCCGTGCTTCGCTGCATGATATCTGGTAACCACCAGTGGCTCATTCTCCTCTGAAATCTCCCTGCGGACCCGGGTTTTTGGCTCACAGAGGCATTATGAAAAATCATTTGTGGGGCGCCTGGGTGGCGCAGTCGGTTAAGCGTCCGACTTCAGCCAGGTCACGATCTCGCGGTCCGTGAGTTCGAGCCCCGCGTCAGGCTCTGGGCTGATGGCTGGGAGCCTGGAGCCTGTTTCCGATTCTGTGTCTCCCTCTCTCTCTGCCCCTCCCCCGTTCATGCTCTGTCTCTCTCTGTCCCAAAAATAAACGTTGAAAAAAAAAATTAAAAAAAAAAAATCATTTGTGAAAATGGCCTGGGAAGTCTGTTCTGAGTAACCAGTTGAACAACTAAATCCTCTATGATTTTTTTTTCCCCCCGAAGGATTTCTTTGAGTGACTTCCTGGATATAGCCTAGTGATCTTTTTCACTTCGCCTTGTGGTTCTGGGTTAGGCGACTCCCGCCCTGGTTATTTTTTCAGAGAATCCATTCTTAATTTCCTGTGTACATAGGAATGTCGTGAGTAACTTTCCTTCAGTCGATTTGTTGGAACCTTCTTGATCACTCTTTCCTTGATATCCCCCAAACCAGCTACATACATCCCACTGCCCGTCTTCGTCGGGCATGCTGGTCAGAAGTGAAGAGGTAAAAACCAAGGCAGGGGGTGCCCAACGGAGGAGGAGCAGGGGGCTGGGATTCTCCCTGAACTGGAGAATAAACAACCCAGACCTGACCCCAAATTGGTGCCCCCGGTGGTAAGAAGGATTTCTTATTAAACAAAAATAATAGAAGCAAAATAATTGGGTCAGGAAGTGGTACCTTGTACCTTGTGGATTGTTTCCTTTCTTGGACTGTGTCTCTACCTTTGAAAACATAGAGGCACCAGTGGTCTTTCCGGAGGGCGCACAGAAAACTCTTCTCCCCTGAGATCCCTTTTTCTAGATGGGGAGAGGAAAAGAGCCAGCTTCTGAAATGGCCGTGCTTCCTTAGCTGAAGTCATAACAAAATCTCATCTCTGGTCTGGGTGCTGGGGTGTCCACCTGTGAGTGAGTTCAGCCTCTTCGAGGCCAGAGCCAAGCCCCCATCTTTCTTGGCATTTGTTCATAGCCATTCAAATAGAGGGACGGACACACGTCCACCACTGAACCTCCATGCCGTGGCCCCCATGTGTCCTCAGGAAGCCCCAGTGTTTGGACGTACCCTAAACTTGGCTACCGGTCCCCACGCACAATGGCGAAACATTCTGGAGGTGGCTCTCCATGTGTGACCTGCAGGTAGGCTTAAAAAAACAAGGGTAGGATTTTTGGGCGAGGTTTCCAGCAAGTGGAGGGAGAAAAGAGAACCACCCACAAAGGTACAAGATACCACTTCCCTGTGTGAGTCTCATTTCTGGCTGATTATTCAGATCTATACTGCACAAGAGGAAAAAACCAGTCAGCCGCTAAGAAACTGGGGGCATCAACCAGCCCTGATCGGTCTGAATGAAAAAATTGGAGTCCAAGAGATTCGAATGAGTGTCCCGGCCCCAGCTCATGCACACTTTATGTACCTTCTTTTAAAAAAAAGGAGTCCAGGATATACAAAAAAGGAGGAAGGAGAGGATTCCTGAGAAGGAATCTGAGAAAGCCGACTGAGAGGGGGACAAAAGGCTGAGAACAGGCAGAAATGAATTGTAACCCCCAACCTCCTTGGTGGTTTCTCAGGGAAGCTCATTTTTGGTGCTTTAGTCACTTGCCTGGAAGGGACTCAGCCAAACCACTGGGGAAGAAGGGTGTATCTTTGCACGTAGGTCTGTTTGCTCCTAGTTCCGGGGACCAAGTAGTCAGGCGGGCGCTACCTGAAGGGGGAGGCCAGGAGGATCACCCACATTCGTGGTGCTGGCACACAGGTAGCCTAGCTGGGAGACGCCCCATCAGACAAGACACAGGGAGGGAGGCAGGGGCTCTGAGCACCGTCAGGACGGGTCCATGGTGCAGGGCCCAGAAACACGTGGGGTTCTTCTCTTCGTGGTGTCTGGGGCTGCTCACCAAAAATCCTGTGGTAAGTCAGACAGAGACACAAGAAGGATGAATCTAGAACACTGTTTTGTTTCCCAATACTGGGCTTTCCTCCTGTAGACAGGGCACATTTGGGTACGTTTTCAGTGTTACGGAGGCTAGGGGGGGAAGCTCATTGGGACACACTGGAAACCTTCCTTCACGGTCACAGGGGTAAAAAATCCCAAGGGGTGAATGGAATTCCTGGGGGTTTCACCAGATTGGTCCATCAGATCTGGTTACCGATCACAAGGGCAGGAGGAAGCCCTCCTGAGGGAGAAAGCGTAGGGCAGTTTCTGTGACGACACCAGTCAGGTATGCACAGGACCGGCCCGGAAATCATACACGCCTCATGAGGGGACTAATCCACTAATGTGCTAATCCACTTTGTTCTTCCCTCTTCTGTGCCATGGCATACGCTCAGCTCCGAGCGCCGTTTAAGGATACTTCTCTACAGGTACAGTGACTTCCGTGCAAATAAGAAATGAACATTTCAATGGTTTTATTCAATTCTTTGAGTAAAGAGGGAACCAGAAAGTAGGAACATTAGAGGAATTAGGTATTTATAGGCAGTTTAATAAGGGAATGTTAGGATAAGATTGTTGGACTAGGTAAAACACCGGTTAATGTCCTGTAGGGCGATAAACCAAGACTTATGGGGTTATCTTTTCTGCCAGGCAGGGATTATTTACGTCTCTGTTGGATAAAAATCTACAAGTTTGTATGTAACTTCACTAAATCTGGGAGTTTAACCATTTTTTAAGTTTATTTATTTTGAGGGAGGCAGAGACAGTGTGAGCAGGGGAAGGGCAGAGAGAGAGGGAGAGAGAGAGAATCCCAAGCAGGCTGCACCCTGTCAGTGCAGAGCCTGACGCGGGGCTCGGACCCACAAAACCGGGAGATCATGACCTGAGCAGAAACTGAGAGTCAGATGCTTAACCGACTGAGCCACCCAGGTGCCCCAAACTGGGAATTTTAATCAGTGGTAATCGTCAAATTAAACGATGTATATTCCCCTAGGTGATTCTTAGATGGACCTTTGTCCCCATAGGACACGGAAAGAAGATATTATCCACATTTTTTCCTCATATCCAAGTTTTAGATAATTTTTCTTTTTAAAAAAATGTTTATTCATTTTAAGAGAGAGAGAGAGAGAGAGAGAGACAATGGGGGAGGGGCAGATAGAGAGGGAGAGAGGGAATGCCATGCAGGTTGCACGCTGCCAGCACAGAGCCCGACTCGGGGCTCGAACTCACAAACCGGGAGATCATGACCTGAACTGAAATCGAAGGGTTGGACACTTAACCGACTGAGCTACCCAGGCGCCCCTAGATGATTTTTCTTAATAGCTCCTTAGGGTTAGGGACAGCATTTCATTTTGTAGGCCTCATCCGCACCCCTGCACAGGATCATCTCAGGTACATAGCTTGCTCAATAGTGCTTATCGGACGATGCATTTGAATCGATGAGAGAGATTTTCCAGTTCCCCAACTGACACAGTTCAGCATGTCCATCCCTATGGCTTATTACTCACTCCTATTCATTGCTTTATGATTTTCTTTTCTAAAAATGCTTACTGCAATAGGAATATTCTTCTGTTGTCATTATCAGGTCAGCCCAAGCCAGAGGTAACTTGGTATAAGAATGGTCGAGCCATAGATGAGTGTGGCATTGTTTCCAGTTATGAATTCTTCCAGAATCAGTATATTCACCTGTTACATCTCTATCGGTAAGTAGACGTGCCTCTGTGGACTGTTTACAAAGGTCCCTGCATTGGGTCATGTGCTGGTTGTACCGGGTAATGTCAAAAGATTGATGGGGCGCCCGGGTGGCTCAGGCGGTTAGGCGTCCGACTTCGGCTCAGGTCACGATCTCACGGTCTGTGAGTTCGAGCCCCGCATCGGGCTCTGGGCTGATGGCTCAGAGCCTGGAGCCTGCTTCCGATTCTGTGTCTCCCTCTCTCTCTGCCCCTCCCCCGTTCATGCTCTGTCTCTCTCTGTCTCAAAAATAAATAAACGTTAAAAAAAAAATTAAAAAAAAAAAAAAAGATTGGCTCCCCTTTGCTTTTTTGCATCCTAACATCAGATGCCATGAGCAGGCATCAGGCAAGGCGTCCAGCTGAGCTCCTCTAAATTGGCTTCTTTGATGGAATTACAACTTTACCTAGAACTTTATTCGAGGTGGTCCAGCCATTTTCATTCACTGAAAGAGCTTTTCATTTAATCTTATTCCCTCTGGAAAGTCAAGAAACACAATATGGTTTTGGCAGTCATTCAATCTCTCTTGAGTAGCAATGGAAGGAAGAAGGAGTGGCTGGTCATGAACCCACAGCCCATTGGTGATGGACAGAAGGCTGAAAACCATGCCTTCTGGCTTTATTGTAGGAAGTCGTATGGTCTAGCATAGTGGTTTCTATTCTTTTTTGTTTCCCGAAGAACTATTCGGATGAAATCAGGAAGCCCCATGTGGGAGGCAGAGAAAATGAGAACTGCTTTGGTTGAGGGTGGGTGGAGAGTCTTTGCTCTTGGTCCCCAGTTGTTGCTGAATTGGTCACAGTGTTCCTTATGGGGACTGTGAGGAGTCCAAGGTCTGCAGAGTGTGGTATGAACATGACTGGGAGGCATGCGCATGTGCTGACAGACTTGGGTTTGAATTCTGACTCTACTGTTTTCTGTCTGTGTGACCTTAGCCAGTTCTTTAACCTCTCCCAAACTAAATTTGTTGATCTGCAAAATAAAAGGAGTGCTGAGAGAATTAAATGATTTTATCCTCGTCAAGTTCTTGCTGTGTAGTAGTTATTCAATAAACACTCGCTTCCTTATCTTCGTATCCACTCTTTTGTTTCAAAGTATTCCCAGAGATCACTTTATCACGTTGGAAATCCTTGACTCAGCTGTCTTACAGAATAGCTAACCTGGTATTCAAGATGCTCATTTATTCATCTACCATGTAATTCTTTTTTTTTTTTTTAATTTTTTTTTAACGTTTATTTATTTTTGAGACAGAGAGAGACAGAGCATGAACGGGGGAGGGTCAGAGAGAGGGAGACACAGAATCCGAAACAGGCTCCAGGCTCCGAGCTGTCAGCACAGAGCCCGACGCGGGGCTCGAACTCACAGACCGTGAGATCATGACCTGAGCTGGAGTCGGCCGCTCAACCGACTGAGCCACCCAGGCGCCCCTACCATGTAATTCTTTAAACATTATTCATCAAGCAACTGTAGTGGCAGCCATTTTGCATAATGCTGGGAGTAGAGATGAACAGCATAAACGTTGTGTATGCCCTCATCAAACCTCAAGTCCAGTTCCAGTGTTGCCAAGGCCTTCCCCTCCCCCCTCTTCATCCCATTCCACTTAGAATCCATCTCTACGGTTCACAGTAATTCTAGTTACCCATGGTTCTGTCTAGCCTCAGACATTCTCTTCTCTTTTGCACAGGCCCCCCTTTGGTGTTTATTTATTACTCAGGATTGACAGTTCGGTAGATTTGGGCCTCCAACGTGCGGGAGACTTCTCTGTCTCACACTAATGTATCCCCTAAGGAGTGGTACAGTGCACCATAAATATTTGTTAAGAGGATGAGTGGAGAGATGTTGTATATATACCATACAGATATGTGTTGTTAATTTAGATCAGCATTGGCAAACTTTTTCTAATTATTTTTTATGTTTATTTATTTTTGAGGGAGAGAGAGACAGTGTGTGAGCAGGGAAGGGGCAGAGAGAGAGGGAAACCCAGAATCTGAAGCAGGCTCCAGGCTCTGAGCTGTCAGCACAGAGCCCGATGCAGGGCTTGAACTCACAGACTGCAAGATCATGACCTAAGCTGAAGTTGGATGCTTAACTGACTGAGCCACCCAGGTGCCCGGCAAACTTTTTCTATAAAGGGCCAGGTAGTAAATATTGTAGGCTTTGAAGGCCAGATGGTCTCTCTCACAGATACTCAACTCTGCCATCATAGTATAAAAGCAGCCACAGACAATATGGTTTTTTTTTGTTTTTGTTTTTGTTTTTTTTTTTGCGGGGGCAGGGGAGGGGTATGGCTGTGTTCCAATAAAACTTTAATTACAGGAACAAGTAGGGGGCCAGATTTGGTCTGTGGGCCATAGTTTGCCAATCCCTGTTCTAAATGGTAAGATCCTTGAGTATCTACATGCTACCTACTTCTTTGTATGTTTTCTACTCTTGCCTTTGTCCCCCTGAACCTTCAATCCGTATTTCTTGATTGATTAATTTTAGTCTCGCACTAAGCTAAAAGATTATACCCACTTTTTTAGCCAGAAGAGAGGCTTAATGAGTATTCTTTTACTTATGGAATGCCATTTAAGAATTGTGGTTTGTTATTTGCTATTTCTACAGGACCAGGAATGTAGGGAAAACCTGTGTTTGTAGGGTAAGGGAGTTAAGGGATGGAGGGATGAGAAGGCCAAGATGACACCCCGGGGCAGGCGGGCCGGTTAAAATGGGAAGAGAAATTTAGGAAGAGAACTTGAGCTGTGGACGGGGCAGGGAGTCCTCATTCTCTTCGCAGAAGTCCAGCGGGGCTGGAACAAATCAAGACTTGAGATGACAGAATGTATTCTTTCCAAACTCCTATTCTGCCATTTGGAAAAGTAACCCACCAACTGGGAAAAGCATTCGGTCCTGGTATAAGGAATTTTAGTGGGGCCATGCACTAACAGATGTGGTTGCATTTTTGTGTTTAGTAGTAAATGAGCTTTGAACGTTCTAACTTTTTACAGCAGTTCTGGACCATAGCTGCCCATTAACATTACCTAGGGAATTTTTAAAACCCCCTAATGCTTGGCCTTCAACTTTGACTAACGCAGTCTGGACCCCAGATGATTCCAATGTAATTGCCCAGGATGAAAAATTCCTTACATCCTAAAACACTCACCTGCAAAGCAGTTTGACTTCTATCAGTATGTTAAGTGCCGGTTAGGAAAATGAATGTTACTTTGTGCAAATGCCCTTCAAAGATTTAAAGTGGGTTATTAGTTATAATACTGGTCTCAAATTTTCTTGCCAGTATGAGGTCACCAGAAGCCACCAGATTAACTCATAGTTCCCCAAAGGAAAGTACTTTTTAAACATCTACCTGAGTTTAGTCTTTGGGTCATTAAATCTGCACTCTTAGGTACTGAAAAGCTCTTGTTCCTGTGTTTCCCACGTTTTTGTTTTTGTTTTTTGTCTGGGATGGTAAACCTGATCTGCATTTCTGCTTTGTGGCCAGGAGCTAATTAATCGGCCTACTGATCTTCCCCCTTTCCTCAACCGGGCAAGAGTGCCTCTGGGTCCTCCCGTGTTCTCCTCTCATACCCCTCTAATCTTGTAACACCGTGTACTTTGGACAAGTGAGAACACTTGGAGGAGATTGATCAGTGCTGTTGTGACCTTTACATACCACAGGTCAAGTGTGCTTGGCAGGCAGGGGAATGGAAAGCATTCCAGGGGACAGAGACATCAATAACAGCATGATTGGCGCTGTACCGTGAAAACGTTTTTTTGTTTTTTTTGTTTTTCCAAAAGACGTGGGGGTGGGGAGGAAATGCAAATGGATGTTTTCTACCTCAGAGAAAGCAAGTTGGAAGGAGTGCATATACAAAAGAGGAATTGTGGTCTCTCAGGAGCACGGTTCAAAGAAAGACAGGTGAACAACAGATAAAAATCTGTCCAGGAACCCACACCTAGGTCGAGACACTCCTCTCCACAGCAAGGAGGCCTCTCCATGGTTATGATCACGTCCCGCTGTGCTGAGAGAGCACAGATTACCAGAGAGGCAGGAGGGAGGGTGGGTGGACTGGGCAGGAAAGCGTGGATGGGGGAAGGGCTTCCCTCCTCAGCTCACCCCTACAGATGACCTGGTGGTGGGGACGATGGCCAGGAGAACTGCACAGTCACCATGAGCCAATCTGCTCATGATGTGTATGGGTTCAATAGCGTCTCCCCCTCGTCCCCACCCCCTCCCCGCAAATTCATGTTCACCTGGAACATCAGAATGTGACCTTATTTGGAAATACGATGTCTTTAGCTGTAGTCATTTGAATTAAGGTGACATCACCATGGATTAACGTGGGGTTTAATTCCATGACTGGTGTTCTTATAAAAAGGAGAAAACAGACACAGACAGAGGGGAAATAGCTGTGGGAAGACAGGCAGAGACCGCAGTGATTCGGCCGCGAGCCAGGAAATGTGAGGACTGCGCACCGCCACCGCCACGGCCACCAGAAGCTTAGGAGGGGGCGAGGCGAATCTTCCTTAGAGCCTTCAGAGGGAGCATGGCCTTGCCCACACCTTGATTTTGGACTTCCAGGCTCCAGAACTGTGAAACAATACATTTTTGTTGTTTTTCTTTTTTCTTTCTTTCTTTCTTTTTTTTTTTTTTTTTTTTTTGCTACCTCTCTGTGGTAATCTGTTTTGACGCTCTGGGAAGCTAATACATGGTGTATCTGAGCATTCTTAAAAAAAAAAAAAGTGCTGCCATTTGCCGACCTTGACTTCTGTGATAACGTAGCCCTGGCTCCCAAAATACCAGCTGAGTTCACCTGGGCGGCCTGGGAGGCAAGGGGGCAAGGGAGCAAGGAAGATTTTTTCCAATTATGCCTCAAACTGGATATCGATTATTCGAGATTTTGATGGAAAAATCGATATGAAGGTTTCCTGGGTCACTTGTGTTTTACCCCCAGGGGACATTTGGCAATGTGTGGAGATATTTTTGACTGTCACAGCTGGAAGGGGTGCTACTGAGTAGAGGTTAAGGATGCTGCTAAACGTTGGACATTGCTACGTTGCTAAACGTTGCCCTCCCCACCACAAAGGACTCGGCCCCTCTCCCACTGTGGTTCTCCAGGCCCACTGGTCCCTTCCCTGCAGGGGACAGCACAGCACTCAGATGCCCGGCAGCTTCGGGGACAAAGCCCTGACTCCTGAAAACAGCTGCTCTTTTCTGGAGTATGTCACTCTCTCCCTGCTGTTTCCAGCCCAGAGGAACTTTCCCAGAGGCCTTCTTTGAGGCCGCGGTCAGCACTAACGCAATGTTGTTTCCCTGCGCATTATGCTTTCGTTTGGCTTCTGTGTCCTGACTGGACAAAGCTCCGTGAAGACGGGACTCTTTGCTCACCGCCTGGTCGATATTGGCTGTGTGAAGCTAGTGCCTTCTGCCTCGCTTCTGTCCTCCCTTCTTCGTCGGCAGGTCAGCTCGTAGGGGCAGCAGGGACTGGGATTTCTGTTATTTCTGATCCCCACAGCCTCATGTGCTTGTCAATGACGACACAGTTCTCCAGGTTCTTCCTCCAGGCCCACATTTCTGCTGTTGTCGTGCCCTGCGACTTATTAGCTGTGTGGCCTCGAGCGAGTCCGTGAACTTCTCTGTGCTGTGGTGTCTTCATAAAATGATTTCGGGGAACGGTTTAAGTGAGATTCTTCACGCAGAATGGTCAGCAACGTGCGCGTTAGTCTTGTAACAAATGCTAACTAGTTAGTAATTAATATCATTTTCCTGCCCGCTCCCTGCAAGCAGCATGGTTCCAGAATTACTCTGAAAGAATCACTCTGCCCTAGCTTGTAGTAGCTGTATTTAGAGCCGGGATCGTTTTGTATGAATGGTTTTGAAAAGTGTTCGAATCAGTGGTGGATTTTCAAAGATAGGAAAGACGTGGACATTTAACAGGTGAGCAGCGACCCACACGGAGAAGTTGAAGCTGTTTTTCTCATACATGTTTATACCCGAAACCCTGTTTGGATGGTTTTTTTTGGATGGTGGAATCTGTGACTTTAATGATGTCTTAGCCTTTTTAGTTATTCCTCACGTCTAGGTGGACAGCCCCCAGGAGCGCTGGGACACTGTGTTATATTCCCGAAGCGTCTCTGGTGTGTAGCAAAGAGTTGTCAATACGTGCTTGTTGTCTGAGCCAAAGACTTTGGTTCCTGGAGGTCATCACCCTCTTTCTGTACACCATCACCCAGGGAAAACCAAGCTCCTTGCCAAACATCTAAAACACATGCGTTGTTGGTCGAGAAAGAGTCTGGGCAAATAAGAATAGGAAAATCAGTTAAAAATATCTCTATTCCCGAAAGAAACGCTTCAAGGCACATATCCTGTTAAAGTAGAGTTGTCACCATCAACTTTGCTCACAAAGGACAGGAGGTTATTTGCACCATGGAGAGCAAGGATCTGAAGCCAAGTTGTCTGGATTTAAATCCCAGATCTTACAAACTGTACCATCTGGGGCAAGTTACTTAGCCTCTCTGAGCCTCAGTTTTCTCATCTGCAAAATGGGGATAATGATAGTACCTGCTTCATAGGATTGGTATGGGGAGGAAACCAACATGTGCAAAGAATTTAGAATACTCTGTAAATAATAGATATTTTATGCAATTTGAACATAGCCCCACAATGAACTTAATTTTGGAACTGATTAAAAAAAAAAAATAGGGCAACTTGGAGGTAAGAAGGATAGCAGAGTTTGGCAACATTCCCGCCCCCCCCCCCCCCCCCCCCGCTATTTCCCTCTCGGAGGATAAAATATAATTAACGTGTTTCATCAAGGAACCATGGGGTAGAAATAAAGATGACTGAATCTTGTTATGTCTTGGCTAAGACAGAAAAGGCATTTTATCCGAGGTAGGAAAGCATTTTGTGAACTTTGTGTTCCCTCGAGCTTAAGTAGGTGTAATAAGTCTTAAGGGTGACTGGGAGAACTTTCGGCACCGTGAAGGCCTCTGTGTTCCCAGCACAGAGCCCAGATGGCATTCTTCTTGAATGAATTCAGCATTCCACTCATTCCTCAGACCTCGCCTGGAGCATTTCTTGAATGAGTCCTGAGGGTCTGATGAGAAACTCCCAGTTAGCCCCCAGGGTGATAGTTCCGTGCTGAGAATCCACAGCCTGTCCTGACATTCTGGTTTTGACTTTGGTTAGGTAAGTGTGTGCATGGTTATGGGAGCCGCACTGTGGGACGCTCATCTTTTCCTGGGGGCTGGATTTGGGCCATTGCTTCCCCCCACGGTGCTGGCTCCCGGGGCAAATCAATGCTGGTTTGGGAGCAGGTGACAGATTGATCCAAGAGCCCCTCCCAAGACATCAGGGTAGCAAAAGGTGCACTCATCACTGGAAATTGGACATGTGCTAAATATCTTTGTAAATGCCACTCCATCAACACCTTCTGAGGATTTAGAGCAGACCAGTAACACTAGGGGAGTTTTGGGCCAACTGGGGTTCCGTCTTAATTTGTAATCATAGAGTCGTGACCCAACGCTTCTGATGATCGACGCGATGGGGAGTCTCGCTGATGGAAGAATCACGACGTTAGTATTAGCAATCATTTGACCGACTCCCTCTTTAAAGGGGGACATCGTAAAGAAGATACTTGGCAAGGGCAGACAGCTCCTTGAGGGAAAAGGGGGAACCAGTCAGGCCCTGTGAGTCCTGGCATGGGCTTTGTTCCACCTCTGAAGGGAGAGGTGCAGGGCAGGGGGTTGGGAGTGGGGGTGGGGAGGCACTAAGAACAAAGTTTGGTTTGGGAACATGTGTCTTTGTCTTGGCCAGCACAGCTCTATTTTCCGCCTCTCGTGCACTTAGCCAAGGGCTCCCATGAAATTTACTTCTACCTTTGCCCCATCATACCTGGGGGCTTCTCTTGCCTCTGCCTCCACCCGCCCTCCTCGCCTTGCTCTTAGTTCTCTGGGCTACTTGGACCCCGAACCTCCTCTCTGCCTGCCTCCAGACTCTAATCGCTTCTGAACTGCCTGGATTGCCCTCTCCCTTCTTCTGAGTCCTGCAAGGTTGGTCCAGTCCCAGCATCTCAAACTCTCAGCCCAGACCTCAGCCCGAGCCCCCCTCATATGGGTGGGGAAGGCCAACCTGAGTACCTCCTCTAGGCCACACCTGAGCCCCAGATGAACCCAAGATTGAGCTGGACCTGTGAGAGGGGGTTGGACCTGGCCTGGTCCACCTGACCCTGCCTGCGTTAGTCAGCTCAGAAATTCCACACGCTGGGGGGCTTACCCAACAGAAATTCATTTCTCACAGTTCCGGAGGCTGGAGTCTGAGATCTTGATGCCTTAACTCATTTCTGAGCCATTTCCGAACTCAGAGACATGAGTCAGGTCTAGCAGCTTGCTCGCACATGGCCTTGCACTTTGTCTTCCTTCTACGTGGAATGTTCTCTCCCCACACGGCCCCATGGTTAGTTCTCATGTCTGCTCCAACTCCCCTGAGCACTAAGACCTTCTCTGACCCAGCCACCAATAGCACTGTCTGCCCCCGGCATGTCCTACCTTTCTTATCTCGCTTTATTTTTCACATAATGTGTGTGTGTTTGTGTGTGTGCATATATATGTACATTTAACAGCTTTGCGTAGGTGTAACTGACACACAGTGAACTCTACATGTAAAGTGTCCAATTTGGTTTGCTTTGATGCATACACACACCCGTGAAGCCATCACCATTATCAAGATGAACGTATCTATCACCCTCAAACAATTTCTCCATGTCCCCTTTGCAGCCCGGCCTTCCTGCCTCTCTCTGCCCACTCATCCTCACACGGTAACCCAACGGCCTTCTATCACCGGAGACTAGTTCATCGTTTCTAGAGTTTTATATAAATGAGATCACAGAGCACGTACCCTTTTGTATCTGGCTTCTTTCACTGCACATAATTATCTTGAGAGGCATCTGTGTCCTCTGGTGTGTCGATAGTTCATTCCTTTTATTGCCGACCAGTTTTTGTTTTTGTTTTTGTTTTTTTAGTGTTTCATTGTTAGGATCCACCAGAATTTGTTATTCTATTGAAGGTCTGAGCCCCACATCTCAACCCTCCTCTCCTCTCTTCCCTGTAACAGGTCATAAAACTTCTGTGTGAAGGGTATATTTCTGGTGCCAGGGTGAGGGAAGACATTTTTATCAGTAGAGACAGGGAATTGGGGGCCAAGAAATCCATACAAACCTTGTCAAACTCATTCTTACCTTCCTAGTTACTTCTTCACCATTTGCTACCTCTAGCCCAAACCCTTTTGTCTTATCGATTCTTCACAAACTTACTGGTTCTTTGTCTAAAAGGTATAAAAGGTTCCTGCTCTCGTCACTTCTTTGGGTCTTCATTCTCTTGGGAAGGCTCCTCCGTCCATGCAAAAATTCAGTGTATGCCTTTCTCTGTACCACAGCTGTCCTCCAAAACAGAATCTACTAACGTGTGTGCTGGAGTATAACTCAAAAATGAAAGGCAGATGTGAATCCGTCCTTGTCAGTTTAATTTTCAGACCCATCCAGGGACCCTCCCAGGGTCGAGGAAACTGTGTCCTTCCTTGCAGAACCATTCCATGGGCAGCCATGTGAACGGGGAGGACACGATTTGAATTACTGTGGCTTCTTGGTGGTCGGCCAGCTGTTAACTCTAGAGGCCACGCTGTTTAAGAGGATTGTGAAGCCAGGAAATAATAGTACAATTGTAAGATAATTTCCTCCCGGCTGCCAGGGGCTCCACCTGCTCATGCCCAGGTCCCAGGCGATGGGAGAGCTGCAGAGGCGTGGTGAGATGGCCCAAATGACAGAGCGGGACCTAGCAAGCACCAAGCCTCCGGCAGAATGGCAGACAAAGAGACGCAGTCACATGGTGATGGCTTCTTCCCTGACCGCAGGTCTCCCAGGATGCTTTTGAGAGAGAATTTCTCGGGTCTGATTTCGTGCATTCTCCCTGCCTGGGTCCAGCAGTTGGTTTAAAAAAAAAAAAAAATATATATATATATATATATATATGTATATATATATATATATATATATATATATATGCAAAATCAGCTCTAACACCCACATTCCTGCCTGCGGGGGCAGCTTGCCAGGCATTTGCTTAGTGGGAACTCAGCTCAAATTGAGCAGCAAGTCAAGTGACAGCTGCTATTTTTTTTCTGAGAATTTAATAAGGGGACTTTCACCCTCTAGAGATATTGGAGTCCTCCGGCTGGAAGTGACTCGCAGACCTTGCCTTCAAACTTGATTTTAGAGCGGCAGCAGCCGCAGCAGCCACAGCCCCGGAGCTTGGTAGACTGCCTGCGTCCCGACCCTCATCGGATTCTGCGTTTTAACAAGATCCCAGGCGATTCCCGTACCCAGTGACACACGGGGAGCCCGGCTCTGCAGACCATCCCGCTCCTGGCTCTCTGTTACGTTTAAAAAATGCTGATACTCGGGTCCTACCCCTCAGAAGGTCTGATTTAATTGGTCAGACCCAATTGGTTTTTACTTTATAGATCACCCAAGGCCCAGAGAGATCACGGGACTCATCCAGGTTCTTAACAACTGGTTAGGAACAAAGCCAGGATTAGAAGCCAAACATTCTAGGGACGCCTGGGTGGTTCATTCCGTGAAGCGTCTGACTTTGGCTCAGGTCACGATCTCGCTGCTTGTGGGTTCGAGCCCTGCATCGGGCTCGGGGCTGACAGCTCAGAGACTGGAGCCTGCTTCAGATTCTGTGTCTCCCTCTCTCCCTGCATTTCCCTGCACCACAGCTGTCCTCTAAAACAGAATCTACTAACGTGTGTGCTGGAGTATGACTCAAAAAGAAGTGATCGTGAGGACTGCCTTCAAAAATAAGGATTAATGGAGGGCCTACTGTATGCCAGGGCCGATCAAGACCCTGGGGACCCGGTAGAGAGCACAGTGAACCCTGGTCTCATGGGACAGGGAGAGAGGAAGAGTCGCGCATTAACGATGCCAGCAAAATCAGTAGTGTTGGGTGACAAAGAGGAAGGGGGAGGGAAAGAGTCTCAGGACAGGAGGTGGCTCTGCTGAGGTGCTATGAGCAGAGGTGTGAAGGGTAAGAGAGGGAGAGGGGTGGGGTTGTGCTGGGGAAGAGTGTTCTCAGAGGGACCAGCAGGGGCAGCAGGAAGCCGGAGATGGGCGCGTGCCAGGTCACGGTGGCTGCAGAGGAGACCGGGCGGGGGGGACCCCCCCCCCCGCCCCCACAGCATCAATGCCATAATCCAGACCAGAGATGAAGTGGCCCAATCCAGGGTGGTCCTGGAGCAGGTGGCAAGAAGCCGCCAGGTTCTGGACCCATCTGCCAGGAGTTGCCGCTGGAGTGGATGCCGAAGCGGGGGTGAGAAATGGACTCTGAGGCGTGCCCCCTGAGCGATGGGTAGAACGAAATATTTTTGAGACAAGAAACAGGTTTGGGTGGGAAAATCCAGAGTTTGGTCTGGGGCATGCCGGGTGTTTGATGAGTTAGCAGTGCTGGTCGTTCAGAAATTCTAAGCTGACTTGCTTTTATAAAAGAGCTCTGGGTCCTCCAGTGTTTGCTGGTATGTTGTCCTCGGTCCTGCTCTCAAGCTGCCTTGTCTGTCATAGATGGATTTACAGCTGAATGTAGGAGCTTTCCTACTGTCCCAATGTACCTTGAGATTTCTGGACACATTCTGGGCATTGTGCTAGCCTGGGTGGTGGGTAGGGACTATTTCCGGCTATGCTTGAGTTTTCTTTTGCCAAGAGGGTTTGGTTGTCTGTTAACTAAGCCTGACGGTAATAATGCTGTAGGCTTTTTTCATTTCGGAAGTCCGTTTGCTCATTTCTTATTTAAAGAATATCTGGTCAGGGGCGCCTGGGTGGCGCAGTCGGTTAGGTGTGCGACTTCGACTCAGGTCATGATCTCGCAGTTTGTGGGTTTGAGCCCCGCGTCGGGCTCTGTGCTGACAGCTCGGAGCCTGGAGCCTGCTTTGGGTTCTGTGTCTCCCCCTCTCTCTGCCCCTCCCATGCTCACGCTCTGTCTCTCTCTGTCTCTCAATAATAAATAAACATTAAAATATGTTTTAAGGGGCGCCTGGGTGGCGCAGTCGGTTAAGCGTCCGACTTCAGCCAGGTCACAATCTCACGGTCCGTGGGTTCGAGCCCCGCGTCGGGCTCTGGGCTGATGGCCCAGAGCCTGGAGCCTGTTTCCGATTCTGTGTCTCCCTCTCTCTCTGCCCCTCCCCCGTTCATGCTCTGTCTCGCTCTGTCCCAAAAATAAATAAAAAACGTTGAAAAAAAAATTAAAAAAAAAATGTTTTAAAAAGTCAGGTAATTTTGGGGCGCCTGGGTGGCTCAGTCAGTTAAGCATCCGAATTTGGTTCAGGTCATGATCTCACGGTTTGTGGGTTTGAGCCCTGCATCGGGCTCTGTGCTGATGGCTCGGAGCCTAGAGCCTGCTTTGGATTCTGTGTCTCCCTCTCTCTCTGCCCCTCCCCCACTCATGCTCTGTTTCTCTCTGTCTCAACAATAAACAAACATTAAAAAAATGTTTAAAGAATATCCGGTCAGCCTGCATGGCTCCCAGAGATTCAAAAGGCTGTCAAAAGCTTAGCACTTCTGTGCCAAAATACAGCCAAGAAATCACGCCTGATACATACCCAGGCAAAGATACTTCCTCTTCCATCAGCTTACCTATTCCCCTACCTCCTTCATGACCATACGAGAGCTAAGATTCATTTAGGTGCTTCTGGGCTCCGCCTCCCCCTTAGAATCACCTGGGAAGCTTTAAAAAATACGCATGGCAAAGCCCATCACCCTTGAGAGGCTGCTTAATTGCTTTTTTTGGTAGGGCCCTGACCCTGGTATTTTCCCCCTTTGAAATACTGCATTTTTTAGAGCAGTTTTAAGTCCATTGCAAAAGTGAGCAGAAAGTACAGTTTTCATATCTGCCCCCCAACGCACAGCCTCCCCTACTGTCAACATCCCCCCACCAGAGCGTTACGGTTGTTACTGTCGGTGAGCCTCCGTGAGCCGTCATTATCAGCCAGGGTCCGTGGTTTACATTAGGATTCACTCTTGGTGTTGTACATTCGATGCTTTTGGATGAATGTGTCATGACATGTATTCGCCATTATAGTATCATACAGAGTACTTCGCTGCCCTAAAAACTCTCTGGCCCTGCTGTTTCTAAAATGCATCCCGAGTGATTGTAATGTGCATCCAGAGCTGAGAACTACCGGGTCGGTGTTTACTGCGTGCCGGGCCCTGCTTTAAGCACTTTTAGTAATTTCCTGCCGTCGTCCTCATGTCAGCCTCTGGTGTAGGTACAGGTATTGTCCTTCGGTAGCTTGACAACGTCACACGGTGAATGGGCAGCGTGTGGCCCCGGGCCGTCTTGCTGCGAAGTCTGTCCCTTAACCCCTGTGTCATACTGGCCTTGCAATCTGCTCTCTCACCGGCCCAGAATTGGGTGAAGGAGAAAAGTAGGATTTCCCCTGCTGTCTGCCCGCGGGCCATGCTGCTGAGCGGAACTCTGAGCCTCTCGGCCCACTGCTCCTGTCCTTCAGGGCCCTTTCTTTCCTGTCCCTTACGCAGGACCTGCTCGGTCCAGCTCTGGTACAGCTGCCAGGAATGCCCTCCCCCCCTTTCCCACCAGCCAAAATGTAATCCTTCCCCCCTGTGCTCAAGTTCCACACTCCTGGCATGAGGTCTGACGATCCGGGCCACCCTGACCTCTCCCCTCCTAGCACCAGAAGCACTCCCTGACTCGATTGTGCCTTTGGGGATTCGGTGACGCTAGAGTTTGCAAACTGCATACCGCTCCCTGTTTGACACCCAAAAGTCTTCTTCTCTCTATGCAAAATTGGCATTTCCCCTGGGGAAGGAAACAGGTCCTGTGCCATCAATTTCTCTGGGACTTAATATTGTTGTAGGTCCAACAGGACGTATGGGAGAATGAGGTGTCCCTGCTCAAGCGGGGGCCACAGGCCATGTCACGTATGGAGAGCGGGGTCCCTCCATTCTCACTCTGGTACACCGTGCACTTGTGGGGAGCATCTTACCGAATGGCTTCCCTTCCTCCCTAAATGGCCGCTTTGATCTGATTCCCAGGGAGTCCCATTTGGGGCCTGAGGTCCAGACTCCTCAGTCTGCGGTGGAAAGTGTCCCATGATCCAGGCCCCTGCTCAACTCCCAGTGGGTGACCGTACCTCCTGATTTACCCGAGTCGGCCTCAGTTTCCCTGGGATGGCCCTGGTTTCTGCCTGTGGTCACGGTGTATCAATAGTGTCCCTTTTCATTCTCTAAACTGTCCTGTTTAAATGATAAATAAAGCGGTGGCTCTACCTTTGAGCCCACAACTCTCCCAGCAGCTCACCTTGTGGCTGTCCCTCCTGCCTGGAATGATCAGCCCCCTCCCCAACCCCAGGCATATACCAACTTTCCTGGGCCTGCGTATTTCCTGGGCCTGCTTCAGCTTTTGCACCCACTGTCCTGCATTGTAGCTGTTGGTATAGATAGGCCATTTCTCTTATTGGATGAGAAGCTCCTAGCAAGGGCCTAGGAATTTACCATGTCCGTCTTCTACAAGGAGGCCAACACAGTGCCTTACACACGGTAGACACTTCTGATCATTTTTTAACTGTGTGACTTAAGGCAGTCACATCTCCTCTGGGCCTCAGTTCCAGTAAACTAGATCATCTCTGTATCATTCAGGGTCTAACCAGGAAGACAAAAGCTATTTTCAAGGATGAAATGCGGGGTTATATAGGTAACTGAGCCAAACAGGGGTCACCCAGAGATTCACGTCAGCAGGAAGTCGCCGTCTCCGAGGCTGCTCCGTCGAAGGGAGGCCGCAGGACTGCTAGTTCTGGGTCACAGGGCAGAAGGGGTATATGCAGCCTATTAGAAATGCCACCTGAGGCTGGCTTTCCCCTTCTCCCCCCTCTCCAATCTCCTGCCTCCCTGTGCTCCAGGGTAGCAAGAAGCCAGCGGTGCTGGGAGCCCGGGAGACACAGCCTCAAGGGTCAGCTCCGAGAGACAGGGCAGAGCAAAGAAGGGCACAGCAGGGAGGGAGGCAGGGTCCAGAGGGCCACAGCTCCAAGTCCCCTTTCAGTCTTCGGACTGGTGGCTCATTAAATCTGTTGGATAAATGAGTAAATCGGTAAATGTGTGCGGAAATGTCTCATCAGTTTGGAAATACACGTAGCTGCTTGCAGAAGATGCGATCAAGAAGGTCTGTGTGTTTCTAATATTAGAATTCTTCCATAACATAATATAGAATTCTCTATAACAAACGTAGGTTTGGGGCATGAAAAAACCCAAGCCCTTCTTACTCCATTAGTTATTCTGAATGATTCAATCAATAAAATCGATAGTAGCACTTAGGGAAGTAATACAATACAGACACTTAGTGCAAGAAAATATTTTGACCTTGACCTGGCAAGGATGCAGATGTCATCGTGTAAGTATTTATTGAGCAGAGCGCTCTCCCTCCTCCCTGCTGCATGGGCAGGAGAGGCTCAGAAAATCCACGGGGTGGGGACAGAAGGCGGGGGCTTTGGAGGCCTCCCCACCTCCGCATTCCTGGCTGCACCGATGAAAACACTGCAGGCATTTTGTTCCCAGAACTTGTTTTCCTCCACTGGGAAGTGGAGAACATAGTAGACTAGAACAGTACCTGAGATCCAGAGAAGATTCCACATCTCACCTCGCGCCAAAAGCTTGAGCCTCGTCTCCCACGAACCGTCTTCGGGGCGTCTGGTCAGATCGCATGGTTTGAGTTTCAGGAATTTTAATTCTGCGGGGAGAGTTTTCTGGGGAGCAGGGGAATGACCTTCAGGAGACAACCCACTTTGCAGCCTACATGGAGTAAGTCATTCTGTTTTGTTTGTGTCACTGGGATAGTGAATGAATAGATATGTGAAGTAATGCATGTGAAAACCCACCACCCGAGGGTGCAGTCGTGGTGGGGATTGAAATGTAGGCATTTCAAAGAATATCAGGGCACCTGGCTGGCTCAGTCGGTTAATTGTCTGACCTAGGCTCAGGTCGTAATCTCATGGTTTGTGAGTTCAAGCCCTGCATCAGGCTCTCTGCTGACAACGCAGAGCCTGCTTGGGATTCTCTCTCTCTCTCTCTCTCTCTCTCTCTCTCTCTCTCAAAAATAAATAAACATTAGGGATGCCTGGGTGGCTCAGTCGGTAGAGTGTCCAACTTTGGCTCAGGTCATGATCTCGCGGTCTGTGAGTTCGAGGCCCGCGTCGGGCTCTGTGCTGATGGCTCACTGCCTGGAGCCTTCTTTGGATTCCTCTCTCCCTGACCCTCCCCCGCTCACGCTCTGTCTTTCTGTCTCTCTCTCTCAAAAATAAATAAACACAAAAAATCGTTTAAAAAAAGGAAAGAAAAGAAACAAAGTAGGCCTGTCACTTCAAGGAAAACTAATAGTATCTATTGCTTGTGATGAGAACCCAAACTTTTTTTTTTTTTTTAATTTTTTTTTTTTTCAACGTTTATTTATTTTTGGGACAGGGAGAGACAGAGCATGAACGGGGGAGGGGCAGAGAGAGAAGGAGACACAGAATCGGAAACAGGCTCCAGGCTCTGAGCCATCAGCCCAGAGCCTGACGCGGGGCTCGAACTCACAGACCGCGAGATCGTGACCTGGCTGAAGTCGGACGCTTAACCGACTGCGCCACCCAGGCGCCCCGAGAACCCAAACTTTTTTAAAAGGCACAAACTTCTGGTTAAAAAATAAGTAAGTCCTGGAAACATAATATACAGCATGGTGACTGGAGCTAACAATACTGTATTGTATATTTGAAAGTTGCTAAGAATAGATCTTAAAAGTTCTCATCACAAGAAAAAGAAATTTGTAACTCTGAGTGGTGATCGATGTTAACTAGACTTACTGTGGTCGTTTCTTAACATATACAAATATCAAATCATTATTTGATACATCTGAAGCTAATGTAATGTTATATGTCTGAAGCCAACGTACATCTGAAGCTAAAGCAATGTTATATGTCAATCTGAAGCTAATGTAATGTTATATTTCAATTACACCTCAATTAAAAAAAAAATCCAAGCTTTTAAGCTATTATTGCAGTCCCTTCTCTGAACTAAGGACTTCCACTTTCTTCAGACATGCTTTCTGCCTCTTTCCTCTCTTTCTGGGATTCCCTTCATGCATGTTGCAGGCTTGGTGGTGTCCCCTAGGTCTCTGAGATTCTGCCCACTTTTCTCCATTCTTTTTTCTTTCTGTTCTGAAGACTGGATCATCTCAATCACCTTCGAATTCATTGACTATTCTTTCTGTCTGCTCACGTCTCCTCTTGAGCTCTCTAGTGGGTAAAGGCGCATGTGAAAATACAGATGATTGGATTTTATGTAACTAGTTGATAGGCTGTCAGATTCCACATTGCACCCACTTCAGTTTCAAAGATTATTGGCAATCATATGGAAAGACTATTAAAATACTCCTTCCTTTTCCAAGTATATATCTGCGTGAAGCCAGGTTTTCTTCATGTATTTCAACCAAAACAACGTATCGTATCACAATGAACGTAGAAGCAGCAGCTGGTTTTTAAGCCAGATATTAGATGTGTGAACAAATGTAAAGCAACGCCACTCTTAGGAAATGTTACTTTGTTTTAGAAAAATATGGGTATTTTCATAAATATATGTTATTTATGCTCACGTAATCTGTTTTTTGTTATTTAAAAAACTTATTTTAGAGACAGAGGGTACAAGTGGGGGAGAGGGGCAGAGAGAGAGAGAGAGAGAGAGAGAGAGAGAGAGAGAATCCCAAGCAGGTTCCACACTCAGCAGAGAGCCTGATGAGGGGTTCGATCCTGTGACCCTGGGATCATGACCTGAGCTGAAATCAAGAGTCAGATGCCCAATTGACTGAGCCACCCAGGCGCCCCTATTTTTGTTATTTTTAAATGAATAAATGTTTTCACCTTTTCTCAGTTTTAATTTTAATATGGTAAATAGTGATATATAACCCCATAAACAAACATTCTTGGGAGTCCTCAATTATTTTTGAGCGTGGAAAGGGGTCCTGCCGTCATAATATTTAAGAACCTCTGGTCTAGACCAACCCAGGGGGTTCAAGCCCAGAGGAAACCCCACCCACTTAGGATCACATGTACCTCTTTTTCTTTAATACGGAAATGAGTAATTTTGAAAGAACAAAGAGTATTCCAGCAAGTAGAGTCATTCTGGCAAGACTTTCACAGCAAGTCAGGAAAGTTGCTGCTTCCTTCGGCCAAAAGGAAAGACAGTCAAGAAGGGAACGCAATGAATTGTTCAGGGAATTTCTTCCGGGACGTTTTTGCATTCCTGTCAAATCACTGTGGGGCACACAGGTCACTCTGCCAGCATCTTGCAAAGATTCTAAAGCCCAGTCCTACTCACACCGTTTCAGCTGCTGTCACCGAAGTTCCCTCCTTGGAGCTTCTCTTGCTCCTCTAGTCTCCACGGAGCAACTTAGCCCAGAAGTGACGGACAAGGTTCTCGCAGAAATTCGATTGTTTCCCCTAGTAGGTTTTGTTTTGTTTTTTTTTAATGTTTATTTATTTATTTTGGTGGGGGTGGGGCAGGGAAAGAGGGAGAGAGAGAGAGAGAGAGAGAGAGAGAGAGAGAGAGAGAGAATCCCAAGCAGGCTCCATGATCGACATAGAACCCAACACGGGGCTAGATCTCACGAACCCTGAGATCGTGACCTGAGCCGAAATCAAGAGTCAGATGCTTCACTGACTGAGCCGCCCAGGTGCTCCCTCCATTGCTGCTTTTTTACCTGGTCCTTTGATCTCTCTACCTTACTTTCTTCTCTGCCTTTCTGTTTTTTCCACACAAGTCCTGGTACTTTCAGGGCAGGTGGTTTCTCTGGCATAGGGATCCTGGTCTGGATAAATCAGGAAATCAACCCAACTACTTAGAATTTTCCAGTAGCCCATGGTACTGTTTGATGCTCCTTGTAAGTTCCTAGCTGAGGCCAGGTCTCCCAGAACTACTGGAAAAGAGGCGTGTAGGCAGTGGTATAGGCCATGTGGAGCTCAGGCAGAGGCCCCTTTCTCTTTGTTCAGCCTTAATTTGGCTTAAATGAAGAGACCCAAGCATAAGTGATGAGGATGTCTCCAAGGGCAGACCAAGGACAATTTGTAGCAGAATGTATTTGGGACCTTAAAAAAAATTTTTTTAATGTTTATTTACTTTAAAAGAGAGAGAGAGAGAGCACAGGCGGGGCAGAGAGAGAGGGAGACACAGAATCCAAGGCAGGCTCCAGGCTCTGAGCTGTCAGCACAGAGCCCAATGTAGGGCTCAAACTCACAAGCCATGAGATCATGACCTGAGCTGAAGTCAGATGCTCAACTGACTGAGCCACCCAGGCCCCTGTATTTGGGATCTTTAAAAGCAGATTCTCAGGACTTTTACCCACAGATTCTGATTCAAGAATTTTCAGTAGAGTTTCCTGGTGATTCTTCTGCACAGTTCTTGAGAACCAGAGGTAATCTGGTCTTAGCACGTTCACATCCTTTTTCTTTTTCTTTTTTTAAAATTGAGTTATATTTGACATACAGCATTGTGTATGTTTTAAGGTGTACTGCATTTTGATTTGATGCATTTATATTGCAATATCACTGCCACAGTAGCGTTAGCTAATACCTCTATCACATCACATGATTATCATTTTAGCACTTTTATATTCTTTTTTAAAGTTTATTTATTTTGAGAGAGAGGGGGAGGAAAAGGGCCAGAGAGAGAGGGCGAGAGAGAATCCCAAGCAGGTTCCTCACCGTCCACATGGGACTGGAACTCATGAACCTGTGAGATCATGACCTGAGCCGCAATCAAGAGTTGGACACTTGGGGCACCTGGGTGGCTCAGTCGGATAAGTGGCTGACCGGCTCAGCTCATGATCTTGTGGTTCGTGGGTTCGAGCCCCGCGTCGGGCTCTGTGCTGACAGCTCAGAGCCTGGAGCCTGCTTTGGATTCTGTGTCTTCCTCCCTCTCTGGCCCTCCCCACTCACGCTCTCTCTCTCTCTCTCTCTCTCAAAAATAAATAAACATAAAAAATTTAAAAAAAAAGAGTTGGACACTTAACCGACTGAGCCCCCCCCCCCAGGTGCCCCAGAGCTTCTACATTCTTAGCATATATGTAGCATAAAGTTTCTGCTTTACGAAGCCCCTTCACATTGATTTTCTCATTTGAATCTCAGAATGACCTCGTGAAGTATACAGGAGGAGCAGGTGTTGTTGCCTCTAGAAAGTGACCCTAACTTTCAGTCTCCCGGGGTTGTTGCCCAGGGCAAATCTGAATATCAGCTGTGGGTCCAGCTTGGTGACCCTCAGCCACCCCCGTGTGGCTTCTACTTGGGAACCAGATTACAAAAAAGGGCAAGATAGTAAGAAAATTGGAATTAGTGTATGGTGTTTTGAAAATGAGGCGTATGTGAGCACACGCGACTATGGAGGGCTTATGAGCACATATGAGCTTAGGGAGACAGAGGGGTGCCTTTGGCGAGAAGAAGGAGAATAAGGAAGACGGTGTGCCATCCGGTGTCTAACACTGATCCTTCTGGGTTAGATGTGTGTGCGTATTTTACACAGATCAGGCAATAAGTATCTAAACATCACTTCTAATTCTGAGCCAACCCACAGCTCCCACCTTCTGAAAATGCTCATTTACTTCTGCGCCGGATAATGCAGAGTGAGGCCAGCAATGTTACGGCTACACTGAGATCAAATGAGATCTATGAGTGCAAATTATAAAGCCAGTGCAACAGGCTTTTCCTGGGACTGCAGAGCCCGGAGAAAGGCCCTAGCAGGAGAGGTCAGCAAAGCCTGTTAGGTTCAAGGTTCCATGGAGCTCCAGTCAGTGAAGGGAGGGGACACAGGAGCACCGTCCCTCCTGGAGCAGGGAGAGCAGGCCCAACGTGATCCAGGAGTCAAGTTTGTCCCTGCTGGGCCAAAGCCAAGCACCTGGCTTGGTCTGTGTAAGTCAGGATGGCATGTGGGCATGGGTTTCTGGCCAGGGGGTTCATGGGTCATGGTTTAGACCCCATAGTCATGTAAAATGAAGAGGAAAGGGCACATTCTTCCTACACATAATCCCAGTGTGGCGTCTTTATAGCCTCCTGGCAAGAACCATGCCTTCTTAGGGGCGCCTGGGTAGCTTAGTCGGGTGGGCGTCCGACTTCGGCTCGGGTCATGATCTCGCGGTTCGTGAGTTCGAGCCCCGTGTCGGGCTCTGTGCTGACAGCTCGGAGTCTGGAGCCTGCTTTGGATTCTCTGTCTCCCTCTCTCTCTCTGCTCCTCCCCTGGAGTCTCACGCTGTCTCTCTCAAAAATAAATAAAGATTAAAAAAAAATTAAAAAAAAAAAGAACCATGCCTTCTTAGCATGGTCTTAAAAACAGTTACTGCTTATGCTGTCCGCTGCCTGAGGTCGAATACTTCAGTTACTTGTGTACAATGTCTCACTCCAGAAAATAATGCCTTTTCAAATTCCTATAGTGTAAAAAGGACTCAAAATAAAAGGAGAGAAGGAGAAATTAGAGTGTGAGATGTTTCCCCATTCGTCTGAATAATTGTCATCATTTTTCAAGTTGGGGTAAGACTGGGGAAGGTCTTAACGGAAAATGCCGGGCTTCCTGGATTCTCAGCTCCAGGGCAGCTGGGACTCAGAAGCTGGCTAACTCTGACCACAAGCCCCTTTCCAGGGAGATCACAGATCTCCTTGAGTGTGCAGCAAAAAACCATGGTCATTTTCTGTGCCACGATGTGAGGAATGTTGGCATACCCATCCAAACATGGCCAACTCACCAAGTGTGTTTTCTTCATCCTAGCTGTACCCCAGATGATACCGCTGTTTATCAAATCTCTGCTAAAAACTGTTCTGGAATGATCTGCTGTTCTGCTTCCGTTGAAGTCAAGTGCTCAGCAGAGAACCCACAGCTCTCCCCTAACCCCAAAGGTGGCGGGGACACGGGTTGGAAACATGCAACAGAGTCAAGCATGCAGGAAGAAGCAAACCAGCTTGATGAGAAAGAACATCCTCGTAGGGGCGAAGAAAGTGTCCCCTCAGGTAGTCCCATGTCAGCTGACTCCGCGTCCTCCACATTCGGCTGTTCATGCTCGCTCCGGTTATTGGCCAATAATGACACTGGTGCCTCCGGTTCTGAAAATCCCTTGGATGTTAAAGGAGCAAGGCGGACCGAAGAGGCTCGTGATCCGGATAGCACGGAGGAAGTTGCGGATGGGTGGCTTTTTTCTAAATCAAGTAGTATTCCCGATAAGCAACATGTGTATTGCCGCAACAGGGCAGTGCATTCCAAAGGATCAAGGCCAGTGGATGGGGCCTTAAACAGTGATGGCCCTCTTGAGGACGTCTTCAAGTATGGTCATCCGAATCCCAGAGTGCAGAAATACATTAGCTTCAGCCTACCGCTGGCGGTGGCGGCCACATCCGATGGCCCAGGTGACAGGGCCACGATTCAGCAGCAAGGCAGCCCACAGGTGTCCAGCGAAGACTCTGACAGCGACTATGAACTTTGCCCAGAGATAACCCTAACCTGCACCGAGGAGTTTTCAGATGATGACCTAGAGTATCTGGAATGTTCCGACGTTATGACGGATTACTCTAATGCAGTTTGGCAAAGGGACCTGCAGGGGACTGGGCAGGTTTTTTTATTAGAAAGCAACGACGAAGAGATGGAATTCGGTTCGTGTGGCCCGGGTGGGCGTGAGCATTTCCTCAGTGAAATGGGTTGTGGGCCTCGGGTGTCAGATGACATGGGGCCTATGGATGCCACCAGTGGCTTCTGCGGTAATCACTCACAACCCCAAGAAGTAGGGGTGAGGAGCAGCCAAGCCTCCACCCACAGTCCCTCATCCCTGCAAACGGGGATGATTCTGACCTTGGGGCCTCACCGGGATGTAACGTCTACAGTGACAGACCAGGCGAGATGTAAACTACCCACTGCTTCTGAGGCTGCTGAAAATGATTATCCAGGAATTCGAAGAGAAACCAGAGACAGCCACCAAGCAGGAGAGGAATTCACCAGTGACAATCTGCTAAACATGGATAAAGCGGTGACAGAGACGGCGATGAGGCGTCTGTCTGGTGAGTTAGAAAACTCAGGGGTGGACCAGCGGTTGGAGATTGCAGCCGAGAAAAAAGTAGGGGACGAGGTTTCACTGAGCAAGAGGGGCTCCGAGATACCTGCCGGGGTGAGGCGGCCAGAAACCAAAGGAGAACCCAAGAAGCTGAGCCCCAACTTGAAAGAAAGCACAGCAGAACCCACCCTTAATCTCCTCTATCCCAAAGAGCCTGTTAAGCGCCCATTAGCCCAGAGTGATAAAAGAGACGGTCCTCATGCCAAAGCAGAAGCTGTCGACTGGAATTCCCAGTTCCGTGCAGGAGAATGTGCCGTTCCAGCCCAAGCAGAGCAAGAAGCAAAGACCCTGCGAATTCCCCTGGGCCCACCCCCCCGAGGAGGGAACTCCAACTTCGAGGGAGAAGGGGTGTTGGTCGGTACCCTATTTGAGACAAGCGGGGTTCCAGACGGCAGTGCTCATCCTCAGGTAAGACTCCTCTTTTTAAAAATTAACTAGATGAAAGGTATTTGTGTGTGCATGCGTGTGCGTGTGTGCGTGCGTGTGTGTGTGTGTGTGTGTGTGTGTGTGTGTGTGTGTTTCTCTTCATTTCATATTATGATCGCCGTACCACAATGTAAATCACAAGAAGTCTCCCAGCACCATTAGGGTATTTGTGAATGACAGCTGCTGCTGGTAAGAAGGAAATCTGGTTTTGAAAAAAGGCCCAAATAAACCCTAAGCCATCCTAATTATAGCAAAAGACAGATAGAAGCAAGAGGCACTAATGGGATTCTGGACAGCTGGAAAAAGAAATTTGATATTTTGTCTACTGCATGTGTCTCACCAGGCAATGTCCCTTTTCAGAAAGTTTTGCAAGCAAATGTTTTGGGTGTAGACTTTAAAAGGAAAAAAAAAAAACTCGCCTGAGTCAGTTTTCGGGAGCACTTTAAAAATGTTAAGTGCTAGTTGGAATCAGAATTCATAGTAAAATGAGAGGTTTCGGTGGTCTAAATGATTTGTAGAATTCACTTAGTGGTGCTGGGAAAAGTAGAGAAAATTGGTTTTCTGTGCCGAAAAATCAAAGTAGATTTTCGAACCAATGTTTGTTTTGTTTTTCTGAGATCACAAATACAAAAGAGGCTAAGAAAATACTGCCTGGAAGTAAATTTGTTTTACTCTATTCCTGATTGGGTGGGGGGGGTGGTGTATTTGAAAGAGATGGAATTAAATTCATGGCAATAATCAATGCACAAAAGACATTGTGCTTGATATATGAATTTATTGTATTTTTAATTTTAAAGGGTCCCAAATGGGCTTTGAACTAATGCTGTACTATGGCCAAGATTTTATTTTTGTAAATAACTACCTAAGACAAGTTATTAATCAGTTATTTTTACCATCCTACTTTACTGTGTTCTCCCTCCCCGCCCCCCAACTTCATAGTTTAGGAACCTAGTATTGTTTTTATAGATCAGGCATTCTCCAAAGAAAATGAAATATTCCCAAATGCATTCAGTTACTGAACTCTGTGAAAAAGTAAACATGTAATACATCGGTTTCTAAAGACCTAGTCCTAAAATAGCCAATCAAAAAATCTCCAGATCTGAGGTAGCTTTTTCCTGAGCAAATCATTCTGCCCCACTGGCCAAACTTTGTCACATAAAAGTCATGTTTATACTTTACTTTTTGCAGGAGAACCAGCTTTATACTATTTGGTTGTTAAAAAAAATTTTTTTTTAATGTTTATTTTTGAGACAGAGAAAGAGCATGAGCAGGGAGAGGCAGAGAGAGAGAGAGAGAGAGAGAGAGAGAGAGAGAGAGAGAGAATCCCAAGCAGGTTCCAGGCTCTGAGCTGTTAGCACAGAGCCCGATGCGGGGGTCAAAGCCACAAACCGTGAGATCATGACCTGAGCTGAAGTCGGAGGCTTAACCGACTGAGCCACCCAGGCGCCCCTCCTATGTGGTTGTTTCGCATACCACTGGGGTGATCGCACGCCAATGAGCACAGATGCATACCCAGGATAAGTTTATGGATGTGGGTTAGCAAAATATTAATACAAAGTTAAGTTGCAGTATTAATTTTTTCATGTCAATAAACATAGCGTTTCCTTTTCTAGTCATCAGATGCTCTTCCTGGCTCAGATAAGTACCTTTTTACAACTGTTCATCTACATTGAGCATTTTATTGGGCAAATTACCTTGACTATTAAAAGTTCGGGGTGGGGGGAGGGGGTAAAGCGGCCAACGAGGAGCAGGTGGAGAGGAAGAGGAGAGTGACAAAGTTAGTTTTAGACCCACCACTGGGGGAGGCAAGTTCTAGCTTCCTCACCTGCCAACAAGGAGGGGAGGCTAAGGAAGGAAACCCCTTTGTCATTTTCGGCTTGTGCCCCTAACTGCAATCTGAGACCGGAGTCTTGGGGACGGCAAGCCCAACGCCGCTAAATAACACGGGCCATCTCCGGGACCACAGTCGACGGTCTCATGCACATCCTTGTGGCCACCAGAGTTCTTGTGGGACCCTTGCTTCTGCACTCACACGCACTCACCACTCCTGCTTTCGGCTCGAGGTCTGAGGTGCGTCCTGTGTTTTGTGGCATGGCTAAGTGACTCTCTAGAAAGCTTGCCCCGTGCGGGTAGGAGGGCTGTTCTCACTTTGCTGTGCCCAGTAGCAGAGCTGGCCTGTCACTCAAGGGCAGCCAGAAGCGTGAGTGGAAGTTGTGTATTCAAGCGTAGTTCTGTGCAGCCCCAAGTTAGAAATAGGACTGGGGCGCCTGGCGGGGGCGGGGGGGGGCTCCGTCGGTTAAGTGTCTGACTCTTTGTATTCGGTTCAGGTCATGATCTCACAGTTCAAGGGATCGAGTCCTGCGTGGGGCTCTGCGCTGACAGCATGGAGCTTGCTTGGGATTCTCTCCCCGCCCCCCCGACCCCTCCCTCCCCTTAAAAATAAATAAATAAGGATACCAGGGTGGCTCAGTTGGTTAAGCGCCCAACTTTGACTCAGGTCATGATCTCACAGTCGTGGGTTCGAGCCCCACATCCGGCTCTGTGCTGACAGCTCAGAGCCTGGAGCCTGTTTCAGATTCCGTGCCTCCCTCTCTCTCTGCCCCTACCCCACTCGCACTCTGTCTCTCTCGCTCGCTCTCTCTCAAAAATAAACATTAAAGTACATAAATACATAGATAAATATTTAAAAAAAAAGAGAGAGAGAGAAAGAAATAGTACCTCTGTATCTGTGGCATTTTTTTTCCCTTAACAAAAAGTGGGGAGGGGCGCCTGGGTGGCTCAGTCGGTTGAACATCTGACTTTGGCTCAGGTCACCATCTCCCGGTCTGTGAGTTCGAGCCCCGCGTCGGGCTCTGTGCTGACAGCTCAGAGCCTGGAGCCTGCTTCAGATTCTGTGTCTCCCTCTCTCTCTGCCCCTCTGCCACTCGTGCTCCGTCTGTTGCTCTCAAAGACTAAATAAACATTAAAAAAATTAAAAAAAAAAAAAAAGAAAAGTGGGGAAATGCTACAGGGACTGTGGCACAGTGAGTGCCCATTTTTTGACCCATGCAAAAAGTCAGTAGTCTCACTGTGGAAGAGGCCCATGTTTCTTACATGCAAATACAGTATAGCCAAATTTCCACCAAAGGCCTAAATATCACTGCAAATGTGACGCAAAAGCATGAGAAGGTCACTAGGAGCTAAATCAAACTTGTTAAAATGCCACAAAAAAAAAATTGGTGAATCTTTCTATAACTAAGACAAAAAGACATTTTAGGCATTTATTCTCAGACAACTGAAGCTTGCGGGAACTTGAAATTTGAAATGTTAGAAATCCTTGGTTGGGGGTAATGTTAATAAATCTGCCCACTCTTGACTCTTGCCTGATTCACTTACCTTGAGGTGTCTTTTTTTTTCCTTTCTTTCTTTTTTTTGGGGGGGGGAGGAGAGACAATGACCATCAGCTTATCGTTTAGCAGTTTCTCTTCATCTGTAGATTGCTTTTAGCAATTCTGAGGAAAATCCCAGACCTCTCCTTCTGCTGTGTTCTAAGAACAAGGCTATATTGTAGAATATCTCCTACCTAAACGAGTGGACTTATTTCCCATCTGCCTTTCCTGCTTTTACCGTGCAAGGCCATTCCAATTTGTCTTGAAGTAGTGTTTACCCAGGCTAGGATTGGAGAGCCCCCAGTTTCTCTACAGTTACGGAAGATTCCAAAGTTAATCCCAGTTGGGGAGTGGAAAGCAGAGAGGGTACCCCAGGCTAACTTGAATCGTCTTCAAGGGTCACATGGCCAATCCTTCACCTTGGTTTTGCTTTTGGTTTTATGATCCAGCTCAGAGGCAAGTCTTGACACCCTGCCCATCTTAAGTTTCCTTGTAACCACCCGGCGGTAAGATCGCCCTCGCTCTTGAGTCAGAAGTGCTGTGTCTGTCTTTCTGCATCGCTGCCCAGCTTCACGCTAGAGAGATTTGCATTTCTCTTCGGGGTGATGGGATCTCAAGAGTACAGTATGAAAGTGGAATCTTAGGTTTTGAGAGTTAAGAATCTTCCTGATCGGGAATCAGCACTAAGCACACAAGGTGGTGAGCTCCTTGATGGCAGGGAGTTTGGTCACTGTATTTTGTTCACTGATCTATCCCAAGTCCTGGGAATGGTGCTGGCCACACAGTAGGCACTCCATAATTGAAAGAACAAGCAGCCATACGGAACTAGATTTAATTCCATTGATTCCATAAAGATCATTGGTCTCAACCACTTTACGGCCTTTGGTGTTCATTCTTTGCTTCCCTTCACATACCAATTCTCCAAATCACTTCCCATTGCTTCCCATTGCTTTTTTGGCCCTGGGAATCGATTACTTTGTACTAAACCGTAAACACCTTGCATTGGGTTCCCTTGTGAATGCTGGAGATTCACATATAACCTTGGCCTCATCAGTGCCTTGTTAGCTTTTACGGATTGCTGATTAGGTCCAGGAAGACCTTACCACGTCCCCCTGGCATTCAAGACCCTCTGCCATATTGCTCCCATCCACCTCTGAGCGGCGAAGCGGACAAACACGCCGCTTTCTTCGGCGGGTAAATGAAGCCTTCTCCCAGACATGCAGTGTTTTCTTCTGTCTTCTTGCCTGGAAATAGCCTCGCTCGGCTTGTCGCCAGCTCAGTTCCTCTCATCTTGCGAGGCCAACATCCTGCAAAGTGCTTCAAGTTGCTTTCCCTGCCCCCACCCCAAAGCACAGTCCTCATCCCTAACTGTGACTTCTCCTTCTATTCTTGTTCTCATCCTCCGTGTCATGCAGTGGACTCTGCGTTTGGGTCCTGTACTATTGCTTTCTGGCCCCGTGACCTTGGGAAAAACTCCCGAAGCTCTCCCAGACCCAGTTTCCTCATCAAAAACAGAAAACAGAAATCATAATAACAATCATGATAATAGTGCCTCGTAGAGTGTTATGAAGATTAAAGTCTTGAACATGAAACGCGGATCGCAGTACCTATTATGCTGTTAGCATTTAATGAGCATTATCGTTTTTATTTTGTTTATTATTTTGCTTTTTTAAAAAAGATTTTGTTTTTAAGTAATCTCTGCATCCAATGCGGGGCTTGAACTCACAACCCCAAGATCAAGAGTCACATGTTCTACCGACCGAACCAGTCAGGTGCCCCTTTTATTTACCTTCTTAATACTTCTGTCCTTTCCCCCCATATTGAAAGCGTATCAAGGGCTGGCTGGAAGTGATTTTACACCTTTTTAAAAAATATTTACTTATTTTTGAGAGAGAGTGCAAGTGTGTGAGTGGGGGAGGGGTGGAGAGAGAGAGAGAGAGAGAGAGAGAGAGAGAGAGAGTGAGAGAGGGAGACAGAGGATCTGAAGCCGGCTCTGTGCGGACAGCAGAGAGCCCGATGTAGGGCTCTGACCCACAGACTGTGAGATCGTGACCTGTGCCGACATCGGATGCTTACCCAAGTGCCCAGGGTAAGCCAGGTGCCCCTATGCCTTTAACTGAAATCTTCCTTGAGATAATGGTAGGTGCACACACACGGTTGTAAGAAACAACATGGAGAGAAGGCTGTGCACTTTACTTTGCCCAGGTTCCCCCCGATGGTAACATTTTGTAAAACTGTAGCATAATATCAAAACTAAGATACTGATATTGATACTATCTAGTGATCTTATTCAGATTTTCTCAGTTTTACTTGTGTGTGAGTGTATTCATGAAAATCTATTGAAATTTATCACCGGTGTGGGCTCGTGTGATAACTGTTAGGAAACTTCATGTTCATCTGAGTTCAGCCTAGTAGCTAAGCAGGTGGTGCAGGGATGACACAGTATATGACAGCTTGAAATGTGCGTGGCCATCCTTGATAGGCAGGACACATAGCCCTCCAATAATTTTTTTTTCAACGTTTTTTATTTATTTTTGGGACAGAGAGAGACAGAGCATGAACGGGGGAGGGGCAGAGAGAGAGGGAGACACAGAATCGGAAACAGGCTCCAGGCTCTGAGCCATCAGCCCAGAGCCTGACTCGGGGCTCGAACTCACGGACCGTGAGATCGTGACCTGGCTGAAGTCGGACGCTTAACCGACTGCGCCACCCAGGCGCCCCTGCCTTTTTTTTTTTTTTTTTTTAGCATAGGAAAATAGATAATCTCAACCTCCTTGTAATGTAGTTTTCATACCTGGGATAAAGCAACCCGAAATTTAAATTCATCTGCATAATAAAATGCATTTATTCCCCCACCCCCCAATAACAACTGTTAAAACCGACTCCAGAAAGCCAGCTCTCTGCGGACGACAGGAAGGCAGAAGTTTATAACTGCTCATCTCTTAGCACGTGGCAGTCAGGCCTCTCGTCAGCACGACTCCATGGCTGACCCAGCAAATAACACAAACATTTATTTTTTTGTTTTGTTTTTAACATTTGTTTATTCTTGGGAGACAGAGAGAGAGCACGAGCAGAGGAGGGACAGAGAGAGAGGGAGACACAGAATCCGAAGCAGGCTCCAGGCTCCGCGCCATCAGTACAGAGCCCGACGCGGGGCTCCAACCCACGAACCGGGAGATCATGACCTGAGCCGAGGTCGGACGCTCAACCGACTGAGCCACCCAGGAGCCCCGAACATTTGTTTTGTTTTTCATCACAAAGTCCACTGTGCCATTTCTGCCAAATACCATCACTGCCGTGCACCTGCAGGTCAGCTAATGCCCGTACTCAGTCATTGTTAAATAATCAATGGACAGTCATTACAGCCTTGTTGCTCACAGTGCAGTCTGCAGACCAGCTTGTCAAAGTGCAGAATCTCAGACCCTGCCCGGCCTTGCCAAATCAGGATCTGCATTTTAACCGGATTCCTGGGTGATTCCTATACACACAGAAGTTCCAGAAGCCCTGGTCTACAGAGAGGAGCTCTTTCTCAGAAAAAACCCAGGGTGTCTGGGTGGCTCAGCTGGTTAAGCGTCCAGTTTTTGATTTCTGCTCAGGTCATGATCTCACGGTGCCTGAGTTCAAGCCCCACGTCAAAGCCTGCTTGGGATTCCCTCTTCTCTCCCTCTATGCCCCTCCCCTGCTCCTGCTCTCTATCTCAAAATAAATAAATAAACTTAAAGAAAAGACCCTCAAGCAGCAGTGGTCTGGCTACTGGCTACACATGACGTCACCTGGGACCTAAACATCCTGTTTCGTGAGTTCAGGTCTCAGAGATTCGGAGGTAATTTGGTCTAGGTGTGGCTTGGGCATTGGGGGTTTTAAAAGCTCCCAGGTGATTCTCTGTGCTGCCACATTTGAGAGTCTTGGCTGGGCTTTGGACCTTCCCTGCTATTTGCTCGAAGTACAGATGCCTAAGCCCGACTCCCAGAAGTCCTGAGCTCAGTGAGTCTAGGGTAGTAGGGCTCACTCAGGCTTATAGACTTGGAGGCCTTAGTGGAAGGGTCCCCCGGGAGGTTCCAGGCTGAAGACCCACAGAGCAGAGCCACAGGGAGCTAAAGGTTGCACACCTCATGAAAGTGCTCTCTCAGGGATTTCTGGAGCCCTTTGCCCCCGACTTCCCCCAATCTTAGCTGAAGAACAAAGCGCCAGGTTATTGAGTGCGGCGTCTCAAACAGGCCGGGGGTATTCTCCACACTCTCAGATGTCGCTGCTCTGGGTGCAATATATGTATTCCCGAAAACCCCCATATTCTGCAAAATCACACCCTTTAAATTGTCAGGGCTCCTGAGAAAAACAGCATTCCTCACAGGTCCCTTCATAAACAGGTCATTTTAAAGCCAGAACCAAAAACAAACAAACAAAAAAAAAGGTGCTTTTTGAACCAGGAAGTTCACTTGGACTGTGCAGGGAGGCAGCTCAGGTTAGCCAATGGTTGCCATGGTACATATTAAAAATATACAAGATAACTGAGTGGAAATGCTGGCAGCCCTTTAGTTAGGCAAGTCAGAGGGTGCTGAGGCAGCAGGGACAGAATGGGGTCTCTGGCCAGCATGGCTGCTGTGGAGCCGGGCCTGGGGGTGAGGGAGGGGTGGGGAGCTGGGCCTGGGGTGGGGGAGGGGTGGGGAGCTGGGCCTGGGGTGGGGGAGGGGTGGGGAGCTGGGCCTGGGTGGTGGGGGAGGGGTGGGGAGCTGGGCCTGGGGTGGGGGGGAGCTGGGCCTGGGGGTGAGGGAGGGGTGGGGAGCTGGGCCTGGGGTGGGGGAGGGGTGGGGAGCTGGGCCTGGGGGGTGGGGGAGGGGTGGGGAGCTGGGCCTGGGGTGGGGGAGGGGTGGGGAGCTGGGCCTGGGTGGTGGGGGAGGGGTGGGGAGCTGGGCCTGGGTGGTGGGGGAGGGGTGGGGAGCTGGGCCTGGGGTGGGGGGGAGCTGGGCCTGGGGGTGAGGGAGGGGTGGGGAGCTGGGCCTGGGGTGGGGGAGGGGTAGGGACTTGGGCCTGGGGTGGGGGAGGGGTGGGGAGCTGGGCCTGGGTGGTGGGGGAGGGGTGGGGAGCTGGGCCTGGGGTGGGGGAGGGGTGGGGAGCTGGGCCTGGGGTGGGGGAGGGGTGGGGAGCTGGGCCTGGGGTGGGGAACTGGGCCTGGGGGGTGGGGGGAGCTGGGCCTGGGGGTGGGGGGGAGCTGGGCCTGGGTGGTGGGGGAGGGGTGGGGAGCTGGGCCTGGGGGTGGGGGGGAGCTGGGCCTGGGTGGTGGGGGAGGGGTGGGGAGCTGGGCCTGGGTGGTGGGGGAGGGGTGGGGAGCTGGGCCTGGGGGTGGGGGGGAGCTGGGCCTGGGTGGTGGGGGAGGGGTGGGGAGCTGGGCCTGGGGGTGGGGGGGAGCTGGGCCTGGGGGGTGGGGGAGGGGTGGGGAGCTGGGCCTGGGGGTGGGGGGGAGCTGGGCCTGGGGGGTGGGGGAGGGGTGGGGAGCTGGGCCTGGGGGGTGGGGGGAGCTGGGCCTGGGGGTGCACGCTCCCCTCAGACACACAGGTCTAGAGTGCATGTCTCAGGAGAGAGGAACTACAGGACACATGTCATTTTTTATTTTATGCAAAGAGGCCTTCAGAGAGTCTGCTGCCAATGCAAAAATTGAGCTGAAGGCCCTTCCCTTTCCTGCTCAAGATTCTATACTTTACTGCAGCTACTCAGGGCCCCCTGGCCTAGGAGAAAATCACAAATGAATGCATCTGCATTATACTGACCTCATTCCCCGACTAACCCATCTCAGACAGATAGCTCATTGTAGATCCTGTGCACAGGGACCCCGCCCCGGGGGCTGAAGGCCTCCTTCTCAGGGGCTCAGAGCAGTGCAAAGGGAGGGCCTGGATTATGTGCACTGGAATCATTCGCTAAGGTGCATGTTTAAGAACACAGATCTCTAGGGGCATCTGGGGGCTCAGTGGGTTAACCGCCCGACTCTTGGTTTCAGCTCAGGTCAGGATCTCAAGCCCCACATCTGGGCTGTTAGCGCAGAGCCTGCTTGGGATCCTCTCTCTTTCTCTCTCTACCCCTCCCCCCATCACGTTCTCTCTGTCTCTCTCAAAACAAATGAATCAACATTAAAACAATTACAGATCTCTACATTTTACCCCCGGCTTGTCGAATCTGCCCTGTAACAAGAGGTCTGGGTGGCCCTCGTGGGCAGTAAAACTCCAACCATGGGCGTAATTAGACCAAGATCCAGCGTGAATACTACCGCTTGAGGTGTTCCCGTAAAGAATCACAGGATTTTGGAAGCAACAGGAAGCTTGGGGCTTGTCAAGTGTAACCCCTTGGCCCTGGGGGGGGGGGGAACCTCGAGATTTGGATGTCTGCTTTCTAGCTGACTCGCTGTAAACAGCTTATTCTTCACCTGTCCGCCAGCTGAAATAAATACAGATCCTGATTTATTGTAACTAATCCAAAACAGGTGCGCCATCTGCAGCTGAGTTTTATTTTAAGGAGTAGTTCGGTGACAGGAATTTGGGCGGAAGCAGTGGAGGCCAGAGACAGGAGGGTCGCTTGGCTGCATGGGTGGGTTTGAGCCCTCCCACCGCCTTGGGTGGGAGCTGAGGGCCAGAGACATGCCTTATTGGTGATTTGGGGCTGTGACTGAAAACGAACTTGCTTCACTGATGATGGGGCAGGAGAAACATTGGACTAACCATCAGTCTATCAATACAAATGACGAAGCTGCGGTTGTCAAAACTGGGTGGGAGCGGCCCCAGATAGATCAATAGATAAACCAAACTGAGTAGTGAGTGCAGAATCAGACCCAAGAATATATTGGAATTTGGCTTATGGTGGGAAGCGCGTCTCAAGTTTTAGGAAAGAAACAAAATCTTCGATGCTGACACAGTTGGCCATTTATATGGAGAAAAAAAAATAAGACTAGTTCATTCCAGTGGACCCCAAATGAACTCCAGATGGATCGCTCTATTAAATATGTTAAGAAAGGGGCGCCTGGGTGGCGCAGTCGGTTAAGCGTCGGACTTCAGCCAGGTCACGATCTCGCGGTCCGTGAGTTCGAGCCCCGCGTCAGGCTCTGGGCTGATGGCTCAGAGCCTGGAGCCTGTTTCCGATTCTGTGTCTCCGTCTCTCTCTGCCCCTCCCCCGTTCATGCTCTGTCTCTCTCTGTCCCAAAAATAAATAAACGTTGAAAAAAAAAATTAAAAAAAAATATGTTAAGAAAAAAACCTAAACAATAAATTTCTAGAAAATATATTGGAAACCATTTTTAAGAACTTGAAAACCATAAGATCTTGGGACACAATAAGACAGGAAGGAAAGAAGGAAAGAAGGAAGGCAGGAAGGAAGGAAGAAGGGAGGGAGGGTAGGAAGAAAAGAAAGGGAGAGAGGGAGAGAAAGAAAGGGAGAGAGAAAGAAAGGGAGAGAGAGGGAGAAAAAATAAAGAGAAAGAAAGAAAGAAAACATTGATCATTTTGTTACATCAAGTTAATTTCCATATAACAACAAAAAAATGCCATAAACAAAATTGAAGGAAGTGACATATTGGAAGAAATATGTAGGACATATATAACAGACAGAGATTAGTTTCCAAAGTACATAAAAATATATATATAACATATATATTTAATATTTAATATTTATATTTATTTATTTTTGTAATATTTATATTTATATTTAATATAATATATATAAATTTTATAAGTATATAACATATATATAACATATATATATAACATATATATATAACATATATATATAACATATATATAACATATATATATATATATATATATATATATATATATATATATATAAGTTAGGGTAAGAATAATATCCCTAACAGTTGAATTTTAAAGAAAGATAAAAGTAAATGCATATGAATTTCATAGAAGAGGAAATAAAATGGTCAGTAAACATGTGAGACATTTAACCTCTTGCGTAATTAGGAAAATATCAATTTAAAAAATATAATGTTTCTCACCCATCAGGCAAAACATTTAAAGGATGATAGATAATATCAAGGTGTTGAGATTATGGAGAAATGGGTATGTTGCCAGCAAGAGTGTAACTTGGTGATATCTTTTAAAATTAGGGCATTACCCACTAAGCGATAGTTTCGCGGCCCCAGAGAGACTTGTACCATAATGTGCTGCAGAATTGTTTGTCTAAGGAAACATTTATGCAGAAATGGCTGAATGAAAGTGTGGCCTGTTCAAATGATGGGCATCTCTAAACATAAGGTAGAGTAAGGAAGGTGTATCACAGAATGATCCACATAAAATTATTTTTGCTAAGTGTAGAAGGATCCATGCCAAAATGGCAATGGTGACCACTCCAGGAAGGGAGATAGGAAACTTGCATTCGGACGTGCGATTGGTAATGTTATAGTTTTTAAGGAAACTATATTCACTTGGTACTTGCATTATTGAAAACTAATATTTTGGGGGTGCCCCGGGTGGCTCAGTCGGTTAAGTGTCCGACTTTGGTTCAGGTCGTGATCTCACTGTTCATGGGTTCGAGCCCCCAGTTGGGCTCCATGCTGACAGCTCAGAGCCTGGAGCCTGCTTCGGATTCTGTGTCTCCCTCTCTCTCTCTGCCTCTCCCCTGCTTGTGCTCTGTCTCTCTATTCCTCAAAAATAAATAAAAGCATTGAAAAAAATTAAAAAAAAAAAGAAAACTAATATTTTTTAAAAGGAGAATAAACTGAAGTCAAGGAATCTATAATTCTGGTCCTGGTTCTGTCATTAACCAGCTGTATGTCCCTGAGTCATTTCTCCTTCTCCCTGGGCCTCTTCCCGTGGTTTTTCCTTAAACTGAAGGGGTTGAACATGGGGATCTGTAAGTTTCCCAGGCACGAAAGTCCTGTGAATCCCTAATTCCACATCAGCTACCAAAATACATATCAAATAGGGTAGAAGAAAACGTGAATCTCAAGGTGAGGAACAGCTCTCTAAGCCTAAGGGGGAGAATTGATAAATCTGATGATAGAAGAATCTTGCATATTAAAAACCCCACAAACAGAATTTAAAAACAAATGAAAACTTAGAAAAGTATGTACTGGTGAGGTATCGACAAAGAAGACAGAGTAAGAAAGGGTGAACAGCTTAATCCAAATAGGCAAGGAATTGAATGGTCAATCCATAAAGAAAAATGTACAATTGCTTCATAAACTTATCAAATTACTTTCTCCCTTCTTTCACCCCTTCTTTCTTCCCCTCCTTCCTTTGTCAGTTTTGACAGACTGTTTTTAAAGTGATAATATCTTCAGCTGATAAGACTGTGAGGAAACAGACTTTCTCCTATACTGCTGGTGGTAGTGAAAATCGGTATCACCTTTCTGGATGGCAAATTGGCCATATTTACTGATACCTTTATTTATTTTTTTTTTAATTTTTTTTAATGTTTTATTTTATTTTTGAGACAGAGAGAAACAGAGCATGAGCGGGGGAGGGTTAGAGAGAGAGGGAAACACAGAATCCAAAGCAGGCTCCAGGCTCTGAGCTGTCAGCACAGAGCCCGACGTGGGGCTCCAACTCACAGACGGTGAGACCGTGACCTGAGCCGAAGTTGGAAGCTCAACCGACTGAGTCACCCAGGTGCCCCGAGAGAATCTTAAGCAGGCTCTACGCTCAGGATGGACCCTGCCTCAGGGTCCAATCCCATGACCTTGGAATCATAACCTGAGCCAAAATCAAGAGTCTGACACTTAACTGACTGAGCTACCCAGGCACCCCACTAATGCCTTTAAAATGCAAACTTTGGCCCAGTCATTAACCTAATCCAGTGATCAGAGCTATAAACACAGCTAGCCGGACAGGTTCACTGCAGCATGAAACTGTGGCAACACTCTAGATATTTTAACAGTGGTGGGGGTGGAGGCAGGAGGCTGGTTAAATACTGCAGTACAAAATCCTTTGGAACACAACGCAGCCATTAAAAGTCATACCTTGATAGGCACCTGGGTGGCTTAGTCGGTTAAGGGTCTGACTTAGGCTCAGGTCAAGATCTCCTGGTTCATGAGTTCCAGCCCCGCATCAGGCTCTGTGCTGACACCTCAGAGCTTGGAGACTGCCTCAGATTCTGTGTCTTCCTCTCTCTCTGCCCCTCCTCCACTCGTTCTCTGTCTCTCAAAAATAAATAAACATTAAAAAAAAAAATCATACTTCGGAAACATTTGATATGAGAAAATGCTCATAAACAAATGACAAAGCATTATACCCGTAGTCTCTTCCCTTGAAAAATTTGGCTTCATGAGAGAAAGATCTAGCTCTTCACCTGTGGTCCCATGGACCCTAAGTTAAACCCCTGGTCGATCTTTTGTTCGACACCTTTACGTCTCACTGCAGTTCTAGCATAAACGAGCTCGTCTCAAAATCACTCATTCAGCTCTGACAAAAACTGGTGACTTTTAAGTGGAAATAGCCTCTGTTCTCTTCTTTTAGCTACTTTACAGCATAAGTAAGCTCCGTTCCATTTTTCTTTTTTTTTTTTTTTTTTTAAATTTTTTTTTTTCAACGTTTATTTATTTTTGGGACAGAGAGAGACAGAGCATGAACGGGGGAGGGGCAGAGAGAGAGGGAGACACAGAATCGGAAACAGGCTCCAGGCTCTGAGCCATCAGCCCAGAGCCCGACGCGGGGCTCGAACTCACGGACCGCGAGATCGTGACCTGGCTGAAGTCGGACGCTTAACCGACTGCGCCACCCAGGCGCCCCTCCATTTTTCTTGAAAAATAGCGTATATATTATAATACTACAACTTTTCTAAATCCCTTTAGAGACTGCCCCAAATCTAGCAAGAGAACCTTTCTCTTTGATCAGTGAACGTGGAAGCTAAAAGTTAGACGCTGAATAAAGGTCCCATGAGCATCCACGGGGCCTACACATGAGTTAATATTGTTAAAAATAGAACTGGGGCACCTGGGTGGCTCAGTCGGTTGGGCCTCCGACTCTTGATTTTGGCTCAGGTCATGATCTCGCAGTTCGTGGGATTGAGCCCCGTGTTGGGCTCCAAGCTGACAGTGCTGAGCCTGCTTGGGATTCTCTCTCTCTCTCTCTCTCTCTCTCTCTCTCAAAATAAATAAATGAACATTAACAAAAAATAGAACCAATAAATATGGGCAAAATCCCCCTTCTTACCATTTTCCTGGAATCATATATTGTGAGACTGTATTATGTGAGATGTCAGATTTCCCCAGAAGGAGAGCTGCTCTGTGATGGTAAGCAAGGGGTCATGACTGAACGTTGTGCCCCCTCTCCCACATCCAGTGTTAAAGCCCTAACTCCTAGAGTGTTGGTATTCAGAGGTGAGCCTTTAGGAGGTGATTAGGTTTGGACAAAATCATGAGGGTGGAGGCCCCCATGATGGGATTAGTGTCCTCATCGGGAGAGGAAGAGAGACCACAGCTGGCTCTCTCTCCCCTCCCTCCCCCTCACCATGTGTGTCTCCTCCTCCCTCCCCATCTCTCTCTTCCCCGCCTGCTCCCTCCCTCCCTCTTTCTACCTCCCTCCCCCAGTTCTGTGTATGTGTGTGTATGTGTGTGTGTCTTTCTCCTTCTCTCTCCCTCTCTCTCTCTTCTCTCTCTCCCTCTGTGTCATGTAAAGACACAGCAAGAAGGCAGCCATATGCAAGCCAGGAAAAGAGTCCTCACCTGGAACTGCCTTGGTTCTCCAGAACTATGAGAAATATGTTTCTGTTGCTTAAGCTACCCAGTCCATGGTATTTTGTGATAGCAGTCCCAACAGACGGAGACATAAGGTCGGCCTCAGAATTCAGAGCCCCAAGTGATCTGGGAGCCATTTGGTGGACTAATGCAGTAAATTACTAAAAAGCATCCCTTCCGGGGTACCTGGGTGACTCAGTCCGTTGAGCGTCTGACTTCGGCTCGGTCATGATCTCATGGTTCGTGAGTTCAAGCCCCGCATCGGGCTACTGTCTGTGCACAGCCTGCTTCGGATCCTCTCTCCCCCTCTCCTCGCCCCTCCCCCGCTTGCGCCGTCTCAAAAATAAATAAGCGTTAAAAAAAAAAAAAAAGAAAAGCATCCGTATGGTCTACAATAGCTTCCATTTGTACCTAATTTAAACCAGAGCTCAGTCTATTCACTGGGAGGCTGTAAGTTCTTAGAAAGGACGATTTTGCTATTTTGGCGTTCATTGCGTGACACTCATGTGACACTTTAGGAAGGCGTTTTTTTCTGAAATGGAATTTTCATTTACCCAAGCGAAGCAATAAGCAAGGCATTCCAGGAAGTTGTGTAAAGAGCCGGAGGATGAAACTTTGTGGAGGTGCTCTTTCTCACATCAGCACCTCAAGTTCATCACCTGGTCCAAAGTTTGCACAGATTGTGCGGAGAAACAACTGTTGTCATCGGTAAAAATAGCAACCATTCACAGGGTCCGCGTGTTCCAGGCACTATGTTAATGCCCTACATTGGGTATTAATCCGTGGAATACAAATGTGAGCTGGCCCACAGAACTCAAAGAGGTTAATTAACATGCTCATGGTACATCTATTTTAAGTGACAAGCCTGGAATTCACGTTCCCTAAGGAAATCAGGTCAGCACAGAACAAGTCGAGGCTGATGATTCTGAGGGAGAGGAGCGTCAGAATCATCGGGGTTAAAGAACCCCATTGATTGACTCCAACATCCAGATGGTTTATGGAATTATCTGGTTGTCCCCGAGGCAGATGCAGATGATGCTCAGGCCCCAACCCTCCTCAGTCACCTGGGCTTACCCGCAGCTGCAGGTGAAGACAGTTTGCAGCACCCCACAGCTCCCCACCTCCTTTCTTCGTGGCCTGGGAGGGGGTTTGGCCACACACGACAAGGTAGCTGGAGGTAGGAAAACCTCCTGTTCCCATAGGATGATTCTAAGGCATGTGGCACACCGTTCTGTAGAGGGGCTCCGTGTGTCCACAGCTGCAACATGTGTAGTCATGTGCTGGCTGTCCTCCCTTCCTGGACTCACACTCTTCCTGAGGTCACCTCCCTGATAAACTAACTGCCTCCACATTCTTGTCTCGTGGTCAGTTTTTCCAAGGGGACTCAAGTTAGGACATCTTCCTACCTAACGCCTCCAGTTGACGTAGAATCTTCCGCCCCTGGAACACAGGGGGAAGTCCTTTTAAGGGCCTGACCTTGACGGCATCTGGCTGATTCCTTAAGGCCCGGTGTTCAGATGTCACCCGTTTTGGAACACTTCCGGAATCCTCATGTCCCCGCCTCGCCATCCTGCCCCGATCCACTCCCTTCGATAAAGTACTACAGCTCTTCGTGTCACGGACTTGCGAGCCTCTACTATCGATTACGCTGGATTAGATGGACAGTCTACTGATTTGTTCGCTCCACTAGACATCGATTCCTTATGGGTCAGGGGCGAGCTTTGTTGAGCACACACAGTACCCGATAGTTGGAAATGCCCAATCACTGGTGAGTCGAACACCGGCTCAAGGTGATCTGATAGACCCACTTGCGAAAGGGGATTTCAACTCAGCGGGTGTGCCAAGAACTTCAGAAAATTTGTAAACCAAAGTAATAGGAAGATTCGAATCGTAATCATTCATTTCCAACCCTACAACGGTACAAATATGGAAAAGTAGTGTTTTAGTTTAGTAGGGGTGCCATAACGAAAGACCATAGACCGGCTGGCTTAAACAATGGAAATTCGTTTTCTCACAGTTCTGGAGGCTGGATGTCCAAAGCCAAAGAGTTAGTTGGTCAAGTAGGTTTCTTCTTAGGCCTCTCTCTATGGCTTGTGGATGGCCGCCTTCTTGCTGCACGTGTGTGGTGTCTATGTCCTATTCTCCCTTTCTTGTAATGACACCAGTCATATTGGATTAGGGCCCACCCTAATGACCTCATTTTACTTTAATTACCTCTTTAAAGGCCCCATCTCCAAATATAGTGTCATTCTGAAGTGCAGGGTTTAGGGCTTCAACATAGGAATTGCGGGGCAGGGGGCACAGTTTAGCCCATAGCAAGTAGTCTATAAATCTCTCACAGACCATTCTGGGGCATGTGTCAATAAGAATTTTAATATCTGGAAAATCAGCATTTAACCATCTCAAAACTCAGACTGGGAGACTCCACGATTCTGGAAAAGCAAATATGCCCAATTTCTTCTTCTGGAACGAAGGTAGCTGAGTGCTGGCTGAGGGGCCACCCCAGCAGGTTGTCTAGGCCCTTTACGCTGTGGTGGGCAGGACAATGCCTGCAAAGATTGGGTCCCTGCCCTGGTCCCCAGAGCTGGTGAATATATTACCTTATGTAGTGAACGGGACTTTATAGATGAAAGGTAAGCATTTCGATGTGGGGAGATTACACTAGATTATCTGGTCATCCAAATGTAATCACAAGGCCCTTCTAAGAGAGAAGGTGAGAAGAGGGTCAGAGTCTGAGAAAGATTTGAAAATCCCACGCTGCTGGCTTTGAATTTATTTGGAGGAAGAGGCCATGAGTTGTTGGAATGCAGCCAGCCTCCAGGAGCTGGAAAAGGCAAGGAGATTCTTTTCTGGAGCCTCTAGAAAGAATGCATTTTTGCTGATACCTTGATTCCAGCCCAGTGAGATCCATGTTGGACTTTTTGACTTGCAGAACTGTAAGATAATAAATTTGTATTCTTTTTTTTTTAATGTTTGTTTATTTTTGAGCAGGGGTGGGGTGGGGGCAGGGCAGAGAAAGAGAGAGAGAGAGACACAGAATCCAAAGCAGGCTCCAGGCTTTGAGCTGTCAGCACAGAGCCTGATGCAGGGCTTGAACTCACAACCCATGAGATCATGACCTGCCCTGAAGTCAGACACAACCCCGGGCACCCCTAACTTTGTGTTCTTTTCAATGAGTGAGTTTGTGGTAATTTGTTACAGCAGCCACAAGAAACTGCTAGAGCCAGAAAGGGCAATTTAAACACAAAAGTACCTCAAAGCAAGTTCAGATATCCTTCTTCAGGTTTTTATTTCAGACATCAGAGAAGGAATGCATTCATGACACAGATTGTGCAAATCCCAATTGTTCTTGGCTTAAAAAATCTGATGTGGAAGAGAAAACAATAAAGAGAAACGGCAACTTACCTGGAACGCGGCCAGCTTGATTTAAAGTAAGCATAACAGGTTGGAACCCAGGAGGCCTCAGAGAGCAAGGGCAAGGCCATGGCCTCCATAGCCAGTCCAGGCAGTAATTCCTGGGCCCTTTCAGGACTCTGCCCAGAACATCTCCAGGTTTACAGGGTCCTCTGTCCCCCTCTCTCTGTCCCTCCCCTGCTCATGCTCTCTCTCTCAGAAATGAATAAACATTTTAAAAAATTTAACCAAAATATTATTTCAATATATAATCCATATAAGGGACGTCTAGGTGGCTCAGTTGGTTGAACACCCGACTCTTGATTTCAGCTTAAGTCATGATCCCAGGGTCGTGGGATCAAGCCCCGTTTCGGGCTCTGCACTGAGTGTGGTGCCTGCTTAAAGATTCTCTCTCTCTTTTTCTCTCTCTCTCTTTCTCTCTCTTTCCCTCTGCCCCTGTCCCCTGCTTGCACTCTGCCTTTCTCTAAAAAAGAATCCATATAAAAATGAATGAGAGGGGCGCCTGGGTGGCGCAGTCGGTTAAGCGTCCGACTTCAGCCAGGTCATGATCTCACGGTCCGTGGGTTCGAGCCCCGCGTCGGGCTCTGGGCTGATGGCTCGGAGCCTGGAGCCTGTTTCCGATTCTGTGTCTCCCTCTCTCTCTGCCCCTCCCCCGTTCATGCTCTGTCTCTCTCTGTCAAAAATAAATAAACATTGAAAAAAAAATTTAAAAAAAAAATGAATGAGATATTTTATATTCTTTTTTCCACTATTTAAGTTTTCAAAATTTTACACTTATGTTGTATCTCAATTTGGATGCTAACTATTTACTGGAAATACTTGATCTGTGTGTAGATTTCATGAAATTCACAATTGAAAGAGTAGATTCATATCCTCAAATTGTTCCAAGCCTACTTACAATTTTTACTAACTGTATCACACACATCAGTTTTTTAATTTACATGTACATTAATTAAAATTAAATAGAATTTAAAGTTTAGTTCTTTAGTTGTGCTAGGAACACTTCCAATGTTCATTAGTCACAAATAGCTAAGGTCTTCTGGACTGGACATCTCGGCTCTAAGTTATTTCTATTATAATTGTGTGTGTGTGTGTGTGTGTGTGTGTGTGTGTATTTTTGTTGTTGTTTTTTTGAGCAGGGGAGGGACAGAGAGAGAAGGTAAAGAATCTTAAGCAGGCCCGACATCCAGCTTGATCTCACGACCCTGGGATTATGGCTTGAACCGAAATCAAGAGTTGGATGCTTAACCAACTGAGCCACCCAGTCGCCCCTATAACTGTGATTTTTTTTTTAAAAAGCATACTGCCCCAGGCCTCAACCTTGTTTTTTTCCTTCTTTCCTACAGCTGATTCAATGATAAATCATAATTTTCTTTTTATTTTAAAAAATGGACTTTCCTAGAGTAGTTTTTAGCAAAATTGAGCAGGAGATAGAGTCCCTTATGCCTCCTGCCCCCACACATGCACAACCTCGCCTGCTATCATCCCCCAGCAGCGTGGGATATGTGTTATGGTCGATGAACCTCCATTGACACATCATTATCACCCAGAGTCCGTGGTTTACATTAGGGTTCACTCTTGGTGTAGTGCATTCTGTGGGTTTGGACAAATGTGGCGAGACATGCACCCACTATTACGGTATGTGGTTCTATTTTTTTTTAATTTTTAATGTTTATTTATTTTTGAGAGAGAGAGAGAGAGAGCATGAGCAGGGGAGAGGCAGAGAGAGAGAGGGAGACACAGAATCCAAAGCAGGCTGAAGGCTCCGAGCTGTCAGCATAGAGCCCAATGAGGGGCTCAGACCCACCAACGGTGAGATCATGACCTGAGCCGCCCAGGTGCCCCTAGGTGGTTGTGTTTTTAAAGGAAAGGGCTGCTTCCTGTGTCCCATATATTCCGAGCCATGGTCTATCCTTTTGGAACAAGTGGCAAACAGCAACGCTTGTCGCCCCACGAGCCCCTCCAGCCTCCCAGCCCTAACCCCACGTAGCCTTTACTTTTAATGCCAAGTTCTAAGGTAGCCCCCGACTGCCAGGGCCTTAGTGTCCCAGTTGGCAAGCGGCCAGCCCTGCTTGTTGGGCAGGCTCCACTGCGTCTCTTGTGTCACTTTGAAACTAACATGCCACCCCACCCCTGCGAGCCATCTATCAGGTTACTGTCAGGACAAAAGCGGACACATTCCAGTTGTCTTTGAGGTCACAGGTTACTGGGCCTGGGAAATCAGATGTGGAGTAGGAAGCCGGGTAGGGCAGCGGGGAGGACTGCTTCTTCCTTGAAAGTGGGTTTCCCTCGTAAGATGTCTACGGGCTTAACGTCTGAAAGTCCAGACTCAGCATCGGCATCTCCCCAGGGGCAGGGAGTGTCTGGCCCATTCCCTCGAGCTTCGTGGGCTCGTGTAGAGTAGTGCTTCTCACACTTGTTTGTGCATGCAGATCACCGGCGAAGTTGTGGGAAACAGCTTCTGATTCCCCGCGTCTAGGGAGGGGCCTGGGATCCTGCATTGCCAGTAAGTTCCCAGGGATTTCCAGTGACCACACTTCCTGGGCCACAGAGGCTTTCCCCGGAAGGTGTGTCCCACCCTGCCCGTCCACCCTCATCCAGCACATTCACCTGCCCGCCAGCTAATAATGGCTGATGTTACTGAGTATAAGTACGTGCCAGGCACTGTGCCGAGACTTCAGTGGGTTAGCTTATTTAATAATCTCAACAACCCAACAAGATAAATCCTGTGTCTGTCGGGGCTCTGGGTCGGGAGGTGGTACAGCCTGGCTTTGAACAGAGTCTGCCCCGACACCGGGCCCTCAGCCCCAACCACGACGTTACGTAGCTTCTTCCTTCCATTTTAGGTTTGAGTTCATGGGGTCAGTTTCAGACCAGTTCTCAGGGCAAGGGGGTCAGACGTCTTTCTCCAAATTGGGCCTTCGGCATCACTGAGGAGATGGTGAGGGTTCTTCAGGCTCCAGCCATATCCTTCCCAACCTCTGGGAATATACACAAGATTCTCTTCTCCTGCAACAATCCTCCTGAAACCTCAATCTGGGAATATCATTCCCTTGTTGAAAACAACACCTTCGCGGCCCCGGCCAAACCTTGGTGGACGCTCATTCTAGAGGACTAAACCTGAACGCTTTGCATAACGTGAAGAACTCTCCAGAACCAGGCTGTCGGCTCTTTCCACTGTCCCCCTTCGCTCTGCCCTTACCCACATCCTGGTCATTCCGGACACCTGGGAACTTGCCTGCCCCAGTGCCTTTGTTCACGCTGTTTCCTTGGCCTTCTCTCCTGACAGAACATTCGCTGACCTCCTTGACCTTGTCTGCCTCCTTACGCAGACCGTAAATTCCGAGAAAGTCGTCAGCTGGTGATGTTCTTTCCCCGGCAGCTACGACAAGTCGCGGCTCAGAGAGAGCTTTCAATAAGTGTTTGTTGAATAAAGGAATGGAAGAATTAATACCTGTAAATGCAGAGGCAGCCAATAAATGGATTCTGGATCTTTCCCTGATGTGCTTGTCTCTCCTCTCCTCTCCCCGAAAGGAGAAGTAATTTCGTTTTAAAACGTTTAAAAACGTTTTATTCCCATCCCTCTGCGAGCATTCACCTTATAGCACAGCTGTTTGTTTGCTCAGCTGGGCTGTGACTCCGTGAGCCACGTGGAGACAGACTCTGGGTCTGATTCATCTGTGAATGCCCAGAACAAACACAGTGCCTGTCAACAGTATTTGTTCAACTGAATTACCATCTCATTAAGGAGGCGAGACAAACACGAAAGATCACATTCCCCCACCCCCTCCAATTTGCTGCTTCCACCGCATTTGCAGAGCCGAGGAGGGGGTGGGGGCGGGTGGGAGGTAAAATTGCAAATTCTGTAAGTTCCCCTTTTCTGCTGATGTTTGAAAAATTATCTTTCTGAGTCAGCACAGGTATTTTGATGCTGCCTTGAGATTTCAGGCTTTTTTTTTTTTTTTTAACTGATGGTTGAAAAACAAGTACATCACATTTACCATCAGACTGATGGTGCTGGATGGGAAAATAACCATGGCGAGAACTGTTTGCTCCTTCGTCTTTTACATTTCTAGCTCAGGGGCTAATTCTGACAACAAACATAAGGAACTCCCCAATCACTGCCTCTCCAGCAGCAGATGGGAGAACGTCCGGACTGGTCACTCTAAGGCCATTCTGAAGTGGCTGGCACTGATCGTGGGGTCCGGAAACTGGGCAGTGACGAGGGATAGACCCTCGGTTGTACTGAATTCCACCCTCCTGACAGACTGCTTACCGCAGAAGCAAGCAGAAACTCCAGAAGAGGGCCAGCCTCCCTCTAATTATCCTGCTGCTAGAACATCATTCCAAACCTTCCTAGTCTCAAATCCACACCCGCCCCAGTCAAGGGACAAAGCTTCACCACTGAGCAAACAGGAGACCGTGGGCAGGGAAGGCCAACAGGCCAGGCCAGGAGCGGAACGGGTTGCCATGGTGTGTCAAAAATTGTCCCCCCCCCCCCCAATTTATGTCCACCTGGAACCTCAGAACGTATTTGAAACTTATTTGAAACTAGGGGTTTTGTAGATATAATTAGTTAAGATGAGGTCAAAAGATAGGAAGGATTCTTCCTTAGAGCCATGCCCCCCGGGACATCTTGATTTCAGGCTTCTGGCCTCCAGATCTGAGAGAATAATGCGTGTCTTTTCTAAGCCACCCGGTTGGTGATCCTTTGTTTCCGTAACTCCGGGAAACTCATAACAGTCGCCAATGGTGTGGACAGGGATTTGCCAGAAAAAAAAAAATGTTTTTGGTTGTTTTTCCAGTTCTGCCTCCAGGACCTACCTCCAGCGTAGCTCAGGAAATTTAGAATTGCCTCAAGGGTGAGGTGAAGATCGTGAGGTCGTAAGGGTTGTGCTGAGGAACACAAACAGAAGAAAGAAGTGTCTGTTCTTATTTTTTGTTTAGGCAGGACCATAATGTCTAGTCTGCCTTTGTTGAGAGAGGAGTTTTCTAAATTCCTTCCTTCTTAATAGATGAGGGAGCCTTATCTCTGCACAGTCAATCAGTGGGAGCCTGTGAGGGTTCGGACTAGGGTACGCAGCCCTCGAACGCGCCCTCGGAGACGCTGTGATAAAAAGTCAGGGCCCGGAGGACACGTCCACCCAGACTCCACGTCTCCTGGCATGAGGATGGTCGTCGCACAAGCTGAGGAAAACCGTGAGAGCAGATCTTCCCCTGCTTCCATTTTGGGACGGGGGGAATAGCCCACCACCCATCTACCAATGTGGGCAACTCAGATGCCAGCTGCCAAAGGGGCTGGGTCACAACCAGGCAGAACCGAGGGCCTGAGCTTTCCCTAAGGGAACGTTCGAGTTATCAGATCCGAGGCAGGCCTCGTCAGAGAGAAAACCTGCTCTCCGCTCAGCCCTCCAAACCCCTCCATGTGAGTGAGAGCTCAAGAGGAAGACAAGATCAGCGCCAGGGGAAAAACTACAGAGCTTGCATTTACTCATGCCTATGGGAAGTAATATACATGAATTTTCAAACCGCCACCCATGCAAATATCAGCTCAGCCTGTTTTCTGCTTTTCCAGCTCTAATCACTGCATTGAATCCCAGACATGGCCTTTCTTCCTTGGATCTCACAGCATGTCCCTAACAACTTGAGCTTCCCAAAGACTTCTTTCTGATGCATTCTTTTTCCTCCCATCTACAAGGGGAGAGTTGATCTTGATGGCTCCATGAATTTCTGGTCCAATCGCCATATTCATCGTTGCTCTCCAGCCTGCCTTTGATTCCCTTTGTCTTTACAGTGCGGGTGCTTTAACCTTAACCCTTCAGCTGCACATCATAACTTGACAACTCTGTGCCCACGGTTACACAGACATTGCCACCTTCGGTGCCTGGTGCTCATGGGTGAAAGTATGCTGATGTCTTCTGGATAGTCTGCATCTGGAACCAAAAAGAAAGAAAGGAAGGAAGGAAGGAAGGAAGGAAGGAAGGAAGGAAGGAAAAGAAGGAAGGAAGGAAGGAAGGAAGAAAGGGAAAGAAGGAAGGAAAGAAAGAAAAGAAAGAAAGAAAGAAAGAAAGAAAGAAAGAGAGAGAGAAAAGGAAGGAAGGAAGGAAGGAAGGAAGGAAAGAAAGAAAGAAAGAAAGAAAAGGAAAGAAGGAAGGAAAGAAAGAAAGAAAGAAAGAAAGAGAAAAGGAAGGAAGGAAGGAAGGAAGGAAGGAAGGAAGAAAGGGAAAGAAGGAAGGAAAGAAAGAAAGAAAAGAAAGAAAGAAAGAAAGAAAGAAAGAAAGAAAAGGAAAGAAGGAAGGAAAGAAGGAAGGAAAGAAAGAAAGAAAGAGAAAAGGAAGGAAGGAAGGAAGGAAGGAAGGAAGGAAAAGAAGGAAGGAAGGAAAGAAGGAAGGAAGGAAGGAAGGAAGGAAGGAAGAAAGGGAAAGAAGGAAGGAAAGAAAGAAAGAAAAGAAAGAAAGAAAGAGAGAAAAGAAAGGAAGGAAGGAAGGAAAGAAAGAAAGAAAGAAAGAAAGAAAGAAAGAAAGAGAAAAGAAAGGAAGGAAGGAAGGAAGGAAAGAAAGAAAGAAAGAAAGAAAGAAAAGGAAAGAAGGAAGGAAAGAAGGAAGGAAAGAAAGAAAGAAAGAAAGAGAAAAGGAAGGAAGAAAGGAAGGAAGGAAGAAAGGGAAAGAAGGAAGGAAAGAAAGAAAGAAAAGAAAGAAAGAAAGAAAGAGAGAAAAGAAAGGAAGGAAGGAAGGAAGGAAGGAAGAAAGGGAAAGAAGGAAGGAAAGAAAGAAAGAAAAGAAAGAAAGAAAGAAAGAAAGAGAGAAAAGGAAGGAAGGAAGGAAAGAAAGAAAGAAAGAAAGAAAGAAAAGGAAAGAAGGAAGGAAAGAAGGAAGGAAAGAAAGAAAGAAAGAAAGAAAGAGAAAAGGAAGGAAGGAAGGAAGGAAGGAAGGAAGGAAGGAAGGAAGGAAGACCAGATGGCTTCAGTTTTGATCCAGAGAAGGCCAAGGCCAACCAAGCAGCAAATTATTAGAGATGAAGACTTCTATTTTAGCAGAAAATACATATGAACCAAGGCACAGGACCCTTGGCCCACTTTTCAGGTAGAGGATCAACATCTCAACAGAGAATAAGAAGAGAACCATACTCCGAAGACGCAAAACCTTCCTGCCTGTGTTGGCAAAAAAAAAAAACAAACCAAAAAACCAGACAAACAAAAAACAACACTGGACCAAGAACAGATTGGATGGATTTCATTCATTTGACCTATTTTTTTTTTCAGCATTCCTTTCTGGAGTTTCCATCTGATTGATCGATTGATTGATTTTTGAGAGAGAAAGGCATGTGCACACAAGGGGGAGGGGCAGAGAGAGAGGGAGAGAGAGAATCCCAAGCAGGCTCCACGCTGCCAGCACAGAGTCTGACGTGAGGCTCGATCTCACAAACCGTGAGATCATGGCCCAAGCCAAAATCAAGAGTTGGACACTCGACTGACTGAGCCTCCCAGCCGGCCCTCATGTGACCTATTTTTTGAGCACCCGCTGTGTGCCCTACTCCAAGTCGAGTGAGATTACCTAGGAAGTTTTGTTTCTCCTGTGAACAAAGCTGTGTCTGAATTTAATCAGGTAGCTGTATTGCCTGCTGGTTATCTGTACCCTTCTAGAACTGAACTCTCTGGAGGGACATTTTCTGCTTAACCAGATGCCCAACCTGGACATAGAGCTATCCTGCTACTGACTAGGAAAGACATACGGCAGAGAAGGGACTCTTCAAGCCCCGAGTTTGCATTTTCTACTCATTGTGGCGATGACCATCCTGCACAAGTGACCTGCCTCTATTTATGTTTATATTCAGATTTTCCAAGTGCCAGGTGCCGTCACTGCTGTGCATGGTGAAGCCATGCTGAATAGGCAGAGTAGTAGCGTTGTAACCATGACAAGTATTTCCTGTTTCTGAAGTTTACAAGAACTGGCTTTGTACCGTGTATTATTGTCGGTGGAGTACAGTAACTGCAACTACGTTGGTTTTGGTTTTGCTCACAAATTCTAGAAACTGTAAAGAGAGAGATTGATTTGAAAATGCTCTCCTAGAACCTGACTAAGGCTTAATTCCCCCCCCCCAGCTGTTAGCCATCTGAAATCTACATAGAAGTTTCAGTCTGTGGGAAGTAAACAACCCCTCTAAACTCACCCCTAGCTCACCACCTACAGCAGGAATTCAGTCCGTGGCCCATGGGCCCTGACGAGGAGATCATCGGTGGGCTCGAGGAGGCCTGGAAACCTCTGAAATTGCAGGCAAAATTGTGTAGGCAAAACAAGACCTGGGGGGAAGAAGCTATGACTTTTCTCAACCCCAAAAAGGATGAGCAGAGCTGGGGGCAGACAGCTCCTGGCCTTCTGCTCTGTGGCTGTGAAGATTTTCATCACCTTGGACGAGATCTGTGAGCCTCCAGAACTCTGCAGATGGCCTTCAGGGCCCCTGTGCTGGCTCAGCACAGCCTACCAGGAAGACGGGGCACTGGCTGCACTGAGGAGGGAGGGGACGCTATGAAGGACAAGAATCAGGACATGGGGCCCTGCAGTGACCAGCACAGGCTCCTCCCTGGCCCTCTCTGGGGTCCCCACTGGTACCTTCTGGATCTGCTACCGTAGGCTGTGCCTCCTTCTCTAACACCTGTCACAGTTCACAGAGAGGATTAGATCGGGAAGCCTTTTGAGCCCAAGGGAAATCCGGTTCCAAGGGGAAGGTGAGGTTTAAGCCCCATTTCAATGTTTGTCCTGTTTACATGGCAGCAGGGTGATAGGCCGTCAGGGCCAACCAAGGCCGTGAGGACCAAGAGATACTCTCCAGCCTCTCACTTTTACTCTGGAAGGAACAGCCTCGGAAAGACCCGGTGACTTCTCCAAAGCCGCTTGCCACGGCTCAGCGGATCCAGGACCGCAGGTGGGTTTCCTGAGGCCCACTCCTCAGTCCATGCCGTTCCACTCTCCATTAACCTCCTCATCCAGCGCCAGTGTCTTCAAGACAGGAAACAACAGAAAGACTCTTCAGAAAATGGAATCCAAGACAGATCACTGGCCTTCCCAACTCTGCTTTCCTTAGGTCTGCAGATCGCACGGCAAACTTCCAGACACACACAGGGAAGGATGAAGGCTGCTTTTCTGACTCATGGCACTTGGAAGTTGAATACTATATACAGATCTTGTCGTGTGTTGGGAGAGCTGGTAGATTTGCCCTTAACCTTACACAACCCAGAGTCCCCAAGGCGTACGTTTCTATGGCATTCTACAAACATTGACTATATTAGCATACGTACAGCACTTAAGAACGGGATCTGCCCCGTGTTAAGGGCTCCGCAGGGCTTAGTGATTTGTCATAGTGGTAGCACCTGCCTCACATCACCTGAGAGGCACAATAAACAGGGGGAGCTCCTGGCTCCCACGCTAATGGTCTTCCGCTCCCGCCATATTTCCAGGCAAAGGTTCCACTGAATGTACAGAGCCCCTGAGCCATAGGAAAGGACGTTTGTCTCGGGAACCCAGCCAATAAGCCAATCTCCCAATGAGAGATCAAACTGACATTTTACATACCCTACCACTCTTCCAAGAAATCAGGACAGGATTGCAAGGCCAGCGGCCTGGAGATTTCTGGTCTCCTAGGAGGCAATGGAATGAAGAAAAGTTGGTCAAATGAGTTCAGCATCAGGTGTCGGAGTGAGGTTTTTAGATGAGTGGCCTGCACTTTATTGTGTGTTCTTTTGACATTCAAAGCCTTTAAGCGATGCTCCTTTCTGGGCAACCGGGCAACTCCTAAAAATAGATCAAGTTCCTGAAATATTCTCGTTTGCCTGGAAGCTTTCTCTGGCTGGGGACCGGGCTATTTCAGTTTTGCCGCCCCAGGTGGTATGGATTTGCTCTATCCAATGACGAATGACTGAGTGGCGCTGTGCCTGTAGTGAGGGCTCAGCAGATATTTGGGAAAGGTGAGCCGTGGGCGAGGCCATGGCAGCCCAGGATGGTTAGGAGTGGGGAAGGTCCCACTTAAAGGTTCCTGGAACCACAGGGGGAAATTGATGATGTGTAGACAGCCACTGAAGAACATGGTGCTATTTATATCTAGTCCAGATAAGGAAGAAAGCACATCCAGAAGACATGTAGAAAGAAACAGGAGTTCGAGAAAGAAAATTATCCCATGAGAGCACACATCCGCCTATGACAGTGTTCCCAGGTGAAGCAAGGAACTAAGTGGCTTGACCCTCCTGTCCCCAGGTGGTTGTATTTGGCCTTTAGAACCTTGGCCTCTCCTTGGATGACTGTCTTCTCACGTTTCCCCATTCTCCCTCCCTCCCTCAACTTCAAGTTCACCTTGCCTCAGGCCTTTTTGGTCCCTTGGCATTTAGACCAGCCCCTGGAGTCCCCCTTCCAGGAGCCACACCCCTTGCCCTTTGTGACATTATCCGTTAAGCTAATCTCTACCCAGAGTCACCAGAGCCACCCGATGCCTCCAGAAGGTCTCCAGGGCGAACCCCACATGCCTTTTCCTTTATCCCCCAGCAATATCTTTTCCTCTCCTATCCATTAGGAATGCTTTTAGCTGCAGTTAACAGGACACTTGGCTATTCCAGCCTCGGACATAAGGATCTGTGCTGTGCACTTCATCGGAAGTCAGGGTAGAAGTTCTCAGTGTGGCTGCAATGACTCAATGCAATGGCCTGCCAGCTCCCAGGTCTTTTCTCTCATTCTGCCCCACCAGCCGCAGTGAGATTGGGGGTCATTTTTGCGATGGTTGCCTCTTGACTGGAAGGTGGTGATAACTCAGTACCAGGCATCACTCTTCACCACAGAAAGAAGGATGGTGGTAAGCAAGGCACCTGCCATATTGGTACCTTCTATAAGGAAAGCAACGCCTCCTGAGGAGTCCCTTAGCAGAATTCCCCTCGTGTCTTATGGGCAAGAACTGACCCCTTGGTTCCATCTAGCCACGCATCCAGCTATGGGAGAGTATGTGGTTTCCCAGCTTTTTTGGTTGGAGGTAGCAAGGGCGAAGGGGGTCGGGGATGCTGTTGAGTTAGTTAACCACAGCGCCTACCACATCTGCCAGGCTCTGCTCAGTGGAGAAGATTCCTGAGGCTGCAGGAACACGTCCAGGAAGTATCTAAGAGTTGATAACGTGTAACGAAGAGTGCAACGTCTGGTCTGCGTGCTGCAGGGATTGCAGTCGCGGGGTAGAGGTGGTGACCTCCCTTCCTCTCCTAGAGCAGCAGTGATAGCTAAATCCCATCCATTTGGCCCTTCGCTCAACTTGTCAAGAATGGTTATTTACCCTTTCCATGTACCTCTTGTCTCTTCAGCTGGATTAGAAGCTATCTGAGAAGAGGGATCTGGTCTCATACCACCTTCTATTGTTAGCGACTCCAGTTCGTGTCGTGCGCTTTGTTGGCATTTGGGACACTCTCATTAACAAAGAGGAATATACCTCTGCACAGCCCGGAGTGGCTGCAAAGACAACACACCCTGCTGGGGGCTCCATGACAGACGTGCTTAGGAGGCCAAAGTTTTGAAAAGGTCAACGAATGAAACAATGTGTTTGTGGAGTCCGAGGAGGCCCCGTTGACAGAGAGGGGGTTGGAAAATGCTGTGCAAGCAGAGGCTAGGTTTTCAGGCCGCTTTCAAAAACAGCTTTGGCGGTGTTACTAAATTCGGCTCGCAACATCCTCTCCTTGTATTCATTCATATGTTTATTGGCTCAGCAAAATTCACGGAGCCCCTAGTATGGGCCAGGGTTCTGGAAATTCAGAAATGAATTAACAGAGCCCGTGCCCGTAGAGCTTGTGAGGAAGCCGGCAAACAAACAGGTGATCACGTTGCATGGAATCAGGACCGTTGCAGTCTTCGTACCCAAAGTGTCACAGGAGCCCAGAAGTTCCAGCTTTAAAATGAAGGGGACTTCCCAGCCTCTGGGTGCCGTTTGCCTTAAGGTCTCTTGTTGGAAAACTTGAGTTGGAAAGCCAGCCAGACTTGGCTCTAAGTCCTGCTTCTGCCATCGACTGTGGGACCTTGGAGGGATTTCTAACCCCTGAAACATCAAGACCTCACGTATCAGCTCTCAGTTTACTGCCTCTCCGCTCCTAAGGAAGCTTTCCCCGTGTGTGCTTCTGAGAGCACAATTAACCATTTCTCTGTTCAAGTAAGGCCAGCGTGAAGCTTTCTCAGCAGAGGGCGCTGGAAGGACACTGCGGGAGGAGGGTGACATTTTCAGGGTGTGTGTGTGTGTGTGTGTGTGTGTTCACCCCATACAGTCGGCCTCAGCCACGAGGCTCAGAACAGAGCCCACCTGCAAACCTGTAGCCTTGGCCTAGTGATGACCTTCCTGCAGCCCTCTCGACCCAGAAACCAGAGCTCTGCATGGCCCCCCTCTCCGAAGACCTCCTGTCTGTACCAACCCAAGCAAGCCCCTTGTGTGGCCTCCACAAGCCACCTGGGGCCCCACATACACAGAGCTGTCGTTCCCTGTCCCTACCCCCGCCGCATGTAGCCCACCCACTCTGAAGGCCCCAGGCTCTGCCCCTGCCGGCGTCTAGACTCCCGCCTCACCGAGGGCTGACTGCCTCTTTCCCCGCTGGTTTCCGGAAGGTTTGGCTGTTGCTCTCCCAGCGATTCCAGAGACCTCTCTGTTACGGGCACCCTGTTTACACCTTCTCCAGCTAGGTTTGAGCCCTGGCAAGCCGTCCTTCCTTGGTAACCTCCCTCACCTTAGAGGACTGAGGGGTCTCCCTGTATCTTACGGTTTTTCTTCTGTGCAATTAACAAATTGTTTGCGTTCAACTCCCCTTAACCTGTTGCGTGGTTGCTGCCTCTTGATGGGACCCAGGCCATTTATCTCATCAGTGAAAAAGAGACGATAGCGTCAGGATCTCAGATTTACTGCACCAATCAGATGAGAAAGCCTACACAAAGCCCAGAGCATATCTCTCTGCTAATCAGTGTTGCTGAATTTTCTCTTTGTCCTAGCCACTACTTTCTACCCACGGGGAGCCAGGGAAGCCAATGTCAAGGGGTGCCAGGGATTCGACAGGACAGTGCCGACATACGTGTGGTTAGCCTCGGAGGAGGGGACAGAGGGTCAGAGAGGCCAAAAGAGGTTACTTGGGGTCATGGGTCCAATACTGTATGAAGCTGAACTCAGGTGGCCAGGCCTAGGAGTCCACACTTCACCCGCCACACTGGGTTTCCTCCGAGGGCCCCAAACCCTCCCTTCCTTTTCACTACAAAAAGGACAGTTTTCTGACCTGACAGAACCTCCTGAGTCTCAGCACTCACTCCATAATGAGAATAGCTGAGCAGCAGGAGAATCATTTGCTAGAGTTCTTTCATAATGACTTAATGAAGAGATCTCCTCCTAAAAGAAAGATCTGACTCATTTGAAAGCTGTGAGTCTGTGGTTTCCCTCTCTCTGAGTCAGCCTCTGAATGACACCCAAAGAGCCTGCCCTGGGAACCCAGTCTGTCAGCCTTGACAAGTATCTACTGGGCTGTTCCAGGCTCCACTTGGAGAAAAATCCCGTGGTTCCCAATCAAACTTACGGAGTTTCGCATCAGCAGCCCACCGTTGGTATGGTTTGTTGCTTGAACATAATTTCCCAAAGGCCAGCAGTCTTTGTCATGTTCACTGCTGCTTTCCCAGTGCTTAGAATAGACCTTGGGGTGTAGTATATGCTCAGTAAACGTTTGCCAAGTGGATGGATTTACACGGTTAAGGATTCGTCACATTTACATGTGTGGGGCTTCGCTAGGCTATTTTAAATAAAGTGGGATTTTATTTTATTTTATTTTTTGTTTAGTTTTTTTTTTTTTAAGTTTATTTATCTTAAGAGAGCGAGAGAGAGCAGGGGAGGGGCAGAGAGAGGGAGCGACAGAATCCCAAGCGGGCCCTGTGTTGCCAGCAAGGAGACTGACACAGGGCTCGATCTCATGAATCACGAGACCATGACCTGAGTGGAGATCGAGAGTCGGACGCTTAACCGATTGAGCCACCCAGGTGCCCTGGGATTTTATTTTAAAAGCAAGAAAGGAGAGGAGTGAGTACACCTTAACAGGAACATGACTGCTTTGGAAATCAAGGCATGATACCGTGGCTGTGCTGATATATCCCAGGGACCAAACTCACCCTGATCAAGACTTCCTCGTCCTGTGACTCACACTTTCCAGAGGCCAGTGTCTGCTGGGCATCAGCCTGGAACTCTGTTGTTTGGTAGGAAGTGATAATGGGTGGGGAGCATCCCAGCAAGTAACAGAGTGGCTTTTTAACTGGAGCCCTTTGGGAAGAATTGTCCAGTCCCTGGCAGAGAATTCTACACCAGGCGGCCGCTCCATAAATGTCTGTTGGCACTGATGATGCTGTAGTGACGACAAGATCTTAAAATAAAGGACTGACATAGGTAGTAGAAATTCAGGCCAAGGAAGAAGGCTCGAGAGAGGGTCACCGTGTTTTTAAGCGGACAGTCTTCCCTCATTCCTCAAATCATGACCAGGGAGTTATCCACATTTTCTACGTCTGATATTTCAGTATATTTGTACCACAGCTCACTATGAAAAAAAAAAAAAAAACGGAACCAAAAAAGGAAATGAAAAGAACATTCTCTATATGTGCTACAGAGGTGAAACCATACACATGTTCAACTTCTTGGCACTAAAAAAAAAAAAAGAAAAAAAACCCACACCTTGCTTATTTCCCAGAAGTTATCTTGTTTTCCTTTTCCATTTTAATGTGATGGGGGATATAGAAAGAGAGTAAATACATTTTCCTTTTTGGAAACACCAGGATGTGAACTAGTAGATCCCCTGCTTATGACTCAGTCTTGTCTTTTCTTTCTTTTCTTTTCTTTTCTTTTCTTTTCTTTCTTTTCCTTTCCTTTCCTTTCCTTTCCTTTCCTTTCCTTTCCTTTCCTTTTCCTTTCCTTTCCTTTCCTTTCCTTTTCTTTTCTTTTTTTTCTTTTCTTTTCTTTCTTTTCCTTTCCTTTCCTTTCCTTTCCTTTCCTTTCCTTTCCTTTTCTTTTCTTTCTTTTCCTTTCCTTTCCTTTTCTTTTTTTCTTTTCTTTTCTTTTCTTTCTTTTCCTTTCCTTTTCTTTTCTTTTCTCTCTTTTCTTTTTTCTTCTCTTTTCTCCTCTCCTCTCCTCTCCCCTCCCCTCCCCTCCCCTCCCCTCTCCTCTTTTATTTTCTTTTTTAAATAGAAAGTCAGGAGCAGCCGAAAGCCCAAAGCCCTTCAGATTTAGAGGCTTAGTAGCTGACGTCAGGTTGAGCTGTCTGAACTGGGGCACGGTTCTTTCATTTACTCATTCTTTCAACAAGTGCTTATGGTGCACCTGCTGGGTGCTAATTGTTGTAATAGGCCTTGAATACAACATAGGATGGGAGCTCTTTCCAGATGGGCATATTGCCTGAGTTGTAGCCACATCACCTGGGATACTCCCTACTACATTGGAGGCATTCCATAAATACTTGCTGGATAGATGAATGGTCCCGGCCCTCATGGAGTTTATAGCACAGGAAATTATACTACATTTCTTCTTGTTCCTTTAGCACTTGCGTGCCAATAAGATCAGAATTAAATGAACGTCAGACTAGCTTTAAGGAGAGTGAGAGGTGGCTCCCTGGTGGCAGCAGGCAGCCTTGGAGGGAGGTGTGGTCATGCCCTTGTCCTGTTTCCCACTGGCAGTAAGTGAAGGGATTGACCGGGGGACAGTAAGACCAAGATTCTCCCGTGTGGTTTATGGGAAGGAGCCTCAGGACGCAGAACCACACTGTGCACAGGAACATTCCAGGTCTACTTTGTCACACGCTGGGAGACGCTGTCTGTTGCCCTCTATAAGCCCAGTTATCAGTTTCTGCACACTTGAATGAGGCTGCTGCAAAGCGGGACTCCTGAGGGGTTGGCAGGAAGATGGAGATTCTTCCTGAAATTGAGCAGAAATTCCCTTTGTGCTTGCTGGACCTAACTTTGATATGTATTGAAATAATGGATGAGCTAATAGTTTTAAGAGACAAGAAATTAGTCCAAGATCTTGTTGCTTCCTTAAACAATAGCCAATGTCACAGAACAGTCAGGGTCTACTCCTCACAATGTGAGATTCCTTCCTTCTTTGATTCCTTCCTTCCTCCCGGCCGCCCTTCCCTTTTTCTCTCTCTCTCTTCTCCCCACCCTAAGCAGTCCTGAATTTTTTACGTCTCCTGGACATGGTTTGCCTGCCACGGGGCATCTGTTTTAATATGAAAGAGGTGGGACACCTGGGTGGCTTAGGGGGTTAAATGTCCGACCCTTGATTTCTGCTCAGGTTATGATCTCATGGTTTGTGAGTTTGAGCCCTGCCTCGGGCTCCGCACTAACAGCGTGGAGCCTGCTTGGGATTCTCCTTCTCCCTCTCTCTCTGCCCCTCCCTGTTCATGTGGGTGCTCTCTCTCTCAAAACAAATAAATAAACATTAAAAAAAAAAGTGGAAGAGGTGTTCCAGGATTTTATAACCTTTTTGAGGTAGATATAATTGACAGCGTTGATGGTCCGTCATAACCTCGTTACTTCGTGAAAGGTGGGTTCAAAGGACAGGACTTTCTCCGTTCTTTAGTAATGTTATTAACCAGCAAGCTGTCATATTTTGGGAACAAAGGTTGCCCATTGCTACTTTACAAGCATTGCATATTTCATTTGTTATGATCATGTGAAACGTATCTTTCTGGAAAGACGCCCACAAGCTCTGGTGACTGACTTGATCAAACTAGTTTACATGCAATTTATTCCCATCTTCCCGCCCCCCCCCCCCAGAGAGAAAAGAAATCATTGAATGAGGACTGTCAGAAGGCTTTTTGCTTATAATGGGGAATTTGACCAAGGGCCCCCTGGAACGTACAGTTGCTTAAATTTGCATGTCTCCAGGAAGTCTCTAATAGCTAGAGAGAGTTAGGGGACCAGTGTTTAGATTTCGATCATTCCTGCTACTCTTCTTGTGCGTTATTACAGTCATCAAGGATTAACAGTCTTGGGCTTGCAATTATGCCCAGTTGCAGGCTCTCTTAGGAACAATTCTATTAATATCGCTTTCATCTTCCTAGGTGCAAATTCAGGAACCGGTCAGGGGGAGAGACACTCTCAGCCGGATGCCAGCTTTCTCAGAGCCTGCCGGGGAGCCGTCTGCACCTCCTGGGACCACAACAAATTCCTTCCCCAACTTAGGAGGGATCGACGAAGAATATGCATCATTGGCCCAATACCTGGAGCTGGAAAGCTGCACTCGATGCCCACAGCACGGAGGCAACCAAGACAGAAAAGACCGCGCACTTGGAAGTTCCTGGGAAGACCTCGGACACGAGCTGAGCATCCCAGACGCCAGTAATGAAAACAGGTCCCCCCGGGAGCTGTCAGCGCTTCTCCCCCAGGAGGGCAGCGCTGACCCTGGGGAGCCCAAGCCTCTCTCCGTTGCTTCCCCTGAACCCACAGATACCATCACCACCCTGGCAACTGTGGGCGGTGGGCCAAGGGGCAGAGAAGCAGCGTGTGTGTTAGAGCTTCTGGAAGCACGTGGCCAAAGAACACGGCCGACCACGGACTCTCCTGCCGGAGCCTCCCCTGATAAATACTCGCCTCACGAAATTTGCTCCACGGACTTAGAGTCGGCAAAAAGTCAAAGCGAAGTATCTGATTTATGTTCTCCTGATGACAAGACGCCGGGCATTCTTTTTCAGACGCGAGGTTCTGAGCCTCCACAGCCGCCATGCAAGAGCGCTGAGGAGCGAGACTCCGCCATGCCCCCTCTTTTTACCAGTGTTTTCACCTGGACCCTTTCACAAAAAGCCAGTGAAGGGGGCACAGGGAAAAACTTAGCGGCGGTGGAGAATTTCACCTCCACGTTGGTCTCCACAGTACGGGCTGGCCAGGAGAGGCCCGGCCCCAGCAACTCAGGAGGCCTTGAGGGAAAACAGCCTCTACGTTCTGAGAACAGCTCTTTTGTGCAGTTGGCAGAAGGCGGCAACGAGGGCCCCAGTAACGGTGGCCCAGACACCACAGACACATCAGCCGGGAATGGCTCAGGTGTAATGTTTCCTCGTGAGACGCCAACGACTTTCACTGCTCATCTGGAGGGTCTTCAGGTGGCCAGGGCGAGTGGGGACACATGGCCCCCAGTTACCATGGCCCCCAAAGTTCACCCAGCCAAATACCTCCCTGTTTCCATTGCCGAGAACAGTCTTGCAGATGGACCCAAGGGGAGCTCACCTCAGGCACCGGATGAAAATATTCTCCACCTCACTTCCCATGCTCAGTTGGGTCATATTTTAAGTGATTCCAAAACCGAATCTCTAAAGGAGCCCTTTGGCATGGCTCCCCGTGGACCAGGAGTCCCCATCCACGTTCCTCGGCTCCCAGAGGTAGAGGGCTTCTGTAGCAGCCGCCCTCTCCAGACTGATGACCAGTCTGGAGATAAGAGCCTGACTGTGGACAGGGCAGGCAATAGGAGCCTTGAAGAGGATTTCCAAGAAAAAGAAAGTGAAAGAACACAGAGGATCCAGCACGAGAGCTTACCCCCACAGAGTTTTCCTTCCGAGGGTGGTTTCCAAGAAAGGTGGCCCATGACAGCTGTCGCACAAGGGGAAATACACCCAGTGGACCACTTGTTGGCAAACTCCAGGGAGGAGAGCGGGCAGAGCTCAGACCTGGGGCCTACTGTGTGCAAGGTGGCCCACGCCACCGTGGAAGGTGATGGTCAGGCTCTGAGCCACACTCCACCTCTCTCTGATATCTTCCTGGAAGGCTCTAGAGAGAGTGGGCCAGGACTTTGGAAAGCGGGCAGAAAGCTGAAGATTATAACTCTGGAAGCTCCCATTTCAGAAGACTGGCTCCCAAGACCACAGACGGGTTCTGAGTGCAAGGAGTTAGAAGCTGGTCCCGTAATTCCTGACAGGGTCTGGGCTCTATCTGATGTTCTCAAGGCTCACAGTCCTCAGGCTGAGTCTGGCCCGGCCCTTGCTAATAACAGAGAAACCCATGTCAGTGAAAAACGCGCCAGCCGTGCGTATTGGAGTAGCCTTTCTTCCCGGTATTTGAGCCAGCCCAGACTCCTGGAGTCATCTGAGGATCCTGTAGACGAAAAGGAATTACCCGTCACAGATTTGTCATCAGAGACTTCCAAAACCGGAGAGAAGGAAAACGTGAGTAATGTGAGTCAAAACCGAGAGGAAAACCAAGTCAAGGATCATGCTGCCTTCCTTAAACAGTTTCTGACCTGCCCTAAAGTCGTAGAATCCTCTGTAGGACCCCACTGATGAAGCAGGTGTGATGGTGTGCACCAGGGCTGGGACACCAGGGCCTTCTGAATCCACACCGGCTGTCATCAGAGAGGAGAGCAAACTGAATGATGGGAACATGGGCCAGAGACTGGAAGTCCAACCCGCCATCTTGCAAGTCCCACGTCCTGATGAAGGTGGGGAAACCATTCCAAGTGGATGTGGAATAAGTCAAATACAAGAAGGCCGTAAGAGAAGCTTAGGGGAGGCTGAACAAAGTAAAAACAACAAAGCAGAACCTGTTTTCTCCACTTCACCTCCTTCTAACTGTCTTGCAGTGATGACTCATGCATCTGTTGGCGTTGATAGTCACAACTCCACAGGTCAAGTTCACGACGTCCCCGAGAATGATTTAGTTGAGCCCAGAAACCGCCAATATGCACGTTCTGACTCGAAGGAAAGGGAAGCTGTTGAGAGTGAGTGTGGGAAACCTTCACCCTCTTCTAGTGGTCTCGCTCCGTTGCCCTGTGCTTCATCTCCCAAAGGAAACACTGCAAACTTTTCAGTAAGCCACACAATTCGGGAAGCTCAAAGAGAGGAGCCCCACACTGGGGAAACCAAGCATGTGAGTACCTCTGGCTCTCCAGCAGTGACCTCGGCATCTGGTTCAGGTGAATGTGCCTCAGAGAAAGCTCCTAAGATATTACAGCATCCATGTCAACAGGGCTCCAACCTGGGCTGTGGGAGAAGAACCAGGGAAGAGAATCTCGGTCACACGGCAGCCCGGACCCTCAGATTCCCAAAAGCCCCACCAGCAGGGAGTGGCTCAGAGGAGGTCAAGAAGCCAGAAACCTCAGGGGGTGGACATTTAGCTGAGGGCGTAAAGAAGAAAATTCTGTCCAGGGTAGCCGCCCTGAGGCTGAGATTGGAAGAGAAGGAAAATGTCCTAAAGAGCTCAAGCTTTCTTAAAAAGATTCCTAAACTCGAAACACCGGCATCATGCACAGAGGAGGAAAAAGACGCAAAAAAGCCACCTTGCAGAAGAGAAGGGAAAGGTGAGGTGCTGTTGCTTTCTGTCGTTGGTAACGTTTGGGTTTGTGAACCAGATGTCTGGTGTCCTTCTGAGTCCTCTGGATTTAAGGTGAGGGTCCACTGGATAGGCATTGGTGGCTTGGCAGTGACCAAATGGTGGCCTGGCCTCTATGCTCATGGTTCTCAAGCTCCACTGGCCTCAGCATCCCCTGCAAGGCTCGTTGAAATGCAGATCGTTGGGCTTCCCCCTCCAGAGTTTCCGGTTCAAGGTGTGGGTTCGAGAAAGTGCATGTCTAACAAGTTCCCAGGTGATCTGGAGAGAGAATCACTGAATAGGCTGCCTGTGGGTAGGTTGAAATCGAGGGAGTAGGATTAAGATGACTTTCTGTCTCATTACCCTTTAAAAAATATTTTAAAAGATAAACAGAAGCGTTCATCAGTGTCGCTAATTAGTATAATTCAACAGACCACACACAGCGAGCAGGATTTACGGAAGTAAACATTCAGGGATAATTTGGGAGCCTCTTTTTTAATTGGTGATTTTCATTAACAGCAGCTTACTTGAATCCCGGGTTTCCTTCCGAATTTGAGCGTAAGGTTTCTTTCCAGCTCACCCTCCTCTTCATCTGAGTCGGAAGGGCCCTCTGAAACCTCCGTTCCAGGTTTCAGGCCACATGAGGCTCAGGGCCCTGGCAATTTCAGTCACTTTTGTGCTGCGGGGGGGGGGGGGGGGGGGGGGGGTCACGTGACCCCAAGCTCCATCCCTTAACCCAAATTTTAGCCTCTTTCATTTCAGAGCTCTTTTTTCCCTTCCCACGGGCGGGACGAGAAAGAGAAGACCCCGCAGTGAGGTCGTGGAGCTGTGTGTGGCAGAGCCCGACGCTGGGGCCCCCTTATACCCCAAGTGGGGGGGGGGCAGGGCTTTTCTCCTTCCTGAGTGTCCCGACCTCCACACGGGCGCTCATGATTCCCAGCACACATCACCTAGGCCCTCAGCGCCCCCTGCAGCCAGGAGTAAATACAAAACTACCTTCTGAAGAGTTTTGGGGGGCATCCAACCAGTTTTCTAGTATATAGGTTTAAAACCTATTTAGGGGCGCCTGGGTGGCCCCGTCGGTTAAGCCTCCGACTTCAGCTCAGGTCATGATCTCGCAGTCTGTGAGTTCGAGCCCCGCGTCAGGCTGTGTGCTGACAACCCAGAGCCTGGAGCCTGCTTCAGATTCTGTCTGTCTCTCTCTCTCTCTCTCTCGCCCCCCCCCCACCCTGCTCACTCTCTCTCTCTCTCTCTCTCTCTCAAAAATAAACAAAAGTGAAAAAAAATTTTTTTGAAACTGCTTTAAAGACAACAGAGCAGTATTTTAAAAGATCTCTGAAGTGGTTTCAACCCTAAGGGAAATGTCTATTTGGAATCCTTGTCCGCGGTTATCCGAGTTACTATGGGAACACGGACTATCTGGAAAAGCAGAAGCTGGTGGAGTTTGCTCTCAGAGACTGCGTGGCTTCCCTGAGCACTGCATTCTGGGAGGGGAGCACTGTCACACCAGAGACCCCTTGGGGGAAGGAGTCTGTGTGTGTGTGTGTGTGTGTTGGACAGAAGCACGTGACTCAGAGGACTCAAAGAAATAAAACTGAGTAAACTTTCTTGGGGACATTCACAGCTTTGTACTCACCTGGCGGGAGGGGGCTGTTCTATCCTTTCCCATCAACCCTTGACCCAAACGTGCACAGGAGAGGAACCTGGCCACACTGAAGGCTGTCCTTTATCCCCATTCCCCGTTCCATCCGATACAAACAGGGGTCCTTCCTAAAGCCCTGAGGCCTCTTGCTCAGAGACCCTCATTTTGCTTTGTTTCCCATTTTTGGCCCTTCCCTCTATCCTCCAGGTTTCTGGGTTCAGAACTTCTAGTGGGCAGTGGGACAGAGTTGGCATCACCTTTAGGGACATTGGGGTCTCCACAAAACCATCCATGAAGACTGCCACCACATTGTGCTGGAAGGCTCCTTGAGGACAAGTTCCAGACGAGGGAGGCGGGCTTGGGCAAGACTCTGGAGCGAGAGTCTGAGACTGTGGGCCTCAATACCTAACGCAGCCAGCCCGCGTCAGGACCGAATAATCCGAAATGGGTTTTGCCATCACTAAACTTGGTATGTCTTCTCTCTCTGCCGTGATATTGTTAGTGTCTTCAGTTACTCTCTAGTGGAGGGATTTGTCCCCTGAGCGGCTCATTAGTACTTCCTGGGAAGAAAACAAGCTTTTAAATACGTTGGCATCAAAGAGAGAGGAGAAGGCACATTTAACCCATCGACTGCTGCCCAGCAGTGGGATCTGAGGTAGCGGGGGAAACAAAGCGTTGGCACTGGGGACTTCGGGCTTGGCCGGGGATCACACAGTGTTTTGAGTTACCACGGCTGCGGCGCTGTGGAGCTTGGCCTGCACGAGGACGGACACCTCGTTGCCAGGAACCCAGCCAAGTCATTCTGCCCACCTGGCGGGGCCAGCCGTCTCGTCTCGTTCTGCTGTCTGTGCTGCTGCCCCGTGGCTGTCCCGAGGAATGACACACTCAGCTGGCCTGCAGTGCCCTGATCCCTGATGTTAAAAGGCGATATTCAAGGAGCTCAGCCCAGCCTCCCCCCACCCCGCGCCCCACACACCAGGGAATTGTTTCCTGATTGATCGTGTTTCATTCAAGGAGACACGTCTGTCTCTTTTGCTGATGAAATCGCTATCAGACATCACTGCAATCCTCTCGAATATCTTCAGCAAAGATAGCTGATCAAGGGGAAAGATGGGGGAGAATTATTCACTAAATATCTTATTGTTGTTTTGCCTTTTATATCTGGGGGCGTAACCGTAATTACTTGGATAACCCGGATTTTGTCCTGCTCCCTAAGCCCCAGCTCTGATTTTGACCTGGATTACCTGGCGATCATTTAAATACGGCTCTATTTGGCTCAGGGTTTATAGACTAGGTATCCACAATCCCCAAGCCTCTTCTTTAAAAAAAAAAAAAAAAAAAAAGCCTCTCACATTCTACTTCATTTCGTGCATCCTAGATCTCACTTTGGGACTTTAATTTTTGTTAATGTTTTTTATTTTTGAGAGAGAGAGAGAGAGAGAGAGAGAGTGAGAGTGCACGCATGAGCAGGGAAAGGGCAGAGAGAGAGGGAGACACAGAATCCGAAGCAGGCTCCAGCCTCCGAGCTGTCAGCATAGAGCCCGACGCGGGGCTCGAACTCGCAAGTTGAGATCATGACCTGAGCCAACGTCAGACGCTTAAATGACTGAGCCACTCAGGTGCCCCACTTTGGGAGTCTTAAGTAATGCAAAATGAGATTTTTCTATTAGATTGATTTGCTCATTTTCTGAAAGTTTAGGCGAGTCACATCTTCCCTCAGACACTTGGTTTCCTCATCCATAAATTGAGGGGGATAATTATCCCCATTCTTGGGATTGCTGTGAAAATTAAATGCATAAAATGGGAAAGTCTTCTGGCCACTGTGAAACTCTCTGCCACTATTGTTAGAACACTGACCTGAAACTCTCTCGTTTCCAGCTCCGATATTACTAAAAAAGATCCAAGCCGAGATGTTCCCTGACCACTCTGGGAATGTAAAATTAAGCTGCCAGTTTGCAGAAATTCATGAAGATTCTACGGTCTGGTGGACAAAGGACTCCAAGTCAGTAGCCCAAGTGCAGAGAAGGTGGGATATTTGCCTGGTTACTTTTCATGGTTGTTGCTGGTTTCACAACATAGTTCTAAAAGAAAATAGTGATAGGAAGTAAAAAGGAAAATTGAAGCTGAAACCCCACTCACTTAAGTATCCAAGACAAGTAAGGAACGAAGACAGAGGTCTAGACAGGGAAAGCAGGGAAGGGTTCTTACTCAGGCTCTGCCACCCCCGAGTCTTGTGGCCTCAAAAAATCATGAAATGTGTCACGATGCTTTTATAAATTTTTTTTTCAACGTTTATTTATTTTTGGGACAGAGAGAGACAGAGCATGAACGGGGGAGGGGCAGAGAGAGAGGGAGACACAGAATCAGAAACAGGCTCCAGGCTCTGAGCCATCAGCCCAGAGCCTGACGCGGGGCTCGAACTCCCAGACGGCGAGATCGTGACCTGGCTGAAGTCGGACGCTCAACCGACTGTGCCACCCAGGCGCCCCTCAATGCTTTTAAAATCAGGGGAATGTGATGGGGCGCCTGGGTGGCTCAGTCATTTCGGTTTCTGACTTCGGCTCAGGTCATGATCTGACCGCTCGTGAGTTTGAGCCCCGTATCGAGCTCTGTGCTGACAGCTGGGAGCCTGGAGCCTGCTTCAGCTTCTGTTTCTGTCTCTCTGCCCCTCCCCTGCTCATGCTCTCTCGTGCTCAAATATAAAATAAAACCTAAAAAAATAACTTTAAATCAGGGGAACATGCCAAATCATCTTCTAGTCTGAGGTTCCACAGTCCCAAGATTATAGAGCTCTCTTCTGTTTGTGAATCTGTGTTTTTTCTCTTTCACAAATTCCTACTAGCCTGCCAAATTTCAAAGCTAAGAAGGAGAATCCAAGGGAAAAAAAAAAAAAACAAACAATCCATGAAGTAATAGAAAGTAGCAGGTATTGAAGGTGATAAGTAACCATTTCTGAGATGGGAAAAGCTGTGTATTTCTGGGGCCCTAGGTTAGAAGAGGAGAGGAGAGGAGGGGAGGGGAGAGAGAGAGAGAGAGTGAGAACCATTGCCGAGAGTACCCGTGTGGAACAAAGCTGACGAATGGCTCCCTAAGCGCCTTGCTGGCAATAAATGCTTGTTCACGTGAGCCGTGGGCCATGGGCTTCACCCAACACACCTGAGGGAGTGTGGCTTATTCTAAAACAGATCACCTGGCTCAGTGGGCATAACTCAAGCTCCAGATGCTTCTTTCTGCTGAGGGAAGCTCCCTGAGTCACGGGAGGTGTCCTGTCCCCTTAATCTCGTTGCAAGGAGCCTGAAAAAGGAAGAAAAATCGAGTTTTTTTGTATAACTAAATCAAATACGTTTGCTTGGAGCATACATCTGGAAATTAGGCTCCAAATGCCATAGTGATGGCAGATTCGAGCTGTAATTTCTTTTTTTTTTTTTTCAACGTTTTTATTTATTTTTGGGACAGAGAGAGACAGAGCATGAACGGGGGAGGGGCAGAGAGAGAGGGAGACACAGAATCGGAAACAGGCTCCAGGCTCTGAGCCATCAGCCCAGAGCCCGACGCGGGGCTCGAACTCCCGGACCGCGAGATCGTGACCTGGCTGAAGTCGGACGCTCAACCAACTGCGCCACCCGGGCGCCCCTCGAGCTGTAATTTCTATAACATCCCTCCAGAAAACCTAACTGGATTGTGACAGATGGAATGATGCCACGCAGCCTAAAACGTTGCCATTACCCTGCCTGTCTTATGTATGGCTTAGGAAGAATGATAATGGAGAATAAGTGGCTTGGCTTAAAAAAAAAAAACAACCAAGACCACTCCCTAGAGCTTTATAAAAAGAAGCACTAATCATTCATTTAAAGCACTTTCTGTAGCTGTCAGCCAAGGGTAATTAACCAGTAGGGTTTTGGCAATCTTGCTCTGAGCTCAGACTTGGCATTTGAATCTTTTGGGTCCATTTTCCATTTGAGATGTCTTTAGAAAACCTAGCCTCCCTGTAGGGAGCATACGTTAGTAGGCCTGCCATTTACTGGTGACATCTGGCCAGGCCTTTACACTTGACCGACATTGGCTTCATTTTGTCTGGGCAGCACTGATTTGGGAGCACCCATTTGCCTTTTCTTCTTCTCCTCCTCCCCCTCCTCCTCCTTCTCTTTCCTCACCACCACCACCACTGGTTTTTCTGTTCGTGGCACAGTGCCTGGAACTTAATAATTTGCGGCGGGTGGATGGATGGGCAGTGTTCACTAGAAGAGTACCCTATTCAAAAACACCCTCAGCCATGGGTCCTTATTTACAGCAAAGACCCCCTTTCGCTTGTCCCGTATTGTGTCTGTGTTTAGATTTGGTTTAGGGCTTTCAGGTCTCCTTCAAGCCCAGAGCACCTGGGTCAGTAACGTAACTGAGGTGAATTCTGAGCAGAAATGTTAATGACGGCCCCCAGAATTCACATTTCCGGTTCTTGCCTCTGCAGGTCACAGCCAAGGCTCCCAAATGGTTTTGATTCCTATTGCCTATTTGGAGAGAGGATGTTAAAGCAAAATTGCACCAATCATCTCCCACAGATAAAAATGAATTATGCAAACAGCTTATCGAGACCTTGTGCTTTAGCCAGCCCACTAGCCCCAAATGTTAGGGCAGGGAAGCACCTGTTCCTTTCTCCTTAAGTGTGTTAGAAAAATGCAGCTTCAGGGGCGCCTGGGTGGCGCAGTCGGTTAAGCGTCCAACTTCAGCCAGGTCACGATCTCACGGTCCGTGAGTTCGAGCCCCGCGTCGGGCTCTGGGCTGATGGCTCAGAGCCTGGAGCCTGTTTCCGATTCTGTGTCTCCCTCTCTCTCTGCCCCTCCCCCATTCATGCTCTGTCTCTCTCTGTCCCAAAAATAAATAAACGTTTAAAAAAAAAAAGAAAAATGCAGCTTCAGAACGATGAAGCGTTCCAACATTCATGTCCCCTATTGCAGGGCAGACGATACCTCGGCTGTGTCCTTGGCCATCGTCCAAGCCGGTCAGAAGGACCAGGGCATCTACCGTTGCTGCATCAAGAACAGTTACGGCAAAGCGACCGCTGAGTTTAACCTTACCGCTGAAGGTAAGCCTCAGCCTCTCCGTTTCAGGCGATAAACCACGAGACACCCCCGCCCCCGGCCCCCGGCCAGAATGCCCACGTGCACTGAAGACCCTCTCTTCTTTGTCTTCTTCTAGTTCTGAAACAACTTGCGAGTCAGCAGGATATTAAAGGTAAGCTGACCCGAGTTGGATGTCCAAGGACATGGGCCACTCCACAAAGCGAGAGCTCGCTCCTGGAATCAAGGGTTGAAACAATATCCCCATCGACTCTTCTAACCAAGTAGGGGAGAGCGCAGGAATGACTGGGAAATGAATGACAATTCATGAGCTATTTCAAGCTGGTGGCGAGGCCGGTAACAAGTGCGTGAGGCTACCAACATGCAGAGGTGTAGTATTTATGAAAGATGAGACTGGGGCGCGCAGTTGTCGAGGATGTGTCGGTGGGGGCCTTGGGGTCAGACTCCTTCCTTGAAGCCTCAGGCTTGCGTCCAGCCCCTCCGCAGCGGGTTTTCAGCATCTGGCACTGACACAGCCTGGTTTGTTGCTTCGGTTTACTTCCCAGTTTGACTCACTAAGCAGATTCCAAAGACAGTCAGGTGTCCTAGGAGAACCCCATTCCTTCGCATCTTCATGGAAATGAAAGATGAGTTTTGGTGCTTTCCTTTGGCATTTTGGCACTGGTCCTGGTCCCCTTGATCTTTCGGATGAAGAAGCCTCAAATAACTTCTTTATCACCTTTCTTATTTGGTGATAAACAATTTTATTAGTTGAATTCTCCCGAGGAGGAACAAATAACATTTTACAGGCCGGGCTCTAATTAAAAACTAATAAAACCCAGCTCGTGGGAAAGCCCAAAAATGAATGATGGTTCAAATAAAACACAAGCTAGCACAATTTCATGATCGCACATGGGGCTTTCAAAGGAAAGTCCTAAGATTTATTTTTTTCCTTTCACTGTTTTATCTTTGTTAAGTAGACTTTCTGTTGGAAATTATAGACAAGACTGTTAATTATACCCAATACAGTACTATAGAAAAAAAATTACCTTCTTTCTAAGCACACAGTCAGAAACAACTTTTGTATTAAATCTGATGCATTTTTTAAGCACTCAGTGCAGTTGTTGTTGTTAATAATAATTGAGTTTTAGAAATTTGGGGATTTTGAAGGAGAATAGAATGGGATAAATATAATTCATATTTATTGGGCTGTATACATAAAACACTTCCTATATTCTTTAAGTGGTATTAGGGGCCAAATTGTTAAAATGTAATCATTTTGTGCAACTAGAATTAAGAAGCTTTAGGTTATAGGGGGCACCTGGGTGGCGCAGTCGGTTAAGCATCCGACTTCAGCCAGGTCACGATCTCGCGGTCCGGGAGTTCGAGCCCTGCGTCGGGCTCTGGGCTGATGGCTCAGAGCCTGGAGCCTGTTTCCGATTCTGTGTCTCCCTCTCTCTCTGCCCCTCCCCCGTTCATGCTCTGTCTGTCTCTGTCCCAAAAATAAATAAACGTTGAAAAATTAAAAAAAAAAAAAAAGAAGCTTTAGGTTATATAAAAAGCATCCCTTTTTCTAAGTGATCCAGTTTTTGAATTTAACTTAAAAAAAAACCTATACTCTTCTCTGTAAATTAATTTTCTTTCTAGTTCTGTCACTAAAGATGAAATCTATGATAATCTCTTAAAATTTGCCTGGGGGGCACCTGGGGGGCTCCGTCAGTTAAGTGTCTGACTTTGGCTCAGGTCATGATCTCCCGGTTCATGAGTTCGAGCCCCGCATTGGGCTCTGTGCTGACAGCTCAGAGCCTGGAGCCCGCTTCGGATTCTGTGTCTCCCCCTCTCTCTCTGCCCCTCCCCCGCTCATGCTCTGTCTCTGTCTCTCTCTCTCTCTCAAAAATAAATAAACATCAGAAACATTTTTTTTTTTAATTTGTCTGGGACGGTGTCCCAATTGCCTGCCTGTTCCCCTGCTTCTCCACCATAGATCTTTCTAGAAACCTGGGACAGGTTACTTGGCTTGAGGCTCCTGCTCACCATCGTGAAATCCTGGAGGATCTTCCTACACACGCTCTTTCCACAGGCATCTTCGGCACTTTTTCTTTTCTTTTTTTTCTTTTAGAGATGACAGAGAGAGAAAGAGAGAGGATCCTAAGCAGGCTCTACCCTCAGCACAGAGTCCAACACAGGGCTCAATCCCGTGACCCTGGGATCATGACCTGAGCTGAAATCAAGAGTCTGACATTCAATCCACTGAGCCCCCAGCACTTTTACTGTTTGAGTCCCCCTCCCTTTCTTTCTTTCTGCCAATAACGAGGCCTAGTTGTTCATCAATACTCTTGGACAATAATTTTCGTCTCTGTTTCGTCTCTGTTTCTTTCGTCTTTCGTGTCTGCGGGGCTCGAACTCCCGGACCGCGAGATCGTGACCTGGCTGAAGTCGGACGCTTAACCGACTGCGCCACCCAGGCGCCCCGAAAATATTTTTAAAAGCAGAGAAAAATGTTTCTCTCAAGAGTCTAAATAGAAACGTGAAGTGAGATTTTCACACGACCCGTGATTTCTTTCTTGTTTTAAACATTCAGAAAGATGTGAGTCTTCATCGACTTCGAGGATTAAAGGGCGCTAAAGAACTCTAACCAAACGGATTTCATTGAAAGCTGTCTTCTTCTCTTCTCTCAGCCCACCAGAAGGCTGACCTGTTCATCTCTAGTTAGAAGGGAACCTTCCGATTGCATCCGTGGTCACCTGAAACGTGGAGAATCCGCTATGAGAAAACCCGGTGCTAGAAAAAAATAATTCTACTTTTCTTTTTACACATAAATCCAAAATAATTAGGCTTTTTTTTTTTCAGTGTCTCCTCAGAGGAGGTTCTTTTTAACTGTTTTGTCCTTGCCTACCTATTTCTTTTTTTTTTTAATTTTGTTTTCAACGTTTATTTATTTTTGGGACAGAGAGAGACAGAGCATGAACGGGGGAGGGGCAGAGAGAGAAGGAGACACAGAGTCGGAAACAGGCTCCAGGCTCTGAGCCATCAGCCCAGAGCCCGACGCGGGGCTCGAACTCACGGACCGCGAGATCGTGACCTGGCTGAAGTCGGACACTTAACCGACTGCGCCACCCAGGCGCCCCATTGCCTACCTATTTCTTATAGCTACCACAGACATTCTCAACATGGGGAAACGGTATTGCCCCCGAGAAGACAAAAATTGGTTCTTGAGGAGGCAAAAAAACTTACTCTGATTGTGTGTGAAGCACAGATATACACACATAAACGGATATACAGGACCTCTGTGGGATTGAAATTTATGGGGGGGGGGGATCAATTAAAAAAAAAGTCTGAAAAGACTCCTTTCACGGGGCAGTCATGAGAAAAAGGGCTGAGAAACTGATCTGTCACGTCTTATCGTTGGTTCCTCCTCCCCCCTCCACACTTCAGCTTGCCTTTAGTTACCTTTCGTGGTCCTGTCTGTATTTTCCAGATCTGTCTAAACTTCTTTTCCTGGTCTCCCCAGTTTTGCCCTCACCAGTTTTCTCCCCTCTCCAGTGAGATTCACTGGAGCCTCATACCGATCTTCCTGCCTCCTCGAGGACTTGTCCCCCCCCTTCTCATCTTTGAGCTGTGCCTGTCTCTGCTGGGAGTTCCGTGTGGTCTCCCCTCCAGGTTCTACAGGCCAGCCTCGTCCTCGTCCCTGTGTGGGAACAACCATGAGCCAAGAAGCAGGATGGGGGCTGGGATATTCTGTCCAACTAAAGGTGAGGTGTGTTTTAGGATGTGAAGAGATTGAATTCAGCCAACTCATCTTCAGAGAAGACTTCCTCAGGGACAGCTACTTTGGGGACCACCTGCGAGGTCAGATCGCCACGGAGGAGCTGCACTTTGGAGAAGGGGTCCACCGGAAAGCCTTCCGCAGCAAAGTGATGCAGGGCCTCATGCCCGTCTTCCAGCCCGGCCACGCCTGCGTGCTCAAGGTGCACAATGCTGTTGCCTACGGGACCAGAAACAACGATGAGCTCATCCGGAGGAACTACAAACTCGCTGCCCAGGTGGGTCCACCTGCCCTACAGAGTCACGTGGGGTGTGAGGGGGGGACCCACGAGAGCCTGAGATGAAAGTCAGACTCAGAATTGTTGGGAGTGTCTCCAAGAGGGTGTTTCTCTCCCTTTGGGGTGTGGCTATAAGGAAGCCCCTGGATCAAGCCCGAATGCTGGGAACCATGTCTGAGTTCTCGGGGTAATTTCTTGCCCTCGTGCCAGCCAGATGGGACTCACCCTGTGTCTGGAGGCCCCTCACCGGCTCTGACCTGGGCTGGGATCATTTCTGTTTCTAGGAAGCCCCATGAGGTCCTTGAGTCCACTCAGACACAGGATGATGTGGAAGGTGGGGGGTCCAAGCTACAGGGGATGCCAGGATTCCCAAGCATCCCCAAGGGCATAGTTTCTAGATTCTTGTTTACTTTATGGAAGGGGGTGGGCTATATTCAGAGGGGGCAGCAGGTGTCCTGTTTCTTGCCTTCCTGAGTTTGGGTCAATGTTAGCCTATAAGCTTTGAAGGGAGACTGATCCAAGGCTCTAGCTAAGCTCCCATCTCCCTGTGTTATTGAGTCACAGAACCTTGAGACAAGAAGAGAACACGGGCTTCCCTCCCTGCCTCCCAGTTTGGTCTGTGTATTTCACTCTTGACACCAAGAGTATCGAGAGCCTGACCCAGAGCAGTGGCCAAGCTTTCAGGACAGCTGGGTCTAGCTCTTTCGCAAGCTAGGCATCCTTCTAAAATTATTACCTATAAAATGAATAGGTTATACTTCAGTGAATCTCTCAGGTGCCATCAAGCACTAGCCCTCCAGGATTGTCTTAGGTGTGGTGAGGTCCGGTGGGACTTGGGGCTCATGAAGGCAGCCCCTCTTTTGAGTACAGAGTTTTGCCAATCGTATTCCTTCATCCTCCAAGTCAACCCTTCTTTTTTCTTTTCTTTCACTACATATTTTTTCCACCTCAAGTACCATCTGGTCCAGTCAGGGAAAGCCCCCAGCGTCCACACTCCCTCTTGAAAGACGCCACTGAGTAGAAAGCAGAATCCAGTTTGCCCTTTCCTAAGCCAACAGTGTTGCCAAGGTGTTGGCTACCCACAACTCTAATTACACCTTTGAAGAAGAGCTTCAGATGGGAGAGCTCAGCACACCCCGAGCTGTGCCCGACATCCTGCCATGGGGCCAGTCCCCTTAGCCCAGGATGAATTTCAGCCATGTGCGTTCTAGAAATTTGATAGTTCAGGACGCCTGGTCCTAGAGACCACTTGAGCTTTACCTGGATAGTTCCTTCGAGTCTCAGAGTTCTCTGCAAGTGGACAACTCGAGTCTGCAATAATTGTTGCTTCTGTGCCTGCAACCAGGGGGTGGGTTGGGGAATCCACTGGCTTGACTTTTTATTGGGAAGTCTGATTAGCTTTACCGGCAACTCTGAATTTCTTCTACTCACTTGTCTTTCCCTTGTGTTTGGGTGATGTAGGAATGCTATGTCCAAAATACTGCCAGATACTATGCCAAGATCTATGCTGCCGAAGCACAGCCTCTGGAAGGCTTTGGAGAAGTGCCAGAGTGAGTGTGTTTACTGTCTCTTGTATTATCACCCTGGTTTCTTGGGGACTTGGAGGGATGAGAGGGTGAGAAGGACCAGTGGGACAAGCATTTTGCCTGGTCTCTCTGTCTGGAAGCCATGAGGCCACACTGGGCTGCTAAAAGCCATCAGAATGAGTGACCTTAGCAAGCAGGATTTTTGTAAAATGAGGGGTACTGGGTCAAAGAGTACATGGGAATTAGGGCCATGGATACAAATGGAGTTCACTCGTCCAAATGGTGACAGAAGTGAAGGAAGCCAGGGAAGGGGAATGAAATGTGAGGGCAGAGACCCATCAATGGAAGGCGATGATTGACGATCGTAGTTTTTTTGTTTTTTTTCCCAATATATGAAATTTATTGTCAAATTGTTTTTTTTTCAATATTTGAAATTTATTGTCAAATTGGATCGTAGTTTTTTTTTTTTTTTCAACGTTTATTTATTTTTGGGACAGAGAGAGACAGAGCATGAACGGGGGAGGGGCAGAGAGAGAGGGAGACACATAATTGGAAACAGGCTCCAGGCTCCGAGCCATCAGCCCAGAGCCCGACGCGGGGCTCGAACTCACGGACCGCGAGATCATGACCTGAGCTGAAGTCGGACGCTTAACCGACTGCGCCACCCAGGCGCCCCTGGATCGTAGTTTTTAAAATGAGGAGGTGTGACCATGTTTGTAGACTTGGGGCAGAGAGAGGAAATGAAGAGTCAAGGTGATAGTAACCAATAGAAGACAAAACTTGAGACCTGGTGTTGGCAGATGTTCTCTGTAAAGGGCCAGATCATTACTCTTTTAGGCTTTGTGGGCCAGTAGGCAAAATAGAAGCCATTATGGAGTGCCTGGGTGGCTCAGTCAGTTAAGCGTCTGACTTCGGCTCAGGTCATGATCTCGCAGTTCGTGAGTTCGAGCCCCACGTCGGGCTCTGTGCTGACCACTCAGAGCCTGGAGCTGCTTCAGATTCTGTGTCTCCCTCTCTGTCTGCGCCTCTCCCATTCGCACTCTGTCTCTCTTTCCCAAAAGTAAATAAACTTTAAAAAAATTTTAAAAAAGAAGCTATTATGTTGATACTTGCATAACAAGAAAGAAAACCAGTATGTACAAATCTTGGTTGATAAGTTTCAAAATATAATAATAATTGAATTCAATTCTTTAGTATATAAGTTTACTAATGAGAAGAATGGAATTCTTTTTTTTTAATTTTTTTAAATGTTTATTTATTTTTGAGAGAGAGGCAGAGCACAAGTGGGAGAAAGGTAGAGAGAGAGGAGACAGAATCTGAAGCAGGCTCCTGGCTCTGAGCTGTCATCACAGAGCCTGATGCGGGGCTTGAACTCACAAGCTGTGAGATCATCATCTGAGCTGAAGTCAGAAGCTTAACTGACTGAGCCACCCAGGTGCCCCTGGAATTCTTTTTTTAAGTAACAGTTTGCTAACTTAAAAAAAATTTGTTTAATGTTTATTTATTTTGAGAGACAGAATGTGAGCAGGGGAGGGGCAGAGAGAGAGGGAGACAGAATCTGAAACAGGCTCCAGGCTCTGAGCTGTCAGCACAGAGCCTGACATGGGGCTCGAACCCATGAACTTCGAGCTCATGACCTGAGCCAAAGTTGGTCGCTCAACTGACTGAGCCACCCAGGCGCCCCATTTTGCTAACTTTTTAAAGCGACTTTGCTTACCCTTGGGGTTCAGAGTTAGTGTTCCCCTCTGATCACATCAATTCCAAATATTCGTGTGTGAAAACCATTCTTGGCTTGTGGGCTGTAAACAGGCATCCGACCGGATTTGGCCCACAGGCAATGGTTTGCGGACCCTGTGCCTCTCCGCAGTGAGTAGCAGCCGAGGCGGATTCAGGCACATCCTTCCACGAGCTCTGATGCGATTTCTTCCTTGCTCAGTGATGAATGGGAATGGCCAGCTGTGACTTCACATCCTGCTCGGTGCAGAGTAGCTGTGTTTGGGGGGTGGCAGTGCGTCCCTGGGGTGGAACTCAGGGAGAAGCGTCAGGAAGCTTCAGTTCAGGTAGGGTGGGGGGGAAGCGGGGACCAGGAGGAGCGGCTCAGGTTGGCTTGTGTGCGTGCGTGAGTGAGCAGGAGGGACACGAAGCTAGGGGCGATGCTCCCCCGCTTTGCTCCCCCGCTTCGCCTCCTACCAGCTTATTTCTACTCGGTCTTTACCACTCGCGTGCCGCTGCACTGCTCCTGGAGAGCCTGCTATCTTCCTTAGTTAAGAGTAGGGAGCTGGAAGCTTCTCCACGGTGCACCCTTCCCAGCGGTTGTCCCTGCAAAGCAGGGACCGCGTCTCTTTCATGTTTGCTCTCCTGGTGAGGTTTTTGAGATCCTGGCACCAGCTGTTCAGTAGACGCTGTCGGATGAACGGAAAGGGAGGGTAAGTCGCCAGCCACCGAGCTAGGAGTTGGGGGACACATGAGCGGTTCAGTTTGGGCTATGTTAGATTTGAGATCCCTAGGAGACATCCATCGGAGACAGAGAGGAGGAGGCCGGAATGTGAGTGGGGGAGAGGGGAGAGGTCTGGATGGAGATTTCAGGGTGGAAATTGTCGACATACAGACCGCATTTCAAGCCAGGAGGTCACTAGCCGGTGTGGGCGGAGACGGGAGAGCCGTCCCGGGGCGTGTCAGAGGTCGGGGAGAAGTGAGAAGCCAGTGAAGGAGCCAGGAAAAGAGGAAGCAATGAAGCAGGAAGAAAACCAAGAGGAAGGGAGTTTCTGGAAGCAGTGGGAAGGGGACTCCGAGAGATCAGCTGTGTCAGGCGCCCCTGAGAGCAAGTAAGACGAGGGCCGAGAAGAGACCGTTAGACCCTGCAACACAGAGTCTGCAACACAAGCTGCTGGTGCCCTTGACCGAAGCTTCCTTAGTGGGAGAGCATCTCTGAGTGGGTTCAAGAGACAAAGGGAGGGGAGGGATGGCAGACGGTGAGTCTGCCACTGACCTGGGTTTTGACGTAAACTGAGTCAGTAGTTGAGTGGGTTATGGGCCCCACGGGCTGCCCGGAGCTATTTCAGCATGTCGCTATGCCACCGGCAGTGAGTCGGTTTCCCAGAGGAAAATGGGATGCAGGACCGTGGGGAATGCTTGCTAGAGCCACATCCTGGGGCACCAGAGGGGTCAGGCAGATCCAGGGCACCAGCGGAAGAAGTGGTTTGGGGTGGGGGGGGAGCCAGGAGGCTTCGTCCACAGTGGGGGAGGGGAGGGGAATATACGGGCACAGACCGAGGAGGCGGGGCCGTGCAGCTCTTAGAAGCTCTCTTCTTACTGTTGCAGCCTTCACAGTAAAACAGGAAGCGAGGTCATCAGCTGGAAGTGAGGTTGGGGAGGAGGTGCGGGCAGTCGGAGGAGGGAAGAGCAGGTTTGACATAGGCGTGGTGGTGGTGGGAGGGTCGGGTGACCGTGAACGGATTGTGCTGACAGCCACATTCAGGATCTGATCACTTCTCCACTGGAGCTGCCTTCACGACCGGGCGGCCTCCTCACCGGCCTCCCTGCTCCTGTCCTTACTCCTGCACAGTCCCATCTCCACAGGGTCATCCGCAACACAGACCTGTGATAACGGCAATCCTTTGTCCAAAACCGTCTGGTAGCTCCTCATCCAAAGGGATGTAAAGGGGAGAGTTTTTCAAATGGCCTTCCAGACCCCACAAGGTCTGGCTTCCTATGCCCTCCCTGGCCTCACGCAGCTACTCCTATCTCCCCTTTGCTGACTCTACTCCAGCCACACACTGGGCCCTTGCTGTTCTTAGAACACACCCAGAATGCTCCTGCCCCAGCGCCTTTTCCCTTTATTGTTCCTTCTACTTAGAATGCTCTTCCCATAGATGCCCTCACAGCTCCCTAGCTCCCTTCCTACAGGTCTCTGCTCAAACGTTCTTCCTTAGCAAGGCCTCTCTGATCTCCCTCAGTCAAATAGCAGCCCTTCCCTGACCCCTGCGCTCCCTCGTGCTTTTTCACTGCTTTGTTTTCTCACGTAGCACACGTACGTATTTGTTGCCCGCCTCTTTCGTTTAAATGTAAGCTCCTTGCGGGGCGCCTGGGTGGCTCAGTCGGTTGAGCGTCAGACTTCGGCTCAGGTCACGATCTCGCGGTTTGTGAGTTCGAGCCCCGCGTCGGGCTCTGTGCTGATGCCTCGGAGCCTGGAGCCTGCTTCGGATTGTGTCTCTCCACCTGTCGGCCCTCCCCTGCTCATGCTCTGTGTCTCTCTGTCTCTCAATAATAAATAAACGTTAAAAAAAATTAAATGTAAGATCCTTGAAAGCAGAGCCCCTGTGTTCTTCACTGTTTTCTGGAACGGCATCTGGAAGACTGACCTGGAAACCACTGAATAAGTATTTGCTGACTGAATGGAAGGGAGGAAGGGAAGAAAAGGATATGATGGGTGGACGCATGGCTGGCGGGCCACTGAGATATGACTGTAATGAAAACATTCGTTTGTACGTGGGCGATTAAACTCCACCCCCCAGGAGGAGTTTCTGAGCAACTCTAGGAACAAATGAAAACCAGAAATACATCTTTTCACCTGTTGAACAATCATTGCGGTGAGGGGTTAGCCTACATCTAAAGGGACCCAGGGATTGGTTCCGCAGCTCTCTGCTAATCCAAATGAAGACAGAACACCCCCCCCCCGTCTTTGTTACCACCTGAGAATGTGACGTGTGCCCATGCTGTCTTTTCTTCCAGGATAATCCCTATTTTTCTTATCCACCGACCGGAGAACAACATCCCTTATGCCACAGTGGAGGAGGAGCTGATTGGAGAATTTGTGAAGTATTCCATCCGGGACGGGAAGGAAATAAACTTCTTGAGAAGAGAATCGGAGGCTGGTCAGAAGTGTTGCACCTTCCAGCACTGGGTATACCAGAGAACGAGCGGCTGCCTCCTGGTCACGGACATGCAGGGTGAGGAAAGCAGCCTGCCCCGGGCTCCAGGGATGCTGTGGACCTGGAATGTTCCTGGGGATGTGGCCAGGGGGAGGCGGGGAGGTCTGCTGCATGTCTTTAAGAGTCTTTACCAGCAGAGGGTGTTACTAATATCTCATCAGAAACAGGGTCTGACAGGGGTGCCTAGGTGGCTCAGTTGGTTCAGCATCCGACTTCAGCTCAGGTCGTGATCTCATGGTCCGTGAGTTCAAGCCCCACATCGGGCTCTATGCTGACAGCTCAGAGCCTGGAGCCTGCTTCGGATTCTGGGTCTCCCTCTCTCTGCCCTTCTCCCACTCGTGCTCTGTCTCTCAAAAATAAATAGACATTAAAACACACACACACACACACACACACAAACAAGGTCTGACAAAGGAATCTGAAATGACCAGCCAAATGGAATAAAAAAGTACACTTTAATTCATGCCAATAATGCTTTCCTATTACCACAGGCAACTAAAGATTGGCTTTATTGTTATGTCCTCAACAGGTGCAGTTCAGAAGTATTTATGAAAATCTGGCTGTTCCAAAAGACACATTAAATTGTTTTTTAATTTTTTTAAATTAAAAACTTAAAAAAAATTTTTTTTTAAATTTTGAGACAGAGAGAGAGCAAGTGGGGGAGGGCAGAGAGGAAGGGAGACAGAATCCCAAGCAGGTTCCGCACTGTCAGCGCAGAGCCCCATGTGGGGCTCGAACTCATGAACTGTGAGATCATGACCTGAGCCGAAGTCAAGAGTTGGACGCTAACGGATTGAGCCAGCCAGGTGCCTGATAATTCATGGGTAGCAGGTGAGAGGGTCTTTCACAGTTCGGTTTAGATTTCAAGCTCCCCTAGCTCATTTACGGCACCTTGAATTTGTATACAAACTGATGGGAGTGCATTTGTCGCATGCAGTGGCGTTATCATAATTAGGTTACCCACGGAGACGGCCCTGAGCCAAGTTGCGGTTTGGGGTCCCCCAAGAGAGGCGCCATGTTTTTAGAGGTTACCTCTCAGGAGTTGGGCAAGGATTGGACCTTTATTTGGGTAAGGTGAATCCTTCCCTGCCACAAATGTCCAGATACTAATATTTGGGACAGGATCTCAGGAAACACCTAGGAGAGTGCAGAAATGTGACAGGCTGTGGGAAGGCAGCCAGTAAGGTCTCTTGGAATACGACCAGTTCCCTCTTTGGGTTGCTGAAGCTCATGCCTGCTGGGGAGACGCTGGGAGCCTGTGCAGAGCACGCTTCTCGGAACTGTCGCACCCAAGGAGCGAGGGACTGGGGGTATTTGCACACCCACTGCCTGTAGCTACCAGCGGAAGGGTAGTCCTGGTGGGGGTGTTAATTCCTCGGCACTTGCCACCTGCACGGGGACAAGCCAGGCTGAGCAAAGCAGGCTCCCGTGATCAGAGAAAGTTCTCAGGCAAAGTGCACGGAAACAGGGTGAGGGCACTGGGTGGGGCGGGAACGGCTTCCACCACAGGGGGTTTCCTTTTCCTCTTCCTTTCCAAAGAATCATGCCGTGAAGAAAAATCCGAGCTATAATTGCATGCCCGCTGTAGGTCAGACGTGGTCACACACGAGGATCTCAAGCTCTGCCTAGATCACGGTGCTAAAGAGCGAGACCGCGTCTGGGTTCTGTCCCCTCCGCCCGCTGCCCGCCCCCAGCTCGCTAGCTCTTAGCCTTGGGCAGATTACTTACCTCTGTGCCTCAGTGCTTTACACGTGGGGTTGTTGTGAGCATTAAATAGAATAGTAAACTTTTGGCACAGCACTGCCGCACCGTAAGTGCTCCCCGTTTATTTTAACTTTTTGTTTTGAAATAACCAGAGACACAAGAAGTTGCAAAAATGTTCAGAGAGTTCCCCGTGTGCCCTTCACCCAGCTTCACCTACTGTTAACGTCTTACGTGACTCTCGTTCAGTGTCAAAACCAGGGGACTCGCACTGGCACAATAGAATTAACGAGGCTATGCACCGTGCTTGGAGGTCACCAGTTTTTGTATGTCTTCATTTTTTCCGACGACTTTTGTGCCATCTTCATAATGACCCTGCAAAGCACATTATGATCCCATTTTGCAGATGAGAAAACAGAGGCTCAGAGACGGTGCTTTAATTGCCTGCTGTCACTCTGCTAATAAGCAGAGGGGTCCACGACTCCACCCCTGTGCTTTCTGACTCCAAAACCCAAGCTCTTTCCACTAAACCATAAATCTGCCAATTTGCAAGAGATTTGCAAGCGTCTCCTGATGTTAAAGCTTCCAGCGAAGAACTTCTTGAAGACCAGCTGGGAAATGCAATGCTACAGTCTCGCAGATGGGGCCAGTCTGCATATTGAAGGCAGTCATGTCTGCTCACTTTCTGAAGAGACTTCACTGCCACATGCACACACACACACACACACACACACACACACACACACGGTCTTAATACACAGCTATCTATTCTCATTAGACACTGGCTGTGCAATTCTTGATGGCCCCTCCATCTTTTCTCCTTCAGAGCTAATTTCGCGATAAATATCGTTCTTCTGGCGAAAAGCAACACCCTGGAGCTTCATGCACAGCTAGTTTCGCTTCCAGGCACTTGTAAACAAGTGTAGTGAAACGTTACGTCTCTCTGTAAGTGACATGTGCGGTTTAATGTGTTGGCACAGTGTATCATAACAATGTTTATTTACTCTCTGCTTCTGAGGAAAATCTCTCTCTAGTCATCATTGCTGTGCACAAGGTAGCACATCCATTTTCTAAATAACCTGTGCATTTTATAATTTTACTGAGACACTGGAATTAGGATGGAAAAACTAAACAAAACCCCAAGCAAACCCGAACTCAACTATTACCTTCTTGGACTCTTTTTTTTTTTTAATTTTTTTTTAACGTTTATTTATTTTTGAGACAGAGAGAGACAGAGCATGAACGGGGGAGGGTCAGAGAGAGGGAGACACAGAATCTGAGACAGGCTCCAGGCTCCGAGCTGTCAGCACAGAGCCCGACGCGGGGCTCGAACTCACGGACTGCGAGGTCATGACCTGAGCCGAAGTCGGCCGCTTAACCGACTGAGCCACCCAGGCGCCCCACCTTCTTGGGCTTTTAAAAGCTATCCCCTGCCTGGTTGGGCTTGCTTGTTGACAGGATCGCCGTGGGTCCTGCCAGCTTGGGAGTCAAAGTTCCGCCTGTGATTTGGTCTTGGGATCTGCCCGCTGCTGGGACCAACCACTAAGGTTCCTAGGAAGCTGTCGCCCAAAAGACCCAAGAACTCACGTTCTGGAGAACAAATTTCTGATGCCGCCTACTTCCTTCCTTCCACCGGAAACAACCTGCAGATGACCGTTATCCCCGACTGGACTTCAAATTATTTTCCTGTAGACGCATGGATAGAATTGCTGGCACATCCTTAAACCGAGAGAGAGAGAGGTTTCCTTTTCAAAATTACATTCTGGTTTTCTAAACTGTAAGTGACAGCTGGTGATCGTGAGAGGCAGGAAAGGCAATGCCCACGTTCAAGGACCCTTGTGCCAAATAACTTCTTCAAATTGGCCCTCCGTGCAGCGCGGAGCTGTGATTTTTAAATACGGCTTTCCACAAAAACAAGATATCCAAAGAGGGTTTTTACAATTTGGTGTCTTTATTTATTTATTTGTTTATTTATTAAAAAGCACAGTCCCTGTAATAAAGGCGATGTGCAGCATTTCTGCATACGTTCTAGTTGTTCGCAGCTTTGAAAGAATGAGGTGAAGTAGTCGCCAGCTGCGAAAGAGCCTTTGAACTTGCCCGCTGGCTCTCCCAAAGTGCCGTGTCTGATTCAGCTCACAGGTGCACTGCAGAAAAGCGCGTTGCTTCTGTCTGCCTAACCGGCCTGCATAGCAGCATGGCCTGGATTTCTGCCACGCTCCGGGCACATGCTACTGCGTCAGAGCATTAACCCATTAGGTTTCCTTTCCAGGGCCCCAGAAAACAGCGCTTCTGGGAGTCGAGACCCACGGAGCTAGGTTGCCATCACGTCTAACCTCAGGGTTGGCTTCGGAGAAGATGGTTGCCTGTTCCCTTGGCCACAGCCCAGACTGGTTTCCGTGTGGCCGGGCCTCTCAGTGAGCAGGGCATCTGCTGGCCATGGGGGATACAGCAATCACAGTCCTGGATAGGATAAGAGTTAGGGGCAAGAGAGGAGGAGGCAAGCCAGACAGACTGGTCGGTGGCACCGTGGACCCCAGGCGCTGCCATAGAAGGCCTGTGACTAGATTGCGTGAGTGAGCGTGAGGAAGAGGTCCGCTAAATTGGACCAAGTGCCCGTAACCATCAGCCTAGAGAGACAGTGGCTGAATCGGTTCCTGGTGTGGCAGGGAGAGTCGGGAAAGGCCAGAGGCCACCCACACTCCGCGCACCGGAAAGGGGCGTCTTCCTCCAGATCTGGGGGAGGTTGAGGACATAGAGTGAGCCGGGCGTGCTCACTCCACTGCCTCTTGTCTGGGGAAATTTGTCCCAGAGCGTGCCTCTTCTCCACTTCCGTGTGCTTGGATTCCAGCAGGGATAGTGTGGCTCTTTGCTGAACCAGAGCGGAAGGCTCCGGCAGCTGTTCTGGTTGTTTGGCTTTGGTAGCCGGCCTTGCCAACGGGCGAATGGAGAGAGGTTAGGAGAAGCGTCAAAGGGTTGGGCCACGGGTGACACGCGTCAGCATCTCCAGACCAGTGGTTAAGAGCCTACACGTAGCTCGGGAGTGTTTCCCCCAGGCCTAAAGCCAACCCAGAAAATCTTCTGTCCTCAACTGGGAGACCATCTTCATGGAGATGGGAAATCCCATATCTGGAGCTGGGCTTTGAACTGAACAGATGCCACCTTGAACTTTCTCACTGCCGGCCTCACCCCCCCCCCCGCCCCCCGGCCCACGCCCACGCCACCTGCCATTGCGCACGGGCTTCCACTTTCGGTGAAGAAGTGGAGCGGACCGCAGTCCTGACCTGAGCATTTCTGGGCAGAGAGCTCCTGGGACAAGTGACAAGCCTGAGTCCCTCAGAGCGCTACTGGCCTCCCTCCTCCAGCAGAGGGCGCGGGCCGGGTGGACAGAGGACATCACTCCCCCAGCCACAAAGGGCTCAGGTGGCCTGGGGCGGCAGACCCCACCATTGGTTTCCACGAGACACAACTCCCCTCAGCTGCCGTCACAGGCCTGCTGTCCTCCATTGTCATCCCACAAAGCCCGACGAACGTCTGAAAGGCTGTCAGCCTCGGCAGAAAGTAGCCTCTGCTGATGGAAATGAGGAGGAAAAGTGTGTTACGTAGGAAAGAACTTGACCGTGAGGCTGTCACTACCCCTAGCCCCGGAAGAGGTGGCCGGTCCTTTCTGAGGACCCCCGTGAAACACAAATCCCATCTCCGCTCTCTCTTCCTACAGGTGTGGGAATGAAGTTAACTGACGTTGGCATAGCAACACTGGCAAAAGGGTGAGTAGAAAAAAACCAAGCACGTTTCCTTCCACCCCGGGGTTCCAAACACCTGCCGGGCACACATACTGGGAAGCCATGTGGGCAGGTAGGTTTCTTGTCCTAACCGTGGATGATAGATGTTCTCGGGGTGAATTCAATTCACTTCTGTCACTTACATAAAATATTTATGGACTTTGTTCTCGCAGGGAAACACATTTGTTTCCTAACTTTGAAACAAACAAGAACTCTGGAAATGCACTTCAAGATTAATTACTAACAGGACCGCCCCAGCGGGTGGGGGGTGGGGGGACCATGCCAGCATTATTGGGATTTCTTTCAATTATGAATATTCCATTTTTCTACCTTTGATAGCTTCACTATTAGAAGCCTCTTAAATTTTTTTTTTTTTGTACTTGAACACAGTGAATTCGATTGGCATATTTTTAATGTATTTCCGTTCTCTCTTATCCACAAAAGCCCTTCAGGCGACACCCACGCTTTCCTGGTGGTGGTTTCAGGAGCACATGGCTGGGGGAGAGCAGTGATGAGTTACTTTGGTTGTGGTGATGGCTTCGTTTTCCCAGTTTAGTGTGGGGTGTTGCTCTGTCCGGTGTGGGATACGCCCGGACGGCCCTGCAGCATTTTCCCGGGTCATCTCTTGAACCACTGTGCCTTCTCTCTGCTTTGCGCGACCGCCATTGAGGAGAAAGCAGGCTCTCTGTGGTTCTTGGTGAAAATAAAGTTCTGGGTTGGAGCTACCACGGTTTTGGCCCGCCCCTGCTGTTCCCACGCAAGGAGACTGTCTGTTACGAGGAGGGAATAGACGGCAAGTGACTTTAGAAGGGACGCATGCCTTGGGTTTTGTTATTGTTCAGGTATGGTGACGCCAGTCCTTTTCTAGATTGAAAAAGAAAACGATGGCCACTGAAAAGGTTTGTTGCCCACGGTCCCCAAGGGGGCCAGGCCCTGGGGTCCACACAGGGAGGCACCACGGTCAGCCAGGAGGCAGGAGGAGTGTGGGGAAAACATGAGCCACGGCTTTTAGTTGGTTTTCCGGGGAAGGAAAGGGCGAGGCAGGGAAGGCAAGCTGGGAATTGGCTGGTTTGAAAAGCTTCAGTAGGCTCGGAGTCGAGGAGGGGGCTGCCCTAGTTGTCTAGCCCCTGCCCCGGCGCTAATATAGGGCAGGTATGAGACCTCAGTAGAAGAGGTGGTGGGAACAGGGGTTTTAGAGAGAGACTTGGGTTCAAATCTTGCTCATGCCATTTGCTTCTGACTCTCCCAGTGGTAACATTGCTTCTTGTATTATAGGCATTTGTCTGGCCCTTGGGATGGGGGAACCTACATCCTGGTTTGCCTGGGACAGTGCAGTTTTTATGCCGGCTGTCCTAGCATCCATCTAGTTAGTCATTTCTCCTGGACAAATCTCCCCATTTAGAAAATAAATTACGGGTGCCTGGGTGGCTCAGTGGGTTGGGCGTCCGACTTCGGCTCAGGTCATGATCTCGCGGTTTGTGGGATTGAGCCCCGCGTCGGGCTGTGTGCTGACAGCTCAGAGCCTGGAGCCTTGGATTCTGTGTCTCCCTGTCTCTTTGCCCCTCCCCCACTCACGCTATCTCTCTGTCTCTCAAAAATAAATAAAATATAAAAAAAGAATTTTTTTTTAAAGAAAAGAAATTATACCATGCTATTTATAAAGGGATTTCTCTGGACCTCAGAAGCATTTCCTAAGTAGGGCAGACCCCGTGTTCTCTGGGGGACACTGTAAACTCAGCATCATGCTCACCTGGGTTGAATGCTGGGTTCTCATCTTACCAGCTATGTGGTCACGTGACTTTAAATTCTGGAAGCACTGATCTACAGGATGGGGACACGGGATGTCTTGAGGATTCCCCCTCCTCCCCCCCCCCCCCCGCCGTTAATCGACATCCAGGCCCTGAAGCTCGTATGCAGGTGATAAACATTGGTGATAAACATTGGTTTCCTTTCCCCCTCTTGTCTCAGCCTGACACCAACACCGATGCTGACGCTGACACTGACATCATACCATTCTTTAGAACAACTTTGCACCAAAACAAAGCAGAAGTTTCAAAAACTAAGACAAGCTTAAGAGCGTGATTATTTAAGACATCTTTTAAAAGCGTCTTAACAGTCTCCGGGAACTCATTGCATGTTTTTTCTCCTAATTTAAAAAGAAATCCAATCCCTTGGTTTTGTTCTCTAATGTGACTTATCTGGCCCGGGACAGCTGCCCAAGACCCATTACCAGAGCTGATGGCTGGAGCCCAGCGCAAAATGTTGTCTATAAAGTATCACTTACGGCCTTCCCTCCCAAGGAGTGGTCACAGAGGAGGCGGTGCGAGAGAAGGGAATTCTGAGAGCTTTAGAAGGGATATTAGATCATCTTGTCCGTTGTTTTTCTGAAACTTTTCTGTAAACTTTTCCTAAGTTTGCAATTCCCCCCCTAAAGAAACGTTTCTTAGAAGCCCGGTTTAAAAAAACTGATCAAAGGAGGACCCTCGGAGTGTAAGGAGTGGTTGGGAGTTCTCTTTGGAGGCCCCTCGGAACCCCTGCGCTCTGGATTGAGAACCGACAGCCACATCCCGCCTCCTTACTTCCCAAGTGAGGAGCATAGCACTGTGTGAAGTAAGGCGCCCCGAGGAAGAGGGGCAGACCCTCAACATTTGGAGCCGAGATTCAGTTGAAGAAACGCTCCAGTGGAAGCCGGTGGAAGCCCGGGCTGCCAAATGGAGCCCAAAGTGGGGAGACTTGGAAAGCGTTCTGATTCTGAGGCAGCTCGAAGACAGGCTGAGAAGGATCCAGGTGGGAAGCAGTAGCAAGCAGGGAGGAGAAAGTTGGGGAGCATTGCAGAGGCCAGCGGGCCTCCAGAGAGCAGGAGAGACGAACGGTGGCCGATGACATGCTTTTCTTGATTCACAGCAAGCGCCCCCCACGGGCTTAGTTCGGCCATGCTGGAAAGAGAAGAGCCTGGGGAATGGGCACAGTCTTAAGGAGCGGTGTTCCGTGTAGGCGGCCTTATACACGGTCTTTAACCACGTGAGAAAGAACACAAGGCATGGATGGGAGGACTGCTGAGGCCAATCTGACTTACTTTACAACTAATTAATAATGAACAGGGGCACCTGGCTGGCCCAGTTGGAAGAGCCTGTGAGTCTTGATCTCAGGGTCGTGAGTTCGAGCCCCAGGCTGGGAGTAGAGATTACTAAAAACAAACTTAAAAAATTTTATTTTTAAATAATAAATAATACACTGTATTGTTTAGAACAGAAGAAGATCTCCCAAATTTAGCGCCTTTTTCTGGCCAGCAGTGGTCAGGGTCTTTCGCGGGAAGAGAAGCCATTGTGGCATTTAAAGAAAATAGTCCCTTATGTCTCAGTCTCCACCGTATGCACGAGTGAGGCGAGGGCAGAGAGCGAGGGAGGCACAGAATCTGAAGCAGGTTCCAGGCTCTGAGCCGTCAGCACAGAGCCCGAGGAGGGGCTCGAACTCACAAACTGCAAGATCGTGACCTGAGCCAAAGTCAGATGCTCGACCCACTGAGCCACCCAGGTGCCCCGTGACTTACTGGTTTTAATGCAGCTTTGCCTGGTAGTATGGCCCTTAAAGCAGAAGTATGTCCTATCTCTCCTGGGAGCCAGCGATGGGAACAGGTGTGAAAACGCATCGCCTGTACCTCGGTGCCTGTCATCTCTCAGCAGTGGCGAGTGCGAGAACCTCAAGTTACAAAGCATGGCAAACAGCACGGTCACAGCCTAATAAGCCATTTTCTAGGCAGACCCCGGGTACTGACGGGACAGTTGAACATTTTTCCGATTTGAAATTGCTTCGCCATGTAGAGTTCTTTGAAGGGGAAAATTAGGACAGTGCCTAATTCTATAACTGGAGGAATCAGAAGTGGAACCAAAGCAAAACCAGTGCCAACCAACGCACGCAGGGGAGCAGACCTGCACGTGTCACAGTCTGTCCTGCGAACACCCACCCCCCTCCCCAGCCAGCAGCTGCTGAATTTCTGGGGAGATGGCGTGATTGGGGTTAGCCACCAGAGGGCGCCAGAGCCAATATGTTTTTCAACCCTTTGTAGAAGGCTCAAAAAAAAAAAACCAAACTCATTTTTATGTTGCCAGATTGAAGTAAAACAAAGAGTACCCTGAGCAGATTTCTTCCCAGTTGGTAAGCACTGGACCAAAATCGGTTTGATATGAGTAGCCACAAAGGACAAAGGACACTCCCCAGGGGGACCACCAGTTAGCTATCCTGAAATGTGTGGCGATGTCCGGTGTCCCTGACATGGAAACCGAATTCCGGAGACCCTGGACAGAATGGCAAATGGCTTGATCCCTGCGGAAAGGCAGTAAGGACCCTAACAACATGGTAAGGAGCATGGTAAGGACAGTTGCCTGGAGAAAGCAGGTTCTACTGATGTCATTGTGTCCAGCTCTCATCCTACAAGCCATGAAAAAGAGGAGAGACAAAAAAGGACTGCCACCTTCAGTCGGGCTGAGTTCCAGAAAAAAAAAAAAAAAAAGGCTCTGCCCTCACTGCCCACCGTGAGCCTCGTGTGCCCACGGGCGGTCGTCACAAGTCTGGGACCCCACTGTACCTGGAGAGAAAGGGGCAGTGCAAATTTGGGATTTGTATTCAATAGGATTTGTATTGAAGACACACAGCTCTACGGCAGGCTTGTGTGCACCCATGTGCACGGTGTGTGTGTGCGTGTGTGTGGTGACTCCAGGAGGGCTAGCTAACTCTCCAGGCGGGCACGTGACTCTGCCAGGAAGGGAGGAAACCAAGGGACTTGGGAACAGACTTTCCCGACATCATGTAAGTGCTTCTCACAGCAGGGCTGTGTCTGTAGAACCCACATGTTCTAGCTGACTGGCCAAGGCGGGCTTCAGAGGACAGCCTTTCAGGTCTGAGGGACCTGAGAAAGGCGCTTGGCCCCCTAAATGTCCGCTTTCCCCCATTGCCCTCCTTGTCATCTACCCTGGAAGGCAGTCTACATCCCATTTCAATCTGATCAAGTATCTCGCGGTGGAGCCGGTTGGCCAGCGGCTGGTTTGTTTGGCCAGTCTTGGCCATCAAGGAGGTCTGGGGGCCCACGAAGGGAACATTTACCTCCCCCCGCCCCACGATTTTGGCAAGGCATTGCTACTAGCAATGTTCTCGGTGTGAGTTCAGAGTCTCCTGGACCCGGGAGTCAGCAAGGACATACCCGTTCCACGGAGTGGGAATAGCGTGGCACCTTCCTGCTCTTTGCCCCAAAGTCTTCCAGATGACAGTACAGTTGGAGTTGGGGGGTTCTTCCCATGCCTCAGCACTACCCACCCCCTCGCCCCACCCAGTCACCCCCAGGACCCGAGGACCCACAGCCAGGCTCCTCGTCCTTTGTCATCCAGCCTCAGAGGCAAGTCTGCACCAAAAGACCATCTGGAGAGATTGCTGGATGTGAGATCGGCGGCTGCAGGATAAACCTGGGAGACGGTAGGAGGGAAATGGAAGATGAGGACGCAGTGAGGGCTGAGAGGGTTCACGAGCGCCTGACACCAGAGGGCTGGAGGAAGCCCAGAACTGTCCGGAAAGGAGCCACCAGCGCTCTCTGGAAGGTCCGAGCAAAGCACAGCGGAGCTAGGTTGCCCGAACCGAAGAGGGGGGTGTGCAAAGATGCCACGGACTCAAGTTTGCTAATAGAAGAGAAGACAGGAAGGCGTCTAGAAGGTAGCTGGAAAAAGGAGTGGTGTGTGTGTGTGTGTGTGTGTGTGTGTGTGTGTAGCCCAGAGAGAAGTAAAGAACGAGGGGCTCACTGTGGACTGATAGGATTTTGGGGCTTGTCCCATAAAGAAGGTCCCTCAGTCAGCGCTGGCCGGTCATGAGCACACTCAGTGTGGCCGGCACGCCCCCCTCCTCCTGCCCCAGGCATCTGATGGTGAAGCCCTGATCCCCTTTGGCCTTGACTGCCCAGCCCCGTGCCCTAAAGAGGCTCCCCCCTCCGCAGCTAAAATGGGGGGCGGGCGTTGGGAATCCCAGCTCTGGGGCGAGGACGGTGGCTGACTCTCGGACTGCCTATTTCATGGCTGTCTTGCCTCCAGTGTCCCCTCCTTGGCCTCTGTGTCCCGACTTCAGTTTGTGTCTCAGATATTAAGGAGAGGACTCCACGCTTCCTCCACACCCACGGGGACGTGACTTATGGTCTCCAGAATGGACCACGGACCATCAGAGAGGCTCGGTTCTCCCTCGCCTCCCCAGGGCCCCGGCCCCGCTCCCTCTTCCTCGGGGATCACAGCCCAGAGCCCCTCCTGGTTTGGGCATGCCTTCAGAAGCAAGACAGCAGGAGCCGTGCAAGCGTGCAGGGCTTCTGGAATGCCCCTTCCAGCAGAGGCAGAGAACCAGACTCGTGGGCTGCATTTGTCCTCCTGTCTTTACGTTTCCCCTTTTTCTTCCAGCCTGGGCAGAAGTCAGAGAAGTGCCAGGGCCTGTTTCCATGGTAGCAGCCCCTGCTGTAGCTCCAACTGGGGGCTGAGGGAGGGGCCGGAGAGGAGGCGTGAGGGCAGAGAGTGGGCAGGGGGGACCAGTGGGGGCTGGGGGCCAAGGGGAGGAGCTGGGGTGGGTTCTCGGGGATGTGGGACCGCTTGAGCAGCCCTGCCACCGAGGCTCTGACTTACCCTGGGGGCGGCGTGGGAAACTGCCCGACACGGGCGGGGCTCAAGGACAGCCACAGGGAGGCTAGAGCCATAGTAGTGGTGGGCGGACCAGGGTTTCCATGGTGTTTGTGGGGGTGGGGTGCAAAGAGCAAGGGAGGAAGGTCAGCTTGTACAAGGCAACCTCAGAATACAATTTGTATAGAAAACACAGGTTTGGTTACATTGCAGCGTCCCCACCCCCCAAAGAGCTCAGTGCCTCTGACAGAAGCACTTTCAAAGGGATCTATGTGCTGTTAAATAATCTCGGGAAACCCTGGGTTGAATGAGTGTAGGAGGTTTCTTTGGTGTGAGGCTTCATAGGGGTGTTTAAAGAGCCAACGTGTGATTGGAAGGCCCGCGGGGGCAGGGAGAAAAATTATGCAGAATTAATCACAGCGCTTATGCCACAGGATTATTTTCTATTTCAAAGCATCTTGTGGGACTTACTGCTCTATATTTTGGGAAATGCCGACCCACGGGAAAAATCACATAGCATGGCTCACGGAGCCTTCCAGAAATGTCCTCTGGCCTCAGCTCTTCTCAGAACACCTGCCTTGCTGAGGACATCCTCTGCCTTAGCACCTTTGCCCGTGCTCTCCCCTCTGCCAGATAAACCCCAAGCCGTCCTTCCTGTGTGAATCCTTCTTAGGACCCGCCACGCAGTGGGAAAACCCCCATCTCTCAGGTCCCTGGAGCTGTTTATCACGGCATAGTGTAATTATTTGTTTATGGGTCTGTCTGTCCTACAAGAGGGCCAGCTTCTGGAAAAGCTGAATCCTTTTTAATCCCCCTGAATGAAAAAAACGAAAGAATAAAGAAATGGAGGGTGTTAATGGAAGGAATATTAGGAATATTAGGAATATCAGGAATATTAGATGGTTCCAGAGTGGGGGGCTTCCCAGGGCCCCTCCTTTTACATGTAGATGGCAATCTGTTCCACCTGTTCATAAATCCAGCCCAGGCTTTGCTGTATACACACACACACACACACACACACACACACACCCTGAAACAAGAGGTTTATTTCAATTCCTCACCCCCATCTTCAGCCTGAATTCTGTGTCCTTGTGGTCATTCCCTATAAATTAAAATTTTCTTCAGAAAGGATATCACAGTAAAACTTCTGTTGTAAACAGTCTCTGACTTGCTTCTGCAAAGCTTACCAACGAATGGGAATTCAATTCTATCGCTCTTCCTTGTCCCACCGAGTTTTTTTTTAACGGATCCCTTCTTAAGCCAGACCAAAAAAAAAAAAACCACCTTAATTTGTTCAACACAGCCAGATCTGGAAGTTTCTGCCACTTGGCTCCACCCGCTCCCCCCCTCCAGGTGTGTTTGGAGGCAATACGAGGCACGGGGGAGCGTGATAAGCTGAGAGAGAAGCCGACGCTGCCGTCAGTTGACGACCTTTGCATGAGCCCCTTGTCAAGATGAGAGAAGACAGGAATAGTTTTTCAGCAAGCAATCAGACTAGCCTGGTTGGCAACACGTAGTGAGGACTGAATAAATCCGTGCCGAGTCAGGGCAGGATTGTAGAAATAGAGAGCTTCCTAGCCCTTCCAGAAGCAGGCTCTGGGATGTTGTATGACCCACGTTTCAAGGACAAACGATACACCTGGGTCCCGACTTAAATATGAAGGCGCCGGGGCTCCTGGGTGGCTCAGTCAGTTGAGTGTCTGACTCTTGATTTCAGTTCATGTCACGATCCTAGGGTCATGGGATCGAGCCCTGCGTCCGGCTCTGCCCGGAGTGTGGAGCCTGCTTAAGAATCTCTGTCTCTCCCTTTGCCCCTCTTCCCCTCTCACACGTCGCTCTAAAATAATAATAAAAAAAAAACTCTTAAAAAATTAATTAATTAATTAAAAGGTGTCTCCAAGGTCCAATAGGGGTGGGCTTGAGGTCTTCATGCTTTAGTTTGTCTCCTTACTCCTTGGGATTCCTGGACCAGCGGCATCAGCAGCCCCTCAGAATTCACTAGAAGTGCAGGAACTCAGACCCATCCCAGACCTTCTGAGCCCAAGCTGGCCTTTAAGAAAAAATTTTTTTTGACGTTTATTTATTTTTGAGAGAGAGAGAGAGACAGTACGAGCCAGGGAGGGACAGAGAGAGAGAGAGAGGGAGACACAGAAGCCGAAGCAGGCTCCAGGCTCTGAGCTGTCGGCCCAGAGCCCGACGCAGGGCTGGAACTCGCCAGCTGTGAGATCATGACCCGAGCCGAAGTCGGTTGCTCAACCCACTGAGCCACCCAGGTGTCCCCACACCGGCATTTTAACAAGATTCCTGGGCAATTTATATGCACCACCCCCATCCGAGGGGAAGTTATTTAAGAAAAGGCCCCACTGAGTGCTGTTCAGTGGAAGGAATTTATGGTTCTTCTGGAGGCAGTGAGGGAGGGCGGGCAGGTTAACTTAAAGTGATGGGCTGGAAAATTACACTAATCTGAGGTTACGGATAAAAAGACCCAGTGAGTAAAACTGCACAGAGCTAAGCTTTCTAACAATGGAAGCGTGTGAAGTTCTATGAGGTGCTTTATCCCGTTGCATTGGATTCCCAGGGCCACCGTAACAAATGACCAGAAGCTGGGTGGCTCAGAACAACAGATATTTATTCTCTCGCGTTCTGGACGCCAGGAGTCCAATCCCAGTGTCAGAGGAGTGGGTTCCTTCTGGAGGTTGTGAGAGAGGATGCACCCCACGCCTCTCTCCTGGCTTCCCAAGGGCCCCACGCCTCTCTCTTGGCTTCCTGAGGTGGCGGTCAACCCTTCGCATTCCCAGCCTTGTGGACGTGCCTCTCCAGTCTCTGCCTCTGTCATCGCATGGTCTTCTCCCTGAGCGTCTGTATCTGCGCTCCCCTTCTTACATAGACGCCCATGATACTGGGTTAAGGGCCCACCCTACTCCCGTGTGACCTCATCTTAATGACATCTATACTAACCCTGCTTTTTTTTTTTTTTTAGGGCTTATTTATTTTTGAGGTGGGGGAGGGGACAGAGAGAGAGGGAGACAGAGGATCTGAAGCGGGCTCTGTGCAGACAGCAGAGAGCCCGACTCAGGGGCTCGAACTCACAAACTGTGAGATCATGACCTGAGCTGAAGCCAGATGCTTAATCGACTGAGCCACCCAAGCGCCATATTCTGAGGTTCTAGGAAGGACGTGCCACTTGGGGGAGACACTGTCCGGCCTTGTGCATCTGTCTAACAAGATCAACGGCGGTGAGTGCAGTGGGGATAATGCTGGAGAGGTGCCAGGGTATTTCAGATTCACGGTCCCCTCTGCTCCTCGTGGCTCGTGTGGCATGGAAGGTGGACCACAAGCAGGAGAACCCGGACACCCCATCGCTTGGTGTCGGAGGAGAGCTTGGTGTCCTTTGAAACGCTCCGGCTTAATTGATCTCGGAACACAAAGGATGTGGCCTTGTTTCCTTTTAAGGCGTCAGCGATGGCTGTGAGTTTGAGAGAACCAGAAGTCATGGCCGAAGCCCAGCATCCCTGACTGAGACCATCACCAGGTTGAGAAAGGGGAAAGATTTTTAATTCTGTGGGTGCTAGGTAGCCAGAAAAGGTCTACAGCTGTGATAGGCGAGGGATGGGAGTTCATTATTGTGTGACGTGCCAAGTTGATTGTCCAAAATTGGACCAAGAGAGAAAGGGAAGTCCCGAAATGTGATCTGGAGGCCCCCTTGGGCCAAGGTGAGGTAGCTCTGGGGACGGGGCTTCTATCCACCTGTTTCCTTGGCCTTTATTGAAAAGCCTCCCCTGGACAGGTATGTCGGGAATCAGGTAGTATCCTGGGAGAGATCACAGTCTGTGCGGAGAGGTGAGGCACACCCTGAGTTCTGAGAAGTGGATGTCGTTCTCCTAAAGATGGAGGGAAGTGGTTGGAGGTGTTTCTCCTCGCGGTGAGGGCGGGCGCAGGGAGGACTCCACGAGAATGCACTTGGGCTAGGGCTTTCGGGGTGCCGGGGGCGGAGAAAGACCGGGGTTCCTCGACTGAGCAGAGCAACCCTCCCTGTAAAGCCTCACCATTGCCCACGGCAGCTCTTGTGACATCCAGCGGTCCCTGCTGCCCTACTCTGGCTTTCCGTGAGGACTCTAAAGAAAGAGGGACAGGGGTGCCTGGGTGGCTCAGTCGGTTAAGCGGCCGACTTCGGCTCAGGTCATGATCTCGCGGTCCATGGGTTCGAGCCCCGCGTCGGGCTCTGTGCTGATGGCTCGGAGCCTGGAGCCTGTTTCAGATTCTGTGTCTCCCTCTTTCTCTGACCCTCCCCCGTTCATGCTCTGTCTCTGTCTCAAAAATAAATAAACGTTAAAAAAAAATTTTATAAAAAAAAAGAAAGAAAGAGGGACATAGAGGAAAAGAAGGTGCCAGATTTCCGGGAAGAGGTCTGGGCCCTCAGGGGCTACTGGAGAGGACAGACCCTGCTGGGCTTCCCGAAGTCCTGCTTCTTCGTCCACACTCAGTCTTTCCCATTCCAGAGCATGGGAACCATTATAAAAGGGCTCGCTTCGTACCCAGCATTACACACTTGGCCGCCAGACGACGCTTAAGAAGCGACAATCGAATTTTCTGGGAGGTTCCAGGGTGAGTTAGTGATTTTTCCCTGCAGAGACTAGATGTTGTCTGAGTGTTTAAAAGCCTCCGGGTGGCCTGAGACAGGTGGCCGTGATGTGTTTCCAGGGATGTGTTTCAACAGGGAGGCTGCCCCTGCCCATGACCTTCCTGGTTTGTCTGAGGCGGGAGGCCTCCCTCCAGCAGGAGGACGGGTTTGGCTTTCCATCACGTCTGATGAGCACAGGCCCACGCGGCCTCGCGGCCTGCCGGGGGCGCTCAGGCGCCAGAGAAACGCAGTGGGGCTGACATTTCCGCCTGTCACGCCATGTCCTATGGAAGATAGAGATGTAAATATGATGAGGTTGGCGGCGGAGAAGTTTCCTACCCTGCTGGATTCAGCCCCTGTCTTGAGCGGACTTTTTCTTCCAGGAGGGAGCTTGGCTTTTAGAAACCAAGGCATTTCTCACAAGCAAAAATGGACTGCGGGCTCCTGCAGGGGTGAGGGGGGCAGAGCGTTCCCTCGCAGGGAGGAGGAGGAGGAGGAGGAGAAGGAGAAGGAGGGAGCAGGCTTCGTTTATAACAAACTGGTCAAGACAGAGCTGCTCTGGTTCCAGAGATGAAAGGAACCTTCCACTCCCCTAAGAGCTTCCAACCCGGCGTGGATTTCACGGGGAGAAGCGCACAGTCTCGGTCCCCATTCCTTCCAGGTTTCCTTGACCTTTGTGGTTTCTACCAGCAAATGAAAGAGGCCGGATTTCGTGTTTGTCCTGTTAATCAGCCGTGGCCAGAACTGTCCCCCAGCCAGCAGGGCCCGCCGTGAAAAGGGCCCTGGGCTTTGTCGAACACGGGCTCCACCATCGTGGTCTCAGACGCCTCCGTCACTTTTGAACGAGGAGCCCATGGTTTCCTTTTGTTCGGGGGCCTCACAAATCATGCCGAACGTTCTGTGTGCCGGGCTCACCCCCGCTCCCCCGTTTACCTGCCTCATCCTTCAATGTCGGCTTCCACATCCCTGCCACGGGACGGCCTGTGATAATATTGGTCATGACAGTAACTCGGCCCATGAGTTCAAGCCCCACATCAGGCTTTCTGCTGTCAGTGCAGAGCCTGCTTCAGGTTCTCTCTCTTGCTCTCTCTCTCAAAAATAAATAAAAATATTTAAACAAGAGAAAGTTGAAAACTAAATAATGTCTTCCAGCCCCAACGTTATAGAATTTTTTTTATCCAGAACCTCTGGGCGGGTGGCTTTCAGACTACCAAGAGACCTAGTTTTTATCAAGATGGCCCAGCACTAGTTACTATGACTAAAAGGAAAAGGGCAATAGTATGCTGTTTCGTTGGAACTGTAAGCATCTAGAACACTTGTACAATCACAGGCCTTTGGTCTGGAATGTGCATGCCTTTGGGCCTCGGCCTTTACTTAATCCCACAGGCTTTGTTTCTCCTGTCAGTAGTTGCGGCGGAACATTCGGCCATCTTTGCCCGGGGTCGGAATCAATGTGTTTTCCATCTCCCATTAGTTTCCCCTTCGAAGGCTGGTGAAAGGTGTCCCGTGTTTTAAAAAGTATGTGTCTGGGGCGCCTGGGTGGCGCAGTCGGTTAAGCGTCCGACTTCAGCCAGGTCACGATCTCGCGGTCCGTGAGTTCGAGCCCCGCGTCAGGCTCTGGGCTGATGGCTCGGAGCCTGGAGCCTGTTTCCGATTCTGTGTCTCCCTCTCTCTCTGCCCCTCCCCCGTTCATGCTCTGTCTCTCTCTGTCGCAAAAATAAATAAACGTTAAAAAGTATGTGTCCTTCTACCCAAACCCACAGGTACAAAGGATTTAAAGGCAACTGTTCCATGACCTTCATCGATCAGTTTAAAGCCCTACACCAGTGTAACAAGTATTGTAAAATGCTGGGCCTGACATCACTTCAAAACAACAGCCAGAAACAGAAGAAGCCAGCCGTCACGAAAAGCAGAATTCAGCCAAACTCCACAGCCGTAAAGAAGATGGCTTCCGGGAGCCCAGCGGGAAAGAAAACCTCGCACCCCCTGTGAACGAACGGCCACCAGCTCGCGGCACATAGTCTTGTGGGCACACGTCTGAAAACGCTCGAGAGAGAGCACCTAGCCTACAGAGCGCCGGTGGCGGTCCCACGTCCGACTGCCCGTGCCCCACGCTGCTCCCAAACTCATCGCCTGCTGTCTTCCCTGAGATGATTTCGGAGCAGGATTTGCGACCAGACGTGTGGAGAGGCGAAATCAACGGTCACTCTCAAAGACAGCCCAGCTTTGTATCCACCGGCTTCACGTTTTCTTTGTCTCTTTGTGTGGGTGCACATGGTTGTGTTGTCAGGGACTTGGTGCCCTGTCCACAGCCCCCCCCCCCCATTCCTAACCTTGGGATTTCTAGACGCTTCCAGCTGCTGTATCAACAGAAAACGTGAATTCCTTCATGGGGTCGAGTTGTCACGCTAGAGTGGAACGTCCTGTTGTTGCCAGAGGTGACTTCCAACAGAAGGGCCGATTCCCTCATTAGTTGCACATCCGGCTATAATTCTCTGTGTAATTAAATTCACACTTACCCAGAAAGTGGGAGATGCAGAGATTAGCACAGACCCTTGTTCTTTCGAATTGGTGCCATATTTCACATTCCCCCAGGATTAGCAATTTGGCCATTTCCTAATCAGTGTACCGGAGCACGAAGTATCTGCATCCGTGTTCTCTCCGCATTCTTCCATCACGGCCTCGGTTCGATAGGGACCCTGCCCTATGAACCCGGGGCTGACCCACGTCGGATCACACCAGAAGGTGGTGTGGAGCCTGCTGGGACCCCCAGCTCCCCGGGGGGCCTGGCCCCTCCCCGCATCCCACAGTCTCCTTTCCTGCCAGTTGGGGTCCTGCCCAGCTGTCGGGCAGAACGGCAGTGACCCACATCAGGCAGGAAGAAATGACATAAAGACCACTCAGGGATGGTTTTATGCACCCCAAACTGAGAGAGAAAATGTCTGCCGCCCCACTGGTTTGTCGTGGTGGTTGTTAAATTGAGAGACTATTTTTTAGAGCAGCTTTGGGCTTCCGGATAAATGAGCAGCAAGTATGGAGGGTTCCCAAACGCTCCCTCACCCCCTACTCCATCGTTGACCCCTGTTACTATCATCATGCGTCAGTGTGGACATTCGTCGCACTTGAGGAGCAAATGTTATACATCATGAGTCATTAAAGTCCACAGTGTACATTAGGGTTCACTCTTCGTACATTCTCTGGGTTTTGACACACATGTAATGACACATATCCACCATCACGGTACCCTACAGCGTGGTTCCTCTGCCCTACCGATCCCCAGCGCCCCACGGATCCATCCTTCCTTCCCCCGCCCCCGACTCCTGGTAGCCACTGGTCTCTCACCGTCCCCATCGTTCTGCTTTTTCCAGAACGCCATCTACAGGAGTTGGATGCCCACAGTGTGCAGCCTTCTTAGATGCTGGATTTCAACTCCTCCCTGACCATACCGTGAGGTCACCTCTGAGCAGCGTCATCGCTGCTTCTCAAATTGCAAGTTCACACGGATCACCCGGGGCTCTTGTGAAAATGCAGGTTCTCGTTCAGTAAATGTGGGGATGGGGGCGAGATTCTGCATTTCTGGCACGCCCAGGGGCTCCCCATCCAGCCGGGGACCACACTTGGAGAGAGTGTCACACCACAGAAAGAAGGGTCCTGAAATGCCGAGGGCCCGGACCTCCTAGAATTCAAACAACAGCGCCCTGTAGGAGCACCAGCGGCCTCTCTGCAAGGATTTGTGAAGTAGCTGTTTGGCCACAAGGAAGAAACCCCTGGGCGGCACCGGCTCCAGGCCCTGGAGTACCTTGGTGGCTCCCCCCGCCTCTCTTGAGGCCCGTGGGCCTCAACAGAAGATTTCTGGCTTCTTCTTCTGTGCACGGGCACGGGCTTTTGACAAAAAAGAGAACATACACAGGAGTTTTGTTTTGAAAAGGCATTAGAAGGAGAAAACACTTCAGTCAGTCACCTGTCCCTTCAGAAAACCCATCTCTAGCCGTCCTTCCGGAGTGATTCCCTGGCTACAGATCAGAAAATGCTCATTTTACTATCAGGCAGCCTGTGGCCTGCTTTCCCCATACAGAGGTATTTAGCAGAGGAGTTCTAGAAGGTTCCACAAGAGCAAAGAGGCGCAGAGTGCCTTTTGATCAGAATGAGTGTATGTATACACACACACATACCCACCTGAGTGTGGGTGTGACCAGACCCCTCTGAGCAGACCACGGTACTTTCTTTAGTAATAATTTGTAATTATAAAAATAATATCAACATAAGTAATAAAGAATAAAAAATAAAAAATTCTAGAAAGGTACAGAATGAAAAATCAAAGTACCCTGTAACTGGCTTCCCCTCTGGCTGGCTTTGAAGTTGAATTTGGAGAGACAGTCAAGGGGAAAGGATCTTCTACTCCCAGACTTTGCAGGTGACAGCTCATGGGGTGGCTCCCTCGGATGGAGCTGTCCTGTCCTCCTTTCGTGGATGCTTAGATTTCCCCCCCCCCAAATGCCTTTATTGCTTATTGTAATCAGATTTCATCTGTTTGAAAACATTTGGAGGACCAGGGACAGAAGGGGATCCAGGGCTCCCACGGACAGACTTTGTGGGGTGGCGTGGCCATCTGTCCACCACCCAAACCCTGACCTTCTGTTCTATGATGAAAGACTGTTTTCCTTGCACAAATAAAGTGAGTGGGCTCTCTTAACACCAAGGATACCATTTTGGGGCCTCAGAAATGCCCACATTCACGGCCATTGTTTTAGCTCAGTTTGCACGCGTTGAATTTCTCTTGATTTTCCTATTTGCCTTCAGAAGTGTGCAGTGTTAGGTCTATAAACACAACGCTCAACCGAGGCACTGAGCCGGGACAGCCTAGGGGGGCCAGCTGGGGATTTTGGACTCGATGCCTGCGGGGTGGTCATATACATTAAGTGTCTCAAGTTTCCTAAAGGGCTCAACAGTGGAGCTCTGCGACGGGCAAATGACAAAAATAAACGCGCGTCTCATTAAAACGAGATCGTGTTTTCAACAGCAGGTCTATCGCCAAGGAGAATGGCAGAGATATGATGCCTTCTTGCCACTGGGCATCGTGTTCTGGAGGGGTCTGGCTTGGGATGTGCAGATGGCCGGCTTGTGTTAATATTTCAGGTTATCTTATTGTTCCGGTGCCTCCCCAGCCACACTTCTGATAAGCCCCCTATTAGTGGAGGGTTTCAATAGATTCATAGTTAAAAGAATGCCAAAAGAAACAACAGTCATTTTCTAGTTGTAAAGTGCTCTCTTTCGTAAGTATCCGTAGTGTTTTGTGTGTGTGCTGGGCATGTGTTCGGCTGGAGGCACGTGGGAGGAGCCGGCCACAGCCCGGTCGGGCTCGGTCCTTTCAAGTATGCTCTGTTCTGCTGACCTTGGGTGCAGAAGTGAACAAATTGGCATTTTCTCCCCCACTTAGATCTGCAGATGCCACTTGGGCTTAAACAGATTAAAACAATATGTCAAAAAGACGCACAACCTCTTCTGCCTCCCAGCCACAGGGTATGTTTTCTGACTCTTTGCTGTAGCAGCTCTGAAATCCTTCGAGAGCCTGCTTGGGCTAAAACCGTTTGGCTAAGAGCCTCCGGCAAGATGGGTGCCACGTTTGTCTGCGTGGTCACGTGAGCACAGACTTGCACTTAGCGATGCAATGAACAAATATTTACAAGCGCTCACTGTAGCACCAGATCAACAATGATTCAAATTCTGCTTTCCACGAGAGGCCCCAGTGGTTCCAGCTAGAAATCATCTCAGAGGCTTTTGTCAACATTCACATGTTCTTGATCGGATTTGCCTGTGAAAAGCCAGTCTGTCCGCTTCTATTTTAGGGGAAGGAAGTTTCCATCTTAGTATCAGAAGCAATTCTGATGGGTAGCTCACCTCCACCTTCCTCTCCATTACATCACTTCCTCTTTCTGTGTCTACTACCAGGAGGAGTGAGAAGGCAGCGACTACTTACTTCCCACTGGTAAGTAACCCACGGTATTTTCTCTGGCGTCTGCGTCAGCCTTGGGGGGCTGTCATAACAAGGGACCACAGACCGCGTGGCTCAAATAACAGAAGTGTATTGTCTTCTAGTTCTGGAGCCCAGAGTCCTAGATGAAGGTGTTGGAAGGGCCCCAATCTCAGGAGGTGCTGAGGAAGGCTATGCGCCGGGAGTCTCTCCTGGCCTGGCCTGTGGCCACACGACTCTGGTCTTTACGTGGTGTTCACCCCACGTGCACATCTGTGCCCAAATGTCTCCCATATAAGGACACCGGTCGTATTGGATTAGGGCCCACCCCAATGACCTCATGTCACTTGGTTAAGACCCTGTCTCCAGGGGTGCCTGACCGGCTCATTCAGAGGAGCATGCGACTCTTGATCTCAGCGTGGTGAGTTCGAGCCCCACATGGGGTATAGAGATGACTTAAGTAAATAAAAAGTGAAAAAAAAAAACAAAAACACCACTATCTCCAAATAAGGTCGTGTTCTGAGATTCCATGGGTCAGGGCTTCAACATATGAGTTTTTGGGGAGACAGTTCAATCCATAAGTGTCCCTGTCTTTCACTTCCCACATTCCTGGCCGCTTGCCTGGGCGAGGAGGAGCAGGCCAGAGGAAATAAACACAGTGCACGACAGTGTGCACAGGGCCTCCCCTGACCTCACGGTGGGGATCAGCCCCCAGGAACTATCCTGGTTCTCTTGGAGCCCATCCACACCTCCAGCCCTCATCATTCCCGGAGAGAGAGCTTCATCTGGGTGCCTCAGTTTCCTCTCCCACAGTCTTAGAGGAATCTCTCCCCTTCTCAAAAACTGGAAAAGTAAGCATCACCATCAGTAGCCACTGAATCCAGGGCCCAAGGGACTCTCCCTGCCCTGCCCCCCCCCATGGAGTGACCCCCACATCCTAACTGAGCAAACCATCCCGGTGCCCCCTGGCTGCCCACCGATTTCAAACCGTGCCCCACCTTAACAGTGCTCATTCACGTCCTTTCTAGAAGCCCCCCTGTGCCCACATTCTGATACGCTGCGTGGTTGACTCATTTATTTTGTTCAGTGCTGATCTTCCCCATTGGAGTGTAAGCTCTGTGAAGATAGAGATCTTCGTCTTCTCTCTTTACTGCGAGATCCCTAACTCCCTGAAGTGCCCGGAACATAGTAGATGCCTAATAAATACTTGCTAAGTCAATCATGCCCAGATGTTCACGGAGGATGCTGTTTTCGGACTGTGATTTGGATCGTAGCTGCTTTCCGGTTTCTCAGTGTATCAGATACACTTCCGTATACTTCATTCCTTTTGTTCATTTCGGCAAATTGGAGGATGAGGATTAGAGGAGACCCTCTTCTCCCCTCCCCCTATTAACCCCATTAGAAATGTGCTAGCTCACCCGCCCACCCTCTTCGGCCTCGCAGCACCCCGAGGCCACCTCCTCTCCCATCCGGCTCCGGTTGGTTCTCCCCACAGGAGGCTTACCAGGTAGAGCGCTTACCTCACTTGCGGCCTCCCGCCTCTGCCAGCAGCCGCTCTCAGCCTTCGTCCCCCCAACACCCTCTTTTGGTGGGTCTGGAAGCGACCCGCCAAACCCCGGCCTTGATCCTGTCTCCCTGTCCACCTGCTGATTCCAGGATCCCTAGGGGTCCAGAGGCACAAAAAGGTGGACTTAATCTGGGCAGGGCCACCTCCTTGCCCAATTCCAGGGGCCGCCGTTCACCCAGGAGAAACGGGACCCTTGTCCCCCGAGCCGTGCCGCGGGCCCAAGCTGTGCGCTTGCAAACGGCCCCAGCTATATGCCTCCGACTCCGAGATGAGCCTCCCTCTGAACTCCAGACCCAACTGTCCACTCGCCTGTTCAACGTCTGCCTCTGGGTTTCCAACTGGAGTCTCAAACCTTGTCTGCCCGACACGGAGCACCTGGCTTGACCCAGAGCTGCTGCTCCCAGTTTCCCTCATCTCAGACAGCGGCAGCCCCAGCTCCCCTTCTAGGTCAGGCCCCGCACCGAGCAGTTATTCTGGTCTCTTCTCTCCCCCTCAGGCACAGCACGTCACCCATCACCAAGTCCCATTCCCTTCCCTTTGGGTGTATCCAGAATTGCCTCTACCCCTGCCTTCTCGGCCCAAGGCTCCATGATCGCCCATCTGGCTTCCTGCGGAGGCCTCCTGGCCGGTCTCCTCAATTCTGCCCTTGAGTCCACCTCAGAGCGGCCAGAGTGACGCCAGGAAAACCAACATCCTAAGACGCTGTCTCCTCGGGACCCCCCGACACTCCGACAGCTTCCCATCTCCTGAGCGTGAAGGTCCGATCTGTTGCAGAGGCCAGCAAGACCCCACGCTCCCCCCCAAACCCCCCGTCTCACCTCATCCCAGCACTTGCTCACGCAGGTCCAGCAACACTGGAGTTGTATTCTTCGAACACTCTTGCCTCAGGGCCTTTGCGCTTGCTGTCCCCTCTGTCTGGAATGTTCTTCTCCAGACACCCACCACCTTCTTCAGGTCTTTGCTCGAAAGTGACCTCAGGGAGTCCTTTCCTGGCCACCTGCGTTTCAATGACTTCCCCTCCCTGATTCCCTTATCCCCCTTCAGGGCTTTATTTCTGTAGCTTTTAGCACCATATGACATAATATACATTTTACTTGTTTTAAACTTGCCTCTCTCCCTCGCACCAGAATACGTTTCCAGAGGGCAGGATTTTTTTTTTTCCTGGTTTATTCGTTGCTGCATCCCAATAGCTAGAAGATGTCTGGCACACAGAAGACCCTCTGATGAACTTTTGTTCGCTGTGCGAATATCTCCGACCCATCCCTGTAGCTGTTCTCCTCTGACGGAGAGGCAAGGCATCCTTAGTGATGTCAACCTGATCTAAAATCTCCAGCTTCCCTTAAGACCTTGGCATGAGATTGGCAGGGCTGAAGGAATCCCGAAGCAGGAAGGCGGTATGCTGGGCAGGAACACATCTGGAAGTCTCTGGATCAAACAGACTGGGGTCCAGTCTGGGCTCTAACGCTTAGCCGCCATGTGAGTTTGGCGAGTGATTTCATCTCTCTGAGCCCCAGCTTCCTCATGGGATAAATGACTATAATAATACCTGCCCTTCAGGGGTGTGAAAATGAATTTACGTCTAAGAAATAACTGACCTAGAGAGCCCTTCAATAAACGTGAGTCATTATTATAACGACTAAGCTTTCGCATATATTTTTAGCTCAGAACAACTATTTACCTGTAAATATCTCTCTTAGTTGTAATAGAAAAATGAGTTTTATAAATCATTTTACTCTTCACTGGGAGAAAATAGCACCACACCACGTCACCTAAAATGACCCCCGGCTGGAAATGAACTAGATGTCCCCCTGTTGTTGATATTAAGAGAAAAATGAGAACAAATCATGCCACACGATGGATTTATGTCATAGGCTTTTTCAGAGTTCAGTTTTTACAAGTCGTTTCACACTGTTTTTATCAGTCCCGTGCTCAGAGGCCCCTCCATTAACCCCAGCCATCCAGTTTCTTAAGGGGGGGGGGAGGGGCTAAGCAATCAAAGTTTTAATAACTTGGCTGCACATCTCTTTGAAAAACTCTCACTTTCAAGCACCAGGTGCCCTCTCTGACTGGCAACGGTCCAGGAATTACCGACAAGCCCGTCTGCGTTACCTTCATGCTATTTTCAGGTGAGCGTGGCTTTGATCATCTTTCTGGAAGAGGTGAATTTTGAGCAGGGCATCAAAGGAGGTGGGGGACCAGCAGAGAGAAGAAAGGAAGGGAGCCCCCATGGCGGCGGGGGTGCGTCTCAAGAACCCAAGTTCAGAAGCAAGGAGAACACTGGCCTTGGGCGACCCCGAACGAACCTGCCTGAAAACACAGGAGCTGTTCTACTGAGAGAGGGAAGGAGAGGCAGGCTGGGGGCATGAATGGGGGCAAGGTCTTTGCAGATTTTGTACGGGAATCTGGGCTTGTTTTCGAGGCCTCACAAGGCGCCGGAGGTGTAGCTGGGGACACAGCCTGAACAGCTAGAACTTGGGGAGTGTAGTGCTTGCCCAGGAAGGAGGTGGGAGAGGAGCAGAGAGGAGGGCACCTTACCACCTGAGGCAGCCAACACGCAGAAGGCACCAGGTCACCTGAGCCCCTCAGGAGAGCGGGAAGGGTAGCCACTGGCTGAGCTGGGGGCTTCCCGGCAGCCTCTGCTGGGCAGATGAGTTTCACCAGTGGGAGCCACTGTTTACCGGGAGTCCCAGCTACTTCTCAGAATCAACAGGCCACAGAGAACCTCACCCTGGATAACTGATTCTCTTGGTGGTGCTGTGGCTCTCTAGGACGCTGTCCTGCTTTGTCATTGCTCCAGCCTGCCCTCACGTCTGGGAGCGCTGGCCATTGTCTGATCCTTAGGCTAGCGTTACCTAAAGAGTAATCCTTTTTAAGAGGCGAGCAAGGCATTTTTCTCCGAATTACTGGAACAATCCCTTCCACGCTTCCCTTTCACTGGATGTTTTTTTTTTTTTTTTCCAAAAACTTCTCTTGGTACTCTCCTTATCTTTTCGACCTTTAGTCAAGAGTCATTTTCTCCGAGTATTGTCCTTCACTCAACAACGAGGTTCTCAGCCTTATCTGGGCAGCATCAGGGGCTTCAGAAAACATAGACGCTAGGTTCCACCCCCCCCTCCCCAGACCTTCTGATTGAATTCTTCTGGGGTGTAGCCCTTGCAGGGGGATTTCTAGACTCACTTTCAGTTACTTTGGGTGGCGGGATGTGATGCAACCCTACTCAGGAGACTGGCCCACAGGGACCCCTTGCTTATATTCAGGGTTCAATGTGTTTTTCCAACACCAGCAAGCAATTCGGCAACACCAGCTGGATGTCCTACTATTTAACTAAATTCTGGCTTTATCTACACGGAGACAGCATCGGATCCCGCAGGTTAAGAGCTCAGCCCCACAAGACGGACTGTCGATTGGAGGTCCCAAAGCCCTCACCACCCCCCCCCCGCCTCGGGTTCCATTCATTTGCTAGAGCGGCTCCCTGAACTTGGAGAAACATTTTACTTACTGGATCGCCAGTTTATTATAAAAGGATATAACTTAGGAACAGCCGATGGAAGAGACGTTTAGAGCAATGTATGGAGAGATGGGCGTGTGCAGTCCCCATGCCCTCTCCCAGGCGCCCTTCTACAGGTTCACCAGCCTGGAAGTTCTCCTAACCCCATCATTTTGGGGTTTTATGGAGGCTCCACCACATAGGCAAGATTGATTAAATCATTGACCGTTGGTGATTGATTCAACCTCTAGCTTCCCTGAAACACACCGCCCACCCCACCCCCCCGGAGGGAGGGGGAAGGTGGTAAAGGAAGGGGAAGAAAGTCCCAGCCCTTTACTTACAAGGCTCGTTTCCCTGGAAACCACCCATCCTTAGACCGCCTATGGGCTTTCCAAAAATTACCTCATTAAAATAACCAAAGGCACCACGGGTGGCTCCCCTCTCTTCGGAAATTCCAAGGGTTTGGGGAGTTCTGTGCCTAACAGAGACAGCACAGGGACAAAGACCAAATACATATTTCTTATTCTAAATCACAGTATCACAGAGTTGCACCTAGCTATGGCCAAAGCTTATCAGGAGTACCGTCCCCATCCCTGCAACTTTCCCTGAGACATGATAGCATAAGTGACCAGTACAACACCCAAGAGGACACCTCTGAGTGCCGCCGCCCTCAGCAAAGTCATCAAGGAGGCACTCCAGGTCCGGAATTCCCTACAAGGAAGGCAGTGACTTGGGTAGAGAACATTCCAGGAAGCGGCCCACACTCAAGCTTATTTTTCTGAAACTTCCGGTTCCACCAAACTACAAGTGGTAGCAATTTAAGCAGCACTTTCGAAAAGTGAGAGAGCGTCTTCTGCGCAGTAAGGCGCCGCCTGTGTGACTGGAGATCAGGGGACCCAATGCTCACCTGTCATGAAACACTTGCTTTGTTCAGAAAGTCCCCCTCTGGGGTGAAATACGTTGCGTCTCAAGCAACAAGGCAGACAGACTGCCTGGGAGAATCACCTCTGCCCTCTCCTTCCATGGATTATTGGAAAGCTTGGCCCCAAGGGTGGTGGACCCGGAGACGTGGAGGAGAGATGGGAGCCCGACAGGAAAGCGGAATAACACCATCCTCCATGTGTATACAGCTGTCAATTCCTGAAAGTGTAGACTATGCCATTTCAGCTTGATGACAGCGAGGGAGGACAGTTGTTCCGGCACCTGAATGCCTCTTTTCTCCAGAAGATAGCTGAGTATGGAGAGGACGTTCAGTGAGTTGGCGGGGCTCATTCGTGGCTCAGCCCCGGGACCACCCCATGAGATCAGGTCTTCAGCTTCATCCATCGCTCCGCCTTCCAGGCAGGTGTTTTTGGTGATATACCCCAAAGAGAAGCCTAAAGCCCTAGTTTCTCGTAGCCCTAGGATCCTCTAAGAAGAATATCAAAGCAAGGGCGGGGCGGGGGGGTGGGGCGGGAGGGGGGAGACTCACAAAGGAGACCACCCCCAGACCATCCTAGCTGATCTCTCCATTTTGCTGGGGTCCCACTGTCACTACCCTCAAGCTGGCCTCTGAGGTCACTGGCCTCAGTGCTTCAGGCATGTTTATTGCCTTCACGCTGGGGGTGAGACACAGAGACCTCCCTGGATGGGTCACCCCATTCGTCAGCATTACATTTTCCGGGGAGCTTGTGAGATGTTTCCCCAAAGAACCTTAGTGTGTTCTATTTTTATCCTTTTATCTTTACTGCACAACAGCTCGAGGGAATTGCCACAGTTCATGTAAATATATGTTTATATTTATACCACGTATGGATACACACGCTGTGCAGTCGGTCCTAAGTGCACAGCACGTGAGTGGGCGATTCAAACGTCACTCTGCCTTCTCCCAAAGTTGTGAGTCACCCCTTTGGATGCTGGGCCTGACTGCCCGACAGTCCTCATACTTAGCCGTACTGGGGTCCCGGTCAGGGGACTTTGCCTTTCGTACCCTTCCTGCAGCTCTGATCAATGAGATCTCGGCAGGAGTCTCTAGGAGGGGCTTCCAGGAATGTTCTTGAAAGGGGATCAAGCTAGACTCCCTGGGAAGATGGCTGAGTAGGAGGAGCCTAAGCCCTCCGACAGAACATCCACATCAGTGTCAATAACCCGGAAAATGACCCCAAGAGAACATAGTCTCCGCAGCCAAATGTAGAGAAGAGGCCACCCAGAAGAGGCTAGGAAGGGCAGAGACTTGAGGGACTAGCCACAGGAGGGAGGGATGTGATGGGCGCCGGGAGGGGAGAGGAGCAGACCTCCCCCCTGCTCAGGCCCAGGGGGAACCAGCACAGAGAAGACGAATCCCCATAACGTTTGGCTTTGAAAACCAGAGGAGCCTAACAAGCATTAGGGCTTATCACCAGGAATTTAAAAACCCAGCAGCTCCAGGGGAGCTGGGGGTGGTAGGAAACTGAGTCCTCGCCCTTAAAGAGACAGCACCGCAAACAGCCCTACAGAGACACAGCACAGAAGCAGCGGTTTGAAAAGCACCCCGAGTATTCCGGAAGGAGATTTACTTACAAAGGAGATTTATTTCCTAATCTCTGAGCCTGTGCTGGAGACGCAGGCACCTCGCGGGGACCGCTCCAAGAACAGAAGAGCTGGTGGTGCCATTCCCTCCCCCTGCGCCCAGCCAGGACACGGGGACACCTGCGGAACGGGCTCAGCAGGAACAGACTCCCCAGACTTGCTAAAAGTGCGTGCCCTGCCCCCACGTTCACACACACACACACACACACACACACACGCTGCCTCCATCCCAGCCTGGGAGGAGTCTTCCCAGTGGCTTCAAGCCCCCTTCTGCCGTGGACCAGTGCGGACCTTGCTGGCACACCTGCCCCGTCCCCAACTTCTCCTGTGCACTCACCCCCTCTGATACGCCGTTGGCCGGAGCCACAAGCCTGGCAGTGTGGGAGCGGCCCAGACGGGGACAGCACCACTCCACAGTGACTCCTGCCCCGGGGAGAGGGGAAGATAACCACACACCCCAGCAGGGGCCTGGGGACAGAGTGACTGCAGGAGGGACTGCAGGCCCCGCCCACCAACGTGAGCTTCTCAGGGGACAGCACAGGGAAAGTGCCCTGCAATTCAATGCTGCCACCTCTCTGGCCAACACCTGGATTGACTCAACTCAAGCCCCAGGCGGCCCCAGATTGGCCCCCTAACAACACAGGGACCAGACCCTGCCCACAACAGGCAAAGAGAGCCACTGCAGACGACCGGAAAGAAGGCAAATAGGTTCAGCCACAACAGTAGGGCACATGCAACACACACAGGGGACGCCCCGGGAGGGTCAGGTTCTGGTGAACAGGGGACGTTGCGTTGCAGGGCGCTAAGGGTCTATTATTGGGACCACACCGAAATAAAAGGCTCCTGCACACCAAAGGAAACAATCGATGAAGCTAAAAGACAACCTACCGAATGGGAGAAGATATTTGTAAATGACATATCCCATAAAGGGCAAGTATCCAAAGTCTCTAAAGATCTTATCAAACGCAACACCCAAAAAACAATCCAACTTAAAAACGGGCAGAAGGCACAAACACACGTCTCCCAAGAAGGCATCCAGATGGCTAACAGACGCGTGAAAAGAGGCTCAGTGTCACTCATCATCAGGGAGATGCGAATCAAAACCACAATGAGATATCACTTCACCCCTGTCCAAGTGGCTAAAATCAAAACCACAAGACACAACAAGTGTTGGTGAGGATGTGGAGAAAAAGGACCTCTTGTGCACCATTGGTGGGAATGCAAACTGGTGCAGACCCTGTGGGAAACAGTATGGAGTTCTTCAAAAAGTTAAAAATAGAATTACCCTATGGGCCAGTAATGCCCCTACTGGGTATTTACCCCAAGAATACAAAAACACTAATTTGAAAAGATAGATGCCCCCTGTGTTTATTGCCGCATTATCTACAATAGCCAAATTATGGAAGCAACTCAAATGTCCATTGCTGGCTGAGTAGATAAAGAAGATGTGGTGTATATATACACAATGGAATATTACTCAGCCATGAAAAAGAATGAAATCTTGCCATTTGCAACATTATAGATGGAGCTAAAGAGTATGGGTGAAGCTAAGTGAAATAAGTCAGAAAAACCAAGCAAAGAAAAAAAGAGACAAACCAAGAAATAGACTCTTAACTATAGAGAACATATTGATGGTTACCAGAGAGGAAGTGTGGGGGGAATGGGTGAAATAGGTGAAGGGAATTAAGAGTATACTTATGATGAGCCCTGAGTAACATATAGAATTGTTGAATCATTATATTGTACACCTGAAACTAATACAACACAGTGTGTTAACTGTACTGGAATTAAAATTAAAAATAAAAGAAATAATAAGGGGATTGAGTTAGCAAGCAGCTACCCTTTTTTGTCCTTCAGCCTTTACGTTTTCCTTCCTGGAGAATGGAGTTGATAGCTGGAGCCCTAGCGACCACATTGTAACCATGAGGACAGGAAGGCATGGCCATCCAGAGAACCCAAATTGCTAAAGACGTTGTAGAGCCGCCGCCCCAGTCCTAGGCTCTTTGCCTCCTGATTGTTTTTCTAAATGTTACTTATTTTTGAGAGAGAGAGACAGGGGGCAGGGGAGGGTCAGAGAGAGAAAGAGAGAGAGAGAGGATCCGAAGCCTGATGCAGGGCTTGAACTCATGAACCATGAGATCCTGACCCGAGCCAAATCAACTGACTGAGCCCCAGGTGCCCCAGCCTCCTGAGTTTGTTATTAAAGGAGAGAAAAAGAAAGTCCCAGTCTGTCTCTCTCGCTTGTTACCTGATACATACATTTCATGTGTGTTGCTCCTATTTAAAAATAAGTTTTCCGTCATTCAAAGCAGAGGATCTCGTTAATACCTTCTCTTACAACAGCGGTGCCCAATTTTGGCATTACATTCGGGTCACCTAGCGTGCTTTAGAAATGTCCGTGGCTGGGTCCCCCTCAGAGACTCCTGTGTCATTGTTCTGGGACTTGGCCTGAGCACTGGGGTTTTCAAAAAAACCCTCAGGGTGATTCTAAAGTGCAGCCAAGGTTGAGAACATTCTGCTGTTCTCTTTTCCGAGGCAAGAGGGACTGGTTGATTGATTCTCGTTGCTGTCTCATTAAACACTAATAAATGCCTCAGTGGGCCAGGCCTGTAGCTCCAGGATTCAGCAGAATCGCCAGGGCCCGGGCAGGCATTGGTGTGTGTATGGTGGGGGGGGGGGGGGGTTGTTCAAACACAGGCTGCGGGCCCCACCCCCAGAGTTTCTGCTTTAAGGGGTCTGGGCTGGGCCAGAGAATGTGCATTTCTAACAAGGTCTTAGGCGATGCTGATGCCACGGGTCAAGGGTCACAGCTGAGGTGTGGTTTCTCTTGTCCCTATGCCTCCCCCTTTTGTGACTTTTTCTGGTTCTGCCGCCCCACTAGGCCCCAAGTGCTGTCTGGTTTGCTTTATTCTTCAGGCTCTGTTGAGAGCAGAACGAAAAATTGGTTTCCTTTTAAAAGACTTTTAGGTGGTAGCACCCTAGACACCTATGCCAAGACTCTTCCCTCCTCATTTGTCTGAAACACCTCCGTTTCCACTTACTTGTCACCTCCTCCAGGAAGCCTTCCTTTGAGCCCCACGTCTATGCCCTCAGAGCCCCTGAGACCTCTATCTCCTTATCCTTGGGTGTAATGGCTTCATTGATTCGCTATTCTCCTAACGACGGAAATACGTCTTCTCTCCACATCCCCGGGGCCTGGCATGGGTGGGCACTCAGTAAGTATCGTCCCTGCACGAAGGGTGGGGGTGGGGGGGTGGCTTCAGGCAGGTTGGGCCTCGAAAACAGTAAGGAGGAGCTGGGAGGGGTCCCAGCCGAAGCCAGAGCAGACAGAGGCCCCGGTGTGTCCCTTGTGACCCGAAGACGTCCCTGCCAAGCTCAAACCCGCCCTCTGTCCACCCCTCCCTGAGACCCTTCCCCGCACCCGCATGGTCGCATCCCTCCTCGTGTTCTCTGACTCCCAGCCCAGCTCTGCCCTTGCTTCTCTCTTGCTCACCCTGCAAACATACTTTGCTGTGTGGGCCATTTGCTGTTCTCGGACTGACTTCAAGATTGGTCTTCGCCAGCACCCCCTCTGAACCTAGTGTCCTCCCTACCTCTCGTCTCGAAGTTCCCAGCCGAGAAGGACAGCTGCTTTAGGGCCGTGGTTCTCGACGGCGTGGGATTTTGTCCCCATGGGATATTTGTCTGCGTCTGGAGACATTTTTGGTTTGTCACAACAGGGAGGATTCTCGAGGCATCCGGTTAAGCGTCCCAGGGCGCTCAGGACAGTCGCCAGTAACAAAGAATTCTCCAGCCCAGATGTCTGCGGCTGGAGTTGGAGAGACCCTGGGGGCGCGGTTCCCTCCCGCAGCCTCAGGGGGAATGTGGACGGCACCCCCGTGTGCCCGTGTGCCCAGCAGTCCTGGCTCAGCCAGCTGGTGTTCCGTGGGGTCAGTCAGCCTGTAAGTCACAGCAGTCCCCGGGCTGGGCCCAGAGAGCCCCGGAACTCTGACCTGGAGGTGATCGAAATGGCAACAAAGGGCCAAGCTAAGAGCAGGCCCCAGGGCACAGAGGGAGCTGAGCCGAGTGGGGGCCTCTGTCCTTGCCCAAGAGACTGCCAGCCGCTGCCTTTGCAGGAGAGCTTCTTGGAAAAGAAGACCCTGAAATCTGGGGACAGGGCCGAAGGGAGGAACCTTCCAGCAGCAGAGAGCATCCCAGTGGCACCAGCTTGAGTACTAAGAGCACAAGCATCCATCACCACGAGGTACTGGAGAGCGGAGGGCGCCCCACAGGGGGGCCTGTAACAGACTAGAGAGCGTGGCTCACAGTTAACTACCTTGGCTTAAAATCAGAGCTCCTCGGGCTTTCCGAGGGTGGAGGACGCTCTTGGCCGTCAGATGACAGCTCATCCTAGCCAAGGGCATCTATGCATAAACTGTCATTTGTCGGCTTCACGGGTTGAAGAATCACCCTGATTCCACCGCTGGGCCCAGGATCCGTCCTTAGGACGCGAGAAATGGCAGCATCTCAGGTTGGCATCTGGCACGAGACATCCACAGAGCAGATGTGCAGATGGTTAAATACAAGGTGTTTGGCAGGAAAAGAGGCCAGTGGAAACAGGACCAATATTGGCTACAATAAAATATTGATTGGTGGAAATATGGTCCAATGAGTGGGGACATGGCCCTGGAGACACGCATAAGATTTTTTTTAGGTTTATTTATTCTGAGAGAGAGAGAGAGAGAATGCGCGTGTGTGCATGCACGCGCACGAGTGGGGGAGGGGCAGAGAGAGAGGTAGAGAGGCAATCCCAAGCAGGCTCCACGCCGTCAGCGCAGAGCCGGATGTGGGTCTCGATCGCACAAACGGTGGGATCATGACCTGAGCCGAAACCAAGAGCCGACTTAACCGACTGAGCCACCCAGGCCCCCCCCCCCCACGCATAAGATTCGTAACTTCACCAACCGCTTATTTATCTGACAAATATTTATCGCAAACCCACCATGTGATCAGCACTGCTCTGTGAGCAAGGATAGAGGAAGGTCCCTGTCCCCATGTGCCAGACCTTCTAGTAGAGACACAGAACATACGTAAAAAAGAAATGTCGAGAAGGAAAGAGTGTTATGCTGAAGGCAAAGGCTTCGCTGAAAAAACAACTTTGAATTGAAACAGGAATGAGGTGAAGGGACGAGGTATGCATATATCTGGGAGACGGTCTGGATAGAGGGAGCAAAGGTCCTGAGGCAGGATTACGTTTGGCATATTTGGGGAAGAGCAAGGGGGTAGGAATGGTGTGGAATGAGCAAGAGGAAGAGAAGGAGAAAGATGAGGTCTGCCTGAGAGGGAGGCATGAGATCTTATTCCCAGTAGGATGGGAAGCCATTGAAGGATCTCGAGTGGGAGAGTGACACAATCTAATTTAGGTTTTGAAAATGAATCAGCTTCTGATGGAGAAAATAAATAGGCATGGTCAACATGCTCATTAAAGTAACAATCAGTCATATTCCCTTGCCTTATCAGGTAAATGAGCTACGTTTTCATTGGTCTTGATCAGAGGTCAGCAAACTTTTTCTATAAATGGCCAGATAGAAATATCTTAGGCTTTTTGAACCATATGGCCTCTGCCATACCTACTCAAGTTTGTCACCGGAGCATGAAAGCCGCCACAGACAAGATGTAAATGAGTGAGCCTGGCTGCCTTCCAGGTGACGACCGTCCCAATTTGCTCGGAACTAAGACGGTCAGTTCCCAACTGGGCCAGTCTGGGCCAATGGGAACGGTTGTAAATTCCAATAAAACTTTACTTATTAACACTGAAATTTGAATTGCATATGAATTGCACATGTCATGAGATAGTATTCTTCCTTTGACTTTTTTTTCAATAATTGAAAAATACAAAAATCGTGCTTAGTTCTTACAAAAGCAGGCAGCCATCTGAACTTGGATGCACAGGCTGGAGGCCGTCAACCCCGGGTCCTGATGAGCCATCAGCACATTGCACGCCCGTGAAATAGTGATGGCCATCATGCCTGCCCACCTCACCCGTCCCTCCTCCCTCCTGCTGCCGGGGACGCCAGCCCCCCAGCCCCTCTCTAGCCTAATCTCGGCTTCCTAATCACACTCCTGCCACATCAGACCGCTTCACGCTCTTTGGCTGTTCCAAACTCTATCTCACTAGGACTTCACACACGTCAACTCCCTTCCCTGAGAATTCTTCCCCGACCTTTCCATCTGGAGAATGGATAGCCCCTGCTCGGAGTAAAGTCTACATATGAAGTCCTGCATTAGACTTCCTCGTACATACCCCCTTTGTTTTCTCCTGCCCCAAAGGTTGACCAGCACCCTGTCCTGGCTTAGAGGGAAAGCTCTACCCCAAGGGGAACACACAGCTTAACCGAGTCAATCAGTCCTGTGGCTCCGGGCTCCAAACTGGAGATACAGGGAGGGAGGAGTCACTTGTTGGCATGTAGAGAAACTGAAATGACACCACGCATGGCAGGCAAGTGGAGGCCGTTAAGTAGCGGGGGCCACTGAGACCCCAGAATTAGCAGAAGATATGAGAAAGTAGTTATAGGTCAGCAGAAACGGTAGGTAAGGATGGACAGAGATATGATAACAGGGAGAACAGAAAAAGGGAACAAAGGAATCACCTTAATGGTAGAGGCTTAACTTACTTCTAATTTTTTTAAAATGTTTATTTACTTCTGAGAGAGAGAGAGAGAGAGAGAGGAGCGGGGAGGGGGCGAGAGAGAGAGGGAGACACAGAATCCGAAGCAGGCTCCAGGCTCCGAGCTGTCAGCACAGAGCCTGATGTGGGGCTCGAACTCACAGACCGCAAGATCGTGACCTGAGCCAAAGTTGGAGGCTGAACCAACGGAGCCACCCAGGCGCCCCAGAGGCTTAATTTATTTCTAGAGCCTTGGGGGAGACCAGACACCCCAGTCACTGGAGCACTCATGAATCCTATCTGCCACTTTCTACGAGGCCCAACCTGGTGACCGGGAGCTTCTGGGTGATTCCCGTCCCTTTCCTGCTGTGTGGCCCCTGCCAAGAAATTTTCTGCACCTCAGTGCCTTATATCTAGCAGGTACTTCAGAAGCACTGCCGTAGGAATGAATTGCTTGAGGTAATCTAAGAAAACATTGCTTCTTGCAATCAAAATTTCCTGACAACACGACCTGCATTTGGGGGTAGTCTGTCGCCACCTCCTTTTGGTTTCGCATACAGCGGCCCTTTCCCTGTTTCACCCAGTCCAGCATTACCCCTCCCTCCAATTGCTGAGATGGCCTGAGCTCGTGCAGAGATGTAGACGAGACCTGGGAATTCTCAGGCGTAGGGCTCAGGGAGAGCGACGGTAAACGCAGCATCCGGTGCATCCAAATAGGGGGAGACGACTTCCGACTTCTTTGCACCCAACTGGAATTGGAAGCCAAGTGGAAAAGCGAGACAGGGGGCACTGCTTAGAAGACAGGTAGCCTTAAGAAACAGGAAGGGCTGTAATGAGCTTTTGTCTGGGCCAACCGTGCCAGCGAAGAGAAAAGGAAGGCACTTGTTCTCTAGGTGGAACCAGATTAGTTCTTGCCTGGTCCATTTAACAGGCCAGCGGACACTCGCTAGAACGATGGCTTCCGCTGCTCCCTCCGTCCCCTTCAAGCCTTTGAAAACTGACTTCTCAAAGATAACGCCCAATTCTGCTGTCAGGGAAGCTCTGGACGGAGTCGAGTGGGAACGCTGGGGTAGCAACCTCGAAACCCTTTGGGGCGCCTGGCGCTCTGACGTGCAGGGGCATATCCTACCACGAGGGGGCAGTATTCCCAAGTGCAGGGCATATCCTACCACGAGGGGGCAGTATTCCCAAGTGCAGGGCATATCCTACCACGAGGGGGCAGTATTCCCAAGCGTGGCCCCAGGCTCAAGGGGCGGGCGAACAGGAGGGTATTCACTTCAGCCCAGGTTGGAGATCCACCTGCCGCCCCCGCCCCCCCACCCCGTCACTTGCCAAATAGTACAACGTGCTTCTTTTCCGTGAAAGGTGATTGGATGGCGGCATTTCTGAGAGGGAAAGTCCCCACCAAATGGATTCCAGGTTCATGATTCAGTTGCTCTCCGGAGCAGGGAGGGGATTGCTGGGGAATGATTTGGAAACTTGAAGGTACCTCAAGGTGGAAACTTGTCGTGGTGAAAACGTCCATCCCTCACTCGCCGAGGTCCCAAGTTGCTCGTTAATTGGGCGGCTGTCTGGAGCGTCCGAGCGCTTCTGCCCTGGGAGCTCGTCTCCTTCTGGCGCTTGCCTTTCTGACCTGCCACCGGCCGTATTTCCTTCCTAAAGGCCCCCGTGACACCCCACACCCACCTCAAAGAATCTGAGGCTCGGCTCTGCCGTTATCCATTTGCCTGTCTGTGTCCTCACTAGGTTGCCAGCACTCTATTCTGGAGGAAGCATCTTATTTTTAAATTCCCAGAGACTAGCATAATGCCTGACACACAGTAAGAACACGGGGCTGAATGTTGCTTGAATGAGTGAATGAATGAATGAGTGCATGAATGCCTTGCTCATCTGTGCATCCTACGCACGGTGTCTAAGTATTCTAAGTACACAATAAATTTGTGTCACGTCCATCTTTTCTTTCAGGACACGTATGGTGACCCTGCCGTCTAAAGTAGGCTATCTTACGACCAAGCCCTTTGGAATTTTCGGAGGCTGTCTACTTTTTTTTTTTTTTAATTTTTTTAATGTTTTATTTATTTTTGAGACAGAGAGAGACAGAGCATGAACGGGGGAGGGTCAGAGAGAGAGGGAGACACAGAATCCGAAGCAGGCTCCAGGCTCTGAGCCGTCAGCCCAGAGCCCGACGCGGGGCTCGAACTCACGGACCTCGAGATCATGACCTGAGCCGAAGTCGGACGCTCAACCGGCTGAGCCACCCAGGCGCCCCAAATTTTTTTTGTAAACCCGATGGGCTTTGGAACCTTTCCTTTTCCTTCAGAAAGCTTGGAAGGAAACCCGGATGTCAAAGAGAAGCAATGGCACACCTTGGGTGCGTGGATTTGTACCCGGCAGCTTCCTCCAGCCTGTCCCAAGGGAGGGGAAACTGAGAGACAGCGGACATTCTGCCGTGGTCTGGGACGAGGCTTTGTGTGATGGGCCAGGGGGTAGCAAGGGAGGATGCTACCCCTGATGGCCTGGTGGCGTGAAAATCAACGCCGACCGCACTGTGAAAGACAACCGGCTCACAGCCTACCCAGCTCCTTCCAGAAATACAGATTCCTCAGACACCGAATTGAAAAGTGCTCTAACCCATCCCCCAACCCCTGCGAGGGCCCCGTCAGCACTTCCTATGCTGTTCACCATGCTCCCCGGTTGCAAAGTAAAAGTAAAAGACCTTTATGCACACGGCACAGCCACCCGGTGTGCAACAAAGTGCCCTTTAGCCTGTTGGCAACCGTATCACCAAAATAAACGTGAGTGACTATTTTCCAAAAAGGATTATAATGTCAAAGATTCAGTGTGTCTGAACCAGGGCCAGTGGGAACCAAAGGCCCTGTTCGCTCGAATACCTGCTCTCTGGTTCTGTGATGGCGTCCAATACGCTGAGGTCTTAAACGTCTTCGTTGAGACCACTGTCCAGCTGCTAGATTGCGAGCAGAGAAGGGACGCAGCCTCCTTTGTGTCCCCAGAGCTCGGTAGGTTACCAGACACAAAGTAGCCAGTCAACCCACGTCTTTCCAGGGAACGGCAGATGATGTCGGGAGCGGGGGAGGCGAAGGTGGACCCATCCACCAAATTCTAGAATATCACACTCGGGAGCGTCCCTTGGAAACCTAAAGGAGACAGTTCTCAGAGGAATAAAAGGAAAGAGGACTTTACAGGGCCTCCAGTCCCTCGTTCGGCAGGTACTGCTTGACCTCTCTTTGTGCTTATTCTTGGCAGGCAGTACAAACACCAGAAAACACCACAGGCATGAGGTGGCAAAGCCTGGGCGCAGCTCGCCCACAGACGAGTTGACTGGCCTCGGGCACGTCCCTCAACCGTTCTGGGCTTCAATTTCCTCATTGGAACAAAGCCGAAACTGGTGTCCAGCTTAACATCCTAGTGTCTTCTGATTCAAAAACCACACCAAGTGGAAAAATTAAGAATTAAAAAAAAAAAAAAAGGTGGGGGGCACCTGGGTGGCTCAGTCGGTTGAGTGTCCGACTTCGGCTCAGGTCATGATCTCGCGGTCCGTGAGTTCCAGCCCCGCGTCGGGCTCCGGGCTGACGGCTCGGAGCCTGGAGCCTGCTTCGGATTCTGTGTCTCCCTCTCTCTCCGCCCCTCCCCTGCTCGTGCTCTCTCTCTGTCTTTCAAAAATGAATAAACATTTAAAAAAAATTAAAAAAAAAAAAACCACACCAAGTGGAAAATACAGATTTAAGAAGAGTGCAGGGGAAAAAACGTGTCGAAGAGCCAGTTCACAAAACTTCCTCTGGGGACGGATGGGACATGGGACAGGCTCTAAGCGGCAACCAGCACATTCGTGGGTCACGTCGGACTAAGATGAAGCTCGTTGGCATGGCTCACAGGGTAAGACCTGTGTCCCGGGGAAGAAAGCACCTCAGCGCGGCCACCTGGGCCCTCTGCCGCCTCTCAGCTCGAGTGTGACCTTACCTGCATTTCCAAGTGGACCCTTGCCTCGTACAGCCTCTACTGGGAGTCAGGAAGTGTCCCCCGGGAATGCTTTATTGGAGAACCCTGCAGGAATCACGTCCCGGGCAGTAGGGGGGAAGAGAGCAGAGCCACAGAAGGATGCACAGTGAGAGATTTGAGCAGCGGGGTGGAGGGAGACAGGGCTCTCAAATGGGGAGTGGGGGTGCCTCGGGGGCTCAGTCGCTTAACTGTCTGACTCAACTTAGGCCCAGGTCGTGATCTCACTTTTCCTGAGGTTGAGCCCCACGTTGGGCTCTGAGCTGACAGCGCTTGGGACTCTCTCCCTCCCTCTCTGTCTGCCCTTCCCCGGCTCATGCGCTCAAGCTCTCTCACTCTCTCTCTCATCATAAATAAATCAACTTCAAAAATAAAATGGCGAGTGGGTTTGCCTGCTGTGTGTTCCTTAGAGATCTATAGGAAACGGTCCCCAATCTCAGATGCAGAACTAACCCAGGCAGGAATCATAATGAGCCACTTGGTGGGCCAACCGAGGAGAAAAGACGTAGAATGTCCTTCCGTTTGCTTCCTGTTTAATTTTGCCTGAAGAAAATCTCAGGGCAAGTGGGAATGAGGGACAGGGGTGCCTGAGGCCATCTCTGCGTTGTCCCTGAGCCCTGAGGCTCCGGGTCGGGGTGTGCCACATCAGTTGGCCGGGTCACCCCGTGTCTGGGCAGTAAGGCCACCCCCCTCTGGACCCCGACACTAACTCTGGGATGTTCCCTCCCTTCCACTTCACGATTATGGTGTTTCGCTGCTTTTGACGTTCTCTGCATTATGAACGCTCCCAAGGAAACACCGTCATATGAGTCATCTCTTAGTCGACAGGCTGTCCCTCAGAGTCCCTTGACAGAGCAGACAGGTGACCAGCTTCTACCTAGCCTGGGCTATGAAGCAGGAGGTTCTGGGGAGTAATCGGGGCAAGGAGGAAGGCCACAGGTAAAGGACAGACCTTCGGATTTAGGAGACCCATGTTGACCTGCGGTTGCCCTTCTAGAAAACTCCAGGGCCGTTCGCAGTCTCAGCTTGTCACCGGTGGAAGGAACCCCACGCCTGTCATCTTTGCCGTGTTGCACGGATGGGACGAAATAGTGTGCGAGGGGGTGACCTGTATACCACAGAGCCCTCTATCATCACTTCCTCAGTGAGTGATCTTTCCAGAAGGGCAGACGAAAGAATGTCAGTGTATTAATTATTTCGGGGTGGGGGAGGCTGGCTCTCCTCCTGACAGTGGATGATGCCAGGAGGGAAGAAGAGGAAGGTGGAAGGAGAGGCCGACCTCCTCTTTGGATGGAAGTTTCTCGGGACCTCGGGGCCGTTACAGTGTATCATTGGTGGATGGACTGCACTCCCCGTGGTGCCCTCCAGCAAGGGGCTTGGAGTTGTTTGGCACAGTTCGGCTGGTGGCTGGAAAGGATGTCAGACACATTTCACTTAAAAGTATCCGCAGGGCCTAGGGCAGAGCCGGGCACATGGTAGCCTCTTAATACATATTTGTTTGATAAATGAATGGTTGAATGATCGAATGACCTTGTTTCTGAGGGTTGTTCCAAACCTTGCAGTTGGATTAAACATATACGAGCTCGTTTAGCCAAGTCTCGGGGAAAGAAGCTTCAGGCCCGCACAGAACCCACTCCTTACTTTAAACACCTCTCAGAGAAGAAAAAAAAAATGTGTTTCAAACAAGAATACCCAGCTGGTCCAATTTTCCCGGAAGCTGCTTGGGTTTAGAATGTTCAGATTCGCTATGGCAACTCACACCTAGTTCATGTGTAATTTCCTGATGGTAATTCATTGAAACATAAGGAAAAAGAACCTCGCATGCACATGAGGTAATCAGCCTCGACCGTGGCGAAAATCCATAGAGATCGAACACGTCCTAGAATTTCGGGAAGGTCAGTGAAGCCACGTGAACGTTTATTAGAAGATTGCTTTTTTTGTGATGAAGAGTGAGGAACCCGCACGCCTTAATTTTGCTCCTAGAACCCTGTGGTTTATTTATCCTAGATTTGACCCACTTTTTGCTTCCGTATCTCACACTTCGCTCACTATTCAACTCAATACGCACGGGTTGAACAATTACCGCACGCCTGCCCTTGTAGTGGGTGCTCTGGGGAGCACTGCCCTATTTTTTACTGGCTCCAGAAATCAAGAAAGTTCATCCCCAGCAAAGGACTGAACAACAGCGTGTGAGGGGCAAAGTCTGGGTGACGTACTGGCTCTGAGCGCCAACAGGCCTGAATTCACTCCGGGATTCCGGACTGGGAACACACACTGCTATAACATAAACCTTCTTGCCCAAACCGAACGGATGCCAAGGCATTTATCGAGCGGAGGGATTGCCTAACAGTAGCTATTTAGTGTGATAATGGCGTTTGACAGTTTGCACACAAACACCATTGTCACACTCCACAGCTCTGCTAAGGAAAATCTGTAGCCACGAAGGTGCTAACATCACCTCCACATTCCACCATTGCCCGTGGCCACCATCAGGGAAGCTTCCCAGCTCCACAGAGTGACCTGAGCAGAGAAAACAGGGGTCACGACCGGGGAGCGTCTTGAGCAACAGGAAGACGAAGATGTCAGGCTTCTGTCGGGAACAGTTGAGCAACCAAAGGGACCCCCTGCCTTGTGCTTGGTTACCACCCCTGCAAAGGCCTCCCACCAGCAGGAATGAAACACCCTATGGAAATGGATGGGAAATCTGTTTGCATCAATTTGCTAAGAGGGTTAAGAGCAAAAGAATCCCTAGCGGGAACTGATTTTAGGAGACAAAGACTCCGTGGAAGACCGTATTATAAACTGTAATAATATGACCAGATCGATGGGTCCTCCTCAGCTCTTACCTCCTCGTCTATCCCCATCCATTGCCAGCAAATTCTGCAGTCTAAGGAGATTGACATTATTTTGCATGGGGATGTGGCGTTTGAATGTGCTGTAATTTACTCTCAGGAACATGTATCGGATGCGAAGGCATCCAATGGTGCTCAGGTTTTAAATCTTATTCGCCATAGTCATTTTCCACCATAGTAGTGGGTGGGAGATGAAGGGAGGTAAGGAGAGGGGGGAAATGGAGAGAGAGGAACTGTTCAATTTTTTGTTAATAATACTCATTTTCTAGCAAAAGGGAGCCTCCTATGAATAAATCCCTTCTGTTTTCCTGGGTTTCCTGTTAAAAATGGTTTCTAACTGCTATTTGAACTCCTGCCCACGATGGAGAAGAAGAGGAAATAAATCATTTTCACCTAATCCTTTATTTTCCCCCAAATGCTAGGAAAGGCAAAGGTTGGGGGCCGGTTTCTTTTTTCCCCCAGGATAACTGAGTGGTTACCATTTGGCCAGAACCTTGCTGTGGCCATAAAACCGACTCCTTTTTAACAACTGAATATGCACCCTTTGGCATTTTTTTTCGTAAAAATGGCTCTTATTCACATGCAGACCACGAAATCACCCTCTTCAACCTAGAATGTGCAGTTATTAGTACATTACAAAAGTCTCTCAGTCTCCATGGGATTGGATGTTGAACCCTGCCTCCTTTTTTTCCTTACCTTCTTGAGTGTGTTGATTTGCTTACCCTCCTGTGAAGCGACTTCTTCTGGTTCAGTCCGAGACTCTCACTTGCCCTGACAGGGTGCCGTCATTTGCAAGGTAGCAGGAATGTGCCACATGGCCCACTGGTAGCCCTGCTCTCTTCAGACGGCTTTGCCAGGACTCACACCGAATACAAACTCTAGAAGTCCAGATGGCCCCCGTCACGCCAACTCTTGGCACTCTGGGCACAGCCGTGGTGGACACGCTCTTGTCATGAACTATCTCGGGTTCCTCCCCCATAGTCAGGCTCATCTGCTCTGGCTTTGCCTGCGGGACTTAGAACAGAAACCCCCACTTCCTGGTCTCTCAAGGGATGTTGTTGACCGTGACAAGAGACTCCAGAAATGTCCTGGCCTCAGTTAGGAAGAAGCACTGGGAGGTGAACAAGTCACTAGTTAGAAAGGTCTCCATGCTCGCAGAACTCTCCATCTGGCAAAGGCTTGGACCCATTTCACCTCTCAGGCTCTCACAGCGGGGTCTGAGCATGTCTCCACTTCTCCGGGTGGCCCCTGTGTGCCTGAGGCGTCTCCACAATCTGCAAAAGACAGAAAAGGGAAGCAAGAGTAAACAGGGAAGAAGAGAGGAGGAAGTTAACGCGTTCCAGGTAAAGCTTGCCAAACCACTTTCTATTTACCAAAACTTCTATTTCTTTGGTCCAAGAAATTGTCTCAAGGAAAAAGCCCTTGAATTTGGAGAAAAGATTTTCTTGTCTACCAATTTGTAGACAACCTATAAGGTTGTCCACAGAGGCACTGTGTACAACAGCAAACATTACAAGCATCCCAAATGGTCAATGAGAGGAAAAAGGTAGGTAATATATGTATAATATAATCTGGTCATTGAAGGTGACATTGTAGAAAAACAGTTGCTGACTTGGAAAAAGATTCAAGGTATTTATTTTATTGAATGAAGCAGGTCGTTTACAAAACATACAATTCGTAGCATGAGCTCCTTTCAGTGAAAATTGCATATAAGCCTGGGGCAAAAACATCAGATGTTAACCCTCGTTATCTCTGAGTGGTGGAATTCTAGTTTGGCTTTTCCCCCCCTCCTTTTTGCTTCTCTGCCTTTGTTCATTTCTGCAATCAATGTGGTACTTTCATAATGAGAACACTAATTAGAATTCAAACAATTTTTTAAAGATTTTCTTTCTTTCTTTCTTTTTTGGCGGACTCTATAATAAAAATTCCTTCTTGCAAAAACACTGTTCTGAAATTGGGAGGTTAGAGCTTACGGTTCTTTGGGGCCAAGCTTTCAAAGTTAGTGCTGTGCAGAGAGAGAAGCTTCAGGCTAATTTCCTGGCAAGTTATTAGTGAAAGACTTTATCATGCAGAACAACAATTTTATCGTCTTATTGCGTCCATCGAAAAACACGTATTTATTGAGTACCTATTTTGTTCTCAGCCTTGTGAACGATTTTTAAACAGAGTTAGAATGGCCCTCATCTTTCATTATTTCTTTGTTTCTGTAGGAGCGGTTAGCATGTCAATTGGCAAAACAGCATAAACAAGCAAGTAGAATGTTTTCAGTTTTTTTCAAATGCCATCCAATAATATACCATAATTGAAAAAATTAGCAGTGGTTAATGCCAGGATCTACTTGGATCTTTTTTTTTTTTTTTTTTTTTTTTTTTTTTTAAATATACTCTTTCCCAGGCCCCATCCTGGACCTACTGAATCAGACTTTCTTTTTTTTTTTTTTTTTTTTTTTTCAACGTTTATTTATTTTTGAGACAGAGAGAGACAAAGCATGAACGGGGGAGGGGCAGAGAGAGAGGGAGACACAGAATCGGAAACAGGCTCCAGGCTCTGAGCCATCAGCCCAGAGCCCGACGCGGGGCTCGAACTCACGGACCGCGACATCGTGACCTGGCTGAAGTCGGACGCTTAACCGACTGCGCCACCCAGGCGCCCCTTTTTTTTTTTTTTTTTTTTAATTTCAAAGACATTTCTCATTGGGCAGCTTGAAAAAAAAATATTTTGTTCTAGTATTTTCAAATTTAACAACTGCCCTTAAATAGTACCAGTTAATAAAGAACAGGATGTTTAGAAGCAGGTTGGGAAATGATTACACCTGTTACTTCCTGTAAAAAAAAAAAAGTAATGCATGAGGCAAAGACGTTGAATGTTACTCAGGGTAACGTGCGCAAATGCCAGCAAAGTTTTCTGCAGCTGGAAAGGCCCTGAGGGGGGCGCCTGGGTGGCTCAGTTGGTTAAGCGTCCGGACTTCGGCTCAGGTCATGATCTCATGGTTCGTGGGTTCGAGCCCCGCGTCGGGCTCTGTGCTGACCGCTCAGAGCCTGGAGCCTGCTTCGGATTCTGGGTCTCCCTCTCTCTCTGGCCCTCCCCTGCTCGTGCTCTCTCTCTCTCTCTCTCTCAAAGATAAATAAAAAGCATTAAAAAAATTAAAAATAAAATAAAAGGCCTGAGGATCCTTACTTCTGGGAGAGGTTGCGTGTGAGGCATTCCTAAATGGCCGTCTATTAAAATTAAATTTCTGTGCCGTGTCCCCCTCTCTTGTTCCTCGCCATCCCAACCTGGACTGAATCTCTAGATGTTTTTAGTTGCTGTGGTCAATTCAGAATGCAGTTTTCCCACTGAGCCCGGGGTGTGAAACACAGGCTAGCCTGGGTTTGCTCCCTTTTTTATGTGATGGATTTCTTTTCATAAATGGGGAGGGCGAGTTCATTAAGGAAGAGGCCTTTGCAACTGTAACTATTAGTTACGCCTTGCGACTCCTTGCAAATTGTCTTAGATTCCAAAGTACCAGATAGACCCCAAAACTCGCCATTCTTTCTCACAACGGATCTGGGTGCGAGCAGCTTGTCTTTGCTTTTAGATTTTGTTTCCCAGGGGCTGAGAATGTTCTAGAGCCAACCCCAGAGGACTGAGTGCTTCCTGGGTCTGTGAAGTGTCACCTCACTGCAAACCTAACCCATCAGCACAAAAACCAAACATTTCTTTAAAAGCAAAAGATAAATGGAGATGCTTTTTCTGAATTCCAAATTCACAATTACTGTCATTTCAAACAGACGTATTAAAGGCATCAGCTTGATTCTTTTAGGCTGTTATAGTCTAGATAAAGGCAAAGGAAGTCAGTATCACATACCTGAGCCTTGTCATTTTGAAAGTACATGGAAATTTTAAAATAGAATGTTCTTGTCAACAGAGAGCAAAGACCTCTTTCTTTCTTTCTTTCTTTTTTCATTGCAATCCATCTACAAGGGAAACATCTGGAAAGCTCCTTATGCCTGCATTTATCATCCACATTTATTGCCCACCAGGAGTGAGGGAAGGATCATCGGGAAAATTCTCAGGCAAGTTGGGGTCTCAACAGGCTCTTTTTAAAGAGAATTGCGGAGGCTTGGGGATTCCTAGAAACTGGTTTTGTTTCTGTGCAAGCGTCCAGCTGTTTTCAGGCTGTCCAGGGAACCGTAGGCTGGACAGAACGACTCTGAGGCTGGCGTTCCAGAAGCACCAGAACGAAACACGGGGAGCCTTGCTGGCATGCTAAGCATGGGGAAGGGGCAGGATTCCTGGCCAAACAAACCCCCTCATTCCAATTATCCTGCTGGTGGGGTCTTGTTTGAAGGCCTTGGTGTTATTGTTAAATCAGACCATCATAAAACAGGAAAGGGCTCCGTGTTGGCCCGAGGACACAAAAGTCCAGGCCGCCTCTGGGCCCTCGACTCCCCCCTAGCTGCCCTTTCTGCTGCTGGAACCCCCAGAAAGGTGTCCGGCTTTCTCGGGCTTTCTGAAGAAACACAATCATCACTTCAGACAAACTCAAATAGGCTGTGGTTAGGTAACACTTGCCGCTGCTCAGGTGCTGTGCGGGGTCTTTGGAAACCCCTGGGACTCGGCACACCTCTGTTTCTGAGAGTCTGTGCCCCCCCCCAAAGAACAGCTCGGTTCACACAGGGGAGTTGTTAGGTGCTCGGGGAGGGGACGCTTACCTTCCAGTCCGTGTCTGTCTTGCCTGGGCCCGGGCCCGGGCCCGGGCCCGGGCCTGGGCCTGGGCCCTTCTCTGGCCAGTGGACGGCACCTTCCACCCCCCCCCCACCCCCCACTTCTGCTGGGCTGTGCCGGGCCTCCTGGGCGCAAGCCCCGAGCTTCTGTGGGTTTTAGGTCTTTCCCTCTCCCTTTATGGGATCCGGGGTTTTAAAGTAAACAGTTCTCTCTCTTTCTGATAAGTCACATTAAGTTATTGATTGGGAGGCAGGGAGAGCATGACCTTAGCCCACTAAGTCATCGTCACCTTTGGTCAAGCACGCTAAGCCAGACCGGAAAGCCCAGCGCCCCCCTCTGTCCCGTGGCGGCGTGAGGTACAGGCAGAAACGGAGGCCGTCGGGGAAAGCCCGGCCCGTCGTTCCTGGTGAACACAGGCTTCCGCTCAGAAACCCCAGCGTTTTACTCTTTCCTCACAGGAAGACTGACGTTTATGACATTGGCGTCTCCTCAGGTTTCTTAGCGTCAGAGAAGCCACTTGGTTATAGGAACCTTTAAATCAAAAGATATATTCTTGACTCATCCTACTGGGAGCTCTTGACCGATATTTGGCAGCCAAGCTCCTTCTCCTCTCGCACGGGTCATTTCTGACGTAGTTCCAATCTATTTGTTCACGCCAACAATTATTTATTAAACCCCTCCTTATCTGCTAAGCTCTGGTAATGCAATGGTGCGCAAGACTGACAGAGTGTACAGACTGGTAGGGGGGACAGTAAAGTCAACCGCCGCGGGGGCTGCCGTCGGTCCTAAACGTAGTCTGTGAGCTGCTATTATTTTTATTTTTCAAATTCATTTGTTTTTCATCCCCGTATAGTGACCGTATAGTGTTGTATCAGCTTCAGGTGCCCAACATAGCGACTCAACGATTCTGCACGGCGCTGCTGTTACGTTTAATGCCTCTGATCATTTCTTTCCCTCCTCGGGTCACTTTGTCATTCTGCTTTCTTGAGCTGTTTGTCACCCTCTCTGGTAATAAATGCAACGTAAAATGAGGGCTGGTTATCCCGGTCCGAGCTCGTGGCGATCTGAGGCACTGTGCGGCCTTAAGTACTAGGTGTTTTCCTTTCGCCCTCCCCTAACTCTTAGATACCCCCCGTTTCTTTCCAGTTGAAAGCAAAGATGCTGTGTCATCTTTTCCTCTAAGAACTGGTCCCAAGAAGTGACCCCAAAGAGCTGCCTGCTGCTGGGTCCTGCCACTGCTCCCTAAGTGCCTGGGGGGGTCCCCTCCCCTGGTGGCCCGAGACCACCTGGGGTCACCCTGCAAACTCACTCCTAGAAAAGACCAGTCTTACCCAGGAGGGCTGAGGGGTTTGGCTGTGGCCTTCCAAAGGCCGACACATTCCTATGGCAAAAGCCCAAATACTCATCCCGAGATGGGAAGCTTCCGGAGCCCCGTGGAAATCGCCAGGGCCTGTGCGCTCCAGCTTTGTTCCACGGCTATGGCGGCAGCGTGATATTGTTAAGTTTGTGTGGCGGGCACTGCCTGTGATTAACTTGCTTCTTAGTTTTCAAACTGTTCTGGTTGCAACAATCGTATTTCTTTTCAGAATCACTGTTGGTTTTTCTCCTTTAAAGGGAAACGGGTTCCCCCAGAGCCTCCCATGGAGACATTCTTTCAAAGGGCAGGACAAATCCCTCTCACTCCCGAGCTTCACCGCAGAAAACATCCGGGTCGTTTCCACCAGCTTCTCTGGTCCGTGCAAGTTGCATTTTTGCTGGGACGGTTTTCCCTTTGCTTGGAAAACCGTGACGAAGACGGATGTTCAACTTTTAGATGATTTCCTTGAAATTCCCAGGCATGGCATTTGCAAGGATTCTGGACTTCAGAGAAAGGATAAATTATGTCCTATTTACAATCTTTAACAAACTTCTTCCAGCAAATGACACAATCTCCACCTCAGCTGCCTTTAAAATTGACTTAAAAAAATTTTTTTTGTTTTCTTTATTATTATTATTTTTTTAACGTTTATTTATTTTTGAGACAGGGAGAGACAGAGCATGAACGGAAGAGGGTCAGAGAGAGGGAGACACAGAATCCGAAACAGGCTCCAGGCTCTGAGCTGTCAGCACAGAGCCCGACGCGGGGCTCGAAATCACAGACCGTGAGATCGTGACCTGAGCCGAAGTCGGCCGCCCAACCGACTGAGCCACCCAGGCGCCCCTAAAAAAAATTTTTTTTTTTAAATTTTTTTTTTTTCAACATTTATTTATTTTTGGGACAGAGAGAGACAGAGCATGAACGGGGGAGGGGCAGAGAGAGAGGGAGACAGAATCGGAAACAGGCTCCAGGCTCTGAGCCATCAGCCCAGAGCCTGACGCGGGGCTCGAACTCACGGACCGCGAGATCGTGACCTGGCTGAAGTCGGACGCTTAACCGACTGCGCCACCCAGGCGCCCCCAAAAAAATTTTTTTAAATAAAAGGGGATGCATCCTTTTAAGATAAGATAGACTGAATCCTGCAAGGTTGACGTTCAACTTGGCATGTCTGCCTCCCTAATGTTTGTACTCAGGCCACAAGACAGGGCTTCTGGAACAGTGAAAAACAGAAGCAGGTAAGTGTCCCCTGGTGGCAGCTGGAAAGACAGACCCCACCCCCCGTGGGTGACTCCGTTTTCTTCTCTTTTGGCCAGGAGCAGCAGACTTTCAGAAATGGAAAACAGCCTTCCGTTTGAGTGAAGAGTGCCGAATTTTGCCGGGAGGGAAGCAGAAGTTTGGGAGCTGGAAATCCTGGGTTGCGTGTGAGATTCTTTGCCATGTGGCTTTCTGCCTTTGGACAAGACACTTTATATTTCTGGGACTCTAGTTTCCTCTCTGAGGAGCAAAGCTGGGAATACCTGCTTGTCATTCGCTCTGAAACCTTAGGTGAAACAGATGAATTGGTTTCTATTAATGAGTAGAGAAGAACAAAGATGGGCAGAGAGCGAGGACAAAGGGCGCAAGCTGTTGGACAAATTGGCGGTTTATTGGACTAAGACAGGAAGAGAATGAAGGAGTCGAATTTACCCGGTGTGGGGAAGGACCAAGCACAGAGGGACGGGAAGGATGCCGAATTGTGGCAGCCTCAGATTTACTATCTAGAGAATCAAAATCGTTTTCAGGCCAGTGTCACGGTCCAGGGCCCCAGTGAAAACACACAGTTCTGACAGCGAGTACTGGTTTTATCACTTTAAGTCCCACGCAGGTCACTTTCTCCCACTAAAGGTCCTGCTCTCATGGTGGAAACGGGCTCAGAGCTCCAGGAGGCGTGGGGGGGCAGGAGCCGGTCGGGAGTGGGTGGAAGGCTAAATGAACACTAATTCCCTAATAGCATCTCGTATGTAGCTCGTTTTCAAATTTCCCAAGTATCTCCAAACTCTTTTGTAGAGCTTCTTTTCTTTTCTCCTTTCTTTTTTGAAAACTACGATCTGGTCAAGACTTGTGCCTTGTCTTTGGTTTTTTTTTTCCCCCCTCACTGCTTACATGACAAAACTAATCTAGATGCTCACAGCCACTGTCAAATGGTATGTTTCCATGATAGGTTTTCCAGGCATTGGCCACTCCTCTGGGACTCCTAACGAGAGAGGCCCAGATGCAGACCCTTTAAGCCTTTTTTAAAAATCTTCAGGGGGGGCGCCTGGGTGGCGCAGTCGGTTAAGCGTCCGACTTCAGCCAGGTCACGATCTCGCGGTCCGTGAGTTCGAGCCCCGCGTCGGGCTCTGGGCTGCTGGCTCAGAGCCTGGAGCCTGTTTCGGATTCTGTGTCTCCCTCTCTCTCTGCCCCTCCCCCGTTCATGCTCTGTCTCTCTCTGTCCCCAAAATAAATAAACGTTGAAAAAAAAATTAAAAAAAAAAATAAAAATAAAAATCTTCAGGGGAGGCTGGGTGACTCAGTCCATTGGGCGCCTGACTCTTGATTTCAGTTCAGGTTGTGATCTCACAGTTCGTGAGATCGAGCCCCGAGTCAGGCTCTATGCAGACCGTGTGGAGCCCGCTTGGGATTCTCTCTATCCCCTCCCCACCTCTGCCCCTCTCCTGCTCGTGCTGTCTTTCAAAATAAATAAACATTAAAAAAAAAAAAATCCTTCAACCTGGCTTCCCTCCGCCTCATGAAACTGAGCAAATACTCTCTAAGTAAATCTTCTATAAACATCGAACAAGAATCTCCAATGAGACCTCATTCACTTATTCATCAAAGAAAAACTTGTTGAAGGCCAAAATGTTCTCAGCGCTATCCAGAATAATGCCAAATATTCTAGAGACTGGATATACAGCAGCAAAAACCAAGCAACCAACAATACCCACTGAAATACCTTCCTTTGGGGGGGCGCCTGGGTGGCTCAGTCGGTTAAGCGTCCGACTTCGGCTCAGGTCATGATCTCACGGTCCGTGAGTTCGAGCCCCGCGTCGGGCTCTGTGCTGACAGCTCGGAGCCTGGAGCCTGCTTCGGATTCTGTGTCTGCCCCTCCCCTGCTCATGCTCTGTCTCTCAACAATAAATAAATGTTAAAAAAAAAAAAAAAAGTGAACCCTGAGGACACCAGGGAGAAGAGCAATTCCAGGCGGTGGAGCCTGCGTGCTTGGGTGTGTGTCACAGCAGGAGGAAGGTCCCTACGGCCAGCGTGGTAGGGAGAGGGGAGCGTCCGACGTCCCTTACCCTGTGGGATCCAACGCCACCTCCGGGCAGACGGTGTTAGAACTGAATCGTAGGACATCCACCTGCTGTCTGAGAATTGCCTGGTGGTAGGGAACTCCCCTCCCCCCCCCCCCCCCACACACACAAAACACACTCATACACACTGCAAACTTACGGCCAGGATCTTAACCCCACGCTTCGGACAATCTCAAATGCACTCCAGGTTCAGCCTCTGCTACAATTTCTTGAAGGTCAAGGCCCGTTCACAGAGCAATATATATACTTGCATGGCTTCCTCGAAACTGAACCTTGGCAGGAAATTCTGAGCCACTTGGTCCCTGTAGTAACCCGCCCTCTGCCTCCCTCGAAGTCCAGGGTCAGGCTGAGAAGTCTGGGGGAAGATCCTGGGTACGTGTTCCTTTTATGCACTGGGGCCGGCGTGCTCACCCCTGAGCGTGTTTCTCAGAGACCCCGCTTTGAGGGAGAGTTCTCTAAGGGCCACCTCCCCCTGCCACACACACACACACACACACACACGCACACATCCTTTTGTGCCGGTCACTTTCTCCCCCTTCTCCTCTCCTTGCTCCCTACGCCCCAGGCCTTCTCCCCCCCTGGCTGGCACAGGGTGGCCTTCGAGAGCTTTGACCTCCAACCCCGGGTCTCCCCTGAGGTCTGTCCACAGCACCTCCCAACAAAAGCTTCTCTACTCTCATCGTTTCCTCTTCAGCCCGCACCCCCTCACCACCTGGCACACTCAGGTTTTGATAGAATCAACCCAAGAATTACTCTAAATGAAAACGGAGTTTAAAGTGATTTTTTTTTTTAAATTAAGTTACTTTATTTGCCTTCCATCCTGGCTGCAGCTGCTTCTGTCGCACCTTCAGACCCGAGCGGAGTCGGCATGTGGTTTGTCTCGAACGACAGAAGCCAGACCTCACTCAGCCAGGTGCCCAACTAGCTCTTCGATCGGTGGTCTTATTGTCGCACCTGGACTCCCGAGACGGCTTCATGCTGTCCCCCTTCATTCCTCTCCTGTTCTCCTCCTGAGGTCGAAATGTCAGGCCCGGGGATCCGTGTGGTTACAACACAAATTCGGTCCGGGAGGGCTTGCGCTGAGCGCCCATCCTGGGCCTGGAGTGGACTTCCTGGGCACAGTAGACAGACCGCCTGTGACTGCTCACATCAGAAGGGGGGCAAGGCCACAAGGAGCCCCCCGGTGAATTCGAGACAGGGCTTTAGAACTGCTAACTCACCCTGTGTTCGAGGTGACATGCACACGAACCCCGCAGCGACTGGTAGGGATGGGACGCCGGGGTCAGAGCGGTGGTCTCGGACCAAGGTGCAGCCAGCCCTCCACGGGAGGAAGGCAGTTGTAAAGCCTGGTTCTGGGCTCAGGCCAGGTCGTGCATTCACAAGCACAGATCCAAGCATTGCCCGGCCGTCAAGCTGAGGAGAAGGGCTTAACTCAGCCAGCCGTGGGGAGCTGCTGGACCCAAGGTAGCAAGGAGGAGACTTTATCTGCTAATGGTGAGCACAGGGGATGATGGGAGGCACAGGGGGTTGTGGGGGACACACAGGGCCGAGTTCCTGAGGATGAGCACAGGGGATGATGGGAGGAACAGGGGGTTGTGGGTGTCACACGGGGCCGCTCAAGCGCTCCTGTTGTGAGCACAAGGCATCCTGGGAGGCACAGGGCTTTGTGGGAATTACACAGGGCTGAGCACCCGCCGTGGGCACAGGGCATAATGGGAGGAATGGGAGGTACCTCTTTCATAGTCTGCTTGGTATGTAAGTGGGAAGGGGAGGGAGGAGGCGGACCCAAGAAGCAGGAGTAAGATGAGAGTAGAGGAATTGGAAAGGAGTGGGTAGATAGCAGTCAGGGGTCTTTGTTCCGAGAAATGTACAAGCAGTGGTTAAGAGCAGGGGGTTTGTAGCCAGAGAACCTGAAGTTTTGAGTCCTGTTTCTGCCCTTTCCTCTCTGGGTGAACTTGAGCGTAAATCTCCTAATCTGTAAAGTTCAGATAATAACACCTACGGTTCCAGACTATGGCCAGGATTAAATGAGATGATGTACACAAAATGCTTAGTATGCAGTGGATAAATATTACTACTCTTATTAAGCAGGTATTACAGAAGAAGGCTTGAGAGGAGAGACCCTCCGTTGGTTTGGGGCGGTGGCGGGTGGGGGTAGAAATGATTTATCATCATGGGCGACCACGGGTCTATTCCTTAATGGCTCCTGCTTTCTCTGCAGCTGGGACTGTAGACACCAGTTGCTGAAAACTGCCTTCCTCACTTGGCTAAGGAAGAAAGACCCTTGGGTCTGAGGTTTGGAGCCAGCCTAGAGGGCAAATCGGGGTATTTCCCTGAGCCCCGAGGATTCCCCTCTACCGGAGTCTCCCAAACGGCCAGGGCAAGTTCCAGATGATAGAGGAAATACAAATCACGTGGGGGCTCCTTACCTGTCTGTTGATACCTTTTTGGCCACAACCATTCCTCCTCCTGTTGCCCAGATAGCTCCTTTGGCCCTTGAGAGGGACAGCCTGGGAGCCCCAGACACCATGTGGAGCCTTCTCAAACTCTCCCTGCCTTCTTTAGCTGCCTGGATCCCAGCCTGGACTGGATCGGAAGTCAACAGGACAGCCATGGCGGCCACAGTCCCCAGCGCCGGGGTTGGGCTCTCCTCCCTCGTTCTGCCCAGGCTTCCCTGTCCCTCGTTAACTGGCCCAGAAACAAATTAATGATCTTCCATTGCTTTACTTGGCCTGTGATAGGCAATCTTTTTGCACATCTCTCAGTTACGAAATACAACAAAATATCACACCCCTTCATCTACTCGTATCTTCCTTCCTGACTTCTGTAAAGCACTTGGTTGTTTTTGCTTTGCAAGAAAATATGTAACTGTGATTGTTTCTCCGTGACAAAAAGAAATTTTTTATCACTAAAATAATATTTGGGTCCTTCTATTTCGTTTTCATGTTTCTGCATAGAAAATAACTTAAAAGTTTTTTTTAATGTTTATTTTTGAGAGACAGAGACAGAGTGTGAGTTGGGGGGCGGGACAGAGAGAGAGGGAGACACAGAATCCAAAGCAGACTCCAGGCTCTGAGCTGTCAGCACAGAGCCTGTCGCGGGGATCAAACCCACAAGCCACGAGATCACGACCTGAGCCCAAGTTAGACGCTAAACTGACTGAGCCACCCAGGCGCCCGAAAATAACTTTTTATTTCGGTGATGAGTTATAACGTACTCTTGGAAGACATTGGAAATGGCAAACTCAAAACATGCTGTCCCAACTATGCAGGTCACTCCGTCGAGGAGACACCATGACCAGCAATGACGGAGCGCTCGTGCGCACACGCGTGACAATTACATCCTATCTGCCACCTGCCGCCTGGCCAAGAGCAAGGACGACGTGATTAGTCCTAAAGGCATCCTAATTTCAGAGATGTTAAAACACGAGGGGGAAAAGCGTGCTTTAAGAGACAAAACACAATTGTTTTTGCAAAAATATGATAGCTTGGCAACCTGTATTTTTCATTCAATATTCTCTCCTCAACATGCTTCCGTGTCAAGGAGTATCCGTATCAACAGTCTTAAAAAATAACCTTGGATTCCATTTTATTTCATGGTGTTCCATTGGCTGAATTTATTATTCGCCAAAACCCTATTTTGGAGTAAGTCAGGGGCTTCCTTTTTTTTTTTCAGAATTATTAACAATGATGCAAAGACCATCTTTACAGGTAAATAATTGCTCACAGCTTTTGTAATTTTTACGACTTTGATACATACTGTGCGATTAATGTTTAGTGTGATGTCACTCCTTGCTTATGAGATCTTCAGCGTTACACGGTGGGAATCACAAATTTGTTGTACCTATGGACAAACAGTTTCTCCTCAATTAGAAATGTCAGATTTAGGGGGCGCCTGGGTGGCACAGTCGGTTAAGCATCCGACTTCAGCCAGGTCACGATCTCGCGGTCCGTGAGTTCGAGCCCCGCGTCGGGCTCTGGGCTGATGGCTCAGAGCCTGGAGCCTGTTTCCGATTCTGTGTCTCCCTCTCTCTCTGCCCCTCCCCCGTTCATGCTCTGTCTCTCTCTGTCCCCAAAATAAATAAACGTTGAAAAAAAAAAAAAAAGAAATGTCAGATTTAGTAAAAAAAAAAAAAAAAGTACACGATACCCAAACTTTAAAATTTTAAATTAAATTTTAATTTCAGATGAATGTTTAGTATACATATGTCCCATGCAATATTTGGGGCATATTTATACCGAAACTTATTCATTATTTATCTGAAGTGCAAATTTAACAATATGCTGTATTTAAACATTTTTGTTAATGTTTATTTATTTGAGAGAGAGGGAAAGAGCGTGAGCAGGAGGGGCAGACAGAGAAGGAGACACGGAATCCAGAGCAGGCTCCATGCTCTGAGCTGTCAGCACAGAGCCTGACGTGGGGCTCGAACTCGCAAACCGCAAGATCATGACCTGAGCTGAAGCAACCTCCATTTCCTACAAAAAAGCAGGGAATAACGTCACGACTCTCCTCCGTCTTGCTACCCAAAACAGCAATGGGCTGATCTACAGAAAAGGTTTTTGCAAACTGCAAAACTCCAAACTTTATAATCTGAACGTCACGGTAGAAGTCCCATGATGCCAGAAATGTAGACATACTGAATCTTCCCGGGTTTGTGCTGCTGGGGTTTCTTCTAATAGTCACCTGCCCGGCACCCCCCATTCACCCCTTGCGCCCACAAGTAGAAAGCTACTCCACAGGCCATCAGAAAAGCACCCACGGCTCTTAGGAATGGTTCACCTGAAGGCGGGGCACGCAGAAGACCAAAGAACACTGGAGAAGTCATTTCCTCCCAAAGCTTTAAGAACAGCGTTCAAATAGATTCTTATGTTTGAAGACCAGGGTTTTAATGAGACCTGAGTTTATGGGGTGTCTTCTTCAATCCAGGTTGTGTAAAGGGCAACAGAAAGTAGCCAATAACCTAGCTGAGAGTTTGGAACGAGGAGAAAAACAAATCAATTGACTTAATCTCATGTGTATTGGCTATTTTTTAATATTTATTTATTTTTATTTATTTTTTAAATGTAATTTATTGTCCAGGTGGCTAACATACAGTGTATACAGTATGCTCTTGGTTTGGGGGTAGATTCCTGTGATCCGTGGTTTCATACAACACCCAGTGCTCATCCCCACAAGTGCCCTCCTCAATGCCCAATCCCCCATTTCTCCCCCTCCTCCACCCCCATCAACCAACTTGTTTTCTGTATTGAAGAGTCTCTTATGGTTTGCCTCCCTCCCTCTCTGGTTTGTAACTATGTTTTTAAAAAAAAAATTTTTTTTTTCTAACGTTTATTTATTTTTGAGACAGAGAGAGACAGAGCATGAACGGGGGAGGGGCAGAGAGAGAGGGAGACACAGAATCGGAAGCAGGCTCCAGGCTCTGAGCCATCAGCCCAGAGCCCGACACGGGGCTCGAACTCACGGACCGCGAGATCGTGACCTGAGCTGAAGTCGGACGCTTAACCGACTGAGCCACCCAGGCGCCCCTGTAACTATGTTTTTTTCCCCTTCCCTTCCCCCATGGTCTTCTGTTAAGTTTCTCAATTTCCACATGTGAGTGAAAACATAGGATATCTGTCTTTCTCTGCCTTATTGTGGCTGAATTTGTGAGCAGGGGGAAAATCCCAGCTAGCAAAAGGAAGATAGGCTGTCAGCATTCTGGTGAAGCTGTGATGTCCCAAGGGGGCCAAGGAGCGCTAAACACTAGGTTGAACCCTCACAACAGCCTGCAGCAATTGTCCGGCTTGTGAAAATTTATAAAAATGTGTATAATCTGGGGCCAGGCAATGCATTCTTAGCAGCACGCAAAGCCTAAGACCAAGGATTTCTCACATTAGAGGATTAAAATGATAAAGTCAAAAGACAAAAAAAAAAAAAAAAAAATAGCAGTACAGAACTCGACTCCATTTCTTCCGTTTCCAGAGCATTCCTCTAAATCAGGATTGAATAATTCAACGTGAAAATTAGGAAGGGATACGAACACGGAGTTTACAGAAAAAACAAGCCCATGAAAACACGGTCAACTTCACTCCTGACTGTAGAATGTAGATGATGTATCAATTCTCAGTGAGCAGCTAAGCAAAAATTAAAAAGCTGGTCAACATCCAGTATTGGTCAGGCCGCTCGCAGCCCGACCACTCTCAAACACTGTTGCCGGAAGTGTTGATGGTCTGCTTTTTAAAGGATAACTTGACAATATCTGTTAAAATCGGAAGTACCTCTCTCTTGGTCCAGTAGTTCTGTTACTGCAGATTTACCGCACAGATATATTCACAAAAGGACACGAAAACATGTATAGAAAAATATTCACCGCAGCACCGTTCATAAGAGCAAAAAATGGAAGCAAACTATCTATGGGAGACTGGGTAAGTAAATAATGGAGCCCTATGATATAACAACATAATAGCATAGCTATGTCATGTAATATTGTGCAGACATTTAAACCGAAAAAGGAAAAGACTAGAAATTCGGGTAAGGATGATGACTAGTGCCGTGCTTCCCGAGTCCAAAATGTATCAGAATACATTTGGTATAAATAAAAAGGATCCGAAAAAAAATACTTAGGTGCATGTTGTATATGTATTCATTTGGTGGAAATAGTTTACTTTTCCCTTTCTTCCTTAAAAGACGCAAAGAACTTAACTGATGGTGGGCCTGTGGGGAGTGGGCTAGGGGCAGGGAGGTGGGGTGGGGGGCTTTTGCATTTGGGGTTTTACCTTGCTGTTCTTTAGTTGCTCGGAGGGTCAGAAGCAGAGCTCCAAGGAAGGCCTCTGAACCTGGCAACAGATGCAGGAGGACAGGGTCTCTCGTCGGAAGCGGAGAACAGAGGCAGCGAGACATCAAAGAACTAGGATCTCTGTATAGACAAAGGCCGGTTGGCTTGATGTGAGAGGTCACGGTGAAGCTGCAAACACCAGCAGAGGTGACCTCCAAGTGGAAGCAGAGGGCTTTGACCCTCGGCAGTGCGGGGGCCGCTCAGAGCTGGAGTTGGGGGAGCTTTAACTTGATCCAAAAGGGAGGCAGACAGCTCAGCGTGTTAGCAGGAAGTGTCGGGGGCGTCAGGGGGATGTACTTGGAGGCCTGACCTAGTCCTGGGGTCATGAAATGGTTCGTCTAGGAAGCCATGTTTGGCATGAGCCGCTGCAGGAGGCGTAGGAATTGTCTAGGCAACAGCAGGGACTGGAAAGATACCAGGTACAGGGAACAGCATGTATGAACGTCTGAGACAGAGACCAGAAGGTGAGCCGATGAGGTTGGAGCAAATCCACTGGAAAAAGGCGCAGGATGAGGACACAAGGTAGGCAGGGTGCTCTCCCATGGGACTTGGGAAAGCAAAGGTTGGGGGTTCATCTTTATCCCAACAGCCCTGGGAAGCTTTGGGCTTTTTCTGGTTTTTTGCTTTTGTTTTTGTTTTTGCTCTGGGAAGCTTTTACAGGGTGTTCATTTTACCAAGACAGGATCACTTAGCAGGGAGAAGAAGGGTGCGGGGAAGGATAAGAGAGCCAGTTTTGAGGCTCTGGTGAGGCCCGCTTGGGGGATGACCGCGGTGGGGACAAAAGAGCTGGTGCCACGTTGGGTAGAAGTTGATGGGTGTCCCTTGGGATCTCTGCTTCAAGAGGATGGCACCAGGTAGCACGACTTCCGTTCCGAGCTGCCTTGCAATGTACTCGTGGGGATGGGCACCAAACGAGAAGAGGGGGAAAAGATCCACAGATCTGAACACTGGTCGTGGGAGCTGCAGACTCTCTGAGACATCGGCCTGCAGCCCACATCCCCATCTGTGCTCCTGGCCTCCCTCTTCTCCCTGCTGACTAAGTGATCCTGTCTTGGTAAAATGAAAACCCTTTAAAAGCTTCCCAGTCGAGCCGGAATACACAGAGAGGGTGATTATTTTTACGCATCAGCACTAGACTTCAGGGGTGACCGGCCACTAGAATGAGAACTGGTGTGTTCTGGGGGGTTAATTTCCTTTGCAGATATTGATTACATTGTCCCCCCCCCTCATTTGAGCCTCATTCTTACTTTTCACCAAGCGTGAAGGACAGGACATTCCCTCGGCAAAATTGTGAATTAGGAGAACCTGAGTCCCCCGGCTTTTGAAAGTTCTCTCCTGCCTTAAGTACATCATCCCTTCCGAGTGGCAGGCGTGGGAAGCCTCAGAGAGGCTGCAAAGGCCTGAAAAGCCACATGCACACCAAGCCTTTGAACATATGTGGGTGCTGTTGTGATTGATGACATCGGCATTTATTGCGATGTCCCACTGAATTCAACATAACTTTGGTCATTATGCATTGTCTTAACCGATAGATTGGAAAAGTCTAACCTGTTATTATGTGGGTGGGGGGTTCTGTGGATTTTTTTTTTAAGAGGTCATTAGACTTACGAACTAGTCTAGGGAGAAGGATCTGGTATAGTAGGCCGATGTGTTATTCATTCCGTAAATAGTTATTTCACGCTTCCTGTGTGCAGAGCACCATACTGAGCCCTAGAGATACTCATGAAAGAAACACACATAGCCTCTGTCCTCAAGAAATGTACAGTCTGGTGGGAGACAGAGGTCAGTCAACAGCAGTTAGGGACTGGCACACTGGCGAAAAGCTGGTTTTAAGTAGCAGATTAGGTTGAGTTTTAGGACTCAGGGACGTGATGTCCTTCCTCCTTCCTCGGGGATATGGATGTTGAAAGAGGATCCTTGAGAGGGGTATAAACATTAACACAAAGGTCTCCGTTCCTGCTGGTGGGATTTCAGGAAAGCCATTTAAATAGCTAGACTGGAAGACAAATCAGAACCTTTGCTAAAAGAATAAAATATTGTCCAGAGTATACATGTTAATAACCAATATCATCAATATACTACCCAGTTAGTGTCTGATACTGATTTATAGGCTGTGCCTGTGTGGGGGACTCTGTCTCCATATATTTAAAGATACACGTCTGAGAATTGCACCTGATGCTATTAGAATGTCAAAATAATGCTTATTGGGTCTGGAATGATGCTAGAGATTGGTGGCTATTAGCCGGTTGTTGGAATTTGAGCCTGACATGCACAGCAAGGAAAGCCCAGTGATAAAATTACCAATAATGGAAATAGAAGCCAAAACATTTTTTTTTTTTTTAATGAAAAAGGATTTGGGACCTAGCTGGGTGGGAAGAGATAGCACGTGAGAGTAAAGCATCACGTGTTGCTGATGGTAATAATACATGGTAGGGGCTTTCTTACTTAGACCATCAAGATCCTTCCAAAATCATTGAAATCGTCCTGAAGGGTATTCTTCCTAATTGATATGACTCAAAGTGTATTTTTGTCGTTAACGATTATCGTGTTGGAAGGTATTCACAATACTCCCACTGGGGACCTCTGTGCCAAGGCATGTGCTCCCGAGGGAGGCTCATCTGAGTACCATTCAGTTTGGCTTGATTGGGAGAAGCACCCAGACCTTCCATAAACCTTCTGTGTCTGTATTCATCCATTGGGTTGGTGTCATAGCATACTTGAAGGTGAAGGAGAATGTTTCAACCAGTCATCGTAAGGCGGAGACGTCAATTTCTCTGAAAGTCATACAGCCTTGCTGTGAGGCATCCCAGATCAGTGGAGATCCGCTCTGGATGGTAGAGACTTTGCTTCGTGATGAGTTTCCCCCACCTGGCTGCCCTCAGTTTTCTCAGTGCTGACACGCAGAGACTGGTTGGACTGGTTGACATAAGCCTCCTGAAGCTCTAATATTGGGGTTTTCTGATTCAGTTACTCTGTGGCCAGTACATTGCGCCTCTCACCCTCTCCTCCTAGCTTCCCTTCTCCTCCCATGAATGTCGGTCGCACGGGGTGGCTGTATGTTTCCGGCCAGGTTGGGCAGGGAGGATTTGTCACAGAGAAGATCGAGATGCATTAGGATCCCTTAGCTGTTTACAGACAACGGTCCGTCGCTCTGTCATTCTCTGTCGGGAAGACAAGCCGTATCTTCACCTGTCCCTCGGGAGGGACAAACAGCATCGGGCAGGTAAGGGGTCAGTTCTGGCCCCTGACACTTCACTCTGGTATCTAAGCCGCGACGAAGCAGAGTGGAAGTGGCTAGAAAATGGCCTGACGCTGAACAAGGGTAACAGCCAGCCTTGTCTTTAGAAAGCTAAAGAGAAGCCTGTCTTTGCTGACCAGAAGGCCAGAAGACAGGGGCCAGAGGCCGTTACAGGGGCTCCAACACATCAAACCACCTTTGCAGGCTGTAGTGAGGGGAGGGGGGAGGCAAAGACGGAGACCTCCTCTCTCAGACCTCACGATCTTTTTGGACAAACCAGACCCCTGCCAGTAGAGAGAGCATTAATCATTGCTGGCACCTCTCCGGGCTGTATGCTAGAGAGTCAACAGGCTACCCGGGCGTGGAGATCAGCAAACCTGGGCAAGTGCCTATGAGCACTTGAGATTGACTCACGTGCTTGGATTTGACTTCCCCTCAATGAAATGCAAACGTATCTCGGCACCAGCCTTAAGGTCATTGTGGATTCGGGGGCGTTTCTGCTGGCTTCACCCTGGCAGGACTGAGAGGTGGGTAGAGCTGGTCTCAGAGCTTCTCATGTCTCTTGAGGCAGCCACATTTCTTCTCCTGGGCAGCTCCCAGTGCCTTGAAGCTTCTCTACAGGCACCAGAAGCTTCTCTACTATCCACCCCACGCGGGCAACCCTCTTGCCTCTTGCCCACTGTGGAAATGTACTAGCTCAGGGCGCATGGCTGGCTTAGTCGATTGAGGGTCTGACTCTCGATTTCACCTCTAGTCATGATCCCAGGGTCATGGGATCGAGCCCTGTGTTGTGCTCTGTGATGAGTGTGGAGACTGCTTAAGATTCTCTCTTGCTCTCTCTCTCTCAAGAAGAGAGAGAGACAGAGAGAGAGAGAGCGAAATCTAGCTTTATACAGTGTTGGCAAGGGTATGGGGAACAGGCACCCTCATCTACTGCTGGTGAGAATATAGACCAGTACGGATTGCAAAGCAATTTATCAGGTTTACAAAAGCCCATATCTTTTGACACAATTCTACTTTTACGAATTTCTCCTACAGATGTGCCCCAAATCACAGTATTGCTCACATAGAAAAAGATTAAAAACATACCAAATATCTATTAGAAAGGCACTGGTCAAATAACATAAGGTATATTCATAGAGAGAAATATTCTGGGGCCATTAAAATAATGTCAGATGTATTGGTGTGTGTGTGTGTGTGTGTGTGTGTGTGTGTGTGTGTTTAAGAAACCTGTGAATCAGTCTCAGAGATCTATTCTGCTCAAAGTGTTACTGAGTAAAAAACCCAGAACGCTTGGCTGTGTGTATAACCTGTTTCCATTTCAGTAGAAAAGGGAAAAGAGTTAACTATGTCTTTATTTGTCTGGCAGGATGTCAGAGAAGTTGCTCGTGGAGGTTGCCAGGGAGGAGGACAAGAGATGCCTGGGGTTTGGGGAACGGTAGAGACATCTCGGCTAAGCCTTCATCTCCAGAGGCCCCTGGTAAGTTCCAGTATCTTGGCTGAGAGTATGACCCATTCATCCCTTAGCACTTCAAAGTAGACTGAGCATTGTTCCAGCAATAAAATAGAATGAGAAAGGATCAGATAGCAAATCTGGTAAGATTTCTGACACTACGGGGGGGGGGGGTTGATATTAAATCGATGTGGCTCAAACCTGGAATTATAAAAGGCAGCATGCATCAGTTGGTGGGGGCTAGACGGAGAGAGGGCACATGGTGGGGTCACTGTGTATTTCCGTGGCATCCAGTGGCTCTCTGTTCCCTTCAGGGCACGCGGCTCCCAGGAATGTGCGTGGAAGAAAGAATCACCCTCAGAATTAGAAAAAGAACCTGAATCTGGTTCTCCGCTCTGCCACTTACTGGCTGTGTGACATGACTAAGGCAGCTCTCAGACCCAAGTGTCCTCATCTACAAAGTGGCTGTGGTGTTTGAATGAGACAGCATATGGCCAAGGATGTACATGAGTATGTGAGCGAAATCTGTGCCCAACGGAGACAAGCATTTCTCTACTTCTCCCCCTTTCCATAGGCTTTTGGTTTTTCCCTCTGGTTTAAGGATATTAAATCACTGGCACCTTTTATTGTAAGCTGTCTTCTTTAGAAGTTGGTGACACGTGGCTACCAGCTTTGTTTTAGAACATGGTAACACGCGTTTTCCCTTGGCTGGCACCGATGCCCCCTTCGTCTACTGTGCACCCCAAGTTGATGATGTCCGTTTCCTTGTTATTTTGTTCATTACTCTCTTTTGCTAAATGGATGTAATTTGCCCTTCTCTTTCCCAGCGTAGGGGAGATGCTTATCTCTAACCGGGTGGCTGCTTTGAACCTTCACTGAAAGTGGGACCCCACGTCCCATTCCCAAGACAACCATTGTTAGTTCTCGCGTAGACTATGAACATAGACACATGCATGTATGGTTTCGCCACCTTTTAAATACAAATCGACGCCATAGTATCTAGTATTCTGAACCTCGCTTTTTTATTTCACAATGTATCTTCGAGATCACTTTGTATCAGTGCACAGAGAGACTCTTGACTCTCTTTCTTTGGTTGAGTAATAGAACGCTGTGAATTGTTAAAGGAATTGGAGTTTTACAGAGGACTGGACATATTTCAATAACGGAACCTTGAAAAATCTGCCCAAGTTGGCCTCAAGGGAGAGTAAAGGGAGATGATATATAGGCCAGCTGCAAACAATGATTTGGGGGGGACATTACGTTTACACCCCGTGAGACTTCTCCGTGGACCCCTTCCAGCCACCATGCATTCTAGGGGCAGGGTGGATCTTAATTTGTTTAAATAGGTCCCCGGATCCCTTCACCTGTTGCAGGTTCCAACAACGCTGCCATGCAATTCCCTACCCCAACCTGGAGCCTCGTGTTTGGTTTGAGTCGACCTGCAAGGAAATTCTCCAGAGCGCACCTCCGGACTTTTCTTAATCCAAACACAGCCCCTGCCTCTTGGAGGCCATTGTCCTTAGAACTCAAACCCTTTTGGCAGCTGAGTGCCCCAAAGCCAGACTGCTCCCCCTTGCTGGTGGCCTGAACTTGTTCGTCTCGGTGTGGGATTTGGGGGGCAGTCTCTTCACTCGGTCTAAGAGGGCTGGGAAAGGTGGAGTCCCAGGTCCTCCCGACAGGCCGTTTCTTCCAGCGGCCTTGCTCTCGTCATTTTAGGGACCTTCTCCTCCCTCTGCGTCTTCAGGGGCAGAAATCTAACCGTGGGTTCCCTTTGAGGTTGAGTTCTGGTTCCATGTTGCTTAGCGGCTCTTATGGAAGAAGGAGACGGTCTGTGACACCCCAGGCTTTGCTTATGCGATAGACCAGAGTAAGAAACCTACAGGTTTGGTTGACAGAATGAGGGCCTCTGAATTCACTGATCCGTCTCGGGTGACACCCTCCGAGAAGCCACAGCAAAACCTGACTCACTGTAAGCACCTAGAAGAAAACCTGATGCCTATTTGAGGGGACGCAAAGAAAAGTCAGCTGCTTTTCAGAGCTCGGAGCACAGCGGCCCCGCTCAGCTAGCAGGACGCCTGGTCATCTGACACTCGTCTGTCCCCGGGTCAGGCGAAGGGCAACACCAGGCACTCCCCCAACTGTTGCAGAAATACTTGAATCTCACAGATGCTGCGGACAGACCAACGAATGACTTGACTTGGTTCTGAGGCGCATGGAGTCCATCTGAACGTCTCCCATGCTGGGGTTCATTCTGACGCTGCACAAACCCAGAAGCAGAGGCAGAGAACTCCCAGTAACCTCCAGAAAATCCAATTTCCGGCGATGTGCGACAAAACCACTATTTAATAGATGCAAATGTCAGGCTTGGATATTTTTAGGCTTTCTTGTCAGTGCGTGAGTCATTTGGAATGACAGATTGCTTTCAGGTGGGGGGGGGGAGAGCAAGGATCTTCTCCGAACCCCGTTCCTTCGCCGATTTATTGCATACCTTTGACTCTCGCGAACCCTCTCGGCAATATTACAGGAAGCCGCCTGGCACTGACACCGCATCACAAATCAATTTACCAAATCAGTTAAACAGAACTGTGGCTCAGTTCCCTTTAAGGAAAAAGCCAGTACGAAGATCTGGTCGTGCCCTGTCTGCTCTGCACACGTTTCAAACTCTCTCTTTTTGGTGGCCCCAGACCCTGGAGGCTTTCGCTGGGGAGGCTCTGCTGGCCCTTTTGCCCAGGTAACAGGTGAGGGAGAGTGACAGTGTGACAGTGCTCGGTCACCCTCGCTCTCCTCTCTTTGCAGCGGGAGAGATGGTCTGAGGAGCCTAATCAGGTAGACCTGGGGTCTGTGACTTCCAAAGCTGTGCCTTCAAGTGATGCCTCTCAGCTTTTGCTGCTACATCATTCGATTCACTTGGGGAGATTTTTAAACTACCAATGTCTGGACCTCAGTCGCAGAGATTCTGTTTTGACTCATTAGGGGTGACCCCACCCGTACTGTCCTTTCTGAAGGGAAGGGGGAGGAAGGGAGGGAGAGACCATGAAGGATTCCCATGGGAGCCCATCGAAGGAACGGATGCATCTTGTTATCGGTTCGTCCCCAGGTCCTGGCCCATCACTCGGTACCAGAAAATACTCCAGAAAGAACCAACAAGAGGCTGAATGGATGGTTGAGAATGGGAACTAGAAAGCTTTGAAGACGAGCAGGAGGCCAAACAGTGTGGTGGGAAAACGGCTGTGGGGGGAGCGAGCTCTGATTTAGTGCCGTCATTTGCAAACTGGGTGCTTTGGGTAAGACGCCCCCCTCTCTGACTCTTAGTTTTCTCATCTGCACAGCAAGGGGTTCGGAGCAGATAGTTTCTAATGTTCCTTCTCTGTTTCCAAAGTCCTCTGAGTAGATGGTTGCTATGCCTACCCATGGCATTTGGCTATTTTTATTGCACTATGTGATTCCAGTCAGCTCTGAATTGGCTTAAGCTAGAGAGCGGTGGTCCTTGAACAAGAAGTCTGGGGCCATCAAAAAGAGGTTGCTTGGTGACGGTTTGTGCAGCGACGACAGACACCCAGTGTAAGGGGAGAAGGCCGGGTGTTCCAGAACATTCTCTAAGGCCCATGGTAATTCCATGGTGGGTGGGTGGGGGTGGGGAGGGAACACACAAGCCCGGAGCATTTCTTTTCGATGTGAGCTGCAGGTGTGCGGGTAGAAACACGGAGGCCCAAGCTGGCTTCAGAGACTTAAAAGTCCAGGTCGACTCTTCTCCTGACCCAACTCCCTTCAGCATTGCCCAACTCTCTCCAAACACTGCTCCATGGGTGTTTATGTGCAGATGAAGGAAAGCTCTCTGTTGACTCTATTTCCAAACCCTGCCTTTTGGAATTGACACAAGAAGAGGGCAAACTGCTCGCCAGGGTTGACCATCCAGTCAGCTGGCTCCAACCCCCTCTTCCAGCTTTCTGGCTCTGTCTCCTCAAACAAGCTACGGAAACAGACATCAATAACGCAGATAAAAAGCAGGGCCACATGGGCTTTGAACCCCAAGGCCAGAAGGCTTATTGCAAACGGGTCAGCTTCTCTCTGTGGCGTCCAGCCCCCAGGGGTGAAAGACCAAAGCTCCCCTCCTTCCTTCCTTGAGACCCTCCCTGCTCACGGTTGGGTCCCCATGGGTGGGGGACCCGAGCGTGACCTGTACTTTCAGGCATGCTCCCTCGGTGCTCCAGGTGGCCAAAGCCTCAGGTCTGCTGTGGCCGCAGGGGAGAGGAAGGCCGTAGCTTGGGACACATGCCTCCATCAACGCAAAGGCAGTATTCCATTCCGGTTAAATGCGCAAGCTCTGTAATGAGAGTGCTCGGTCTATCTCTTCCAAGTCCTGTGACCTTGGATGAGATTTTTCTTAATCCAGTCATCACTTTCCTTCTCCCATCTGAAAAATGGGAATAATGATGCACCTGTCTAGAAAGGCTGTTCAGAGGATTGAATGTGTTATTTCTAGGCGCGCCTGGGTGGCTCAGTTAAGTGTCCGACTCTTGTTTTTTAAATTTTTTAAATGTTTTTATTTATTTTTGAGACAGAGAGAGGCAGAGCATGAGCAGGGGAGGGGCAGAGAGACAGGGAGACACAGAATCCGAAACGGGCTCCAGGCTCCGAGCCGTCAGCACAGAGCCCGACGCGGGGCTCGAACTCACGGACCGCGAGAGCATGACCTGAGCCGAAGTCGGCCGCTTAACCGACTGAGCCACCCAGGCGCCCCTAAGTAACCGACTTTTGATTGTGGCTTAGGTCATGATCTGGAGGTTCGTGGGTTTGAGCCCTGCATCAGGTTCTGTGCTGATGGCTCAGAGTCTGCTTGGGATTTTCTCTTCTCTCTGCCCCTCCCCCGCTCATGTGCATGCTCTCTCTCTCTCAGAATAAATAAAAATTTTAAAATGTGATTTTTTTTAATGTTTATTTTTGAGAGACAGAGTGTGAGTGGGGGAGAGGCAGAGAGAAAGGGAGACGCAGAATCACAAGTGGGCTCCAGGCTCTGAGCTGTCAGCACAGAGCCCGACACGGGGCTCGAACCCACCCACGGTGAGATCATGACCTGAGCCAAAGGCGGAAGCTTAACTGACTGAATCACCCTGGCGCCCCAAAATGTGTTATTTCTAAAGCAGCTTAGAACACAGCCTGGAAGTTGGGGTGTCTCAAATAAATTAGTGGTTCTCAAACTTGAACACGAATAAGAATCTCCTGGAAAGAGTGCAACTGTAAATAGAGTCTGTAGGGCTCCACTTTCTGGGAGGCTTTGGGTGAGGGGTTCTTGGCTTTTGTGGGCACCGCCTGGTCCCTGCTGTGCCTGTAGCTCCCAACCAGGCAGCACGACCCTGCTTCCCCGGCTGCTGGCCCTGGTTGCCTTGTGGCCTGAGTCTTCCCAGATGGCTGTCTCACGTGTCCTGCAAAGTCCTTCCTCTTGACCAGTCGATGCTTCAGATTTCAGCTCAGGCAATATCTCTTCCAGGAAAACTTCCTTACCTGACTTGTGGGACGCACCTCCGGGCAGGGGCACAAGCCCTTATTTGCCATTGCCAAATTCAGTTTTTCTAAATGTGAAAGCAATCTCAGTGGGGGCAAAAACCTCATTTGAAAATCTGCATTCCAAAAATACACCTGGCCCCAAGAGCTTCGGATTGTGCATCTGTAGCACATTTTGCTCTGATTATTGGCTTTCTCCTTTGCCTTGCCACTAAATGAAAATCCTAAGGGTGAATGTTTGGTACAAATAATGATCAATTAGTATTTCTGGGTTGAATGAATGCATGCATGCATGCTTTTTTTTTTTTTTTTTTTGCAGGGAAATGGGTCTTTCTTATCCTCTGTGGCATTCTGCACCACTCCATGATATTTGTGGTAGGGTTTGTAAAATTAATTTCACATGGCTCTTTGGTTCTTCCTCCTTGGGACCAGGACTGTAATTGGGTAGGCTGTCCCCAGGTTGGGATGGGTAGGGCCTGGGAAGAATGTGTTTCAAAGAGCTAGACTCTTCCATTCTCCATTTATTTGAATAGGGTTTTGATAAAGAGGGAGCATTTCTGGGGCATTGGCATGTCTTTCATAGAAGAACTTTCCAAGACTGGGGAGGACGAGCCGGAGTGTTCACTCCTGAGATTCTCTTTTCCTTCGTCTCCCCCAAGACAAAACTCTACCTGTATCATAAGAAAAGGAGAGGGGGCGCCTGGGTGGCTCAGTCGGTTGGGCGTCCGACATCGGCTCAGGTCGTGATCTCGCAGTTTGTGGGTTCGAGCCCCACGTCGGGCTCTGGGCTGAGGGCTCGGAGCCTGGAGCCCGCTTCGGATTCTGTATCTCCCTCTCTCTCTCTGCCCCTCCCTCACTTGTGCTCTGTCTCTCTCTGTCTCTCAAAAATAAATACAAACATGTAAACAAAAATTAAAAAAAAAAAAAAAGAAAAGGAGAGGATACTCCACCAGACCCGCCCCTCTGGACCTGATAAAGGCCAAGAACTCCAGGGCAGGAAAGTGGGACAGATGCCTTGGCAGCTTCCAGCTGAGTTATTAGACAAGGAGAGGATGAGGAGGCCCAGACAGAGTTATGAGAGTTCTGCCTCCCAGTGTCCACGAGCTAAAGCATGCAGGCCTTTGGGATATACTGTGACAATGTGTTTATATTCTAAGTAAAGAAAAATGGGAGAGTTATTAGATAACTTAAGTCCAAATCTCACCTTGGTCCAAACTGCCTTTGACCACGTGCAGAGGTTGCAAACTCACATGCTTACCTGGGCCAGGCAGGTACTCTAGGTAATGAGTTAAGTGGGCCAGATGGAGTACAAGAAGGAGTGGAGGGGAGTGTGGCCAACTGGAAGGTTTCGGCCCCTATTCAGCTCCCATCCATTGACGGCAGGCCTTCGAATTTTTCATGAGAAATTGGGAAACCTGATTTTTGGGCGAAATGTTCCTCTTAAAAAAAATCCTGGGAAGGCCAAGTAAAGTTCATGGGTAGTCAAACCCATCGCCATTTTGCAATGTTTGTTTCCATACGTTCCGGGGTGCCGTATCTCAGGGAAGTCAGGTGATGTTAGGGAAGTCGGTGTGTGAATTCCTAAAATTTTCTGATCGCTCTGAGCTGTGTGGAGGCTGTCATTCTCCCTGCAGCTCCTCACTCTACTCTCACGCCAGAAGGCAGAGTGGGCTCCCCTCCTCCTTTTGCAAACACAAGGGCATTTTACCCGTGCCCTTGGTCAGCACCCAAAAGAGACGGCTGAGAAGCCGGCAGAAGTCACTTGTGAGGCACCTCTGCTTAGACAGCCCCATGTGGCCGGGACGCCTGCAGGCCTCGAAGGAAACGGCCATCTCTCGAGAACCACGCACACTGTTGCTTACACCATGAGGCTTCAAGATCGTGTCTGAAAGGATGGGAAGCAGAGCGAAAAGGCCACACGTTCATTCCCTACCGTTTTAGGCAACCGGAGGTCAAGGCGGCATGACTCTCTTAGACCATTTTCTGGTTTCAGTCTTTTGCTGACCGTCTCCTTGTTTCCTCTCCTGTTCTCTTGCCAGAGACCCCACATGCCTTTGTTTTTTTTCTTTTTTTTTTTTCTTTTTTTTTTTTAACAATCAACCGGGTCTGTCTTCAAGGTCATGTGGTGGAAGACGCTGGTCAGCCTGGCCAACATTTGATTGTTATTCGGGGGGTGGACAGACGCAGGAAACAGTGAGCGTTCTCTGAACTGAAATCCACTGACAACCTCCAAGCTCGCTGCAACCAGCAGCTTCACCCCACTCCCCAGACCGCTGTCCAGCCCCTGTTATTCCAGATTTCTCGAGCATCCAAGGTGCGGAGAACACGGATAAAACCCTAGGCTACCCGGTTGCTTATGGTGATGTGTAGGAAGGAGACCATTACATCAACAACCACCACAAGAGGCAGAAAGGGGCCAGGAAGGATGGAACTTCATTTGGTGGGGGCGCCAGGAAAGGTTTTGCGGATGAAGCAACATCAGAGATGGACGCTGAGGTCCGGGTAGAGCTGGATGTGTGTGGGAAGGTCACTCTTGTAGGGAGGACAGTGTGAACAACGGCAAGAGGGGAGGAGTGCCCGGGGTGGGTGGGGAGACGCTCTCTGGGAGTGAACAGAGGGGCAGGAAGGGAATGTGAGTCTGGAGCCTGACCCTGGCTTGGAGTGCTTGGCTGAGGAGTTGAGATTGTCATGGGTGAGCACCGGTGGCTGTTGAGGGATTTCTGCAGGGGGATGCGGTGACTAGCGCCGAGCCGTGTGCCAACTGGATTGGGAACTGGGAACAGGGCGAGGAGGAAAAGGGGTGTGCAGTCAGGGGGTTACTGTCCTCCCTGGGAGAGAAGTTTCTGAGGCTGGGAAGGTGGAGGTGAGGGTGTCTGCACCCTCCTGAGCTGGTAAGGGTGTTCCTGCTGTCCTCTGCCCCTCCCCCTTCTCCCGAGCCCCCACTCTGGTCAGGTGTTTGCCCCTGACTCCCCCCAGAACCTCTGCTGTTGAGATCACCAGGGACGCCCGGACGGCCACTTCCAGCGGGCATGCCTCAGTCGCTTCTTGGGGATCTTCCAGCAACACAGATCTTCCTCTACTCACGATGGGGTTACGTTCTGATAAACCCATCGTGAGTGGAGCGTATCATTAAGTCAAAAATGCATTGCTACACCTGACCTATGGAACATCAGAGCTTGGCCCGGCCTCCCTCACCCGTGCTCCGAACACTGACACGAGCCTGCGGTTTGAGAACCAGGTGTTGACTGTCGCATGCGATGCGCCGACCCTGGCGCTGAGGTTGAAGAACAGGATGGCGTGTGGGGACAGACGGTTGTCCGTGTGGCGGTCATTGACCCCCGTGCTCACTGGCTGACGGGGGGCCAGGTCACTGCCCCCCTGCCCAGTGTCACCGGAGAGGCCACCGCATGTCACTGGCCCGGGGCATGATCGATATTCAAACTTCCAAGTATGGTTTCCACTGAATGCCTGTGCCTTTTACACGATCGTAAGCTTAAAAAATTCAGTAAGTTGAGCCACAGTGAAGTCGGGACTGTCTGTAACAGACACACACAGTCTCCCCACCTTCATAAACAAGGTCTCTCCCTGTTTCTGGGACCCTGCCGGCTCCCGGTTTTCCTCCCACCTCTCTGGCCACTCCATTCCTGATGGTCTCACCTTCCTGTCCTGGGAAAGTGACAAGGCTTTCCTTTGCAAAGGCTGTGAAGGGCTTTAAATTCCGTCAACATGCTGACGGCACTTACGTTGGCATCTCCAGCCCGGACCCCTTCCTGAACTTCTGTGTTCAACTTTCCACTTGACCTCTTCTCTGGGTTGTCTAACAGATGTCTCACGTTCGTATATTGCAAGAGGGCCTTGACCTTACTCCTGATCCTGCTTAGAGCCTCTGTGTTTCTGCTCCTCGTCCCCACGTGTGTTTCCCCACGGAGCCACGTGGCTCACCCTCCCACCTCCTTGAGGTCTTCACCTTGACCCACCCCGTCTAGGCTTGGACCCTCCCACGCTGCCTTCATCCTTCCTCTGCTCGCTTTCCTTTCTTGCCTTCAACGTTTAAGGTCACGTGCATTTGATTTGTGTACGTGTTTCCCGTTTGTTTGCCTCCACTAGAATATACATTTCCGGATGGAAAGGATTTTTGTTTTGTTTCACTTTGAATTGCGGTATTCTTCCCCCCTCCCACCCCCCCACCCCGCCCCCCAAGTATGTAGCCCATGGAGCAGTGGCACGTGCCTGTTTGCTGAATGAATGAGTCAATGGAAAACTGAACTTTTTCCCTCTTTGGACTTGGGGAGCAAAGCCATGTGGAAGGTCAAAGATGAAGTTCCAGTGTGGATGCCTGGAAGACACCAGGGTACAATTCCCAGAAATGTAGGAACAAGGGAGAAGTTTGAGAGTGGTGTCAGTTTAGACTGGGGCATGCTGAGATTTTGGATGTGAGAGTTGAGGGCTCTGGGTCAGGCTGGGGGAGGAGGTAGATTTGGGAATTGCCCACACAGAGGTGATGACTTTAAGCCATGAGAGGAGGAGGAGGAAGACGAGGGGGAGGAGGAGGAGGGGGAGGAGGGGGGGAAGGAGGTGGGTGGTGGGGGGGAAGAGAAAGAGAACCAAGAACAAATTATTGGGGAACATCATTCAGGGGAGGAGAAAAACCAGCATGAATAGTTAGGGGGAGAATAATCAGGAAGGTGAAATGTCGTGGCAATCAAAGAGCATTTAAAGAAAGAAGAAACGGTTGCTAGCGTTGAACACTGTACAACAAGGAAGAGTGAAGACTGGGGAAAGGGGAGAAGCGGCCACCCCGAGACCTGCTGTCCTATTGCCCAAATACCCCGGATGGCCTGAGCACCAGGCAGGAGTACTGTGGGAACTGGTGGAGATTCTGTACATAGCAGAGCGGTGCAGTCAGAGCTTTGCCGGAGGCAGGCTAACAAGAGTACAGGTTGGCTGGCAAGAGGAGAGAAAGAAAGAGGACTCGTTCTAGAAGGGTAATTCAGCCATCCCAACTCGAGGAGTTCTGGAGTCCAGCTTAAGGGTTGGTGGCTTCAGTGTTTAATGCTCATAGAGCAAGCGACTGGCCCGACGTCCCCGGGGTCCTTGGGTTGCCCAGACCCTCAGGTTGGGTATGACCATCGCTCTTCCCATGTCACCAGCAATGGGTATTTCCCAATGCTGTGGCCCAGCTTCCACAGCTAATATTTGTCCCCTATTGATCCAGTCGCCAGCCTGTTATTTTTTAACCGGAGTCCAGGGTTCAAAGGCCTGACTTCTGTTTAAACACTCATTACACTGGGGAGGGCATGTCCCTCCGATAATCTCAACTGATGAATAAGCGAGGATCTTCTAAGTCAATAGAGACAGCAAAGAAGGCAAGAGAGGGTGAGGACAGAGGGGGAGGGGTTGGGGGTTGGGGGTTGGGACAGTGGAAAGACCCTACTGGCAGAGGAGCCCTTAGCATTTGTTAAGAGAGCTAAGTGACTAGGACTGGAAGGACCAATCCCAAACCCAAACCCAAACCTTCTGTCACAAGTAATACTGAATATGTTATAAGAAATCCTTTATCAAATAGAAACTCTAAAAAATATAACAACATCCTGGTGGTAGGGGTAGAGAAATCCTTCTTAGGGGTAGAGAAACCGGCCCTCAGGCTCTGGTCTGTCACGGCCTTTCAAATCTGTCGGGCAAAGGGGGGTTTGTCTTGTCCTGGACGGTATCTGGAAAACACGCGCTTGCTTTTGCGGGTGGAGAGGGCTCTGTCCTGTGGGCAGGTGGAGGCAGTGTGGCTTCCTTTGAGGGCCTGGGGTGGGGGCTGCGGCTGAGAACAGGCTGGCTTTTCAGGTGCGTGTCCCTTACGAATTTTACGGCCCGAAGCATGGCCCCCGCCCTCAGAAGTCCCCCTCTACTCGGTTTGCCGATGGCTAACGGCCATCGTTTCAATCTTCGTTCCTTTTCGTTTAAGCCAAGCAGCACCTCTGGAATTGCTTAAGGTGAAAATACTTCTGCTAGGGGTCATGCGTTCGGTCTTATCAATCATTTACATCTTGGTGGAAACGAGTGTGGTGGTTCTTCCCTCCGGGAGGTTTGGCGGAGGGGAGGCAGAGGGGCAGGGGGGCGCAGAGCTGGGGAGGTCTGCAGCCAGGCGTTCTGGGCTCAGATCCCCCCTTCGCAAGTCTCTTCACCTCTCAGTCTGTTCCCTCGTGCGCAACTTGGGCCTAGTGATACCGGCCTCGTTAGGCTGATGTAGACATCTATGGTAAGTACCCGTAGTCTTATCCTGAGAGTCAACCGAGGACCCCAAAAGCTTGGCAAATGGCAGCCAGGCCACCATTCCACGGGGAAATTCACTCCGCAAAGGGATGCCGGTGGCCGAAGACACACCAGGGCAGCATTCGGCTTCTCGTTCCCAGACTCCTTCACCTTTCCTCTGGGCACCACCGGAGATTTCCCAGCCTCCTTTGCAGTGGGCAAGTGGGGATGTCCCCCCTCCAGACCGGGCCCTCCTGCAGTCCTCCAGCCTCTGCTTGTGGGCTACAGAGGACCGTGCCCCAGGGGATGGTGGACCCATGAGGGGAGGTGCCTGAGTTCCGGGGGGCTTTGGGAGCCGAGTGTCCCCTCTAAACTACACAGGGCCATGGGGAATAAGCCTTTATCTTAGTAAGAAGCCGCTTGGGGGTTCCTTGTTACAGCATTAACTTGCCCTGACTGATAAAACTCCTGTCTCCTTCCCTCCTCAGGATGCATCCACGAGGAAGGGGGCCGGGGGGCTGGGGGGGCAATCCAGACCACCCTCTCCATCTTGAGGCACTGATGACCGACTGCAGCCAAACGTGCCTGGATTTCAACCTGTAAGTTCAAGACGATTGCTGCATGTAAACAACAGGTGCAAACATCCTGCAAGGTGACTGCATCTGTTTGAAAAGTGGAGATTCTCATGTTATAATATATATGAAACAGGGGATACTATTTGGATAACTAAACTGTTGTCTTTTTCATTCATGATGACCTATGGCTTCCCACCCATAGGCTTAATGGGTTTTATGGTTCTAAGGCCGTGTAGACGCCAGGTAGAATTTAAAAAGTCACCGTAATGTCGCGTGGTTCCATTTCTATGAGATTCAGGAACAGGCGAAAACTCATCTATGGTGGAAAAAATTCAGAACAGCAGTTACTGGGGGATGGGGGGAGGGCACAGGAGTGGAGACTGACCAGGAGGCGACATGAAAGAACTTCCTGGGGCAATGAGAATTTGGGTTACATGGGTGCACGCCTTTGTCTAAACCCAGTGAACGTACACGTAAGATTAATTTCATCGTATGCGAATTTTACCTCTGTTAGAAAGGGGGACAGCATATCCAAAATGGAGTCACTTGTGCCAAGACTTAATACCTGATTTAGGTACAGTCTCATCCCCTCCCCGCACTCCCAGGAACGTGACCTTTAACCAGCTAACCTGGAACTTCCTGGGTCAGCACTAGGGGGTAATTCACAGAGACCCCTTCTGTTGCCCTTAGGAGGGTGACTTATCTGACACAATGAATTCTTTGCTAATAATGTCCTACCCCCTCCCCCCTTTAAAACCCTTCCATTTTGTACCGCTCCTTGGAGCTCTCTTTGTTAGATTGGATGCTGCCTGATTCATGAGTCGTTTAGTAAGGCCAATTACCTCTCCAAATTTACTCCGTTGAATTGTCATTTAATGCCTCCAAAGGAAAAAAAAATGTAAATGATAAATCTAGTTAATGACAGGCATGCTGAAGGAATTGGGGAGGGGGGAGACAATGGTCCCTGCAATTTACTTTGCAGGGCTCCAATAATCACCATGAATTAAAGGATCGGTAGAGAGGACTAGGGTAAGGCAAAGAGTGAAATGCAGCGGCAGAACTATGGGGTGGGGGTACCGTTGTTCACTAGAAAACTCTTTCAACTTTTCTGTTTTCGTAACAAAACGTGGGAGGGGAGAAAAGTGCTTTGGGACTCAAGGCTGACAGTCCTTAGTACTAAGGGAAATGGCATTGCCAGGCTCTGATAAGAGGCAGATTTTTGTTCATTTTGATAAAAATGCATTTATTGTGAGATAGAAAAAGCACGAGTGGGAGAGGGGCAGAGAGGGAGAGAGAGAATCCCAAGCAGGCTCCACGCTCAGCAAGGACTCCGATGTGGGGCTCGATCCCACGAACCGTGAGCCCGTGACCTGGGCTGTATCGAGAGCCGGACGCTCAAAATGACGGAGACATCTAGGCACCCCGGTTTTTGTCCGCTCTTAAAGCTTCTCTAATCCAGAGCTAAATCTAGACGATTCATAGCTTCTACCTTTGGCTTGTATCGTTATTCAGTCTCCCCAAGGCCAAGCAGGACTGAAAATGGTTAATACCTGAATTCTGGGAACTCTGTGTACCACGTCCATGGCAGGATAATACTTAGAAATTGCCCCAAAGTATACCACCCCTTTAATCAGAGGGATGTGCCTCTCACACATGGCTCTCTTCAGTGCTTCATCTATTCGATGTGGGAAACAAAGGCAAAAGAAGACATTGAATTGCCTTACAGCTTACAGCCCACGGACGTGTTCTTGAGGCAGGCCATGACCTTCCTCTACGAACTCAATTGCCTTGATGTTAATTCTTTGCTAGAGGCAAAAGGCAGTCTCAGCTTAACATTATCCCCACCTCCAGGATCCTGTTAAGTCTTACCATATAAAAATTCCTTGGTCTCTACCCCCCACTCTTAAGATATAGGTCAGTGATCAACTCCAAGCATATGGCCCCCTGATATACATCATGATGAAGGTTCTACTAGCCAGTAGCAGATGACCCAGGCCCTTCAGGGTCCTGGGAACTTTGCTTCCAAAATTCCCGAGACTTACCCTCTCCCTAACCCCCTCCCAACTTGAAGGTATACAAACCCGCCACCCATCACAACCCCAGGGCAGCTCTTTCTGCCCAGGGGTCCCCATGTGCTAATAAAACCGCCTTTTTTGCACCGAAGAGGTCTCAAGAATTCTTCGACCGTTTGCTCTGAACCCCAACATCTCCACATCACATCCGTCTTGGCGTGCTTTCTGTGTGCCGTGTCCCACACCCCTTCCAAGCTAACTTGTCTGCAAGCCAGCTGCGCCCTCAGGGGGGAAACAAAGGCTCTCCTCAAACACTGGGGTGCGGTGAGGCAAAGCAGAAAAGCTTTGGGAGAAAACCGGTGCCCTCCTCTCCTGCCACTCTGGCCCCAAACCCCGGTCTCTGTCACTCTGTACCCTGTTCGAATAGGGAGCAAAGTGCCCAGGAGGCAGAACTGGCGATGGGGGCCTCATCCACGCGTGAAAACGGCAAGTTTGCTGGGCACCTGGCTGAGAGTGGGGTCAGGTCAGAACAGGCAGCTCACACTTCAAGAAGTCACTTAGGTGGACGCATCTCCCGTGGGGCTCTGCAGAGGGGCGGGCAGGGGTGGGGCTGGCGGAGTTCACCTTTTTTCCTGGTCTGGCCTGAGACAGTGCCACAAAGGGAAGCTTCCTTCTCACGAAGTCCCCACCCGTGGGCGTCCCCCAGGTCGTGACAGGGTCCTGCAATCTACTAACCAAGGAGACTGGGTCTTCAGTAAACTCCCCAGCGAGATGTTTTCCCGTCCAAGTCCCATAAAGACCTGCTGGGGGTCCGCCGCCTGAGTTCTGTGGGAGCCTACCACTTGGTGTTCTCCCCCAAGGTGAGGGATCTGCAGGTGGTTTTTGCGCTCTTACATCCGGGGACCATTGGCCGTGGCCCCTTCAGAGGCAAACCTTGGGGATGAGAACTCTCGGATCCCCGCGCTGGGCACCGACGCTCCTACTGGGGGCTTTTACCGTGACCGAGGGGCTCAGATCGCTCCTGGGCTTTGGCGGAGGTCAAGAGCTTATTAACCGAGCAACCGTGTAAAGGATACACGAGAACTTCTTTATTCCACCCCTTGTCTTTCTGTCTAAGAAAGAACATCCACAAGTTTGGAGCTGTGCCACCCCACCGGCACCTCCCTCCCTTGCCTGTGTGCATCCGGCCGGAGGAGGCAGGCCTGCCCAGCAAGGTGCCATCTGCTGCTAAACTGAAAAAGGACTAAATTATGTCCTGCTTGGATGTTACCTCCCGGCAGTCCCTGAGGGGACAGGCGAGGGCCATCAAGAGGAGGCTTTTGCTCTAAAAAGGAAACTTTTTTTTTTTTAATTTTGAAAGAAAACGTTGTTAATGCTGACAAACACTAAAGGTTTAGAAAAAAATACAATAAAATGGAAACGTTTCTGAGGAGGCTACCGTTTTAACTGGGAATTGACAGGAAATCTGGAATCTGATAGCCTCTTTCTTCTGAGAACCTCTCTGGGCTTCATTACTGAGTCTTATTAACTCACATTAAATTGAAAGTTGGTTGCTTAAAACCCAGAGGTAAAAATATGCCTTGCTAGGGATGGACTCCTATGAATTATGCAAGTGTAAAGTCACTAATTCTCAAATTTAGTAACAAGATGACAGATGGCTCAGAACAGATGCGCATTCCAGCGAGTGTAAGCCTTGTGCTTTGGGCAGACTTTAATGATTTTTTAAAGGTGTGGGGCTTTGAGGGATATTAAGGGAAAGAACGTCCTATAAATCTGCAGGCATTTAAAACCCCTGAAACAATTAAGACAATGCATTCACCAAGAAGCTTCAAATCAAATCAGACAACCCGCAATACTCGGTGTAGAAAAACGTTCCAGCTTCCATAATTCTTTATTAAATATTTGACAAGTTGTATCACTTCTTTACAACGACTTCATTTTGTCACATTTCTCTTTTGCTGTCAGGAAAACAATCTACAATTTCTCTTCAGATCTCTTAAGAAAAATGAAAAGCAAAAAGGATTTGTACTTAAAACTTTTCCTGTATCAAATTCAACCATATTTTAAAGCGATTCTGATTGTGAAAAGGAGCGTTATCCGTAAGTTGTCTTTAAAAAATTTCCCAGTAGTTTGGTTTTTAGTCACTGTATCAAATAGTACTTGGCTTTGTATTAGGAGGTGGGGTTTATAATAAAAAGTTATGAAACATTGAGAATTCATTTGGAATGCTTGAAACTCTTTTCACCTTAAAAGTCACCGTTGTTTTCATGTTTCATTTGGTAATAAATCCTGAATTAGGGAATGACAGCATATTAGCATCATTTTCCTGGGGTGCTCTCAGGCTCCGAGGGTCAGAAATCTCAGGACACGGCTTGGAGAAGACTGTAGAAGGACTAAGCTCTCACTCCCTTTCGAAACCAGATTGCTCAAGAAAGGTGTAAAAATGCTATACAAATATATACATATATATTTGGACAGCATACGTACGTATGTATGTATATACATATCACATAAGTAGTAGTAAAGGAAAAACAAAGTCACGCGAAGTTAACATGAAGGAAACCGTGACAATCTAGGTGAAATCAGTCTGAGTAAGAGGGCAAGCTGGCTTATACAGGAACACAGATGTCTGCAGACACAGGGTTATGGTCATCAGAAAGGCTTTCAATGCTCTGACACAAGGTTGGGACGCAGTACACAGAGGTCTGTCGCCAATGTCGTTAGATTCCCATCGGAAACGTGAAACCGACAAACAAGACACGCACCTTAAACATGCGCTGCTTTGCGCGTTAACGCCTTTCACAAAGGACAGATGTCTAGGGAGAAGTTTTACTGGAAAATTTCATACAAACAGAAAGCGATCCTCTCCTGAAATAAAACAGTATACAAGCTCACGTCCTAATGCTACAGCATTGTTTCTGACACACTGAAAGCACGCCGGGGTGGGGATGTGTGTATGCAAGTGTATATACACTATTCATTAAGGCTTAGATAAATTAAAAAAAGTGGTCCAAAGTATATCACATTTTCTTCCCAGTTTTAAAATCTAAAGTACAAAGTGGAGTTTATCAGGAGTTTTAAAAACACATCTCAGACCTGAAATTGGCAGTTTTGACATGACTTATCAGGATGTACCCCAAAGCCTGAATGAGACAGAGGTAGTGCTCAGATCTCCTGGGGGCCAGGAAGGGAGCAGGCCAGACAGTTACTCTGCACAGCAGCACCCCCTACTGACGAGGCAGGAAATGACACCGGACAGCGGTGACCTCTCCCTGTCAGGACACCGGCGTGGAGCTAGCAGAAAAGAAAGTGGGTGCCTAGCGCAGTGGGGAGGGGCTTGGGAATTGACGAACCCACGCTGTCTATAGATTTTGAAAGTTCGGAGGTGAGATACAAGACTTACGAAAATGCTCGAGTCGGGTGTTAAACAATTAGCAACTGTTGGGGCAATCAGTAATTTGCTGCACATGAACGTGGCTTTCAAGAGAGCCGATCTGGATCTGGCAAGATCAAACAGCAATGGGACACGCTATTTAACAACGTGAGATGTAGAAAGTGGTTCAAATATTTTGCAAAATCATTTCTCCGAATCTGTCACTGCATCCTTATGTGGGAGGAATAACCCATGTCAGACGCTTTGGAGCATCTGTCATCTGACCATCAGGAATAGCTCATGTTCGACCATAGGGCCTTGTAAACAAAAATTAAAGAAGCATCTTACATTCTTGTGATCTGGTACAGAATATAGAAAAGTCAATAACGGAAAATGCGTTAAAGCGGAATACAACTTTGAAACAGACAACTGCCTCATTGTCTCCTGTTCCAGAGGCAGCGGTGGAAAAGCAGCGCACTATGGGAAGCCAATCCAGGCTTTCCAAATTCGCCTTCAGGCCAACAAGGGACGGGGATCGAAATCCTGTAGTTGTGATAACTCATGTCCATCATGCAGTTGCCCTGGAACCAGCTTCTTAACCTTGTGGCAAAATGACCCATAATAATGGTACCTTCTTCAGGAAACTTAAAACAAGCCAGACTCGGGGAATTTTTAAGAGAACGGGGGGGGGGGGGAGAGGGGCGGGGGGGGGGGGACCGAGACCTTGGACTTGGGAGAAGGGCCACTGCTAGGGGTAACAGGAAGAGGTGGCCCACCCTCCCCGCCAGGCCTGTGGGTTCCAACGGTGCGTTTTCTTAACCACCACCTGTGACTCTGTCCTGGAGGCAAGGGACAGTGGCTGTCAGGACTTGGAGAAAACAAGATCTAGGACTGTTTTAGACAGAGTGAAGCATCAAGAACTGCTGAGATTGAGGGAACCTCATGTGTGGATTAAAAGCAAAACAAAAGAAAAACAAACCCCAAACCCAGCACTATTCAGCCGTTACTGCAATCCAATATTTAGTGGTAGGTGAACTGAACCGTCATTCACAAATGCGTCATTCAAGTATTCAAAGGGGTCCAGTTCGGTAATTCTTATCTGCTCCTGGTACAGGAAGTAGCTTAGGATGGGCTTTTCTTTCACATTTTTAACACTTTGCCTAATTTGCCTTTACTAAATATTCTGATTTTTTGAGTATACAGTTTGCAAAATGACAGAATCCCAGTTCTTCAACTAGAATCGTAGGCTTTCTCCCCTATAACGACATGATCACTCTCAGAATCCATCCAAGCACTGGCTTTGGCGTGAGCCTAACAAGAAAGCCCTCTGGACAGTGAGGGGTTACACAAAGGGGTTTTTTTTTGCCATGGGACACTGGTTATATTGACTGAAGGGGGGAAAAAATCCCACAAGTAGATAAAAATAATAAGCAATGTTGTTTTTTCTGATTACTCGACATCTAAGCTCTCTGATCACTGTTGGGTATTTTTAAATCAATAGGAAAGGGGAGCCAACCCTCAGCTCTGCAGAAATCCTTCTCCTCTCAGACACCTCCGACCTCTGCACCTCTATAGGCAGTTCATTTATAACCACAAACGTTCCTGGTTTCTCACGAGCCACCCGGAGCTGGGGAACAATGAATTTCTTACACCAAAAGGTCCTTCTTCCGTAACAAACGGGGAGGCCCTGAAACCACAATTTTCTGTCTTTATCTACGAGCGGCAAGGGATCACATCTCTAGAGTCCCCCCACTCGCGACGGGGTTTAGAACAACACAGGTTAAAGGGACAGCAGGGCTGAACTGCCACGCTGCCTCAGGCTTTCTCTCAAAACACCACGGAATCCCGCAACGAACGCTCACAAGAGCCAAAGGATCCCGACGGCGCGGAACCCTCCCCCTGGGCACCGCCAGCTTCGCGGCGCGACCGCGGGGGTCAAGTCGGAGAGTGCCCGCTCACTTTTAACCCAGCACAGAACAGACACAACTTGGGCGGTACACAGTATTGAAGCATGCAACATGTCCTAGGTGACAAAACCCGGTTAGGCGGAGTGTGCATTAAAATGATCTTGGTAGTTGAGTAGAGATCACAAAACAATTGGTGAGGACAGGTGTGTAGGCTCAGCTTTACATCCAGGTTTTATACACCAGCAGCCAGATTCACAATTGATAGATATTGCACCAGAAAGATGTGTGCAGGGAGGAGAAGTCATCATCACATTTAATGTCTATGATTTAAAAACAACAACAACCCATCAACAAAACCAGGTAGGACCCCCAGGGAGAACATAAAGTGCCTTCGGAACTGGTGCCGTTAGAGCAAAAACTGGTTATTTAGCTACCGCTAGCAAACGCGTACAAACGGGACACGACACAGATCTGGTTTCCACGGTTTCAAATCAAGCGAGTGTCGAGGCCCATTCAAATGTCTCTACGACAAACAGCAAAGAGTTTGGAAAAGGTAACAGAAGAATGGCCGTACAGCATCATGGAGGGTTAAGTAACTTCTCTAATGAGAAAGGATAGTCCGACCCTGCCTCCAATGTGTTCTAGCACACGGAATTACTTCTAAGGAATAACGGTGTGGTTCCTTCCTTCAAGTCAACACCAAATTTGTCATGCTAGGTTACAATTCTCTCAGCCTGGAGCTATTACGCTAAATTTGCACGCACACACACAATGTAATATCCAGTTTGTTTTCCATTCTCTCAGAGTATGGAGAAAAGTAGCATTATGTCTAATGTTATATTTGAAATTCTCTCAAAGTACTTGTCCGTAGGTATCTGGACAAAAAAAAAAAAAAACAAAACAACACAACAACAGTCTTTCAATTCTAATAACATAGGGAGTGGGGGGGGGGTGTCAAAGTACTTCAAAAATAAAAATGTCACTGACATTAAACCTGGTATGAAATTCAAATACAAAAAAAATATGCTCACTTTTCCAAGTACACGAGACATCTTTAATTGTAATGAAATAAAATCTGAAAATCGGTCTAAATCATTTTAAAAAGTAAACATGAGTTGTAATACTATACCTGTAGAGTGATTAATCCCATTCATTGTCATTATAAAGTATGTAAAATATTTATTAAGGGCTTTGCCTACAGAGGCACAACATAAATAGAATAAGTCCTCCTGAAATGTTATTAGTGTACACATCAACCAGTTGATAATTCGTGGTGGAAAATGCAGGAACGCGACCTGGGACCGGGCTCCCACGTCTGAACCTGGGCAAGTCGCGGGTGGAGGCCCCGCCCCGGGAGCCAGGCCGCCGTGTACGGCCGCTCTTCCGCCTCGGTCTCTGCAAAGTTGGGTGTTGGGCAAATGCAAAAGTGCAAGCAGGACTCGCTCGATGAACAACCACCCCGAGGAGGGGGGAGCTTAATCCACCCCCTCGAATCCTTGAGCGTTTTCCACGGCCATGAGAAGTTTCTCTCGTAAATCTTCGAAGGTTTCATACGGAGGTAAGTCAAGGCGATTAAAGCTGCAAAAGTAACAGAAAGAACAGGTAAAAAGGCATCCTTCTTGCCCTGCAGTCACAACGGCATTTCCTAGGTTCGCCTAAGGAGGCATCTGGTACCTGAGCAAGAGCGTGCAGAGGTCTTCACCAACAATTCTGAGTATCAACAATAAATGCCAGCAATGGGGGCGCCTGTCGGTTAAGCGTTGGACTTCGGCTCAGGTCATGATCTCACAGCTCATGGGTTCGAGCCTCGTGTTGTGCTCTGTGCTGACGGCTCGGAGCCTGGAGCCTGCTTCGGATTCTGTGTCTCCCTCCCTCTCTGCCCCCCCACCCCCCTGCTTGTGCTTGCTTTCTCTCAGAAATAAATAAACTTAAAAAAAAAAAAAAAAGGCCAGCAATGAAATCGTCCACGCCAAAGAGGCTGCAGAACCCACGGGGGAGAGGAAGGAATTTTCTGGGGTCACTGACATCCGTGCCAAGTTCCAAACCCTCGAACACAAAGAACTGACATGTTAGGGATGAACCAAAACCAAGGCTGAGTCTATTTTGAATGCTCTCGCTTATTCTTATTCTGCGCTAGCTCCCAAGCTAAGTGCTTTTCCTGGTGGTAACTCAGGTTGTTTTCATCACGGGCCTCTGAGGCGGGTAATGGTTTCTCTAGATTCAGGTCCTGGAGCAGAGAGGAAATGTCAAGGGGCCCGAGCTCTCATTCCCAGGAAACCAGGCGGCTGGCGTCTCCAGAATTCCAACGCTAAGCTGCCTGCTCAAAGCAAAGGCGAGCAAGTAATCGACATCTGGAGTGGAAAGCCGCATTTACAGCAAGCCTCCAAATATCTAGAGGCTTCAGCCTGGCGACAGGGAAGCCTGCAGACAAACAGTGGCCTCCGTGGGCGATGAGGCACACCCGTCTATGAGAACAGGTTCAGATACTGGCTCTGCGATGTGACCTTGGGCGCGTTACCTTACTCTGAATGCTTTTACTCTGAATACCTTACTCTGTCTGCTTTTTCTGTGAAACTGGGAAACTGCTCCCAGGATGCCAGGAAGGTCAAACCAGAACGCATGTAAGGTGTTCCTCGCACCAAGCAAGCGCCCAAAGATGGCAACCATGGTTCTCTGTCACTCACCTCTCACTGAATGCCTGCATGGGGCACAAGGCGTTAGAATCGACACCCATGGGGGTGCCCTGCTGACACGTACCGGTCATGAAAATGGCCACATGCACTTGCCAAGGCTAGTGACGGTTGGAATAAGAGTGAATGTTTGTGCAGCACGGCAGTCACCACTGCTAAGTACTCTTGGTCTACTACCTCAGTGAATGCTAGCAATCACCCCTATTCTAGAAAAGAGGAACGGAAGCACAGAGAGATTAGGTAACTTGCCCAAGGTCACGCAGTAAGTGGGAAAACCAGAACTGTGCCCCAGGCTGGCTCCAACACCTGGCTCAGACCACTGTGCCGCCCCAGCATTGAAAACCCCCTCCTGGCACTGACCTATGATTCCAAACATGAACAGCACGAGTCCTTATGTTTCAAAAACTAACAGTTATCAGCAGCCATTAGAAATGGACACACATCCACGGTGGGCCCTTTAGAGACCCTTAATGTGTTTCACAAGACCCACCGAGCACTCAGACTTTTAAGTCGCTAAACACCAAAGTTACAGCAGAGGACAACACGAGGCTTCTCAAACTGGACTTCTCAGAAACCCAAGAATCCTGAAGACTAAGTCCAAAAGGGTTTTCAGTTTGGTAATGGTCTCAAACGTTACCTTACCAGCTGTCACCACAGAGCTCCACGTTTGGAGACCGCACTTAGAAACAGCCTGTCACAGAGGCGCCCGGGTGGATCCGTCGGTTGGTTAAGTGTCTGACTTCAGCTCAGGTCATGACCTCACGGTTCGTGGGTTTGGGCCCCGTGTCGGGCTCTGTGCTGACAGCTCAGAGACTGAAGCTCTTTCGGATTCTGTGCCTCCCTCTCTCGCTGCCCCTCCCCTGCTCACACTCTGTCTCCCTCTCAAAAATAAATAAATATTTTTTAAAAAATGAAAAAACAAAACAAAAACAAAAACAAAACCCAAACCCCAGCCTGTCACAGAAGCTGACTTTAGTCTGACCCGCAGTTGGTCTTACACAGTCCGGGGCCTGCGATCCCTACGGGGCCTAGTGATGCGTTCTCGAGGATCTGTGACCATCTTTCTGTTGTGTATGACCATTGCTTCCAATTATCGTGATGGTCATAGGAGTTAACGCATCTAACGTGCTCAGGACAACGCCTGGAACACAGTAAGTGCCTGGTAAGTGTCTGATGAGCCAGGAGCCTGGCTGGCTCTGACCTACCACTTAGCCAGCTGAGTGGCCTCCATATTCTCGGTGGGACCCGCTTCCTCATGTGGAAGACGTGTGGGCTGCCTGAGGTCATTTTTGGTCTCCAAAGAGTGGGTGGGTCTGCGAGTCTTTGAAAAGTATAAATATCCAAGCAGTGACCTTTGATGGGACAGTGAAATGAAGCCCTTTCAGTCATTTCATCTGAGAGGTTTATGAGCTCTCCGGGTAAATCGGGTTTTTATTCTGAAGCTTAATGGTCGATTTAACATTTTCACAAAACCTGGACGAAATCAGACCTATCTATAGCTAAACTGGATGGTGGCACTGCTGTGGGCAGCCGGCCCACTGCAGTCTGGGGGCCAGGCCGGGAGCAGAGCCACCCAGAGAAACAGGCCCACCCCTGCCCGCAGCCTGCCCTCTTCTTCACCGGGCGGGAGTCTGAGCATCAGCAGGCCGACGCCTGTCACTTGATTTCTGGGACCCACACAGGAGCAAAGAGGCTCCGCTAAGAGCCCACTGGGCTGCTTCCCTCCCGTGGGCAGACCTCCGTCCTCCCTAGGGAAGGGCAGGGGTTTTATACTCTGTGTGCCAGGGGCTCCCGGGGAGTTCTGAAAACCCCACAGCTCAGGCTACGCCCCAAGCCAATTACGTCCAAATCTCTGGGGGCAGGACCCCGGCATCAGATTTTCTGAAAACTTCTAAGAGGTTCCAATGCGCAGCCGATGCCGGGAACCACTGAGTTCGGAGATCGTCTCTGGGCAGCACCATGTTTCAGATGTGATCCAAGCACACGGACTCGGAAACGGAAGAAAAGGTCAACAGTAAAGACGTCTGTCCACAGGGTCACGGAGGGACACAGGCCGGACGCTCGAGTATTTGGTTCTCCTCAGAGAGTCTCCAAAGAAAGCGAACTGCAGCAATAAAGGCAGCAGATCTAATGCCGTGGTTAGTGTGCAGATCCCGATTCTGGCGGAGCTGAGTTCCAATCCTGTGCTCTGGGAGTCTGTGAGCTGTGTGACCCTGGGGCAAGCGTCCTGGCCGCTGATGGGGATGCCGGCGTCCCGTGAGGCCGCCACCAAGATTCACCAGTGCCTGGCCCACACAAGACGGCTGTGCCGGTAGTTCAGCCCTTACTCCCACCTGGCTTTACCAGCCCGTGAGCTGGGGAGTTCTGCATCAATCCCAGTGGTCCCGGGGCTCAGCGCAATGCTGCCTGCCTTCCAGACGCAGGCTATCATAACCCAGAAAACTGGGCTCGGACACTGTTTGGAATCCAAGCTCCAAACCACCAATGCATTCTCCTTCGAGAATAAAGGCAGAGGATCACGGCAATCACCGCTTCGGAGAGCCACCAGCTTTAGGTGGAGTCAGCCTGCTTCCGAGGGTCGGATGGGCAAGGACCATGTTCACTACATTCAGAGTCCCATGACTGGTATAAGCGGGGAGGCTTTCTCTCCAGCAAAGGCAAGGGAATCGAACAACCTCCCTCGGCCAATTTTCCGCAAACGCGCTTTCAGGAGAATTGCCGCCTAGCGGGCACTTAGAGGGCAGGGGGGGCGTTTCCCCACGATAAGCATTCCCGGGCGCCCTGCAGCCCCTGGCTCTGGAAGGCCCCCTGCTGGTGAGGAGAGCAGGGCTGTGCGGCCCACCGTTTCCAGAGGGGCCACCTCCACCCGCTTCCTAAGAGCAAGACACGGAAGTCTGTGGGCGAAGCCGACGCCGGAACGTCGCGCCTGGCTTAGCAAGAGCGCCCTGAGAGCTGCTAAGTGTCATTCTTGTGCCGAGGGAGTAGGGGACCCTTCGGAGATGGCGGGGTCCCCTCCTCCCGGCCCCCGCATCCTGGAGGCTGAGGGCTGCCTGGCTCCCACCCCCGGGGGACGCGGGCCTCTGTCAGACCTCTCCGGCCCACCAGCTACCGTCGTGCTGTTGATGAATTCCAGAGCCTTACGAGGTACGAATGGCCATGAGAGGTCTTCTAAAACAGTGTTTCTCCAGGGAATTTTAGCCCAAGTTCTGGGAATAAAAACCATCTTCAGGTTGCAGTAAAGACCCAGTCTGTCAGTGGGGTCTGAGAACAGCCATGACCTTGTACGGTGAATACACGGTGCAAGGTGCGATCCGTACTTCTGGAGTACTGAGGAAGGATGGGGTCTGGGGGCGACGCCCACCAGCTCGGGGGGGTGTGGATTGGAGAAGGAACGCCCCCCAGCATGGGGGGGGGTGGGGCCTGGGGACAGAGGTACCTTCAGGGGGGTGGGGATTGGAGGAGGAAACCCGCCCCCCCAGCGTGGGGAGCAGTTAACCCTTTATGAGCCAAACACACCGGGTCCGTTCAGACCATGGTTTGAGCTTTACCAGCCATTATTCTAGAATCTACACTTTGTCCGCTATCCATGGGCAGGCAACACGGCACTCTGTAACCTCCAGCCCTGCATCGGCCCCACCTAAGCGTTTCAAACACGATTTGTGGACAACTGGGTGTTTTTGTCACTCACCACGTGTGAGCTCTGGGCAGTTTTTCAGGACTCCCCCATTGCTCTATTGTAAACAGCTGAGGACCATTGGAACCTAGGCAAAAAAAGAGAAATAAATGCTAAGCGTGCTCAAGGTGGGAGAGCAAAGCTGAGGTGGGGCCTAAAGGAAAGGGAAGGAGATGGGCGAGCGTCGTGCAGGAGACGGAAACACCGTCCTGGCTCCGGGCAGCACCGAAGCCCTGCTGTCGGGAGATACAGGGGCCTGCACAGCCTCGCACAGACCCTGCACCTCCTTCAGAATGGAGGGGCACCAAGTTTCACAGCAAGCCCCAGTGCAGCCGGCTGCAGCCTTTCAGCAGAGCCTGGAAAGCTTACACTTAAGGCATTGGGTGGGGGGGGGGGGGGGGGGGGGAGGGGCGCGGTGAACTCCAACCTTAAAGCAGAGCAGAAAGAGTGATTTCCTAACATCTATATAGTAAGCTCCAAGGGATTCTGTCTCCTGGAGGTAAGCAGTCCTTCAAGATACACCAAGATACGAAACGAGAGAGAGAGAAAAATGGGGCGCCTGGGTGGCTCAGTTGAGCGTCTGACGCTTGATTTTTGGCTCAGGTCATGATCTCAGTCATGGAATCGAGCCCTGCACTGATGGCATGGAGCCTACTTGGGATTCTCTCTCTCTCTCTCTCTCTCTCTCTCTCTCTCTCTCTCTCTCTCTCTCTCCCCCTCCCCCACTTGCATGCTCAGTCTCTCAAAATAAGCTTTAAAAAAAAACAAACACAGACAGACCAACTCTTTTCTGTACTAAACCCAAAGCCCTCTCCCCACGAGTCCTCTGACGGGACCTACGGGTGACACACTCTGGGAGGCAGAGCCGTGCGGGGCCGCCGCGGAAGCCTGGCTGCAAAGTCCCAGGAGGAGAACTGAACCCGTCGGTGCCCCGCTCACCATAAAGTTCGGCGAACCCATTCATGGGTACTCGGGACGTCCCCGTGACAAACTGCAGTAGCCGGATCCGCTTCTCCGCGTCCATGAGCAGCACGGCCTGGAACGGAGGCAGAAGGTCGTTACACTGCGTGGGGCACCCGGCCTGTACTGCGGTAACCCAGACAGGCCAGACGCAGTCATAAATACTGCAGCGGAAGACCGAGACCGCTGACTGAAAACAGAGTCTGTTTTTTATGGGCCCCAGAGTACCGCCTGTGTGATCTCAGAGAACCAGAGATCGCGACGTCTCTTTCTTCTTCTGCCGACAGGTCAAAATAAATGAAATACAAAGCAAACTCTTTGGTGGCACGGAGCTCACGCTTCCGTGGGTGAGGCGTGCCAGCCCCCCCGCGGGCCGATCAAAGACCCCCAGTGTTCAAGAAGCGCCAACATCAGGAGGCCAGGTTAGGAGGGGAGATTTCAGACCCAGACAAATCCTCTAAAGGTAACATTTTAGAAAAAGAAAGGAAAGCAGAGGCCAGGTCAGGCCTCTAGAAAAACCCGGGTATGCTACGCATCTGAATTATGACAAGAATTGTGTAGACAGGTGGACTGGGCTTTGAAGATCCTGCTTTTAAATTTTTCTCTCTCTTCAGTTGGTTGAGCGTCTGACTCAGGTCACGAGTCTGGTTTAGGCTCAGGTCATGATCCCAGGGATCATGAAATTAAAACAAGTTTTGGGATTTCTTATTTCTGGAAGTAAATAAACAAGCTTCCCCCCCCCCCGAAACTCTTCTTTAGAAGGCAGTTTATGGTCTCTTGCCTGGACTTAACTCACTCCTATTTCGCTTCTCTCCTCAGCTGAACAAAAAGCAAATGTTGGCCCTAAGATAGTACATCAAATTTCATTTGCATCCTTGACTGAAGGATATAAAATATCAAAATATTTGTTGGAATTAACCAAGAAAGGGGAAATGATTTTTTAACCAAAAATGGCATCTTGGCACAATCTCAAAGCATGCTTTGCCCCGAGAAGCTTCCCATTCTCATTTATACTTTGGTGGACCAGTTCTGACCCTCGAATCCAATTACCGACTTCATTGTACTCAGTGGGTTCCTCACATAAAGCCGCTTCAGTCAGGCGGTCAAGGAAGGACAAAGTGCTCCGATGAGGATGGACCGTGTGCAGGATAACTGCTCACCAGAGTGATGGAAACACAGCAGGAAGGGCTGCTTTCTCCCCCCAGTGGCCCAAGTGCCAACAGAGTCTTGGGTTGCAGAAGCAGGACCACGGGAAGGCAGCACAGAGCCCTCAGGCCCAAGCCAGCCTGGGGAGAGGGACCGCCCCAGCAGCCACGGCCTTACCTTCCAGAACCACTGAATGACAGGGTGGTTTGGGCAATAGCCATTCTTATAGATAGAATGTTGTCTCCAGTCGTTCACGTCCACGTCGCCAAGGCCGCACATCAGCAACTAGGAGACAGAAGGACCAGATGTGAACGGGCACATGTGAAGGCCCAAGAAATCACCCACGGAGGAATGGCCTTTTCTCAACACCAGCACTTTGTCATGGGTAAAGCAGTACGGTACGCCAGGAGCTCTTAAAAACAGGTGACGGGGACAACATTCTCCTCCACCTCAGGTAAGAGGCAGCGCGGGCAAGGAGGGGGACCCAGTTCTAACGTGTGTTCAGGCCACAGCCACTCACGGTGCAAATGCCACTCCACGTCTGTCTCTCGCCCACCCCTCTAATCTGAGCTCGGTGTTCAGATTTTCTCGGGCTCCGTTTACAGCTGCTCATTACTCCAGCCGTTTTCCCTTCGGAGAGGTTATGTGTCTCGATATCTGAAATGTCTCCCAACCCACAGGAAAACTAGTGCTTTATGGCAGCCAGAGCCCCGCTCAGTCGGCTTGCTGACCAGAGCTGTGTGCATGCGGACCTGTCCTAAGGTAATGACCGGGGCAGTGACCGGGGCTTAGGGCTCGTCTTACTACCCGATCCCCCCCAGCAGGAAGGATTCCTGGGCACAAGAGCACACGACACTCCTGCAGAGGCACCAAAGAAAAACGGAAGGAGAACTAAACCAGACGCCTGAGAATGGATCCTAGGCGTGACCGTGCCCAAACCTTGTTGGGTAAATGTGGGAGGTCATGAATTGCTCCCTGCCTCAGTTTCCCCACCTACAAAATGAGGGGATTACGACATATGACTCAACATCATCGGCCTTGAAGTTTCTATTTCAAGATAAAAGAACAGAAGGCTAGTCTATAAGAAATGCTTCGCTGGATGTGGTGGCCTGGACAGACGGGGGACACTGTCTCAGCAGACAGTCTTCCTCCTTCTATTGCTCTGGGCAGAACGAAGGGTGAGAGATTCCTAGTTCTCACCTAGGTCAACACAAAGAAACTGAAACAATCCTGTACACATGGCCTCCTGCTACTGCCTTGGTGTCTCCCAAAGTTCTCCCTTACTCAATGTGCACCATGTCAAGTCCACAGAGACACTGTTCCACAGCCCCTGGTGCTCGCGTCCTGGCCAAGGCCCAGTTCAGCTACCCCCGTGTGGGCAGGAGGCCCAGCCAACGGGCCGTCTCAACCTTGACTCCCTCGACAGCAATTTTCCTTACCCTGTACACCTGGCCATGAACCCAACTCAGCTCAGCAGGCCTCTACTTGTCCCGTGTGGCCCAGAACTGCCCTCTCCTGGGTGAGGAACCGACAAGGGACTGCTTTTGCTACTCTCTCCTCTAAGGTCGACAAACACACCCCGTGAGAGACATACAGTGCAATCCATCTAAGCTCACTCCCTAAGACCTTGCGGACCAGGAAATAATATCTCATTGGTGAGGTAGTGAGGACCACTTTAAAAATACCTACTTTACAGAAAACGTTTAAAACACAAACCTCCAGCTCATTTTCATCAAAAATTTTAATCAAATCAATAGGAAGCAGTTCTGTGAATCCCTGAAAGAAAAAAAAAAATCACCGTCAACACCTTTTTCCTTGAAAGAGACAAATTTCACAGAAAAAACAAAGCAGCCAGGAAAAACATATTCTTCGCTGGTGATTTACGTCTCAGCGATAGTATCCGGTGACTGTAGTTCCGACACAAACAGCACAGTCACAATAGAAACGTCTTGAAAAGCAGGAGGACCTAGAGGGTTCGGATATTTGAGTAATCTCAGAAACCCTTGGAAAATATGGGTTGCTGGAGGCAGGCGAATTCCAGAAGCCATCTATGACAGAGCGATGAGTCAATGTGTCCTAAAACACCCAAGCCACAGATGTGCGAGAGAACGTGTTTCAAAATAAGGTACGGAAGGCACAGAGAGGCAATACAGGAGGAGGTGATGTGATCCGGGACAGGAGAGAGGAGCACGGAGACTCAGCTCTGGCTCCCGGTTCGCACCGACCCCTGGAGAGCTCCAGAGAGGCCTGCTCCCTGCTCCCGGGTCTTGTGGGCAGCACCTGGTTCCTGGAAGTGGGATCCCTTGGGGCCGGGCCAGGAATCTGCCTCCTGGGTCTCTGACGTAAAGAAAGCACGAAACTCGCTGTCCTCTTGTACATCTAACTCACCCTTTTATGCCGCAAGTCCCTGAATTTTGTGAGTGGCCTAGGGCTCTACTTGCTGCTGTAGGTGACCGAGCTGGGGCAAGCCAAGGAGGGCATCGCCTAAGGATTCCACACTGGTTCAGTGTGCACCTGGGGCGTGTTCTCATGTTCTCTTTACTAAAGCTGTTATCAAGGCTTAAAAAGGAATTTCGCTTTTGGTCCAAGTGAACCATTTTTTTAAAAAAAACCATGAACCTCCCCACCCTCCGCTAGGGGCTCGGGAGCACCGCTGACATGACGGATTTGGATCTGAGGAGTGTCTGCTTCACGCTCTAACAGGGTGAACGCTGGCCCAAGACGGCTTGGTGTTAAGATAGAAACCCAGCCTAAGCGAAGGTGTTTTACGTGTGCCTGGGTGGAAGTCTGTGAGGAATTCAGGCAGAAGCATGACAGGAGAACATCCATGAAAAGAAAGGGTGGCCCACGGGGTGAGCCGCGCAGGCCTGACCTTTCTGCCGCGCATCCCCACCCCCTCGCCATCTTGCGGTGTGCAAACAGTGCCCCCGCGCCACCCCACGGAGGACAGCCATCGTCTCTCAGGCGACGATTGACGGTGCCAGACTTACCTCCAAGAAGGCGTTCATTTGCTTCTGGACCCTGTTCACAAACCTCCACTGGATGACTAAGCTGCAGGAGAAATGGGACAATTTGCATCCACCCTCGTCACCACGGGCACACATTCGTTTCTTCACACCTTCTCACCGGGGGAGGGGAAAGTGGAGAAACCCCCTTGATGGCGGGCAAACGGGAGGGTCTAGAGCTGTGGCACAGTTGATGCATTAATTCTTTCAAGGGTGACTGGAACATGTGTGGGAAACCTAAAGCCTGAGCATTTCAAAAGTAATTTATTCCCTCCAACCAAGCCTTAGTTTACCAAAGTTGCGTATAAATGCGACTATGTGGAGAAGAGGGATAAAAAAGGCTGTACAGTATGGATGTATGTGCGCATGGCACACGTATACACACGTGAACTCACATATACACACATCCACGTATACATAAGCATGTACATATATTTTCATTTTATTTTTTTAAGAGAGGGAGAGAGAGCGCGCGTGCGCATGCAAGTGAGCGGGGGCAGAGAGAGAGGGAATCCCACACAGGCTCCGCACTGTCAGCACAGGGCCCGACGTGGGACTCGAACTCACGAACCTCGAGATCATGACCTGAGCCAAAGTCGGAAGCTTAACCGACTGGGTCACTCAGGCGCCCCAACATGTACATTATGTTTTTAAAAGGAGTACTCAGTACAACATACCTCGTGAGACAGTTCATTCTGGAAGCACTAGCCAGTGTACTGGTTTTCAACGACACATAACTTACCAGCAAAATGATTTACACTAACTCTTTAATACCAAAATTTGGAGGCTTAATGATAAGACCTCCTTAAATAACAGAAATCCACTGAAACCATCTTCTCTGTGACAATGTTTAGTGCACAGCAGAATTTACTGTTAGGTGAATCCACTTTAGATTCCGGCTCAAGTCCTGGAAATAGCACGAGGACCTTATCGGAAAGGCTCTCCCCTACCAGATGGTATCCTGGCAACGGCCGTCGAGGCCCAGCCCCGCTACACAGCCACTGCTTGGCCACATCAGGCTTCCCCGCACCTGCTGTATGCATCAGCCCGAGAGTCTTCGTGCACTGGGGGAACCCATGTGTCAGGGGGCAGGTGGAGATTTTAACCATCCTGTCTTTTCCCACCAAATTTGAAACTTAAAAAGAACTGCAAAGGATGATGTACAACATGCATGACAGTGTCCACACCCTCAGACATCTGACCCCAATCCCCTTCAGGGCAGTGTTTTAAAAAACCCATTCAAAGCCTGTACCTTCAAATGAAGACAATGGCATCCGCCAAGGTGTCACCCTGCCTGAGACTGTTCGAGTTCGGAATAAGTGTGCCAATTAATGTGAACAGGTAAGGACCGGAGTATCTTACTTCTAGTTTTTTTGTTTGTTTGTGTTTTTGTTTTTTTAAATTAAGCGCAGCAAGCTTTTAGCTTGTGAGGGGAGAAGTCTGCTACTTAATAGTGCATGGTCTGTCAGGGTCTCTAGGCAGAGGCTCCGACACTCTCCGTTTCTTGCTAATTAGGAAGGACAGGTTTTTCTTTGCAGAGGACGCTAAAAGATGCCAAGACTCTTGACCAATTCTCCAAGTTCAAGTCCTCTGACTGACAATTACGCTGAGAAGAGAGGAGGGAACCGGCTTGACGTAATGGAGTCCTGAATGCAGGTACGGGGCTCAGGCCACGGCTGCAACCGGCAAGAACCAGAAACTAGGACCCGGGAACCAAACACCGGTCGGCTGCACTGACCCTCTTCCCTGCTCTGGGGCCAGCAAGGAGGATCCCGGACTTGTGTGCCTGAGGCAGACACATGCACCAAAGAGGGAAATGTAACATGGCCAACAGACAAAGGCCTTCAGATGGGCAGAAATGCCCTAGGATGACTTAACAGTTGGATTTCCAAAGGACTGAACACTGTGTGCCACCAACTGAGGCTGAGATTAGGTTAAGAAAATTATAGCTATCAGAAACAATTCATTATGTTTGCACATATGAATTTTCCTACCCATTTTAACTATGTTCTTACATTTTTATTATGGAAATGAGGTCGAGAGAGATGCAATATTTTATTTCTGGTTGTTCCTAATTTTACCCCACTGGCTGTTGACACCACGGTTCATCACTGCAAATCTCAATTTTAGACCACATACCCACGTACTCCCATAGCGTGTCTGCTGTATTACTCAATACCGTATACTTTTTTCTCCTTTTGTGACTCCTTTATACAAGGCAGCTCACTGAAGTCATGATACAAGTCAAACTTTCCACTCTATAATTTGACTTCCCATTAGCCCAAGCCAGAAAGGAACTCATATTGTGGAAAAGTATGTCCCCGACACGCATGAGCTGTTTTGGCAAGGGACACGAACCAAATATGCCATTCAATTTAATAAAAAGAAGAGACTGTAAATATGTGTATACGTACTCAATATATTCCCTTTTGTTTTCATTTGTTACCATTATTTCTGACCCATTGGGCTTCAGATCCACTTGATAGGTCTGTAATTGCAAAGATAAAACAACGATCACCATCGTGAAATTATTCTGCACATTACTAATAATGTCTTACTATAAAAGAAGATAAGCAAAATTCATTTGGAAACATTTCCCAGCAAACGGGCTCTGTGTACAAGAGATTATCTAATGAGGCTTTTATATTGTTGAGATGTTACACATTTAAAGATGTTATCATCAAAGGTGAATTATTTTGCGGTTATTTATGAGTTTTAATTGTTCTCGTACATGACCAACAATGGAGAAGAGCAACATTTTTCATCTGCTATCATTCATTTATCAAGAAATTAATTAATTACATTTAACAGAAATGACAGGGACGCTTATCAAGACTACAGAGATCCAAGTTCGAATGCACTTTGTTTCTGAGAATTCGATTTTATAATCGTAAGAAAAGATGCATGGAGTTTCTTTCAAAAAGGCAAAGCACAGGGCCTTAAAAAAATAAAAGCAGCTTCAGAAGCAAGGTTGAGGGATGGATTTCCCTGCTGTTCTGAGGGGCCTTGGCCTTCTGTGTGCATCCAGACACATCCTCGCCCACTGCCTGGGCAGGCTCCCTCCCGCAGGGCCACCCAGGATTTTAAAGCAAAGCGGCTGAAAGCAAGCGTGGCCTTTTCTGCACTTCATGCCGGCCCTAACTCAACATCATGGTGTATAAAGCACTGACTAGCAGAAACCAAGGGAGGAGGGGACTTACTATTTTATAAATAAAATGCTTACTCTTATAAAAATTTTAGGGGGAGGGGAAGGAAAAAAAATACCACCCCCAAGTCCCATATTCAACGACGGCTACATTGATGTTTTGCTGGGATCCCTTTTTGCCTTTCCCCCCTCCATGCATAACTGGCTATTTCTGAGAATGAGCCAAGCCTGCGGAAAGGGTTTTCCAGAGTTAAGTTTCCAGGTCACATCCATCACAAGGGATAGATTCCAATCTGTAATGAAATCTTCTGCTTTGGCGGAGGTCCACCATCAGTGAGGCCTCACCTCCAGCCACACACATCCAGGGACAGACTGAGCCTCTCTGGCCCCAAAACTCAGACCTTGTTCTCTGGATTATGCACTTGATTACTGCTCTTGGTCATGATGAGATAGCTTTTTCAGTCAAAGCACGTTGGTCATCCATTTTCCTCTTTTTTCTACTTCTCTTTCTTCTGGGAGGGATCTGGTGTCTCTATCACATGACTGAACTCCATTTTCTACGATGTTACTTCAGCTCTTTACTGTCTGCGATATGGATTTTGTTACTGAAGTTTTAAGTTTTCTTCAAGCTCTTCCTTACTTCCCACTTTCCCCTTCTCCACGGCCGTGGTCCTGTCTCCCTGGTTCTCCCTGCAGTTGTCTGCCCCTGTCCCGTAAGTGCCACGGCAATCCTCGAGGATGGTGGACGGTTATGCGTGGGGTTGAGATGGGCACGTTTCTTAGAAGACAACCTTTTCAGTTCTTTGACCGCTCTCTAGAGGTTTGTGGACAGTATTCATTTATCCTGCTGTATTTTTTAATAAGCCCCCGATGGCTTTTCTTTTCTCCATTTATTCCTCCTCGAAGACTGCACTGCTGTTCCCTTTCAGTGACGGAGTCTCCCCATCACATTCACACCAAGCAAGTCAATACATCCAAGCCCAGTTCTTGGGACTGAGAGGTCTTACGCACAGTTCAGCAACACTAAGGTAGAATTTTTTTCCGGGGGCTGCAGTTTCCAGAGAGTCCTAGAGTGAGAAGATCAACCACAGGGAGAGAGAACGGGGAATGAAGAGGAGAAAAACACCTCTGGGGCCTCCAAAAGGAACACGTAGTGAGGAAAAAGAGCAGCTAGCCAGCAGGGCTGACGGGAGAGAAACAGTTCTTCCCCACCCTGCTGGTGGGAGTCTAATTACTTCAACCTTTTGGGAAGATCATTTAGCAACAGGCATCAATTTTAATGGGCACAGCATTCCCGGTCATAATACTTTTAGAATTTATACCACGGGGAAAAAATCGGGTCAAATGTACAAGATGCATACTCCCCAGATTATGATCATTATGCTGCCTGTATAGCAAAATAATGAAATAGCCTGCACGCCTAGCAATGGGGCCTGGTTAAAAAATGCAGAGTCTAGGAAATGGAATTCGGTGTAGCCACTTTAATGGAATACATCGACACCTCCTGACATAGAAAGGTATCTGGGATATATTCAAAGCGTGTGTATGCATCGTACAATTCCATTGTGTAAAAATAAAAAACCTTGTGTGCATGTGCTTACAAAGAATAATTCTGGAAGAACATCAAAATTTTAATCATGAACCTTCTCCAGGTGAGAGGAACTATGGGTGATTTTTATATATAGTTATTGTAACGGTTTGATGTTTACTACTTAAATTACTATTTTATAATCAGATAAATGAATATAATTGTTGTGCAAAGGGAAAAAAAGAGAGGGATCATGCTGTCTGTGCTAAGTAAGGAGGTCAAGCAAGCAGTGAATCTGTGGGCAGCTGTCTGGTTTCGTGGTGAATTCTTTCTTTTTAATTTTTTTACTTTATTTTTTGGGGGGGAGGTGAGGGAAGGAAGAGGAGAGAGAGGTGGAGGGGGGGAGAGAGAGACAAACACGCAGAATTCAAAGTAGGCTCCAAGCTCTGAGCTGTCAGCATAGAGCCCAATGTGGGGCTTGAACCCATGAACCATGAGATTACAACCTGAGCCAGAGTCAGATGCTCAACCGACGGAGCCACCCAGGAGCCTCTTGTGGTCGATTCTGAGGGCGGGTATCTCTGGGAGGCAGTGAGGGTGGTTTTCGGGTCTTGCTCCCAGAGCCTGGCAATCGGTGTCTGAGCCCAGGCTTTCGGTGTTCAATCTCCGTCCTGCTTGAGCTCCTCACAGACAGCATTTTAGTGGGTAGTAGGGGCTGCTGTTACAATTCCACTTTTTAAACCGGCTTCCAAGGGCCAGACACAGACGGCTTCCTGTGGTCCAGGCACAGCGTTAGGCTCACCACAGGGGCCATCACTAAACTATGCCAATGAGGCACGTGCCATCGCCTTCATTTTCTCACCGAGCGCGCGACTCCGCAGGAAGTGGAGAGAGCGAGGGTCAAGCCTAAGTTCATCTGACTGCAAAGCCCACACCCCGGGGGTGGCACCTGCCTGCCCCTCTGCCCGTAGATTTCTCGGGCCAGCCTCCATCTCTGCCCATACACGTCTAACCAGCGTCTTGAGCTGCTCTGTTCCCGGAGCTCCCCCCACTTCACACTAAGTTCAGACATGGTGGCTCCAGGAGGGCAGGGACTAAATGTGCTCTTGACTACTTTCTCAGCCTTTTTTTCACGCTCGACCCCTGAAGAGCCCCTTGAGACCCCCTCCCTGCCCCTTTCTTCCCATTAAATCTTAATAAACAGATTCACAGTATACCTGTGGTATATACTGTGTGGCCTTTTGGGAGCAGGGCCACAAACCATTGTAATGGCTGAGACTCTCTTGTTCTCTAAGAACTAGATTTTACCCCCTCCGGGGTGTTATCCCTTCAGTTGAGAATGTACACCTAACGTACGTCTGGCCCTGAAGAATTTTCCTGCAGGTTGCTGCCCATTCTGTTCCCCTCCCTCCTGCACGGCTTTGTAAGAGTCCACCCTTCCAGCGCCTCTGCAAAACAACTGGATCAGATGCTAATTTGCTGAGCAGGCGATGAAGAATTGCTACTTGTTGCAGCTCTGAAAAAGTGACCGCTCCTGCGGGGTATGGGTGCACTTGTGTGCAGAAGTGCATGGTTTATTCTTCCTGCTTGGCACAGGAGGACTGCCCAAGAACTGAAATTTGTTCAGTGGCAACATTCATAGGAGGCCCCAGAAACCAGTGGCTCCAAATCCTCGCCAGCCAGGGTGAAAAGACTGCACAATAACGACAGCAGCTGCAGTTTCTTTCCATGAAACGACGGCTGGCACCCAGCTTTGCGGCCCGATGTTTCCAGTTGTGGAAGGAAAACACAGTGAACGGCACCGAGGACGGCCCGCCGCGTGTGCACTCGACTTGGGTGGTAACTTCTCGCCGTTGAAGAGAGTATTGTGTTTTGGCACAAGGGAGGCACGAGCTTCCTCTTGGGTTCCAATAAATGGCGACGAGTGGTGCCCAGTTTTGCAGAGGGCTGGAAGAGGGGAGAGGCTTGCACGTTGGTGGAGGCCCATGCTGGTTCAGTCGCTGTTTGGAGCATCCGCTCAGCACCAGATGCTGCGCGGGTGAGTACATAGTGGTGAGCAAAACGTACACCCAGTGCTGCCACCAGGCTGCACTCAATGCCGCCACCGAATCATACAGATAAACTCACAGACATCCGTGCTACGTGCCAGTGGGAGACAGGGACATACTCTGAAGGATTATGGCCGGGGGTCAGGGTCGGTTCCCTTGAGGAAGGGAGGTTTGAGCTGCAGGTAGGAGGCTGTACGTTCCCAAAAGATGCAACACCATGAGCAAAGGTCCTGAGGCGAGAAGGGACCTGGTGTGCTCAAGAAGTCCAAGGAGACCAGACCCAGAGAGCATGAGGGACAGCTCTGTGATGCAAAATGCCATCTGAAGACAGAGAAAATGGGGCAAGGCCACGCAGGACCCTCATGGGGCCAATCAAAGAGCTGGATCTTTATCTTTCTGGCAGAGGAATGACATGACGATTGGTCCATCCCAAAAAGACCAGTCTGCCATTATAGGAGGCCACGCTGGAGAGAAAAGCCCAGCTAGTTGTCTATGAGATGAGACGGTAGCTTAGACGTGGGTGTTGGTGTGACGGGAAGGGAGGACAGACGCATCTGAGAAGTATTTCGGAGTTGAAATGAACAGGGCTAGGGGAGGGACTGGAAACGAGGGATGCGACCAATACGTGGCTGCTTAATTCCCTCTAAATTTCTTCCCAGAATGCAAAACAGAGAACACGAGTTCCCTGTTAATCAGGTTAGCACTCTGAAAGGGGAAGGCAGTCGTTCAACAAACAGGGCACCTGATCATTCTCCCTCTCGTCTTGTGAGTCTGTTTTCATTACTGTGTTACTCCACCTGATGCAGTCCCAAAGTCAGAAGAATCTACTGCATTAGAGGAGGTCTGAGAATTGTTTTTAATGAATAATTGATATGAACTATAATGATAATCAGAACGTTTGTTAGAAGACTACTTAAAAATCCAAACGTCTTGTGTTTGGTTTTTGTTTATTAGGTGGAAACAGTTCCAATTTACTGTAACCAAGGAAGCTTTCCCAGTGCATCTCTTTCTAACTCTGGCATAACTAATGTCTTCTGAACTGTGTTATTTAAGTTAGTCATATGGTTTTCTATAAGTGGATGTAATTTCTTTTTTTTTCAGTCGACACACAAGATTAAGTCTTTCTGGGTTCCTTATTTCTTCTCCTTCCTTCATGTGTTAAAAATGAAAGGAAGACAGTTCCAGGATGATGATGCGTGTGTTTACCCTTTGAAAATTGGCAGTTAAGACCCTTAACTAGGTCCCGCTTAAAAAATGAAGCCATAGCAATTTATTCTGTTTTCTCACACTTGGGAGTTTCTGTTACTGATAACATTATTAACTAAAGAAAAGAAAAGAAAGAAAGAAACTGAAGAACACCAGGTTAGCGCTATTCATTCATCTGCTCGATTAGCATTTAGGAGGCCTCGGCTGCATGCTGAGCACTGGAAATACCAAGATGACGTCAGGTTGAGGTCGGCTCATAGGACACAGTAGGTGGGTAACGATCAGGGGACCCGCTGAGAAGAGTTACAGGAGAGAGGGGGTGAGAATGCGCAGGAATGGGGACGGGCGGCGCACAGACAGCGCTCAGGCTCAGAAGCATCTCCGGGGACAAGGTTATAGGCACACAATGGTTGTCAAGGTGAGCAGATAGAGCGGTCAAAAGACAAGGCTAAAGGTGGGCAGCACTGGGTCACAAGCTATGCTTTAAAAAAAAAAAAAAGGTTTTAATTTAGACTGAAGGTCACAAGATGGTCAACAAAGCATTTTTAAGTGGAAGAATTACAGGATTGTATTTGCTCTCTAAGGCCGTGAACCCAGGAGGGCAGGGACCTGATCTCCTAGCTTCACCTATAAAACTGAGCACAGCAATGTATAAAGCCAGAGGCATTTTTTTGAGAGCAGAGTATACTCTTAATAACCTCTGGAGCAGTAAGGGAAATCAATTTCATTTTCTATCTGACCATCCTTCAGGCGGGCTCCACGTCTCATGAATTTCAGGGTCATGTAGATTTGGTCTGGGAGATGAGTTACGATCTCTGGGCTTTTGTGAAATGACAGCTACCAGGGTCGGATAATACTATTGAGAAAACCTCCCTAAAAGCACCGTTATCACCAGGGACAAATCAATCAAATGTTTCAGGTTTAAGACAAACACATCCTATGGAACTTTAAGATGAAGCTGAAGGTTCCAAGCAGGCACCTCTAGCTTTGAAATTGACCTTTATGATTAATTCAGCCTAATGACCGTGTGGGCGCAAAGCAAGAAGGGAATGTTAGAAAAACCTGAGCCTGCTGAGCCCCAGCAGACAAATTTCACCACGACAGCAGAACCGTTAGGCAGAGAGACCACCCCAAGGCCCCCCAAACATCAGCTATCCTGGTCACGTACTTACACCACTAAGTAAACACACTATTTTTTTGAAGTACTTAAAATCCTAAAACCAAGGCCCAAACATTCACGTTCAGATTTGCGTTAGGTGAGGAGGTGTGTGCTTCATGCCCCAGAGGCCTCAGAATCTCTAACTTTGCCGGAAGACAGAACAGGCAGTAATTGGGACTTAGCTTCCTGGAAGGACAAGGAGGTACTGATACAAATAGGTGCTTAATTAAGTAACATCTGAAGCTCTCCGAGGTGGCTTCAATGGTCTAGTGAAGGAGTCCTGTCACAGCCCTTCTGTGAAGAAGCCAAGACTCTGAGAATCAAAGAGGGATTCCTGGGGATGCCAGCACCTACCTGTCCAAAATTTTCTTCATCGATACAGAACATGAGGTCCAGTTCAGTGGGATCGTTTTCCAAGATCCATTTCAAAGAGTTGTAATATTCACTATCCTATGGAAATGACAGAGAAATTAAGTTCTCCCCAAATACCAATGCATTTGACTTCTTGAAATGATTAAGTCCTTCTCACACGAATCCATTCAGAATGCTCAAGAATTCTATTAGTCGCTAGCGTGTTTCCTGCCTTGCTCCAAACCTCCTCTTCCCTTCAATTTAAAATACAAACAAACGTTTTGGTAGTAACAGGGGACTGCAGTTGAACCCTGTCCTCTGTAAAGCACAGAGGAAGCAACCCGCTCTGGGTTGGCAGAAATAAGATCATAAAGTTGAACATGTAGAGAGCAATATACTTCCAACTTTTTTTTTTTTTTTTGCATTTATTTATTTAGAGAGAGAGGAAGTGCAAGCGAGGGAGGGGCAGAGAGAGAGGGAGGGAGAGAATCAAAAGCAGGCTCTGTGTCTGTGCACTGTTAGCACAGAGCCCTATGTGGGGCTCGATTTCACAAATTGTGAGATCATGACCTGAGCTGAAATCAAGAGTCTGCAGCTTGACCAACTGAGCCACTCAGACGCTCCAATATACTTCTTATCTTTTTTTTTTTTTATGAAATTTATTGTCAAATTGGTTTCCATACAACACCCCGTGCTCATCCCAACAGGTGCCCTCCTCGATACCCATCACATACTTCCTATCTTTTAAGGGTAAAAACATCACAGGAAAATAGGGAAGACGGAGAATGTTCTACTTAAACACTGATGGCTCAACACCCATTGCTTTTGCTATGCTCTCTGCAAGTCCTATAAGCAAACAGGAAGGCTGTTCCGGTGTCAAAGCCAGAACACAAGACCCAAGAGCTTGGGTTCCTCTCTCTGGGGCAGGCCCAGGAGCTGCTGGGGAAGGACAGGACAGGCTCGGAGCATGTGTGCCCCAACTGTCAACCAGTGGGACAAAATTTAGACTCTGAAAGAAATCTCTACATTCCTTGCCTCCACATTATACCATAATAAAAGCACAGTGCACAAGTTAAGGTAAAAGCTGAAAAGAAATGTGGGGCTGGTACTGTGGATAGGTCTAGCAACTCGCCCACAGAAAAACCAGCTGAGGGGGTGTAAGTGCACGACCGGATCAGCCTCTCCGTTCACCCAGAGATGATGAGAACAGCAACTCCTGCTGGTAGGTAAGGAGAACGTGGCTCCTACGCCTAACTATGGAAGAGACGCAGTCACCACCCCCCACAGCAAGGCCAAGGGCTTGCAGATGCTTTCTGATCCAGTGACAGAACGTGAGGGCAGAGCTGCAAATGTCCCAAATGGACAGAGCCTCCTCATGGCCCCCGTGAGTGTGCCGCACCCTGGCAAACTCCCACACCCTTGGAGCTGGGGGTGCAGGTGCGGGTAAACAGAAGCAAAAGGTATGTTAGGAGAAGAGTGTCACTTTTGTTTTTGCAGAAAAGCCTTTCAAACCCTAAGATGGTTGGCCTAGATACAGTGCCTTGTCCCATCATTGTCTAAGTGGCTTCTTCACCTCTCCTCTGTCCGTCACTTCCACATCAGGGGTGACAGTAAATGTTCTTCCCTTCATCTACTTTTTGGCCCAAACCCTTGCCATTTTTTGAGACCAGAAAACAAAGGGACAGTGGATGAATCTCTAAACATCCACAGTAGCGATTTTCGATGGAAAGCAAGAGCTGCAGTGAGGCCCCCAGACGACCTTGGGATTTAATTTGGTCAAACCAGTTCCGGGTGAGGGAGCTGAGACATGGGTCTACCCACCTCAAGCACCACGGTTACAGGAAATGTGAACAAGAGTTTACTTATCAGAAAAATTAGGGAGATCAATGAGCTTCCTGAATAAGTCAAGAACGCTCCCCGTTGTTCCCACTGAATGACAACACCCACAAAAAATCCCCGCTACTGCAACATGGTCTCAGCTACAGTTCTCGAAGGCACGGTGGCCCCTGGGAGTGATCCGTATTTACTCACCACAGATTCCATGTCATTCAGGGTTATCTGCTTTCCCAGCATCATTTTGTAAAATGGTCTAATGAAGAAACCTACAATGTGGTGGAAAACCGTGGGTTAGCTCCAAAGCTTTGATACTGCTGTGCATCAGAGCGTGAAGTCCAAGATAAACTTGCCCTCAGGTTGAATGAGAGGCGGGGCCTGGCCTGGGGGGAGGCGGGGCTCAGGAAGGGAGGCAGTTACACCAGTAGAGATGGTATAGCAGGGAGGGGTCAAAAGGCTTCCAGGAGAGGAAAAAAACGGCTTCCGTAAGGCCAAGCAGGAGTCTGCAGGGCAAACAAGGCACAGGATCGGGAGGACTACAGAGCACCGGAAGGGGCGGGGCCAGGACTGAGACTAGCCAGGGGTGGGCCTGGGCTGGCGCAGGGCATCCTGGGGAGGCCAGGCCCGAGAAGGGAATGGCAAGCACAGCCGGCAGGGGGTGCTGGAGAGTCAGGCTGCTGCCTGGGTGGACCCAGCGGCCTGGAAAAAGCCAGCCGAAGATTTCATCTGCAACTGCTTTGGCAGTAATCGGGAGAAAACCGGGAAGGGGGCAAGCGGAAAAGAGGGAGGCCACTCAGAGGCTGTGCAGTCTTCCAGGGGACGGGGGATGAAGGTCTAAGGTGATGACAGCAAGGCTCCACCACCACTCATGTGTCCCACAGGGACCCCAACTCGCCTTGCCCAAGGGCAAGACGGCATCACCGACTAGCTCACGCGGGGCCCCGCTTCTCCCCCTCCGCCCCGACCCGCTGGCCCATTTGATCTGCCACCGGCATCTGCTGCAGGTTCCGACTCCTGCTGGAAACCCGCACAAGGGTGTCGTGGGCTGACCTGCAGGGTGCACATGCTCTGCCCACAGGGGCAGTGACGTTCGGAGCATCACCCCTCCACTCCTACCCCGTGGGCACTCTGGCTCTTAATTCCTGAAGTACAAGGTTGTCCCTTTAGCTGCAGTCTCCTCCACTCCCTGACTTGTTCCCGCTACTCCCTCCACTGAGCCTTGGCTCCAAAGTGATCCTAGCTTCTAAACACTTAAATCCTACGCCACCATCGAGGTGTGGGCACAGCCTGGTAAACAGTCCCTGACCCTCCAAGCCAGGCCACCTTCTCCTTGGACTGCTCCCCGTTCTGTCTGCTAGTGCCTGGACTCTTCTGGTCCCCCCACCCCCAAAACACACACAGAGTAGAAGTTCACTGAGGTCAGGCTGGTATCTTCCACTTTCTATGTTTCTCCGCAGCAACCAAGCATGTCTTCTCACTTGGCAGAAGGTAACTCAACTGACCTCTCAGAAGGGGGAAATAATCTATAGCATGACTCCAAGGTTGCAAATGAAAATATATTTATGCATACCATATATATGTTCATATATTTTACATGTACATAAATAATGACTGCAGTTTCCTTCCAATCAGAAAAGAAAATCTCTCTTTTCCCAACCAAAAATAAAATCTGAAGCGAGAGGATCAAAATCATCTAGCAATTACCAGCAAAAATATATTAAAGGAAAAAGTTCTGAGGGGACATCAATTATTTACCGGAACGTCTAAGGTTCCATAAACATCATTAACACAATTCTTCGGTAGAGAATCTCCTTTTCTACCGCAATTACAACCACCTCAAATCTTACTCTCTGCCTTCTGTCCTCAACGGTTTCACACCCAAATTGCTCAGAAATATTTCTAACTCTCTTTCTTCACCGAAGATTTCTGTAATGCCCCCTTACGGGCACTTTTGAGGTGACCAAGTGCGAAAGAAGCCTCTACTGTAAGCCTACAGACCCAGCCAGGGAGGGAGCCGGACTTCTAACTTTGACGGTACGTTGAGTTTCTTCCATGACTTACATGCTCTAAATAATAATGAGATTATTCTGTACCATCTGTTTCAGTAGTGATCCCAGGGTCAAGGTCTTCGCCGAGTTATGGCATTGCTTTGAAATTATTTACGATCTCTTCACATTCAAAAATAATAATTTGGGGACAAATGGAACAATAGCAGGATGCTGGATGGATTAGATCATTTTAATGAACTGTTCAATTAGCTTTTCCATCTGTCACCAAATCTACCTCTTGCTAAAAACAAAAAACAAAAACCACAAAACAGTTGTTCTGGAAAAGAGAAAATGTCCAAATACAGAATGTTTTGGGCTTCACACTGTAAATTTAAAAAATTTTTGTTTTAACTGTATAGATACTATGTCTTCAGTGCTCAAATTAGCCTGACACCAGGGAAAAGCATGTCTTTTATGGGCAAACCATAAAAACAACTTTTTGAACTACGGAGAGTCAGTGAAACATGTGCTTCAGATCGTGATGTGAAAGATCCAACGCCTAAATCAGGGGCCGCAAACAGCCCTATCCTGTTTTGGTTACTTCGTGACATTTCAGTAACTTACCATCTAAAAGTTTCCCGTGAAACACTGCCAGACCAGCAACTCTTCCGATAAAAGTGAAGTAAGACAAATGGTCTTCATTACAGAGGCCTGAATTGGGATTGATCTGAAGCGTGTAGTTGTCCCTTTGGGGAGGGAGAGAGAGGAAAAGTGCCATCATACTTTTAAAAGAGGAAATCCAAGAATCTGAATTCTCCTCTGCCATCCGTCATCACACGTCCCCAAGACACTTGCAAACGTTCTGTACCCAACGGGAAAAGGCATAAGCTAGAACGTGTTTAGTTAGCCCCTTTGTGACCGAGTAAGGTCTACAAGAGGAGGGGCCCGTGCCCTAACTTCCACCATTAGAAACTGTTGATATTTGGCCATTTTTGCTGTACAAAAATGTCAACTTCATATGGGTCAGCCAAATATCTTGGGAGGATGAGAAACACCATATAACAGAGGGGCTGCACGTGGATTGCCAATGACATGAGTTCGGTGGCTTATCTCTGTGAGGGAGAGGATTAATCCGTTTGAGAGGCTTTGGTTTGGAGATTAAAAATTTTCCAATGGTACCAACTCTTGGTCTGACTGCCACTGTGCCCTGAAAGGCCCCAAGGGCACTGGTAGCAGTAGCAGTATTTGGCTCTCTCAACAACGCAAACCTCAAAATGCTCACATGTATCTAATCAACCTTCTTTGGTCTCAAAATCTGGAGGATCAGTGGTTTTCAAACTGGGCTCCACAGATTTCCCTGCGGGTCTCTGTGGGAATGTGGGTGAGAGGTAAGGGTCTCGCCTCCCCACCCCGCCCTCCACTTCAATGGTTTCATCAATGTCACGTAGGGGCTTTCTCATGGGACTTGGAACAACAAGAAACAAAATGGGAGATTCCTGGCTACAGAAACCGAGGTCACCGAAGCTGCCTTCCAAAAGAGCTCCCAAGCAAGAGTAGAGCACCAGGTAGACGGCGTGGGAGAACTCAAGTCCCTCAGAGCACAGGCTGCCTTTCAGCAAAGTCAACAACTACTGTACTGGGGTCTCGCACCTCGCCTCAGCCTTTGGAGACTCCACAGCCTGGAAAAGGAATGGCTGGCCTTGTAAGTCATTGGTGTTTTTGATACCTGAAAAAGCAACTACATCTGCCTCAGTTTCTATGTTTGACAACGATGAAATCCTAGTGCAAGGGAGACTCTGTTTCTCCCCTTATTGGGCCAGGACATGGTCCTTTGGATCCCAAAGAACGGGTCCTCAAAGTTCGCATCATTTGCCTCTGAGTACTGTAACTTCAGAAACCGTTCTTGTTCGTAACATGATGATGAGTTTCTGAAAACTGACAATGACAGATTCTCCTGAATCAGCATAACGTTACAAATGAAAATTGCCTCTTGCTCTTTACCGTAAGTACCCAGCACATTTTCAATTTCAATGACATGAATCCAAATGACAAGAGAAAACTCATTTTTAGGTGTTCACAGAGTACATTATTTCACCACGTAGAGTCAGAACCTGTTCTAGACTTACAGGGGGCGGGGGTAGGGACAGGAATCGACGGGTGTTAATTCATCTGGAATGACTGAGCCACATATTCTTCCGTTAAGTTTCAATTCACTGCGAATAAAACTGTTTCAGTGGTGGTGGTGGGGGGACACATCCTGAGTGCACGCGGCATACTTACGTCGCAGAGTACTCAAAAAGCCCATAGTAGGGGTTGAACATCTCTTTGGACAGTAGGAAGAACCACTCTCTGGCCACACCCCCATAGTCAAGACCTTTCTCCGATTCAAATTCGATCCACAGTCTAGCTTTCAGGACATCTGGTCTTTTCACAGACATGATTCTCCGATAGGACTCTTCAAAGATGTTATTTCTGTGAAGTTTCATTTCAAACCTATTCGGAATATCAGCCTACACGAAAGAAGAGAGCAAGCAGGTAATCACACAGTAAACATACACCTTACTTTCTAAAAGAAAAAACAACAACTAAGAGTAGAAATGACAACAGCCTTCAAATAAACAAGCTGTGACAAAGAGTTCCAATGACGATCCTCCCCTTTGTGGATTTTCTTCACCCAGACAGCAAGCCAGCCGTCAGACTGGAGCCAGCAACACAGGAGGCACAAGAGACTACGCTGAGTAGAGGACAATCATCCCCTCCCCCCTTTATGAACAACTGTGGGGCACTTCTCCACCCACTGGCAACTGAAATATGGTCAACTCTCGATATCGCTTCTGTCAAAAAAAGAGAGGTTAGTCCGGGTAATCAAAACCCGTAGAACAATCCCCACCTGGTCGAGTTGAGAGCATGCTCAACCCTGGTAGGGCTTCCAGCTGGTAGGTGTGATCCAGGATGCCTACAAGGCTAATTTCTGTTGCCACGAGAAGTGGGACCTTGATTATCCTGCCACGTTCTGGGGAAGCATCCCAAAGGTCACAGTTCATAAATACGAAAATGAAAAAGCACTTGACTCAAGTTGTGAGTAACTGCTGCCTGGCAAAACGAGGGCCAGGGCTGGCCTTGCTACGACAGTGGATTTGCAGCGGGGAAGGGGGGCGCGCAGGAGATACCACGGTGGAAGTGCCCGAGTGAGACAGGCTAACATCCGCGAAGTTCCACTACTATCAGGGGAAATGTAGGTTCCTCACAAAGAAACACTATGTAATTTTATGTGTGCATATCGGAGTCATTTCAAAGGCTAGTGTCCATGAGCTACTTGAGTCGGAACGCTGGGAGAACAGAACCCCCAAGTGGGAGCTCCCCGCGGTGGAGACTGTGTCTCCTGCCTCTTTGCATCCCCAGTGCCTTGGCCATAGCTGGGGGCCCAGGAACACTGCGGTGATAGGAGTTGTGGCCGATACCCCCTTCTTCCCGAGGGAAGCCAGGAAATGAAGGCCAGGGCAGGACCCATGAACACACAAATTGAGGAGACAACAGGGAAAACCTGTACCAGAGAGGTGAAGTCAGAGAGTAAAACAGAAGACAAAATGTTGAAGAACTGGGGAAGGTGTGTCAGTAGAAAATATAATGTTGTAATTTAAAACCACCTGTACAAACCTCGTCGGGTTTCCTAGTTTTGTAAAAATCTTACAGGGTTTCCCAGAGAGAGTTTTAGTCTGAAAATTACACTTGGTCTTAACATGCCAAACACCACAATTTAGTATGGTAAATTCTATTTGTGTTATAATTAAAACTATAGTTTTGAATTTGAAGGGAAGGATGAGAACATTTTTCTAAGTAGGGTCTAGGTTTTATCCCAATGACCGTAGGCAAATACACAGGCTTCTCCAGGTTTTTTCGATTAGGTTCTGAATTATTTTATATCCCATGAAAATCATCTCTATCTTTTCACGTATTACATAAGAAATGACCATTCAGGTGATTTGATATGTAATACTAAGTCTTCACTTACCATTTCTCTTAAAAAGAAAATTCAGATTGAAGATCCAGGTGGATCAAAGTGCAATGGAGAAAGGAAGGTGATATTTTTAGTAAACACATAAAGGTAACACACAAGTCGTTCTCACTGAAGTAACTTTGGTAACTTACAAATGACTAAAACAGCATTTTTGGAAGACATGTTGTTACTCACAGGTTTCTTTAATTTCTTCCTAAAGTAGTCATATTTCTGCTTAAATTCTCTGGAGTAAGGAACAGCCTGGAAGATAAATTTATAAATACAGATAATGTAAATAATACATTTGAAATTTTATGTATACTGAGCCAACATTCAGAGAATTTTATGAATCATAAACCTTAAAACTCTCGCTCTCGAGATTATCAGTGAAGTTTATATAATGTCTACATAGCACATGGGAAAATTCTAGAAATGACTGAGGCTAATCAGCATTGAGTGGGGGGGGGGGGGGCTTTCACCCCTGAAAACAACTGTATTGATATTCAAGAAATCATTTAGGGATATGCCCACATAAACCAAATACACTGTCCACGTGACTTTTGTCTAAATGGGAGTCAGGGTGTAATAATCTTTGTTTTCGTTTTTTTGCTGTACGTTTCGATAACAGTTATTGACTATGATTCTTTAACACAAAACCCCAAATGACCGTATAGAGGTCATTTTGAAAAGACTAATCATGCTTTTAAAAACCATGGGGAGGAAATAAAAGAAGAAAGGCCAGTGAACTTATACTGTTAACAAAGAATATAAAATCACGTAGACAGCATTATGGAAAAGTCCTCGATTTGGGAGTCAGAAGGTTTGCCTCTTACTAGTTTGTAGTCTTGGGCAGGGATTTCTTTAAATCTGAACGGCTCATCTCTGAAGCCGAGTGATGGTACCAAAGGCATTGCGCTCGATAACTGACTTAGCTATTGTTACTCAAAAGTTCTGGAAATCTCTTCTGGCGAAGTAATAACCTTTTAATGTAGTCATTTAGATACTCTTTACGTGCTATGTTGTAAAGTAGCTTACGATATGTGAGAGCCAGAGCCCTGACTTCTGGCTATTGAAAAGGCTTATAATTTTTTCATGAAGGAGAAAAGACTGGCTTTTGCAGACACGTGGGCATGACTATGACAGCCTCGTATCCAGAAAACCTTGCTGCTTTTTTAGCAAATAGTATGAACTTGGGCAAGAATAGTTCTGCTGGTATCATTTTGGGCTAAGTTAATAAAATACACTGATCCATAGTAGAGTACCTCCAGACTCCAAGCCTTATACCTTACACTTTCGCAAAGAGAAGTGAGGAACAAAAGCTTCCCTCCTTCGTACTATTTTAAGACACAATCACACAAACAATAAGCCAAAACAAAAATAACCACTCTTATAGAAAACAATAATCATGTCCGTGTTCTGCTTTGTAATCCAACAGCGATAAAGACAACGCATTTATATATCCCAAGAACATTCTAAAGACAATTTACGGGACCTGTGGTCTTACTTTTAAGCTATTCTTCATTTGTTTTTCCATTGAACACTAGGTTTGACCACATATCCTATTTATTTTGGGCTGTGTTTAATCTGATGAAATCATGTGTGAATTCTGATTCTAGAAAAGGTAAAAATTTTGTCAATATCTGGACAGCCACCAATATGAGGAAAGGATAACAATGTTCTGAGATAAGCCGGTGAAGACGTTATCATATTTTTTGCTCTATCAACACTCTATCCCATCACAGACTAAGATTTTCTGTATCGCTTATTCATTCTTTGGTGGTTCCTTTGCTGATTCATTCAACAGGTATCTCTTGAGCGCCTGCTCTGTGCCAGGCATTCTTAGGTGCTAAGGAAATAATGGCACATCAACCAAAGATTTCTTCCCCTGTTCCCTCCTGGAGCTTTCAAGCTACTGTGAGTAACAGGCAGTAAGAAAGAAATGAGTGCATAGTGGTAAACGCTATGAGACTGAGCATCACTGAGAGAGAGTTCCTGGTAGGCTATTTTGTAGGGATGGTCAGGGAAGGAAGCTCTGAGGAAGGGATATCTGGGCAGAACCCAGAGTGGCAGGAGGGAATAAACCATGACCGTGAGCAGTGAGTGGACTGCGAAGAAAAGTGTCTGGCTGATGTTCTTAGCTGTGGTTAAGTGTGACAGAGGGACATTAAGCTAAGAAGTTATGTCCTTTCATTATGTCATGCTGGCTTTGGCAGACCTGACTTGTAAGGCAGACTCTAGCTCCCGCTAGCCCTGTGATGTAACCTCCCGACTACGGAATTTCTTCCCAGTTAAGCAGAAGAAACAGACTAGATGAATTCGAAGGCTCTTCCGTTTCCAAAAATCCGTGATTCCCGGCAATTGTTTTCGGGTTTTGCTTCCCTCTTGGAAATGCTACAGAAAGGCTTAAAATGTGAGTTCAAGAGTCTTAAGTGACAGGGGGGAACGTGTTTTAAAACGTCGCCCCCGGCCTGTGCTCTCTGCTCTCTTATCTGACTTGTAACCTGGGGGGTGCTGACTGTATGTGGGTGGAAATAAGATGCTGAGATATTTCTGCTCCTTTTTCTCCTGGGGAATGATGCAGAAAAGCTGAAAAATCATTACCCTCCTCTGATACTTATCTGCTCTCTCAGAGATTGTTCTTATGAATAAGAAGTGAAATGCATAGGCTTCTATACTCTCCTCCTGAACAGATTTCAGCAATGTCCCAGGACAAAGACATCCATACAGTGTGCAGCCTTTGAAGAGAATGAGAGGTGCAGTGCACTTCGTGTACTGGACAGGCTGAATTCTTTATTCGCTCTTGAAAATCTGGCATCTTCTTTTCTTACATGCAATTTCACTTATAAAATAAGCTTATCTCAAAACTTCACATGTCTGTTGATTAAAGCCCTTGGCTCTGTATTAAAATACGCTGTCTTTTCCGAACAAAAATGGAAGCCTGACTTGTTTATTGTGTCAAGTCGGTGCTAAATTTTTTCCTGTCATTCTAGTCCAGCTGATGCTGTAGCTCCTTAAAGAAAAGAACTCGTGTCTGACATGGAGACTGGTGAGGCCGGTTACACTTGGGAGCTCTGGTCCTACTTCTGATATTTTCTGGAACGAATGGCAACACAGTTAGCCTTATGAGCTTCTGACAGATGGGGAATAACAACATCTTCCCTACTTTCCTGAGGGGATTGCTAGGAGTTTCAAGGCAGCTGATTGTGAAGTTCTCGGGGAAGTACAAAGCGTTACACAAACATGAGATGGTATTCATAAGAGCAGCGAGCATGGACAGCACTTGGTCAACGCTTTCACTGGTGATGCTTGTAACACAGAGAGCGTACTGACTTAGAGTAATGCTATGTTGAGCTGCCACAGACAGGGACCCCACCCCGCCCCCCACGCCCCTAATCTGGGTATTTTTAAAACTTGGGAAAAAGAGAAACTCTAGGTTCCAGATAAGCAGGAAGACTTAAAATTAAAGAAGTGGGCATTGGACGTGACTTGGTGCTTGGGCTGGGGCTTTAATCCTTACGCTGGGACACAGAAGTTGGCCTACAGTCTGTATGACCTAGGGAGTAAGAACAGAGTTCCCTGTTTCAAAATCTACATCTGACATGGGGACAAGAAAGCGCTACCCACCAGCCCAGGAAAGTTGTAAGGAAGCTTACCTTCTGTCCAGGACCACAAACGAGAGAAAAACAAAAAGAAACAGACCTGTAATGAATTCATACTCTATGCCTACACCAAAGCGGGTATGAAGTCCACAGTTACATTAACTGGGCCTGCATGATCCCAAGCTAAGAAGTTAACAGTAAATACAGGTCAGGACTTATAAATGCCTCATGGGGGGGGGTGGGGGAAGATGAGCGCACACACACAAATCATACACTGAACTGGTTATAAACTGCACTGAACTACTACTGAGGAAAGTCTACAGACGTAACATGTGGGGGATTTAGTGCCCCTATGGCCAGAGATAACAGAATCATCTGAAAGAGGATATGGAATATGCATCTGAAGAATGATCAGACGGCTGAGTATGAATAAAAAAATAAAAAAAATTAAAAGAACATGATAGAATAACAATAACTGAAAAGACCGAGCAAATTTAAAAACACCCAATAGAACAATGAGTAATTAAACACAATTACTGAAATCATAGACACAATGAACTGGGAAAGGGCTGATTATGAAAAGCTTAAAAAAGAATGAACTGGAAGAGCCAAGCCCACAGTACAGCCACAAGAGAGAGACAAAACACAAAGAGCTAAGAGGTGAAGACAGAACATAAAAGGGAATCACATACCCAGGAGGAGTTACTGGTACAGATAACCAGGAAGAACGGCAAAGATGTGGTATGTGAAGAAACAACTGCTGAGAATTTTCCAGGATGGAGGAAAGACACGGGCCCCATATTAAAGGATTACGGTGAGTCCAAAGCAGAATAAAGAAATCCACACTGAGGTTCATGACAGTAAAATTATACAACACCAGAAGTCACAGAGGAAATTCAAAATTGCCGGAGAAAAGGAAGATTTACCCACCCAAAACCAAGAATCAGATTGATAACAAGTTTCTCAACAGTTACGGGGGCCAGAGGGACAAGAAAGAATATCTCCGAAGTATTAGGAAAGGAATTGTTAACCAAAGGCTTCTACTATGGCTGACCTACCATTTAACAGAGAGGGCAGATAAGCCCTCTCCCTCAGACTGAGAGTTTCCCGCTCTCGAGACAGTGCTGCCCGAGCAGAGGCTCTCAAACTTGAGCGGGCATCACAATCCCTGGAAAGGTTCGTTCAAACGTAGATTTTGCTGCCCCCCCCCCCCACCTCTCCCGCCAAAGTTGCTGATTTTCAGTAGCCTGAGTTGGGACTCCTAAATTTGCATTTCTAACAAGTTTCCACATAATTCTGATGCTGCTGATCTGTAGACAAGACTCTGAGAATAGGAACTATACTTCATTCAGAAGAAAACCTGGGCAAAGAAATTCCCTTACATGTAAGTGAAAGAAACAAGCACTAGCTGTTGAAAAAAGGTAAAATGTTAATGACTGTTTCTAAAGTTTTCAAATGTCACCGAACAATGCAAAGTGAGTGGGAAGAGCGGCACGAGAGTTCCCTAAATCTCATCCTACTCAGGAAGAGAGAGTGATTAATTTTGACATTAAGGGTGTTGGTTACAAATTTTAATGTAAGCACTAAGGAACAGAAAATACAACTTCCAAGCAGGTATAGAAAGTGAAAGAAAATAAAGGGCACTTTATCAATGTAATAGAAGGTTAAAAAAAAAAAAGAGAGAGAGAGAAAAAAAACATAGCTGAAGGGGGGAAAAAGACATACCAGGCAAATACTAACGAAGAGAAAGTGAATGTCCTTGACGGACAAAGCCATGCTCACTGTGGGAGATTGTGACAGTCCTGTCTTGGTTAGACAGAACAGCCAGGATAAAAAGCAGTGACGGAAACGGATAATATGCTCGATCTAATGGACATATAAAGAACTTTGTACCCAACAAAGACAGAATACACATTCTTTTCAAACACAGAAAGAACATTAATTAAAAAAAGGCCAAGCTGACAAGGAAGTTTCAAATATCTGGTAATCAATATTTCATAGACAGTATTCTCTGGCCACAATGCAATAAAATTAGAAAATTAGTAAGAAATGGACAGGCAAAAACCCTTCCATGCTCCTGGAAACTAACAGCACATTCTAAATAGCTTGTAAAGTCAAGGAGAGAAAGAAATCATGGAAATTACCAAATATTCAGAACTGATGACAACTAAAGCCAGGCGTCTACACTAAGTCGATTAATTACCTAAATACACATGCTCTTACTGAAAGAAGTATCTCTACTACTAATGAAAGCATAAACAAGGCTCTTTTGTTTAAAAAAAAAAAAAAAGATCTCTCTTTGGGTCAAATTTACTTGGACTTATGATGCTACGCAATTTTCAGTAGAAATTGGTAAGAACTGACAGCGTTTGAGTGAAGGCAGATGATGAGTAAAACAACAGAAATATCTCAAAAGGTTTCAGAATTATGTCAAAAGTCCTCTGATGCTCGAAAACAGCATTGATTCTTGAATACCTTGTTTCTCATGACGTAGAAGAGAAAATAGGACTCTAACACACCTTATTGTGAATGTGAAAATATCAAAAGGAAGCCATGGTAAGGCAGGTGTTGAAGGTACATAAAAAGCAGCTGTTTTAACTCAGGTATGATTGGGCACTTTGCGTCACACGGCAGCAAAGCAGCTGAACAAAGCTGATAAAGAAATCAACAAATTAAGGGGATGTCAGGTATTAAGGTGGGTTTGCATGATACTACCTTCTAGGATTTCAAACGGACTTACCTTTGTAATTCAAAACATAACGTGAACTGAATCAGATTAAAGCCACAAAAGCAGTATCTTAAACATGCCTGCTGGCCTTTTAGCTCAGCACTCAATAGACCTCAGTTCCTTTTGCTCCTCCAGTTTCTAACAGATTCCCAAGTTTGCAATGCTTTGCTGACCCCACACATTTCCTGTAATTCCAAATTAGCTCCCCGCACTCATATCCACATGGACCAAAGACGCTGGTACGTTCCCTGCAGACCATGACCCATTCGACAGTCTGCTCACGGGTGTTCAATAGCATGTGACTGTTACTGCTCAGGGACAGGGGGGTTCTCGCTCTTCCTTATGAACACAGCGTGCGGCAGTATTTTAAAAGGGTGCTCTACCTAGCTTCCTCTCGCACCCGGCGTTTATGCGGACACTGTGAGAAAGTCAGTGGGTCAGCAGAGACAAAGGTTCTTAACCCTGCCAGCTCCAGAGGTTGGCTACAACCTCACCCAAACTTTTACAGACGTTCCGCGCTGGAAGAGATTCAGAATACAGCTTCAATCTGTTAGTGTACATTTACCCCGCCCCCCCCCCCCTTGGCCCCAAGAAAGGACAAAACTCTACAGATGGAGGGCTCGGCTTCAGATAGAAGAGAGGACGTTTTGATTGTTATACTTTTAATCCACCTTTTTACAAAGGAGGAAACACTGTTTAGTTTTGGTTACCATTAGCAACTTTCTCTTCCTTTATAGTGAAAGCTCTTCGAAGAGGCAAATGCAGACGTACCCCCCGCCCGGGAACTGCAGTGAGGAAGAGAGGGGGGCGATGCTAACCTAGTCAACCATACCGAGCCCAGAGCAACAGGTAAGCAGTAATATACAAGGAATATGTGCTTAGGGGCGCCTGGGTGGCTCAGTTGGTTAAGCGTCTGACTTAGGGCTCATGGTTTGTGAGTTCGAGCCCTGTTCTGAGCTGTGCTGACAGCTCAGAGCCTGGAGCCTGCTTCGAATTCTGTGTCTCCCTCTCTCTCTGCCCCTCCCCCGCTCTCTCTCTCTCTCTCTCTCTCTCTCTCTCTCTCTCTCTCTCACACACACACACACACACTCTCTCTCTCTCTCTCTCTCTCTCTCTCAAAAATAAACAAAATTAAAAAAAAAAGAAAGAAAGAAAGAAATATGTGCTTAGATGCAACCCAAGTTTTACACTGAAGAGTTAAGAGGTTGAGGATACTGACCGGACCAGTAATAGCTGGATTCTGCAGTCTTGGGTCTTCCCACTGAGTAATTTTGCTATCTGAAAATGTTAAAAAAATGAATAAATAAAAAATAAAAAATCAGCGTATTAGTTCAAATCTAGTCTACATCAAAAATGTTTTAAAAAGAATTATTTCTGGATTTTGCAAGAGCTGTCCAATCTCTCATACTGGTCCCCCAAATAAATCCCTTAGTGTTTCAGGGTTAGAAGAGAACCATGGAACGTAGCACTCCACCCCTCATACTGTTTAGTTAAAAACACGCCATCAAAAAGGCAAAACTAAAGCAAAACCATTTATTCACACGGTTTTTGGCAGGAAATGTGCCAAAATTTCAATTATAAACCCCTGTTCTCTCAAGGATTTATAACTTGATCTAGATGTTCCTTTAACTGAAAAAGGGCATAAGAGGTCTTAGTCCCTGAAGAGTGAAAACACACACAGGATTCGTCTCATTTCAAATACTTTTTTCTTGGCTTGTCATGTTGAAAAAACCCATTTTCAATGAAGAACCCGACAATGAACCCATGAATAATCCATGACACGCATCACCCATATGCACGCAAAAATCAAGGCAACTACGGCGGGCCAAAAAATGAGATCAGCTACAGCAGAGGAAGATTGCAGAGCAAGGTCTCCCTTTTGGCCAAGTTGGCAAGAAGAGATTTCCTTCTTCTAAGTGAGTCAATGTCAGCAAGACTGTTCGATGCTGCCTATACAACCACGTCAGAGGTGTAGGTGATAATATGCAGTAGCTGCTCTGAATCACTTGGGTTTTGTGACTGTGCATGATTCAAGATTTTAGGGATTACTGTGGCGGGGGGGGGGGGGCGGTGCGGGGAGGGACTTGTGTGAAAGATACAGGGAGGGCAGACTAGGAGAAAATGGGTTCTCCCTGGAGTTTTAGGGAATCTAAGTTGGCTAAAAAAAAAAAAAAAAAAAAAAAGGAAATTATTTAAGAATACGGATTCTGTTTATTTCCTGTATACTCTGTAAGAGGACTGAGAAGAACAGCTAATAAACTCAGTTTTAATGACCATACCAGGAAATTTTCCAAGTCTGACATAATTATTTTAATAAAAGGAGAGGTCAAGTTTTAAAATGAAACTACCAAAAGGCATTCTGGGTCCCTTACCTCCTGAACAGAAGACTCTGGAAAGTCAAAGTTGCCATTGTGATGGAGAATGGGAGAAAAGAAAACCAAATAAACAGAACACAGCTGAGTAACAGCTCCCTGAACTACAATCCCATCACCTGGATGCTGTCAAAGCGGAAGTGAATCAATGAGCACCTACACGTGGTCCATCCAGACTGGAACGTCAAGCCACTGCCTCTCCCAGTGGCCTCAAATCCAACTCTACTAAAACTGAACCCATCATCTTCCAGCATCCAAAACCCTTCCTGTGACTCTGTATTCCCGAATGCCAGTATCAGTGCGCTCACTGTTCAAACCCAGCGCTGGCCCCACGCCCATTCCCCCTTGCCATTCTCCTCCGATGCTCCCGAAACCGTCCCGTCTCACTGAAAAAGCTGCTTTCTGGAGGGCGCATCTCTTCCGTGGACTATTCTCTATGCTTCCCTGGCCTCAGTCTCACTCGTCCCTGGTCAAGACCTCCTTTGTGGTTCTGCCAGATGGATCTTCCTAAAGAAAGGATTTGACCGTTGTCACGCCCCCTTTCAGAAAATGCCTCAGGACCTCCTTCCTGCCTGCAGAAGGGACCCAAGCTCCCGTCCCTGGCGGGCACCCTTTGACCTATGTGCCACGCCAGCCTCCTCTGCACGCTGGCCATTTGCACCCTAAGCACCGTTCTCTGACCGTGGCATAGTCTGCAATACCTTCATACGCTGGCATGTTCTCTCCTTCCTGGGGTCGCTCTCCACCTGGCTTTCCTGGATACATCTTACTCCTCATTATTTTCCATCTGAAAAATAATCTGTCCCTAAGGCCCTCCTGCAGACATCCCAGAGCCCTAGTGCTCCGCCATGTACTGAGCAGGTATGGTCTTTGCTTCTGCATCTGCAAAACTAGTTCATTGCTCTACGCATCACTTTTGAAAATACCTCCTGGGACCCCCTACTAGAATAGAAGTCCCTCGAGGACAGGGGCTGGTGTTACTCATCTCTGCAGCCCCCTCTGCACCATGGAACACACTTCCTAGAATGTGACAGGAGCCTCGTATGTTATTTTTCAAATGACTGAACGAAGCTGATGGCGAAAACAGATTCCCTCTTAAAACAGTCTAAGCCTTCAGGACCACGTAAGTTTCTGTGTGGTTACAATACAGAACGATTTTGCAGCTAAGCATTGTCAATATGTGAACGTGCGGTGGCCGTTTGCTCATTTTTTTCTAAAACTTTTGAATCTAAATTCGCTTTTGGTCCTCCAACATTGTATTTCAAATACAGGGACAAGAATGAAGGAGAAGAAGGAAAACCACAGTTAATTTATAGCTATGATTAACTGGTTTGGTAAGACTGTTGGCAGGAAAGATGAAGGCAGGATTTTACAGCCTCACTGGAATTTTATTTTCTCTTCCAGCTTTGTATCCAAGACACCTGTGGCCACGGACTTAGCCGCTGGACACACCTGGTCTTTAAGAAGAACCACAGGACCCTCGAGAGAGGTAGAGATTCAGGTCAAGATCTGCCTTAACTTGACTCCAGGCTGGAGACAGGGGCTACAGAGGTCCAGACTTGGTCTCTTCTGAAACTACCTCTTTAAGGTGGCTGAGTATTTTTAATCTTGGAAATGTGTGACTTCTTAAAAGAGTTTTATGAAGCAGAAAATAAATAGCCTCGTTACCTAAAAGACAAGTATACTGCGGTTCTTTGTCATTCATGCGCAGTCACACGTCCTGGTCACGATGGAAGGTAAGAGGACGGTGAATCTCTCACAGGCTGTGTGCACGTGTGAAATGCTACACGTACGGATGACCTGGTTCCTGTCCTGCACGCAGGACAGCAAAATGAGGTGCAGAACTTTGTTAGAAATCAGATAGGAGAAAACTGCTTAGAAGGAGAGGCTCGTTTGGAAGGTGATACATTCCTAAACGGCACCTACAAGGTGATTAAATGCATTTTGGAGTACCCCTGCTGGCCTGAGATAGCTGCTTAAAAAGACAGGTAGGTGTTCCTGCACTTTTCACAGACTGCATTTTGGTGAAAAAGCAGACGGATTTATTTTAATGGATATGTACCCTACTTTATAGCCTGTGACTGAGCAAACTTTGACAAACCAGGGAGAAATGGCAGAAATGTTGCATCTACAGCAAATGAGGTGATCGTAAACATAGCTTCTGCTCACCCAATTTCCACTCTTATTATCTGGTTTGGAGAACTTTTCTGTATGGTCGAGGCAGGGCAAACTTTCGTCTCCAGGTGAAGCACCACAAGGAGCACCTCTTTTTGTAGCTTAGATCAACCAGGCTCTGTGCCAGGCCTACACCATCCCCAGGAGCAAAGGGAAGCCTCCCGCAAGCTGTCTGTTCTGGCGAGAGGAATGTGGAGCGAGGGAGCTGTGCGTCTGGAGGGACCGGCGGATCCATTAGGAGTAAGGAACTGCCGAGGCATGCAGCAAAATCACCCTGTCCTGCCTCCCGGCAAACAGAAGGGGGTCGAGCCTCGGGCTGGAGGCACAGCGGCTTCTCTAAGGCAAGTTCTCTCCACCTGCTGACCAAGGACATCAACTTCCCCATGTCTTCACCACTGACCCTCCACGAATTAACGTCATGTCACCATTTATCAAGCATCTACTACATACTATGGCAGGACTATGCACGCCACTAGAAAAACAGCCTGTGATCTTTATTGTTTCTAACGTCCACTAGGATGGCCCTCTGTGGTAACATTTTTCTGGTTTGGGGGCCCTTGCATGAAGAGCGTTTATAAAATTCTTCTCAGGTTGACCTGAACGTCAGATCACCAGCTAGAACATGGCCATAAGGTTGTGTGAAATGTTCTGTGCGTAGCAGACCGAGGCTGTGTTACTGGTTAAGGCCTTTTTGAAGAGAAAGATCGTTATTATTCGTACCTACCTTTGAAAACTGAAACTGAAATGCATAAAAACTAAACGAGAAATTCTTTTCTGGTCTTGGTGGGAAAAAGAGGTTTGGCCCCTTCCTTATTTTAACAGATCACGTATGTGATGAGTAGAATTATAAAGAGCATATTAGAGAAAAAAGTAAGGTTAAAGCAGTTATGGTAGCAATTTAGGCTCACTGTAAAATTCTGGAAAGCAGGCAAACCCTGGATGCTTTTACTGGTCAAAGACAAAACTAAGCCTACGTACCCTTGAGATACCCGATTTTCACCAAAGGGTTAAAAGGGCAGCCCGCCCCCTAATCCATTTAAGACTTCCACTTTTGGTGTAATTGTGGGCCGCTGGGCTTCTTGGTTTATTCAGTTCCTGTGCCTCAAAGTGAAAGTGTACAGGACGCTCATTCAGTAACCCCCAGAAGGGGCACAAGACCTAGGAGACAGTGGCACTCCCCATCCACGAGGAGTCCTTGTGGCCAGATTTCCCACCAGTGGCTCATCAGTGTGGTTTGGGTTAGTTAAGAGAACGTGAGGCTAGAGAAACCCGGCGTAGACTTGCGGTTCATGAACCAGATGAAAAGAAAGATCAAAATACTACCAACTGCACACATTTGTAAATACAATTGAAAACTTCTTTCAAATACGTATTTTTCCGAAGTTTTAAGGGATACGCAAAAATATGCTCCCCTGGAGAACATGTCACTTCAAAACAACAACAACAACAACAACAACAACAACAAAAAACCCGCTGCCTAAAAGCAAAACCTTTATTAGTTTAACTTTTAGTTGAAATGAGAAACCACGCATTTATTCATAGGTGACGGAGCAAATACGCTATAATTTCAAGATACGAACTGTGTATGTATTAGTGCGTTGGGTGCAAAGAAGCATGCTATGAATAGAAAATAAGTCAGAATGGGCTTCTTGCCGTAAGACCTTTGAAAGCAGTGTTTAAGAAACTTAACATGCTGCTTCAAGCACTGCTCACACAGATTTTTGACTCAATCATGACTTCTAAAAGCTTATTTTCTATTACTAGAGTGTATTTATTAAAAGCGCAGAAATCAAGGGGTTATCTACCCCCCCAATTTTTTTAATAAAAAAAAAAAAGTTAATAGGCCACAAGATCAAATCGGGTGAAAGCCTGACGGGCTAGTTTAAAGCAAACTTAGATGAATGCACAGTACCGTACGAGGGCACTGATTCTCTGGGATCATTCTCTCCACATAACACCTGGCTGCCTAGACAAAGAGTGAAATGACAAACCTTTCACTATAATATTTGAATGACTCCCTGCCCCCCCCATCCCTTTACCTGCAATGCCTATGTGTCTATAAAAGAGCCTACTTACTATGGTCAATATAAAATGTTCGGCCATCCAAGTGAATTCTTTCTTCCCAACCAGGCTGGTATTAGGAGTGGGGAAGGTGCGGGAGGGAGGGAGGGAGGGAGGGACAGGGAGGGGGAGGGGGGAGGGGGAGAGGGGGAGAGAGAGAGAGAGAGAGAGAGAGAGAGAGAGAGAGAATCCAAACATTAGCTAACAGTTCCAAAAATCAATGGCTAAATTTAAACACTCTAGGACACACTTTTTATTCTTCTCTTATAGGGTGCAGTTTTAGGTTATAAATAAACTACAAACATTTCAAGTTAACTCTTGACCACATGTTCACTAGTCTTAGAAACCTTCACTCACTGCATGATGAACAGGAAACAGGGGTTCATATTTCAAAAGCTTCAAAGGGAAACTTCAGCATTCCATGCAACAGTCGAGTTTAGGATTGAATAAGCTCATTTAATTAAATGAATATTTACTGAGGACTGAAGGGAGGAGGAAGGTTAATTTAAAAATGTCAGAGAGATGCTTTAGCCCTGTCACCAGGTGGCTGAAAGCCCTCATATGGAGATTCTCTGGTGTGGGCTCTATTTGGACTCAGGAACTAAATGGATTTGGGTATTTTTTCCAAGGTAAGGCTGCTGTGCCCTCATTGTCTCAACTGTGCCCACGTGCTATCGGAAACTCAGGAGTCCAACAGATCAGGACAACACGTTGCCTTTCACATCTTATCTGTCTCCGGCACTCTCTGGGTTCTTTCCATCTAAACCCAGGAGCCAAACAGATTCGGAGACAGTGAGGGATATTTGTATAAAACCTGCTGAATAAAGACTGAACCCTAACTTTTCTAGATTCAAGTTGTGCCATAACATACCACACACCAGGCCAACAGAAAAGTTCTTGTGTTTGGAAGATCACCATCAAAGAACTCCCAGCACCCTCATTCTAAAAGCGTCTCAAGTCCTTGCCCGCCCCTGCCCACCTTCCTGCCCTTGTAAGGCTTTTGGACTTGGGGAGGGCTGAAAAGGACGTATGGCGCAAGTTTCGTTCAAAATCCAAATTGCTCAACTCCAACTTGGGCCCCCAAAGAGAATAAACTGATAAGAAGTTAAATTTATAAAACAGTCCTCAACAAGGAAGAAAAACAAGAAAAACAGGGACTGCAGGCTAAATGACTTACAGAAACTGTCTGTGATTACTTAGGCCTTTTTCTCCCATTGTTTTTAATGTGTCCATCCCAGTGGCTAAATTCGCAATAAGGACAGAACTCAGTGGTTGCTGAGTTACAGACTAAATGCGCACTGCTCAAACTGTCACGTGTAGACAATGTCCCTTACGTTCTAGGTACCAAGTCTACTTTCTACTAGCTGCTAATAATACAGAAACCTCTTTCACAAGTACTGGGTATAAACTATATGTACTATCAGAATTCAGCCATGCACCCTTTCCTGTTAAGAAACCGCAGACCAGCGGGACCCCAAAAGCCTGGACAAAGGGAAGGCCCACAGGGGCTCCCCAGCAACACCGGGCAGATGAACGGATACACATTTTCGGACTTGTCCACGCGTCTCCAGTGTACTCACAGGAAGAGGGCCAAGGTCATTGGGGTTTAAAGAGGCCTTTGACCGCATATGAACTGGAAATTTCAGGCGTGGATCTTCCTGCAAAAAAAAAAAATGGACAAGGCAGAAGACGTTAAGAGTGGTTCTGTGTGTGCACTCACTGGTTCCTCCCCTTCTGGAGCTGTGTGTCCCAAGGCAACCAGGCTGCGCGTGCAAGGATCTGCACTCTTGTCTGCATGGGGGAGGGGAGGACCTTTCTTGGTGTAGGGAGGCTGGCTGACCAACTCGCAAGAAAGATTTTACTCTTCTTGTCCTTGGTGAAAGCAGGATGGTGAGAAGATTTAAATAAAAGGTGAAGCATTTTCCCTGAGACCTCGAGCAGGTGAAGAGGAAAAGTCCCCGCAGGGATGTTACCATGGAAACCAGAATGGAGGGCGCCAGTGAACGTGAGGCTCTACTCTGCAGAAGGAATAGGGACAGTGGTTTGAAAATCTCTCGGGTCTTGAGCTCTGTGTGAGGGCAGCCAGCCTTTCCAACGGTGCCTGGGTTTCCTGCTGCCCGCCCTTCTAACCCCTTGATCTAGAGCAGAGAATCTGAATCTGGGCTGATGGTCATGTTTTGCCCAAACATAGATAGCCTCATCACAAAAAGTTTCATATCCCTACTAGAGAACATTCCTGAGAGTCCTGATCAAACTCCGCAAATTAGGCTCCCATTTGCGTCCTAATATTCAAAAGTTTGCCAAAGATTTTTCTTAAGGGGTATGGCTCATAAGACACTACAAAGAACCCACGAAAGAGAAATATATGTACCCTGACATCTTGGGTCGTGCTTTCTGACTTAGAACAGGCAGATGGATCATCTTGCAACTACCCTGCTACGAGCTGGGCACAGGATCTCTGTTGCTTCAGATGAGGAAACTGAGCAAGACAATGAGAGCGTGCCCGAAGGCTCCGACCCAGAGTCTGGGAGCTGCCTCTCACTTACACAGACTCAACGAAAATGCGATGGAACGCTGAGAATTCCTATGGTCAACTCCAAAGATTAGAAAACAAATGATAAGACTCAGAATGGGACATTGTCAACCAAGTAAGCCTGAGATTAAAAACAAAACGAAACACCCAAAAACCGATTTCAATTACATTAAAACCTTTGTTGCTGTCAAAGTACTAAAAGGTTTTCTGCCTCAGCATTTTCCTAAGTCAACAAGAAAATGAAATAATCGGTATAAATCTTGGAAAATAATAAAACTCACTTTGTGACTGATACTGGGTATGAAAATGTTCTAAAAATGGATTATGGGAATGGTCGCACATGATTGTTCGATGGTCTAAACACCACCTGGCTGTGTATTTTAAACAGGTGAACTGTATGACATGTGAATTATACCTCAAGCACGCCGTTAAAAAAAAGTCCCAAGTCAACAATATAGACCATTAATATCTGGATTATAACAAAGTTACAGATAGATTTTTTAACTGGCAAAATCTACAAAAAAAACAAACCCCAAATCGAAAACTAAAGCCAACCTTTGCTTTCTATTAACTATAGCACACTACTACGAACTGAAGAAGTAAATCATGTTAGCGGTTTATGATGGCTATGGACCCTGAACCTTATAGATATCCTTTTTTAAAGGGGAATCAGGGGCATGAAGCAGGCCCAATATTCCCTTGTGTACTGGGACACATACAGGACAAACGAATACACTAAGAGTTTGGATTTATAAGGTCCAATTAACTGATAATTTGGGTAAATATTTGTGATAGGCTGCAACTTGGAGCTCTAAGCTCCACAAAAGCCACCCGCTCAGGGATAGCTCACAACCACAGGGCCCCCGGCCCCCCACCCCCCAGGCCACTGACTATGCTAGCTTCCGGACACCGCACACAAGACCGGCCGTGCCTTGGAATCTCTCTCTCACACACACACACACACACACACACACACACACACACACACACAGGCTACTGTGAAAGACAATCGGTAAAAAGCTGGTGATTTAAAGCACACACAAACAGAAAGAGGCTGAAATGACAGAAAAGTGCCAGGGGATGGGGGCGAGGAGCATGAAGTATAAAACTCAATCTCACAGGTCTGCTGAAATGGCCTTGCATGGAAACCCAGACTTGGTAGAATGGGAGGGTTAGAGGCCCTCGGGGTCACATTATTTCATTGCACCATCACAAGTCAGAATGACGGCAGCAGTCGCTGCCTTCCAGCAGGCTCTCAGGGCTAAATCTAGGGGGCACTATTGAGCCCATCCTCCCAGCACGTCCCCTCAACAAGGAGGCAGGCTCCCCAAGGTAATGGGGCAGGTAACAGCAGCCAAGGCCTCGCGAGACTGTGACAACTTTAGGGATGACAGTAAGAGTGCTGTTTCAAATGGTAGAAATAAAAACGAAAATAAATAAAATACGCAAACCCCACTGGGTAGTTTCTCCCTGTCCCCAGGCACAGGAAAGCACGTTATTTCACTATTTCACAACTGCTTTCCTCAATATAGTTGGAAGAGTTTTTAAACAGAAGGCGAAGACCATCATTTTAAAAAAGGGGCGGGGGGGGTTTCCTAGCAGAATTATTTAGAAACATATAAAATCTGGGGACGCTGGCTGGTTCGAAAACCAGCTGTGGTTTTTTTTTTTCCTTCCTGGAAGAGGTCAGCAACCATGCCTAGGCTACGCTGAGTCTTATTAGTTTGGACCTGGGTAGAAAACAAACCGGCAACTTCATTAAGGTACATTCTTGCTTGCTACAAAAATAAGCCAACGCTTTGTCCTGTAAAAGGCAGAGATACACTCTTACATACGTGCCTCTGGCTGCTTCCTTAGCAGAAGAACGAACAAGTGAAGTCCTCTCGTAATCTCCCCTCGGGCACTTGGTGGCCTCCCGCATGCGTCCCTGGCCCTGCTGACCCAGGTGGAAACAGACTGATGCAAACTGGATGTGGCCTGACTTCATCCTAGACAGACCGCTGGCAGGCTGCCTGCATTAGTTGTGTTTGTGAAGGCTGTGTTTTATAAATAGACTTCAAAGGGAATTTTCCCCTATCGATGCATACAAGGGAAACACTGGCCTGTGTCTTTTCATGTTGCTGGTTAATGCAGGAATCAAGTGCGCACAGGCTGACGGGGGCAGAAGTGGTATCTTCATTATTCTCAATCTGACCTACCAGTTTCTCTCCCTGTTTCCATTGGAGTGTTCACATGCTACGAATAGCTACGCTGTTCTCTTTAAAAACAAACAAAGCCAACCCCAAACCAACTCCAAACAGACGCTAAGCTGAAAATTATCTTTCCCCTTCCCTCCATCTTTTATCACAATAAACCAGCAATGGGGAGAGTGGCTTCCACACAGAGCATTGTATACAGGCCTTTGTTTGGAGTGTGGGGGGGGGGGAGGCAGCTGTGTGCCGGGGCGTCTGACTTTAGGAAGGAAGGGTAGTAACTTGTGGAATTCCCAGTTGCTACCTTCAGGGTTTTCTACAGCGACAGCAGCGACAAAATACTGTTTCAACGCATTAAAATTTTAAATCGGTGCCATCAGTCAACACCAAGTATCTTGGGTCGAAGGGGGCAACTGGAAATTCAAACTGGGTTTCATTCAGCACCGATGCGGGCAATAAATAAAGCCAAGTGCTATTTAAAATAAAAGCTGTCCAGCGGCAGTCACAGTGCAGTTGTGGCGTGAGAGACCGAAAAGGTTAGGAGGCTGGGCTGCTAAACTAGTTCAAATGACTCAAATCACAGCTTATGCTGGCAAGCCACGGCGGCTCCATACACTAATCCATCTACTGCGACAATATTTACCCCTATTTCTGGAGCTCCCCTGGCTGGCCGAGGGCTGGAAAGCCCAGCGGTGCTGGAGTGAGTAGATCACCGGCAGGAAAGCCGAAGGTTCTGTGTCCACGAGGGCAAAGACCTAATACCCAGTCTCTATTGTGTCTATTTGGGCACCAAACAGGTGCCCATTGTTCACTCTCCATGTGCCCCCCCCAACCTGTACTATCACCTTCAGGCTAAGAGGCAAGTCAAACAAAGCAACATGCTAGCAGATGCCTCAGAAGGGATCAGGAGCTTACTACATGAATGTCACCAGACCTAAATGACAGGTTCCCCTGGCAGGCCACTCCTGTACCTCCAAAGAGGAAGAACTTTTAGAGTGCTTCTCACTAAGGAGTCTTGAGAATGTGTGGGGGGCATTTCTGGTCCCCCCTCCCCCGCCCCGGCAGGAGGACGGGGAGGAATAGTGGCTCTCAGGCTTTTCAGTGGCAGGAGCCACGGACGCTAGATGCCCGGCAATAAAAGGCACGTTCCTGCCCCCAGTGCAGAGAATGTCCTCGTGGAGACATGCCGCCTCACGATCCACTGGATTTTAGAGGGTGAGCCCTCTAGGGACTAAGTTAACATACACTGCAGGCAAAGTGTGAGTGACAATCCAGGTCACTTTGGTTCAGGTGTCTTTCTTAACACAATGTTTACTGTCCTACTGACTCTACTACACTAAGGGTCTTCTCTAGAAATGGGGATTTTATTTTATTTTATTTTTTTCAACGTTTATTTATTTTTGGGACAGAGAGAGACAGAGCATGAACAGGGGAGGGGCAGAGAGAGAGGGAGACACAGAATCGGAAACAGGCTCCAGGCTCCGAGCCATCAGCCCAGAGCCTGACGCGGGGCTCGAACCCACGGACTGTGAGATCGTGACCTGGCTGAAGTCGGACGCTTAACCGACTGCGCCACCCAGGCGCCCCTAGAAATGGGGATTTTAAAGCGTGCGTTCACTGTTAGCCCAAGCTAACAACCACCCGAACTCAACCGGCTTTCACATAACGTCAGTTCTAAGCACGGATGACAGAGGTCAGAGTTAAGCTCTGTATCCAGAGAGTGAGAGAGGGATAGGGACAGGAAGGGACAGGGACAGGAAGAGGGCAAACCTCCCGCAGCATCAGAAATAGAAACAACAATACCAAGTTTGGTTTCATCATAGGTCCAGAGATCACATGGTAGAAACAAACCGCTCCCTTCTAAAAGGACTACGTGTGGTGTTAAATAAGGCACCGCGAATTCAGCCGAAGAAATGAAGAAATGACAGAGGCACGGAAAGTTCTACACAGGCACCTCTGATTAATCTCGTCATGCTCGTTAATGCAACACACGGAGTGTCTTTCTCCTGGGGGATTCAGGGGCACGTGGAAGGGGAACAGGATGAGAACAGTCAATTTTGACAAGATGCTCACAAGGAGGGGCCATCAGATTTACAGCCAAACTCCTCAGCGCATCTCTTGACCCATAATTAAAGGACAGAAACGCAGCACAGAAGTGTGAAACACCGACCCGACGAGGACAGTACAAACTTAAAAGGACAAACCAAATGAAGATGATCATGGCCCTAAAAATGCAAAAAGAAACTGATGGAAGAAAAATGATTAGCATGCTTAGAAAGAGATTAGGATACCTGATACAAGGACAGCATCGCGAGAAGTGAGGCAGTACCATCAAATCGCTGGCACTGGGGGGCACGGCCCTTTTCCCCAACTACGGCAAACTGTCGGGCTCAGTGAGAGATTTCTCTGTGAGAACTACGGACACCGAGGAAGGAAACCCAGGAGTCCATACCAGACCTCGGGAGGAAAACGGAACCAAATAAAAGCAGCAGCCTTACCCACGTTGTAGTCTTTGTGTTATGGTCAATGAAGAAGGGCCGGCCGTTTGGTGCTATCCTCATTTCCCAGCCGGGTGGCAGGAAGCTCTGTGTGACTTTGTGTTGTGGTTTAGGGGAGTTGTAAGGTGATGGCTGTGGGGACTGTGGATTGGAAAGGGTATCTTTCACAGCCCGACGTACGGGTGAATCCTTGGCACCCTAAGGAATAATAACGAGCATTAGAATTCTTACCACGAGCTAGCCCGGAGGGGTCAAAATGTACCTGGGCATCAATGAACGCCCGTCTTTGGAGAGGGACGAGGGAGAAGCTCCAAAAACCTGCTTCGGTCATTCATTTAACTTTGAAACCACTCTAACTTTCAAGTTTTTTTTTTTTTTTTTTTTTTTGGGTTGATTAAACACACAACGTTAAGTACTTATAACCAAGATCCGTGGACAGCTATTCAGCACACACCCAAAATCTTGTTCTCTGTTGAACATGACGGATGGAAGGTTTACAGAGGCTGAAAAAACGCATGCCCCTGCTCTTCATGAGCTCACAGTCTAATGCGGAATGGGTTGGCAGTTTTCAGAGCACAGAAAGAAAAACCTGGACCAACGGAGACAGCCACCCGGCCTTGCATGGCTGCTACCCGCTGAGAGCCCATTTGGACGAGATCACAGCCACTCCCAGTCATCAGCATCCTAAACCCAGGGGACGGACCCACGGCCATCTCTACGACACAGTCAAGTTCGGAGCTTCCAACATTTGCTCTCCGGCTTCTCTCACTCTGATATTGGTGATGTTAAGGGACGGCACGGACCCCACACACACAGGAGAGAAGCACAAGCAGGTGCCCAGCAATGGTTTAGGGACGCGAATGTGCATCGGAAACACGTATGCCCATACAATGACAGGCCCTACGGTCGAAAGGAAAGAAAATGATCAAAGCAACGGCTATGTTTTCAAACGCAATGTAAAGCATTGGTATTTGAAAGAGTTATTATGCGGTCAAGAGTGAAACACAACAAGAATGGAGCAAGTTCGGAAGAGAGGCGCCCGCTTCCAGCACAAGGGACCGTGGCGGCAGCCGAATGAGAATGGGAATCAGGCGGGAGCCCACGGATGCGGACCAAGGCGAAACAGAGAAGCGTGAAGTAAGGCCGCACGAGAACACCCTGCACCACGGACACAACGGCTGATCAGAGAGGGGACAGGGGCTGCAAAACTCAAATCCAAGGGAGGCGAGAAGAGAGAATGAGAAGTCCCGGGGACAGAGCGACCCGGTTAGACGAGGCAGCCTTCTCACCTCCAGTGGGGCAGATAAGGTTACAGTCGGCGAGCTGAGGCTACGGGGCCGGCGGATCTGAGGCTCGATTAGGTGGTTGTTACTGTTTGTGGCGGATCCGGAGGCACCATCTTCTGCGAGCTATTTTGGAGGCAAAAACAAGTTAGCTTCATAGGAGGATCCCCTGTGCATGTGATTGGGAGCGCGGACCCAAACAACAACACAGCCAGCAATAATGAGAGGTCTGGCCTCTTCGAGTGTGGAGGAAACGATTACACATAATAATGGGGGCAGGGATGGGGAAACACATCCAAAGGAAATAGAAATGAATCACTAGCCCAGCCTAAAAACCAGCCTCAGAAATAAAGGGGGCTGGGAGAGAAGCTATACTGTGGTAGGCTCTTACTTTGAAAATATCTTTCCATGTCACAGCTTAAAACTGCATCTAGGGATGGGCTGATCTGAGGACCGAATTCTTCCTCAGGGCGGTATTATGCTTAGAGTTAACACGTTTTCTTTGGGAGGAAAGATTTTCTCAGACACGGGTTCTTTAGAACAACACATTCACATCGGGGACACTGAGCTCATGTACACTTTGGCTCCTGTGGCCTGTGATTTTAAGTTGTAGGACGATCTGCATACCTGCATGATAGGTCGAGTCCAAGTTGTGGTTCGATTGTTATGATTGACATAGTATGTGCGTCCCTTAGCATCTTTTCGTTCTTCCCAGCCTGAAGGTAGGCCCGGCGTGGTATGTGCATAGGCCACTGATGGCTGTTTGTGTAAGAAATCATTATTATTTAATATCTTGCATTTGCTTTCCGATCAGTTTAATAAAGTCATATACACCCAGAGAATTACTTGCTCTAGACCAAGTAAGTTAATTTGACCAAAACATTAGTGTCTGGAAAAAAGGCAACGGATTTCCAAAGGCTTCAAGTCTACTGTGAAATGAACCCCACGCTGCTAGGAGGTCCAAAAATCGTACCTACATCAGTTGTAGAGCCCTGAAGACTGAAACGTCAAGGGTTGTTGTTGCTAACGTGATCGTAAGAGAAATATACAATCTATTTCAGCTACTAAATTTTATTGTCAAACCGCATGTTACCCAGAGGGATTGTCCTGAACATTTTTTCCTCCATATAGTCGCCACGGTGATCTTCTCCTAATTCCTAAACTCTTCATCGGCTTAGAGCCCTTCCTCTATAGCTTTCAGGGGAAAGAATACAGTCTCCTCTCCAGGAGGCCTGTATTTGCACCAGGGCATAGAATCAGGAGGACTGACCAGGACAGCAAGTGGCCAGGCAATGTAGGTTAGAATTCCAGAGGGTCCCCATAACCGAGGCAGCGTCTGCTCCCGTCCTCCCCTACGGCGGGTCTCTCTTTAAAAGGAGAAAAGGGGCTCCTGGCTGGCTCAGTCGGTTAAGTGTCCGACTCTTGGTTTCAGCTCAGGTCATGATCTCACGGTTCGTGAGTTCAAGCCCCACGTCGGGCTGTGTGCTGACAGTGCGGAGCCTGTGTGGGATCCTCTCTCTCCCTCTCTCTCTGCCCCTCTCCTGCTCATGCTGTCTCTGTCTCTCTCAAAAAAATAAACTTTAAAAGGGTGCGTGAAACACCCATGGATTCTGGGTCTAGAGACATGTCCAGCAACAGAGTGACTGTATTTGGACAGTCCAAGTTAGATTGCAAAAGGACTCCTGAGACACTTTGGTCTGTAGGAAGCAGTCTGAGAAATGCACTCTGGGTGGAGACACATCGGAACAACAAGGATGCCTCAGTGACTCCTGGAGGGAGGAGATGGACGTCTGAGGTGAGGAAGTCCTGTGTGTACGGAGGCTGCACAGGAGATCTGTAACTGAGAAAGGGGTGCTACCCTGAGGGCGGGGGCTCAGAGACAACAAGCCAATCGTGGCTGCCGAGACTCCTGGGAGAACGTACAAGAAACAAGAGGCCAAGCATCAGGAATAATCTCTTTCATGAGGTGACAGAAGGAAGCTTCTTCTTTTTGGGAACGGTCTTCCCTAATTAGGATCTTGTGACCTGTAGGTGTTTTACCAGGGGCATACGGGGGTGAGGAAGTCAATCTCTTAGCCCATCTCTTAGCATACCTCCGCGTGCGCATCCGATCGCTCACGTCCACTACCAACACTGTGCCTTGGCAAAGAGGATGGTCAAAAGCACGCTCAGTGACACTGCCACGTAACCTGGGGACCTCGGTGAATGAGGCTGAATATTCTGCTTCATGAGCTTGATGGCACGTTCTAGAGAAAAACCACCTGAGCCACCGAGCAGCTGCCTCAGTGTTTATTCCCAAAACGTTATTTACCGAGCAAGGCAAGATTATTTGTAAGAGGACTTTCTGCTAAATCTGTGGTAACTATTTTCTTGGCATTCTTCCAGATTCAGTCCTGAAGGCTCTAAAATGGTTCGTTCCAAGACTGTGACCACATGGGTTCTGGAGCTAGGTGTGGGGCCACAAGAGAGAAAGGGACATCAGCATGCCGACTGGATCCTTCCATGAGTATTGAAGACACATGACTTCACCTACAGCCTTCCCTACCTGAGGCACCAATTCAAAAGAGCTGTTTCTACGGCTACTTTTCTCTGGGGCACTACCAAAACTGGACTCCGCTGAACTAAGTTAGAACCCACATTGTAACCTAAGTGGTCAACTCATATTTTTGGCCAAGTATGTGCTATCAATGTAACCTACTGCTGCTTATGTGACGACCAAAAATGCTTGGGTTAAACGGGAGACTAAATGGAATCGGTTTTCCTCCTCCCTACTGAGTTAATTTGTGGGAGAGGAAATCAGGCGCTCAGAAAGCTCTACTCTGGAAACCATCAGGATAGCATTAAAGTTAGACAGTCCCCAGAAAGGATACTTATGAGGAGACTCATAGAAGAACTTGGATGTGCCATGGCTAATCTCAGAACTGAACTCTAAAGCTGCAGAACCTCCAGCACCAGGTTCCTTTCACAGGTCCAGTTAATGGGACTAATCGGTTTCTGGAAACTAAGAGCACAGTGCAGGAGAGAACACTGAATTTGATTAACATGCTCGTTTCACCTTCCATTGAGAATTGAATTGGTGCCCTATAATCTAGTCCCATTTATGTGTGATGGTACTATTAAATTCTTTCTTTATAGATTTCCTTCTAAATGACCTTGGAGAACAACTTGTGCCAACAAGTCCATTTGTGACTCACAGCACTGCCCTCACCACAAGCAGCAGGGGAGGAGGCAGGACTCAGCTCCTCCAGACAGATCATGCAAGAGACCCAGCCCTGGAGCTGAAATCAGACTTCTGTTGTGAGAGAGAGAGTGTGTGTGTGTGTGTGTTCACATGTGCATGCCATATGACCTCAAGAGACAAGTTCATTAATCAAGAGACAAGTTATAAACTGTTAGCTTAATTTAACAATTTCACAGCTTTTCATCTGAAAATACTATTGTGTTTTGGCATCGCCCAATTGCCAGTTAACGATGGCTTCCCAGTGGCTCCATTTATTTCATTAAGACGAAGAACTCAATTATGGATAAACTGTAAAAGTTTCAATATGCTTTTAAAGATGGCAAACAGTTTCGTACGATCACAGACTCTCCAAGGTTTGCTCAAACCCTGCTATACCGTTACCTCAGTGTATTTTTAGGTACGTTATATACAGAAAAGTCCAGAAGGACTGTGCTATCCCCCTCCTTTTATCTCAGGGAGGGTTCCTGCTTGGCCAGCTGGAAAGGGACACTGGTGTGTATCATTTGTGTATATACGCCAGTGTGTATTCATAAACCGAAGGGCTGTAGTTCCACAGGTGAGGATCAGGGCTTGTTCATTAATGCACTTGTTCATAAAAGCACTACCATGGAAAAAGAGGTACGGTTAACACAACACGGTGCATTGTGCCCAAAGGGTGGGGCGTGGGGGTGGGGCTGAATGTTCACTAACAGGGGAAGATTATATAAATTGAGGTGCATTCACATAACTGGATATTATTCAATTATTACCATGTCCCAGAGGAAGGACCGTAAGTGACAAATGTCAAGTTGCTAACTGATGTGTGTACAAGATCCCAGTTGTGTGTGTGCATGCACGAGGAGAGGGTGTGTAAAAGGGGGAAAAACTTGGTAAGAGAAGGAACTGGAAAAGATACTTTCAAACCTGTCTCGATTTCTAATAGCCATCAAATAAGTTGGTTTATTGCAGCCGAATGATCACCAGATACGTGGGAGGCATGAGGGTAGGTACAACACTTGGGAATGACTCAAGCCCTTAAAAATAAACAAATCCGAACTCGTATTTTTAATTCACTGCTGGACGAGGGGGAGGGCACCGGCAGGAAGAACACAGCAGTGGCAGGGGCCACAGGACCTCGTTCAGATGGGTCACTCTGCCCTGCCAGGTACCTCTCACCATGGAGCCCAGTGCTCTCATAATTCGGTGCATCCTGCCGCTTAATGTCCTCAGCTATCACAACACTCCAACACTAATGGCAGATCCCATGGCCCATAAAATGCAAAAATGGATGGTAGAAAATGCTCATTAGCCCTGGATTCTGTTAAAATTACTTAATGAAACGGTTCTGTCCACCTGGCAGCAATTCTGCTGGAGGCTGAGCCTGGCCACCTAGCACATGACTTTCACATAAATCACAAGCTCGCTAGCTTCCCCTGGGCTTGGTTTTGCTGACTGCCCATTTGATTTTCCTGTGTGCAGTGCTGAGCGTTACATTCTAACAATATAACTAAGTTGGTCTTTTAAGTCCACATCCTGCAGAAAACCAGCAATTGTGTACGTATTTAAAGGTATTCTCGGACGCCTGGGTGGCTCAGTCGCTTGAGCGTCCGACTTCAGCTCAGGTCATGATCTCAAGGTCTGTGAGTTCGAGCCCCGTGTCGGGCTCTGTGCTGACAACTCAGAGCCTGGAGCCTGCTTCCGATTCTGTGTCTCCCTCTCTCTCTGCCCCTCCCCTGCTCATACTCTGCCTCTCTCTCTGTCAAAAATAAATAAACATTAAAAAAAATTTTTTTTAAAGGTATTCTCAAGTAATAAGCAGTTATAACCAACCTAACAAGGGTGACACAATTAGGAAAATTCTTCCAAGAGTCGCAGTAGCTCAAAGCATAAACTATAAGCTAGCCTGTTGTCTGGGATCATGCAAAAAACAGGCAGTTAAAATACATAGTCCTGTTCAAGTTACCCATAAACATCAATACTAAAAATTATTTAAAATAATGAGCAAGAGTAACAGATACTTGGCTTAGAGAAACTAAATTTTAAATTTCTTCCTTATATTCCCTCCTCTCTCTCCCCCTGAATTATACGAATCCTCGCTCACTCCTGTGAATAGAGCTCCTTGTAGCAGAGCAAGATTCATGCTCACCATACACAAATCTAACCCAGGGTTTAAAATCTGGTACGGGGAGCGGACGGGAGAGGTTGGCTGTGCGCACATCTGGGAATCCACAGGGACAACGGCATGTAGTTCCTGTGGCTTCCCTATTCTCTTCCAACCAAATTATTTTACTCGGGCATTCTAACAAAGCAGAAAAGCTTATCAGAAGTACAAACACTCAAGACAGAGATACATTCTAGTATATGTGCTGCCGAAACGAGCATGGCAGAAACACATTCCAAACGGTCAAATTAAATGCACTTAATTGAACCTTGACAGTATTCCTAACAAAACGACAGGGGACTAAAAATCGTCTCACCCAGTACCTCTGAACTATGTGAAAGTGAATTTCACACGTATAGCTCCGCGGCACAAAGAAGCTGATCTTACCCAAAAAAGAAAAAAGAGTACCTTCACCATTGTGCACAATGTTAAAAACCAACCCACGGTTTTGTCATGAATGTCTGATCAAGGGTATCATTACCGTTGGCTCCTCACCACCTGTGACAGTTGATGAACGCGCTCTCCTAGCTGGGGCACTTGGCTGTTGAATGACAATTTACGTCAGTGAAATGCACTTAGGGAGACCACCCACTGCTTACTGAATCAGGAATCACTGGTGATGCAGCCAGTAAGGCAGGTGATGTGGATATGAATCCCTGAAATCCACCCTATTCAAATAAAGCTGAGCAACCACTCACTGATGACCAGAAGAAAACGAGAAACGCAATCGCCTTCCCACCCAGAGAAGGCTCCGCTTGCAACATGATTCGGGTAAACAATGAACTGACAACCTCAGAAACGTGAGATGTATTATTCGAAAAAAACTGAAAACCACCATGGTTTTGCCCCTACTGTTAAATAACTAGCGGATTCTGAAATCTGCCAAACTCGTAATTTGAATAAGAGGCCACTGGTGATCAGTGAGTTTACTGCTTTACAGGGTACAAGGAAAGAGGGAGGAATCAATAGTTTCCCGGAAAGTGAGCTTTTTGGGCAAATAAAATTGAAACTGATTTTGAAAAGGAGAGAAAGTGCCATTAATTCATCAAGGAAAGTCACGGAATCATCAGATTGAGGAGGATCCCCTCTCCAAGGATATCACAGCTGATTATTCTGGTTTTGGGGGACGCCTGTACTAACACCATTCCAGAAAGCATGCGCTTGTCAAGCTTCTGATCAACCAGCCCATTCTATGTGCACCACAAACTGAGTCTGCCGTGTTGATTACTCACTTAACCAGTGTACTCATCAATCCGTTCCGTTACCATTAAAGACTAAAACCCAGGCAACAATACCCTTTGTAGCAAAAATGTACACGACAGGGTAGATACCATGACTGCAAAAACTCTAAGTACGATCTTTTTTCCCTTTAATTTCATAGAAAAGTATTAATGCCAAAAAAATAATCAAGGATTTGTATTACTAAAAAAAAACAAAAACAAAAACAAAAAACCACACTGGATAAGGTCAGACAAGTTGAACATACTAAAACCACAAAACATTTTCTCCTCCAAAAGGAGAAATAGATTTACAAAAAATATTGTAACGTTAACACCAAATGTCTCTCGAGGCAGTCCTGGTCTGCCTTCCAGTTTGCACGTTCATTTTTATTTTTGTCCCATATTGGGAAACACAGGACATCCTTCCGTATTTGCTGCTAGTTCTAAACACTGCAGTAGAGGGGGGAGCAGACTAGCCAGTTCAGTAGTCAGCAGAGCTGCGTTTAACAGAGAAAAGTACAGGCGCTTTGTGGGTTAAGAGCTGAGGCCATTAGTGATGAGAAAAACCACGCCCTGCAAACCCGGAAGAGTTCTTCCTGTTCCAAGGGATTCCTGTGCGACTGGAGCACAGTGCTGGGAACTCAGTAAGTTTAAAACAAACAAACAAACAAAAAAACAACGAATTATTAATACGCTTTTGATTAAGTAGTAAGCACATCAGAAGTGGTATTAATTTGGGTGGAAAAGCAAAGCAATGAAGTTTTCAGCCTTTCAGAGACTAATACAGCTCTTTGTATTCGGAATCCACTCTCCTTGGGCAATTTGCTAGGAAATCATCCGGTCTCTCGTTTGCACAGAGAACCGATTTACACAGGAAAAACTCTTCCTCAGTAGCCCAGATGATTTCAAACACAAGCCCCAAGGGCCAACCGGATGGCTGGCAAGGGGCGTGGGTTACCGGTGGTAGATGAGCTTGCTCGGCAACGGTGTCCGTCACGCTGCAGGACCGCAACCTTGAGGACGGTTCTCTTTGCTGAAGGGGGGAAAGGACACGAAGCATCGTGAAAACACAGGCCCAGAAACAAGTTTCGTTGGTTTAAAAACTAAGTCACGCAAGCCTATTGAGTGTTCTTTCATGTGAGAAGATGATTCGGTGAGACACCGTCTCTTCTGGGCCACGAGAGTAATCCCTCAAGCAGTCGGGTGGGTAATCGTATGTGTCATTACGAGTGTTTGCAGCAGACAGAAATTCTGACTGGTCCTTAGGAGGAAGTAACAGCAAAAGTAGGAAAAAGAGGCCAAAACAGAACACCCCTGTTCTCAAAAGGCCAGGGTAACACTCTACTGCTTCTTTAAGAAATGGCAGTAAGGGTGCCCGCGTGGCTCAGTCGGTTAAGCACCCGACTTCGGCTCAGGTCGTGATCTCACAGTTTGTGGGTTCGAGCCCCGTGTCAAGCTCTTGTGCTGACAGCTCGGAGCCTGGAGACTACTTTGGATTCTGTGTCTCCCTCTCTCTCTGCCCTTTCCCTGCTCACGCACTGTATCTCTCTCAAAAATAAATAAACATTAAAAAAATTTTTTTTAAATAAAAAAAAGGTGGGGGGGGGGTGCCTGGGTGGCTCGGTCGGTTAAGGTTCTGACTTTGGCCTGGGTCACGATCTCACGATTTGTGAGTTCGAGCCCTGCGTGGGGCTTGGTGCTGACAGCTCGGAGCCTGAAGCCTGCTTCCAGATTGTGTGTCTCCCTCTCTCTCTCTGCCCCTCCCCTGCTCATGCTTTCTCTCTGTCTCTCGAAAATAAATAGATGTTATAAAAAAAATTGGCACTAGAGGGGCGCCTGGGTGGCTCAGTTGGTTAAGCACCCTGCTTTGGCTCAGGTCATGACCTCATGGCTCGTGGATTGGAGCCCTGCATCGAGCTCTCTTCTGTCAGTATGGAGCCTACTTTGGATCCTTTGTCCCCTTCTGTCTCTGCCCCGACTCTGCTCATGCTTTCTCTCTCTCTCAAAAATAAACATTAAAAGGGGCGCCTGGGTGGCTCAGCCGGTTAAACATCCAACTTCAGCTCAGGTCATGGTCTCATGGTCCGTGAGTTCGAGCCCCGCGTCGGGCTCTGTGCTGACAGCTCAGAGCCTGGAGCCTGCTTCGGATTCTGTGTCTCCCTCTCTCTCTGCCCCTCCCCTGCTCATGCGCTTTCTCTGTCTCCAAAATAAATAAAAACAAAAAATAAATAAATAAAACAGTAAAAAAAAAAATGGCAACAGGAAGCTAGCAGTCTTGCGTTTTGCTCTGGGATGCAACCTTGGGGCAAACTCTAGCGTGATGTGAATAGAGGAAAAAATACTGATATAGATGGTTCTTAAACATTACTATTGACAAAGGATCAGTTGGAATCTAAGGCCAAAAAACTCAAATATGGTCTTGTGCTACTTCCGAAGGGTCAGTTACAATTTTAGCTTCTGAATCGAGTTGAAGTCGTACAGAACAGGAATGAGGGAAAATAGTGAGGTTCCTCTAAAACATCTAGTGTGTGATGTACAGTGTTCCTCTCACTCGTTTGTATTCATCTATCTTTTTAGAAAAACAGCCAAGAGACCCAATCATAGAATGGCAGTGGGTTACACACACAAAGGCCAAGTATCTAAGTGGCAGCAGATTCGTCCGTGGGATATGTACGTAGGTACTCGTTTTTAATACTTCAGTACTCACTTCAATGGTAAGCAAAAGGGGGTAAGGTCAAAGAAAGACTCTGTGACAGCGACGGGGGCCTACTCGGGCCCTTCCACAATGGTTAGGTTAGCACGAAGGATTCCTTCTTTAGTAAAAGTTCATGCTACTGTCCTTGAATATAGAGCGATCCTGACAAGTGAAACTGAAAAGGAGTCTCGTGTTCTCTTTCCAAGACATTCTCACTGAACAGCTGAATCAGACTCAACACCATCTTAAAATAATACGGACTCTTGCACTTGGATCTTAGAGATATTTTGGGCAAGTTCAGTGATTAAATGCAGGTGGTCCCTATACAAAGCACTAGAGATGCTAACTTGATACTCATGCTGAAGAAAATGAGGAGTTTTTACTTGGTAGGCTACAGGTGTGCATCTGCTTAGGTTCTTGCCCTGCTTACGACAGTCCACAGGTTTTCAATACACGGCTTCATTGCTTATGTTGTTTCCACAGCGACAGTTTTTACCAATTCAAATATCCCACATATAACATTTTTTTCCTGCCCTTTTAGTATTAGATTTTCATCTCGGTGGTATTTCTCTTTCTGCAGAACATTTACAAAATTTTAATATAAAACCACATTAACTGAGTAATCACTGCGACTCCTATAATACGGGCCAATGGTAAAAACACCATAACCGACAGAGTAACAATCTTGTGAGCGCTTACTTGCTTTTACTTTAGATGTAGTCCTCTTATCCGTGCACATCCAATACGGTTGTAATAATCACTATTTTTCTAGGATGCCATTTTCAGTGCAGTGACCACTATCATTTACTGTTATACATCTTTAAGTTCAATTTCTCGAGAAGCATGGAGAGTTGCATTTGTTCTCAACTCTATTCACAGGCAGGTATTTTTCTATGGACTTTTCATGCCCTTCCACGATGTGTTATCAAACATGGAGGTCTTCATGCTCATTGTGCTGCTTCTCACTGGGGCTTAGCCCTATCTGAAGTTTCTAGAAAGAGGCTCCCTGATGGTTAAGAACCCAAGTTCAAATGTTATCCTGAGGTCCGTGCCTCAGCTGCATAAGCTTTCTTAAGGATTCGTACTCTGGGACTTAGGGGACGTCTTCCGTCTCCCATCCTAACTCTGTCTTGGATGGGTCCCTTAAACTGCATCTGCGAAGTGAGAATGATAAAGTGGGCAGCAGGGTACTTAAGAGGACTAATTAAGAGGCCCAATGTCTCCCAGGTCCCCCTGTGAAATAACCACCTTTGTGATGGAGGCACTATTTACGAGCCTCTGGCTGGGAAAAGAAATTCAAGGTTAAAGGTGATAATAACAGAAATGGACTCTTCTTGAGTTCTTTACAAATCAAGAAAGATTCTCACCTGCTTGGACTAATTCTGTCCCCTGAGGAAGGGGGAACTTTGGAAAATGTCAGGGTTCTCTGGGAGCTGGAAGGACCTTGGTCATTATTTGCATACAAGAGTCTCTTAAACCGACAAGAAGTGATAAAATATTTGCTCAACTTCTCATTCAAACAAGACCATTACTTACGATCAAAGAACCAAACTGCTCCCCATTGGAGTCTGGAGTGATCTGAAGCCTTCTGCTCAGCTCCTCAGACAGCTCCTGAGGGCTGGTCCGGGACACTGGAGAGGATGGCGGAGGGGGCAGTGACAGACTGAGGGAGTCTCCAGTGATGTTCACTTCCTCGGAAATGGTCTCCCAAGGCTATCAAGGAACAAGATGCTGGGGTAAATGGTAGGAGCGTGGGATCCTCTCGTCACCTTGCCAACCACCACCACCACCGTGATAACTATAATTAACATTTACTGAGTATTTAAGGCGCGCACAATCTTCTAATAACCCTGAGGAACATGTGACTACTACCCTAATTGACAGGTGAGGAAACCGAGGCACAGAGTCACCTGTCAAAGAGAACAGAGCTAGGAAGTGGCAGGGTCAGGAGTTGATCCAAGGGAGCCTGGTTCTAGGGGCTGTGGTCTTAACCCCTTTAAAACACCACCTCTCTGAGTGGTGACTTACTTCTAGTACTGGTTACTACATGGGTGGGTTAAAAATGTTCTCAGAAATTCATGGATGATTTCCATGGATTTTCTTTTACTGTAAGTGCTGAGGAGTCACTGTAAGAGCAGCAGAGATGCTATAAGCTGTAATTAAACAGTGGTATTAAGTAACTTTTAGTGAACTCATTATGGAATCATTGATTTTGCTTTTCCAGTGTTGATCACTGCAATATTTTTATGAATGATCTTCATAAAACACTGTCTAAACAGAATGGATTTCTACTAAGTAAACACAGTTGTTAAGACTGCACAGAAGTAATTGTTCAACAACTGGTAACTGCTAATTTGTTGTTCAATTCATAATTCCCCCCACCCCATAATTTACCATAAACATTTAAGGGGAAAATAGTAAACGTTTCTAAATTCACCCAAATTCCTATTTTCCCGGCAATAAATCTCTTTCACGATGTCAAAACTCCTTAGTAGAAGTATTTGGTACCCAAACGAGGTACAGGGCTCATTTAATTGCTCACCTATGACAACCACATTGCCACTCACTAAGATACAGTTAGACTCTGGGGGCAGGTAAATAATAAGGTGAAAATATCTTCTTTTTTTTTTTTTTTTTTAACGTTTATTTATTCTCGAGACAGAGAGAGACAGAGCATGAATCGGGGAGCGTCAGTGAGAGAGGGAGACACAGAATCCGAAACAGGCTCCAGGCTCCGGGCCGTCAGCCCAGAGCCCGACGCGGGGCTCGAACTCACGGACCGCGAGATCGCGACCCGAGCCGAAGTCGGACGCGGAACCGACTGAGCCACCCAGGCGCCCCCGTAAGGTGAAAATATCTTCAGATTTCCAATGTGTTCTAGAAATAACGTCAGTCCCTTCTGCAACAGACAGGTATACGTATTCGTCAAACTTGACTTTTCCATGCCCTTCCTAAATTGGTATCCCAACGGTCGTCAGTTAGCTGTGAGGCCACCATCTTGAATTTTTAGACGGCATTTACCGTGAGAACACATCAGGACACAGAACCCACGTGGAGCCCACGGGAAGGAGGAGCTGCGGCGGGCGGAGGGTGCGTGGGGACGTCTTACCTCTGGGCCGTCTCCGCCCTCGCTGGGCTCTGGCTCCAGGTCCTCACTGATGTGTCTGCGCGAGCGGAAGCGTCGGTGCGCGGCCTCCTGGTTGATCTGCCTGATGTTGCTGTCCGACTCGGAGGCCACATCCCTGGGAGCATGGGGCGAGGGGGAGAGAGAGACGGGACAGCCGGTGTGGGTATCTGGCGCCTTCCGCCACAGTCCCGCGCTCGCCAGAGGCCTCCCACCCGCTAAAACGCGGCCGCCGTCGCGTCCGACACGGACCACTCGCTGGCCGTTACGTGTGGGAATTCGCCCAACGCGAACTGGTTGGAGGATAGTTCTGCGTTCATCTCAGTCAAGGAGACAGCGCGTTTAAATGCATCAGCACAACGTTTTGAGTATTTCAGGCAAATAGCACAAAATGTACTTTGGTGTTTAAGAAATCACAGCCCTCTGGGGCGCCCGGGTGGCTCAGTGGGTAAGAGTCTGACTTTGGCTCAGGTCATGATCTCACGGTTCATGGGTTCAAGCCTCACGTCAGGCTCTGGGCTGACAGCTCAGAGCCTGGAGCCTCCTTCAGATTCTGCGTGTCCCTCTTTTTCTGCCCCTTCCCCGCTCGCACGCTCTCTCTCTCTCAAAAAAAAAAAAAAAAAAAAAAAAGAAGAAGAAGAAGAAAGAAATCACAGCCCTCCATCTTTTTGCTCTAGTGAGAAGGCAGGCTTCTCAAAGGACAGGTGACTGACTTGGGGCCAGTCAGTGGTGGCCCCTCTAGGAGTCTAGCAATGATGAGGCGGCAACTTTAGGTTGGTAACGATTGGCCAAGGAGCAGAAAATAGTACAAACTCAAAGCCGGGATCTGGAGAGAAGTGCTCCTGACCCAACATGAATTTTTTAACATGAGTTTTTTTTTTAGCTGTGCGGATCTCATTTTGACAGAATCTCAGGATCATTCAGGATGACACTGTATTTCTCCCTATTAAACCACTGTAAAAAATTCACTCAGACATCAAGTGATCATTTCCCAAATCAAGTGGGATGTGAAGAACACAGCAACTTTTGTGTGTGTGTGTGTGTGTGTGTGATGTATCTCTCTTAATTCAGGATCTGAAAACATCAATTCAATCTTGAAAACTGCTGCAGTAAATTACAGGCAATCATCCTTTGGGAGAAATACTACTTGCCGGCTTTTAGAGTCGAAGTTTAAATGTCAAAATGTTTTGCGAAGAAAAATCAGACTCTTTCAATAAGACACCATATTCGGTTAACAGAAATGATGCTGCAAGTTAACATTTCAAAATATTTGAAAACGTTATTTCAGACTAATCAAAACATAGTATTAATCAAGGGCCCTCCTTATAGATTCTTCCTATAAAACATGGGTTTTTAAAAAAAAATTTTTTTTAATGTTTTTATTTATTTTTGAGACAGAGAGAGACAGAGCATGAGCAGGGAAGGGGCAGAGAGAGAGGGAGACACAGAATCGGAAGCAGGCTCCAGGCTCTGAGCCATCAGCACAGAGCCCGACGCGGGGCTCAAACTCACAGGCTGTGAGATCATGACCTGAGCTGAAGTGGGACCCTCAACCGGCTGAGCCACCCCGGCGCCCCTAAAACACGGGTTTTAAAACATTCTAATCTCTCAAACTTCTGCTACACTCCAACAGAAAGCCTGCTGGCCCCCGTAATAGTGAATAGTTTGTGACTAGCAGCATTGTGTGCAAATAAATAGGGTACTCTTTATTGCCCCTTTCTGAGACAGTTTGAGTATTTCCAACAAACACCTTTACATTTTTAACTTCCGGTAAACGCAGGTTAGCTTCCATGTAATCCACATTAGAATGATAATTACTTCTTAAAATCTGAGTCAGCGAAGTTTTGCTATTATCTGTGTACCTAATACATAAACTTTGGAACTCTCACAGAAATAACAATCTTGCGTATTTTCTAATTTTATTAAACTATAACTAGACTAAAAAATAGTACCTTGAGATACCTTCAGAGAAACTGACAAAACTATGGCTATAGAGAAAACGATTAACACTAAGGGGCACAGAAGGATACTGATCCTTTTCTGAAACCACCGGAACAAAATGATAGAAACTGACACTTTGTCGGACAGGTGAGAGAATGGAATGTCGCATTTGTGATTTTGCATTGCCACAGGTCTTTTTTGTTGTTGTTAATTTTTTTTAAGTTTGTTTATTTTTGAGAGAGAGAGAGTACGCGAGAGTGGGGGAGGGGCAGGAAGAAAGGGAGACACAGAATCCGAAGTAGGTTCCAGGCTCTGAGCTGTCGGCACAGAGTCCGAGGTGGGGCTCGAACCCACGAACTGTGAGATCATGACCTGAGCCGAAGTCGGATGCTCAACCGACCGAGCCACCCGGGTGCCCCGCCACAGGTCATTTTTATAGGACATTCAATTCTTCAGCACACAACGATTATGAAAAGTTATTACAGAACAGAGAAATAGTTAGGAGGAAAATGACCAGAATGAAATTCTTTATGAAATATGTAAAATATTTTAGTAGTGTCTAAGAAGGCCAAGGAAACTTGACATCATCCTTTCCCTTTTTATTAAGGATGGAAGCAATTTCCCTTCCTAATGACTGGCCTTAAAATATTTTATATACATCTATGAAAGACTTTCATCAGAATTTTAAATCTTCACTTGAAATATCATACATTCAGTTAGCATTTATTCAGTCAACGCTGAGTGACTAATGTTTGCATGCTGTGTGCCAGGGCCTAATACATACTTGAAGTGTTCCAGGGACTTCCGAAAGGTTAAGGGGAAATAAGGTTTTATTATTACCACGTCTGCATTTTGTATCCCTCAGAAGTATATAAAATTCCTTATTCTGGAAGGACTTACTTTAAAAAGTGGGGGAGGGACATTTAAAATCAATTATGCAAATCTCCCTTATCCCACATGCTCATATAATTAGTAATCAGTGTGAACCAGACACAACTAAATAGCATAGAGAGGTTACCTCTGATTTTGAAATTCCAACCCTGGGCTTTTATGGTCTTCACTGATGAAGTGAAAATAGTCACACAAGGGAGGCCTGCATGTCATTAAGCAACTGAATGAGCTGAAACTAGAAACAGTCACTAATGGGAAGATGAACATTTAAAAATATTTCTGAGCTGACAGATTAAAGTAGAAAATTATTTTATTGGGGGCAAGAAAATATTTTAGGAAATAGTTATCTTAATTTTCTTCAGTCATTAATTTCACCTATCTATATTCTTCACTTGATTAAAAAAAATTTTTTTTTAAATGTTTATTTATTTTTGAAACAGAGACACAGAGCACGAGCGGGGGAGGGACAGAGAGCAAGGGAGACACAGAATCCGAAGCAGGATCCAGGCTCCCAGCTGTCAGCACAGAGCCCGACACGGGGCTTGGACTCTCGAGCTGTGAGATCATGACCTGAGCCAAAGTCGGATGCCCAACTGACTGAGCCATCCAGGCGCCCCTTCACTTGATTTTCATGGGCAATATGCAAGTGGCTAAAGACAGGATAAACCATCAATTTGTCAGGTTCAGTGTCAATTAAGATCAGTATGTCAGATCACTGACACTCACCTACGTTATGGACATTAGTACACACTAATGTGACGATGAGCCCAGTTACTGAAATGTGATTAAATTGTTGCTAAGACAGAAGATGTACAAAGTATTTTGCAAGAGAGGTAAGAGAGTTAAGTGTTTGAGTCTCTAAAGCGCATCTTCATTTACAGCCTTAATTCCGTTCCTTCACCATGTTTTTAAAATTGTGGGTTTTGGAGTAAAAACCTTTCTGTATATATTTAAACAGGGTCAGGACAATTCTAAAATCAGGGGTGCTTTAAAAAGCTGCCCTCAGACTTGAGAGTGTGGGGATCGCTCTGTGGTCAGCCTTCCACCCTTCAGTTCCGTATCCAGGCTCGCCGGTTCCCCAAACCGTGCGCCTATCATCACTTTGAGAAGCGATTCACTTGTAGTCATTCATTCCGTTACAAGGTACTTTGCTGAGCTCCTACTCTGTGCCAGGCGCTACGGGTAGATCTGTGAGTAAGAGAACATAGTCCCTGCTCACACAGGCCGCCAGAGTATTACGTGCTCCCTGCTACCACGGGGGAAGCAGAGGTCCTTCACTGAGAGCTGAACAGAAGCGCGGTTCTCCCAGAGGAAGGTAGAGGCAGCCACAAGAAAGGGGACGTTCTAGTTTTGTTTCAGTGGTTGGGCAAGGGGGGGGGGCATCGGGGCATCCACGGGGCCAGGAAGAGCGAGTAGTCAGGAAGCAGCTGTGAACGGTCCAGCCACTTAATACACCGTAGGCTTAGGACTGTGGGTGGGGAATCTGGCAAGGGACAGGGTGGAGAAGGACCTTGTAAGGACAGCCGGAGGGCAACGAACTGTCAGTGAGGTTATTCAGGGGGTTGAAGTCTAGAGCACAAGCCTAGTGAACTGGGTAACACATGAGTCACAAGGACAGTCTTAATTCTCTCCTTCAGCACACGGCCATCACTTCTCTGTCTCATTTCCTCAGATACAGCCTTTTGATGCTTTTAAAAAAAAACACATTTTATTTATTTACTTTTGAGAAAGAGAGGCGGGGGAGGGACAGGGGGAGAGAGGGAGTCTTAAGCAGGCTCCACACGCAGCACAGAACCTGCCTCGGGGCTCGATCTCACAACCTGAGGCAAAATCAAGAGATGGGTGCTTAACCAGCTGAGCCACCCAGGTGTCCCTAACAGGCACTTCTTAATATCAATTTCCCCCCAAGGACTGTGGCAGTATTCTGTAAAAACTGAATTACGAAAATAATTAAGTTTGAATCAAAGCAATACTTTAGGGGCGCCTGGGTGGCTCAACCAGTTGAGCATCCGACTTCGGCTCAGGTCATGATCTCACAGTTCATGAGTTCGAGCCCCAAGTTGGGCTCCGTGCTGACAGCTCAGAGCCTGGAGCCCGCTTAGGATTCCGTGTCTCCCTCTCTCTCTGCCCCTCCCCTATTCACACTCTGTCTCTCTCAAAAAATAAACATTAAAAAAAAAAACAAACCATAATACTTGGCGAAATAAAGTTAAGGAGAAAGAACCTCAAACTCTCAAGAGTTCGGGTGGGATGAGGAGGTTACTATGGAAACTAATTCTTCTTCCTTATCTAACTTTTCTCAGGGTTTCTAGAAGCCATGCCCACTGGAAAAGAGGCACTCCCCGGGCCCCACCTGAGCTCTGCCGACGTCCTTCCTGGTTCAGCCTCTTTGGCATAGCTGCCTCACTCATAGGGACAGTCATGCCACTGACCCCTCCCTAAACTACATGTGAACCTGAACTTGGATTAAGGGCTGCATTTTTCCCATGTCGTTCTGGACAACTGATGAGCCAGCACTGCACAAATGATCTCTTTTGTTTTGGGTTAGTTCTTTGGGCCAATGCCCCCACGGTAGTGTGTTTACAAAAACAATATGAAGTGTTTTCTCAGAAGTTTCCTCATTAGGGTTTCACAGCTCTGGGAGGTAAGAAAGCAAGTATTTCCATTTATCCCAAAATAACAGACTTCAGTCTGCATGATTATTAGTGAAGGTGAACTTTTTTCCATATATGCACCGGCCATTAGTATTTCTTTCTTTGTGAGCTGTTAGCGGTCACTTTGCTCCAGTCGTAGGACACTCTGATCCCCACAGGGTGTTATGTGTTCAATAATGTTTAGCAAAGGAAGATAATGGTGCCTTGCTTAGGGTATTGCTACCAAGATTCTTGATTCAAGACTCCTGACCATTTACAGTAACCAATGTTACCTGGCGGCGGGGCAGGGGGTGTGGAGAGGGTCCAAGTTTTTTTTTTTTTTTTTTTAAAACATTTACAAATACCAAGAGTAATCAAATGGGTTCAAATGGTTTCACAACAGCTATGTTCAGTAATCAAAGGAAAACAGTAGAAAATAAAATAAAAAATAAAAGAACGAAACCATTTCCATTTAGATTTCTCTGGGGGGTACAAAATTACAACAAAGAAGAGTTCGTGATCATCTGGATGTGTGGATATTTACGCTGTCCTGTGAATAACGAGCCAGGTCCAAAGCTGACCAAGTGCATCTGAGCTTCAACGGAACCCACCTGGGGGCTTAGGAAGGACCGGCTATTCACAGATGCAGATCAGACAAGCTTTCTTTCCAACTCAAAACCTGGACTAGATTTCTTGGCTACCTCCCCCACCCTCAGTCATAAACAGAATCTCTCTGTAACCTCCAAAGATTAAAGGATTATTGACAACACTATCACCCATCACACTGCTGACACCACTTGTTTAAAAACCATCATGAGGGGCGCCTGGGTGGCTCCGTCGGTTGAGCGTCCGACTTCGGCTCAGGTCGTGATCTCACAGTTTGTGGGTTCGAGCCCCGCGTCAGGCTCTGTGCTGACAGCTCGGAGCCTGGAGCCTGCTTCACATTCTGTGTCTTCCTGTCTCTCGGCCCCTCCCCTGCTCATGCTCTGTCTGTCTCTCTCTCTCTCGATAATAAATAAACGTTAAAAAAAAAAAAAAAAAAAACCATCGAGAGCAAATTTCTTTCAGAGTCTGGGTTAAAGAAAAAATGATCTCATCCAATATACTTGCTTTTATTACATACTGAAAATGATGTAATGCATTGACAATTACCCTCCTCATCTTGGCTGCTAGGAGCTCAAATTTCCCTTTTCCTTCTTCGAATACTTGTTTTGCCTTTTACTGTATGCTAATAGATTCAGGTCTTGCCGTATACTATGATTTAGAAACAAGCTGCTACAAATCCTTTTCGAACATACTTGAGGTTTAACTAGTGTTTATCCTCTACCATCAAATACAAAATTGTTGCATGAACAAAACAGTAATCATTTCACTACGGCCCTGACGCTGGTGAGGGATTAGAATACACAGTAATGACTAATTCTGAGTCTGCAACCCTTCCATGGGCGTCTAGTTAGATCACGGGGATGATTTATAGATTTCCCAAAGAGGAAAAAAAAAAAAAGTGGCATTTCCGAATTAAATAATTAAAGGGACTAAAAGCCAAAAACTGAAGAGAAGATTGCACAGCCAATCTGTTTGCCGTTTTCCAATCTGGGTTCGTCAGGAGAGGAAGCTGAAGACCAGGGAAGTGATATAACTGCCATACGTAAGATAAATGTGGGGAAAATAACTTCAGTATGTCAGGAACCTATGTAAAAGAGTGTATCCATGTTGTCTAAAATGAATTAGTTCATACCTAAAATAGGCAAACCGGATCCAGGGAAAAGAACTGCTTTTTTATCGTGCAAATTCCGACGGGCTCTCGCGCTCTTTAACTAAATGAAGAGTAACCGTGTTGTTCTACGTGTCCGCATGTAGGGCAAAACATCCTACGTTTTTCTGAGGCGAGGCGGAGTTCCCAACCTTGCCCCCAAGAGCCGCCACGGTCCAACCTCCAAGTACACGGACACGTCCCCAGCCACGGCACGGTACTCACATTAAGCTTGGTCGGTGCCACTGAGTGGTCCGGTTGTTGTGGTTGACGTAATAGGTACGACCCAGATTGTCCACTTTCTCTTCCCAGCCGGGAGGCAGTGGAGGCGGGGGAAGCTCCTCCTGGTGCTGGGAGGCCGAGTCATTCGAGTCCACGACCTCCCAGCCATGCTGCGGAATAAAAGCAAATGAAGACCGTTGAGGTGGGCCCTTCACACGCGAGGAAAAAACAAACGCAGTGTGCTCTGGGTCCTCCTTCCTTGCTCCTTCGCACCCTGGCTCTTTTGGTGGCTTCACATGCCACGTGGGAAGAAATTCCCAAAAAGGGCAAAAAAAAAAAAAAAAAAAAAGAATGAATTCTAGTAGAGTCTCAAAAAGAATTCGGAGCAATGACCAATTAATTGTGCTGCCTTCTAACTTGACCGCACTGTACAGATCACCCCAGCTTTGGGTGTGTCCAGTCTATTGTGTTAAGCCGCATTAGCCTCTTTTCATGCTCATGTTTGTTATTTTGACCCGAAGGCCGCCAGGGCCGGACAGAGCCATGCCAGCGACATGGGTCATGTTACAGCTGTTGTCTTTTGGACACCCCCACAAGGTAAAAGGGAGCTGGGGCGCCAAGCCATACTGCACGTGTGTTCTAACAGAGATCACGGCACGAGGGGCCAGGAGGCCCGGGCTCCATCGCTCCCCAGGGAGGACAGCGATGGAAGCAGGCGAGGCTCTCATTCTGCATCGAGTACAATCGCGAGAACCGAAGAAGTCTGGAAGTTGCTTTCCACTTAGGCGCTCCCCAGTTGCGGCCACCACAGAAACAGGCTTCATGGTACCAGAGTTAAGAGTGACATTTTTGCCACACATATTTTAGGCATTAAGTATTCCTTCCTGACATCCCCTAGTAAAGTCACTGGAAAATTGAGTAATTCACTGGTTAGTGCAGTTGGAGAGCTAGAAGAGTGTAAAAAATTCCTTGGATTCGAGATAAAAATCTGTCGATGTGCTTATGAAATCTTCACATTCGTACATCCCTACCACCCACTTCAACTCCTCCCCGTGCAGAGGGATGAAGGCACACAAGTGAAACACTGCCTGGAAATATGACCGCTTGGCCTGCGGAGGGTTCCGATAACTTGCCCATAACACATAATTCACTAACACGTATATGCGACAGCTGCGAACAGATGTGGAAATTGGCCACAGAGGCGTCCTGGTTAATGGCCATTTGCAGAACGATACGGGAATCTAACAAAATAGCACCGCCAGGAGTGTGCGCTAAGGTGCACTGGGACCCACGATGTAGGTATGTGATTAAGGAGTTTAAAGGCAGCTATGCCAGGAGGGGGAAAAAAAGAAAATTCCTCTGGACAGCTACTTCCCAAACGGTATTTCTAGGGGAGAGCTTTTCCTAACACATCACCTGGGGGCCCAACACATAAAAAAAAAAAAAACAGAAAACAAAAAACAAAAAAAACTTGGAAAAGACTTTCTAAACGATTTCATGCACTTTGAAGCAATTCCAAGCGCTGTGAGGAAATTTACAACGAGCTGAAAGTCCAAAGAAAGAAGAGAATGAAATATGTGCGCACAATTTCTCATCGGGGTGGGGCTATGAATGAAATACGGGTATGGTATTTTATAAGGAGAAGCCTCTTCCATTATGGGTGCTGTAACATAAAATGAGAAGTTGACCTTTTTTTTTTTTTTTTTTTTTTTTTAACCAAAGCCAAACACATCAGTAGTTGATCACAGATTCACGGACTCAGTAAGTGTTTTCATAGTTAAGCTCTATCTACTTTTATGTCCTTAAACTGCTAGGTCCTAAATAAGATACTAATATGATCTGGCGCAAGGAAAACAGACCGAGGCCTGTAGTTTTGCAACTTACCTCCATGTCCTCTCTCTGCTCACTGTTTTCTTCATCTTGACCTCCATTTTTTGGCATATAGGCCATTTTCAATCGCAAAAATCCCTTAACTCGAGATTTATGACTGCGTGATGGAAGAAAAATGGTTATAAAGGATACGACTTGGTTACAACTTTCATATTTACAATGACTTTTTTTTTTTTTTTTTGCAAAAGATGCAAAGGGAAAAGAAGCCGAAATCTTCCTCAGAGAAAACCAATGACTGAAACATGAAGGACACCTGCGCCCCAAAGCCTCACCTTCTTGGTCTAAGGAGAAAATCCTTAAATGTATAGGGTCGCTCCATGGTCGGATCTTCGGTCTACAGGAAGAAAAAGTAAGTTTCAAAACTCCTGATAGTGTCGTGTTTTAGATACACCAAACTGGATTACAGAGCACACACGTTCACGTTCTAGAACGTGGGAAGGGTGAAAACGGGGTTGGGTCTTCACCCAGTACTAGACAAGTAATTACTTTAGAGGTCATCTTTATCTACCCAAGATCCACTAGATGTCACTATCAACACCCACTTTCAGGAGCCAACCCCAGCGTTAGACAAATGACAAAATTATAGTCGTCACTGCCGAGTGTAATTTCTAACTACAGGGCGCAGGCCTCAATCTCACTGCTGACTGATTTCAGAACCAGTGGTCACTGGTACCTTCTCGTTCCCTGTGATCCAAGAAACCGAACAATGGAGTTAACGGGAAAATGTATCTGTGAAGGCAATTTTACTTTATTTTTAACATGAAAATATCATGTCATCAGCCTAAGATAACTGAAAGATTATCTCCTCCACAGAGACCATTCCAGGTAGCGCCATCAATCAGCCTCTTGCTGGTGCCTCGTCCATGAAGCTAGGAGTGTAACTGTGCTATTTTTAAAAGAAATCCGTACTCATTTTATTGTGCAGGGTTAGCTGGTCAAAGCAAGTAGAAAGTTGGAAAAATGTTACTATTTCATTAATTTTTAAACACTTTATGTAGTAAAAATCCCAAATATCCAGGCCCTTTAATTAAAAACCATGTAAAACACTGACTTTGGTGGCAAGGGAGACAAACCGCCATACTAAGATGTACTGACGTACTATATTGGAGGGTTGTGTGTGCATCGATATTTGAAACGTCCCAGGTTTTACGTCATCCGGCCTGAAACTCCACTGGCTTCCTACTCTGCTTATAATAAACTGAAAATGCTTTCCTACGGGCGTACAAGATTAAACATGCCCTGCCTCCTAACTACCCATTACCTCACTGTGAGCCAGTCTCTCTGTCCTGGCCTCATCTGTCCTGGTGCACATCACATCCAATCCTGCCCCGACAGGTCCTTCTGCTAAACAGCTCTGGTTCCAAACGGCCACGGCTGGCTCCACTCTGAACCCAGGTGTGAGATCCCAGGTCACGCTCTCAGACGCTGTATCATCCTTACTACATGAGCCCCCCCTTACCACCCTCTATCACAGTATGCTGCTTTATCGTCCCCCTTTTCACTATCGGACGTTATCTTGGTCATTTACTTACTTACTAATTTGTCATCCACCACTTCTAGAATTAAGCTCATGAGACGAGACGCTTGGATTTGCTCACCATTAAATTCTTGGTGCCAAGAACATTGCCTGGCTCAAAGCAGGCACTTGTACAAGCAGCTGATTAATTCGTCTCATCTACCATGAACTACTGAAGCCATGAAAACTCCACCATTGCTGAAGGAAGTCAATTATATTCTCTCTAGACTGTCCTCTTTAAGGCAAACACAGTTAGGCATTTTGGAAACATTTTCTAAAAAAAAGATGTTTCCAAATGTATACATACCACTTATCATGGAAAATTTATTAATTAAGAATATTATTCCATTTCTTCCTTTTCTCATTTATTCAACCACAAAGAGTTTTAGAACAAAACCCACGTGGAAGATGTGCGGCTACGACACGGCACCTTCCCTTAGAGTTACAAGGATGTATTGCAGGGGCCATGGTATCAACCGGTAACTTGAACCTAAGGTAGAACAAATTCACGGACATGTGGAGATCACATTCCCCCCCCCCCAAAAGCGACTGATTCTCACTTGGGGATCGACGTGGTTTGCGGATATGGTATCCAAATTCGAGATGAATGGGCAAGTGTGGACAGGTGGGGAATCGGGGGGAAGGGTGGTTCAAACCGAGGAATTCGGCATGGGCAAAACCACGGGATGCTTAGCAGGCATGAGGAGTCGAAGGGATGCAGAGAACGCAAGAGAGTGAACAGAGGAAACCACAGAGCCTAGAGGACTCCTTTGATAATGGACCCACCCATGCACTGTGTGGTTTAAATGACAACCACCACACAGATCGAGAGGCAGGCCTCCTAGGTCTGTGTCCTGGCTTCCTTACTGACACAGCTGTGTGGCCAAGTGCATAAAAAATGGAAATTCACCTCCGTGGAAATCCTTGCATGCGAACAAGATGGTGATCTTGTAGACAGGGACAGGATTCTTCTTGGCATTACACAGGGTCTTACCTGATCCTGTTTGCTGGGAAAAAAGCCCAGTGGAGACCCCCAGGACAGCACTGGGAGAACGGCATCTCAAACGGGCTGATGCCGACAGCATCACTAGCCAAAGTGGACACCACTGCCCCCTGTTCTGGGGGCACTGAACATCCCAAAGAAAATCTTTTGGATACACAGCACTCTCATCTTAAAAAGAGTAACTGCTTTCAGGAGAACTGTAGTTACTAAGACATACAGCGAGAGAAACAGCTTTGTGAGCAAACGGAAGCAAACAGCCTTGCCGAAACCCTAGGCTCAAAATCTGCACGTGACCACCAAGAGCACCCAAGCCTTAGACTGAGCCCCCTGCAAACGCCCGCCCGGGCCCCTGAGCACATCGCACATCAATACCGGAGACCCAGAGTCTGGTCCAGCACTGCCTCCAGCCTAGTGATCACTGGGCAAGTTACCTCCCTGTCTGGGCTCAGATGCCCACATCTGTAAAATATAGGGAGTAGACAAAATGGTCTCTGAAGCCCCTCTAAGCTCTAGGACGCTGAATTCTATGCATGTGAGCGGGAATCACTACCCTTCTACCAGCCATAAATATAAAATATATAAAAGCCAAAAATACAAAAACTTATCATCTGAGTTACCTTCAGGTACCGCTGCGGCACCAAAAACAATACCACCACCCTGAAAAATGCTTCGCTCTAGAGAAACGGAAATTCAAAAGTTACCGTGATTGCCTAGAGCAGCACTTGACTATAATAGGAGAAATTCATGCTTTTAAAATAGCTCTCTCTACCCCAGTGTGTTTCCCATGGATACAGAGATTGTGTAGCTGAAGGGGATGTGTGGGCTTGGGGCTCAAAGGGCAGGGGAGATACAACTGAAAGACGAGTCAAGAAAAATTTCACAGGCGTAACAGGCAAACAGCTGCCAGAAAATGTCCCTCTGTTGTTACTACAAGTCTTGGAGATGGCTGGCCTCTCAATAATTAGTAAAGGCAAGTCATAAAATTTGAAGTCCTAAAACTTGAACCTAAAAGTCATGAACTTTTGGGGCGCCCGGGTGGCTCAGTCGGTTGAGAGTTCGAGGACTTCGGCTCAGGTCACGATCTCACGGTTTGTGAGTTCGAGCCCCGCATCAGGCTCTGTGCTGACAGCTCGGAGCCTGGAGCCTGTTTCCGATTCTGTGCCTCCCTCTCTCTCTGCTCCTCCCCTGCTCATGCTGTCTCTCAAGAATAAATACATGTCAAAAAAAAATTTTTTTTAGAAGTCATGAACTTTTAAACAACTATCCACTGGCTTTAACGAACAGATACAAAAATGGTAGCTCAAGAAAAATTGGCAAGAAAAGCAGAATTACAGTTAAATTTACTGCTGGTGCCCCCCCTACCAGAGCAGGACAAAGGGCGGCTTTGTCTCACCGAGAGGACAGATGTCAGGCAGGTAGGACAACAATGACCTCCCTCAACTGCAGTGTCTCGCCAACCCCACGCACCTCCAGCGAGCCCCACCACCCCAGCCCACCAGGTGACACACAGTTATCGCGGTCGCCTGCACCTCTGCTGAGTGAGCCGCGGAGCAGCTGCGACGACGTGGTCTCACGGAGCTGGATAGAAACCTGGGGTCACCCGTGCGCATGCCCTCCTTCTACAGGTGACAACACAGAGGTCCGGGAAAGATTACTAACTCATTAAGGCTGTCAAGGCGACCGGCCTGTCTCCCACGTCCAAGTCAACTGTTCTGGAGAGCTCTTTTAAAGCCCAACCTTTGGACACTTCTGTGAATACGGATTTATGTTTTCTTAATTCTCGGATCTGCACACAAGGCGGGACTACCAACCTTGTTTATTCTCCCCTGCTTCCTCTCCTTCCTGCCCGCACTCCTGTTCTCAAAAATAAATAAGGAGGACAAGAAATATTAAAGGTGAGTGGCAAATCCGGAATGGGAACAAAGGAAGTAGAGGGCCCTACCGTCCTGAACTCCCACGACCTTGGACTCTGAGGGCCGAGGATGAAAGTGCATCACAAGTCTCAACTGACTTGCTTTCTTCTGGAAGCATTTGAGGAGTGTGAAGCACGGAGGCACCCATCATCAGAACGGGGAGAGGAAGCCTGTTTTCTTTCACACAACTACTCCTCACTCTTTCCTGTTGAGGGGACAATGACGGAGCGGACACTGGCCTCCTCTGGCCACTGTGCTGGATAAGCGAGGTAGCGACTCTGACGCGCAGGGCACCTGGCCTCACACAACCCTCCCCACCCTGCCTCTGTTCCGACTGCCTCCTTCGTTTGTCACCCTGGCGGAGCTCCAACTCAGCCCCTCGCCACAGCCCACGGGGCCCAGCAGGGCCCACACGTGCCAGATCCGAGATGCCAAGGTGCTTGTCAGTTACGCCATGCACCCCTGGAAGGGTGGGTTCCTAAACCTGTCCGCTGAGAGGTAGGGTTGCTCTGACCCTCCAGTCTTCCTGGGGTCTGAGCATTTACAGCTGCAGGTGAGGACGACTTAGGTAAGCCACTCCTGAGATCCTGAAAGCACGATTTTACACTGCAAATCCCAATATCCACTGGTAATGAACCCAACATGCCTCTAGAATTTCATTCGGCAAGGGAAGAAGGTTCTTTAGCAAAAATCAATTAATGGGTCTAAAATATTTATTGTTCAAACATACGTGAAACAGGATTTAAATGATCAAAAATCATTTGTTAACCATCATGAGAGATTATACTAAGTTTGGTTCTGCTGTCTGGGATCTTCTCCATGAAGCTCCTGATTTAGAGAAGAGCTTCATTCAAAAATTAAGGCAATAATTTCTTAGACCATAATCAAGACAGATTTTTTTTTTTTTTAAGGAATAAAGGTTCGTGATATCTTGAGGCAATAAGATAAAGCCCCACTCTTGTTTAAAACGCCCTAAAATAGGAGTCTCTTGGGTGGCTCAGAGGGTTAAGTGTCCGACTTTGGCTCAGGTCACGATCTCTCTGTTCATGGATTCGAGCCCCACATCGGGCTCTGTGCTGACAGCTCAGAGCCTGGAGCCTGCTTCGGATTCTGGGTCTCTCTCCTTCTCTGCCCTTCCCCCACTCATGCTCGCTCTCTCAAAAATAAACATTAAACAAAAATAAAATAAAATAAAATGCCTTAAAATAAACAAATGGGCATGTGTGTGTGATAATTATCTATATACATGAGATATACATATGTATCAGCATGAAGATATATGCTATTAGGTATTCTGCTAATACAGATTTAAAAAACAAACACTCTCTTCAATTTCTAGGATTTTAAACATTTGGGCTTTTTCTTATTACCTAAATTAAATGATCTTGGTGTATCAGATGCATAGAACACAGATGCATGCCTCAGGTAGGGGGAGATGGCTGAATGAAAAATCACTAACTAAATCTGGTGGGGGTTTAGGAATCCTTCTAATAGCCAGAATTAGTATCTGAGGCAATGGGAATCTGGAATCATAAATTATTTTTTACCCAAGCCAGGGAACACTGTCTCACCTTCACATGTGCCCCCAATATGGTGCCACTTGCCACATGAGGCTTTTTCAATTTTAATTCATTAACATGAAAGAACGTGAAAGAACATTCTAAATTCGGCTCCTTAGTCACATCGGCCACCATTCAAAAGCTCAACTACCACGTGGCTACTGTAACAGGTGACAATGCTAGGCTACATGCGGAAGAAAGCTGCTTCGCCGGATTCTTCCTCAGAGATTAGCATCATATCCATCAGCAAACAGCTGCTGAAGGATACATTCTCTATCGGCTAATGGGCCTGCATAAAATTAATAACCAAACATCCAATCAGATACCTTCAACCTCGAAAGGGCCTGCGTGGGTTAGCAACGGCAAATGTCCCACCACGTTACTGCTCTCCATTATCTTCTCTCATCACTGATGACACCATTTTCCTATTTTATCTAAGATTTTTTGATTTTGACAAATATTGACTCTACCGGCCATATATATAACCTGCCTTGACAAGGGGCACGGAGCTATCAAGAAAGGAGCAACCGTTACTGACTCCGCAAAATACGTCCAAATGCTAATGTCCATTTATCACACCCACGCTTGTGTTCTATAAAACAAAACGACACCGTGCAACCTTCCCACGAGTGCCCTACACGTAGGGTCAAACGCACCCACGATAGCACCTCAAACCCTGAGCCTGAAGGCCGTGTCCATTCAGAATACGCTACTTGGTTTCTACCACCACTTAGAAGGTGAAGAATGCACCGCCATGCCTCTCCTTGGCTTCCTCTGTGGTCCATTTCCCAGACTGCAGCTGGCTCCATGAACCTAGTCGTCCATCGTTAAGGACGAAGACTGCTGCACTCCAGCATAAGCCCATAGTGGGGCAGGTGCAAAACTGGGCAGCTCCACTGCTCACCTGGCTCGGGTCACACACAAGTTCTCAGTGTCCTCCAGGCATTCGCTGTCTACCTTCTTTCGTCGGCTCGTTTCTATTCCAGCCTCCAGCCCTGGCACCAGCTCGTCCTTTCGAAGCTCACTCTTGCCTCCACCCAAACCCAGAGCTAAGCTAATTCCCTCTACTGAGGAACGCTGTTCCATTCCGAGCCCCACCCAACCTTTCCAAACCAATGAGCACTCAATCACTCAAACGGGGGACTGTTGGAGCAGGTTGTTTAAAACATTCCACTCACACCTCTTCAAGAGTGTTAGCACCTCATCTGCCTCGACAGAGATGTGGTTCTTCTGTCAGGGACAAGGGTGGTTAGGGATAACCATGAAAGAACTGGCCAACCAACAAAATACCGCCTGAAAACGTCAGCGGATGGCTTCAACCGGAAGAGCACAGACAGAAGGCCAACGGATGCAGGAACACGTGAAGAGTCTTTCCGTGCAAACGTGGAGACCTCCACACCCTCCCCATGTGACTCTGAAAGGGCAACCAGGTTGGCGAAGGCTTACGTAGTCGGTCCCGTGCAACCCACGCGCCCTCTGCAAGTACCTGGGAGCTTCAGGTTTTTACACAGAATAATGTTTTCATGACATCACTTTTCCTTCCAGTCTTTGGGAAGGGAACGTGCTCGAAACTTCCTTCCTCAATAGCTCCCCTGAGTCAGTAAGAATAAATTGCTTGCTATCACAATCCTTTCACAACATCTCTTCAGAGCTTCCTGGGTAAGACACAGTCTTTCTTGGTATTTAACATATGGTAACAGCCACCATTTCAATGCAGCAGACTTGCACTAGGCAGTTTAAGTCACTTTGGTTTATAGACTGTTGATGCTATTTGCTCACAAAGTATTTAAAAAAATTAACAAGGGGGAGCCTGGGTGGCTCTGTTGGTTAAGCCTCTGATTTCGGCTCAGATCATGATCTCTCAGTTGGTGGGTTTAAGCCCCGTGTCGGGCTCTGTGCTGACAGCTCAGGGCCTGGAGCCCGCTTTGGATTCTGTCTCTCTCCCCCTCTCTCTGCCCCTCCCCTGCTTGTACTCTCTCTCTCTCAAAAGTAAACATTTTAAAAAAACTAACAAAATTAACAAAATGGCCTTGGAAGGCAGAAACATTTGACTTACCCTCTCTTAGATACTATTTGAGTCACTTTGTGCTGCCCTATGGAAGAAGGAGCAGGAGGGGTGGGGACGGAACAATCTGGAAAACCGTAGCTGAAATTCAAGCCAACCTGCCTTTCCCCAAGGCCTCCAGGTTAAGTCTCCCCAGGCTACCTACATCGCCTCTGAGCACACAGAAGACACTGTTACCCTCAGTCATCAGTCACAAACTCCAACTGTTCTGCTACTCATCTGAGCAGAGAGAAATGGCAACAACATCACACGGGCTAACTCAGTACAGTTTCTAAGGCTGCGGTGGGTGACGCCAGCTGACAAGTTCGCCCAGAACCAACAGCTTCTTTTCTCTGGTCTTCCTGCTGCCTGAGAAAAGCCACACACCCCAATCTGGGAAGTGCTAGCTTGTATGGATGTAGCCCAGGAGAAAGAGCACGTGTAATTCTACACAAAGACAACAAATGTCTGAGTGGCCCCAAAGGGTGGATTTGCAAGCAAAAACATTCCGGTGACAAGGGCGAGGGTTGGACGGAGAAAGGGAGCTGTTTTCCATGATGTGACAAAGGAAGCCCAGAAGAGAAAGAGGCTGGTGATGCAGACAGGCATACTTGGATGACTCAGATACGCCCGATTTTCACAGTTAAGCTCTCTGCCATCCCCCTGAAGAGACTGCTTTCTAGAAAGGGCCAGGGTCAGAGTACGTGCCCTTCATGTCAGCCTGCTCCACTGCCTTGAGGAAATACTGCTCTGAAATACACCCAACCGGAAACAATGAAAAGCGCTGCTCACGGCATGCAACATGAAGCAGGTAATGGTCCTTACCGGGAGATGATTCAGGGGTATGTCCACCTGTCCCAGGAAGTCGTCTCGGGTCTGTGGAGAAGAGAGCAAAGAGTTAATGTCCCCATCTATCCACTGAGTGTCGGTATTCTTTAAAATATTTAATATGTGGGGCGCCTGGGTGGCTCGGTCGGTTCAGCGTCCGACTTCGGCTCAGGTCATGATCTCACAGTCCGTGAGTTCGAGCCCCACATCGGGCTCTGTGCTGAGACCTCGGAGCCTGGAGCCTGCTTTGGATTCTGTGTCTCCCTCTCTCTCTGCCCCTCCCCTGCTCATGCTCTGTCTCTCTGTGCCTCAAAAATACATAAAACATTAAAAAAAATTAAAAAAAAAATATTTAATGTTTCCTTAACATAATGATTCTGTATAAGTCACGGGATGAAACGTACAGCATATAGTCGTGGCACCGTAACAGCGTTGTAGGGCGACAGAGGGTAGCCACACTTGTGAGCCCTGCATGAGTGAGGTATGGTGTCATCACCATGTCGCAGACCTGAAACTAACGTAACGCTGCGTGCCAACGATGCTTCAGTTAAAAAAAAAAAAAAAAAAAAAGTTTCTTTATAAATAGAAAGGGCCAGGGCCTGACACTGGAGTGCAGCGTCCGTGCGGATACGTGCAAGGCAGAAGGCCCTGATGAGTGGCAGACAGATGTCGCCTGGGAGACGGGGAGGAGCCCAGGGCGTGGTCCACCAGAACCTGAGCTGCCCGAGCCCCTGCAGGGTGTCCGTGACCCCCCAGAATGGAAACAAATCGGCTCTAGGAACTGGGGAGCATGTGATCAGTACGGGAAGGGACACGCGGGACCACAGAGGGTTTGGGGGCACAGCTGGCCCAGTTCACACAGGAGACAGTAGTGACATCTTGGGAACATTCTAACAATATTTAAGTGCTACAAAGAGCTTCCTGAGAGCTGAGAGTCCAGGGAGAGAGTAAAAGTCTAATGATTAATAAATCTTACAAATTACTTCTCATTAAAAAACGGCCTCAAACTTGCACTCTTATAAGTACACTACTCTGGAATCCAAGTTCATGGATTGAGTTTGCTGGCTAATTTCGGGACACACCGTATTTCTTCCTGTCTCTGTCCTACCACACAGCATTCATCTTTCTGACGTGAGACCTACATGAAATTCATTTGGAGGAGCTCACGAACCCCCTTTCAGACCCGGGAAGTCCTAACTCAGGTCCAGGGGACACTGGCCTGGACCACAGGGTGTTCAACAGGTCTCGCTGACACTACGTCCTGTAAAGGTGCTTGTGTCATGGCTTCGGACATTTAGGTGACCCTGGCGTAGAAGTCTGTTACCCTCTTATAAACACACGCAGCTTCTTACCATATTCAAAATGCCTAAAAGCTGGAAAGTTCTTCAGGTGAAATCCGACCCGTCCCACTGCTAGCCTGAGGAAAAGCCCAAGAGAGAATCCAGACCTCCTAACCCCAAATCCTGGGTTCTTGTTTTCACTCCTTGCTGGTTTACCGAGGAATTTTCTAATTCACAGAACCTTTTTTTTTTTTTTTTTTTTAAATGTTTACTTACTCTTGAGAAAGGGAGAGAGACAGAGTCAGAGCATGAGCGGGGCAAGGGCAGAGAGAGAAAGAGAGAGAGACACAGAATCCAAAGCAGGCTCCAAACTCTAAGCTGTCAGCACAGAGCCCAACATGGGGCTCAAACCCACAATCCATGAGATCATGACCCGAGGGAAAGTCGGACGCTCAAAGTCACCCAGGCGCCCAGAAACTACTTTTTAAACGTACTTGGAAAACTTCTCTTCTTGCATTTGAGAAGAAGCAGTTGGTAACCATGAATGAGATTTACTGAAATGATTTGCTCCAAGCTCAGGATTTCCTTCTACGTCATTTAAAAAAATTTGATTGGGGCGCCTGGGTGGCGCAGTCGGTTAAGCGTCCGACTTCAGCCAGGTCACGATCTTGCGGTCCGTGAGTTCGAGCCCCGCGTCAGGCTCTGGGCTGATGGCTCGGAGCCTGGAGCCTGTTTCCGATTCTGTGTCTCCCATCTCTCTGCCCCTCCCCCGTTCATGCTCTGTCTCTCTCTGTCCCAAAAATAAAAAATAAAAAAAAAAAAAAGAAAAAAATTTGATTAACTAGATAGCTATCCATCTCCCCTAGACGATGCACAGCAAAAAAATCAAAGTCACCACTGGCCAGGTGTACGTAAAGCAGGAGACTAGCCCCAGTCCTCATGATGCGATTCTCCTGTACTTTTTTTTTTTTTTAATCTTGGCTACTTTGGCTACAACCCAGCATGCAAACACCTCATCTAGCACAAAGCTACAGGTGCCAATTAATGCTGTGGATCTCAACAAAAGTAGCCATCGGCAGAAGGTCCAGAAAAGGCAGACATCTTTGCTGCCCAAAGTGATGGGGAGTGTTCTTGCTCTCCATCTGACAGATTTAATTATAAAGCTAGTGTGAATGTTAACAAAAACCAGAAGCGTGTTGACTACTGACCATAAACTGTTCGTCTACCTAACATGAATAGTGTGGTGTTGCCACTTGCCCCCTGTCCCCTCCTGCTACCCGTGAAGGAAAAGGCCAGGGGATACAAACATCAGAGGAAGACAGGCTCCCTTGAAGGGGCTTGATGCCCTCCTATCTCTGAAAAGCGACGCATCAATCGTTCACCTAAGTGCATCTTAATAACAAGTCGCAAAAACACCGACGTGCCCATGCTGCTTTGCTGGGGAGATGTTATCGGAGTTGTAAACCGGTCAAGTGCATGCAGCTTTGCCCAGGCACCTGCCGCTCAGGGCTATAGTAGTGAGGCAGGCGCTACACTCGGGCCACTTCGTGTCGGAGTCTGGGCTCCAAACTAATAGCCTGTCCTGCGTCTCACTAACTGTCGGGAAAGCAAAGCGGTACGCCAGCTCCGTGCTTCTCACGGGGACAGCGGCTCAATACGGTGTGGGTGGGAAGAGATTCTCATGATAGCAGTTTGAGGAGACTTGGTGGGGCTCTATTAAAATGCCCATTTGGGGCGTTCTCTTGGCCAATACCTCCTGTTCAGACTCTGCTGCTGCTTCCCACAAATGGAGCAGGTGACAGAATCCCCGGGGCACTCGCTGTCAAAGTCAGCAGCTTTGCTTGTACCTTCCCAGGTTTTCGCACTTGACACAGTACACAATTTCTAAAATAGTCAAAGATGAAGCAACTTCACGAACAGAGCCAACGGAAGGCTCTTTCTGGTTTACATCAAGGGTGACTGTAGTCAGACCACATTTTATTTTATTTTATTTTTTAATGTTTATTTACTTTTGACAGAGAGAGACAGAGCATGAGTGGGGGAGGGCCAGAGAGAGGGAGACCCAGAATCAGAAGCAGGCTCCAGGCTCCGAGCTGTCAGCACAGAGCCCGACGCGGGGCTCGAACTCACGGACCGCGAGATCGTGACCTGAGCCGGAGATGGACGCTCAACCGACCGAGCCACCCAGGCGCCCTCACATTTTAGATAAAATAGGGATCGAGTACGGGACAGCACATGGTACGGAGAAAGTGGCTTAAATGTTTCACCAGTCAATGGAACGTGATGGGTTTGGAAACCCAGCCCACCGTCGCCAGAACTATAGAAGCTTCAGGAGATGTAAAACATGTAGGCTAATGAGAACATACCAACTTTAAGACACACCTTCAGTTCCACAGGAGGGATCTAGTCGGGGATCGGAGAGCCCATCAGTGGCCTACATGCCTGCGAAGGGGACTGTCTCAAGGACGCCAGACTGTGCTGCTGTGGCAGGATCCCCACCCACGGGCCCCGGAGAGACCATGTCTGAGGCCACCGCGACATCCGGACGTTGCCGAGGCCACCTTACACCAGTGTTGTGAAAATACAATAATCAAATCAATTTTTGGCAACTTCTATGACACAATTATTTCCATCAAGCATCATGCTGACGATGAGCCTATGAAAACCAAACTGATTTCAGCTCACGCTGGCGTTTCTTGTGCTTGTTTGTAAGTGGTAAATGCTGTCAGTTTCAACCTTAATTACCTGTCCTGTTCTAGAGGCTGCAAATGTGCAAGTCAGTAACACAATTATAAATGCTCCCTTCTGACAAGCCACCAAATATTTTCCAACCTAATGACAAGGCAAAATGGAGCCCCTGAAATGTGTCAATAGAAGGTGAAGCAAAAATCCATATTCCATTACTGGAGAAGTCAAATACATACACCTGACATGGTCTTAGAGCTTGCTCTCTAAATGGTGATCACAGTATACTGAAGACTGCCCCTCTCCCCTTTAAAATAACTATCCCCATTTAAATATTTTATTAAAACTTTAAAAAAAATGTTTATTCATTTATTTTTGAGAGAGACAGAACATGAGCAGGGAAGGGGCAGAGAGAATGGGGGAGACACAGAACCTGAAGCAGGCTCCAGGCTCTGAGCTGTCAGCACAGAGCCCAACGTGAGGCTCGGACCCATGAACTGATATCATGACCTGAGCCGAAGTCCGAGGCTTAACTTGACTGAGCCACCCAAGCGCCTCAGGACAGTCATTTTTAAACATGAATTGCAACCCTGCTGGCAGCTCATGAGAAGCACTTTTTAAAAAATAAATATAGTAAGGGGCGCCTGGGTGGCCCCGTTGGTTAAGTGTCTGATTCTTGATTTTGGCTCAGGTCATGATCCCAGGGTTGTGAGATCGAGCCCCATGTCAGGCTCTGCACTTGGCATGGAGCCTGCTCAGGACTCTCTCTCTCCCTCTGCCCCTTGTCCACACTGTCACACACACGCTCGCTCGCTTACTCTCAAAAAAAAAAAAAAAAAAAAAAAAAAAAAAAAATTAAATAGGAGATAGAAAATATCAGTGCCTCGCATGAAATGTACATACAGTTTCAAGACAATGGGTTCTGTTAACACACATGAAAGAATGTGTACTAAGCTGTGATGTGAAATTAATTTCTTTTTGTGTGTTTGCCATCCCAGGTTTAAAAGCCACTCAACCACATTAAGTGGAAACCATCCAGTGCTACCAACTGCCTGGGGTTTTATCCTAGAAATTATTAAGTAGTGACTTCCAGGAAGACCGTAGTTAGAATTTCTCAAGCCACACGGAAGAAACGTATTGAGGAATCAGAATATAAGCTACAGAAAAAGAATTTAAGAGTAAAGCTATAGCGTGACTAGTTCTGTGTCTCTTACAAGTTGAAGGTAAACCTCACAACACTAAGTCAAAAACAAAAACAAAACCCATTCGCTTTCCCGCTAACCCATGAAATGTGACTTCCCCGTCTGCTTCCTCCCAAAGCCCACGCTCCAGCACCAGGACCGAGTTGATGGGGGCAACAGGTTCTATTTTTTGAGAGGTACGCACTCTGAATAATCTAAATAATGAACGGCTTGAGAGCCTTTTACAGAAGCTTTTATTTTTTTAGTGTTTATTTATTTTTGAGACAGAGAGAGACAGAGCATGAACGGGGGAGGGTCAGAGAGAGGGAGACACAGAATCTGAAATAGGCTCCAGGCTCTGAGCTGTCAGCACAGAGCCCGACGCGGGGCTCGAACTCACGGACCGCGAGATCACGACCTGAGCCGAAGTCGGATGCTTAACCGACTGAGCCACCCAGGCGCCCCTACAGAAGCTTTTAGACAAAGGGTTACAAATACCCTAACTCCTCAACAGTTAGTGTCCGGGAGAGTCACCTGAATGTCAATTTGCATTTAGTTGTAGGTGCTGTCTCACTCCTCACTAAAGCATGAGGGTGGCTTTGTCGCCGCACGGAAGGGAGGAAGGACTGTCCTGTTTCTCCTTGCGCTTGTCCCAGACATCAGCCTCCGCCACGCGGACGGCGCGGCTGGGGCTCGCAAAGACCCAGTGAGTCTGGCCTCCACCCACACCACACGCTACAGAATCCGATGTGTCACCACCTGGTGGCCTCTGGCTTTCGAGGTGACTTGCCTTAAAATAGGTCACCGAAGTTGCCTTAATCCACGAGTCAACTGGCATTCTACTAGAAATAAAAAGGTGCAACAATGAAATGCCCTCTGAATGCACACGTGCTTGCCAAAATTCACTGGGGGGCACCAGAACGTAAAAGCAAACACAACTGGATACTTGCTCAGAAAGACACACGTCACGTTCACGCTGCCCGCCCCTCTGCCATTTTAGTTTTCTAAGCTGAGGGACAAGACTTCCCATTCACGAAAACAGGGCAAGGTAGGTCCTGGAGACGCCAGCTCTTATTTACAAAAACAAACGAGCCTTCCGTGTCAACGAGATGTCAGAGCAGGCCCACGGGACCTTTGCAGGCTCCTAGAAAACCACACTGGGAAGGCAGGCAGAATTTAATCACGGCGGATGAATGTGCTATCGTGAAGAGTATTTATTTTAAAGGACGTTCTGCTCAAAGCTCAGACTGCAAACCAGAAGGGGTAAACAGAGCAAAGAACCACCGTACTGGCAAAGACTCAAGCCGGCCTCGCAAGAGCGGCGCGGCTTCAATCCAGGAGAGGCCGAAAAGTACACACCGAGCTGCGAGAAGGCACTCGCGTGTGGGCTCAGAGGGAGTCCCAGCTGCTGCGGGGACCCAGTCGTCACGGGAGGGGATGAGATGTGCTTAGTGTCCCCTCTTTCCTCAGCGGGCGGAGGTGGTTCAAGAACATTCAGTCCTCTTCCTGCTCTAAACAGAGCCGTAGTCCAGGGCACAGGTCAAAGGAGGGCCACGGAAATCACAGCTCGTTGTAGTACAAGCACTTGATAATCTGAATTTAGGGCCCAATCACCTCTAGGGGTGTAAAAACTGGGAGAGAACTCTGGGGACGAGACGCACAAGATGGGACCTTGTAAAGGTGCAGAGACAAGGTGCCCCGGTTTCCTAGGGAGAGAAACTAACCAGCCTTGTGCAACAGAATGCGAGGCACCCACAGAATTTGAAAAATTCTAATAGCCACAGTGAAAAGTAGAAGACAGATAAAATTAATTCCAAGAATTTATTTTAGTTGAGCCCATTCCTCCAAGATGTTATCTCAACGTGTAACCGAGAGAAAGATGGCTACTGAGCTATTTTACGTTCTCCTTTACACGAAGTCTTTGAAATCGGTGCCCATCCCTGGCCTGCAGCACACTGCGGTGTGGACCATCCACATCCCCGCTGCTCAGCAGCCACGGGCGGCCAGTGTCTGTGCAGCTCCACGAGGAAGGCACCACGCACCCCAGCTGCTGCTGCATATCAGAGGCACGGACGGGATGCCTCGGGCCCAGCACAGAGGGAGGGATTCCATCTGCCAAGGGTCAAGGGCAAGGACACCTGCACAAAGGAACTTGAGCAGGGTCACGAAGCAGGAGTTGGCCAGGGGGGAACGGAAGGGGGTCGCGAGGGAAGGGCGTGCAGCCAGAGGCACCGGGCTAACGCTGTGGATGTGGGCACATGGCAGGAAAAGAGAACAGGGGCCACTATGAAGGGAACGACTGGCAGGGACTGCAACTTAGAAAGGTCCCCTGACAGCTGGAAGAAGTGACTGCAGGGGAAGATGCCGAAGAGAGAGGGTAGGCTGTCCGGATGAGGCGGTGCGAGGGTCTGGACCACGCAGGTAAGGGGAAGGCTCAGTGTTAGTTCAGAAGCGCCCTGTTCCTGGACTCTCCTGGTCACTGTGGAATGAGGGAACGGGCCAGATCGTGTATGCCAAGTCCTTACCATGGGGCCCAGAGGAGCACTTGGGAGCCAGGGTTAGTGTGAACCCAGCAGCGACAAGAACAGAGACGTCATTGACTTAACAGTGACACAAAGCAAGTGCACAAGATGGTGGAGGAAAAGGCCCGGGGGGGTGGGGTGTGAGGGGAAGGTGTGGCCAGGCTGCTGTCCCATCTCAGGCAGTGGGCCACCCGTGGGGGCAGGGTCATTACCCGCACCGTGTGCCACCCTGATGTTCACCTCCTCTCCATTCCTGTTTGCAAAGAGAGGTCCTCCCCCTCATCCAGACAAGCTTAGTGACGTACACCTAGGAAGACGGACCATCACCCACAATCATCTAATCTTCCAGGGAGGGAAGAGGCCACAGCCCGTCACCCTACGTAGTCTGGGGCACAGCCTGGCATCACGATTATCCCTTACAGCTGCTTCAGAGCTGCCCAGCCTCACCAATGACCCTGACAGTTTCTCGTAAGGAGAGTTTATCTTTGTAAATAATGCAAACGCAGAGAAACATTAGGCATTACGGTCGTTCCTGGTAAAAGTTAGTTGCTGAATAAACTAAAACATTTTAATGAATATAATCTGCTAAAAATAAGGTAAACATTCATACGTATTCTCCTTCCTACAAAGCAAACTGACCTGAGATTGCATTTCGAAGTTAATTTAAAAGGAAAACGTGTGGGGCACCTGGCTGGCTCAGTCAGTTAAGCATCCGACTTCAGCTCAGGTCACGATCTCATGGTTCGTGGGTTCAAGCCTGGCTTCAGGCTCTATGCCTACGGTTCGCAGCCTGGAGCCCGCTTCGGATTCTGTATCTCCCTCTCTCTCTACTCTCCCCCCAACCCCCGCCCCCCTCTCCCTCTCTCTCTCGGAAATAAACATTAAAAATAAATAAATAAAAGGAAAATGTGTCACTGGGTTCATTTAATGACACCATGTTGTTTAATTTTGTGCTTTTGATTTTATCCTACGACTTCCTAAGGTTTCAATTGCCTAAGATTTCAGAATAATTTCCTCAAGATTAGTATCTCATTTCTTCTCTGAGGAAGTTTTAAAATCAAATTTCTTTGCAAGCAATTTAAATAATAGATTATATGTATAAAGGAGAAAAAAAATAAGGCAGAGACATCTTTGGATTCTGCGGTTTGTCTCTGAACTCAACTACCAAAGAAGAGACCTTAATAAATCACCTGCAGAAGTTCACGACAGATGCCCTTAGTAGCCAGAACAGGGTCGTTGGGATATTGGGGAAAAGGGAACCTAAGTAACCTCAAGTTCAATGTTGGGTTCATTAGCATGCTCTTCCTCATACATCTCAGAGCATCTGAAACCAGCAGTCGTCCATCTGTCGTCCCCTTGCCCGGCCAGCCAATGGCTCTGCATGTGTGGGATAAGGTACTCAAGCAGACGACGAGGTTACATGGAACTCAATGTGGTCTCGTTCTTGGCATTTCAGCGAGTGACAATCCTGAACTGGAGTTCTACAGGTTTCCACGAGGACACTGACTGTTCATAAAGGTGCCATGAAGACAGCCTGGAGTTGAGCTTCGGCAATCCCAGGCCCATCCTGCTTAGTACTCTCTTTTCGGCACTGGCCATACTCTGGCCGCAATCACATCTCGGGCCAGGGGACTCCAGTGAAGCTCGCCGGGGGGAGGAGCTCCAGCCATAGTCTGGTAAAGGGCTTCGAGACTGCAAAGCGTAACGAGCTACTGCGTAGCTCTCCCATGATGGGCCAGAGACTATCGTCTGCAGGTTGAGGAACTTGCCCAAGGTCACTGAGTTGGTCAGTAGTAGCCAGAATGTGACCCCAAGCAGTCTGGCTCCGGAGCCCATGGCCTCACCAGCACAGTACAGAGCGGACAACTTCACGTACAAGGGTCTTAAGGAAAACCCTGCACAGGCTCCTCACTTCCCCTCAGGAAATCCCAGTTTGCTATGCTGTGTCCTCAACTCCGCATCTCCTCAGGGTGACACCTGCCAGGTTCAGTTCTTGCGACCTGCAAACTCCTACGGGACATAATCTCGGATTTGTCATGTGCATATTCTTGCCTATGTTCTTCTCTCATCTACACGTTTTTTAAAAGATCTTATCTTCAATCAATCCCCACACTCAATGTGGGGCGTGAACTCACAACCCCGAGATCAAGAGTCATCCACTGACTGAGCCCGCCAGGCGCCCCTCATCTATATCCTAATAAACAATGAAATGAGCAAAGTGTAAGTTTGAAAAGGAAATGAAACGGAGTGATTTTTATTCTTACGAAGCACCCCCTTCCTATCTTTCAAAGTGGGACTCTCAAACCGGAGTGTGCCCGCCTCTGTGGATACACAAAGACCTTCTGAGAAGTTGGGCACGGGTGGTTTTAAAGAAATCACGTTCTACATCCTTCCATATGTTCTCTTCCCTAAACCCCATCTGCCCGAGAAACAGTGTCTTCTGCTGCTGCCTCTCCTTCCCTACCTGCTTTTACCTAAACCACAGCTCCCCTTCCCCTGCTTTCCAAAGAAAGGTTTACTCCTCACCCTTCCTGAAGCTTACCAGCACGCATTTGGCCGGGTGTAAAAAGCACGGGATGAAGGGAGGCTTTGAAAACGTACAGCCCCGGAGGGAGCAAAGAGAGAAGACAGAACACGAGAGACCCATCTTCTTTCACCACGGCCTGGGGGACAGGCTCCTTCAAGACACCGAATGGCAGTGTCTCGCATATCTACCATCTGCCCAATTTTCTTTTTATTTGATTTTTAAGATGAAGTCAGATTTTTAGTGATAGGAAATAAGCCTCCTATGGCTGACTGTATTAAATAATAAGGAACGATCGTTAATTTTGTGGCAGATATTTTCCATAAAATGAGCCATGTCTGTAGTTGCAAAATGAAAAAAATCCAAATTTTTCATGCACTCAATACACTAGAAATTATATCTTTTGCAGCTACTGGACTAATAACTTACTGAGCTACTGATAAATTACAGGTGTCAAAAATGTATGAGAAAAAAATTTTTTTTTAATGTGTGAGACACCGTTCTTCAAAATTCTTCATAAGGTTCACTAAGCAAAAATGTCTGGAGACTACAGTTCAAGGCACATAATCCATCATAAGGTGTCAGGTCATTAACTGGGTTGTTATTAAAAAGTTTCCCTCAGAGCTCATTAAGTATTTAAAGCTTCTTCCTCTAAGGTACAGACAGGATTTTTAGACGGCGACGGAAGTGAAAACAAAAAACGAAAAGTTGAAAATGGAAATCGCCCCCTTTCTATCTACGGTGTCGGTGAGAAACAGTCTGGAGAGGAAAACTTCCAAGCTTTGCAAAAAAATTATGCAAACAATTACCGGCCAATTTAAAACACGAAATTTGAAGGATGAGGAGAAACTTATGTTAATTGAGGATTCTGGCAGGTGTGATTTCAAGACCAGAGTGTGTCCCCTCTTCCGCTCCCTGCAAGATACGGAGGACACAAGCCCTCCTTCCAGTCTCCTGGAGACAGAATAATGTCAACAGGTACCTGAGTTACGTCTTTCTGAGCACGATGGGCAGGACTGAGGTGTGGAGTTAACCAGGGGTTCTCCAGGCCTCGGTGGACATTAGGATCTTCTGACAAGCCCTAACAAGTCAGGTACCCAGGCCTCTCCCGAGATAATGAAATTTCTGGCAGACGGGCTCAGACACAGGCGTGCTTCAAAAGCTCTCCGGGTTACTCTCATCTGTGGCCAGGGTTGACAGCCACGGAGTAAAGTTCTAGGTTTTCCTTGTTCACGAGAGAAACTGCACTTACCTGCGAAACTGGCAGAATTATGCTGATGAGCAACCTGACATCGAATTGCAATCTTTCTAAAGGTTTAAATAGTTCTCCCTGCCTCTCCTCCTCTTCTCCCCTCATTTGTGCCTCTATAGTCCTCCCACAGGACAACCTGCTGGGCCCATTTACATATGTTGGTAAATTAACTCCGTGGGCCTAGAACGCGGATGAGATAGGGGGAGGGGGAGGCATTTTGGCTGCTCCTGTTCAGAGACTTAGCCTTCTGGTCCGACAGTGCCGGGATATTAGTAAGACTCACAGGTGTACAAAACATAGGGATTTCACTGATCATGGCCACGAACTACCTGCTTGCCACTCTGATGCCGTAAAAAGACGAATCCCATTTCAAAATAGAAATCAGAGAATGGGATTCTCAGGAGGGACCTCAAAAGTCACTTAGTGCAACATACATCTGAGACTAGTGGATCTACCTGTCCCTCCCCAGCAGGCGCTCACTCTGCTTGGTTCTGACCATACATGACGGAGCACTCACTACCTAGGCCAGCAGAAAGGCTAACTGCATAACCAAATCACCACCACAGGTCAATCTTCTCATCTGTGAAATGGGACATTTTCCATAGTCACTGGATATAAGCGGGGACAATTAGATTCAATAAATGTTATTCGTAACTCAAGGTTTCTCAATCTCATCACCACTGGCATTTGGGGCGAGATAATTCTTTGTCTGACAGGCTATTTTATGTTCTGTAGGGTTTCTAGAAACACCTCTGGCTTTTACCCACAACGTGTAGTGGCAACTCCCATCCCCCAGCTGTGACAACCAGATGATGTCTCCAAACACTGTCAAATGTACGTGTGTGGAGGTGCGGACAGGACCAGTTGAGAACCACTGTCTAATTCCACTTCCCTCCTCCTACATGCTCTGTAAGGTGTTCATCCAAAGATGTTTGGACAATTCTGGAAAGAACGTTCTGGTAATCCGCCGATTTTTCAACTCCCCTAACGCGCCAGGGAGCTTCTGTAACTAGAACTTTCTCTAGCTAGAAAGTGTCAAAGCTGAGACTTGAACTAGAACGACTCAAATGCGGTAGATCTGTTTCCACAATATTGTGTTGTTTCCTAAGGGATAATCACTCTACACGGGGAATGGGACAGCTCGATCACTTCTTCGAAGAAAGTTATCACGTCCTTATCCTTCAACTGGCTTCCCTTTCACCTCCCGCAGTATTTTTGTTTGTTGGTTTTTTAAAGAGAGGTCTGCAAGCAAAGCTACACGCACTAGCCTATTTTCCAATTAATGGGATGCGCCGGGAGCGTGACATAGTTCACTCTGCGGGTACCAGGAAAATCCTGAGGAACGGAGGCTGAAGGCTGAGTCCCCGCCTGAGCTGCGTTTAAAAAAACAGCAGCAAAAACTATGCAGTTATCAATCAGGAAGGAAATGAAGCTCTGGGCCGAAAACATTCCTGGAACAAGGAGCTGTGTTGCACAGGGAGCTGATGCCCAAGCCAGGGGTCCCAGAAGCGCGGGAGACAGAGCGTGAGCATACTTCAGATAAGACGGAACTAACATTGGAGGCACCCAAGTCCAAGTCTTTACTGATGCCTTAACACACAAGGTAAACCTAGGAGAGGGAAGTTGTGCCTCTTTCTAAGCATCACAGGGGACCACCACTCATTCGGGTGCCCACAGGCGGTGCGAGAGGCAGATGCCAATCCATGTGGCCTGTGAAACCCACCGGAACCACAATGAGCCCAGCAAGGCCCCCGGAGCAGGGGGTGATGGTAGGACTACAATTCTGAGCCCTCACGCCTCTCTAAGGCCCCACCTTCGTCCTGGCCCTGAAACCCACACATGTGGCACAGTCTGCCTCGCATCAACTGACTCAAAGAGGAGGCAAATGCTACCTCTGAGAAGTGCCCGGTCTAGAAGGAGGGCTTCTAAGTTACGGGTGTGGCTCTGAAGAGTACCAGGGCAAAGAGCCCTCAGAGGCGTGGGGGGAAAGACTGCCGGGTGCCGTCCTGGCTCAGGAACGAACTAGCCGGATGACTTCGGGCACTGAGCCTTCCCTGGGACCAGGTTCCTCACTCGGAAAATGGGGCTGTGACCACCTGCACCTCCTATGTCGTCAACGGTTACACATCTCAAAGGTCAGTGCATGTGGAAGCCTTGTGCAAGTTACTACTAAACGCTGTGAGGCTTCTGCTACTAGTGAATATTTAAAACAATGAGAGCTGAGAAACGGGAGAAGTGGGGTCCCTGCCAATCCTGGCCAACTGGAAAGCCAACAGCTCTTTCCAGAAACTCGGTGGTTTCCTCAGTCTGGTGTCCGGTCAAAAGCCTTTTCTTGAATTGCCAAGAGTTTATAGCACATGCAGTTCGAGAAGCCCTGCTCTATCCTGTGAGGGCAAAGATGGATGAAAGAGCTTTAAAAACAGAGTGAGCTCTTATAAAATTAACTATCCCTTAAAAAAAATAAACACATGAAACTGAAATGCAATGTTAAGGACCAAGATGAAGGAACAAAGAAGACTATAAGCTTAGTCCAAGCTTAGAAATGGCCCCCGCTTTGTTATTCTAAAAAGTTGATCTGTTGTGAGGCTATTCAACTGGCAAAGAGTCCCTTTAGGTACACGTTGGGTGTCCAGAGCGTTAACCCCATAATCCTGAAGAAAACGAACACAGGCAGGATCCCAGGGCCACACAGCAAAACCCAACAGTCTGTGAAGGACCCGGGCTTGAGGAGGCACTAATCCCGGGACTTCATTCTCACACCCAGCTCCTAAGCTAATACTCCCCACTAGCAGGGGCGACAAAGGGACGTGATGAGTCCTCACTGACATCATCACGTTGTCACCACCCCCCCCCACAAGTGCACAACGGTGAGCTTTGGAGGTCACCTGCAGGGAACAGCAAGCAGGGCATGGGGGGAAGTGACTGACAGCAGAGATGAGTCACCTCCAGAGCTGGGTTCGGGTCCAGGGCAAGATTTTTGGTCACCCTGAATGTTCATGGGAATTCTGCATTCAACTCCACGATACTTCCGTGGCTTAAGAGTTATGATTTTTTTTCCCCACAAAAATCTCTAAGGAAAACCATGGTTTCGTGATAGTAGGCATGTTTTAATTTTGTGATTTTCAGATCTCAGCTTGCAATGCACAACCGCCCCCCACCCTGCCACCCAACAGCAGAAACCCTGACAGAACTGTTCTGGGGCTTTCTCTCTGACCTGGAACAAAGTCCCTGCCCCTCTGGGCACCTCAAAGGGGAGGGATGTGAATAGATATAATCCAATGCGTTATTACTGTACCTGTGAAGACATTTAATAAAGGAGGTGCCTGACAAGTAAATTGTCATTCTACGGTGTACTTCCCCCAAAGAGAATACCAGAAAGAGTCACAATTTGGAGACTGTCCTTGGGAGTCGGTTTATGTGTTCACGACCCTCACCTGAACACAGGTCTACACAAAAAAGGCACATGAAAATATAATTACATTCCCACGTAATTCCTAACCTCCTCCCTCATCAAAGCCCATTCATCCAAGCCTCTGTTTCCTCATCTGCAAAGTGGGGATAATATAGACACTGACAAGCGAATGTCAGGATAAGCAGTAACTTTTGTGGGGAGAAGAGAGATGTATCAAAAGCAACAGATGGGAGGCAGGATTAAACCGAGATACATTTCTCAAGGGAACAAAGTGCAGGAACAATCTTCTACGTAAGCTGGTGCAGTCAACCTTCCTAACTGCAGGACATGGCTCGTTTTCAGCTGTAAGTCAACAATTAGCATATTAGCACATTCTAAGTGCTCCGCACAACTTGTCTCCCTTCATCCTTCTAACATCCATTTTACAGATGACAAACTAAAGCAAAAGAAGGCTCAGCAAAATTTGCCCAAGATCAGAGAGGTGCTAAATAGCACAGCCAAGATCTGAATTCCCACTCAACACGTATGGACATTCTGAAAGTCACCCAGCCTTGGTTGCCTATATTCAAAGTAAAACCTCCAATTCTTGTATCTTTTCATTTTCTGCTGGATAAAAATTTTAAGTTTATTTATTTTGAGAAGAGAGAGAAAAGAAAGAGTTCCTGAGAGCAGGGGAGGAGCAGGGGAGGGGCAGAGAGAGAGGAAGAGAGAGAATCCCAAGCAGGCCGCGTGCTGTCAGTGCAGAGCCCCGTCTGGGGCTTGAACTCACAAACTGTGAGATCATGACCTGAGCCGAAATCAAGAGTTGGACGCTCAACTGATGGAGCCACCCAGGCCCTCCGAGAGTCTCTTCTAAAGTGTCCACTACCCTAATCCCAATTTATCTCTAAAAGGGGCCAGTGCAGGGAAGGCAGCTGCTTATCAGTTTATGAAATACAACTTAATTACATCTGTTTCAAGACCTGTAAAGCTGTCAAAGTGTGGTTCAGTGGGGTCTACCACCCACAGAAAATAATTGGGGGCCTTTCAAAGGCACGGTGATGGAGACCAGCTTCAGAGTTCAGTTTTCAAAAAGAAACCAAAATACATTCAATTCATACAAAGGTCCCGGAAAAGGTTTTTGATTCATTAGGACGTGTCGCATTTCTTTTTATGCATCGTCGATTAAAAAAAAAAATATCTTGGTGTCTATAGCAGCCAATAAATCTATCACAGTTACCCATTTCAGTCAGACTTGGCCTCTGTCCCTCTCCCTGCAAAGGGGACTTCAGACACAAGTTGGCCACTGGACAAAGGCACTGTGGGGTGACACCTTCTCTAATTGCTTCTCCTGCATGAGTGGCTTAGTGTGGAAGGAATCTTTTTACTTGAAATTCAAGTCAGGATTTTAATAAGGCAGAATCATGAACTCCAGAACAACTGCTGTTCGACCTAGACCAAACTGTGTTCGACCGCATGCTTTCCGCGACCTTCTCGCACACACGGATGCGTGTGTATGCGTGTGCACGCACACATCCACACACCATAGTTGAGAAGCAAAAGTTTATGCAAGCATTTGAGTGATCTGATTAAAGGTAAGTATTTAGAAGGCAACTGTCATCGTTAAACGTAACGGCTCTTTAATCCTCGGCCACGGTACAGATCATTATTAGCTACAGTCCGCAACTTAACCATTTATTTATTTCATTTCGAGTTTTACTGGACGGAACGTGCTATGCTGCAATTCAAGAAGTCCCAGGGACGAAAATACAGGGAGACATTGTCATATAAAATGTAATTTAGAAGCTTGGTTTATATTCCGAGGTGAAATGGTATCCCAAGAAATGCTGAATTTGTCATCATGTGCTCGCTGGGTGGGACCAGACAGGACAGTGTTTGATTACCTGGGGTGGTAATGCTCAACAGAGCCAGTAAATAGACTTTTTTTTTTCTTTTTAAGAAAAAAGGGGAGAGAGAAGGAAAAGACAAACTTTAAGGCAATGGTCTCAGCACTTCATATGCATTAGCTCATTTAGTCATCCCAGAAAGCCTGAGGTAGGTACCATTATTAGCCCTATGTTGAAGATGAGAAAAGCGTGCTTTAGAAAAGTTAAGTAGCTCCAGTCGCCCATAAGCAGGGCCATGTCCAGGGAGCGACAGACCCAGCATTCAAACTCAAGCTTGCTTTATCTTCCCAAGCCGTCCCTGCAGATTGAGACTTAAGATGACCAGGGTCACAGAGATAAACCCAACACCAGGCATCCCTGAATTCTTATCAGTGTCATGCCCTTGGCAACACAGAGAAATCCAGGGGCCCTTTAAAACACATCCAGAAAAAAATTACTGTCCTTTTTAAAAGCGTACTTCTGCATTTTCACTAAGACATGTAGCGTTCATGCAGGTGAATTCAAATGACCCCGAACGGTGTAAAAGGACACTGTCGTAGATTCTACGGTAAGCTTAAGTTCCACTGATTTTATTCTTCTCTATCGCTGATTCGCAGAGCCGATTCCACTCGTGCTTGTTCGCACAGACGCATTATCTCTGGGTGGTTTCCCTTCAAGAATCTGAACTGCTATTTCACTGGAGAAAGAGAAACTAAAGAACAGACAATGCACCGTCGAGCACAACAAACAGGAAAGAACATACACAGGAAGGCACGCTTGCAGGAGGCAGCTCCTGGGAAAAGACCCAGAGACCGGAAAAAACGATGGGATGGGAAATAGACGGGGGTGGGAGGTGGGCGGGGGCTGGACGCGAGGATCCCAATATCCCTGGGGTCAAATGTTCCAGCGCACAGAGAGGTACGTGCTGAGTACGCAGGCCCAGAGGCTCAAACGGTCGCGGCTTAGTGTACCACTTTCTGGTTCTCAGGCTCGAACGCGACCTTCGTCCCGGGACTCATTTTACATGTACCTGTCTTCTCCTTCAGCAAAATCACAAACAACCCTGGGGCGGGCCTAGTTTTGTGTGTCTGTGTCTTAGCAACAGCACCAACACATAGTATGTTCTCAATAATCACTGTTTAATTTCGGAGTAAAATGACCCTGGAGGATAGAATCTGAACTCTCTGGCTCTCTCCAGACACCGTCCCAGTTGTCAAAAACGGGGTTGTAGCAGGCTGGAAAAAAAAAAAAAAAAATGGCCCGCGAACGTATCAGGTCCTCATCCTTGGAACCTGTATAGGTCACCTTATGAGGAAAAAGGTCTTTGCAGATGTGACTAAATGAAGGATCCTGGGGTGGGGAGATTACCCCACGGCATCCAAGTAGGCTCGAAATGGAATCACAAGTGTCCTCAGAAGAGAAATGCAGAGGGAGAGCTGATACAGAAGAGGTGGCGACACCATGACCACAGAGACAGAGACCACGGCCACGCAGCCACGTGAGGCGGGAGGAGGCAAGTGATGGATTCTCTCGCAGAAGCTCAAGTGGGAGCGCAGCCCTGATCTCCTCCTCCAGTGCGGTTAATACTGATTCTGAACTTCTGGCCTCCAGAGCGGTCAGAGAATAAGTTCTTGCGTTTTTCAGCCACATTTGTAGTAACTGGTTACGGCAGCCATAGGAAACGCATAATGGGCAAAGAGCAATCCAGAAACAAGTTTAGGAGGAAAAGAACTGAAGGTCAAGGAGGTGCCCTGCCCTTGGATCCACTGACCAGACGGTCCGGCAAAGCCTGGACTGCCTGGGGAATTCCGTTCTCACCCAAAGAAATTCCTGACTAACGGTGTTGTGAGGGTCCGTACAAACCTTTATTCTGGGCACCGCCCTCCCCCGCCCCCACCAAAATAAAAACGTTATCTCCGTGGGCCAAACTCAAATTCTGCAAGAGAGATCCGGAGACTGTCTGAAGGTCTGCCCCAACATCATTTTACGACTTCATTAACAGGGTCGAGATGCACACCACTAAATTTCCCATTCTGCCCAATGCTTTTCATCTGTACTCACACATCAGGAGGAACTTTCTTCCTGGAAACACGTAAGAAGCCATAGGCAAAAATGAAATACCTTTCTCCGTTGCAAACCCCTTCAAAGGTCTGTTTAAAACAACTATTCCCCAACCACCCCCCATAAAACCTAAAGGATCCTTGGACAGAATCTCTATTTTCTGCCAGCAATTTCCTTGCTCAGTAGCTGAAATTCTCCCCTATTTTCATTTGCCTCTCCTGAGTGCCCATGAACAGCCACCGCTGGTTGTACATCAACTTACACAGAAGTCCGTTACCACTGCCTTTCTTCAAAAGGTTAGGACACAGGCATATGCTGTAACATCCATCACGATTCTGTGCTCCTTACATGGTCTCTGAAGCCACGAGATTACCTGAGCTACTTAAGACTACTGAGGGAATAAAGTTCTATTTGAACCATGGTTTCTTTTAAAATAAAGTTCCCCCGGCCATTCAAATACTTGAGGCTTTTGCTGTGGCTGCTGTGTTCCTGTTTGGTGTTTTAGCGCTATTTAACGACGGTGACCATCAGTTAAGAACAGAAGACAAATACACAGTGTGAAATCACTCCATGGGCTTTCACCTAGGATCTCAAAAACTGAAAGAAAACAGGAACCTGGTCTAGTAGTTTAATCAAAGACATGACAATGAGAAGATCTAAGAAAAACAAATACTTATGGCACTCAAGTCACATGTTGGCAGCTGCTAGTTTTTTTTTTTTTTTTTTTTTTTTATTTTTGGGACAGAGAGAGATAGAGCACGAACGGGGGAGGGGCAGAGAGACAGGGAGACACAGAATCGGAAACAGGCTCCAGGCTCCGAGCCATCAGCCCAGAGCCTGACGCGAGGCTCGAACTCACGGACCGCGAGATCGTGACCTGGCTGAAGTCGGACGCTTAACCGACTGCGCCACCCAGGCGCCCCGGCAGCTGCTAGTTTTTGAATAAAGCAGCTATTTCGTTCATTTCAGAACTGTCGTATTTTTATTTAGCCACTTCCTAAGAAATCTGTATGAACAGCTGCTTGGCTGAAAACTAAGACACTGAAATTGGAGGCATTCAGTGAAAAGTGTTTCCCCTCAACCCCACATGCAATTTATTCTAAAAAAAAAAAACGGGGGGGGATCCAAAAATGAATCCGAATCAAACCGAATTCAAGAGTCTTGAGAAGATACCCCGCCATGAATTATGAAAGTCTTCTCATGGCCTTGGTTATCTAAATTAAGTGAGAAAATATTTCCAGAAGGTAGCAGGAAGGGGAACCCTTTAGCTTATTTTGAGAAAAAGAAGCAAGCAGAAAGCGTGACATGCATTTCTGTAATGTCGATTCATGATCAGATTTCCCTTGTGCGAACGTAAAAAGTCGGCATAAGGTTATGAAGTTCAGTGTGGCCATTCACGTCACTGAGGACAAATGGTATATGAAACCTTTCCTAAGATCAAAATTCCCTTACCCAGAGTATATAAAAGACTGTCGAAAATAAATCACAACCCATTATTACACACCAGAGGATTCGGGAGTCAAAAGCACTAAGATTTTTGCAAAGACTAGGTTCTGTTAATTAAAACGTTAAATAGGTAAGAGTGTAAATAGAGAGAAGTTTATTATTACATGATCACAGCACAGGGCTGATGTATTCTTAAGAAGAGCTTTATTGCACACAACCTGGGTTATTAAAATCGCTGTGCTTTTTAATGACATGATAATTACCCCGTGTGCACGAGTTGTCATCTTCTTGCTATTGGAAGGGGGATGTATTATTATTTTAGAGGTATTTGTTCTTTGAAAACGCAGCTAGACTGGTACAGTAACTACAATGGCACTGATTTTGCCAAGAAGAGAACGGGCCGGTTCTCATCTTACCATCGTAAAATCATTTTATTAAGAAACATGACCCAACAGTTAATGAAGAATCCATGGTGCAACTATCCCACGACTGAAAAACAAATCTGAGCACCAGGGAATCAGTGACCAACTTTGCTCTGGTCAAGTACAAATTTTCCTGTCTTGTTTGACCGGTTTCTCTGAACCACTGCTCTCAAATCCCTGGACGTCACCCAGCTGGGTCAGATAAAACCCAGCAAAATGATTCAAGGGAAAAATAGGACTTTAGGTATACCCTACCCCAAGTACAGGTTAGTATATTTTCGGCTGTCATAAGCTAAACTCCTAAAAGAGAGTAAAAATTTACATAGGTGTCAGTTCGTGTGTTTTAAAGATGAACATTCTATGGACAAAAAGATCTCGCTTTCCGGACTGAATCCTACTGTAACAGGCATTCATCTTTCTAAGGGCTGTGGGAGCTAACGTTCCCTAGACTTACTTGTACTAGAGAGTAATATATAATGAATTCATTTAAAACCCAATGAGCGTTTAGTCACATTATAAAGCATTACGGCGGACAACACGAGGTATGAGAAAATGCCTAAACCAAGTCTTACCTCACAGGGGCTTAGAGGAAAGGAAGAGGGGACAGGACATCCACAGAAGTATCTGTAACTACAATAGAGTGCAATATGAGCCAGGAGCAAGGCCCACATAAATTACTACAAGACAGCAAGGCTTGTGGGGATGCCCAGAGAGGGGCCAAGGGGGCCCATGTGAAGGGGAGAAGAACCGGGATGGGGAGGCAGCAGAAAGGAGCCCCCACGCCCCCAAGACACGGCCAATTCCTTGGAATGGGAAAACCCAGGAGAGCCCAAGGGAAGATGCCTTGGAAACCTGAGCAAGCAAGGCCCAGAGAACCTTGAGGCATCTGGAGGGAAATGGGAAGTCACGGAGGCAGCGGTGAGGACGGAGGTGGAGGAAACTCACTCCAGGCCAGCTCATCCTTCAAGTCCAGGCTTCCCTGCGTGCTCTTGGAAGTGAAGGCCACTGGTCCTCACCCCAGTGGACGCTACCTAACACCCGTGAGTCTGGGTTCTCGCAGCGCCTCCCGGGAACCCCCAGGTCTGTGTCCTAGCATGTTGCCTCTCCCACCTCAGCTTATAGGTAACTGACGGCCGGACCATTTACGCAACCTAGTTTCTTAGTTGGCTCTGTCCCGTGTAAGAGGAGGACTTGGATTTTTTTTTCTTCCTAAGTAAGCAGGGAGAGGGTGCGTGCGTGCGTGTGTGTGTTGTTGTGGTTTGTAGGAGGGGCAGGAAAAGGAAAATTAAGTATTAAAAAAAATATTTTATGTTTATTTATTTTTGAGAGAGAGAACGAGAGAGCGAGTGCAAACAAGGGAGGGGCAGAGAGAGAGAGAGAGAGGGAGACACAGAATCCTAAGCAGGCTCCAGCCTCCGAGCTGTCAGCACAGAGCCTGACACGGGGCTCGAACCCACCAACCACAAGATCATGACCTGAGCGGAAGCCAGCCGCTTAACTGACTGAGCCATCCGAGCGCCCCTGGAAAATGAAATACCTTTTATCTTTGCCATCCCTAGCTGCTGGCAAACATTCACTACATCCAGGGGGAAAATCCTTGAAAATTCCTATTTATCAACAATTCTCAATGGCAAGCTTTTTGTCCTTAGTTTCACCCAGTCATGTTTCAGTTTTAAGAATGGACAGATCAGCATCTTGGAAAATACCAAACATAAAAACGAGTGCTTTCTTAGGCAAACATTATACCACAGGCAAAAATCCATTCGTTGTGTGCCAGTTAAGTTGGTACAGCGGGAAATCAGCCAGACTCTGTTATTTCTGGGGGCTCAGAAAGTAGTCAATTGACATGGAATTTGACTTAAATCAGCCCATTAAAAAATGCGCCTATGGTGAAGTACTTCTTATAGCATACTCTCGCTGATTTTTTTTTTTTCAACGTTTATTTATTTTGGGGACAGAGAGAGACAGAGCATGAACGGGGGAGGGGCAGAGAGAGAGGGAGACACAGAATCGGAAACAGGCTCCAGGCTCCGAGCCATCAGCCCAGAGCCCGACGCGGGGCTCGAACTCCCGGACCGCGAGATCGTGACCTGGCTGAAGTCGGACGCTTAACCGACTGTGCCACCCAGGCGCCCCGACTCTCGCTGATTTTAATACGAAAATATTACCAATTGCCCAAGTTGCTCACTGCTCTTCAGTTCTCGCTCCTTCTAGACACGGAGAAGACTATGCTTCCCAGGCCTCTGGCAGTCAAGCAGGGACAGATTACTAGTTTTGGCCAATGCCTTCAGACAAGAGGTGACAAGTGTCAACCCAGAGTGGAGGCTGGGAAGCGCTCTTGAGCAATCCTCTGCTGGGCTGGGTCTGCGTGACCGTCTGGATCGGAATGCCTGCCGACCTGGGCTGGCAAGGAGCACGGGTGAGAAGCAAACTCGCGGCGTGTTCAGCTACTAAGATTCAGGGGTGTGCTAATGCACCTCTCTTTTTCAATGACCATCACCGGCGGGTTTCTCAGTGGACATCCGGCGGAAAAACAGGGCAGAGGACAAGTCTCTACAAGACAGAACGTTGCACGGCTGCAGGAATCAACAGTTTCTGCTCATCAAAGAGAACCTGGCTATGGTTTCAGTCCCCGGTCCAGCGGTACTAATCCTGCGCCTCAAAGTGACACTAATTTGTTTGCTCGCTCCCAACGGCAGAAGACACCGCAGACATTCTTTTCTCACACGTCATTTCTAATAGTGTTGCTTCATATAAACACTATTTTCATGGGCAACAAGATAAGGGATTACTTCTCTATTTTTAGATGCTCTACCAGCTCTGGGCCTGGCCGGCGTTGTTTATATACATTTGGAGTGACCTCCGAGTTTTCAGGCCGGCTACCAGGCCACATTTGCCAAGGGTGAGATTCTATCGGCGAGAGCAGGGCATCGTGTGGATGACAGGGATTGACGTCTATTTTATCGTGCGTTTACGAAGCCCAAACAATCGGTCTGGATCTATTTTAGCTTGGCCCAACAATAAACGTGGACCTATTTTTATAATATTTTGTGCTAAGATTAGCAGAAGAAATCTGGACACCGTGCTTCCCCTAGTGAACTTCCTGTTACTAAGCTGTATCATCAGTGTTGGCCCGTTAGTCATTTCTTTGCCTATTCATTCAATCAACAAACATTTATTGCGCCTACTTTGCGCTAAGCACGTAACCTGGCTCCAAGCATCCGGAGTCTAATGCCAGCCTACTGGTTGGTAACACTACTAATTTATTAAAATGTCTATCCGACCACTAGAGAGTTGGCAGTTAGGGGTATTTTGTTTTAATAACACAAACAGATGGATATCTTAGTTCTGTTACATGGGAACTTGATGGACAAGGAATGATGTTCCTGAAAGTCACCTCAATTAACTTTACCAAGGAAATTATGAATATCAATGTTATTATACGTACAATGCTGGGATAAGACTTCAGATTGATGAGAGCCATTAAGGTAGAATTTAATTGAAGGTAGAATCTGAAGGGTGCCTGGCTGGCTCAGTCAGGAGATCAGGAGACTCTCGACCTCAGGGGCTGTGAGTTTGAGCCCCACAGTAGGTACAGAGTTATGTCCTCACATACAGACACACATAATTGAAGGTAGAATCTGAAACCTTGTAAAGAGCTGTGTAGGCATTTATACCTAGGCACATACACATTTCAAGGGATTTTATAATGCTGGTGGTCCTAAAATAGGTAAAATCCACAGAAGACCTTCTCCTGCCTTGGATAGTAAGGACGCTTTATAAAGACTTGGCGGTGATGAGGTGCCAAGTAGAAGCTTCCTTCCCTCACTACTGCAGGCTTCTCCCGCTGCGGTTCTAGCACGCTCACCGTCCCCGTGTGTGGGTAGAGACATGGGCCTCTGAGAGCGTGGGGGACTCCTCTTACACCTTGAGAGGCACGCTCTTCGCAGGCTGTGTGCAAAACACACTTCTGTTCGCAACCTTCTTTCAAAAGCCACTTTAAAAAGCAGATTCTAGAGGCGCCTGGGTGGCTCAGTCGGTTAAGCATCTGACTTCGGTTCAGGTCATGATCTCACGGTGCGTGGGTTCGAGCCCCGTGTTGAGCCCGCTTTGGATTCTGTGTCTCCCTATCTCTCTCTGCCCCTCCCCTGCTCATGCTCTGTGTCTCTCTCTCTCTCTCAAAAAGAAACAAACGTTAAAAAAAAAAAAAAGACTCTAGTAACCAAAATACGAAGAACTCAACAAATGGAATGCTTTGGGCTCATTGGTTCTCCACCTTTCTTCCTATCCAGACGTGACACTGGTATTAGCCATGCACCCCAAGGCTGTAATCCAGGAGCACCCAGGGTTACCAGTGATTTCCTCAGAGAAAACAATTCATTTCCCACTGCCCCTCTCACTCAGCGCCTTTGGAGATGCACCTGAGGATGAGGGTACCAGAGAAAAACCTGGACTGTGAGCTACTTTATACACAAAGCGATCCTTTGTAAATACGTGCAATTTGCTGTCAAATTTACTCGGGGAACCGTTCACAAGTGAGGCAGCTCGTTCATTCTCACAGCTCTTCTAGATAAATGCATGTGCAAATGAACTTAGTAGGGCTGCAGAAGAAAGGTGTCAATCCTCAGAATAAAATAGCAAACACTCTACATTATACCTACACTCGGACCCAAGATACGGTGCCTAATTATGGGCCTTTTCTTTTGTCTGTACACTTATTTTTACACCCCTGGATATGTGGTGTTAAGGAATCAAGCGGAATCTATATTGAGCACATGGCAACACTGACAGACTTTGTTTATCTGATACTTCTCTCTTCTAATTGGAGAAGGGACAAACCATGAGTTATCTGAGCCTTTCGGGGTTTTGGTAGCAAGATAGGAATATTTAGACCATGGAAAAAGTTAGACAAGGAATGTCTGAAGTTTAAAACACTTTTCCTAGAACTTCCTGGTACTTTAAAATAAAATAAAATGTAAAACCCCTACAATGGTGCTGCTGATACCTATTTGGTTAGCATCCACCAGCGAGGTTTAGAACTAAAGCCGACACTGAATCCAAATTTCTTTTACGCTGCAAAGGGCGGGCCGCGGTCTCTGTAGACAACATGCTGAAGGACAGAACACGGTTAAAAATCGCTTTCTTTCAGGATGGAACAAAGTTCTGTCATAAAATTACTACTAAATCAGGGGCGCCTGGGTGGCGCAGTCGGTTAAGCGTCCGACTTCAGCCAGGTCACGATCTCGCGGTCTGGGAGTTCGAGCCCCGCGTCAGGCTCTGGGCTGATGGCTCGGAGCCTGGAGCCTGTTTCCGATTCTGTGTCTCCCTCTCTCTCTGCCCCTCCCCCGTTCATGCTCTGTCTCTCTCTGTCCCAAAAATAAATAAACGTTGAAAAAAAAAAATTTTTAAAAAAAATTACTACTAAATCATGTTAAAGTCCACCTCACAGGCCTTACGTAAGCTGTCGGACATTTATCTCTACAGTTGATTGCTTTTATAATTTTATTTTACGACATGAAAATTTATGGGCGGTTTTCTTTCAAACATCCTACAGTTAAAAAAAAAAAACAAAAAAAGAAAGGAAGAAAATAGAACCCAGCCTTTCAGCAGATGCTTTCTTTCTCTTTGTGGTTTGCCAGATAGATTTGTGTTCTCTTTTGTTCATGATATCTTAAGATACAGCACTGTATTTTTCAAAATAAACCTTGAAAGAACGAATGTGAGCTTTCCCCCAGTCTACTGTTACATTTTTCTCCAAGTCAGTAGGAGAACAGCAAGATCTCAGGAAGAACCACTTACTGGGTGGGCAAATTCGTCAGGCATGAACTGGCAAAGTTCTACCGTAATTCGATTTTAAAAGCTTATTTCCTTGTAATAGTCAAGATCATGTTCAGCTGTAAAGGAACCCAGAGTATGAACAGGACACCTGATTATCATTATTGCCTTGGTCTGTTTTTTTGTTTTTCTTTTTTTTAATGGTTCAAAGAGAATTCTTCCCACCATCTTTGTTAGAAAGAGCAAAAGAGCTCTATCCTTGGCTCACTCATTGTTCTTCCCAGCAAAATACAGGCATGTGCACACGCGCACGCACACACACACACACACACCTTATAAAAGGATATTCACCAGAATTAAAACCCCAGCACACGGCCTCAATTGTCTACCAAGTCTGAGGTTTTCTATTTGACAAAAACACATGATGCATAAGGAAGGAAGTGGAAATACTCACTACAAAACTCATTTAGACTTCAGTTTCAAAAATATTTATAAAATCGAAGATTTGTGGGCAGCCTGGGAACACGAAAAGCAGTGTGAGCTGGGGTTTCGATTCTGTTATATAAACTCAGAACCTAATTAATTTGTTCAGAAATGTCCTGTAGTACAGAGAGGAACCCCTGATCAGGAGGACAAATGTCACCTGCAGTCTGATGCCATCCTCCAGGGATGCCTACCACAACGCCACTCTGTGGACCCCACGATCAGGAAGCACATACTGGAAAAGCAATGGTATATTCTGCTTCCTCACCTCTTGCCAACTCATTTTACATGACGTTTACTATTTTTGAGACAGAGAAAGAGAGACAGAGAACGAGTGGGGGAGCAGCAGAGACAGAGAGGGAGCCACAGAAACCGAAGCAGGCTCCAGGCTCCGAGCTGTCAGCACAGAGCCCGACCCGGGGCTCGAACTCATGAACCGCGAGATCGTGACCTGAGCCAAAGTCGGACGCTCAACCGACGGAGCCACCCAGGCGCCCCTCAGCTCCATCTTTTAAACACAATCACTGACCAAAGCTTTGTCCTCTATTTATCTGTAAGTCAAGCATGCAGTTGTCTGAATTCTTTGGCAGTGGGCAAACAGAAATAAAGGAGAATGGAATTTCATGCTGGGTTAGGAGCTGCCTTTTTGATCATATAGACCTTTATTAAGCTCCTCAGCATTTGCACAAGATAAGTTTAAATGAGAACAAAGTTAAACCTGAACAATGTCAAACTGTAAGGGTCCAGTAAAAAAGTTAAAGAAGCGTTTTAGAATAGCTCTCCTAGCTCTCCAATTAAGCTTCAGCCAAATTCCTTGTGTGTCCAAGTCCGTGCCAGTAAAAAGGTAATATAACTACAGTCAAAGGGCGATGAAATGAGCCATGTATCCCTGGCCTTCTGGGAAAATCTCCACTGGTCCCCATACATGAGAATCCCCCAATGCAGGTAAATGCACACGAGGAAGAGCTCGCGTCTTCATCACTGCAGCCCCAACGGGTCACACGGACCTCAGCGATGCTAGCATTCGAACGCTTATTCAAAGGGACCCGTCTCGATTAGCACTACTGCGTGCTGTAGATCAGTCACCAATTCAATACCCCAGGGCTGCTGGGACTATTGTTAACTTTGTGAAACCCTGAGTGTTTTTGGATTTCCCTCCTCCGCATGCGGGAACACTTTGTTTTCTGCTGCTAGACGTCACGCTATCAACAGGATAAAGAATATAAACTATGGGGGCGCCTGGGTGGCTCAGTCAGTTGGGCATCCGACTTCGGCTCAGGTCATGATCTCACGGCCCGGGGGCTTGAGCCCTGCGTCGGGCTCTGTGCTGACAGCTCAGAGCCTGGAGCCTGCTTCGGATTCTGTGTCTCCCTCTGTCTCTTATCTCTCTATATAAACTCTATAAAGATAATTTATTATTTTCATAGAAGGCCTTTGTTATCTTTAAGACACCCCCCCCAGACACAAGTCTGTGACTAAATTAAATGCAAATAGGTAAAAAGAAAGTAAAAATAACATGGTAGTTTACATGAAGTATTTAAGAACTACTTCACATCAAACTCCTTTTCCAGAGATGGACGGCACAGTTTCACAGATGGCAAACAAATGTCTGCTGGGATGCTGACGGTTCCCCCAAAGTCTGCCTAGAGAGGTGGCTCCCACATTCTAAAGAACCTAGCACTTCTTTTTTTTTAAATTTTTTTTTTCAACATTTATTTATTTTTGGGACAGAGAGAGACAGAGCATGAATGGGGGAGGGGCAGAGAGAGGGAGACACAGAATCGGAAACAGGCTCCAGGCTCTGAGCCATCAGCCCAGAGCCTGACGCGGGGCTCGAACTCCCGGACCGCGAGATCGTGACCTGGCTGAAGTCGGACGCTTAACCGACTGCGCCACCCAGGCGCCCCAAGAACCTAGCACTTCTGCAGGGACACATGCAGCATATGTTTGGAGAGCTCATCTTATATACTTTGATCAGCAAAAATAATTTAGAGTTGACTATATAAAGGTTTCCGTGATCAAAACGTGTATTCTTTCCCACCCTCGACTTAAACACATGGACGCCACGTGGGTCAGAGAGCGTGCCCACAGGCAAAGCGCTCCGGTATTTCTGAAAGGCACATCAGTACTGAAGAACATGAAGGTCTGGAAAGGGTGTGCAGCTACCGAGAAGTTCGTTTTTATCGCAAGTGAGGAGACTGCACTTAATAAGTGTTCTATTTACTGTGTCATCAAGATAACAGCTCATTAAATAGGCTGTTTGGATGAGATGTATAGGGTCAAGTGCTGAAAAGAATGAGGAAGCAGGCCGCGAGAAATTCAGCTCACCTAATACTTACGTTCATTTCCACATTCTGTTTTCATAAAAGAGCTTAATGAAAAGAGTTTGATTTTGGGGGGAAAAAAATCATACGAAAACAAGAGGACAGGTTTTAAGATCCGTGTTTTAGAGTGGGAAAGTCCATTTTACTAACCGGACTAATCTAAAATTTCTCCTAGATGGAAGTTAGAAACTTCCAGTATGGCTGAATGAGAGTTGACTATTTATTGTATGGATTCCATAGGTCACCTCCAGGATTGATTTCTTTCTACCTTAATAGAGCAGTATCAGAGCCTGGCCTCAGGAGAAGACTGAGGGCATGGGAAGTAATCCAATGTTAGGGAAATTGACAAGGCAAAAGATGTCAATTTGCCTGGTGGATTTTTGTGTATTTTCCAACAATCCTAACAGACAATTTAGAACACTGAACATCATTTATCTAAGGAGGTCCTCCCACCCCCAACCCTTCTGACAACAAAAGTAACAACTTCTAGTAACTCCTAGAATGTGGCAAAGTTGAGGCATTCAGGGAAAAACTTGATGATCTAAAAGGCCATTTTCCTGAAACAGACATAGGAGTAAGGGCTGCCTTTTCCTGTTAAGAGTCTCAGGCGATTTTGTTCATTCAGTCAGTCAGCAAGTATTTACTGCCTGTTATCTTCAATACACGGCAGCAGGTACCAAGAGACGTGATGCTGGATCCATGGGTAAAAACGAGGCGAAGAAAAGACCAGAAAGAACCAGCATGGAACCCAGAAAGTTACTGGGCATCTTCATCAACACTCTTTCCATTTACAGACTTCCTTCCTTCGTGATGTGGGTAATAATGAAAACGGAAATGTGTCAATGGCTCCAACCAGAAGAAAGTTAATTGGGGTTCACCAAAATGACCATGCCATCTTATGACTTCTCTTAAATTGAAAATATTGAAAATACTTCTGCCTATGACCAAACATTACAAAGAAACGCTATTACTATCAGATTGTGAAGTCACGTTCATAGGCTTACTGGAAAAGGAAAACATGAAATCAGTATAAACTCAAAATATCAAGGGGTTCCTGGGTGGCTCAGTTGGTTGTGTCTGACTCTTGACTTTGGGCTTAGCTCATGACCTCACAGTTTGTGAGGGGGATTCTCTCTCCCCGCCAAACCCTGCTTGTGTGCGCGCTCTCTCTAAATAAACTCAAACACACACACACACACACACACACACACACACCTCAAATCATCAAACCTTACAGCTATCAGGAAAACTGTATAAAGCTCTGGTAATTTACTGTAATATGAGCTGGGGTTTTCTATTTTTTCCTTATTTATTTGAAGTGAACAAGAGGGTTGGGATTGGATACAAGGGCAGTATTTACTCTCATCATTAAGGCAAAACATTTACAGGATAGGTCTTAACACACTGTTTTCCAACATAGGCGCACACATACCTACAGACTTTAATTTTGGTAGAATTCCAAAAACGAATACAGATTTTCTAAGGTTTGGTATTCAAGCCTTATCTTTTCAGATAGCACATCCATTTCCTGAGCACAGGGTCCATTCCTTCAACTAAATAATAACGTTGCAGAATATTAATAGAATAGTAAGAACGCCATGAGGACCTGCTCATTACAGCTGCAATAAAACTCTCCACCTGTGGGCACGTACAGTGCTACTTGGGTATGGCTCTACTCGCTGGTTATATAATGGAACAAAGAAAAAATAGGAACCCAAGGCCACGATAAAGCCAAGGGGTATCTGGCGAAAGGAGAGAAAAAGATTCCATAACCCTTGGTACATAATAATCCTCTCCGTGGAAAAGGACAAGAGGGTGCAGAAGTACACGTTCCCCCTCAACAAAGGGGAGGATTTCGTGCCCAATGGCAGTCCTGATGTTGTACAAAAAGAAATACGTGAAGACGCTTGAGATCTACTTCCAAATGGCATTACGATATCCCGAGGAAATCTGTTACCAGTGTAAGGATACCAAGTCCGGGGGCACCTGGGTGGCTCAGTCAGTTGTGTCCGACTCTTGATTTCAGCTCAGGTCGTGATCTCAAGGTTCTCGAGTTCGAGCTCCACGTGTTGGGCTCTGTGCTGACAGTGAGGAGCCTGCTTGGGATTCTCTCTCTGCCTCTCTCTCAAAATAGATTTAAAAAAACAAACCACCAACAACAAAAGGATAGCAAGTCCGTTATTTCTCAAAGCAAAGAGATTTTCCAGGGTTGCCTAGGTGGCTTAGTTGGTTAAGTGTCCGACTTTGGCTCAGGTCATGATCTCACTCACTGCTCATGGGTTCCAGCCCCGCGTCAGGCCCTGTGCCCACAGCTCAGAGCCTGGAGCCTGCTTCGGATTCTGTGTCTCCCTCTCTCTGCCCCCGCCCCCTTGCTCTCCTTCTCAAAAATAAATAAACATTAAAAAAAGCTTTTTTTAAAAAGAGATTTTACAATCCCTGAATTAAATTGTCCTTGTCACTTTCCCCGCCCTAAGTGACTATGTTACAATTCCCTGATTGAGTCAGTAGAATGAGGAAGAGCCCATCAGAGCGCTTGCCAAGTTTTCGTGTTGAAAACCACCTAGCCACAGACCAATGTGCAGATCAATTCTCCTTTTCGCCATCAAGAGAAACTATAAAAGATCCCAAAGTAAAAAGAAGTGGCCCACTGAATTCTTTCGGTCATCATTTAGCCTGCTAAATCTTGGAAACTTGGAAGTCAGTTTCTGCAACATTACAACCAAGAGATGCTTTCCCATTAAGTTGTGAAAAGGAGGATAATTATGTTTGCCTATAATGCTCTCCCCTCCAATGAGTTCAACTGCTGTTATTACCACTCTTTCAGCACAAGATGAACCAATGTGTAGCAAGTATTTGACCCCTGGAGAAGAAAATTTTCAACAAGTACTCTTGCTGTATATTTCTATGTCGTCGGTGGCCATAAAGAAAGTCTCAAGTATTAAGCTAATTAGAACAAATAAAGCATAGTTTGGGTGGCGTATAATGTCAGGATAGCTCATGTATCCACAAAATAGATCAGAATTTACTGACTTTTAACTCATTAACTCTAAAACAGTTAAAGAATTAACCAGTAGAACAGTGTTTACGAACTTAAATTTTTTTTTTTGACCTTTATTCATTTTTGAGAGACACAGACAGAGTATGAATCGGGGAGGAGCAGTGAGAAAGGGAGACAGAATCCGAAGCAGGCTCCAGGCTCTGAGCTGTCAGCACAGAGCCCGATGCGGGGCTCGATCTCAAGACCGTGAGATCATGACCTGAGCTGAAGTCATAAACACTTAACTGACTGAGCCACCCAGGCGCCCCAAGTGTTTACTAACTTTAAAAAGTACTTATGATGATGGTTCTACAAAAATAATTAGATATGAAGTGTCTTTAAAAAAAAAAAAAAAAAAAGACCCAGTAAAATAAAGAAATAAATACCAAGTTTTACCAGACCATCAGAATGCATCTGGACTTGAGTAAGAATTCTACCATTTTGAGATGTTCAATTTCCCAGCACACCCAATCTGTGGACAAAAGGGCATCGAGAACACAGGTTCACGTGGAGTTTGTGTTCTTCAAAAACACTCCTGGGTACAGCATTTCACTGCTGAGTTGACTTCCCAGTGATCGCCAGCGTGATCCATTTACTGGAGACACAAACCACTTTACCACCAGCCAGGAGGCCCCAGCACCAGAAGCATATGATAGGAAGACACACAAGTCTGGTGTTCACAGGCAAGAGGAAGGGGAGAACTTCATCTGGGGAAAACGGGACAGCTTGGTAAGCACTTCGCACCTCCTTCTCTGGCGCTGTCCAATTAAGCAATCCTTTGCTTAAAGCATCTACTCAGAATTTTTAATACCCTGTGGATCTTGACCCTGAAAGATGTTAGCATGCATTCCAGGGACAGACTGGGTACAGACGTGCTGTGTGTAGAGAGAGGAAAGAAAGCACAAGAATGCAAGAGCACAAGAGGTCACCAGCACCTAGAAGTGAACAGCCTGGTACCCAGTCGTGCGGCAGGCACCAGCTCCCCATCTGGTTGCGTGTAACCTGCAGCTCCGCCGACGGGAGGCCTGCCGGCGTCCAGAGCATCCTTCTCTACGGCAACAGTGAAAAAGCAGGTGTATACTTAAGATACCCAGACATACAGGTTAGTCACGTGGTTTAACTTGCAAGCATCAATTACACAAAAGTTCTTCAGAGTAAGGAAATTAAGTGCTTGGCAAAACATCTTTCCTGAGAATAACGGATGAGGCAAAATCAGCCTGCCCCGAAGACCAGATGTTGCCACAAGGGCCAAGCACTGATGGAAGCTGCCAGCACTTTCACCCACGTCCAGTTCTTCCTTCCCCCATCACTGGTAAAACCAGCTCCTGTCCCCAAGGCTTTTTACCCCACCAAAACATTTTCTCCTGGATAACCACCTGCAGCAGTATATAATACAGACAGATCATTCAGATTTTTCTTCCAGTCCCTGAATTCGTCTTCTTGCTAATGCTAACTTTACACTAACATGTTTTACCCTTCATGTCCAGGGCTGGGACATGAGAAACATTTGCTGAAAGCTACTTCCAGACGAGGTGGGGGGCTGTGTGTGTGTGTGTGGGGGGGGGACCGAGGAGATTACTCCAACAGAATTTCTCTGCAAGCAGCGTTAGACTTCATCTTGGCTAGGACCCAAATTCCCCCGACAGGGCCCTCGGTTTGACTTCCCCAGTAGCGGTGCTTGCCAGGACCGGGAAAAATGCTAAAAAGTATGCTGACGCATGGATGAGTTTGTTAAGGTTGAAGTATCACAGCCTGCGAAGCTTCAACAACAGAAACTTCTGGTCTCACAGTTACAGAGGCTGGAAGTCTGACCTCCACGTGTCAGCAGGGCTGGTCCTGCGGACAGACGTGAAGGAGCTTCGGTTCCACGGTGCCCCCCGGCTCCCAGAGGTTTGCCGCCAGTCTGTTTTTGGCGTTCCTTAGCTTCTGTTTCGTCACCCTGCCCTCTGCCTTCCTTGACGTGACATTCTCCCTACTTGTGTCCCAATTTTCCTTTTTTATAAAGACACCAAGCATATTGATGCGGGGCCCACTTGAATGGCCTCGTCTTAACCTGCAAAAAGGCCCTATTTCCAGATGAGGTCACATTTTTATGCTGTTGGGGTTAGGACTTCGACCGCTCTTCCACCCCTAACAATTGGCCAGGTAAACTACTTTCCCAAAAGGGATTTTTTATGGATCAGTGAACGGTTTGTAGTATCAGCAGGGGGCTGGGGGGGGGGGGACCGCCTGCCAGGACTTCCTTAAGAGGAAGGATTTTTTTTTTTTTTTTTTATTGCTCCAAAGTCTCATGATCATTAGGGTGGATGCATGAATGGGGTGTGCTATGGTCACAAAGGCTGTTCTCAAATATCCCACTTCTTCTCCTTCTAAGCAACGGCCGACATTCATTTCTCCAATGGGAAGTTGGGCAGAAGCCTTCATGAACAACGTGCAACGTGTGACGTTCCTTTCCCCTACGGCAGTGATGGTGGAAGCAAACGTCATCACCGTGGGGACTCGGTGACCACAAAGAGCACTGTTCCCCAGCTAACGATTGCTGGACATGGGTCACGAAGCAAGGGACTAAATCTCTGTGGTCTAATGCACTGAGATTTTGTCTGTTTCTGAAGCACAACCCAGCGCGACGCAGATGAGAATTCCCTATGTTGAATTCTTGCTCTGTTCCCTCGGGTTTCTCTCTGTTACGTCATCAGGAAAGGGAAGTCCGTCACATGTGTTCATATAAAGTGACAGGCCTAATGGCAGAATGTCACGTCAGTCTGAGCCACTCTGCCCCAGGCCCTGAGAGCATTCACACTCAACCGGGGATCAAAACCCGCGAGAGAGCTGAACACGTCAAGCCCCAGTCGGGTCAGCTCAGAGGGATAAGCCACACAAAGCAAAATTCGTTCGTTCATTCGTTAAGCCATTCGGTGGGTGTCAATTTTTTATTTAAATCAATTGATCTTATCCAAAATGTACGGACTTACTTTGTATTTAATTTCAGTCACTGCAAAGAGTATTTTATGGATCTTTTTTTTTGCGATTCATTACATTCATTTACATTTCTTGGAGTATAAATTTTAGTGGCATTTAAAATCAAACAGATGAATAAATGGTTCCCTTAAGATCATGAGAAGTAGTCAATTCTTTTTAGAAAAAACTCCTGCCCCTACTCTGTGGTGGCAGAACCGGATTTACCAGCTACAGGACAGAATTTTAACCAGACTAGAAGACATTCCTTATTGCCAGAAATGCCATGAACAGATGGAAAAATAAACAAGCAGAAACTACATACTACTCATTTTGACATTTTGTTGGAATTGTAAAATCAACTTTACCTTTTAACTAAAAATTATGTTTCTTAAGCAATTTAAAAATTGCTCTAATGGGTCACTGTAGTGTCACAAAGGGGTGGGGTGGGGTGGTGCATTTTATTCCCCAACACAATTTTCCGAAGGTTAGGGAAAATTTTTGTTGACTTGTGCAGGAAACACCGCTCATCTTAGCACTGTATGCAGGCATGGAGGGCTAGGAGAAGAAAGGATTACCTAATGCCTAATGATTAAAAGAAATGTTTGAAGAAGGGAACCATGAGGTCAAAGTTAAGACAAAAGCATAATGAAAAGTAGGCAGAGTCACAAGAGGAAACAGAAGCCACCTCCATAGGGTTTAACATTCTGCACTCCACGGTAACACTAACCAATGTATTCCCCTGGAAGCCTTCCCATTTCCTCAGGGCTATTCATTCCTTCCAGGTTAAAAAAAAAAAAAAAAAAGAAAAAAAGAAAAAAGAAAAAGAAAAGAGAAAGAAAAAAAAAAAAAAGAATTGAAGCTGCAGCAGAGTTTAGAAAGCATCACAGGGGCGCCTGGGTGGCGCAGTCAGTTAAGCGTCCGACTTCAGCCAGGTCACGATCTCGCGGTCCGGGAGTTCGAGCCCCGCATCAGGCTCTGGGCTGATGGCTCAGAGCCTGGAGCCTGTTTCCGATTCTGTGTCTCCCTCGCTCTCTGCCCCTCCCCCGTTCATGCTCTGTCTCTCTCTGTCCCAAAAATAAATAAACGTTGAAAAAAAATTTAAAAAAAAAAAAAAAAAAAGAAAGCATCACAGAAGTGGAAAGTGGTTAATTATGACGTAACTCATTTTTTATTAATCTTTCACTAAGTTCCATTGTCTATTTTTTATTATCTTTAGAGACAGAGGGAGACAGAGAGAGAATGAATCTCAAGCAGACTCCACATTCAGCAAGGAGTCTGAAGCAGGGCTCGATCCCACAAGCCTAGGATAATGACCCGAGCTGAAATCAAGAATCGGATACTCAACCGACTGAGCCACCCAGGCGCCCCTAAATTCCATCTTTTACATGCCCCTCAAGTAGGTAGCAGAGAAGGAATACTGACTGGCTCTGGGTGATACAAGAACAAGCGATTCTGGTTTTCCGACTTCTGAATTCTTCTACAACCAACACGTATCAATTTTGGTTGGATACAGAGAAAAGACGTACTTCATATAACTTAAGAGGACTATGTCTCAGATTCATCCCTCATTTCCAATTCCCTCTGCCCCCTGCCTCCACTTCTGCCGCTGTGACTTCCTACTGACAACACACCAGCAGCTTTCTGGAAAGGCTCCACGAGTCAGCCTGTCCAAGTGGTTAAGTCTATACAACTTACCACCCCCCACAGACCTCTATTTATGCCTAACTCCTCTCACCCAACCTGCTTCTGGAGTGCCCACCAGCTTTTCTTTGTTTATTCAAATCAAACCAAGAAGCCTGGGGGGCGCCTGGGGGGCTCAGTTGGTTAAGTATCCAACTTCGACTCAGGTCATGATCTCACAGTTCGTGAGAGTTCGAGCCCCGTTGTCAGGCTCTGTGTTGACAGCTCAGAGCCTGGAGCCTGCTTTGGATTCTGTGTCTCCCTCTCTCTCTGCCCTCCCCAGCTTGCACTCTCTCTCAAAAATAAGTAATAAACATTAAACATTTTTTTAAATTGTGTACACATGAAACAAAACAAAACAAAACCCAAGAACCCTGGAGCCCTGCTCATACCTTCTCTTTTCTCTACATGGTACCCTGCTCATGGCCCTGCAGACCAGGCCCACCCCATCAGTTCTCTCTCGGCTACACACGAGAACAAGTGGGAAACCACATCGTCAACAGAGGCACACTACAAAGGCCACGTGGAGGAGGCCTGTTCTAACTTAAAAGGCGATGCCCGCAGCACCTCCTATACAGTGTAGATTCAAAGCTGGAACGAGAGTCCTGTTCGCAGAACACGTTTCGTGATGAAGGGGGCGGAATCCTGAGAACAATACTTGGCCTCGCTTCGAGCAGAGACCAAGAAATTCCGAGAGGCTTCCTCTCCAACAAAATCTGTGTATTTCGCAATCAACAGTGTATAATGTGGTCTGTTCTAAACAGACTCTCAGTAGAGGCCTGACCTATTTACTATCTGGCAACTTTAAAGTTTACGATCTACAACTTTACAGAAAAAGTTGGCCGACTCCCGATTTAGAACATAAAGCAAATTCTCGTCAAATTAAGCAGTCAACTATGTCCAGTATCCTGGTCAACGGTGCCAAAACTTCGCCCTCAAATGGCACAGATGTCCTCCCAGGCCCTCGCCCCGACCAAAAATCCCGACATCCTAGGCAACAGCCTCTCTATATATCCCTGCTTCTACCTCCTTCTCCAGTCTTTCCTCCTCTCACCCAGCACCTCCTTTCCAACACTGGCCTACTCACCTGCGATTTTGTCTCCACGCCTCTTGCTAGAACGCCCTCTCCGTGCGTCTAAGTCCCGTGCGCTCTTCCAGATCCATTCACACCTCTCTTCCTCCGCAGCCTGTCGGCTTTTCCTCGGTTGTGAGAATCCACAGCTTTTAGCCCCATCTTCCTCCGCCTTTGAACGTTCACTACTTTGATGAGTACACGCTGTCCTGCCCGCCTCTCCCCTTAGACTGTAAGCTCTCAGCCGGGGCGGGCATCCCCTTCGACTCCCTCACCTTAACTACAAATTAACAAACATTTCTTAGAGCGAAAGAAGCCAAATATAGAGTCACCGTGTGAACAGTTCATTCCAAAAACCTCCAACTTCACGTTGAAAAATTTTCAACTTCGTTTGAGAGAAGACAGATTTGCAAACATCAGTGGGGTGGGTGGAGGGAGGAGTGGGGCACACTGAAGGGACAAGGGTCCCGTTAGTGGGGGACTGAGCAAAAGGGGAGGGAGGGCATCCTGAGCAGAGAGGCCGGGGGGAATATGGGTGGACAGAAGTATGCACTACCAGAGGATGTCTGTGGGGACAGGGGAGCCGAGCCCCACAAGGTGGGAAGTGCAAACAGATTTATTGCAGTGATAAGAGACCGCCACTCTGGGGTTGCAGCAAAACGTGAGCTGATGTTTACAGTTCAGAAGACCACACTCCTGGGCTACAGTGTGCAAGGTGGATGAGAGGAGTCAGTCTAGAGGTGATCAGGAGTCTCACCCGTTAGGAAACTACTGTCCCAGATAGGAACCTGGCCACAGCAGTGGTGGGGAGTGGGGGGGGGGCAAGACGGGAGAGGCAGAATGAGCAAGGCCTTGACACGATGTAGAAAAAGAGTTAAGATGCATCCAAAGTTCCTTTTTTTATTTTTTTTTTTTTATTTTTAATGTTTATTTATTTATGTTTGAGAGAGCGAGTGAGTGCAGACAAGTAAGTGGTGGCCGGGCAGAGAGACACAGGATCCGAAGCAGGCTCCAGGCTCTGAGCTGTCAGCACAGAGCCTGGCACGGAGCTCGAACTCACAAACTGTGAGATCGTGACCTGAGCCGAAGTTGGATGCTTAACGGACTGAACCACCCGGGCGCCCCACGGTACGTCCCAAGTGTCTCATCTTCAATTGGCTTTGCTCAGAAGTCAGACCCCAAACTCCAGAACTGACTACATTATACGCGGGTAGTTGTGAAATACACAGGTTTCCAACGAAGAGAAAGCCTGTGAACTTTTTAGGTCTACCTGAGGTTCAATGCTATCAAAGAACCACATGGGATTACAGACACACTTCAACATTTTTTAGTCATTAAAAAAAAAAAAAAAAAAAAAAAAGGCCAACAACACTGCAACTGAAAGTAAAAGCTAGGGAGAAAATATTTCTGAAGTTGTCAGTTTTTAGGAGGCACTGTGCAACATTTCTTAGACTAAGGTTTTTCAAAGTAGACCATGGACCTCCAGGAGTGCTTAGACAAATTGGAAGTTTTTGACCACAACCCACCGAGCTAATCCAACCAGTTAAAATATCACAGTGGCCCAGAAGTAGTTAAAAATAGGCTAGCAGAATATACATACCAATGGATTTCAAACAGCACATACAGCATCTCAAGATATAAAACATACTCCTAGGATATTTTATCATTATACATTTTATATATTTTAACGTAGGATACCCATCTTCATAGTCGCTCAAGGTTAAAGATAATAAAAAATGAAATTCAGGTTAATTTTTGCAAAGCCTTAGAAGCAACCTTGGGAGCAGAGTCTGAAAGCCACAGGTCTTAATTACTTCATTTATACCCACTCGAGGGCAGGCCATAGATGCAAATGTAACCGAGGACCTACCCAGCCATTAGTATCTGGCAACTACCTACTAGAAAGGGATGAACGGTCACATTACAAGTCAAGATCTAACACGTTGCCTGGCCGACGACCTTTTCACTGCTACCAGCCTCCTCTGACGGGACACAGTCCCGCCCCAGAGCACCCACTCCAACCACACATCCCGTGCATCCCTCCCCGGGGAACCGAGCTCCTGACATTCAGGCTAGAGCTTGCCTTTCGCTGCCACCTTGGCGATTTTTCCAGAATTACCATCCTCGATTTTATTTGTTGCTTCTAGCTGGAAAGCATTTTTTTCATTCCTTTCCCACCAGATTAGAGTGTCCGGATCAAAGCCCCCAAGGACAGAGTGGGCCCAGAGAAGCCAAGGCTAACATGCTTCGCCTTCCAAAGCCAAGTACCTTTCCTTCTCAACGAGGGTTCTTACCCAGACCTGTCATGAATTCTCTCCCTTCTGACCTGGCTGCATGTCCGGCAGGCCTTGGGTAGCACAGCCAGCCTGGACCCTGGCACTGAGAAATAAATACTCTCCAGGGAAAAAAAACAAAGTTCCTGTACACAGAAATGTTTGAGCAATTGCAGGACATGGTCTACCGGATGAAAATGCCCTAGCACGACTGCATCAAAGTTCCCAACCACAGACACCCGACACGTTCCGACAATGATATACCCAGGGCCGGCGACGTGCGCGCAGTTCAGATCCACTTTGTTCGTGACAACATGTGGCCTGCCTTAGCTGCATCAGCCTAAAATCCTTCTCGGGTCATTTTTTGGGGGAAAAAAGGAACTCTTGACATCTTCTAGTAAGGATTTTATTATCAGTCACGTAATCAGCCACATTAGTAAAGCCTATACTCTTCAAGTATGCCATTTATTCCTCCCAGAGACTCTAATGCAAGTGTAATCATTTTACACACCCAGAGGTGGACTCAGAAGAGAATGGCCAGGGGTCACGGCAGTGGCTGAAAAAGGACCTTAAATCGCACGCGTTATTTACATAATACACTTCAGTGGGCTATTTTTAAGACTCCCAACAAAATCTAGACCTAAAGCCAGTGTTAGTTTTTCTTCCCAATGACTTGAAAAAGAATCTTTAACAAAACATTAGTATAAGAAGCGTGGAAAGAAGCCCAAGACTTTAAGTAACAAGTTGTTGCTGCCAGTGCTGGTCCAGAAAGTGCCAGAAAGAGGACGGACAAGCTGAGACTCTGTCACCGCTGCCATCAGCTGCCCCCAGGTGAGTCTAACGAACAGCCAGGGTTGCCAAGTGCGTGATGCTCAGTGTTCCTGCCCTCCTCCACCCCGTCCTTCTCCAAATCAAATACCTGTGACCCACAAGTCTGGGTCAGTTAACAAGGAAGGGGTCTGGCCCCACGGTTGTTGAGGCTGCAGGGACAGGCTGGCCATCAGCAGCAGCCCTCACCGCATGCAGGTGACTCAGGCGGTGGTGGGGGCTGGGGGCGGGGCCCTGACTCAGCTGCCAGACCGTGACTCCCCGAGAATGAAGACAGAACATCAAGCTGCCCTACGACAGCTTCCTGCTCAGGATCTAGGACTTGAGCTGCGGATCGTTTCCAATTGCTCAAAAGATAGGAAATCCTTTGCTTGTCAAAAAAAATGTTTTTCTGGTCTAAAAGTGTGTGTGTGTGTGTGTGTGTGTGTGTGTGTGTGTGTGTGTGTGCAGGTGGTTAATCACATAACATGGAGAAAATGAGTTAACGTACGGAGACATGGTTTGCCATGGACACTGTTGTGATTTTAAACAGAACAACAGATTTTGCTTCACAGTCAGCTTAGTTAAATCATATGTAACATGAATCAAATCACTGTCCAAACTGAAGTGATCCTATTTACCGAGGACCTACTATACGTAAGACATTTTATTTACTGTTCCAGCTACAAAGGCCTACAGAACACGGTAAATGAACGTTTCCCGAACGCTGAAATCCCCTGGCATTGGAGACGGAAGAAAACGAAGATGCCACAGTAAGCCATTCTTTATTATTTGGAAGAAGTCCCTCACTACTCACCTATGAAACCAGATTTTAACAGATTTTAGCCTGCGTCTCCGTGCAGGCCCAGGCTAATAACACTCCTCCTGCTGCAACTTCTGAAAGTATGACGCATTTCCTTGAGCTAGCTCTCCCCTTCAAGCTAATTGCACTCCTGAGAGCAAACCCCCCACTCCCCCTCCTCCTCCGGGCCCCTGCAGTTGTGTTTCAGCTGTCCGCACCAAGTGTATCCCTGAGCTATGTGACCTGCTCCTCCTGTGCGCGGCCACCCCCTCCGGCTTCCGGGAAAACAGCTGCCCGGGGACTCGGCCACCCCACACGGCCACCCCACGCTCCCGGGCTCACCTACGGGAGGCGGCCCTGCTGCCCGGGCCAAGTTTAAATTCCCCGGGGGCTAGCGATTAAAGGCACTGTCCGTTTTGGTTATCGGCTGCTAACAACCCACCCGGCAACTCAGGGGCTTAAAACCACAACCGCCATGTGTTATTTCTCATGCGTCTGTAGACTTGACCGGGCAGCCCGCGGTCTCTCCGGGGCTGTGGTCAGATGCGACCCGGGCGGGAACAGCCAACACCGTTCGCCCTGTCCGTGTGGCATTTTGGTGCGGGGGGGGGGGGGGGGGGGGGGCAGAAGCGCTGGAACTTGCATGAGGCTAACGGGAGCCGCTTCTCATGGCAGCGGGATCCTCAAAGCACACATTTCCCAAAGACAGGAAGCAGCAGCCGTCGGTCCTTGAAAGGCTTCAGTGCGGAAGCAGCCCAGCCTCACTGTCACTGCATTCGCGGGGGACAGAGAGGCATGTGTGGGATCTTCTCTGCCGCACCGTCTTCCGTGTGTCCCCTGAGCAGGGTCCATGGATGGCACAAGCCAACCCTGGCTGTTTGTAAGACCATGGTCTCAGGGCAGGACCTAAACGCTGCACTGACGGTCACACAGCCCACCATTCTGGTCCGGAGTAAAGCACCTTGCAAGGTATCCAAGAGCAGAGGGTACGTGGTGGCAAAGCCGTATCAACGCGTCACCCAACTGTCAACCACACAGCGTCTGCACACTGGACACAATTAGTTGTGCCCGGAAAAGGAACAACAACCCAACAAAAACAGCTCAAACTTCTCTCCCAACTGCCTCAAAAGCGAAGGTGGAGTCTAAAGATGTGGGTGGTCTCACACACACTCCTGACTATACTGTCCCTACAATGGTATCTCAGTAGAGACAAAATATATGGCATAAAATTTCGAAAGAAACACGAGAAAGTGGCTTCTCATCATCTGTAAAGGAGCGACAAGAGGAAGAGACCCTCTGTGAATCTCAAAGGTGACATCAGATCAGGACTTTTTTCTTCTAGAAATTCGAATAATTTTTTTTTAATTTTCTAAGTTTTATTTTTATTTATTTTGAGAGAGGGAGAGAGAGAGAGAGCGAGAGAGCGAGCATGAGCGGGGGAAGGACAGAGACGGAGAGAAAATCCCAAGCAGGCTCCACACTGTCAGTCCCAAGCCTGACGTGGGGCTCAAACCCAAGAACCGTGAGATCATGACCTGAGCTGAGGTCAAACGCTTAACCGACTGGGCCACCCGGGTGCCCTGATTTCTACTTTTCCCAGCAGCTCCTTTATTTCCCTAGGTTCCAGAGCAGCAGAGTTAATTCAAGTTATTTTTATCTACCAAGGTGCCTCCATATTATTAACAATCAGACAAGTGGACACATTCTGTGAAGTGAATGGTCTAGGGATCTAGACTGTTCTTTCAAGTCATCTTGGACCACTATCCCCTTCACTCCCTGCACACTCCAGCAGCACCGGGATCCCTTCTGTGCCTGACACACCCAGCCCTTCCCCTACAGCAGGACCTCTGTGCCTTGTGCCCAACTGCACTCCACCCACGTGGCCCCCCCCCCCCCCCCGCCTCCTGCTCAGGCGGTATCAGCCTCCGTCAGCTCAAGAGGGGTTTGTCCCGGGCACCTTCCTTCAAGCAGGCCTCCCTATTATTCTGTCTCAGCTTCCTGTTTACTTCCTTTGGCATGCTTATGAAAATACGTAATTATTTTACTTATCAGTATCTTCTTGCTATTTATAATAACTACAATAGCTACAACGTAAGTCTACGAGCCGTGGCCACGTCGTCCTTACTCAATACTTCCATCTCCAGAATAGTCCCTGGAATGTAAAAGGAGTGCCGAAGGGTCACTTATCCTGCCTTTCAATGTTTATAAAACACAAACCACACGCCCTCCCAGACGCTAAACTGGGGAGGCAGAATTAAATAATATTAATTTTCTGCCCGCATTATCAGTGACCTGTAGCCTGTTTCACAGCTATTACCTACTGACTCAGGTGGGGGACTGGATATTAGACTTCCTATTGAATCAGTAAAGAATTAACTTACAGATTTAATATTGTAATACCTTAAGCTAAAGTAAGTCTGGACCGAAAAGCTACCTTTAATCTCACAGACCACTTTAAGCATCTTCAAAGTATATGAGGAAGGTCCATCAGAAGGAGAAAAATCAAGAGTAATGAAGCTTTAATATTTTTCCTAAGTTTGGGATTTATCTTCCACACTGGGGAGGGTGTCCAATTCTTGAACTGCAGTCCTACATTTGAAGTTGCAATTTGCTGACAATCTCATTTCAAGCACATCCAAAATTAGCAACTAATTCTTTACACACACTTTATTAATAGACTCCTGAAATTCAGAGATTAGAGAGCAGCGCATTCAGTGCAGAGAGGGGGAAATGTGCAAAAAAAGATTTTAATGTAATTCTTATCGATCAAAGATAATCAATAAGGGACACTACTGAACTACATTTTTATCTTCCTCAAAAGCAAAATACACAGACCAGTGTGTGCGATTACATGATTGCTGAAGAAGTTCTTGATCCACAATCACCTGCACATCTTAATTTATGATTTGGCTTTAAAAATTTATAAAGATCTAAAGGGTAACCCTTTTTTTATTTTAAAATTTATTTTTTGAGAGTGAGCGGGTGCACGAGCAGGGGAGGGGCAGAGAGAAAGGGAGAGGGAGAATCCCACACTCATCACGTAGGGCTCAAACTCATGCACCATGAGATGTTGACCTGAGATGAAATCAAAAGTTGGACACTTAACCAACTAAACCACCCAGGCTGCCCTAAAGGGTAACTCTTAAATCATGACAATTCTGTGTCAGATTTAGTGAAAATTTAGTGAAAATCAGAACTTTTTCAGAAATACATTCAGGGGAAAGGCAGCCATTACGAACAAGTGATCTTGGTTTGGCCTTTAAAAAAGAGAATAAACCACCCAAGCCTTTAAAGTCCTTTTAACTTAAGTCGTAAAAATAAAAGTGGCTGGCACCTGTTAGTCTAATGAATCATAAAATCTTCCTTAAGGATGGTTTTTATTGATTTTTTTTCACAGTTCTTATATTCAGTACCGTAGAAAATTTACTAACCCTAAAGGAGAACAAAACCCAGAGAGCATTTAAAAAACTCAGATAAACTAAAAACGTGCTTGCCAATATAAACTTAGCGGATAGGTTCTCTGCTTATCCAATCCCTTACCATCTGTGGAGAATTTACATCTCCTCCTTCAGAGGGAACAATAAAGACAGCTAAGATTTATTAGGCACCGATCTGTGCCAGGAACCATGCTACACAGCTGGCACAGATTATCCTATTGAATGTTTAAACTTAAATCTTATAATAACCTATCTGATTCCAGACATGCTCCAAGGGGACAAAGAGGAGTGTTAACAGGCAAAGAGATGTGGGGGAGAAAGACACCAGACAAATCGAGACACTCAATTCAAAAAGAACACCTCGAATCCCTAACCTCAGCTATTCTTCTTTTATAAACAACCTTAACAAGAATACCCAAATACCTTCTAGTCCTTAGCGGATTGGACGCAGCCAATTAGAAGAGGGAGGAGGGCTACTGCAGTGACAGCCCTAAGAAGGGGTAACTGATCAGCAAGAGAGGAGAAATGAGCATAAACAGCAAATTTATCTCGTAGATCATGGGCGTCTTGAGAACTTTAATCACCAAGTCTTGAGAACTTATTACACCCTGATGTCATAATTAAAAAAATATCTGGGGTGCCTGCGTGGCTCAGTTGGCTGAGCGCCTGACTTCGGCTCAGGTCACGATCGCGCAGTTGGTGAGTTCGAGCCCTGGGTCGGGCTCTCTGCCGTCAGCTTGCTTCCAATCTTCTGTCCCTCTCTCTCTCTGCCCCTCCCCCCGCCGGAGCTTTCTCTCTCAAAATTAAACAAAATAAATAAACATTAAAAAATATGTATTTACACAAGGAAGACTAGATTAGATAATACTCCATGGCTCTGAGGGTAACAGTGAGCCCCCCAAATTCCCGACATATGCTCAGAGTGTTCTCCTTAAGAAGGCTTGAAAGAGAGCACTAGAACGGTGTGAACTCTGAGCAGCCCATTTGCAAAAGACTCCAAGCGGCCAAGATTTAGCTGTAGTTAATACTCTCCTGTGCCAGGGGGTGGGGGTGGGGGTGGGGGGAGCAGGAAGATCCGTGGTTTGGGCTTTGGGCCACCTGATACCCAAGCTATGCTACCGCCTTCCTGTGTGCCCTTGGACAAGACGCCACGCTTTCCTGTTTAAAATATGAGGCACTGGCCCATGAAACCTTTCAGTCCACTGCCTTTTTAATACTCTGCTTCAAACACTGTAGAGACCGTCTATGACCACGTCTCTGAAATTCACGAATACCAGGCAACTGGTCAACACTTTCAAGGGGAGTTTTCAAAAGGCACAAAAATGCACGCAGTCAGTATTTACAGAAGGAAGATACTTCAGCTGCCTGGAGAAAAGTGGTATTTGCATGTAAGAGGTTAACAGGATAGACCGGTCTTGCCAGTCTGGAACTAGAGTGCCACTTTCACTTACTTCTTGCAGATGGAAACAAGGAGAAAAACTGTCCCTTGCATTCTACGCTATTTTGGGAGATAAGCTTTTTTTCCATATCCATGGCAAATATGCAACTGGAACATTGTGTTGTTCTTAAGGCACAGGTGGTACTGCACGGCCTCATTTGAAGGGAAACTTATTCTGTGGGCTGCTGGTGGAGGAACATGTGATCAATGCACCAGATCAGCACTGACACCAAGGCTTGCTAGGAACATCAAGATTTTTAGTTCGTTACTGGCATTAACCTCTTACACTAGCTGTTCCCGCCCTGAGTGCACGTCAGAATCATCAGGGTAAGCGTCCTCCACAACCCTCTCCCCCTCCAATCGATCCACGACGGGCCGGAGGATCCTTTAATGAGCCGGATAATGAGCATCAGTGAAATTCTTTGTATTCAGTCTGTATTATCCTTGGCAGATTCCATTCCACCAAGGGTCAACCTGTGAATACGCAGAAATAGCAGTAAATTAAACTAAACTAAACCTGATGAACAGTGGCTAGCCCTGGGCAGGAGGTAAATAATTCTTTCTGCTTTTAAATACCATTCTGAACGCAGGGTGGGAGATGAAAAACAGCCATTCGACAGGCTTGGACATTCTTGCCTGAGAAAACCTAGGAGGGTTTTTGGAGACTCGTAAGGCAATGCCCTCCCTTCTATAGATAAATATGGTTTAATCCCACGCCTGCCTGCACGACCTGCCTCCCACTTCCTCTCCTCTTCGCCTCCCCCCCCCCCCACTTCGGGTAAACCTTCCTGCATCTGTTTTGCTTGGCAACACACACCCGCATTCCAAGAGATGCCACCTGGCCACCGAGAGCCGATTGCAACATATTAGGCCAAACAAGAACCCTGCTCAAAAGGAAAAGCAATCTGCAGCGAGGTTTCTGGGAGCAAAGATTACTGGAATTGCAGGGCTCCACTGGGTAAGGGAGGCGGCCTGGAACCACTTCATGCCCTACCCTGCACATGACCCTTTCACGGCCATGAGACTGAGAGAACATCCCCAAGCGTGCTCTCTCTAATGGCACTTCCTGCTCTCCGAGGACTCCATCGGCCCCTCCAAATCCAGAACCCCCGGCCCAGGCCTTAGTGGGTCAATTGAGAGCAACGAGGATAAATTGGCTGCGGACTTCAGAACAAAGCATGGTGTCTGGTGTTTCCCTCTGTTTCAACCCACAGCATAAGAAACATTCTCTTTCGGGAGCTGAGCCAAACGGGCCTCTATTTCCTTAGCAGCAACCTGTAAGTTCTCTCCCCATCTCACATCTTCTCCGCGGGCGTGGATCGTGTTGGTCTAAGTCCTCAAACCATCAAGGAAACACACGGTTGAACCAGAGAGCAAAAACAATGACTTCAGAAACGGGAAAACAGACGGACAAACCCCTGCTCCTGGACAACACCTTCTGCAGGGGCTGCCTCTCTGGGGGTGAGCCTCGCGGGATAAATGAGCTATTTTAAAGGCTGTGGATCTGCTCTGTAGCCCACACATTATTCATCAATGGACAATATGCCTTATAATAAACGCAATCTGCAAATCAGAAGCAGACTCCCCGGTGCAGAACTGCAAAAATAAATCCGCCCACGCCCTGGCATGACACAGGCAGCAGAAAGCGTCTTGAAATAACACTCGCTTGAGGAGAATAAAAGCTTCCCATTTTCTAGGCACGGCCACATGAAAATGACAGTCTAAGTATGAAGGTGTGACAGTCTAAGCACTAAGGTTGGACGAACTGCTGAGAAAATTGATGACTGCCCTTAGTATCTGGAAGAACAAAGGTTCGGAGGGGACAGCAGCACAGGCCAGAGCCCGGGCTCTGCCACCTCTGAAGTGACCCGTACTACGATGGCCTCCCTGCTCCTGCCTTGCAGCCTCAGGACGAGAGCACGTGCCCGGCATGGTCTGCGAAGATATAAATGGGGTCACCTCACTGCACTGGTCAAGCCCCTCCTTGTGGCCTTCCACCCCCACGACCTCACAGTGGCCCTCCACGATCTGTTCATCCCCCTGACCACTCTGTCTTCCAAATCCTTGCGTCTTCTCCCCGTGTGCCCATTCTGGCTACGCTGGCCCCCATGCTGGCACATGTGGACCTCAGGACCACCATACTGGCTCTCCCGCCCCCTCCCCACCGTCTGGAATGGTCTGCTCCCAGCTACCCGCCCGGCTTGCTGAGCATCACCTCAGGAAAGCCTTCCTTGGCTTCTCTGTGGAAAATGTAAACACAGCGCTCTGCACCCCCTTCCCTGCTCTTCCCCACGGCACTGATCCTCATCTAATATACCGTATTCCTCCTTATTTTGCTCGTCTGTCTCCACACTTCCCGAATGTAAACCGCACGAGGGCAAGGGGTTCTCGGGTGTGTTTGCTGCTGTATATACCTAGAACTTAGAATGACGTCTGGCAGGAAGGACCGGATGAATTCACGGCGTAAACACTTGTCTCCTCTATCGGCAACCTCACAGAGGATTTTTATCAGTCTCCAGACAGCCCAACTGGAGATTCCACCCACTTGTTCTAACAGCAAAAAGAAGTTCCATCTAGGAGACGCAGGCTTCTTGCGAATGTACAAATGTTCGGATTCCGTAAGTCAGAAACACAGGAGCATCTCCTTCACCCCAACATCAGCCCTAAAAGACTCCTGGCAAAACAAAGGCGCTGAAGTGGAGATCATCAAAGTCTAGAACATTGAGTGTTGCTCTGCTCTCTTACCAGGACATAGATAGTAAGCGCAGAACTGCACGAACTTCATTGCCTGGACCCTTAGGTCAGGTCTGTTGTTTAATGCAAAGGTAATACTGACTGTGGGAATGGGTATGACATCAGATTTTTCTAGCATCTGCATGAGAAAAACGAACCACGGAAACTTTCCCCAAAAAAGTCCTAATTAGTACTTGACTAAAAAGAGAGAGCGAGAGAGCGCACGCAGAGAAGATCCTAAACCTTTTTTTCTTCTGGATTTTTCCTTCCGGGCCCAGGAAACTTTGATCTCCAAGGTGAATGTTTTTGCTTTCTTCCGGATCCCTTTCCACAAGCTGTCTTGTCCATCAGTCACAACTACCTCGGGCTCTGAAGAGTCACAGAATGGCCTTTTCATGATTTCTGCCGTGTCATGGTCCCCAGATCAATATGTATCTTTAATCCCTAAATATGGTCCCCTTCCAGGGTTCCCCAGATGAGACCAGTAATATTGTTGTTGTTTTCTTATCTTTCTCAGTGTTCCTGGGTTAGACCAGGAGCTCTCAGAGAGGCAAACAGGCCACTTCATGGGACCCCCACCACTGTCTTTCATTTGTGGGATTCCCCTCTTCTCATCAAAAGGATCTGCTCCTTGGGGACAGAGGCATCCCCCAAAGTCTCGGCCTCCTTCACAAGTTTAAAATGTTATGTTTCAGTCTGTGAGTTCGAGCCCCGCTTCGGGCTCTGTGCTGACAGCTCGGATTCTGTGTCTCACTCTCTCTCTCTGACCCTCCCCCATTCATGCTCTGTCTCTCTCTGTCTCAAAAATAAATAATCTTAAAAATAAATAAATAAATAAAATGTTATGTGTAAAGTAAAGCATCTCCCTGCCACGACACGGTACATTACTTGTTCACTGAGCTCCCTAGAGATGCAAGTCTCAGTCTCTCAGGAACTGTCTCCAATTCTAATAACTGACTCTGGCATTACCTCTTAAAGGCAACAGTCTTCATTTAAAGTGCCATGGGAGTTTAGGCTACTTGATTTTCAAACATGAAATACAGAAAATTTTCTGTGTAAACTGCCAAGTAATAAGCTCCAAGCTGAGTGGCAATCAAAAGTTAGGGGATTAATCCAACTAGAATGGGAACATTTTCAGAGTGCTCAATTATGTTAAATTCAGGAAGCATATTCTTGTGATGTCAGTTTTCATAAGCAAAGAATGATGATATGTACAACTTGGTTTAGCTATTTCGTAGATGTATTTACTCAAAAGAAAATTTCAAGTTTAAAAATTCTGGGTGACAAATGTACTCAAGGAAGGATCAAAGGAGCATTCATAATCCAGAAGGTCTAATGGCTGAGACCTAAATACAGCTGCGCGATCACCAAATCATTTTAACAGGAGCCAGTAATCTTAACAGGCCTTCTTTCCATCCATCCGTTCTTTGTAATGGGTACAGAGAGCAACCTCCTTAAAAAGTAGAAAATAAAAGCATCTATTTAGCAAGGCTTCTGTTTAGATTTGTAACTCCTTCTGGATTAACTCCAATATTTCAAAACACAAGAATTCCAGTACCTATCAGTTGCCTTATCGTTAAAAAAAATTTTTTAATGTCTGCTTCTTTGTGAGAGAGACAGAGAGACAGGGCACAAGCAGGGGAGGGGCAGAGAGAGGGAGGGACACATAGAATCAGAAACAGGCTCCAGGCTCCGAGCTGTCAGCACTGAGCCCGATGTGGGGCTTGAACCCATGAACTGCAAGCTCATGACCTGAGCTGAAGGTGGATGCTTAACCAACTAAGCCACCCAGGTGCCCCTCCTTATCATTTTTAAATGCTTAAATGTGGGGCGCCTGGGTGGCGCAGTCGGTTAAGCGTCCGACTTCAGCCAGGTCACGATCTCACGGTCCGTGAGTTTGAGCCCCACGTCAGGCTCTGGGCTGATGGCTCAGAGCCTGGAGCCTGCTTCCGATTCTGTGTCTCCCCCTCTCTCTGCCCCTCCCCTGTTCATGCTCTGTCTCCCTCTGTCCCCAAAATAAATAAACGTTGAAAAAAAAATTAAAAAAATAAATAAATGCTTAAATGTATGAAACTCATTCTAAAGTCCTATCCACAAATACTACCACCAGCAACTTTGGTGTACTATTTGCAATCACAAGGCCTCCCAGTTTTATATAATGTATTTACTTTTTTTTTTTTTTTTTTTTTTTAACACGAAAGGCACAGAGTGATGCAGCTTGGAGGGTGAGCTCTTATGTCTTTGTCGTTCATGCCTCTGGGTTTTACCACCCGCCCTGTGCCTACTTCCCAGGGCAAAGGTGGGAGAATCAGGAGAATGAGGACTCTCGCTATTTTCCCAGTATTTACTACAACTTTTGCAACGCAGACATTAACCTGATAGCAAAATTACGTACGTACAATCACAGACACTGAGAAGAGATGCTGTGAGAGAAAATCATGTTAATCGCTAAGAGAAACATCTGTGGTTTCCCCGAGTTAATTTTTCTCACTGTTCAGAAATTTAATACTTTCATATAGCTGAGTCTACCCATCTTGGTGATTCCCTTTTCTCCTTCCATGGTTAGGAGTGTTACCATCCTTCACAGATCTGATTTTTTAACTGCTTCTTATTCCATGGTGTGGAACAATTTACATGAAATTATTGAAACCTAGATTTAAAATCTTGAGCTTATTTTAGTGCTTGGTTTAGGTTTTAGATCCAATCATTATTATTCATTTTATTTACTGACTGCATCCACATATAAGTGAATATGGTTAATCCACATGGTTGGAAATGGGGGTTATTTTCTGGATATGTTTTTTGTTAAGTCAAAATGGATACAAAATCAAGTGTAAGTACTACACATAATTAATACAACGGTTCCCGTGTCATAACGTAGAGTACGGATTAGCATGTTCTTATGTCCAAATGTCATTTCAAACAGAAAGAAGGGCAGAGTGATGCTGAAAATACTCATTTCTTTAGCCCTTCTTCAGGGTAAATTCTCCAGTGCCTATGTAAACAATTAACAGAGGCAAGCCCTATAAATCAAGCTTACTCATTCCTGTTCAGGTTATGGCCCTACGATACATTAAAAGTGACAGGCCCCACTTTTAACTCCTGTTACCACCACTCAATGGCATGAACTGTCTTGGTATCTTTCTGTCCTCGACCTGACCCAGGTGCTTATACAAGAGCTCTGTGGAAGGGCAGAGGACAGGCAAGGAAGGAATTCATTCAGCTCAACGTTTGACGGGAAAGAGAAGAATTATTCATGCTGACGACTGCACCCCAAAGTTCTTCCACAAAGTTTCACACCAAAACACAATCTGAAACTTGCCGATCGCAATCAAGGAAATTCCTGGGCCAACACAGGAAGCCCATCACGGGCAGTCCCTTCTACGTTCAGTCTCTTGAACAAAGCCCCTCCCGCTGATCCACTGACAAAACTCCTGGTCATCCTTCCAGATCCGGTGCCAATCTTCCCCTCCGTGACATCGATGGTTCTCGTCCCCCATGACCCACAGTGTCCCATCCCGTGTGTAAGCAACCTGCCACCCGCCGCCGATGCAGGGCCCGACACTTCTGCGGGCTACACCCCATGTCTGCTATCCCGTCTGCCATCTGGAAAGCTCTAAGAAGCGAGGCTTCCCAACCTCTTAGGTTTCTAACACCAAGTAGTAGCTGCACGTACAGAAAGGGCACGTGCAGTATTAGGAAACAATCACTTCACGCTTGTGAGATACAAAGAATGTTCTCTGCAACTGCAAAAATAATGCTCAACTTCCTCATCTTAAAGCCGAAAGGAACTGGCCGACATAATTCCTAAGGGAACACACAGCCCTCTAAGTTTATGAGTAGAAAACTCAAGAATGACTCCTGCACACGTTGGCTAGAAGTCAGTGCCGGATTACAAAATGCAGGAGCACCTCTTGCTCGTAGGATTTCGACGGAGGGTGCAGGCAGGCCCTTAGGCACACTGTGTTTACATAGAACTATTTTTACTGCTTTGTCCTTTATATAATACCCAGGCACCCTAATAATGCATGTTAATGTGTAGAATTACTGTGCCAGAATTTTTTTTTTTACGTTTTTAATAAAATTTTTATAATGTTTATTTATTTTTAAGGTGGGGAGGGAGCGCCTGAGCAGAGAGAGAGGGAGACACAGAATCCGAAGCAGGCTCCAGACCCCAAGCTGTCAGTGTAGAGCCCGATGCAGGGCTTGAACTTACAAACTGTGAGATCATGACCTGAGCCAAAGCTGAACCCTTAATTGACTGAGCCACCCAGGCACCCCCCCGCTCCAATTTTTTTTTTAAGCATGGTTTCTACTACTGTAAGAGGTTGAGTCAACTTAAATATTAAGACTGCATCAAAAGTTCAGAGTTTTGTTACAATTTAGTGTCTCTTTTCCCCCAGTGGAAAATACAATCAGTGCATATCTACTGAACTGAATCTAAAATTAAGGCATTGTCACTGATGAGGAGAATAAGAAAGAACCCCAGAGCTGTGCTGTAAGTGTGCAGGGTCAACTCAGCCAAAGTCCTTAGGGAAGGGGCAGGGAGTTGTTGGCTGAACAACAGAACTCCTAGCCAGAAGCTCCCTGCTTTGAAGAAGTGCTAGGTTTTTTGGCTGGAGCTTCAGGTACACATTTCGACATTTCTGCTGCAGCTCAGCTTTTCTATTCAATTCAAAAAAATCTGAATTTCTATTCAATTCCAGAAAAGCAGCTTTTTCCCCCCTCCCTCAAGAGTCAAGTATCTAATCATGTATTTTAAAAGAACATGGAAAAAAAAAAGTCAAGAAATACACATGATTATGAAAGTCTCTCGAGGAAATAGATATGACATGTGGGTCATTAAGTATACTTTAAAGGTCTATCAGTTCTGGAGTGGCCTACAGAGAGAATAAGAACTGTAAATCTATCCAACTGTTTGAATTATCAAATGTTTGCTATGCCTAGTACCCTCCCTACCCTTTCTTAGCCCCCCCAGAAAGAGGTAGGTAACATGATGAAAGACCACAGGTTGCAAGCAGATTCCTCAAAATTACGAGATGAGGGCTATAAAAGCCTCGTGACTCATTCTGATCTATAACAAGTCAGTCACAAAAGCAGGCTGTGTAAATAAATTCCAGGGGCTCCGCAAGGCAGATTTGCTGGGGGAAATGCTGGTCTCGTCTCCCTGGAGTAAATCCACCCTCCGTCCCCTGCCACTTTCTGCTTATCCAGTAAGCAGAAGATGGCACAGCACTTAACACTAAAATAAACACAGGATGGTTTCAAAGAATAGGCAGTCGGGGCACCTGGACGGTTCTGCTGGTTGAGCGTCCAACTCTTGGTTTTGGCTCAGGTCACGATCCAGGGTCGTGGGATCGAGCTCTGCGTCCATCAGACTCCATGCCGCGTGTGGAGCCTACTTAAGATTCTCTCTCTCCCCCTCTGCCCCCCTCCCTATTGAGTGCTCTCTCTCTTTCTAAAATGAAACAAAAAAGAATCGGTAGTTAAGGCAGGCTTTTCAAGGAATTGATCCAAAGGATCTGAACACTAAGTGTAGCAACGGCAGTCAATCTGAAGGAAAGAGGACCCCCTCCAACCCAATTTCTGATACTTTCATTCCAGGACCCCTCCCTTCCCATTAAGCACTTGATTCCAAAGTGTCAGAATAGTTCATGGTTCTAAAACGATCAGGGTATAAAAAGCAGGCTTCTTGAAATTCAATCTCTTCCAACCTCCGTACCGAGAGCCCAACTTCCTGTTACAACGTGGTGATGCCTGGAGACCACCAAAGTGTCAACTCAGGACAGCACGGAACCGGCGAGGACGTCGACCGCTTACTTTGAGGCCACCTGTTTTCCTTGTTTTTTTTATAGCCCTCGGGACTCCAGTTCGCCCAAATAAGCTGGAGTGGAATAATAAACAAGGTTCAGAAAGGAACATTCATTGAGAACATTTATTCATCCACGACGCATAATGAGAAAAGCTAAAAATCTTTCAAGAACCTCCATTTGCCCAGAAAAAAAATCACAGACCTCCTGAAATACAGATTATAACTAACATTTTCAACACCCTATCCCTTTAGGCCCTCTTAATCTTTAAACTGGAGCTGGGTGTATATATAGCAGGTAGACTGTCTTGGGGTTCTCTTCTCTCTTGGGTAGGACACGGTTATATTATGATGCCTGGTGGAAATCAAGGCAACTGGATGACCAAAAACAGGACATTAAACCTCTCAATAATCCCCAGGCAATTCTGGAACTCCGTTTCCAAAGCTTCTTTTAGCAATTATAGTGGAAACTTGGATATTCTGGTATTTATGCATTCGATCAATAGTTTTGACACCATCTGTCAATTTCCGGCTTTTTCCTCATTATTGTAAATGTATTGGTAGTGTTATTAACAGCTAAAAAAATAATAATAAAGTCAAAGTATTTAGGGCAGTAATCTAGCTCAGCAATAATAATATGCACTTAGGGGCGCCTGGGTGGCTCAGTCGGTTGAGCGACCGACTTCGGCTCAGGTCATGATCTCGAGGTTCGTGGGTTCGAGCCCTGCGTCGGGCTCTGTGCTGACAGCTCAGAGCCTGGAGCCTGCTTCTGATTCTGTGTCTCCCTCTCTCTCTCTGACCCTCCCCCACTCATGCTCTGTCTCTCTCTGCCTCAGAAATAAACATTAAAAAAAATTTAAAAAAAATAATATGCACTTAATTATTTTTGTTAAAAATGTGCTTCATCATCTGAAGTTGTATAAATACATTATCGTTGAGATTAGGCTCAGTTTTAAACCATCAACTGTACAGACACCCAACATTTCATTATGTTTTAAGATAATTCTTACGTGCAATAAATTTCTTCTGGTATTGTGAACTTTTAGGTAGAGGTAACAATTTTCTTATTAACATGTGTTACAAAATTATAGATTAATTTCAATGCCTAGGAACTCTGGCACCAGGCTTAGCCAAGAGAGACAGCTGCAGCATTTATGAAAACCCTCTGAAAGGCAGTATCTGATAAGGCCTATTCCCAGATACTATCCTCATTTGCAAATCATACAGTGCAGAGATTTTGTACAGATAACATCAGTGTTGCTCAAAAGCCTCAACCTTTAAGAAGGAAAAGTAAACTCAACCAATGGAAAAATCACAGCAAAATGATATAAAAATATAGCGTGTCTGAAAAGCCAAAATAGATGTTTCAGAGTTTCAAAATTCAATACAGCAAATATAACTCCAAGTCCTTTTCTACAATGCATAGCTCACGAATTCGACTCTTTTCAAGGACTGTCGTCACAGGTGGTGTTAGGGATCTGGGATGCTGATTATCCGACAGCCAGAGACTCGGGATAGATGAGATGACAGCAGGAAGGACATTTCAAAGCTAGTTATTAAACACTTCCAGGTATGCCTTAAATCCATGCTGTGCCTAATGCTGATCAAAAACTGTTCACAGTTAACCTAATTATCTTCCTCGGAGAAAAATCTGTGTATTACAAATACTTGGTCAAGAAGGAAAACAACCCCTACATTAACACCAATCAGGAACTTGCACATTTGTTGTCTCTTTTAAACCTCACCACAAACCTGTGAGCTTAACACTTTTACCCTCATTTTTCACCTATGAGCAGGCTCAGAGAGGGCTTCTGACTGCCCCCCAGACACGTCAATCAGCTGCCCAAGCTGCCTCTGTGGGTCTCCAAAGCTGCCCCTCTCTCTGTGAAGCTCGTGCTGCAAGGCACCGAATGGAGGCACCGTCTCCAAAATTTTCACCAAAAATGTTACATCATTAGAAGCATTTAACTGCTTGTTTGGCTACACGGACTTTTAAATTGTGCAAAGGTATTTTTTTAAATTCGCATTATGCACAAAGTGATCTGATATGCTAGTTTCCACACCTAATGACAGCATCACATACCGTCACATCAAAGAGGAAAACAGTACTATTTCACACGATAGCAGGGAAGGCTGAGAGAGGCAATGCTTCTGCAATGGGATGTCAGTTACAGTAAATGAAGGCATTCTTCAAGGTGAAGTGCTACAGAGAGACATGAGATTCCACTGCAAGCATACTTGTCTGTGTGTAAAAACTCCTATCTGTGTCAACACTGGGGGATGCGGAAACAAAACACCCATAAAAATAGTTGAAATTTTGTTACATGGTATCGGAATAGTCTCATGTGATCACATGATCACATTAAGAAACTGTTACTATATTCAAGGGAAAAAATGTTTATAGGATCCAATCAGACGCCAAGGGAGCCGTGCCTGGGTGGCTCAGTCCGTTAAGTGTCGCTCTTGGTTTCAGCTCAGGTCATGGGTTTGAGCCCCCCGTTGGGCTTTGCACTGTGATCACAGTGCAGAGCGTGCTTGGGATTCTCTCTCTGCCCCTCCCCTGCTCTCTCTCTCTCTCAAAAATAAACTTAAAACAACAACAACAATAACACCCAAGGGCATGAAAAGAATACTAGCTTTTTTCTTATTCGTTACACTGCTGTTGACATGTTTTTAAACAAAGGGGTGGTTTATACATATATTCATAGGAAAGTGACACCAGCTAGCTAATACTATTGAGATTTTTCTGTACAGTAAAATCATCTTCTCTAAAAGAGGTTCAAACTAAAATTACTCCCCCCCCCAACAGAAATAGTTGGGGTATTCCTTTGTCATTTATAGTAAAGTGAATGTTTAATCCCAACAGATTATTATTATTACACTGCTTCTGTGAAGTGTAGGTCCGCTGAGAGGGCGCATGTTAAGGCAGAGACCCTAGGGTAGAAGTAAAAGGGAAACACTCCCTTCCCTAATAGTATACGTAGTGGGTGGGAGAATACCTGTTTTGGCCCCCCTGACCCTCCTCCCTCTGTTTCCGTTAGAAACCATGTCCACAAGCAACTGGAGACAGCCTCTGAAACTTTCCAAGCGCCCAGCGTATTGTTGTTACATCCACAATGGACCTTGGACACTTAACTTAATGGGATCAGAGAACTTAGCTGGTAAAATGCAGAACCTAGTTGTGACTCTGCCTGAAACGGTGTTGAACAGGGGTACCCGTACTGGCAAACAGTGATCCTACCTCCTCGGAAAAACTTGAATACAGTTAAGCAGTCTGTAAGCAAACCAAACAACTCACACTAAGAAAAGAAGCTCTCCTTTATTTTTTTTAAAAAATTTTTCATGTTTATTTTAGAGACAGAGAGACAGAGCACAAGCTGGGAAGGGGCAGAAAGAGCCAGAGACAGAATCTGAAACAGGCTCCAGACTCCGAGCTGTCAGCCCAGAGCCCGACATGGGGCTCGAACCCACAAACCATGAGCTCATGACCTGAGCTGAAGTTGGACCCTTAACCGACGGAGCCACCCAGGAGCCCCCAATAAGTTCTCCTTTAAATGACTGGTTCACAATGCCACAAACAGGATAGCTCAGTTCTAAGCCCTCTGAAAGATCGTAACGGATGACTACAAGAAGCAATTCGACTTCAGTGAAAGGGTGGTGGGCCAGATGGAAAAACATCAGCGCAAGGGGTTTCCGTGTATTTTTCTTCCCCAGGAATCTAGCTGGTTAACGTTTTTTGAAGTCATGTTACATGTGAGGTTTACTCCCAGTAAGATGTGTGGGAGCAGAGACACAGAAAAATACTCAACAGGATAACCTTGTACTAAGGTCGAAGGCACAGACTATACAAGATGAGCACATTTGTAAGAGGAATCCTGAGTGGTCTGCCCAACGAAGCAAGATTTCTCACGTCATTTAAAAACCAGAGTGCAAAGGATTTTAGTCAATTTCTCACGTGACCTAGTAATAAAGTACCCTTTCCACCAAAGCAGCAGATATGTGAACCATGAAAAAAGCCTGGTGGCAGCCAGACTGCAGACGTCCAAGTGAATGTTTTCCCTCAAGATAAATAAGGCCAGGGTCGCTGCTGCCTACGCGGAACGCCCCTGCCCGTATGAACCGCGGACAAAGTGCTGAATGGGGCCGACAGGTCTGTTACGTGACGAGTTTTGTTTTTGCTTCATAAAGAAAAAAGTTGTTGCTTAGAAAGCGCCAGCTGCTGACCAACCATTTACCAATTCAAGTATGTGAACAAAAATACACAGATATATAAAAATTCACACGTGAGCTTTGCGCAGTGGCGGTATCATAGCCAATGAGGTTTATCCGAGGCGCGATTATTGCTGATTAAAAATTCATATGAAAACCACACCTATAAAACTGTGACCAAACTTGTTCTCAAGAAAAGCTCTTTATACTAGACCTTAAGTTTCCAAATTTGAGGAAATCTGTTTCCCACTTTAATAGCCCTTTCGAGGGCTAGCCCTTGTATCAACCCATAATTTTTAGTATATTGTATTTACTTTCTAATTACATTAGAAATCTCAAGCCAAATGAGACTTTATACAAATCCCATCTAACATTGACATCTAACTACAAAATGGTTTAAGTTTTTGGCAATAGAACTGAAGAGTTATCAAAACTTTAGGAATGCAGGGGCGCTGGGGTAGCTAAGTGTCCGACTCTTGGTTTCAGCTCAGGTCATGAACTCACGGTTCGCAGGTTCAAGCCCTGCGTCGGGCTCTGCCCGGTCAGCAAAAAGCCTGTTTAGGATTCTCTCTCTTTCCCCACCTCTGTCTCAAAATAAATAAACAAACTTAAAAGGAAAAAAAAAAGCTAACTTTAGGAATGCATTTGGCTTATCCAACCTCTGCTGGTAGGTGGTCCAAGTTCAGCATGGAACTGTGTCGCCCAGTGACGCCTACAACTGTTTGACACACTTTCTTGGGATGAAGGTTAGAATTATTGTAATATCAAAATGCTACCGAAATGTGTACAATTATATAAAAATGGTATTGGCTGAGTTCAAGACTAAGCACTTAGACATGTCCTAACAAAAGGGTTAGACATTAAAAAAAAAAAAAAGTATGGAAGAGAACAGAAGAAGAAACATTTACATGATACCAGGAAAACTATCGTATTTGCATTTAGCATTTGATTACGTCCTCAAAATGGTGACAACGTGATACAGTTTGCTTGAACAGCCAAAAACATTTCTGAACACACAGCAACAAAAGAAGACACAATCCCACAGTAATACTCAGCCATCCGCTTTGAAAAGTCACAGTGCACAACTAAAACCCAAACAAAATGTTCCCTACATGTTTCATGATCATGTCCTCCAAACCAGCCATCCCACAAACCCGGGGCGGGTGGAAAATCCAATTCAACAGACAAGGAGCGTGTTGTTGAAACAGAGCACTCAGTGGCTGGTGATTACTAGGGAAGGGAAAGCTAACTGATGCAACGCTTTTCATCCCACTATCAACCATGAAAGCTGCAGAGTCATCATTTGCTTGGTGAAGTTAGCAGCTGTCTTCCCGCACTCCATTTCACGGAAAGGGAGACCGCAGGAATACAAGAGAAACAAAGGCCAAAGTCTGTTCTAGGGCGTCTGTTTCCACAGCTGGAGACAGGGCACTCGCTATTCTACATGCAGCATCTGGCTTAGACACTCAAGTGGCCCGTGTTCAGCTGCACGGCCACCGCCACCTAACCATTAACAAGTCCCCAGGCAGTTTTGCCCAGCCCTGGCCCATGAGCCCATCTGCTTCAAAAACACACTTCTTACTGTCCCATTAGCGTGACTACTCTTCTGCAGTACTCCTTAATGGGACAAAAACCCAAAGACAATAAATTATATAACCAGGGCCAACCCTCCACCGCAAAAAGGCCATTAAGAACTGATCAGACTTTACATGCACTTAGTTAAGAGCCTCCACTCAAGTGTTGCCATATTCTCTCACCTTTGTTAGACCTGATTATTTTTAAATAAAACTGTTATCGCAGGCTACGCGCACAAGTGACTGGCTTTTAAATGCGTTTCCAATGTCAACACGTTGAGTCACCCGCAGATTAAAGTAATAAGTTTTTAAAATTCTTTTATTCAGAAGGTGGAAAGGGGTGGGGGTGGGGGTGCAAGGATTGTGCAGATCTTCAAAACTTCTGAAGTCAACGCTATTCGACTTTTAGGATCTAAAGAAACGGTATCTTCTTAAACGCTAGCTAGTTTTATGGGCCTCTACCAGATACGGGGCTACAAATCATGATCTCAGAGCTCGGCCAGACATTGTTACATTGGCCCGAAGGAGGGAAACTCCCAGAAAGGAAGAGGATGAAGTCTGTTTTAATTAGGCTGCCGAAGAAGCCTTCTGGCTTGACTCAGTCCCTGCAGACCCGCGGTCACGCCGACACGCACGCCAACTTACCGGGGCGCCAGCTACCGTGGAACCGGGGCTGCTGGCGTTATTCTCCTCGGGATTCTGGGGGGCTTCTTCCGGCCCCCGAGTCACGAGGATTCTGAAGTGCTGTTGCCCCGCGTTTTGATCCTGCCTGATCTTAAACGTGCAGCCCTGCCCCTGTGGCGTCCTTTCCACCGAGTTCGTCCTGTGGATTTCGGGAGCCCCCCTGCGGCCCCGAGGCGGCGTCTCCGGGTGACCCGGGTGGCCTCGCTCTTCCGTGGGGCTCCCGCGCTCCGCTCGGGGCTGCGTGGGGTACGAGGTGCTCCTCTCCAGCCGGATGCGGGGGTACCTCACCAGCCGGTCGCCCTTCGTGCCGGTGAAGCCGAAGTTGAAGTCACCGCCCAGCCCCGGAGCGCCCGGTTGTGGCTGCTGCAACTGGAAGACGAAGCAGCGCTTCCCAGAGCTTCCGGAAGCATCCGGAACGTGCTGCAGGGACCAGCGCCTGGGCTCCGGCGCCGAAGGGCTGCTCTGGCCGTCGGCCCCGAAGGGCGTCAGCCTCACCTGGCGCACATCGGCGCTGGAGGCGCGGTGCTGGATCCGCAGCCCACCGCCGCCGCCGCCGCCGCCACCCTCGGGGCCCCGGGCGGCCTCCTCGCGGCCTTCGCAGGCGGCGGGGCCCGGCGCTTGGCGGCCGCACGTGCCGTTGAGCTGCGGGCCCGGGGCCCGGGTGGCCCTCGGAGGCGAACTCCCGGGGGTCTCGGGCTCCGGGGGCTCCGGGCCGCCGGCTCGAGGTGCCGAGCCCGCATCGCCGTCCAGGCCCTCGGGGGGCGCGCCCGCGTCGGGGGCGCCGTCGGCCGCCTTGCGCTGCAGCGAGATCTGCACGGACGAGCTGCGGGTGGGCCGCGCGTCGAGCGGGCCCAGGAGCTGCGGGATGAACATGGACGTGCTGCGCTTGAGCGCGCCCACGGCCTCCTGCAGGCCGCCGCCGTCCTCCGCTCCGTGCTGGGCGAAGGGGTGCGCGCCGCTCCTCCGCGGGAGCGTGTGGAATGCCATGAAAAAGTCGTCTTCCCTCTCCTGGTCTAGGATCTCGGACTCGGGGGCTGTGTTGCTGCGCCCAGAGCCAAAATGAAACCGAAGCCGATGGGCCATGGTGCCCAGGGGGGCAGGGAGGGAGAGGGCGAGCGGCAAAGGCAAGCCCGGCGCTGCCAGAAGTCAAAAACCGAAGGCACAAACTCCAAGAAAAAGTGTCCCATCTGCCAAACCGTTAGCACTGCGGCACCAAGAGCGACAGATAGCAGAAATAACCCAAGTGGCAAGCGGCATTCCAGGCATGATTGGATAAGAGCAAAAAGCTCTCATCCACACTGTGACAGAGGGTAGGATGGCCAGAACCACATGACCACGGTCTCCCCCTCCAATGCCAGCTTGTAGACTTAGTGGAGTTTTTCCCCCCTCTCCTGCTCTCTCTCTCTTTTTTTTTTTTTTTTTTTAAACAGCAAGAGCCTGAAACAGCACCTTCCCAGCTGCTGCTTTTCCATCAGACAGGAGTGGCCCCAGCAGGGAGCTCTCACAGCTGACTAAGGCAGCAAACACAGTCCAAGCCATGCTGCTATAAATCTAAACCGCATCAAATTCACGGGACAGTTCTTTCCGAACGAGGCAGGGCGCTGGGACTCTCTAACCAATGCTCGAGACCGGGAATTGAACACATGAGCACACACTGTTATTTCCCCACCTCCCCGGCAAGCCAAATTAACGACAAGGAAAAATTCCCTGGCTGCAGGAAAACCCTTTCACAAGCATTGGATATTATGTTTCTCTGTTATTTATGATATCACCACATTACCACGATGGAATGCAAACTAATAAAAGGTACTATAAATATGATTACACACCCCACAGGACTAGTGTCCCTTTATGCTAAATAATTAGACCATGATCTACAAGTAACAAAATAGCTAAGTGGAGGGAGGCACAACTCAGAACGCTGTCAGTTAGCTCTCTGCCTCCTACTACTGTATTTTTCATTGAAAAGGGCTGGGGGTGGGGGGTGCGATCTCACACATAATATGACTGTCAGGCATGGAGGTACCAGGGACAAGGAGCCCAGCTGGAGAAAACATTCTCTTCTATGCCAGATGGGAGGGAAAATAATCACCATCAAGCCCTCCCCCCCCCCATCCCCACCAGAAAAGGAAGGAAAATTGAAGAAGGGTGTGAATGTGGTTTTTGTAGTGAGTTAACTTAAATACCATACAGAAAAAAAAGGCTGCCCGGAGCTGTTTTCCGGTGAGAAGTCAGCAGTATTATCACAAACATGGAATCTTACCATTTTTGTGGAGAGCCAAAATGGACCTAAGTAATAAAAGCCCAAGTTCAAAAAACTGTCGTCGGATTTGTAGTCAACTTGGATATATTCTGTGTGTTTCAAACTTACTATTTTTCGTGATCCAGAAACGTCAGTTAGTTAACAAAGAAGCTTATTTAGAAGGCAATAGAAAATGGGAGGGAAAAATACCAAGCTGTAAAGAGTGACAAAAAGTTTATTTTAAAATCCGCCAAGCATGACTTTGTCAACAGCTCTGGAATTGAGGGTGTAGAGGATTAACCCTGTGTTTACATACATCCAAACCTGTTTTCTAAAGGCTTGTGTTTAAAATGCCAAAAATGATCTCCATGAGAGAAATGGAAACTGGTTTGTTTAATGCCGAAACTGCCAAGTACCGCTACAGCCATGGATTATCTTAGCTGGATTAAGAGCCAATGAAGCAAGGAACACCACCACCAGCATTCAGTGCCTGGTGACTACACTGCAAACAGCCTGGGGCCAAGTTAGGTAGCAGTTACCATAAAGCACAATTTTGCAGGTCAAGCGTCTATTCATTCACACCTGATTTCTTAGAGCTCTGCGTTCAAAGCCCTTTCGGGTTTGGAAGGATAGTTTAGGGTCCACAGCAAGGTCATCTCAACAACAGTCACCGTTTTAGACAACGGAAATGGGAAGTGACTTTTTTTTTACAGCGAATTTCTCTTTTAAAAAGAAAAACAATGAACTGCAACGCATCTGCCAACGGGCAATTTTTCCTCGATGCTGAGCCTTTTTTCACTTTGGAGAGGTGTTTTTATTCTCAGTACACGAGAGAATAAGGATTAGTATGTGGATGTATCTATGTCTCCACGGACTGACACTCTACTGAACATTGCCTGGTTCAGTTATTTGCTGGATGAGACACGGAGCGCTAACAGGCGCGCCCTCATCTGAATCTCTCATTCAATTTAGTAAGAAAGTAACTTCAGACACACAAGCAGAAGAAGTGACATCGTTATTCGGCATTGCCACCTTTCTTACCTTCTCACCTAAGGTAAGAAACGCTGAGTTCAATGTGAAGCCATCAAGACTCCATGTATTCCAATAGAAAATGCACCAGTACCGTAGGCCAGAATCGGTTGGCTTTCCAATTTGAAGAATAATACCAAGGCCAGGAGATTAAATATCCTCCCAAGTTCCATCATAAGGGTAAAAGGCCCGGCTATTCACCACCATCGGCCTGAGGACTTAGGAGGACAGCAGACCCCACCACAGTGCTACCCCTGGCTGACCTGTCTCAATTCTGAAAAGGCTCTAGGACTCGCTCGTCTCATGTGCAAGGGCAGAGAGTTAAAGGCATTGCATTTTAAGGCTTCTCCTCAAACATTCTATTAAGTTTAAGCTGCTCAAAAACTTGGGAGTTTCAGCTTAAATCAGCAACAAGAAGGATTCCTAAGACCACTCCTTTGTTTCAAGTTTTTGCTTAAGTTCTAGTTAGTTAACATATAGTGTAATATTGGCTTCAGGAGCAGAGTTGAGGATTCATCGCTCAAATACAACACCCAGTGCTCATCCCAAGTGCCCTCCTTAATGCCCATCACCCACCCACCTCCCTCCATCAACCCTCAATTTGTTCTCTGTAGTTCAGCGTCTCTTTTATAAGGTTTACCTTTTTTTATTTTTTATTTTTTAATTTTTTTTTTCAACGTTTTTTTTAATTTATTTTTGGGACAGAGAGAGACAGAGCATGAACGGGGGAGGGGCAGAGAGAGAGAGGGAGACACAGAATCGGAAACAGGCTCCAGGCTCTGAGCCATCAGCCCAGAGCCCGACGCGGGGCTCGAACTCACGGACCGCGAGATCGTGACCTGGCTGAAGTCGGACGCGTAACCGACTGCGCCACCCAGGCGCCCCAAGGTTTACCTTTTTTTAAACAAGAACACTCCTTTTAAAGAAATATACACAAGTTTCATGGAAAGTAAATTTGAATACAACTGACAATAGACTACAGTGACTTATGATACCACTTTTGAGAGTTCCTTAAAGGCTTACACAGAACATAATTATGTTCATCTTCATAGCTGGAGCATTTGGCTTGTGGGTACCTTATGAATACACTCCACTCTAGTTAGCTGATTCTGCCAAAAGCCTTTAAGCCAAATTTGCTTCTGAAATTTCATTTTTAAAACGAAGTCTCAGTCATATATATTATATAAATAGATATGTAATATGGCCATATCTCACCTATCAATCTATATATAGCATATCTGTATGAGTTTCACGTTTCAGGCGTATCTTTGGTTCTTTAAAGGTACCTTCCATGAATTTCCCTTGAGAAGGTACCACTTTTCAAATACAGCTTAATTCTGCCTGCTAAATATAGACACGCTTTTTGCTATATAATGTTAATTAGATTTTTGCTTTCCCAAAGAGAATCACCATAGATTTGCTATTGAGTGGGTAAAAGGGTTGTAGTCTAGCTTATATTTAAAAGTGCCTGAAAGGTTTATTTATACGAGTGATGGCTTCTTTACAGATGTGCCTACTGTTGGATAGGACCAATGTAACAGCATAGGCGTAGGCACTGATGTATCACTAGTGTGATTTTCATTAATACAGACTGTGATGAAAACATGCATATATACAAATAAATTTCCTGTCCTAGCCATACGAAAGTATTTGTCGGAATCATAAAACAGTAACAGGACAAAGACGGTCTTGGCGGTGGGGGCGCATATGTACTACTAGAAATACAACACAGATGATAGAATTCGAAAATGCTGCTTTAAAATTCAGCTTTTAAAAAATGAAGGAAAAATCAAGAGCTAGGACCCACTTACCAATCTGTTTTCATCAAATACTTCAAACAGGAGTCTGTGATTAGATGGGTTTACCTATAAAGGGGACACAAATATTATTTGCAAAAACGGGCAGGAATGGTTCAAAGGTTAAAATAAGACAAAGAATAAAATGCTTTATTAGGCACCCAGGTCACTTGTGTAATCTAAATAATTAGCTTACCCTTTTGTCAATCCTGTATCTAGTAAGTCACGTTTTCTATTATTGATTTCTGTATTATTCTATGCCTATTCTATGCTATTCTGTAGGTGTATTAGCAGAAAAAGCTTTCAGCTGCAAAGGAAATTTCAAATAGTTTGAGGGAGCTTCTAAATCTCCTCTACAAAGACATGAGACCAAGGTGACATCTCCACAAAGGTCTAGGCCTGAGGAAATCTCTTAAGCCTATAACGATAATGATAATAGCCACGACAAAAATGAAGAAAATAGCAAAACGAGCTATTTACCACTGCATGCTCATTTGGTAAGGCACTGTCTGCTTATTAAATATTAAAAACACATGATCTCATTTAATCCTGACAGCAACCTATGATGGAGAGCTGTTCCCCCAATTTTGCAAATAAGGAGCGAAAGTAACTTGCCCAAGAGTCCACAGCTGGTATGCACAGCAACTAAGGACCCCAACCAGGTCCGACCTGCTGGTCTCCAGAGCCCACGCTTTGAAATTAGAACACAGAAATAAAAGATGTCCTCACTTCCAGCAACCATGGGGTCAACGTCTGAGCTCCTGGGCTTTCAGTATGTTTTTGCTTCTCTTTACCGAAACCTCACCAAAATGGCAGGAATCATCATTCTGGCTCGATAGCCATTTATTTGCGACCAATCACATGTGAGACATGGCGGTGAGCACGCTTATTTACATGATCGCATGTAAATCCTGCAAACTACCTGATCAAGTGAGGACTTCTCTCTCCTACGGGAGAGGTAAGGAACCCACAGAGAATGCGTCCTCAGATGGAGTTCTAGGGTCACAAAAGTTGTGGGTGGCAGAGCCAGAGATGGGATTCAGGTCCACTGTGATGAAGTCTGGGCTGCTTCACATGGGAAGTGGAACGAAATACAGTTTGAGAGGACAGCGCAGCACGGGCTGCATTACGGGCTTCTGGCCCCGTGGCCTGGCCTCAGCTCAGTGATGGAGCAAGCAGATGGATAGGGGGTTTAGGATCTGTCTAGAAGCTCTGTGAAGGTCATGCATCCACAGGCCCACAGGCTGTTGCAGGAGCGGCACACAGTAGGTGCTCGGCAGAGATCTGCGGACTGAATAAAACAAAGCCCTCCTTCCTTGTTTATAAAGCCAAGAAAAATGGAATTTACAAACATCTATAGCCAAGATAAGTTGACACAATCTTGGATGGACTAAAATTTACATAAATGTGACCCAGGTGTTAAACTAAAAGGAGTCTAAGTAATTTGGAGTTTTACAAGTGGAAAGCTGTATCTGAGACTTAACTAAGGGCCAGTAACATCTATCTGGCCCCATTAGCTTTTCAGTCCTTCACGAAGTAATTTAAAAAGCATCTGGTAGAGGCTACACATAGGATCCACCGAGTATTAAAATATCGATGCCATATTTCAGCTCTGAACATAATAGAAAACAGATGTCGTATACAGAGACCTAAGTTTGCGCACATAAAATACTATTGTGATTGAAAGGAAAAAATCAGGACCAATTGTAATGGGTCTAATGGTAATATTGTTCTTTGGGAATCTACATCAATCTGCAGATCTCATCTGGAGCATTTCTGGAGTTAAATTTAAGTTTTTAATATAACAGCTACACAGACAAAATATATTTATTTTGAAGAGATTAAAAAAAAAAAACCTTTCTTTCAATAGCTGAGCAGTTTAGTATTTCCAAAATTTTTAGTAGAAAAAATATAGGAACCACCACAAAAATTCCTTGAATAGTAATCTGTTCATTCACAGAATTAAGTTACTTCCACATATAACTCTTCTAGGTGTTATATACACAAGGTTGAGGAAATTTTACCAAATACAGTGATATTTAGAAGTCCAAAAGCAGTCTTATCCTACACTTATCCATGCATACCACATTTTTGAATTATAAAACTCTCCCTTCCTAACTGGGACAGGACTGGTAAAGTTTAGGATTCCTTTTAATCATGTTGCCTCTATTGCTTTATTTTATTTCTAAAATCATTCATAATCCGGGGTGCCTGGGTGGCTCAGTTGGTTAGCATCTGACTTTGGCTCAGGTCATGATCTCGCGGTTTGTGAGTTCAAGCCCCGCGTCAGGCCCTGTGCTGACAGCTCAGAGCCTGGAGCCTGCTTCGGATTCTGTGTCTCGCTCTCTCTCTGCCCCTCCCCCACTTGCACTCTGCCTGTCTCTGTCTCTCAAAAATGAATAAACGTTAAAAAAAAATTTAAAAATAATCACTCATAATCCATGTCTCATAGAAATAAGCCATTGCTTTAATTATATTTTACCTTATTGTGAAAGAAACCTTTGAGTAGAAAAGCTAAAATATGGTACTTAAATAACTTTCTTTTTACTTCTCTAAAATATCTCCAAATGAAACAAGTCTAGATTTTGCTACTCCAAGTCAGTCTTTGAAAATTAGGCCACGTGAGGTGGCTACCAGGGCGGGTCTCGAAAAGAATTTCCCATAAAAATTTACCAGCTTCCACTCAATTTAAATCTGTAGTGATAAGCTATCAATCTAATTATCAGTACCAGTTATTATTACAAGAAAAATGAAAAACTTACTCTAAAATAAAATTCTTCATTCCACTTTGGGTTCAGCGTCTGGAAGAGAAATCATCTTGTAATATCTTTTACAGTCTTTGAAACATGAACAGTTATTAGTACAAGGCAGTCCTTATAATTTGCTTGAACATTTTTTTGTGATTAAAAATAACAGCTAAGAGATCTTCAAAATGGCAATAAAAAGAAACAGTCAGTTATTTGAGACTATTCTATAAACCAAACTAGATGGGAAGGGATGTATTTATACAAAAGATGATTCATAGATAAACCACAAATTGCATGCTATGCATCAGAATAATGTCAGGGGCCTACAAAGAGCCATCATCATGAAAACATAAACATATCCTTCAAGAAATTCACATTGCTATCATTATTTCATCAAGAAGTTAATGAACTTTGTTCACTTCCCTCAACCTACCACAAATCTGTTCTGGAGAGCAAGGGAGCAGGTGGCAGAAAGGTGAAAGTATTCACTATTTATGTAAATACTGAAATCTGAGGAATATTTCATAAAGAACAGTACTGATGATCAGATTATAGTACATGAAAAAAACCCGCCAGTTAGGAACCAAAAGTGAATTTTCCCATTTCCCCCCCAAGTAACCAGTTTTTAAAAAATCTTCACCCCTCTATCCTTCAATCCTTCTGTTCCCATTCCTCTGTCTGTCCATCTATCCATCTCCATACCCATCTATCTAAATATTTATCTCACAAGGACATGGAGAGGATACTTTTGTCCTCAGTATGGACAAAAGGGGGACCGCAAGCATCCCTTGAAATGACGATGAAACAGACACTGTGAAAGAATACATACATACACGTTCATGCATTTGGGCACGCATAACACTCTTAAGTACATCTCTCAAAAACCGTATCTAAAACCTGAGACTGAAAAATCACCACCTCACCGAAGGCTGTGTGCGTTTCTAGTCTGAGTGAGATTTGCCTTTATCCATCTATATCCTTTCAGGCACTAGTACACGAAGGAGCAGAGACGGAACACAGACGAAACGCACCATAAAAAACAACAAACACAGAATTCACACAACACCGAACTGGCTTTTTCCTTTTTCTTTCTTTTTTTTTCTTTTAAACTCAGCACTTCGCCCACCCACAACTCAGGAGGGAATCCGATCCGGATCCGAAACGACGGGGCTTCGTACTTCTTCGCTGTGAATGGAGCCGGGGATGGTAAGGAGTGGCAGAGAGCAGAGAAGCAGGGAGAGGTGCCAGGCAGGCGGCCGCAGAGGCAGGGCAGGACCGGGCCTGCCGAGGGCTGCTGCGGTCCCCGACCCCGGCGGCCCCCAAATGCACGGAGCGACAGGCAAAAAGACAGGTGAGGGAGGAGCGCACCAAGGACCAGGCGGCCGGCCACGAGGCAGGAGGAGGACGGCAGTTCGGAAAACCGAGCGAACGCGCGCAGCACAGAAATACTAACCCGGAGGCTGCGAGCGAGCGAGGCGCGGCGGCCCCGGCTGCGGCGCTCCACCCGCTACCGCTACCGGGGCGAGGAGGGAGGCGGCGGCCCGCCCCGAGCACGAAAAGCCATCTCGGTACCCCCGGGCGCGGCGCCGCTCGCTCGGGGGCCGTGGTTCCCCGCTCCCTCCGCGTGCGGGCGCCCAGCTCCCCGGCTGGCCCGCGCCGCGAGGCCCCGCCAGGCGGGCGCCCCCGCTCCCCGCGCTGCCGGCTGCCGCAGGGACAGCGCCTAACTCCGGGGAACAATGGCCTCCGCGCTTCGCGGGAGTCCTCCCGGCTAAGCGAAACCCCGGCTCCCGTCTGCAAAACAGATTTTTAATGCCGGTCACAATGCCAGGTGGAGGACGCTCAACGGTAAGCGGTGCCTTCTACATACAGAAGGACCCCGTCAAGGAGCTCCGGTGTCTGCACAATAGCAGGAGAGTTAGCGTTTTGTTAAAGCCACCGTGTTCTCCAGGAAATGCTTGTCACCCAAAGTAGCAGAGGATCCACCCCACAGAGGTGATAGGGAAAATACTAGTAATGGATAAATACTGAAGCGAAGATGAAAACAGTACTTTTGATTTTTTAAAAAAACCTACACTTTCAATAAATGCCCCCAAATACGGAGTAAAAGCTTATATTCTCACACACACACACACACACACACACACACACACACACGCACACGCACACACGGAAACGTATAAATAAATTAAAATACAATTATGGAAACATCTGTAATGAAATCGTGTAAGATTTAGAAAATAGATACACATAAATGTATAGTTTGTTAATGATTTCATGGAACTAAGCAAATATTTTACTTCCTTCGGTAATATTTGTTTCAAGTAAAACGATTACTTTTGTACCTACCGATTTCACAAGCCACTCCACTCCATTCCATTAAATGGAATTTTAAATTACTTTAAATTACTTTAAATGTCTTCATGAAAAACAAGCCAACCAGAACGAAACTTTGCTTTGCTGTATTCTTTGCAGAAGAAAAGACTGCTACCTGTAATAATACTTATTTTTAAGAATATTGTTTTTAAAGTCATTTAACTAAAAGCCAGAATGGATATCTTGAGATAATACTGAAAAGCTTGGTGGTCGATGTTAAATTTATAGATTATAACTGGGAGATGCTTAAAATTAAAATATTGCCAAACTTAAAATATCAACTTCTACACAGCCAAAGTACTTAATGCAATTGTATGAAATTATGACTTACATGAAATTTAATTAAGGATGGGCACCTACCTTTTTAATTGTTTTTGTCTGTACCAAAGCGAGTTCTCTGTTCTCATCCGCTACGTACAATGAAAGTTTCACATACGGATCACTGTAAGAAAATATTTCAGGATTTAGAGGGATGATACCTTTCATTTAAAAAAAAAAGTACAAAAAGAAAGTAGACAAAACCTAAATGAAAATGCAAATATCAGTTAATGGCCCAGCTTATGTAAATTCTACAATCTAGACAGTCACATTTTTAACATGCCCACTAAGGAAATTACACAGTAACATTTTCAACATGCCAACTAAGGAAATACACAAGAAAAGTTTCTACTAACAAGAGTCAATGATGCTTATTTAAAAGCAAAATTACCACGAAAACACATGAAACATACACTAACTTTTGATCTTTCCCATTAATTCAAAAGAACGAATCTGCCATATTTCTTTTCCTAAACAGATTCTGAAAAGATTACAAGAAAGATTATTAAAATGGCATATGAAATTTTCTCAGACTAGCAAAACCTAGCAAAAAAAGTTAGTTTACATCTGATTTATATTCTGATTTCCACTATATAGGTAAAAATGATTGTTCCTTTAATGAAGGTACAACAGGCATTGATCACCTAAACCAACACCTATCATTTTCCAGATTCAAACAAAAACTCAAAACCGAAAGAAGAGTGCAGGAAATCAAAAAGAGATTTGCCCAATGTTGTAGATTTCAGTAAAGCCTAGATTAAGTGAACACTTTTAGCAAAAAGTATATTAAAAGGACTATTTACGGTAGACTTTCTCCTAAGAGTCTAATTAAGTCCAGTCACATGTTCTGAAAGTCTTACTAACACTGGGATAGCTCAAATCTAGTCAAGCTATCTACCACTCTTTAAGCGTTCAAAACCCAGGTTCTTCTGTTTCACACTGGAGGTCTTGAAAATCATAGATATGGCTCTCATGCATTGGGCCCCCAAATTTCCACGCTTCTAATGACATGCAACATGATTTCTATCCAATTTGAAAATAATCCTTTAGTGGCTATGCCATGACTATTAACCCTTACCTTGCAACTTCTAGGATCTTTCCAAAGATTACCTAGAGCATCATAAAATACTTTAGATTGATTTTTATTCAATACCTCAATAAATATGCCATGAAGTCCTTTAAAGAAAGAGAGAGGTGTCATATAATTAAGTTTGGTAATAATAGGACTCCATATCCAAAACAGAAATCAAAAGTCAGTGACTGTTGGTAGATATAGTATTTATTACCCATAAAACGCATCTTAATGGAAGCTACAACAAATCTCTTGCAAAAAGAACAAAAACAAAAACAAAAACAAAAAAAAAAACCAGCAACAGAATCTGCTTGGTTATATTGTTATCAGTAAGTATTGTTAACATTCTAGTTTAGAAGATGGTATTAGTCATCCTTTGCCTCCTATCCATCAACTATAGATTTATTTGATTAAAGAACATCAAAACCAATGTACCTAGTTCTCCTTATCTGGACACCGTCAGCCTCAGAATAAAGATGACTCGAGAGCTAGAACCCAATCTAGGCCTCAATTCCCCAAGAGCACCTTCCTAATTAGGACCGTGGTCTGGTGATGAATCAGGAAGCAATTTCTAAGGTCGAGGCTCTCAGGCCTTAGCTTACCAGAACTGCTGGAGGGGAGGGTAGCAGAAACATGGATCGCTGGGCCCCCCTTCCAAAGACCCCTCCAAAGATCTGGTTAGTCTGAAGTGGGACCCTAGAATTTCTATTTCTAATAAAGTCCAGGGGATACTGATGCTCTTCATCTAGGAACCACATGCTGAAAACCGCTGTTCCAGGTAGTGTTAGAAAAGACTATTTTTTTAGCTATAGAAGCTGATTTTCTATTTCCAGCCACCAAGCTATTGCTAAAAAAAGCTCAAGGTCTGATATCTCTGTTATCTCAAAAACAGGCTCTGAGTCTGCCATGAAGATGAATGTGTGCACACGCACACACACAATCCCAGACCATAGAGAACACCATCAACACTGCTGACTCCCATCTCTTGTTTTCATGGCCCTTGGCTACCACGACTGCTGCCTGTTACCTAATTGCAATAAGGACTTGAGCATTCACTTGAACGACGTGCACACTCTTCTACTAAGCATTTATTTGCTCTGGTTTGAATCCCCCCAAATAGTTCACAGTAAGTGATGGGCGCAGTTGGGAATTGAGAGTGTGTTCCCTGAGTGGGACAAGGTCTCCCAGCTGTGACAACAAGACCCGTCTATCCATGTCCCGAGTGCTCATCCAGGTTGAGGTAGGTACTAGGGAGTCGGGATGAAAGAGCAACCAGGAAGCTCCCCGGAAGAGAGTGCTGCACGAAGAGAGAGTCACAAGTGTGGGACTTGGTAACAGGAGATATAAGTTTAAGGGGAGGGAGCACAGGGCACAGGACGAGCCAAGTTCAAGGCTAAGCACAGTCACCCACACTGGCTCCAGGTTCTTCCTCCCTTTCTGATGGTACAGCATACCCTTCATAGCAACAGACATTTAAATTTTTTTTTCAACGTTTATTTATTTTTGGGACAGAGAGAGACAGAGCATGAACGGGGGAGGGGCAGAGAGAGAGGGAGACACAGAATCGGAAACAGGCTCCAGGCTCTGAGCCATCAGCCCAGAGCCTGACGCGGGGCTCGAACTCACGGACCGCGAGATCGTGACCTGGCTGAAGTCGGACGCTTAACCGACTGCGCCACCCAGGCGCCCCAATAGCAACAGACATTTAATGAGCACCAACTACCTTCCGAAGACTCTGCTAGGAGCAGACAGGAGTGAACAACAAAAAACGATTAAAACAACGAAGGTCATTAACGGGCATTTACGCGTGGCCCTCAGCTGAGTGAGGATGACGGCGCTTTCCCATTTCAGCAAGGTGAACGGTACCAGAGCACAGAGATGCGATATGGGACGGGCCATCGAGCGTCAGCACATGAGCAGGAAGACGCCAGAGCAGCCTGAACAGTAATCGATCCCACCTCAACCGCGAGCACGAACGGCACCAGTGCCACCATTACAGCCGCCAGTCCCACAAGCCAAGCACGTCACCATCAAGCACCCCCCCCCGTCTGTGCTGTCGCACGCGAGACGTGCGTGGTATCTCATCGGATCCCCGGTGCAAGCTTATTACGTTGTCACGTTTTCCAGGTAAGAAAAGGAGACGGAGAAATCAAGCTTGCCCGAGGTTACAGAGTAAGCAGGGGAGAGTGGGAAGGGAGGCAAGTCGTCTGCTCCAGAATGCGCCTCTCCGGGTGCGTGCTACGCAGCCCTGTGGCAATCCGCCGTTGCCGACCAGCAAGAGAGCCGGCCGGGAGGCACGTCTAGGGGCAGGAGTTCCCCAAAGTCTGCCAAGTTGGAAAACATTTTGTACTGTGACTGCTACGACGACCTAATTTTTATCTTTGCTGTTGTCGTGCCTGGTGGAAGATCAAGACGCCCGGGCCCGAGTGTCTACTTTGGGGAAGGCCACACCTGGAGATCTTATCTGCTTCTCAACACCCCCAAATAACCAGCTGGGTACCTTGGACAAGTCACTTTAACGCGCTGAGCCTCAGTTTTCGTTACCTCCAAAATAAAGGGGTTAGACTCAATCAGGGGTTTGCAAACTGCAGACTCTATCTACGGAGGCTTAGTTTTTGCATAACCCTCTCAGGATAACTACAGGCTACCAGTTCTGCCGTAATCTGTTTTCTCTATTGGGCTTCCGAGTTAGAATTTTTTTGGACAGGGTCCTGTGATTTTTTTAAAAAAGTTTTAAACTACTGGACTGCATGATCTCTTTTAGTTAGAATATTCTGAATCTCAGAACAATTCAAACTCACTTCTCGTCACTCGGTATAACTACAGCCCATCCCATCCTAAGTAAACACAGCTAGATACAGGAGGAATAGGGAATAAAGCCTGAATCTCTACTAAGAGGTTTTCTCAGAGCATAAAGGGTGAAGCCCACAGTTTTGAGTTCAAGAAATCACTCTCGATCAACACTGGGCTGAATCTTCTGGAACATGTTACCAGCTTCTAGCCAATCTACCTGCTGGGTATCAAAAACATATTACCTAAGCAACAAGCACAACACAAGAGGCATGTGTAGGTGTATGTTTGTGCATGTGAGTCCAGGGCAAGGGAATGAAGGCCATCCGGGGTTAAAACAACACCTGAGCGTTTGAGAAGAAGCTGGTGGTGACGTCTGCTGTCCCTGGACGGCCTTCATTTCTGAACGTCACGTTCTGCAGGAGTGGAGACAGGAAGAATTCCATTTCCGGAGCCTTTTTCACACCTGACTCCACATAAGCCCTCCAGTAAGGACAGCAGTTCTGGAAGACTCTCTGCCCTCTGAAGTTCTACCTCCATATATTCCCTACCTTTGCGACAAAAGGCTAATTGAGTCTGGAGGTCAAGGCTTAGTTGAGACTGACTTCTCCATCAGGACGTTTAGGAAAGATACCCAAGCAGCTCATCAGAAGCTACCATTAAGGGGCGTAGATATGGGGTATAGGTTTAGGGGTAGAGAGTTCTTGTTTTCATGTGACTACTTATATGCTGGTAGATGATTTTGTTGTTGGAGGTAACCATCAATACACACGACTTTGAGAAGAACAAAACAGGGGTGCCTGGGTGGTTCAGTCGGTTGAGCATCCGACTACTGATTTCAGGTCAGGTCATGATCTTGAGGTTCGTGAGTTCGAGCCCCATGTTAGGGCTCCGTGCTGACAGCACAGAGCCTGCATGGGATTCTCTCTCCCCCTCTGCCCATGCCCTACTGATGCTCTCTCAAAATAAACAAACTTAAAACACACACACACACACACACACACACACACACACACACACACACACACCAGAATAGGTAGGACATGGAAGGGAACAGGCAGGAGGACCATTCCTCCCTCCTCTGATGGTGCTTCTTCTCCTGATGCCCTTGACCATTTCCACTGGAGTCTCAAATCTCAGCTGCATCAACTGAGTGACCTTCAGACAGTCACTTGACCACTCTTAACTTCAGACTGTTCACACATGAAATGGGAACAGTTCAGAGGGCTATATTAGTATTAGCACACTCAGCACCAGGCACACAGTGTAAGTGCCTTACCAATGACAGCCATTCTAATCCTGAATCCGTGCTTTCCTCTCTTGTGAGACTTCTGAGGTTCTCTGTTGCTCCTTCTGACCCCCCACTTCTGCTGTGATTGCTGATTTGACGGGCCACTGACTACCCCCTAGTGCAAACTGGGGGCTGGCCAACCCTGGCACACCAGGTTCCATGCCTCCTCATTATCCTACTGCGGGGTAGCCCCACGGGCATCTGGGTGCGGACAATCAAACTGCTCATCACAGTTACGGCAAAGCTCAGAAGTCACTCCTGGCAACTAGTTACTATCCTGGTGGCTGATGTTTAGGACAACTCAGGGCCAGCATGAACATTACTCTCTGAGAAGCTCAATCCTTGTGCACTAGGAGAGACATTCTATTTCACAAACCTTTGGCCTTCTCTGCACAGTAAAGTAGTTTAGGCACCACGTTCTTTCTTTTCAGCCTTTAAAAGGAGATGACAAACTGATAGCATTTAAACATCCTCTTTTACTGAGTGACTACTCTATTCTCAGGCAAGGAGACAAGCAATGAATATGAAAGACACTGTCCCTGCCCCCATCTGAACCGGACACAGAGAAGTAAAGCAGTGACTCAGACAGGGTGTGCCAGGTACCCAGGAATACAACACTCCACAGCAGTGGTTCCTGACCTTGTGCTCACCAGGGTTACCTGTCGTCGTGTGCCTGTCCTCATTCCAAGCCGCCCAGATCAAAATTTCTGGGGTTGAGACTTGGGATTCTGCATTTATCAGATGTCCCGCATGATTTCCGCGCATTGGTCAATGTTGTTGCCCCTCCCAGAGGGGCGTCTGAGGCCAAGAAGGGGAAGAGCATAACCAAAGGTCCAGTGGCAGGCTAGAGACGGGGGGTGGGGGGGGCAGCTGGAGAGTGCGCCCTGGCTCAAACCACAAGGAGCCTTGTATGCAACTAAAGAGCTGACCACTGCCACTAGGGGTCAATCCTGGCTCCCCTTACTTGTAGCTCTAGGACTGCTGAAAGCTTATACAGCCTCTTTGTGCCTCAGTTTCACCATTTACGTAATGGGGATAATAGCAGTACTTGCTTTTATTACAAGGAGGCTGTCAGTAAGATTAAAATGGCAATGACACCTGCCATGTAGGAAGCACTCCACACACGTTAGCTGCCTCTGCCATGACGTCACTATTAGCACTGAGTCGCTGAAAGGGAAGATTCTCGATCAGACTCATGACAAGGAGATAAAGCAGCAGCGGGCACACCAGCTGGAAGGCTTCTGCACCAAGGACTGACAAAGGTCTAAACACAGCAAGCAGCAAGGATCAAAAACAAAGGACTCGGAGCAGCCGGGAGGCATGCTCCAAACGCCTGGGTGGTCACTGAAAGCGGTGAGGAGGTCACTTGAGGAGGGTTGCCAACCTCTAACTTACGGGCCTGGGTGACCGTGCATAGTCTCAGGCTACAGACCAGTACTGGGGCTTTAATCCCTTACTGGGCCAGCAACATCACCCACCGAGGAGGGGTATGCACCCGCTGACAAGGCAGCTCTACCCTTTGGAGAGAAGTCCATGAATTCCAAGGCACCACCTATGACCTTGGCTTTATAACCAAGGTCTTTTACACAGCTCTTGAAATTTTAGGCCATCACACAAGAGGCCCTGAATCTTTTGCTTCCTGCCCATGATGGTGCATTTGTACTTAGGTCTGCAAGGGCATATCAAACACTAGGGTCTGTCTTCAGAATCCTAAGGATTTAATGTCATTTACGTGAGGAGTCTGAAAGTTAGAACTGGCCTCCCGAGGTTCATGTCTGAATTGGGCAAACCACAAAATGCATCTGAAGGCTCTCAGGTTCTTCCGTATTTTTCACAGTATGTAAATTTCAGAAGAGAAAAGGAGCCGGGAGAGTCCGGCTGCTCACTCACCGATAAGACCCCTCACATGTGCACAGATGATTTTCGAGGGAAAAAACTGAAAGGTGTTATCACTGTGTCTTGCACGAATCAGATACCAGAAACTGCATGAAATCAAAGGCTAGAAGATAGATCCTGTGAACTGGAATGAAATCTTTAGGAGTCTAACAAAAGCCGAGGTGCTTGACCAAAAAATTCACGAGCACCTGCTCTCTCACGAGAAGTCACTAAAACACCTTGGTCGAAAAAGCCCATCCTGATCTTGCAAAACTGCTGAGCACAGAGCATTGAAATTGTTGTCCCATTCACCCCCAGCATGGAGCCCAGTGCTGAAAATTCTGTCTCCCCTCTCCTTGGGTCTCTTTTCCACTATTCTTTAAGGGACAGGAATTCAGAGACGGGTCTCATTCCACCTTCGTCACCATTAGGCAAAAACAAAACAAAACACTTATCCTAGCGAGGACGAGCCCGTTTCTCAGGGAGAGATGAAAATAAGACCACCTGGGTTTGCCTACTGCTCAACCTTTAGAGCGACCACGAGCGAGGACAGTTAGTCTGAGGCGACATTAATGGAGCGATGCTTGGCCCTCTCCATCTGGCAGACTCACATGTTCCATAACAAACAAGAATGTGTAAAGGCTAATCCTTTCGCACAGATTATTTACTTATTTTTGTCAGACGAAATAGTCTTTGTGGAGATCCATACGTTTTAGAGGAGGCAGGGCAGTGAGGAGGAGAAGGGGCAGGAGGGCAGGGTTGCCTCCACTGGGCAGAACATTCAAGATGGATTACGTTCGGGCTGCAACCAGGTTGGAATGGCATGGCCTCTTCCCCCAGCTATAAAAGTGTCCTTCTCAGATACTTGGATATCAGAGGAGTAATGAGAAAGGTCTTCATTTTTCAACCATTTTTCCCTCTTAAGGGAACACCGAACTATAACCTAAAGGAAGCAAGAATTCTGTCCTGTAACAAAGAGATTAAGTTCATTGAGGTTATGCTCCATATGCGACTGGGACAGCCTGCGCAAGGGTTGTGTCTATTTTCCCTAACAGCCAAGAACAGAGGTCTCGAGTAGCACATTACATCGTGCCATTCACCATATTTGTTTGGACTACCTGAGGCATCTGACAGAGACTTAGCTGACCCAGAGAAAGTCTCATTGGAAAACCTATTTGCTGGAGATTTTCCTCATTCTTTTCCCCTGCTACTATTACAGCCAGTGTTGCATAAATTACTGACATCTACAATCAAGAAACGGCACAAAATAAGGAAAAATATTACCTAGAAAGTGTGAGAGAGTAAAACACAGGAATTTAGCAATATTATTGAAACTGAAGATCTTACTCTAACAAATTGCCAAAGATGTAAAAAAAAGGGAGCACTTTCTGAAGAGGCAGACATCTTAATGTTCTACTACTGGAAAGAAATTCTTGGGAGCACTTTCTGAAGAGGCAGACATCTTAATGTTCTACTACTGGAAAGAAATTCTTACAAGGTTTCTGGAAAGCAACATGGCAGCAGGTATCCAGCACCAAGAGTTGACGCCTTTGATGCAACTTATTTCTAAGGATTAATCCCAAAGAAATAACCAGACATGCAAGCAAATGCTGACGTGCAAAAGATACTCATTACAGCATCATGTATAAAAAGAAATTAGAAGCAAACTTTCAGCCCAATAGGGAAGTGATTCAATAAATTCTGGTGTAATCATGTGCTAGCATATGAAACCACGAAAATCATGTCTCAAATAACGTTTTTAAAGTTTATTTATTTTGAGAGAGAGAGAGAGAGCGCGCGCGCGCACGCAAGACAGAAAGAGAGAACGAGGGAGGGGGGGCAGAACGAGAGGGAGTCAGAGGATCCGAAGCTGATCTGTGCTATCAGCACAGAGCCCGATGCTGGGCTTGAACTCACGAACCATGAGATCATGACCTGAGTGGAAGTCAGACGCTTAACTGACTAAGCCACCCAGGCGCCCCTCAAATATTTTTAAATGGGAGAAAATAATCATAGTCTAACACTAAGGAATAAGCAGGACCTAAAAACGTGGCTAATTCTACATACACATACAAACAAAGTAATGGAGGGGTCCCTGGGTGGCTCAGTCGGCTGAGCGTCCGACTTCGGCTCAGGTGGTAATCTCACAGTTTGTGGGTTCAACCCCATGTCGGGCTCTGTGCTGACAGCTCAGAGCCTGGAGCTTGCTTGAGATTCTGTGTGTGTCTCTCTCTCTCCCTCTCTGCCCCTTCCCTGCTCGTGCTCGGTCTCTCTGTCTCTCAAAAATAAATGTTAAAAAAAAAGTAATGGAGAAAACCATAGCTAAAGTTAATAGCTGTTCTCTCTAGATAAGTTTATGAATTATGCTGATTCTCTTCTTCATAGTTTTTTTCCTGAATTTTCCACTGTGAGCAAGTACTATTTTTATAAATGCAAAAAAGTTATGAAAATACCAATAACAGTTACACATATGCTTCAACCATAACAAACTCTTTGACGAGGCAGTGAAACCTGTAATTTCATTGCTAGTCTACATTTCAGTAAAAACCCAAAAGGGCTTCAAAAAGATTTTTTTTTCTACCCAGAAAATTGCCTTAAATGGATGACTACTGAAGATTTTTGAAAGAATATGCATATACGTTCCAGTCTTTGAGACTTAATGAGAGGCATGAAAGGTACTTTGAAATACATCACTCGTTACCAATAATGGCAATGACTTACTCTGTACGTTCTTTCAACAAATACAAGACAGCAGTGGGGCAGTTTAGAGACCAATGAATTCTTCTGTTGGCTCAAGGCAGGTTAAGAGAGGCATTACAATTTTACAGCTTAGGCATATTCTGTGAAACTGCTGAAAAAGAATACGCTTTTCAATGCTTTAGTTGTGATTTTGTGGTTGGGAGCGATGAGGGACTTCACCCTATCCTACAACCTTTCCCATCTCCTAAGCCTTGAAATTGCTAGTCGGGACTGACTCTTGGTCCCATGCCATCTACAACCAGTCGCTGGGGGGGGGGTCCTCAGATTGGGGTCCCCGAGAATCCTGGAAGCCTAGAAGGGTCGGGGGGTGTAACTGCAGGCCCAGCTGTCTACCTCTAACACATATATACATAATTTGTTGACATCTCTGTAGACATGGAACAGCTCCTGAAAACATTTAAAAGAGTTTGTTTAAAAAAAACACAAAACCAACTATTTAAAACCAATGTTTTCTTACGTTCTAAGAGTATAACTATTGTTCGCTGCATATAGTCACCAGAAAAAAAGTTTCACCTATAAATTGTAAATTTTCATACAGTGGCCTATGTCTCCAGCATACTCTATTATGTATTTCCCCCACATACAGGCAACTATCAAAGGTTAAGAAAACACTTCCTTCTAGTAAAGCTTTAACAGAGTGGAGAGCAGCTCACAAAGCCATAAAGGAGGGACAACAAAAACAGCTCCCTTTTCAGAACCTGTCTAGTAAATGATTTAATTCCTCAAATAGTCACTGAGTGTCCACCATATGCAAAGGACTATGCAATGGAGGAGGTCAAAGAAATGGGGGGCAGGGGAACAGAGACAAAGAGTCACAGAGGAGATGGGGCCCTCAAAGAGATAGTCTACCCCTCCCCTCCACAGAAAACAAGGTCAGACAAGAAGGAAGGCACATACTGCAAACGTTGCCTTTATGAAGTTGGCCGTGCATATTAAGAACTCAAAGAAGTGGGGCCCCTGGGTGGCTCAGGTGGTTGGGTGTCCGACTTCAGCTCAGGTCATGATCTCATGGTTTGGGGGTTCGAGCCCCACATCAGGCTCTGTGCTGACAGCTCAGAGCCTGGAGTCTGTTTCGGATTCTGTGCCTTTCTGTCTGTCTGTCTGTCTCTCTCTGCCCCTCCCTGGCTCACACTCTCTCTCTCTCAAAAACAAACAAACATTTAAAAAAAGAAAAAAAAAAAAGAACTCAAAGAAGCTGTAAGTTTTTATGATTATTCTAAGACAATCAGAAATGCAGGGAATATCTTATGAACAGAGGTAATAACTTCCAGTATCATTTATCAAGTACTTCCTGGATGAATGGCATTGTATTTTGTGTCTTATGTATACACCATCTCTAATCCCTGAAACAGTCCTGGCAAGGAGGATGTTAGTGACCCCATTTCATGAATGAGGAGAAGATCTCCTAACATATATATATGTACATATGAAATGCTATGGAGCCATTAAGTAGGTATTAATGAACTTGATTTAGTTGCCTGTGCTTTGTCTAAAAATAAAGTTAAAATTGTATATCATCACAACTATAAACGCAAATATAACTACTGCATTATAAATATACCAAACTATAAAATAGTGTTTATTACTATATTAAGGAGACCATGAGGGATTTTTTTTCCTTCCTCTCATTTCTCCATAAAGTCCAAATAGCAGAGCTATGTTACTGTTCAGTTGGGATGCCGAGACTGGAGGTCACAGCCAGTCCCAGAGTGGCCACCGCCATCCCACCACCCCCACCCCCGCTCCAGAAATGGTCCCGAATGGCAGCAACTAGAAAAGTTCAAGTTAAAAATATCACGTGTGTGCCGATAAAGTAGGTATAGAGGCATTTACAGCTTTCGCCTCAATCCCTGATTTAACAGCCACCTTCCTTTTCAAGCAACAGAGTAAAGACGTCTCAAAGGGCCTTGAAAGAAAGGTCTGGAACACAGTAAGTGGAGTAAAAGGGACTATCTTCATTCCCATAGTACCTATGCTCAGTGTCCTGTTGGCGAAGTCTGCTTCATCGTCATTGTACCAGCACGCGTCTTCCTGTGGGGCCCACGCCAGTGAAGCAATGTGTAATGGCTAGGTCACAGCACCTTTGTATTATCTCTTTAGGAGGGTCTTAAAATCCACTCTGCCAAAGGCCTCAACTGTTAGCCCCCATGCACATCTAAGGGAGGGAGCAATTCAAATGTGCTTTTGAGAGACATTACCCATTTTCCCAGCTGATGAGATAAGACTTCGCACAAGAATCTACCTTCTGAAAAAGTAATTCAGGAATGCGGGGGCACAGGCACCTACTCACAAGCAGGGAGCATTCCGCAACCTAAGAGTGTTTAGAAAGTGGAGGGGGCTTACCGCCTAACGTAAGTGAATATCCCACAATAAGCCATCTAGAGATCAAAAGATCTGCACTTCTCAGACTAGAAATGGACCAACAAAATTAAAACTCCTCTGACCGTCCTCAAGTAGTACAGTAGTATTGTCTGTCTTTTTTTTTTTTTATGTTTATTTATTTTGAGAGAGAGAGAGAAAGAGAGACAGGGAGCAGGGGAGGGGCAGAGAGGGATGGAGAGAATCACAAGCAGGCTCCCAGACAGCACGGAGCCCGACATGTGGCTCAATTCCATGAACCCCAAGATCATGACCTGAGCCGAAATCAACAGTCAGACGCTCAACCAACTGAGCCACCCAGGCGCTCCGATGTTGTCTCTTGATAAGCAATGACATTATGAGAATCTTCAGCCAAACAAGACCATTATATCAAACATAATTACAATTACGTAATTTCATTATTTCAAGTGGCCATGACAGTTCAGAGGTATCTTTAATCATTGTCTTCAACCTTTATAACTAGTCACGTTTGTAACCTCTCCAGGACTAGCCCAGAATAAAACAGTAGACAATAACCCAAACATACAGGGGCCCTAATTTTGAGGATCCGGGGTAACTGTAACCATAGAGTACGCACACTAAAAATACGTAACTCGGGCTCACTTTGTATAAACTTTAAATACTCCTCAGACGCTCTGGCTGAATACAAAACTATGTAATGAATCATCTCCCCATTCCTCCCCTCCCCTGCCCCCAGCCCACCATCTCAGATATGGTTCCATGAACAAAAATTCTATCTGGAAAACACTTTTTTTTACCTGAGCACCCATTTTCAAAAACGCATGCGCACACGCAAAAAGCCCTACTACTGTTATTTAAGAGAGTATATGATCTTTATCATTAAATTATCTGTGGCATTTAATTCATTTAAAAAAACCCAGGAGAATGTCCATGCGTAATAAACCCATGTGATAGTATAGCCTCGCTATAAAAACACACTTTCAAATTTACCAGTGAAATTCTGTCATTATCAGTCTTCACCGATCTTAAAGATTTAAGTAGCTATTTTAACTGAGTAATCAGCATAACCCCGAAGCCATACGTTTTCAAAGACCAATTTATCTCTACTATGCTTGTGTATTCACTGACCACACGCTCCATAGAATTCATTCCTGCCTGCCCAAATGTTATCAACTCTAAATGTTTATGTAAATAAATATACCTTTGTTTTGCACAAAGGGTAATGAGCTTCCAGAACTCCAAAGAAGAAAAACAGACAGGAATTCCAAGTAGTTCAGGCAGAAACTCTCTGGGCGGGGCAAACATGTTAATAACAGGTGCATAAATGGCTATCAAGAAAGAGTGCAATCCACCAGGCTCTCCCACGTAGCAACAGAGAGGAAGGAGAGCCATATCCTCTCCCCAGTACCTTCCTCCAGGCTCCCGCTGACAGAATCCTGAGCTGGCTGAAAATAGGCTTCAATCTTACAAGTCCTTTGGATCCTCAGTGATCGTGGGCCTAAATGCTAAATCATCCCCAAAGAAGTTCTTTGAAAACCATACAGTCCGACTCTTAGGATTTAAGCACCTTTTATAGTCTAGTAGAAATAGAAATGCGCTCCATCTATCAACCATCCAGGCCAGAGAAGGCAATCTATGTGGGGCACCACGTCACCACATAAGAACCCTTGTGGCACAGAGGATACCGCTCCGACAAAAAAATTGGGAAGTTGGGGAGATTTATCAAGGAAACCTTCTGACATTCCCCACGTGTGCTGCCCATCCTGTCACAAGTTGGCTCCCCCTTGCCACACCCCCCCTCCCCGTCTACACTTCACCTTTGTCCAGGTACCTACTTTGATCTTGCTCTCACTTGGCAGTCCCTATACTCTGATGGTGTCTCCCCTCCGTAAATATTAACCAGAGCAACTGAGAATACGTACACGTGCCCTGTCTGCCGTACGTGCACCATGAAGAAGCTTCAAAGGCAGATGGGTCTGTTCTCTAGCACACAGCATCACCACACTGGCTCTGACCTGGGGATTAGAAATTCCTAGAGCAGAGATTCTCAAACCATGGCGGCCATCAGAATCACCCGGAGGGCTGACAAAAACACAGGCTGCTGGGCCCCCGTCCCTGAGTTTCCAATTCTGACCCAAGGTAGAACAGGACGATACTCTGCATCTCTTAACAATCTGCTCATCTGGGCACCACACTTTGGGAACCACGGAGACTCCACTTTTCCTCTTTGTTTCTCCAGGATCCAGCAGCACAATGGGTCCATTCAACTCAGTTTTTCCCTTCCCGCCATCCAATCACCCCTAGAGAGTGGGAAGAGGGTACAGCCTCACCTCTACTGGATGCCAAGGTCTTTGACACCCGACCGTGCCCTTGTTTACTGGGGTGTAGGAAGGGCAATCTACAAGGCCTACCTGTCATTTTCATTAACCAGCCAGTACTGCTTTTTGTTTATTTTAGAGCAAAGGTGAGTGGGTTCTTGCCTGTTTAAAAACACACCATTGTCTAATGAGAAAACAGTTACAAGTACCCTGGAATAACACAAGCCTGTCAGGCATTCTGTTCTAAAGGAAATAAGGCAGGGGAATCTGAGAGGTGATGCTTCGGTCAGCCTCTCTGGTCTTACATGAGGCAGGTAGGATGCGGACACCTGCTCATCTACTTCTCTCGTGGCTCGAAAGAAAAATCAATCCAACTCAAACTTCAAATGAAGACTAAAGATACATTCTCTTTTTTTTTTATACATTAGTTCCCTTTACCCCCAAATGTATCAAGTTAGGAGCCTTAAAACACAGGTGCACAGACACAGAATGGCACTGAAATCAGCCAGTGTGGGAGCAGACTTCCAGTGTCATCGCTCTTCAGGAACACTGAGGTCAACTCCTTGGCTAATCCCACCTGTGTCTTTGTGCTCGTGAAGGAACACCGCTGGTCCAACAGAGGAACTTGGAACTCAAAGCCAAAGCAGAATCAACACTGAGCCGTGCCAACCTGGGAAAGACAGCCAATTCTCAAGTAGAGAACTACTCAGGGAGCTCGGCCTTTATTAACTAAACAGAGGAAAGGATACTTTTAATGAACTCGGAAGAGCGTTGGCTCCCACAGCACAGCTGGGCTACGCCTCCGCTGTCATGGTCACCGCACGCTTCGGGACACTGGGACTGAAGGGGACACACGGAGACAGGTGTTCAGCACCCCTCTGGCCGCCACAGAGATGGTCACGGCCGAGACCCCCCGTGGTCTCAGGAACAAAGGTCGGGCAGAGGGAGGTGCCGTGTGGACCAGTAAGCGGTGTGGACCGGTAAACCGAGGGTCTCCTGAGAGCAAGCCTCGGGCAAACAGGGAAGCGTGGGGGGAGAAGGGGGACCCGAAGCCAGCTGCGTATTCTGCTCAATGGGTCCTAGGCACGGAAACACTAACCGCTCTACCTCCCAGCATTTACTCTGTGCCCAGCACTTTCTGCATGATCTTTCCTTTAACCTACTTAGTAAGAGTATAGACTTCTCAGGGTGGGAGTGACCGCAGTCCCGGTCGTACCTCAGGAGCCAACCCTAAGTGCAGCTCTCGCTACAAGAATCTGTCTTCTTCTCGCACGCAAGACTCTCTGAGAAAAGGGGTTCCTCCCTCCCTTGAGGTTAGCAGGAGACGTGGCAGCTTCTGAAGTCTCAACAAGCAGCCCCAAGAGTGGTGCCCCTTCAGTGACATAGCTGCCAGGGATGGGGAGCACCAGGAAAGCCCTGAGGCTGAGGTCTTGAACTTGGCACACACCTGAACACAGAAAGAAGGGAGTAGGTCATCTTGAACCATTCCCTGGGTTATAGGCTAAATCGTGCCCCACCCCCACTCCCACGACAAAAGACAGGTAAGTTGAAGTATCCCAGTATCTCGGAATGCGACCTCATTATGAAAGAGGGTCTTAGAGCACCTGGCTGGCTCCATCGGTTAAGCGTCCGACTTCAACTCAGGTCGTGATCTTGCGGTTTGTGAGTTCGAGCCCCGCATCCGGCTCTGTGCTGACAGCTCAGAGCCTGGAGCCTGCTTCGGATTCTGTGTCTCCCTCCCTCTCTGCCCCTCCCCTGCTCGTGCTCTGTCTCTCTCAAAAAAGGAATAAAATGAAAAAAATTACAAAGGGCCTTTATAGAAGTAATCCAGTTAATATGAGGTCATCAGGGTGGATCCTAATCCAACAGGATAGAGTCCTAGTAAGAGAAAATTTGCACAGATGTGCACGTAGGAAGACGACGTGAAGACACACAGGGACAGAGGGACGCAGCTACAGGCTGAGACATACTGAGGATCACCAGCCAACTCCAGAACGGAGAGGAGGCACGGAAGGAGGTTCCCCCAGAGCCCCCAGAGGGAGCACGGCTCTGCTGACACCCGGATTTCTGGCTTGCAGCCTCCAGGACTGTGAGACAATGCATGTCTAGGTTTTAAGCTACCCCAGTCTGTGGTTCTTTATTACAGCCCTAGGAAGTCACCACTCCCTTAAAGCCGGTCTTTACCAACAACACTTGGAGCCGAATGTGTTCTAGGACGCTCACTCCTTTCTCGTTTTAGAAAGATGACTCTATTTGAATTCTGACCTAACGTTCCCAGGAGGGGCTTGGGGCAAGCCCCACAATCAAATGTTAGATCTGTGCAGTATGTATGAATAGTTCTATCGAGTGTTCTACATAAACACCAGAAACACTCAAATCTGCTCAGGTCCGGTGTTGTCATCGAGTGAGTTTCCTACAAACTTACAAAAGTGTTCCAAGTTGCCAGGGCTTTTTGGATTTTGGAATTGCAGGTAAGAGATTACGGGCCCGGGGCGCCTGGGCGGCTCTGTCAGTTGAGCATCCGACTTCGGCTCAGGTCATGATCTCACTGCTCTGAGTTCGAGCCCTGGGTCGGGCTCTGTGCTGACAGCTCAGAGCCTGGAGCCTGCTTCCGATTCAGTGTCTCCCTCTCTCTCTGTCTTCCTCCACTTGCGCTCTCTCAATCTCTCACACAAAAATGATTTTTAAAAATTTAAAAATAAAAAAGATTACGGGCCTGTACCAAGTTGTAGAACATTTAAAATACATGCCCTTTAAAAAAAAAATTTTTTTAATGGTTTATTTATTTTTGAGGGAAAGAGACAGAGTACAAGCAGGGGAGGGACAGAGAAAGTGGGAGACACAGAATCCGAAGCAGCTCCAGGCTCCGAGCTGTCAGCACAGAGCCCAACGCGGGGCTCGAACTCACGAACCGTGAGATCATGACCTGAGCCGAAGTCGGGCGCTTAACCGACTGAGCCACCCAGGCGCCCCCAAAATACATGTACTTTTAATGCCACCCTGCCAATCAGTTCAGACTGCTCAGCAAAACACAGTTGTCTGTGAAATCCTGCAATTCAAGGAAACAAAAGTATGCCCTCAACTCTTAAATAATAATAATCTGCAAAGTCTTTTTAAAAAGTTTTATCTCCAAGGCTAGTACGCATGTAAACAAACCACTAGACATTTGGCCTGTCCATTATGCTGAGTTCTGCACTGTATCACTACACAGCCTTTCAAAGAGTTTGAAAAGAGAGGCAAAACAATGATGCTTCATGGTATTATCACAGGAAGAAAAACAAGTATCAATAGAAAGAGGGCCAGATGATGATAATGCCTCATGCCCCCCAATGCTAGCAAGAGAGAGGAGTGCCACAAAGCACACGGTTTAGTCCCCTGGTTATGCAATAAATATATAGCCGATACTCACACTTGGACCTCCTGGGCCCATGTGTTGTCAAGAAGAAAGGGAGTTTATAGAAGAAACGACGCCTTCCCAGTGTTCAGACATCTTAAAATCCTCCCTTAAGTCACTGTGTCAGAGGAGACTGGATATCGAAGGACTTCTAAAGAGAGCCTAGGGTACGTTCTAGAACTGTTAATAGGTATTGGTCCTACCTACACCACCATATGTCACAGAAGTGTGTGTTTGAGCGTTATGGTTTATACCACTAGATGACTTTGTCATATAGATGTTTCCCCTTGTCCCTGGGACCCTGAAGTAGGGTTAAATAATCATGGGGGGGAGAGCACACGGAACAAAGCGCACCTCTCCCATGAGAACTGTAGTAGTCGGACCTCTATTACGCTCAGATAGGACATGGGATCCTTGTTTTACTTTATGCTTAAGAATTTCTATCAGGCAGTACACGTGCAGAATCTAATGAAACCACTTGTCCCCACCATCCATACCTGTTTGATTCCCTAAACAGGCCGATCTACTATCTTCAAAGTTTTCAGCCCCCTTACCCTTGGAGCATGCTCACTTATGGGTGACCATGCATTCTCCCCTCCAAGGGAAACCCAGGTAGTCAGCACTGCCTCTCCCTCCTCTTCCCAGAACAAACCACCCTAGACCAACCAGCCTCTCCATGCTCTACATTCCTGCAATCGTGGCTGTTTAGACCTTCGCCACTGAAATACGTGGCCTTTCTGTATTGTTTGTCCTTCCTCAAGTGTGCCTTAATTCTCTTACACTATTTGCACTTCTCGCTTAAGACCACTACCTACATTTTAGGCTTGTCTGCATTTTCCACCTGACGTCCCACAGAACGAATCCCTCAGTAAATATTTCTTGGTTGCTTGACTGCCTACCCCCTCGTTATTGAGAGGCTCGCTTCGTCCCAGGGTCACACATTTGCAAACACGGTCTTGCCTGAGTTGCCAAAACAGATTTCTCAGTTTGTCTCATACTTGATAATGATCAACTACATACAGAATGTAGTTTCCATGTAAATCTCCTTTTCTTTACTTTCTTCCCTTTTTCACAATGTGGGAGCCACGAGGTCATTCCCTAGAGTGCCCTCAGAGGCTCAAACACATGCAAAGAAACAACAAAATGGAGGGAAAAAAGTTTCAGTCAACTTCATTTCAGCAATCATGTTAACCGATAGCAAACACAAACATCATGAGCGACTTTTGATCAACTAAACATAAAAACGTTTAACAACTAACTTACGGCATCAACACACACTTGTAAGAAAAACTTAAATACTGAAATCTAAGAGGACACAGAAATACCAATGTTTGAGGACTAAGTTAGCGAGAAACAACAAACGAGTTAACTCCAGAAACCTTGATTAGATTGTTGACAATTACTTATCAACTGGAAAGGGAGGTATTAAGAAATGTGTCACTAGTTCCCCACATGCCATTATAAGTTTTTATTCCAATTGTGTCATTTTTCATGCCTTTGTAGTGTGTTGCTGATTTTTACCCAATCCTAAAAAAGGTTTGCTTTTTGAAACAGAGATGTGTACTGGAGTGCCTGGGTGGCTCGGTCGGTTGGGTTTCTTTCTGACTTTGGCTCAGGTCACGATCATATGGTTCGTGAGTTCGAGCCCTGCAACAGGCTCTGTGCTGACAGCTCAGCACAGATTTAATTTAAAAAAAAAAAAAATTAAAAAAAGAAATGACGATGTGTAAGACTCCATGTAGATGAGAATATCCACACACCAAACTGCCCTTACAAAAGGCACGTGTTGAGAAAACATTCATTGCAATTAACCTCAAATTTTTATGCAGCTGATGTGGACTGAGATACCATGAAACAGCGATCACACGAAAATAAAATCCAGTATATGCCACTTGTGGATGTAGCAGGTGTCGCCACAAAACAAGACCTGATCTGTCCCTTCACTGAGTCACTAGGGGACAAAGTATGCGAGGTTACCCCTAGCAAGGTGAACACACATATGACTTCCCCATTCTGCAGGAATAATATTCAGGAACTATATTGAAAAAAGCAGTTGGAAACCTTGGCAATTAACGTAAAGATAACAGCATGAGTCCGTGTAAGTGAACACAAAACCCTAGCCAGACACATGCAATCTAAATTTGAGAAACGGACTGTGTGGGGATAACTATGTATTCTAGCCAAATACCAATTATTAGCCACTAATTAGATTTATGCTCTGTATTCTGTAGTCCATAATTTTTGAGGACCTAAGGCTTGAGCAGTAGGCAAACAAATGACGCAATCTTCTGGCCATCCAAGCTCAGTGATTAAAAACACCTCCAGGATGAAATTCACTGCAAGCCCCAACCTCCTCTCCTCATCTTGTTAATGCAGCCAAATATTAACTCCACCACCCAAGTCCAACTCGTAGCAATCACCCAGCCTGAATCCGTTCTTTGCAACCTACAAGGCGAAGTCCGGAGAATGCACGGTCTGCCTGGCTCTGGTGCCTGCCTGTGCGATGCCATCACCCATGTGCCTTACACACTTGGCCAAGGGGGACGATTTTTAGTTCTCCAAACATACCATGTTTTCCCCTCTGCTAGAAATGCCCTGCGCCCACCTTGCCTACACGTGACCCTTATTCAACCTTAAAGGTCAGCTCAACTGTCTCTGAGAACACTGCCTAACCCCAAACCCCACTCCTGTCAGGAGAAGTCAATCAGTATAGCAATCATTTACTTACATGTCCGTTTTTGCTACTGGTCTGGAAAATCCTTTCTAACAAGCCACCCACGTCTTGGTCACTTGTGTACAGAACATTCCAGTTACACATAGGTCTGCAGTAAGTAATTGCTTCATAGGGTATCATGATGGCCCAAGAGCAGGTTAGGCATATGAGGTACTTAGGATAAATCTCAAGCTATCTGGTAGGCAGATCCTGGAAGATATCCATGACCGTATCGTGGAACATGAAAAGCTCACAGACTGAGCAACAGCTATCTCTAGCATTCTAAAGTCAAAGACTGCTAAAATAGGAATAAACTGGATGGAGGCAAAACAGCCTCATTTGCAATTCCTTGGTTATTTTTCTTAAGTCATGACTGAAAACAAAGAAATTCACTGGTAATGGAGAAGCCGAGAGTGAAGGATAATCTGCTCTTAGGGAGTTTGAACAAGAGGTAATTAATAAAGGATTAGGGCGAAGCAAAGCCACACAGGAACACGTAACTGCAGCACGCTGAACAATGAAAACCAGAGTGGCAATTAGATAGGAAACACCCTCAATGGGTAAAAACATTTGCTTCATCAGTGAGGAGCTGTGCGGAGCGTCACAGAGCTATTCCTCTGTGGATATACCTCTCTGTGCAACAGAAGGTGGGAGGCTCAACTCTGACCCTTAGCAAAAAGCATGTAAGAAAGTCTCCCATTAGACTCTCCTCTTGAAGGAATGAGAGCCACCCAGCGAACCCCGTTACGCTAATGCAGGAAGGTGGGGCGAGATGACGTACAGACAACTCACTTCAAAGTATCAACAGCTCAGAAGAAACCACAGCCTCTAAGAGACCAAAGTCAGGACTGGGAAAAGCCCATGGGGAGGCTCCTTTCACAGACCCTCCCCATTCCTTCATTCAACCAATTTTCACTAAACACCGACCATATCTCTGGCACTGGTCTAGGCACCTCAGAGACCCCAGGGAAGAAACACTTAGAGTTCCCTCCCTCTGTGGAATTTACACTCAGGCAGGTGGAGATAGTTGGTAAATACAATAAAAAATACAATAGGGGCGCCTGGGTGGCTCAGTCGGTTAAGCGTCCGACTTCGGCTCAGGTCATGATCTCGTGGTCTGTGAGTTCGAGCCCCATGTGGGGCTCTGTGCTGACAGCTCAGAGCCTGGAGCCTGCTTCGGATTCCGTGTCTCCCGCTCTCTCTGCCCCTCCCCTGCTCATGCTCGGTCTCTGTCTCAAAAATAAATAAAAACATTAAAAAAAATTTTTTTAATAAAAAATACAATAATAAAATAAGTAAATTAAAAAATAAAATAAAATAAAATAAAATAAAATAAAATAAAATAAAGTAAAGTAAGGTAAAGTAAAGTGAAATAAAATAAAATAAAATAAAATAAAATAAAATAAAATAAAGTAAGGTAAAGTAAAGTGAAATAAAATAAAATAAAATAAAATAAAATAAAATAAAATAAAATAAAATAAAATAAAATAAAATAACAGCAAAGAAGAACGTGGCAGAAAATAACACACCTCAGAGAAAGGACTGATGCTGGGGCCTTTTGGAAAAGGTGATTTTGATTGAACGGCCACTTGAAGGAAATGACAAATCGTTAACTGGAGGTGGCGGGGCAGACCCTCACAGAAATCGAACAGTTGTACACTTGACAAAGATAGGGTAACACAGCAACGCAATGAAGGGCGTGAGCTCAGCAGGAGGGCACAGCCGGCCGCCTTCCAGTTCTGCCACTTGCAACTGGAAATCATTAGATGCCACGGTCTCTAGCAGCTAACATCCGTCAGTGGCCAGGCTTCCACACCCCCAGCCCTTAGCTCTTGGTCAGCTGCTGTCGTCCTCATCAGCGTGCAGACCGCAGGAGGTCCCCAGGGCTTCCCCTCCAAGCACAGCACAGGAACTCACACAGCCCGGAAACCGGAGCAACTCGGGACGTGTTGCCTCATGCTCCACGATGCTGGCTTATGAACTTCGGAAGTATGGACCACGCTTGGCAAGTGCCCTGCTCTGCACGTGGTCACATTCCTCTTCCCTCTCAGTATTTGGCCTCAAGTTTGCAAACGGTGACAGCTTACAAGGTTTGGTTCCCTAAGCTGCTATCATAAATCCCGACACAAAAAGTTATTGGAGGTCACCTAACAACTCCACTTGGCAAATGACAAAACCTGTGTCGTGTCAATGATACAGCAAGCCACGAGTTCAACCTAGGCAACCTAGGCTGCCACACCTATTATAAGAATAATTCATTCTTAAGGCTACTCCACAGATGTGGGTATCCCTCATTTCCAATCAGACCAGGTGATACTTAAATATGTTTGACGGGTGGAAATCTTTTTCCAGGAAGTATCTGTTCACTTTGCTCTAAGATGAATGACTGCTTACTCTTCTAGGCACAATAATGTATACTTTTCCACGCAAAGGACGTCTTAAAGGGCTTTTAAAGGAACCACTACCCTACAGCTGGCCACAGCTTCCAAACTCACCCAAACCAGACCTACTGGAAAGCGTCAGGAGCTCCCGTGCAAAAGAAAAACAGATCACCCATCCGTATAATGGTCACTCCCTCCTCCTGATTTCATTTCTTTAAAAAAAATTTTTTTTTTTAGGGACACCTGGGTGGCGCAGTCGGTTAAGCGTCCGACTTCAGCCAGGTCACGATCTCGCGGTCCGTGAGTTTGAGCCCCGCGTCAGGCTCTGGGCTGATGGCTCAGAGCCTGGAGCCTGTTTCCGATTCTGTGTCTCCCTCTCTCTCTGCCCCTCCCCCGTTCATGCTGTGTCTCTCTCTGTCCCAAAAATAAATAAACGTTGAAAAAAAAAAATTTAAAAAATAAAAAAAAAATTTTTTTTAATGTTTATTTATTTTTGAGACAGAGAGAGAGAGAGAGAGACGGAGCATGAACGGGGGAGGGGCAGAGAGAGAGGGAGACACAGAATCGGAAACAGGCTCCAGGCTCTGAGCCATCAGCCCAGAGCCTGACGCGGGGCTCAAACTCACGGACCGCGAGATCGTGACCTGAGCTGAAGTCGGACGCTTAACCGACTGAGCCACCCAGGCGCCCCCTGATTTCATTTCTTTAAAGACACTCACACTGCCTCCAATTACAGGATCTGTTCACCTGGTTTTGGGTCTCCCCCACCAGGCGGTGGGTCTCCCCCACCAGGCGTTAGGTCTCCAAGGGGAGTGGAAGGGCCAGGTGACCGACCGCACAGGGCTGTGCAGCCTGCCCAGCACCTAGAACCAGGGCATCCCCTCAGGTGCTCAGGGCGTATTTGTTGAGTAAATAAGTTTCACCTAAACCCCGGGAGGCCATTCAGACTTTTAACTGGCACAGGCTCAATTTGGGAACATTTCATTTTGTTCTCTGCCCACACATCTCCCCTCCCTTAGAAAAAAAGCAGCAGAGCCAAATATAGATGTGCCCAAGCACAACAAAAGGGCAATTCAATGATGACGCAGGTAGCACCTAGGATTAGCCCAGGGCCTGCTGCTCGGGGCAGGTGACAGGTGACAGGTGACAGGTGATGAGGCCGGAGGCTCCTGCCCAGGGAGGGGAGGGGGCTGCAGGCTCGGAATCTCACTGCTGAGTCTGTGGGTCTCATTCCTCAACAGGTTATTGACAAAGCGAGATGCTGGCTTTGTCATCAACACTCCCCCATCCTACGTCATGCTAAGAATCAAATTTAAATAGCAGTATCCCTGCAGAAGGAGTCATCTGTCATCTGGGAGTTGCAGCTCCTTGGCAGGTGACAGGGCCTCCGCGCCTCATCATGTTCCCTCTCCCTCTCTCTGACACGCACACCTCTCTGCTTTACATAACCTTTCTAGCCATTGAGCTCTTCTTCTTCGGGAACAGAGTTCCACTGGCACACGCCGATGAAAACTCCTCTACCTTTCGTACGTGGCTTCCCAACAGTGAACAAAGAATTGAAGACAAATTTTTTTTTTTTTTAAACCAGCTAACATGATTAGGGGACGTGTTTTCCTGGTCTCATTAATCTTACAGATCAATTAAGTCTTAATCGTCTTTGATTGCCATCTTCACTCAGCCCAGGGCGTAACGGCTGTTAAAGTCTATTTATAAAATACATCAAGTGAAAACAATAATGGGGGTGGGAATGAATCCTGAAAAAGTATTAACGCAGCAAAAACTGCCAACTGTAGGGCGGAAAAAGAAGTACCTCTCAGCATGTAGCACAAAGACACTTAGTAAGTATTTGGTAACTGACAGACTGAAAGAATACGAGGAACCATTTTATTTTTTTTTTTAATTTTTTTTCAACGTTTTTATTTATTTTTGGGACAGAGAGAGACACAGCATGAACGGGGGAGGGGCAGAGAAAGAGGGAGACACAGAATCGGAAACAGGCTCCAGGCTCCGAGCCATCAGCCCAGAGCCTGACGCGGGGCTCGAACTCACGGACCGCGAGATCGTGACCTGGCTGAAGTCGGACGCTTAACCGACTGCGCCACCCAACGAACAAGACGTTACACCTGTGCTAAACGGCCATGTCAAAGAGTTCAAATAGTCACGCAAATAGACCAGACGCGACAGTGTCCAAAGAGAACACACCTCTTTCAGATACACCGCTTGCCGATGAACACAGACACAAACCTCAACACAAAAGGGCAACAAGGGAGAAGAATATATTAAAATACCTTGAGGCCACCACCCCATTCCCTTTAATGAGGCTGGGAATCTCACGGAGTCGCTTAGCATGGCAGATCTTGGCCGGAATGAACTCCTGGACCTTGTTAATGGAGCCGAGGGTTCAAACCCCCGCACTGGCACGTGCTCCTGGAGATCACAACGCCGGGACTCCACATGGCCTCTGCTGCAGAATCTATGCCCAAACGCCCCAATAACGTGACGGGGTTTCCAGGCACTGGCCTGAGTCACAGGTGGTTTACCTGCACGTGATCCCTTGCCTACAGCAGGCCCCGTGAGTAACAGTGAAACAAGCAGGACGGCCCACGTCACTGCAAGTGGCGCTTCTGTACGTACTCCTAGGAAGCTCCGTCCACCCAACTCAGATCTCTCATCTGCGTTTCCACCTAGTGTGAAATGACATTGTTCACTGCCTCTGGGGTGTGATGGTATGTCACAGGTCTCATGGGCCGTTCCAAAAATGTCCATGGAGGCCTCTGTGCTCTAGAAGAAAATCAATCCTTTGTTTTCGGGGATGATGCCCGTCAGGCGTTGGTTTTTATTTTATTTTACTTTTTTAAAGTCAAGTACCATTAACACACATTATATTAGTTTCAGGTGTATGACACAATGATTCAACAATTCTATACATTACTCAGGGCTCATCACAGTCAGTGTCCTCTCAGGAGGTGGAATTTGCACTTTTCTCCCAGCAGCTACCTCTGAGATGAATAAGCAAGGCACAAGTCCCAGCTGAGAGCGCACACAGCCCGTGGTTACCTGAAAAGATCTTACGATTATTTGGGCTGATCCAGTTTGGGCAACAACAGCAGAGCAGGGCGAGTTTTCTGAAAGATCCAGAACCTCCGGCTTTTGCAGGAGTCGGAAATAAAGTCCCCTTTGACTTCAGGGGGGCAGCTAGCCGGCAGTCTCCCCCAGGCCCGACCTGGTGGGCAGGTGGGCAGGATCGCATAGGGAGCTCCCTGTGCTCCCTGTTCACCTGTGCTCCCGAGAAAACCAGGCCAAGCACACAGGGAGCGCAAATATTTACAGGAGGTCAAGGTGTGCCAAGTGACTCTCTTTGGAATTCTGAGCCACTGAGAACATAGTTAAGGTATATTCTGGAAACACCTGAGAATGTGTGCTGCTGCCATCGCCCCAAAGGTGAATGACCTCAGAAGTCTCTGGGATCCCAGGGGTGAGATTAGCTGGCTAGCTCTGAGCTGACATACAGAATCGGGCATCCTCTACATTGCTAGGACATTAAATCATTGCTAGCTAACCCAAAACACCCGAGGAGGGAAATCACGAGGAAGGAAAAGATTTCGGCCAAGGTGGAGGAAATTACAGGTAAATGACCTGAAAGTTGATTTGGACAAGCCCCACAGAGCACAGATGAGATTGCCCGGAATTAAGTTCAGACACAGTCGAAACAACCTCACCCCCCTCCCCCCAATCCCAACACAACTGCCATAATTACAAAAGCCTCTGGTTTTTGTCTTTTTAAATATTTATTTATTTGGGGGAGAGCGCAAGTGAGGGAGGGGCAGAGAGAGGGGGGGCGGAGGATCCAAAGTGAGCTCTGGGCTGACAGGCTGACAGCAGGGAGCCTGACCTGGGGGCTTGAACTTACAAACTGCGAGATCATGACCTGAGCTGAAGTCGGACACTCAACTGACTGAGTCACCCAGATGCCCCACAAGAGCCTCTGTTTCATCAACTATGTCTAAGATGTGGTCAAGAAGGCTACAGGGTTCCCCACCATACCAACCACTTCACGACAAAATGTTTATACTCCTCCAGCAGCAAATTCCTATCATTCCATTCCTGCCTTCATTTTGCTTCTTATATTCCACACTGACAAAACAGCGTCCTAAACATATTGTCTTAAATCAACATTCAGTGACAAGACCAAAAAAAAAAAAAAAAAGTAACATCTGTGAAAATCATTCCCCTTTTCTCCTAATTAAATAAAGCATTTCCCACCCCCCTCCTGATTTGACAAGCTTACTCACATTCCTTTGGGAATTAAAGTTCACCTTGTCCTCCCCAAGATCACTGAAAGGAAGGAGCGCAATATACCACACCAGCTTCTTTAATTTCCCTTTTCTAGTCTGGCTGCTTGTTCTCATTTGTCTGATTGGAAATCTAACTCAAACACCTGCGGACCACAGACTTCTCGATGTGAAATGGAGTATTTTATTAAAGAGTAACTCCCGATTTGACTGTTGGCTTTGCCATTTCTCATCATTGACCCATTTTTACTGAATTGTCTTAAAATTCCATCCATCTTACCATTTAACATGAGGAATGTTTGTTTGAAAGTACCCTGGCTCATTAATAGAAAGGTGTGGCCTGCACACTGATACACACTAACTAGTTCGCTAACAGTTTATGAATCACCATCAAATGAGACAGTAAAGAAACAGAAAAATCACGTGTTACTCATGAAGTATATTCGTATGTATGAGTGGTAAGGGTGGGGAAAAGGACAGCAAAACCTAAAGGAAACAGTTGAATATGGGCTTTAATTTTTGTTCTCAAACCAACCATCGTCATAATCATCATCATTAATGCATTCAGAATAAGTTATGAAAGCCAAAAATAAGGGGGAGAAAGATTTCTCTCACTACTGACAATTCAGATAAAACCATACATCATTCTCAAGCCAACCATTTCCAACCTAAGATGTTATTTCATCTGAAGCCAAGTACAGCTGGGGTCTCCTTCCTCTCCAGTGAGATTTCTAAGTCAGAAAGAGAGAGAGAGACAGACCCAAAACAGAACAAGAACACCTGTTTCTTCCTAAAACATGGACTTCTGAACCAGAGAACATTCACAGAACCTGAGTGGTCTACATTTTCTATTATTTTTTCAAAAAGAAAACAAAGGCATCCATCGTGCGTTTGTTTTGAGAGTAAAAAGTGTACATTTTTCTAGTCAAGGCAGAGATAAGAAAGCAAAAGGGTTAAAAATAAGGAGAACTGACATCCTAATTCTTTCCCCCGAGTTTCATTCCTTGCCCACCATTCCATCTGTACAAATCAAGGGTAAAACTGATCAACTACAGCTAACCCTGAACACCGAGAACAAGTCATTTATCCTGGAAAATTTTGGGCTGTGTTAGAATAATGCCACTGGTATAAAAACGGCCCTACACGAAGATCAAACTCCGTGCCAACAGACATTACACATTCATATAACACACATACAGTGGTGTCTTTGTTCTTACCTATAATTGTCCTCAAGGCTCATGAAAAACAAGCCATCTGTCCTGCCGGGAAGCGTCTGCTTCGGCTAGCTTTGCGGTCACACGGCCGGGAATCTACCTCGACGACCCTTGGGCTCCTGGCCTCCTCTCCTTCCTTCCCCGTGATGAAAAGCTGCCGACACACACCTCTGCCGGAACTCGGGGACCACCAGGAAGTTTTCACACAACTGGGGAGGAATCCGGGGAGCTTGCTACTTATACTGATGATTCACTTCAATGACAGCTAGAAAGAAGTGCTTGTTGGTGGAAAAGCAGTCAAGCTCCACCCCCACCATAAGGATTAGCTAACTCCACCCAGCTCAGTAATTCGTTTCAACAGCCACAGAGCACGGGGAACGTTAGTTTACCTGCAGCCCGGCATCTCCAAGCGGCAACTGTCAAAGGGGGAAAGAAGGGCTGACGGTTTACCAAACAGGACAGGCAATAACCGGAGAGCACAGGGTGCTCTTAATCACTGTAACTTGGGCTGGGCTGTTGTTTTTCTTTTTTCTTTTAAAGCTGCGTCCCGGTTTTCTGGGGAAGACGGGCCGTAGGGGTCTGCTCTTCACCTGCGCAATGAACTTGGCTTCTCTCCAGTTCCTGTGAGCGAGGCTCCACACCAGGCAGGCTAGAGAGCACTTGGGCCCTCAAAAAGCTGAAAGTCTTGAAGGGGCAAGAGGCCAGGGCAAAGGTAACTGTGAGCCAAACTACAACTCCAAACAGAACTGACGGGGGGCGGCGGGGGGGGGGGGGGGCGCGGGGAGAGATGAGGTGTTGATCTGGTGTCACAGGACAGACAGCACCACCCTATAAACCAATCCACCATGTCTGGTGTGCAAACCCAATTTCAGATTAACTGGCGGGGGTGTCCTTGAGGTACAGACCAAAAGCACAGAGAGGGCCAGTGGGGCTCACCTTGGCACTTCTTCAGCACTGGGTCCCACTGGAGGGGTACAGTTTACCGCCCTTACCGGACTCCCCGAGACCACGTAAAAGGTGTGCTCTTTCTTTGGCTTGCGACTGGCACTAAGCTCCGCCTCTTTGCTCGTGCCCAAAGCCAAGTGGAAACCCACTCTACGAGCCCAGCAGTTGTGGCTGAGACAGGAAGTGTCCCCACTTGTAGCAAAAAGCTAACTTTCTACATTAACTCCAATCTGGGGGCATGCTCACTCATGAAGCGTTCCTGGCACGTCAGCCAAGAACCTCTAAACTAGACTTTCAGGTTCCCACAGGTGCTCTAAGGCTGGGATTCCCGGAGGTGCTGGGACGAGACAGGTCACCAGGGGAGCCGGTGACCTCTCGTGGTTAGGAGCATCACCGAAGCCTTGCTGGGGAACCTGTGAACCAGGTTACTGCCAGAAACCCCAACCCCAAATACACTCTCCGCACACAGGCTGACAGTTCGAACCATTTTTTTTTTTTAATTTTTTTTCAACGTTTTTATTTATTTTTGGGACAGAGAGAGACAGAGCATGAACGGGGGAGGGGCAGAGAGAGAGGGAGACACAGAATCGGAAACAGGCTCCGGGCTCTGAGCCATCAGCCCAGAGCCCGACGCGGGGCTCGAACTCACGGACCGCGAGATCGTGACCTGGCTGAAGTCGGACGCTTAACCGACTGCGCCACCCAGGCGCCCCCGAACCATTTTTAATAGGAATCTCGAAACGACAAGGGGAAATACCCTAAGCGTTTAGTATTCAACAGGTGAGGACACACAAGTAACACATTTAAAAGCAGCAACTCCATCTCTGACTACATCTAAAATTACAAAATTAATAAGCTGGCTCACATTTATACACCGGCTGGAAGGTTAAAAACCTAAGAACCACAGTACAAGAAAATACACCTTAGCAAGCTGAAGAAGTTACTCAACGGTTTGCCTGTTCCATTAAAGATAAAAGGCACCGGGGCACCTGGCTCGCTCAGCTGGAAGAATGTGCAACTCCTGATCTCAGGGTCGTGGGGCCCAGCCCCACGTTGGGCGTAGAGATTACTAAAAATAAACTTAAAAAAAAGATAAAAGGGGAAGGGGCGGCCTGGGTGGCTCAGTCAGTTAAGTATACAAGTCTTCGTTTTGGTTTGGGTCATAATCTCACCGTTCATGAGTTCGAGCTCCACATCAGGCTCTGCGCGGACAGTGTAGAGCCTGCTTGGGATTCTCATTCTCTCCCCCTCTCTCTCTCTCTCTCTCTCTCTCTCTCTTTCTCTCTTTCTTTCTCCCCCTCTGCCCCTCCCCAACCCACTCTCTGTCTCTCTCAAAATGAATAAACTTAAATATATACATATATAAAAGGTACCTAAACTTCTCATCAAACGTTACCCAACTGTTACGGGTTGAGAATCGTGTCTCCCCCCGCCCCCACCCCCCATTCTTATGTTCAAGTCCTAACCCTTATTTCCTCAGCATGTGACTATGTTTGGAGACGGGGTCTTCCAAGAAGTAACTGAGCTACCATGAAATCTTCAGGGTGGGCCTCTAGTCCAGTATGACCTGTGTCCTTACAAGAGAAAATATGGACATAGGTGCATAATGGGAAGACCATGTGAAGAGACGGGGAAGTGATGGCCACCTGCAGGCCAAGGAGAGGGACTTCAGGAGAAACCAACCCACTGACACCTTTGCTCTCACAAGTTCAGGCCCCTGAACTGTGAGAAAATACATCTGTTGTGGTACTTTGTTATGGCAGCCTTAGCAAGTTCATACACCAATTCAAGAATCACGTAATTCAAATTATTAATATAAAAAATGCAGACAGATCTCAGATTTCTCATTAATAACCATTCTCCCACAGCTAAGCGCTTCATTTTAGTATTTTTACGCCCTCCCGGTCTACTGAGGCTCTGCCTTGAATAATGCACAGAAAACCGTATACTGGCTGAAGGGGGGGAAAAAAATGACCTTTCCAACTCCAATTTTGCCACTTCCGTTTATGGTTAATCTAATTGACCAAGGGACCTACCTGCACATCTTTCTCCCCAAAACCCACAGAAATCAGCTTCTGCTCAACCGCCACTAAAATGCAATTAAATCTACCGACAACCATCTTAGCGGTGAATTAAGAATTGTTCACAACGGAGGAAATGCTGGAAGGTTTAGTTCAAGTCCCTCTGTTTAGAGGAGGGACCACAGAGGCACCACAATCTAGGAATAAATGCTAATACAGATTCAACCCAAACATTCAGTCCTAATCCAGTGTTCCTATCCCCGCTCTCACTATACTATTAACCGAGGATAGCCTGAAATGATCAAATCTCTCTATTATCTCCAAAAGGAAACCCACTGCCCTACAGAGCAGCTGTAGCACAGAGAGACGAGGATGCAGACACTGGCTAACTGATGGAGTGTGGCCAAGGTCGGCGGGTATGTCAAAAGGCAGGTTTTTTGAACTTGGGCTACACTTGGGGTTGGGTAATTCTTCTTGGTGGGGCTGTTCTGTGCACTGTAGGATGTTCAGCAGTATCCCTGGTGCTCTCCATCCATGAGACAGAGCTCTTCCTGGGTGTGACAACCCAAACATCTCCAGATACTGTTAAGTTTCCCCTGGGAGGCAAAGGAGGTGCCATAGAAGAATAAAGGACAAGTGCTGTTGTAGACAGGGCAGGGGTGAGGAACAGCAAAGAGCAGTTTATTGTATTTCTCCCTCTGAGGGTTGCTTTTTTGCGGTATCTACCCCCCGCCCCCGGCCCCCGCAAAGGAGAAGACCAGGTCATGGGGCTGAGAGTGAGGGAATCACAGACTCAAGAGTCAAGAATACTCAAAGTCTGGAACAACTGGAGAGCAAAAGGGATCAGAGCAGGGCTGAGTCGAGCACATTGAGCAGCTCTGAAGTCTGATGGAAGACAGTCCCGTAAACTCAGAGTGGCCCCATAATGGGTGACACTGCAGGTTCCACCCCCCTCCCCATGCACGAGGATCCAAGAGGAAGGTATGAAGGCTGGTTGGATGAATGCAATGGGCATCCCTAAAGGGAGGTGGACACGCATAGACTGTGGTTTCCCAGGCCACTGTGGTTAGCAGTGGACACAGTAACCTAGAGTTAACAGAAACTAGAAACAAGGAATCTGCTGCAGAATAAATAAAGATGAAGAAAGCCTCAGAAGAGGATCTCGCTGAGAAGGAGTTCAAGATCCTACAGACAATCTAGAAGACTAAATACACTCATCCCCTTGAGTTAATAATCCCAATCCAAGGAACCTTTCCTAAGGAAATAATCAGGGATATAGTGAAGCAATACTGTACCTTCATTAAACTAAAAACTACAACCTTAAATGACCAACCGTAGAGAAAACAAATTACAGACACCTGTGTGTTCACATCCTCAAAAAATACTTTTCCACCTGAGAAAACAATCAAAATTTAATTTTAAGAAACAGAAGCTATAAAGCTATGTATAACACAGTCCGATTTTTAAATTTTACATATTTACATGTATACATTTTTATAGCTTGTGAGTTTTAATCTCCATTAAGGCAACAGCACCAACTGCCATTAAGGCAACTATGAGACTTGCAAGGGAAAAGTAAATCATAAGGCAATAATTAGAGTCCTGGAGAAGACATAACAAAAGGAGTGGTCAGAGAGGAAAGGAGAGCCAGGAGCCAAGAGAGTTAAGGGTCAAGGGCTACATAAAGGTTGAAGAAGAGGGTGCTAAGCAAACGTAGGTGTCTGGACTTGGTGAACAGGAAGCTGTTGGTGTCTTAAGACAGATAATTCAGTTCCACAGTGTGGACAACACGCAGTTAGCAAAGGGAATGGAAGGGATAGGGATAGTAGCCTTTCCTGGTATTTCCCCACGTACTTCCTGACAAGGAAAGGCCACGGGAGGGAAGCCTGTGAATGACCAGGGGGCGGGTCTACCAGAAGACTGTCAATAGGAAACGCCACTTCTAGTCTCACTCACATCCTTTGGGGACCGTTTGTTCCAAATTTAAATTTCGAAAATAATGTTTACAATTCATGGCAATTCTTTATTCTGCATTGCTTATGATTAAATGTACATTTTTATGGCTCCCAGCAATTCTGACATATTACCAAAACAAGTTGTCCGGTATGGTTTACTACACTTAGAAGACTGGGATGATCTGTAAGGTGGGATCTTACGAAACACCATAAAGGGTCACAATGGATCAGTATGTTCCCATGGAAAGCAGAGGAAGTACACAGAAGGTACATTTTAAATCAATGTAACCAAAGGGAATAAGAAAAGTGTGTTGGGGCGCCTGGGTGGCGCAGTCGGTTAAGCGTCCGACTTCAGCCAGGTCACGATCTCGCGGCCCGTGAGTTCGAGCCCCGCGTCAGGCTCTGGGCTGATGGCTCAGAGCCTGGAGCCTGTTTCCGATTCTGTGTCTCCCTCTCTCTCTGCCCCTCCCCCGTTCATGCTCTGTCTCTCTCTGTCCCAAAAATAAATAAACGTTGGAAAAAAAAAAAAAATTTAAAAAGAAAAGTGTGATGGCCGATTTCATTCAAAATAAGACCTTATTATGACCACAAAATTTAAACCTCAGAGTAGGATTCCAAAGGCTTCTCAGTGCTTTTGTTTTTGGTTTTAATCTTAGCAGGACTTGCCACTTACTGAGATCATCTTGATTTTTTTTTCCCTTAAAAGCCACTGTGAATCTGCCCATGCTCTGCAGCCTTCAAAAGTCATCTTTCTAAACACAGTATTACAATAAAATGTTCACCTTAAAAGACGGGTTGAAAAGCACCATTCCAAACAATATTATAGCACTATTCCAAATAAATAATGTCCATGTACATATATAAATAAAGCCAAAGGACTAGAAGAAAAAAAATGGCAACTAATTCTCTCTCTCTCTGCTTATTTGTTTACAGGTGGATCAGTTTTATAGTTTATCTTTCCCAATGTCTAATTCTTTTAGAACCAGGAAAAAAGAATTTTAATTGCTGAGAATGTATTATCACTTATTTTAAAACAATGTGTAACCAAATGAAGAATACAAATGCTGGGGTGAAGAAAACCCAAGTTTCTCTGTTTTGTTCAAAATCAGCTACAGGAGTGGGGGGGAAACTGGGACACTTGGAGGGGGAGGAATACATTGAACGAAACAAAGATGAGATGACACAGGAAAAAATCTTTACATAATGCAGGCAAGGTTTGGGGATTATGACACAGTCTTGAATTTCCCCATAAGGTCGTAAATCCGCCTAACTCGGACTAGCTTTCTCTCCCAATGCTACAAAAGGAGACAATGTATAATTTACATATTTCACGGGTTAATACAACCGAGTCACTAGTGACTTTATCGCAACATCTGAAAAGAAAATTATCTCCTTAAGAAGGGGAAAGGTATCTTGAATCTTAGTTATAACTATCAGTCCGTGAACATTATACGGTGAATCTCTACTCCGCTCAAGGCACTAGCCAACACCCAATGACTGATTGGTATCCTCAAGCATTTATAACCCGACAGCTTAGAGACAGTTCCCTGACTCATGAAATGGCTGTGGTTCCGAACATTCATTATTTGAGGGCAGTTACTCAGGATCCTGAACATTTTCACATTGAAGAAATGCCTCAACCTTCACAATCCTGTCCGGTCCCTTTGGCTGCAGAGAGCACCCAAATGCCACGGCCACCCGAAGTCCTACCCAGCCGGCACCTGACCCTCAAGTTCTCACTTGCCATCATCTTCACGTCTTCACCTGGAGGTTGACAAGAGCTGACTCCAGCTTCTGAGTCTGCCCCTGCACCTGTTCCCCATCTCAGTGGCCACAAGCCAGCTGGCTGTTCGAGCCATAATTTTCCTCAGTGCAACTCTTCTCTTTATCCCTCACACATCCAGCCCATGAATACACATTCTCTACTAAAGGCAAGTAAAAGGAAAACACCAAAATATTAAGAATGATGTTCTTTCTCTGGCTGGTAGCTTTTGCCTTCTAATTTTTCACAATTGTTTTTCAGATTTAGAAAACTGTGTATGTACAAGCTTTCACAAGTAGAGGGGAAATCTCATTTTTAACATAAAGATATAATGCAATGCATAGTTATTAGCTTTCTAAGACACCCCAGGAAAGACATATTCAAAAACACAATGTTAAAATTGAAAGCTTCTATACAAAATACACAATAAATCAAATGAGACAAACCCTATTTCCAAGAACTCTTACAAAGCCGTGAAAAATTACCAACCGAAAGGAAAATGGACAAAGGATACACATTAGCACTTCTAAAAGAAGCAAAACAAATATATGAAGAGATACTCAACCCCACAGATTAAAGACGTGAAATGAGACACTTTTACCTTCCTAAGAGCCAAGACTAAAGGACGGATGAAACAGATACCACTGAGGGCGGCAACGATTGGTGCCAGTGGGAACCAGTGTAATATCTAGGAGGGTAATTCCCCGGTATCTCCGAACATCATTTAGGTGATGTCCTTTCATCCAGGAAGTCAAATGTGGCAATTTAACTACAGAAACACCGACACATAGATACAAACACCGGAAGAGTTTTTAAAACACGGTGTCCAAATGGTGTCAGAAGACATCCCGACCTAACAACTGGGAAGAAAAACCATGTCGCAATCTGGTTTATCTGGTTCAAAAACCGTTTTTGAAAACAGCAACTGACTTTCATGGAACTCTTGCTATACGACAGGCGCTGTTCTAAAGTCTGGAGACCATCACTTACTTTGCTCCCCACTCTGCCCCTTGGAGACAGGTACTATGATTTATTATCCCTGCTCTGCAGGTAAGAAACCTAAGGCTGAGAGATAACAGAAGTTTATATTTAGATGCCCCCTGAGCGCACATTTCCACCATCCTTCTTCCATACAGACCGAATATCACATCCTTACGGGTCCTAGGGGAGTAGGAAAGATGCATCACTTGAACAGAAATGGGGTGGGTTGGATGGGCAGAGCCCATCATTGTATGTATGGGTGGAGGTGTTCTCCGGGTGCCAGAAAGGCCCCAGTCAAGTGATGGAAGGGGCTGGAGAGACCCGGGGGGCAGCAATCGGGATGACCAATCAGGACGCCTCATTTCCCCTGCAGGTAAAGGCAGCAGCACTCCTGAGACTAGAAGAAATCCAAGCAGAAGATGACCGGGACGAACATACAGTAGTCAACCTGACAAACAGTAGTGACAGGCCACTCTGATGAGAAAGGAGCAAACAGGAGTCCCAAGGACAAAGGCCAGCAGACAACGAAGAATCCCCCAAAGGTGAAAAAACGTGCTCTGTGAAAGAGGGCACACGTACGCAAAAGGAGCAGGCGGTGCTGGAAGTGGAAGAATTATAAATATGCGCAGGTAATATTCTCATCAAATCCGAGAGCGTATCCGGTGTCAAAACCACCCTAGACGGGTAAGGAGAAAGAAAAAGATCTAAAGAAGCAACCGGGATTTTTAACTTAAAGCAAAGCACTATGCAGGTTCTTCCCTCGGCGGGGGGAAAAACGGAATGTGGTGGACACTTAACCAAGGGTGGGTTTTTACACGTGAGCCGGCATGGAAATCCCTTCTCTCCCCACCCCTCCCGCCACCCTATCAACCTCCACTCCCCTCTCTTAACTCGGACAACCAGGGTTTTCGCCTGCTTCTCTGTGCTCCCCCAGTCATACACTGGGGCAAACATACAGAGACCTGGTCATCGGCATCACAACTGGGTATGACATACTTTCTGAACCTTCTTCACCAATTTCTCATAGGAACGCCTCCTCCCCCCATCAAAAGCCAGCAGTCATAGAGTTCCAAGTCTTTTCTGCTTAGTGGCTGCATACTGAGCCATGGGGTACAAATGTCCCAGAAGCCAGCCGCTTTTCAAGTGAGGAACATTTGTATTTTCAGTATTTTGCCACTACGATGGTACAATGAACATCCTTATACATACGACTTTGTGTACACTTTTATTTCTAGGAGACAGACATCTGGGAAAGAGGCTTAGAAAGGTATATTAATTGTTAGCTTAATATGCATTGCCAGTCTGCTTTCCAAATAAAGCAGGGTAATTCACATCTCCTTGCTAGCAACAAGTGTTAGTCTCCTCTATTTTTACCCATCTCATGGGTTTAAAGGAATGGCTCATTGTTGTTTTAATCTGCATCTCCCTAGCAAATGTGCGTTATTTTTCAAAGGTTTGCTTTCTATGAATTGCATGTTCTTGGTCCATTTTTCCTGAGTTATGCGCTTTTCTTACCCATTTGTAAGTTACTGGTATTATAGACAGTGACCCCTTTTTTGCCATACATATGATGAATATCCCTCCCCCATGTGTCAGGCTTGAGAATATCAAATCGTGCTTAAGTTCTCTCTCGCCCCAAGACCATGTAAGTGGATTCTTAAATTTTCTTCTAAATTTGAACTGCTTGTAAATGTTTTAAGATTCTGGTATTTCTGATTATATTTAAGATAGAGATCTACCTACCTTTTGCCACCCTAAAGAGTGCATCAGTATACTAACATTACCCACTAAAGAATATATTCTTTTCTCAACATTATTACATATTAAGTTCTCCTACTTAATGGAACATAGCCTTGGATTCCCTATTCTGTTCCATTGAACTGTTTATGTAATTCTTTATCAATACCACACTGATTTGGTCAAAAGGCCTTCTCAGTACATCACGTTCCCTTCTAAGTCAAGTTTACCCTCACTGGTTTTCTTTGCTACATCTGTCTGAGCTCTTCTCAAGTCTTAGGCATTTATTCTTCTACATCAATTTCAAGATTATTTCATTCAGTTCAAAAAGAAAAAGGAAAAAAAAACCCCACTGCTTTGGAAATTCTCAGTGGAATTGCAATAAATGTATTAATTTTGGAATAATAGGTATATATACGTTACATATTTTTATTTCATAGTCTTCACTAAAAAGGATACAAGTCCCATGCTCGTTCAGTGTTTTCCTAGGTCATTTGCTGCTGTTGAAAAAGGGAATGTGTAAACTTCCATTTCTAGGGGCTCCTTTTCAAAACAGAAATGATCATTTCTAGATTTTTTTTTTATCCAGCTACCTTGACAATTTTTCCTTTTTATGTGTATACATATACATTTTATGTGTATACATATACATGTGTACATTATGTGTACACATACACATGTATACATGTGTATACATATACATTTCTTTAACCTAGAGATTTCTAAACTTTCTAGACATACAAACATTTCATTGTCTTACTACATTCAGTAGAACCTCTACGACAATGATAAATAGTTATAAAGGCAGACATCATTTTAAAATTCTTAATTAGAACTGAAATAGTTTTAGTGTTTTGCCATTTCAGGAAAACATTTACTATTGAGGTGTTTTTGTTAATATTGAAATAGATAGCCGTTTTATGTTTAAGTAATTTGTTTTTATTCCTGTTTTGTTTCTTTAGATTGTGTTATAAAAATGGCTGCTTAACTTGATCAAGATGGCTTTTAGTCTCTCTTGAGCTGGTCTTTTCTGCTTTACTATGTTGAGGTACAATAATGGATGATGGTGATCAAAGTTCCTAATAATCACCCTAGTGTCACTGGAATAAACTATTGATCATAATGCGTTAGCCTTTTGATGCACTCAAAAGTCTGTTGATGAATTATTTTGAATTTTTGCATTTACTTTTTTTAAAAAACGTTTGAGAGCGAGAGCGAGCGTGTAAGCAGGGGAGGGGCAGAGAGAGCGAGGGAGAGACAGAATCCCAAGCAGATTCCACACTCAGTGCAGAGCCTGATTTGGGCCTCGATCCCACAACTGCAAGATCACGACCTGGGCCGAAATCAGCTTAACAGACTGAGCCACCCAGGGGCCCCATGCATTTACGTTCATAAATAATATTGGTCTATACTTTTCTTCTTTAAAATTTGTCAGGTATTAAAATTATGCTGGTTTTCTAAAATGAACTACAAACGTTTTCATATCTGCTGCATCCCCTAAGAGTAGAAATAACACATTTTCTGTTTTGTAAAGGTTAGATAAGACTCAGCTGGCAAATCGTGGCACCCTGGTGACTTTTTCCAATCGTAATTGTCAATCACATATGTAATCTCTCCTATACTAATCGGCTTTGTCAAGTTTTCCATGCTTTTTGGATCAATTTTGGTCCTTTGCATTTTACTAAGAAATCAACCCTGTGTTTTTCAAATGTGTTGCCAGAGGACTGACTACAGGTAAGCATTTCCTAGAGCCGGTTCCTTCCTCCGGATCCCTCATTCCCGTCACCTGTGTTTGCTCTCCCTTTTTTCTCGGGGTAATGAGGCCCTTTCGAGTAACCAGCTACGGGATTTATTTACCCTTCAACATTTGTTTTCTGCTTTATTAATTTTAACTTTTACCTTTGTTATTTCATCATTCCTCCTCCCCAGCTTTTTGTTTGCTTAGTTGTTCTTTTTCTAAGTCCTTATGATGCATACCCCACTATTTTTCATCCGCTTTAAAATTTTTTTTTAATGTTTATTTTTGAGAGAGAGACAGAGTGCAAGTGGGGGAGCGGCAGAGAGAGAGAGAAGGAGACACAGGATCCGAAGCAGGCTCCAGGCTCTGAGCTGTCAGCCCAGAGCCCGACGCAAGGCTCGAACCCACAGACCGCGGGATCGTGACCCGAGCCGAAGTCGGATGCTTAACCCACTGAGCCACCCAGACGCCCCTAATCTGCTTTAATAATAAAGGTAGCTTTCCCATTCTAGGGGATATTCCCTTTCTAGGTGATCTACACTATTTCGACTTTCTTTTAAAATAAAGAAAAACACCTGAAACGAAAATTTAAGAGCCATAATGCAAGTAAGCAATGGAACTAAGTGGGCATGCTAAGAGCAGGAGATTAGTAAACCAGCAGGACAGGAGGAAAAGTCGTCCCTATTTTGTTAGCACAGGCCCGGTTTAAACAAAATTCTCTTATTGTGTTGTCAGGTTTTCACCCTGCATGTCACATTTTGGGAAAATGACTGGATTCATATACAGGTTACAAAATTACCACCAGAAAAGGGGCACCTGCGTGGCTCAGCTGGTTAAGCATCGACTTAAAAAAAATTTTTTTTAACGTTTATTCATTTCTTTGGGGGAGAGACAGACAGACACAGCATGAGTGGAAGAGGTGCGCAGAGAGAGAGAGAGAGAGAGAGACAGAGACAGAGAGAGAGACAGAGACAGAGACAAAATCCAAAGCAGGCTCCAGGCTCTGAGCTGTTAGCACAGAGCCCGACACAGGGCTCCAATCCACGAGTCGTGAGATCATGACCTGAGCCGAAGTTGGACACCCAACCGACTGAGCCACCCTGGCGCCCCAGGCATCCGACTCTTGATCTCAGCTCAGGTCATGATTGCACAGTTCATGGGATCAAGCCCCGCATGGGGCTCTGCGTTGACAGTGCGGAGCCTGTTTGGGATTCTCTCTCCCTCTCTCTCTGCCCCTCCCTTGCTCATGCTCTCCCTCCCCCTCCCTCTCAAAATAAACAAACTTAAAAATAAATTTCCACCAGAATAAACCTTCCCAGGTAATAGAAGAACTGATCATCCAGAACCCACGCCGTTTCCAGGTTCAGCAACGTATCATGTAAGCAGCAACCTTGTCTGTGTGATTGTCTCAGACAGCAAATCTTAAAAATCGATGCCCAAGGGACAGAGAGAGGGTCTGCGTATCCCAGTGTGAGTGGCTCTGACCTAATTAGAAAAGTGTCTGAGGCCAGAAGCAAAACTGCTCCTGTTTCCTTAATCCCCACTACAGGGAACTCTAGAAGGCTTACAAGGTCCCAATCTGGCCTGGGGAAACTGAAAAGGACACTCAGATAAAATCACATTCATTTATGCTCTACTAATTCAGAATTATTTTTATGATCTGGAAAGGTCTGGACTCAGGTTTCCATTTTTAGACCCTATGACAACAGGCAGAGAAGGAGGCTCAACCTACTTATGGGAACAAATTTTAGAAGCTCTGACTCATGTGTAAACAACCAATGTGCTAATCATTTATCTGTTGGTTAAAGCAAAGACTTCTATTTGGGTTGCTACCCGAAGTCCTTTTTGAAACCAAAAAGAAATTAACATTCTCTGCATTTAATTATTTTCTCTTTGTTCCTGAATGTTTTCCCCAGTGAATCCTAGTAAATAAAAGGTTATTATTAAACCCCCATTAGAACAGGAACTGTTTGGTGGTAGGAACTACTTAATTGTTCCCGAAGGTCTTTCAACCAGCGAGGAAATGCATCCCTTCTCTTCAGGCGATCCGCACTGCTTCCGAGCAAGGGCCACGGTTCCACCTGACGTGAACATCCAGTTGCAGCAACCTGCACATCCTAATCGACAACCCGATGTCAGACGCTAGCCCGTGTGTTGGTGCAGAAGCAAGGTCATGTGTATGACTGCACCCCGAGAACATGATTGGGAGGTGGGTCTCTTGGAATCCACTGGCTGGTTGTGCACTAGAGGGGCAACCCAAACCTTCGTAGGTTCCTACTTCCTGTCATCTGAGTCCTGGAGACAATGCCCCCGACACCTAGCATCTCCTAACTGCCTTTACCCCATTCTGCAGGGGGTGAGCTACTACGCCAAGAATTAGGAGTCATAGTTCACATTCAAGGCCCAGTACTGGCTGTAAACAAATGGTTTCCAATTCCCCAGAAAAACCCTTACCAAGGGGTATTTGGTCGGCTGTGTTCTTTCTGCATGGCACACCGCTTTTCGTCTGTCAAAATTAAGTGAGATAATCTGTTTTCCAAGGTTCAATGGCAATCAGCTACATGTTGTGCTTCAGAAATAATCTGGTTGGGCCAGATATGCTCATATTATCATCTGAAATACTTAAACTTCACTTTCTGGCGGAAATATTTCTAACCCTTCTTATTCTTAGCAAACAACTACATGCTAAGGCTCAAAGAGAAGGGAGGCGTATTTCACAGTGCAAAGGCCGGGGGGTCGGGGCAGGCCCGTTGAAGAGGCTTCTGCTTGTGTAAGGTGGGGTGGGAGGCTTGTGTGTGCATATCTCCCCCCATTCCCATCACAACACGGTGCCTGGAGGAAGGGGAGAGGTGAGGGGGGAGGTGGAGAGCAGGGAATGCAGGCACTCCCGCTGCCAGACCTTGTGGGGTCAAGGTCAGATGGACCATCTGACCTCCACATGATCCCTCAACGCCCAGCTTCACCAGCCACTCCGCTGTCGCCCTAGTGGTGTAGTCTGTCCCCCTGCCTCCCACCTGCTCTCTCTCTACTTTGTACTGTTTCTCCCGCAAATTTTAGCCAGGACGCCAGATCTCAATGCCGGAGTTCCTGCATCAGGCATAGACAGATTCATCACTCCGCTGGCAGTGTGCGTCCTTCAGGGGCTGAGGGCAGTCGGTGGCATTCCCCCTCTACCCCCGGCCAGCATAGCTCCTCCAACACAGTACAGGAGACGGGTGTTGTCCAAGTGGAAAACCTGTGTGATCGTTAAACCGACTTGGCCAAGCTCAACTATGGCGCACTCAGGCTGGAAGTTTTGGGGGATCCTGCACTCTGTGCACAGGGAACAACTTCAACTCTTCCGAGAACCGCCTTATTGCAGTTACAAGGAATGAAGGGAGCCTTTGTAGAGAGGTTGCTCCCTGAGCGGGGCCTCACCAGGTAAGCAGGGCTCTCTCTCTCTCCTTCACTCACACACACATACCCCACTGGGTGAAGAATGGCAGGGGAGGGGGGAATCAAACATATAGGCGACTTGGGCAATTCAGCTTGGGTGCAGCAAAACAGGTGGAAAGGAAGTGAAGGGAAACTGGGCCGAACCAGAATTACACTCCACCTGAATACCAGGAAAGGGGTATGGGGCCCGTTTTTTCCACAATACTGTCCTTTCCTTTCCTAATGACTAGTGATTTCCACCATTTCTCTGTGAGTCTTCAACTAATGACTAATGAAAAGTCCTGAGATTTCACGATTCTACTTCCTACTTGTTTTCTATTCTTATTCTATACCAATTAACTTATTCATCGTGTTTCCCTCTCCCAAATGACAAATCCACAGGCCCTACCTATCGGCTGCCTCTCCCTCCCCCTTCCCACGAGTCAAAACAAGCCAAGCTACTTATGATTATAAAACAAACTTTCAAATATTTTTACCAAAAACATTTCTCCTAAATATAACTTCCATTATTTTGAAAAAGGCCAAATATTTTTGCCAGGTGACTACATTTATCTCTCTTTAATCTCTGTTATTCCTTTGGCCATTTGGGAACACAACAGATTATAAGGAGTATTGGTTCAGCGCTCTACTGTTCACATTTCTACTGACCCACGATGCTTAAGTACCAGCTGGAAGGAGCGGACCATAAAACCACATTAGTTCCCTAACAGTTCGTGAAGAGAACTAATGATCCACACTAAGTATCAGGAAACACAAATAGGGCACAATACACGAGGATACCTAAAATTGACTCTATATCACTTATCAGGTAGACCATCTTAGAATATCTGGTGATTATCCATCAAGTGATATTTATTCAATTAGTTTAACTCTCAACCCAAATCTCTTGTGTTGAGGTGCTCACAGTCTAGTGGATACACATTCTGCTTGATACAATGTTGAGTTCCTCTCTTTTCCTTTTTTTTTTAGAAATTTTCTTCTCTTTCTTCACTGCATTCTATCCGATTCCAGGGTTGGCCAGTTTCATTTCACCTCACAGACCATGTGATCCCTTTTGCAGTGTTCTAGCGCCTTCTTCCTCTTGCACTTCTGCATGTGGCTCTCAGAAAGATGTACAAAATTTATGAAGGCTTTTGTGTAATGAATGTCTAACACTACAAACATTGTGGAAATTCTAAAAAAAAAAAAAAAAACAATTTTAAAGACTATTTAAAGTCAACCACCTATGCAATACCCATATATCATGACCTGTCACCAGTCAACAAAATGTCAAATATCTGTAAAGTTCTGAGTAATTTTCATCTATCTAGATGCCTACACATTCCCTTGGCTGTAATGACCCCATGGAGCCCTGCCCAGAGGAAATGTTAAGGTTTCTATTAGACCGTAAGCATCTTGAAGTCAAGGGACTTACACCTCTTCGTATTCCGTATAACCACCTGCCATATATACTCCAACAGCAAAATAAATGCTTACTGCAAACAAATCAATCATCCTTACCTACTTTGAAAATGTCTGAGTACATTCATACCATGATGAATCTGGTAGTAAAGTCAACGATGCCTTCAAACTCAAAAGAGCCTGAATTTTTATTAAAAGTCCTTCTTTGAAACTGGCGGTTTTCTACAACTGGAAACAATAGAAACAATGGCTTTTTCATAGCAGCTGATGTGAACTGCATTCCCTTAAACCAGGCTAAGATTCTCCTAGTGCAAATTTTAAAGTACTGAAAAAAAAAATTCTTTAGTTAATTTTGCCCTTATAAATTGCCATGCATAGTTGTTATTTTTCACATGCAACAAGTTTTTAGGGTCTGATTCACTAGGTATCTTCCGAGACAGTCTGGCAAGACAATTTATTTGAGAGATCAACTACCAAATGGAGAATTTCATATAATTATATAAAAAGTAGAAGGAATCTGAAAAATGTTTTTACCAGTCATAGTTATTTTAACGTATACTAATTTGGGTATAGCTAACATAGTTTAGAAAAAAAGATCATCTGCTGCTTAGTATAAAAAGCTGCCTTTAAAAGAAAACTACTTTTCCTTGTACATTTACCAACAGCACATATTATACAGAAATCTTTCCTCCAGGGTGCTAAACCTCAGCACTGAATCTAGATAATCACTTCCACTTTCCAAAAATTGACCTTCCAAAACTGAAATGTAGGAGAGACTGGAAACACTGAATCCAACGGTAAAGGATTTTTTTTTATTATGCTAATGATTTCCAAAGGGTAGTCACTTTAACTGCCAACCTAGTTTGTGGATAATTTAAGGAGTCATTTCCAGTTAAAGTTTTATTTAAGTATGCATGGAGGCCTAATATTATCAGTTACACACACACACAACCACAGCAGCGGCAAAGAAGCTAATAATAATAGAAATAATACCAATGATGATGATGAGGGAAGTCTTACGTGGTGCTATGTATTACTAGCAAGCACTTTAAGGCCTTTAACATTGGTGAGCAAGTGCATAATAAAACTAAAACTAAAAATAATAATAATAATAATAATAATACCCAAATTAGCAGGAACAGAGCCATGAAATAAAAGCAAAGGTGCTTGCCCAACATGTGCCACATGATGGGAGACAAATCCAGAAGGATGAAGGCTGTGTATACGGGGGAAATGGAAGGCAGAACCAGCCAGGAACGACTTTGCCCCTGAAGAGATCAATTCCCAACCCCGTGCACAGAGAGGACGACCCGGGGCAGGGACCAGCAGACTGGAGAAGGGCACCAGGAGCGGGGAGTAGACTCTGTTTGTTGGGAAGGAGCCTGTGCTGTCCCTGGTGATAAAACACAGCTTCGTCCGCTCCTGAAGGAGGCCGTCAGACCAGCCCTCCCAAAGCAGAGCACGCGGGAGTTACCCGGAAAACCAGTGAAAAACAGACTGATTCCGTATGCCCGGGCAGGGTCAGAGAGTCTGCTCATCTAACAAGCTCCCAGCTGATGCTGCCGGTCCGTGGACCACACCTGGAGCAGCTGCCCTGGAGGGCAGCCCAGCCGATGGTGGGCAGAGAGACAGAGAGTTTAACAGAAAGGCCATCACCTGCTGGGCAGGGCACAGGCCAGCTGGGCTCATGCTCTCCCCTCACTTCCTGGGTCTCCAGTCCTTCACCTGTAACACCAGGAGGAAGAGTCCATCTCTAAGGTCTCTTTCTAGCTTTACAAATTTGGGGCACGGATGGAGGCTTGTAGCCTGAAGAGCTTACACCTCCTAGGTCAGGTAGTGAAGAGGAGGGCAGAGCTTCAGGCAACGGGAGGTTACCCAGCAGTTGCACTTGTCCCAGACAAGACTGGAAGAATTTACATGCTGCTGTCATCTTATCCCTTTATCCCTCGTGGAATGCCCAGACAGAAATACAAAATGATGTGTGCACAAGGCTATTTACTGAAAAACAACGGACAAGTCTGGGAATAACCCAAACGTCCATCAGTAGGGGATCGACTGAATAAATCTAATACATTTATACCAGGGTGAATGTATTAATACACGAGGAGATGTAAAAGAGATCTAAAGAGATGTAAGAGATGTAAAAATACAAGAGGACCTTCTCTATAGACTGGTCAAAGTTCTCTATATGCTGATACTACAAAAATTGCAAAAACAAAAACAACTCTAACAATATATAAAGTTGGTATCGCAATCATAGAGAAACACGGTCTCACTTGACTTTAAAATGTGTTTTTATTGTACATCCCTGGCGGGATCTAAGATAAAAAAGAATTGTCAAGAAATATTAAACTGCATCCAATAGTAATAAAGATAGCAACATTTTAGGGGTGCCTGGGTAGGTTAGCATTGAAGTGTCCAAACTTCAGTTCAGGTCATGATCTCACGGTTTAAGTTCGAGCCCTAGGTCAGGCTCTGTGTGACAGCTCAGAACCTGGAGCCTGCTCTGGATTCTGTGTCTCCCTCTCTCTCTCTGCCCCTTCCCTGCTCATGCTCTCTCTCTCAAAAAAACAAAACAAAAAAACAAAAACAAAAAAAAAAAAACACCAGATACTAAAAAAAATTTTTTTTTTTAGATGGCAAAATTTTAGGAAGGGTTCAAGTTGGGTTATAGGATTTCATTATGCTCTTTGCCACCGTGCAGTTTTCTCTATTTTTGTATATATTTGAATAATTTTTTAAAAATCAGCTTTCCATGGGGCGCCTGGGTGGCGCAGTCGGTTAAGCGTCCGACTTCAGCCAGGTCACGATCTCACGGTCCCTGAGTTCGAGCCCCGCGTCGGGCTCTGGGCTGATGGCTCAGAGCCTGGAGCCTGTTTCCGATTCTGTGTCTCCCTCTCTCTCTGCCCCTCCCCCGTTCATGCTCTGTCTCTCTCTGTCCCAAAAATAAATAAACGTTGAAAAAAAAAATTAAAAAAAAAAAAAAAAAAAATCAGCTTTCCAGAAGTGCCTAGGTGGCTCAATCGGTTGAGCATCTGACTCTTGATTTCAGCTCAAGTCATGATCTTATGGTTGTGAGATCGAGCCCCGCGCCGGGCTCCTCACTAGGCTTGGAGACTGCTTAAGATTCTCTCCCTCTCCCTCTGTCCCTCCCCCTGCTCACACTCTCCCTCAAAAAAAAAAAAAAAATCAATTTTCCTGGTAACCTTTAATATTAACACACATGCACACCAAGTAAGAATGTAAGAAAGAGCACAGATGAGCAGCAAAGCCAACTTTAGGCCAAGGTGAACGACAAGGTTCCTAATATAAAATGTACATACAAGCAGGCAAGCGGGGGGTGGGGCTGACCCCTACTACAACATAACATAGTCCACATCTGTAAGATTTTACTGTATTCAAATACACTTTATAGGATCTCATTCTGTGTTCACAACAAAATTTCCCGTGACTATTTAGCACATTTAGAACTAAGGTAATTGACTCAAACTGGTTCAAACCCATGTTATCCTATCTCCAAGTCCAGTGCTTTCATACGCTGTTCCCCAGTACCCACACCGACAGAGGAGTGGGGTGAGGGCCATGGCCTAACAGCACTGCCAGCAATTTCAAGTCCAAGTTTAAAAATTCATGCTGATTTCCATTTCCTCCCAAATACATACGGGTTTAGCACTTTTAGTGATTTGTCAAATGGAATGGACCCACACGTATACTTTGTACCTTTATGAACCCTGGAAGCACAATTCCTTCTTCCAGCTTCAGAGGCATTCAATTACACCAGGCTGCACTGGGACAGTGACATCTGTCACCCGGATGCCTTTGGAGGCCCAGCAACAAAAAGGGACACGTCCCATTGTCCAACTAGCGCATTGCTGGTAGCATTCCCAGCCGATAATATTTCAATCGGCACCTACAAATACACTTTCTGTTGATGTAACTTTTTAACCTGAAAATTCTGTCTAGTCTTTTAAATATACCACCTAGAAATGAGTCAGTGCAATGGCAGGCAATTAAAATCACATAACATGGTTTGCAATTGCTCAAGCCGACTCGGGCGCATTCTGGAAAGAGGCACTTCATGGCTATCCTGAGCAGAAAACTGCGAGGTGAACGAGGAACTCAACTTCACAACAGCCTATTTCAAGGGGGGGGAAGGTGAGAGGACAGTAACATTTATGAAATGGTAAGGTTTTTTTTTTTTTTTAAGAACAGTTTAGACTTCTAGCATTATTCTAAAGATAGTACAAAGAGATCCCATATACCACATATCTGGTTTCCCCAACTATTAACATTTTACATTAGTATGCTACATTTGCTCAATTAATGAATAGAGGTTGATACATTAACTGAAATCCAGGCTTTATTCAGATTTCCTGTTTTTCCCTAATGTCCTTTTCCTGTTCCCGGGTGCAATTTTGATTTTTCTTACAATTTAAAATTCACCATAGGAAGACGATTTAAGCAAATATAACAAATGCAAGCATAAAAGACTAAAACAACGCTTCTCAAAGCAAGAAAAATTCAAATATTGGATGAAACACCAGCAAGATCGGCTCGTCAACAGACCAACCTTGACCTATATATAACTCCAGTAACCACGGTCTTAGAGAACTTGCCAAATAGGGAGTGAATTTCCATGTGTGAAAAGTGAGCTGTGGTATGGAGAACACCAATCTGAAAGTCAGGTTCCGATACTAAGGCTGGGTCAGTCATGCTAATAAGCCTACGTGTCATTTCAATCAGGTCCCCAAATAGCTTGCTAGGGTCAGAAACCTACAAAATACTTCTGTGGGTACTACAGGGACCCAAAGTATGTGAGCCGTTGCCCATCTCCAGTCCGTTTGATCCAATGAAGGAGTTAAGTAGAAAGCACAGAAAGATGATCTTAAAGATTTCAAAGAGCAAGGCAAGATGACAGCCAACGTGGAGGAAACGAGCACGTGATTCACTGGAAGTGAACTCACTAAGGGCTTAGGCAAAAACTCCCGTAAGAACTGAAGCAGGAAGGGAGAAACCATGTCAGAATGATTATAAAGGGAAAGCCAACCTTTCTGGGCTAGAGTTCACCTCAAGAGAGAAGGTATTAGACGAAACTGACTCTTGAAATCCCCTTCGGCGTCTCTAACTCCGCCATTCCTTTTCATTTCGGTCTCCAACAACGCAGCGAGGTTAGCAGCAAGGATACCCTGGCCTGTCATCAGCCACAGAGGGTCTTAGAGGACCACAAGCAAGTCTCCCCACCAGCTGCCACCGACAGAGAGCTTTTTCCTGCCTGACAATGAACAGGAATCCTCCGTTCAGGTGGATGATATTAGCAAACTACTAAGTAACTACTTAAAAAAAAAAAGACGTTAAAATAAGACACTTTGCCAATTAACTCGAACTTAAAAGAAAGACATTTTACTATCTTGAAGCTATGTTATACAAACCACATGCTCCATTAATCTGTTCATTCAACCAGGCCCAATTGAGCCCTTCTGCAAAACAAACCAACAAGAAGCTTTTAGTCCTTTACGGAGAGGCTACAGAGATTTCAGCATTTCTGTGGCATTTTAAAGTTGGGACATCCCTTTAAAAGCAAGGTTTCTCAACAACCGTGGCGCTGCTTTGCGTGGACACGTCTTTGTGGTGCAGGACTGTCCCATACACTATAGATACGCTGCAAAAGGCTGAGCAGTATCCCTGCCTGTCCCCACGAAAGGACAGTCAAAAAGGTCTCCAGACATTGCCAAGTGTCCCCAGCTGGCGAAATCGTCTCTGGTTGAGAACCTCTGCCTTAAAGTAATTCGTGACGTGTATAAATAAATGCAACATGGTTTCAACAGTAACATAAGATTTCAATGTGGATTAAGTGACATTTTAAGAAACCTTTCAGAAATCACCAATCAGAAAACATAATCACACAAAAAAAGCAAAAGTATGGGTTCCCCTCCCCTCAGCTGTTAGGAAATCAGTACTTTTAAAACAATAAATAAATGTAACGTACAGACTTGCTAACTCCCGAGAAGCAAGGAATCTGGGTTAGAAATCATCTTCAATCCTCTCCGTTCTGGGATTCGAAAGGAAACATCAGACTCTACACACGGCAGCCAACCGGACCGAGCGCAGGCAGAAGGTGGTCTGGGAAGGACGCCAAAATGGGACACCCCGTGACCACCGAGTGCCGCCCCAACCTACCACATTCCCACCTCAGAGGACCACGGGTGCACCGCCCAAGAGTCATTTTTGCCACCAGCGATGAAAACAGACCCCATTCCCCACAAGAAGATTAAGGCCAAGGAAAGAGGAAAGAGCTCATGAAAGTATGTGCCTTATAAATGCCTTAGGCTGATGTCTGGAGGTTTCCAACTTGTCACTCAGCTTCATTTGGGGGCGGAGAGGAATACTTCTATAAACAACAGGACGAGTAAGTTCTTAAGGGAAACCCGAGAGAATGCAGGTTCGGTGCCACTGGCTTTTTTAATAATTGGCTGTAAAAGCTGTTTCTTAAAAATCATTAAAAAAAAAAGACATTCCTCATTTTTGTGGTTACGGAAGCTCTTTCTTCTCCTCTTTTAGGTGTCAGCGTGAACATGTCAACTCACCACCGTAACAGATTCAGGTCAGAAGAAAACGGCTGACTCTACCCACCCTGTCGGGGCAAGGCCACCCCGATGCCTTCTTCTTTCAAGAAGCGATGCCAATGGATAGTCTCTCAGAGAGAAGGGAGCGGATGGCTGCCAAGGTGGCTTAGAGACCCAGGCAGTCGGCACCTGGGCTGGTAGATGTTGATCACCCAACACCCCACCACCCGCACACAAGTGTGATCAGCCCTCCCTGAAGCCGGCTCAGCGCAAAGGCTCACCAGATGGGTCTCTGGATTGCAGGAGCCGTCCGCCACGCGGTGCCCTGGGCAGCCGCTCCCTTCCACTGACTGCGGTTCCGTGACTGTGGTTCCACCTCCTCTGGCTCACACCCAACTCACTCCCCAACCCCCGAGGGGAAGAGCACCCATAGGGAACTGGTTGTGCCCGGTTTCTACAGGTGGGCAGATGGCTGGCAGAGAGAAAATCACAGGGGAGGACCAGGGAGTCCAACCCGCGGGGTACTAACCAGGCTAAATGTTAATCACGGCATAGGATCGTCTACGTTAAAGATCATTAACCAGGTGCTCGGGCCTCTTGGCAAAGAATGAGGGTTCATAAGCTGAAAAAACGCATTTAGAGAAAGTAGCAGCCTCTTGTTGCCAAACACAGCGTTTAGGTCATTTCAGGAGAAGGGCACCTCAATGGCGCAGAAGGAACAGAAGCAAACGGGGGGGGGGGGGGCTTTGGCGAGGGTGGGGGGCACACTTCTTCCTCTTCTTCCAGAGCGGTTCTCCACCCATAGCTGCAGCTTATTTTCCGTTCTTCCTCATCCCTTACGAGGTGTAACCGTGACCTCACATGCAAGGGCGTCTACAGGTGAGGAATTCTCAACAGGTCAGGTCTGCAGAATCTGTGTCTCCAACTGTCCATTTCTAGGGGGGCAACATCTCCTTTTAAGGTGATGGTTTAGACTCTACAATTCCGAGCCACGCAGAAAAAGGACGGCGTTTCCCTACTCATTCATTAAGCTGCCCTGCCTTTCCTCCCACATTCAAGGGACCCAATGCCACGCCATTCTCAAGCAAAACAAGAAGTCGCCATCAAGCAAACAGGGTCACAAGTTCAATTTCACACATTACCAACGGCCACGGTTTTGAAGGCTTCTGACAAGTGTTCTTTCTGACATGCTTCAAGCGGCTGCCCAGGGGCAGGCTTACCACCCCCCCACCCCCATCCCACCCCCACAGACACCCTCCTCCACCGCTCAGCCCAGCACGGGCTCCGAAGCCAGCCCTGGTCTGAGGCAGCCTGAGAGTCTCTTCTTCTGGACTCGCCCGAAAAGAGCAAGCACTACCCTGCCTTTCCATTCCAGTATTACATAAGTCAGTTTCCCTCCAATTATCTATTGGCCACAAAGCATTATTTGTGACCGAAGTATAAAGAAAAGAGAAGAAAAGGAGAACCACACTAATTCCTGCTAGCTAGATGAACCTGAAATGGAGACGCAACAGATTCCCGGAGATTCATTTCTATATGTGTTTTTTTTTTTTTTTTTAAATTTTTTTTTTTCAATGTTTTTATTTATTTTCGGGACAGAGAGAGACAGAGCATGAACGGGGGAGGTGCAGAGAGAGAGGGAGACACAGAATCGGAAACAGGCTCCAGGCTCCGAGCCATCAGTCCCGAGCCTGACGCGGGGCTCGAACTCACGGACCGCGAGATCGTGACCTGGCTGAAGTCGGACGCTTAACCGACTGCGCCACCCAGGCGCCCCTCTATATGTGTTTTTAATCACCTTTAACCTGAGTACTCTAACTTAGGGTCAAGAGAACGGAAGTGCCAGTTTTATTTTCTCTTAAAGGGAATACCCATTTATATGTCTGGAGGCTGGCAAATGTGGGGGCAAAGATTATCAGACACTTGATTGACAATTCTGAAAAGTTCCAGATTGAATGCCCATCCACGAAGAGCAAAATCATTTAACCCGTGTGAACACGAGGGAAAACTCAACTTAGGAGTCATGGGACTCATCCTCCCGCATTTCCTGTAAAGGTTATAAAACAAAGGAGGCGTTCGTTTAGCAGGAGATGAGCCTAAAACAACGAACAGGTACACCTGTCCCACCGTGGCCTAGCTGACTGCATTCACGGTGTTTAAACTGAACAATGAACTCTAAAAAGAAAAAACATTTCAAAATAAAAAATCTAGCCTCACTTCACCTGGAGTTCTGTACCAAATTCCCGAACTCCGCACGACAGATCCCTTCGCTGGGTCTATTTTTGACATTTCAGGAACACAGTGATGACAAATGCACTAATTTATTCATAAAAGGGGGGTGCGGGAGAGCAATCTCTAGAATAGTTTTTCAGAGCACTAAAAAAAAAAATAGGTCTCACGCCAGATGACACAGGTTAAACACATACTTACAAATTTTTACTGGATGTGCTTTGATTTTTGAAGCAGGCGAAAAACGTTTAAGTGACATGAAAGGAAAAAAGAAATCAAATAATTCCCCCAATCCTGGCAGATTTAGATTAAAGCTACCAAATCCATTAGGAGAGAACGTTCTCCCGACGTGAACCAAGGAAAACGGAATCCTTTGTGGCACTTACCAGATTCGGAGCAGGAAGACCTCGCTTTAAAAGGGGAGAGAGACAGAAAGGCTGGTCTAGATGCAGATGGTTGTCTGTTTCCCCTAACAACAGCAGCAGCGAGGAGAAATCCTGGTCTCTGCCGGTTCCCCGTTGACAGGTGATCAGCAGCTCGGAGCTGGAGGCACTGTGCCGTGTTTGGTTGGGGGGGGTGGGGTGGGTGGGGGGAGGTTTCCAGGGGAGGGTTCTGCAAGCAGCGACCGCCCAGGTAGGGCCCCGCTGAGAGCCACCCACCCGGGACACCCTCGAGCTGTACCGGCTGGTGCCGTGCTGAAGCCTGTCTGGGCTGGAAGCTGTTGCTGCTGCCTGCGCCTTGATCGAATCAGGAGCAAATTCCAAAGTGGGGAAGAGAGGAAGTTGCTCGTCTGAGGCGGCGGAACCAATGACTATAGGAGGAACTTTGTGGATTCAAGAGACACCAAGCACAGGACACAGCCCCCAATGCTGCCCGTGCGGCAGAACCGCATCGGGAAAGTTAAGAGCCGATTTCCAGGCAGAAGGGCGCACACCTAGCCTAGCTGAGGTGACCCTGCAACCTGAGGAACCCTAAGGCACACAGTGTCCTTTCTTGAAAATTAATGGCGTTTTCCCCCCCTAAATGTTCATGCCGATGTTGAAAGGACATTCAAGAAAATGAAGGAATCTTTCTGGGTACTAGTGTTTAAGAAATTGATCAATTGCCCTCCTCTGGATGGAATGAGCACGTATTTTCTAGCTTTGGATTCCATCTCTACCACCTTACCAGCAGGGGGTCCCTGGGTTAAGTATGACCTGTCCACTTCTAGCTTCCTCATCTGTTTAAAAAAAAAAAAAAAAGGAGCCTTGAAACCACCTTCACGGATTGTTGTGAGGAATGAGATCCTGGGGGGGGGAAGAAACCCACAGTCCATAGTCAATGGGCCTGTGCCCCATCCACGTCCCCATCTCCTCTAACAGCTTGTGGCCCTAAGTCAACCACAGCCACCCCCTCTTACCTACCTTCCATTTAAAAAGCCATCCAATGCATACCCCAATAGCAAAAGATGTTTCTCCTGTTCTCTTTTAACCAATGTCTCCAACAGGTTAGGAGACCAATGTAAAAACCATTTTAGCACTCAAAGGTCAAAGCCAGATCATGTGGCCCCTCAGCCCAAACCCTGAGAGGTAAACCAACTTGCGGCCCAAGTTAGAAGAGGTCTCTGACCCTAATTCCTTGGCAACATCCCACTGCAGAGCCAAGAACACTTGGCGTGCTCACTTCTAAGAGTCAAGAATGTGCAGGGGAGAAAAATAGGCACTTAACTGAGCTAGAAGTCTTTTTCCTTAATGCTTCCTTTGAAAAGGCAGTGATTTCTTAAAATGGAATTCGCAAGTTGCTTATTATTCGACTCTTTGACAACAGCTCAAGTAACCCTTCAAGGCAAGCAGAGACCTTCAGTGGGAGGGGGAGTCCCAGAGGCCCGCTGGGGCCAAGAAGCCGCCATCACCATCTGGTGGTGGCTCTTGAATACTGCAGTCATGAACCCCGCACCATCTTCAACCCATTCTTCAAGAAGCGGCGTGTCCGAATTTCTGCTTTACTGACTTGCTGAAAGTGAGTTTCGCTGCTCAACTGACAATCGTGCTTTCACACCACACCCGCTTTCACACCACAACTTCTTCCCCGCCTTCGTTCTTTTCCACTGACTTCTGATCAGGCCGCTAAACACAAGAGGGAGGACCAAAGTTCCGTTCTTCCCTATGGCTCCTGTCCCCAGTTCGACGCCTGGTGATTTGGGTACAAAGAATGAAATTCCCAGAGGAAAGAGAAGCAAAGAGAAAACACTGAGAAAAGAGAACCAAAGAGCCGGTATGTTCCCCGAAGGTAACAGCCAAGAACCAACTGGAAAATACGAGGCAGGCATCTCTACCAAGAGGCCAGTTGTAGACCCAGGACGTAACAAAGACGAGGCAGCACGGCCCTGGCCAGCGAGCAAGCCTTGGGTGGGTTCGGGGAAGTTGTTCTGTGCCGCTGGAGGACAGAACGTGCTGGAAATTGGCTCACAAAGAGCAGCCTAGCAGGTAACGTTTTGAAAAAAAAAAAAAAAAAAAAAAAAAAAAAATGCTCCCAACCACTTCACTCCTCCAAAGCCTTTATCAATCTCCGGTGAATAGATTTAGGTCCGGGAGGCTCTCAGAAGCAGGTAACAACTTCAGGGAAAATATGCCAGAGGAAGCGAGGGCCCCGGAATAGAAATTGGAAATTTATATTTAAGCGGCATCACTGGGATATGCTCTAAAATGATACTAGGGATTTCTAAGCAAGTAGTAGGGGAAGACCGTACATATGGGTTTTACACGCAGCTGTACAAAGGCCTGGGGACCAGTTGGCACATCTTTCTTCGTATAGTAGCAACATCTGCTTGGAATAGAATAGAAGAAAGTGTCTCCTTTAGTTACAAACAAAGACTGGAATTTTCGGGACTTTATTTACTACATAAAATGTCCTTCCTTTTTTTTTTTTTTTTTCTTTTTTTCCTACATCAGCCCAGTAGGTTATTTGCAACAATTCTAAAATTAAGGACCTGACTGACATTCACTTCAATTTTCTCTAGGCATACCTTGGAGACATTTCGGGTACAGTTCCAGAACGCCACAATAAGCAAACATCAAAATAAAGGAGTCAAATGAAGTTTCTGGCTTTCCAGTACGTATAGAAGTTATGTTTATATGATACGGGAGTCTATTACGTGTGCAATAGCATTCCGTCTAAAAAAAAAAAAAAAGTGCGTACCTTTATTTAAAATTGCCTTATTGCTAAAAAGTGCTAATCATCGTCCGAGCTTTCAGTGAGTCACAACCGCACATCACAGATCACAACAAATGTAATAATGAGGAAGTTTGAAGTATTGGGAGAATGACCAAAATGTGACACAGGGATGCACAGTGTGCAAATACTGTCGGAAAAAAATGGCACCAGTAGACTTGCTCAACGCAGGGTTGCCATGAGCCTTCAGATTTGTATTAAAAAAAAAAAATCTATAGGGGCGCCTGGGTGGCTCAGTCGGTTAAGCGTCCGACTTCAGCCAGGTCACGATCTCACGGTCCGTGAGTTCGAGCCCCGCGTCGGGCTCTGGGCTGATGGCTCAGAGCCTGGAGCCTGTTTCCGATTCTGTGTCTCCCTCTCTCTCTGCCCCTCCCCCGTTCATGCTCTGTCTCTCTCTGTCCCAAAAAAAAAAAAAAAAAAAAAAATCTATAAAGCAGAGTACAATAAAACAAGTTATGCCTGTCCTAGACTAATTCAAGAGGTATGTCTCAGTACATTATCTTCCAATCAAATGTACACTCTCATGTATAAAAGAGTGCACGTGTAAGATAGCTCACGAGTATTACTATTAGCTCTTTCCTAAACACTTCCATGGATATCAACTGGCAAAAAGATAAAATACCCTTTATCAAGAAACACAGTCCACATAGAACACCCCCCTCCCCATGACACAGGCCTTGCTGTCTTTTCGGCCACTTTACTTTAAAAACCTCGGCAACCGTCACAAGCACACCCCCGAGGTCCCACAAGCTGCCGTGCTGTGATGGAACACGACAGTATCTTTAAAACAACCAGAAATCAAGCAAGCAGAAGGACAATTCCATGCATTAACGTATCCCCCCCCCCCCCTTTATAAATGACCCGTGTTCTAGGGCCATGCTGAGCTCAAATGAGCCGCTTTTGACAAACTCCCGGAGGCCCAAAACTCTGTGCTCTCTGGCTCCCAGCACACTGCCTTGGACCTGAATAGACAGTAAATTCCGCTGAAAGATGCGAGCACCCGTGAGTCGTATCCCCGCAAACTAACCCCGCAAAAAGCGCAGACGCTGGTGTTCGGCTAGGCAGGAGACAAATGAACCGGAGCACGTCAAGGCAGCCTAGTAAAAAACCATTAAAAGTGAGGGGTACACTGTCAAAGGGCTAACATGAATCACCAGACTGGGTAAGCCGGGGGTCGGGACACCTGCAGACCAACCCTAATGGTGCCATTAACTACCCTCTTCGCTGGACTTGAGGCAACTTCACGTATTAACCTCTCTTAAATCATCAAATGTCTCACAGGAAAGGAGTAGGGGAACTTGCCCGCCATCTCCTCTCATTATTAAATCAACGGGTACCTTACACCCAGTCGGTAGTGCTGAGGACTGGGAATCATTTGTGCTCCTGAGCCCCAATTTAATCTCTTGATCTCAGAATGGTGCTATGTAAGGCAGGTCCTTGTTCTACGGTTTCTAGATCCAGCCTCACGTAGTTAAGAACCCAGGCTTGAAGGCCCAGTTCGGATGCTGTCTCATTCAGCAAGTATTTAGCAAGCTCCTACCACATGCCGAGTAGCACGAGTACCACGGGAACACGAGGGCTTCCGGGATGGAAGGGCTGGCCTCTTACTGCCCATCCAGGTCTTATTTTGCTGAAGCCTTCAACACCTGTCATCTGTGCACACGATTAACTACTTAGCTTTTACACGGAGTTCTAGATTGATGTAATTGTTTTCTAATGAGCCCATCTCAACAATAAAACTCTAAGCTGCTACAGAGGAAGGCCAGTGTCCCTTAGTAATTTAGTAATTTACTAATTATCTTGGAGCCAGTCTTCCGACAGCCTCAGCCATGGGAACTCAGCTGCAAAACCCAAATAAAGCGAGAAACAGCTTCTGAACTCTGAAACAGCAGCACCATCACCGGGCTCTTGGGCTCAGAGCTTCACTTACTCCAACACCATTCTGAACAAGCTTCATTATTTTGCTTCCCATTACAAAGATCAAGTTTCTAATCTCATTAAAGTGCAGTAAACAGCAGTGCTACTATAAAAATCTAAACACACCAATAAAAAGTATTCATTGATACAAATAGCAATTAAAAATCTCAGCCATTATAATTATCAGCCCAGTGAGCAACCAGTTCATCATTTAAAGCTCTTTTTTATCATTGCTTTAATTCTCTAGAAGGTACAAGAGGATGGCTTCAACAATTGGGGTAAGAAGGTCTATTCTGAGGCTCAAATCACAGGTTCTCACCCAATAAGAGGCATTTTTATTTTCTAAAACTAAAACTTCTCCAATTTTTACGAAAGCAATGTAGATTTTTTTTTTTTTTAAGTTCATTTATTTTGAGAGAGAGAGAGAGCATGCGGGAGAGGGCAGAGAAAGAGGGAGATAGAGAATCCCAAGCAGGCTCCGTGCTGTCTGTGCAGAGCCCGATGTGGGGCTCGAACCCATGAACTGTGAGATCATGACCTGAGCCGAAATCAGGAGTCAGATGCTTAACATACTGAGGCACACAGGTGCTCTGCAATGTAGATTCTTTATGGGAAAATTATACATACAAACACAGGCGAAGGAAGAAAACCTACACCTAGGAATCCCTTTCTCTAATGCTATATACATTAGCACGTTACCACCCTTTCAGATTGTCTACATTTCTGTTTATTTTTAGGTTTCTTACAAAAAGATGGGATCAGGGGCACCTAGGTGGCTCAGTCAGTTAAGCGCCTGACTTTGGCTCAAGTCATGATTTCACGGTTCATGAGTTCGAGCCCCTCATCAGGCTCTGTGCTGGCAGCTCAGAGCCTAGAACCTGCTTCAGATTCTGAATCTCCCCGTCTCTCTGCCCCTCCCCCACTCACACTAGGTCTCCCTCTCTCTCATAAATAAATAAATATTGAAAAAAAAAAAAAAAGATGGGATCAAGGGCGTCTGAGTGACTCAGTGGGTTGAGCCTCCGACTCTTGATTTCAGCTCAGGTTGTGATCCCAGGGTTGTGGGATCGGCCGGCATTGGGCTCCATGCTGCTGGGCGTGGAACCTGCTTGGGATTCTCTCTCCCTCTGCCCCTCCCCCTGCTGACACACAGGCTCTCTTAAAAAAAAAAAAAAAAGGGTGCTGGGGGGGGTCAAATTATACAAATCAATCTGTCACTTACTTTTTCACTGAATGGTATGCTTCCTTGTCATCACATATCTGTATCATTTTTAAGGGTTTCTTACTATTCCTTTTTAGAGACCTACCACAGATAAACTATTTTAGATTGTTTTAATGCTGTCTTATGATAGACAATGCTTTGTAGGGGCCAAGGGCAGACCGCCCCAAAATATGGCACTTTAACATGATTATTTTGAGTTAAAAAGCAACCAAAACCCAACATATTCAGGAAAAGTTCTTTACCTCCCCCCATACCTGTCTAAAAAGAATTTAGACAAAAGACCTGCTCCAGGAACAGAGCAATCACCATAGATAACTACATTATTCTGTGAACAAGGTTTGGTAGTCAGGGAGCAAGGCCTATTTGATCAAATCCTGTGTCCCGTTGTTTTTTTTTTTTAATTTTTTTTAATATTTATTTATTTTTGAGAGAGAGAGACAGAGTGTGAATGGGGGAGGAGTAGAGAGAGAGGGGGTGACAATCTGAAGCAGGCTCCAGGCTCTGAGCTGTCAGCACATAGCCCAATGCAGGGCTCGAACTCACAAACCGTGAGATCATGACCTGAGCTGAAGTCAGAGGCTTAACCCACTGAGCCACCCAGGCATCCCTGTGTCCCATTGTTTCTAAGATGCCCAGCAAACATGTTTACCAAACAGTTACTTTTTTTCATCTTGTTGGCGTTCCTTCCCTTTGAAGTCCCAGACCCCTATCCCCTATCTCCTTAGTTCAGAATGACACATAGACCTCATTGAGCCTGAATGCCTTTGGAATTTCCACGTCCATGTGAACTCCCTGTAAGTATGCTACTAAATTTGATTTTCTCCTATTAACCGGTCTCGTGTCAACTTGATTCTTCATCTGCCCACAAGGACCTTGAAGGGGACATGACGATTTTGCTCCTTGACATCTTCCTTATAGCCAATTCTTTGGATATATATGTAACAAAGTATATTTTATAAAACACATGCATTATACGTATGTATCCTTAGAATATATATCTAAGGATATAATACATTCCTATTTCCTTAGGAGGAGTTCCTAATGAAGTATGTTAGCTAGCTAGATCATCAGGCATGTACACTTTTCTCTATGGCTGATAACATTCAATAATACACTTACTCAGAAAAATTTAGAGAATATAAAAAAATTACCCCGATATTAAAATATAAAATTAAAATATAAAAAAAATAACTACCACCCCGATACGGTGTTAATATTTTGTTGTAAGCCCATTCCAACCAACCTTTCCTGTGTGTATACGTTCTTCTTTTTTTTTTAATTTTTTTTTTTAACGTTTATTTATTTTTGAGACAGAGAGAGACAGAGCATGAACAGGGGAGGGGCAGAGAGAGAGGGAGACACAGAATCTGAAACAGGCTCCAGGCTCTGAGCTGTCAGCACAGAGCCCGACGCGGGGCTCGAACTCATGGACCGTGAGATCATGACCTGAGCCGAAGTCGGATGCTTAACCGACCGAGCCACCCAGGCGCCCCTATACGTTCTTCTTTTTCCCAATTTTAGAATAGTTTTGCCTAAATGAACACTTAGTTGGTTTTATTGCAGTTTTTAGAGAATTCCCTATGAAATATTCATGCATCTGCTTTCAATTTAATAGCTTGAATCCAAGCTTTCAATAAGTCCTATTATCGACCAAAAGAAAGCCAACCTCAAAGTAGGTGAGTAAATGCTTTATTCGTGGTCTACCTGAGGACCGTGGCCCCGGAGACAGTATTTCAGATTGCCCTGAGAACTGCTCTGAAGGCCGATTACACATGCAAAAGGCGGAAACAGGTATACGTGCTTGTGAGCAGGTCTCCAAATATTTGCATGTCACAAGGTATAATTTGGTTGTAAATATTGAGGTTTACTGATTTCCACACAGGCATGTGAAAGACCCTTAGGTGATCTTAATACTTTTCTATCATTATCTGATTGTTCAAAAGTATTGCCTGCATGTTTCTGCTTCACCGGTTTTCTGGCTCTTCTTGTTTCTGGTGTCACCTTGAGGTCACTTGAGAGGGTCACAGAAGGCTGACAGTCACCTACGGCAGTTCTAATGCACACGATCAAATTCAAGATCGTTCCGTTCTCTTGCGTGGCCCATAAGGAGAGAAAGGGAGGCAGAAAGCAAGGACAGCACAAAGGTGAGGAAACTGGAAAAGGCCAAGGAGAGAGAAGATGGAAAACTGCCCCTCCCACTTCCCCTGGGTTGCCGGCTTCGCGCTGAATTATCGCTGCCTTGAAAGTCACACAGTCACCATTAGTTACGACCTATGGGGTTGATGTAAAGAAAAAAGCCAAAACCCCTGGCCAAAGAGATCACCCCAGGCTGACCAGAATGTGGTCAAGACCCTGGCCGGGGCTTGATAGCTCCTATTGCCTGAAGCGAGTAAGCATCAGGTTCAGGTATATCTGTCCTGAACTTGGCCAGCCAACTGCAGGGCCCAAAACTCAAACCAGTCCGGCTGACAGGTTCAATGTGTCCAGCGCTGATAGGCAGTTCCTATCATACTGATAGACATACTGATTCATTGTCTGCTCTGAGGTTCAATGCTTAGAAGTAGCTTTCTTCCCCTGGTTGTATAATTTCAACGACACCGGTGTAAAGGTCAAACCTGTGGTTTTGGTGTTGGTCAGAATGGAGGGAGAGGCACATCCCAGAGCATTCCAGGGTTTGCGGCTCGGGTGGGGAACTAGCTGGAGGGAGCTGAACTTTTCAAGACAAAAGATCCTGGTGCCTTTCAAACAGCAGGCTAGGCAGAGAGAAAGGCTTTAGAAAGTCTAAAAATAGGCACCTGCAAGCAGAATGGTTTCTTTCCTGAGAACAATTTTAAAGATTCCCAGGAGGTGTCAGGTGTTGAGTAAATATCATGGGAGAATAAAGGCTTTCTGAGCTGAGCTGTAGGGGAATTGCAAAGCCTGGCGAGGGCTTCCTTCGCCTCCCACGGTGCCCTGGACAGGTGACATGAAATGTCTTTTGTTTCCATCCCTGCTGTATAACAAAAGGGCCTGGGAGAGAAGGTCAGGGCTTGGTTTCTGATGCAGGAGAGCAGTGCGGAGAAATAACTTAACTCCCCGCTTCTATCTGGCCACAACAGAGCGGCAGGCAGACTATTAGACCACGCCGCTGTTTTCATTAGAAGGACAATGAACGAATTAACCTATTTGCAACACTAACGACAAATAGAGGTAAATAAATACAGATAAGTTGTGGAATAATAAATACAGATTGCTATCCACAGTACAGGCTTAAGTGTGCATTAACTCAACTTCCAACATTCACAACAAAGTGCAGGAGGTCAGTAAGCCTGTCCAGCACCCTGTCCAGAAGTGTGATTGCTTGGAAGGTCAAGAGAAGACTATGGGATCAGGTTAGTGAAGACTGACGCGGAGAGGAGATACCATTCGCCCCCTGGGTTGGCCTGCCCATTGGATGCAGGTCCTGGCTCTGGCTGGACCCCCCCTCCCCCCCCCCCGCCAATGGCTCTTTGTCCCACTCTTTTTATTTTGAACTAGCTCATCGCCAAGGACCCATCTTTTACCCCTCAGAAGACATCTTAAAATCCCTACTATGCAGCTCTCTCTGGATTAAAGGAGTAGCAAAGATGCACCCAAGAAATCAAGCAGGCCTCACACACACATCCAACTCTTTAGAAAGCAGCAACGCGGCCGCCCTGAAACATCCCCTTCCTATTCTCTCTGCCAGAACTCAGACCAAAGATCAACGAGTCACACGTTGGGGTGCAGGGAGAGAGGGTTTTCTGATATGCTAATGTGGCTTCCCTCTCTGCTTCCAGAACAGAAATTCTGCTTCAGAGCAGAATTCTGCTTACAGAGCGTTTCATCATCTCTGAATATCACTAACGTACATTTCTAGCTCAAGTGTCTGGTGATGTGACTTTCATAACTAATCTTAAAATGTACTTAAGAGGGGCGCCTGGGTGGCTCAGTCGGTTAAGCGTCCGACTTGAGCTCAGGTCACGATCTCACGGTCCGTGAATTTGAGCCCCGCGTCGGGCTCTGGGCTGATGGCTCAGAGCCTGGAGCCTGCTTCCGAATCTGTGTCTCCCTCTCTCTCTCTGCCCCTCCCCCGTTCATGCTCTGTCTCTCTCTGTCTCAAAAATAAATAAACGTTAAAAAAAAAAATTTAAAAAAAAATGTACTTAAGAGAACACAGAAATCTCATGGCACACACAAAGGAAAACAAAAGTGGTCCCGCCTTCCGTACGTTACTCTGCTACGAAAAATACGAAGTACAATGTTCATTTGTAATGAAGTGACAGAACCCAAATCCTAATCACAGGTTTTTAATGTTGAATTTCTTATTTATTCCTTTTCTGATTTCCAAGAACCTGAAGAGAGGACGTTTCTTCCTTCCTAACCCTCCTTCTCAAGCCCCCTACCACTTGTGCAGCTCTCTGCTTCCTTCCTGCCCCCACCACCCCCAGCTCCCCAATCTGGTTGGGCAACTTTTCTGAGGAATGAGTGCAAAAAGCCAAAGGGCAGAAGATGAAAACAAACCAGTCCCCCAAAGTTCCTCCTGGTTTCTCAGGCCCTTCTAGAGCCACCTCATGGGAAACCAAGTACTGCTGACCAATGAAGGCCCATCAGCCAGAGACAGGGAATGGGGCGCTTTCTAGAAACCTGAAGGCACCAGGCGCTCTGCCCGTCCTTCCTACATGGGGGGGGTGGGGGGTGGGATCCTGGCCACTGTCTGCTGCTTAAATTCTTCCCAAGCTGATCTCAGAGATCGGGCTCTTGCATGAAGACAAGCCTGGCAGTGTGAGTGAGAATTCTCAGCCTGGAAGGAGAGCACCAGGGATCGGAGCCTTTTACTGCATGAAAACCATTGGTGCAACGTCATCATTTTCTGGTGGTGTGAACCAATGGGTCCCAGCTCTGGCTGCCCATTCCAGTCACCAGGGGCAGGGGGCTGTAAACACTGCCCCCCCCCCCCGCCCAGATGCTTCCCAGGCAGGGAGGCAATCTCTACCAGCACACCCTGGTCCAGCCCCAGCTCTGCCATTTACCCGCTGTGCCCTCAGGCAAGGGGCCTCACCCCTTCTGATCCTCAGTGTTTCTCATGGTGGGGGGGGGGGGCAGATAACACCTCCTGAGACTGATGTGGTGATTATGATTTCACCTTAACATACAAAATTGCAGCATCTCAAAAACACAGTAGGTCTCAAACTCCACTGCTTCCTTTGAAAATGGTGGTTAACGCGGGACAAAGTTCTACTGGGGAACCTCAAGCGGAAAGGCAGGCGGGAGCGGTGGTGAGTCATAGAGCTGGAGCTTGTCTTTTAATGTAAATGAGAGAGTTGCTCTGCTACCGGTCAACATCGAGGACATTCCATTCCCCTGTCCACAGGTCAGGGGTGACCCAATAAAAGGCAAGCCCCAAACTTTGCCCAGGGTCGTCCTCTCTCTGCTGAGAATGAAAACTCAAGGTGGCCATCAAACAGAAAACCTGGCTGGGAATAGAACCAGCAGAACAAGCAGCGGAGGGGAGAGAGAAGGCGGGAGGAACAGAATCAATGCTGTTGTCCCAGCCCAGGATCCAGCTGGTGTCAGGAACGTTTCTGTTACTCCACATCTTTTCTGACTGCATCAGCGGGGAACGCCTATTCTGCATGCCTTTCACTTCACACAGGTGCATGTGTGTCTGTTGGAGAAACGGACAGAATCGGGAAGGCTGGTCTCTGGGTGACAGGCATCGGTCATGTTGACACATTTTCCTAAATTGCTAGAGGCTCGACCACCCACACGTCCTCTAATGGTTTAAAGCTGGCCATTTGCTCACATCCCTGTCCACGTACTGCGCTACTGAATTTTTTCAAATTGAAGTTGACACACAGTGTTGGGTTAGTTTCAGGTGGATAACACAGCGAGCCAACATCTTTATACGGGACTCAGAGCTCACCATCATCCGTGTACTTCCATCCATCACCACATATGTCGTTATGGAATTATTTATTGACTACATGTGCTATTAAAAATTTAATCTTTGGGGCGCCTGGGTGGCGCAGTCGGTTAAGCGTCCGACTTCAGCCAGGTCACGATCTCGCGGTCCGGGAGTTCGAGCCCCGCGTCGGGCTCTGGGCTGATGGCTCAGAGCCTGGAGCCTGTTTCTGATTCTGTGTCTCCCTCTCTCTCTGCCCCTCCCCCGTTCATGCTCTGTCTCTCTCTGTCCCAAAAATAAATAAACGTTGAAAAAAAAAAATTAAAAAAAAAAAATTTAATCTTTGGCAACATGATCTTTGAAAATGGTATTTCAGTGGATTTTCTAATTTGCTGTTTCTTTTATTATCGGTGAGGTTAACTGTTGCCACGTTTCGTCACTGATATTCCCTTCTCCCTGAACTACCTGTACCCTCTGATCATTTTTCAATCAGCTTATTGGTCTATTCATTTGTAGGAGATCATTACACATTAAGGGAATTGGCTCTTTCTCTGTGATAGAAACTGGCCTTTCCCCCAGTATGCCCCCTTTTGAACTTCACGGCATGTTTTCTGCCATGCCTACATCTTTTGAGACAAATTTATCAATCTGGTTATTCCTACCTTCGCTCATTTTTTTGTCGAGACGAAACTGTAAACTTTTTTTAAAAACTCTTGAGGTTTGTGGACACTGTTCCTTTTTAATTTTTATTAAGTAACCTCTGCACCCAATGTGGAGCTCGAACTCACAACCCCAATGTCAACAGTCGCATGGCCCCCCGATCGAGCCAGCCAGGTACCCCGGACATTGTCAGTTTTAACATGTTTGTTGTAGGAAAGATACTAGGCGCTTTTTGAAATCCGGTTCCAGAGACCCTTGCTCACTCCGAGCTCGGTAGCAGAAACTCACAGGGAAGGGAGCCTCATCTGGGCCACAGATGCGTCTGATCTCACCCCGCATCCTATCACAGTCAAGGCCTCCCTAACCTTTCCGGGGGCATCTCCCATGAACCTGTGCTCCTCGCTGAACCCCCACACTGCCCTCTAATGCAAGTGCCTTGAGAACAACGGCCACCACTAAGGGCAATCAGTGATTGGCACCAACGGCTCTAAATAAACCGTAAGCAAACATGGAACCCAACCCTGTCTCTCCAGCAAGGTGCCCTTCGGGAGAAGGGTGAGCAGGGCTTGGCCAAAGAACACCTTCTTGTACTCAAAAAAAAAACAAAAAAACAAAAACAAAAAAACAAAAAAAAAAACAAGACTCCACGAAAAACGTTTCTGGAATACACTATGTCACTCCTCCAGAGGCACTTTAAAAACTGACCCAGCTCCTCTAGGAAACTTCTTGAACCACCACCCCATGGGCCCAAGATCATCCTGGCAACACCTCCAGCAAGGCCCTCAGCTCCATATTCAAAACCCCCCTAGAAGGCTGCGAGTGAGAAACCAAGAGCAGGAAAGCCCTGTGAGAAGGGGAGCCAGCTAGGACACCTCAGGCCCTCCTTCCCACAGGAGGCCACTCCACAATATGGCAGCTCCTGAGACAACGGGGACACGCCTCCTCCTGACACACGCGATCCTGAAGGCCGCGACACACACACCTACCTCCTTTAGGCAGCTGTTGCTGCTTTTACAGCGAATGTCCTTCTATAAATGAACTTGGGATTTCTCTTGCCATCGGAAGTCGACATGAGTGAAAAGGGCTAAGGGTGGAAGTAAAATATTTTTCAAACAAACAAAAAAAACAAAACACAACACACAAATTTTTAGGTTAAAAGATGCTTTGGCGAGCCTAAGTGAGCCTAAGCAAAACTGAAGGAGTGATCTTAAAGGATGCCCGCAGGTACCAGGAACAGCATGTTTCTCGGGCTTGTTTTCCCTGAGCGCAGTAGAGAGACTCCACGCGAGCGCTCGGTCACCTGGAGAAGGTGCTGGAGCAAGAGCTGCCAGCGAGGGGGCGTCCTGCAGGCGAGGAGCCGTGGCTCAGGGCACAGGCGATGGCACCCACCGGCCTAGAGCGCGCTGTAAGACGCTGCCGCCGATACGGGCCCACTCCCAACATAAGCACACCTGTCTGGGCACCTGCTGGAACCAAGGATGGCTGGCACGGTACAGGCGACCTCCATCTGGAGCGTTATTTATAACGAGGAGCACGGTCACGCAGTAAGCTTCCTCCGGCCAGGTCTCCCATGGCAGGGGCGGGGGGGGGGGGGGTCCCGGCACGAAGGACAGGGGGACATCCTTCAAAGTGGCTTCCTCTGCAGCTGGCCCAAGACTCAACAGGTGGAAGGCATGGAATTCGAGCAAGCAGGGACCCTAACCAAGTTGTTCTCTTGAGTGCGTGGAACACTTAGCAGCTCAAAAAGTAACCAAAGACTCAAGGTCAGAGCTGCACATGTTCACCTGCGGCAATCAAGGCCACTGAAGTCACCTGGGCCCAAAGGACCTAGGAGGTCATGTTTCAAGCCAAGTCCTGTCTGCACTGGGGCCTGAGCGGGGCGGGGGTGGGGGGGAAGCGATCTGCCCTTGAGCACAGCATCATCTTTCCAGCATTCGCAAACTCCACCTGGCCGCAGAAAAGATCGACAGAGATACACAGGACGAGCTGGAAACCTTTCCACAGTGCACTGTGGACTTTACAGTTAATAAAACCGCACAGCGTGAATCTGTGCCCCCCTGTGACACACACGCACAAAAAATTTCACAGGGCGGGGGGAGGGGCGGTTGCTATGCTCAAACTGCCACAGTTGGTCCGTCATGGGGGCGGGGTTCGGGAGGCCCAACAAAAAGGGCTTTTATTTCCTGCCTCTTGCAGTTCTACTGAGATTTCCACAATAAACATGCATCATTTTCCGGATCACTTAAACATGCAAATTTAAAAGTAAACAAAAGCGCTCACATCAGCCTTTCTCATTATTATACTGGAAAACGACCTCTGATGTGCTGCCCATGCGCAGTGCTGGGTTTCTTTTTTGGGGGGGTACAGAGGGAACACAATAGGCCCATCTCTTCAAGGGACTCTCAAGCTGTTCTCTTCGATACGGACGTTCTTAATATTTCCACCCGATGTCAGGCCCTCACAGTACATATAACCTCCTCGAGGCACAGCCACACTTCCTTTGCCATCCTGTTATTTGGGACAGTCTGGTATACTCTGAGATCCGAGCCTCAGAGTCTCCACAAATGCCCAAGAGGATACAATGAAGCAAGAGAAAGGCCGGAGGGAAAGCTGGGCGAGGGCGTGAACCGTGGGGACGAAAGCGTCCCTGGTGATAACCATGGTCAACGTCATCAGGTCTGCTGACCATCTCTCTCTCTCTCTCTGTAACCTGGGGAGCTGCCATCATGTTTCTCGGGCTTTCTACCCCTAAGGTGGTGAGGAAGTACCAGTCCATTTCAATAGCATCTTCTTCTCAGCTGAGAGGGTTTTTGGATTCCTGGTTTCTTCACCTGCCTGCTTCCGAGGCTGGTTTTGTTCAGGGGGAGGTGCCCAGAAAAAACAGTAGGGCCTTGTATTTGTAGAATACAAATTATCAGGGACTGTCACGTGAAAACATGATCTCACAGGGACAGTCCTAACAGCTCCGAGAATGAATCTCAAGGTCTTCAACTGAAAAGAAAATAAACAATTTTAAAATCCTCTCAAACTGACATTTTTCTCCCTAACTTTTCTCCCTGGTGGCTCCCATTTCTTCTGTCCCACTGAGAGCAACAACAGCTTTCCTCTGGCTTTTGTTTCCTGCCAGTTAGCTGCAGACCTTAAGAAACGGCAAAGGGAGAGAAGAATGTTACTGCAAAATGAGTAGAGAAATGACCTACGCACGCCATTTTCCTCTGTGGGTGTCTGAACCACCCTGACTCTGTTTAAGTAAGTCCTTTGCTGAAACGTGGGCAGACTGCCCACGACAACTTTAGACTCTTTCCCCTGCCCCTGACAGAATTTTTTTTTTAATTTTTTTAACATTTATTTATTTTTGAGACAGAGAGAGACAGAGCATGAACAGGGGAGGGGCAGAGAGAGAGGGAGACACAGAATCTGAAGCAGGCTCCAGGCTCTGAGCGGTCAGCACAGAGCCCGTCGCGGGGCTCGAACTCATGAACCGCGAGATCATGACCTGAGCGGAAGTCGGCCGCTTAACCGACTGAGCCACCCAGGTGCCCTGCCCCTGACAGAATCTTATCAAAACATAAACACACACACACAAACACAAAACAAAAACAAAAACCTCCAAGCATACCTGAGTGCAAATGTGTCAATTTTGCATTTAAAAAAATATTTTCAAGTGCCGTTCCTGTTCTTTCAGGGTTATTACCAATCTGAAAACTAACGCTGTATGGGTGCATCATTACAAATTTAGTCCTGGGGAGCGTGGTACCTGGGTGGCTCAGTCAGTTGAGCGTCCAACTCTGGCTCAGGTTGTGATCTCAAGGTTCCCGAGTTCAAGCCCCATGTTGGGTTCTGCAGTGACAATGTGGAGCCTGCTTGGGGTTCTCTCTCTCCCCCTCTCTCTCTGCCCCTCCCCTGCTCACTCACTCACTCTCTCTCAGGATAAATAAATAAACTTAAAAAAATTAGCTCCAGAAGAGGGGAAAAGAGGAAATTAGCTCCAGAACAAGAAAAAAAAAATCTTTAACCTCTCTCATGTTTTCTGAATGTGTTTTTCATGTCATGAGTTGCTCTAGTAACTTCTCTGTAGTGCTAAAAACTTCTAAACAACCTCCAAATTATATTGCAAAGTGTGTTTTTCTCAGTTCCAAAGCCAAATACAAATATTTTTGAGATGATCTATACCTGTTTCCCATTATTAACATGGATATAGGTAACATGTAAAATAATTTTTCTAGGGGCGTCTGGGTGGCTCAGTCGGTTGAGCGTCCGACTTCAGCTCAGGTCATGATCTCACAGCTCGTGAGTCTGAGCCCCATGTCGGTCTCTGTGCTGACAGCTCGAAGCCTGGAGACTGCTTTGTATTCTCTGTCTCCCTCTCTCTCTCTGCCCCTAACCCACTCGCATTCTGTCTCTCTCTCAAAAAATAAATGAACATTAAAAAAATTTTTTTAATAAAATAATTTTTCTATATTAACAATGTCAGCCTGGAAATCCCTTTCTTATTTTATTTATTTTTGAAAGACAGAGAGCAAGCACACACGTGTGCCCAAGGATGGGGGCGAGGGGCAGAGAGAGAGGGAAAGGGAGAATCCCAAGCAGGCTCCACGCTGTCAGTACAGAGCCCAGTGCGGGGTTCCAGCACAGAAACTGTGAGATCTTGACCTGAGCCGAAATCAAGAGTCGGACGCGTAACCTACTGAACCACCCAGGCGCCCCCTGCAAATTCCTTTCTTAAAGAAAACAGAGTGCTGAAGTTCTGATCCTTCAAAGTGTGAAGCTAAAAATGCGTTATAATTCATTTTCTCTATGAATGCTGTCTATTCCATAGTGTAATACAGTACCCCTCACTGGAAGAATTTCCTTTCTTCCCAGTATCAGTTATTTATTCCTTTGCAATTTGTAGCATTTTATTTTGATGATGCTACAAGTTTAGGAAATTATTTGGCAAGGAAAGGGAAAAGGGGGATATAAAGTTAAAGTGGGAAATGCTACTCAATTGCCTACTTTAAAAGTATGTAAAAAGTAGGAATTGCTTAAAGTGAAATCATCCTTTCCTATGTGTCACTATTTGAGAATGACTTCAATACCTGCTAAAGCAAAGATGTGGGTTAATTTCAAAAATCAGACAATTCTGATTTAAAAATCAGAAAATTACCTCAAAAATAAATAAAAATGTTTAAATAAATAAAATAAATAAAAATCAGAAAATTTAAAAGAACGCCAAAGGGGTGCCTGAGTGGCTCAGTTGGTTAAGTGTCCGACTTAGGCTCAGATGATGATCTTACAGTTCGTGGGTTCGAGCCCCACATCGGGCTCTGCCGACAGATCGGAGCCTACCGCCTGTTTTGGATTCTGTGTCTCCCTCTGTCTCTGTCCTTCCCCCGCGCTGGCTCTGTCTCTCTCAACAATAAATAAACGTTTAAAAAATTTTTAAAGAAAGCGAACTCCAAAGGATTATCAGATGTGAATACCATTTTTACAGTCCAGAATGAAAATGCACCTGAAGATATGGCCAGCAGAGGGAGCTCTAACTCCCCAATACATCCCTGTGGACACAGGAAGAGCCCTCCATGTAGCCTGTCACGGTCAGGGATGCTCACGGTTCGTCTCCTCCAGTGAACTTCACGTGGACCGAGGAGTTAAGGATGAGGAATTCCTTCAAGTCTAAAGCACTTTTAGCCACTTTAAAGTAAGAAGGAGCTGGATATAACATATGTGTGCTAGTTGAGAATTTTTAGATTCGTAAAATTTCATACTGTAAATCTGCATACTGTAAAGAAAGAGGACCTTAAAAATACAGACAGAATAAGATAAACAAGAGGTGAAATGAGAGGGTAGGGGAAATAAGGGTGTGTATAAATCACCCAGAGAATACACAAGCAGGAAAAATAAACTCAGCCTAGTGGCAGGGAGGGTGCCAAGAGCCAAGGGGCTGAGAGCAACGTGCAATAGTTTGCCAAGTGCATGCGGAGAGGAGGTAATGGCAGTCATGGATTTGGCGGCACTGGGCCAATGTGGGACCACAGCAGGGTACAGAGGTAAAGGTCCAGAGGAAAGTCCCAACACCACATGCTCAGTGCACCCGTGGGCAGCTGCACAGGGTGAGTAAGCAAAGCCAAGAGCCACCAGATCTGACCCAAGTGGGCAGAGGCAGGGAAAGCTGCCTGGGGGTGAGCTCACGGGGTGGGGGGGTGGGGGGGCTCTGGTGTGAAGGACAAGAACAAATCAGCTGTGCAAAAGAGGGAGAAGGTGGTCGTTCTGGGCACCAGCAAAGGCACAGAGGAGGAGGAGTGTGGCCTCTGAGGGCAACTACAGGACTCAGCACGGCTGCTTGGGAAGGTCAAGGCCAAGAGATGCGCTGGAGAGGCACACAGAGAGTGCTTCTGTCAAGGTTAAGCAGCTGGGACCTTAATCCACAGCAATGACTGATCGCGGAAGGGTTCTGCAAGGAGCAGAATGAATTCTGCGCACGTGAGGGGGGATGGGAGGAAGCGGGCAGATGTGAACACCACTGGGGAAGTCCCCTACCCAACCACTGAGACCAGGCTGGGGACTGCGGGGAGGCAGGAGAACCAGGGACACATCCCAGCTCCCTAGCTCCGACGTTTAGGGAATCGGTGGAGCCACCAGCTAAGACAGATCATTCCAGACAAAGAACAATTTCAAATATAATACTTTGACATTCCAGGCCGAGAAGCAGCGTCAGGGCAAACAAAAGGTCCGGACTTACACGGTCTCACCAGTCACTCAAATCTGATTTCTAGGACAAGATGGTTTGACTCTACTAAATAACAAAATAAAATCATGCTACGAGGAGCCAGGAATCCATTCTGGAAGAAAGGAATTTGTAAATTGCTCTTTTTTACGGTCTCGACTGTCTAGATACAATTTAAAATCACTTCAACAAAATTGAAACCGCTGTTCACAGTGAACTCCCAAGAGTCCACAAGTCAGAGATGGAGAATATACACACCCAACACTACCATTTTCTCGCTAGCAAAAAAAAAAAAAAAAAAAAAAAAAAAAAAAAGGAAGAAAGAAGAAACTGTGATCAAGTGTTAAGATTCACCCCATTTTGATTTCCCAACCAGTTGCCTCCAAACTTGAAATGTAGCATTTCTTCCAAATGCTTCTCTATTTTCTGACCATGAATGCTTAATTTCAAGCATCTAAAAATAACAGGCTTGAAACAATAATCAGTCCTTCAAAAGGGAAGCACAACAGTGTACCTCGAACAAGGAAGGGAAGAAATGCAAACCACCCTTGAAACATTCGCTACCTGTTCCTGTCCGCACGCCAGAAGGAATGCTGGGACACGCTCATTAAGGGGCAAGGCATAGTTTATATCACTTGTGTTGATAATATACAGTAGAAATGCCAGTTCTTTTAATAATTTACTCAGGAGTTACGCACTGCAGATTCCTTATTAAACATTACTTGCACTAAGGTCCTAAGTCTAAAGAATATTCCGGGGAAGAAGAGGCAATATTTTTATTGCAATACGCTAATTGAAATTATGTGACTGCATATTTGCTTGATATAAACTCAACTTCATTATTCACGTATGTATATACAAAGCAGTAAGAATCATTTTCTCTAGAACAAAAAAAAACATTTTTACAATTGTAGTCACTTGTAGATTTCAAAATCCACAGTGTCTCTCTAAAAAGTTCCATAAGCTATATTGTACGCATGCTTCCCCTTGAAGAGAGGAGAAAAACAAAAACAAAAACAAAAACTCCTGCTATATCTAGAAACCCCACTCCTCCACGCCCAAGAAGTCAATACTGGCTCAATTCCTGTCTGTCACTGACTAACCAGCAGCTCTATGTAACAGTTTAATCTGAAAATCGTGACCAAATAACACTGGCACTCCCAGTTCTAAATATATATATATATTGTAGAGAATCAATAGCTTATGCTCTCAGGGGTTGGCAAACTGGGGCCCGTGGGCCACTGGCAGACAGCCACGCCTATCCTATACTCTGTGCTATCTCAGGGACAGAAAGTCCTACTGAGCCTAAGCTCTTTTCTATCTGGCCCTTTGCAGAAAAAGGGTGCCAGCCCCCAATTTAGATAACCACCTACAGTACTTAGAGAAGGCTCTACTTCCCATGTAAGAACCTGCCAGGTCACATGTGTCCCCCATCTTAAAAATCTTACCTTCCAGGTCCCCCCCCCCCACAAATGTTTCTATAATAAGGAGAAACAATTTTATGAAATCTAAGACAATGTTTCTTAGAAGATGAAGTATTACAACACAGGAGATTTGGATCTGAGAAATCTAACACTTGGGGATTCCAGAGAGATGCATCCATTGTTTAAAGCATAACTCTTAGGTATTACACCAGAGTATTTTCACCTTCAGTAACAGCATTTTTGTCAACGAAGATGCAGAGTGGGCGTGGAGACCACTGTTCTCAGGCCTCTCTGAGGCCCAGCCACCGAGAACGGGTTGGCCAGCCGCCTTCGCTGCCTAGAACATGGGAACCACTGACTGACAGAGGAACCTCTCCCGCTCGTTTGCTGAGGCAATGGTAGCGGAGACCCTCGGCCATCCCAACGCTGGACCTCCCCTCACACGGTACCTTCTGTTTTCCGAAGGCCTGGTTGTTAAGTTCAACTCTTGAAAAATACGCATTTTCTTCACTGTTTTACATATTCAGGACTGCTTTCGTTTCTGACTCACGTTGGCACATTGCCTTCCTTATACTTTAGCTTCTTACAGTCTCTCCTACCTCCCCCCAAAAAGGAAAACGGTGAGACCAATCTAGAATGCCTTGGGATAAAGCAAGGGTGAAGGAACCGGGTGAGGGCAGAAGACATGCGAAGCGGAAGGAGTAAGGAGGGGTGGGCTGCTGGGAGGAGGAGCGAGGAAGGGGCAGCCCCCCCCAACACACCCACATCGGCAGACATCACTTCACCAATCCCCGGAGGCGCCCCCTGCGATTACATCGGTTGATTGAAACACTGCCCATGGCTCTTCAGCAGCTTTAATCATTCAGTTTTCTCAGGCTCCACTCTGACCAGATGAATAAAATTGATCAAGCCTCTACTCTGTGCTGCGTGCCCCTCGTCTTCCTGAAACACATCCAATTTTCTGCCTTCTACAGACTCAGTGACCAGACAGCATCAGTCTGGACTCCGACAGCAATGAGGGCAAGGTGTCCTGCAACTTTCCCTCGCACTCTGTCGGACCTTTGGGCAGAGCAAAGTCTCCTTTGACGGGACTAACATATTCGTGCGTCAGGAGTGAAGGCAGGGCCGTCTGGGTGGCTCAGCTGGTTAAGCATCTGACTCAATTCCCACTCAGGTCATGATCTTGCAGTTCGTGAGTTCGAGCCTGGCGTCAGGCTCTGCACTGACAGCCAGGAGCCTGCTTGAGATTCTCTCTCTTTCTGCCTCTCCCCTGCTCGCGCTCTTTCTCGAAATAAATTGATAAATTAAAAAAAAAAAAAAAAAAGAGTGAAGACAAAGCAGGAAATGCTGAATGAGAGATCCACACGAACACATCAGAGAATGGTACGTAAGTGTGGCCCGTCGGGTTCGCTCCTCCGTTTACCAGAACTGGGGTGGCACAAAGACCAGTTTATACAGATATCGTTTTAAATTATCGAAGACGTTCCCTGCACAGCACGGCCTTTTCGGTGATTCGAGATCATTCTAAATAATATTATGACACTGGCTGCGGCAGAGCAAGCCTTAGGGCCTAACGCAGAACACAAACAGGCCGGCCCTGCACGCCGACCCATTTGCCACTTCTGACGTTTCCCTCTGGGAAACCGCGTGGCCCGAATGGCGTGCGGGCCACCCCTGACATACTTCATAGGGACGTCGCGTATATCCGTGCGCTCGGGAGACCAGGAGGTAAACCCGGATGCACGAAGAGCTGTGTCCTTGTCACAGGGCAAGAGGAGGTTTTTTGTGGGGGAGGGGGAGGGGGAGGGGGAGATCCCGGCAAGTCCCATCAGGGTTCTGGGGTGTTCGGGCGGGACATTCTCTGCGGCTCTCACAAGAGTAACCGTGTGAGCTCTTAGGTGCAGGGGTTTTAAGGCAAATACTTTTCAGCCCAGAGGCCGTTAGTGTCGACGCTGTGATTCTCAGAGGTGCCCCAGAGAGCTAAGGCTGTTCAAACAGGCCCGGGGACGAGGCGCATTTCCTCTGCACCCGCGCATCACAGACGCGGTCTCCGCAGAGCGTCAGGTGCCCTGTACCCACCTAAGGAGGTGCGTGTGCCACGGGGGAAGGGTGGGGGGACAACCAGCTTTACGTGCTCCAGACCAGCAGCGCGGGGGTCAAAACCAAACACGGGCCCGTCCCTCAAGGGCCCTCGTTATGCTAGTGGAGGCGGCCAGCTGCACAGAATACGACAGATGTGGGCTCCTTGGGGGGCCGAGAGGTCACGGCCCCATTTAAGAGTGTATCCAGCAGATGGCTCCAGCTGTGCCACCTCGTGTTGTCTAGACTGCCGAGATTTTCCAGAAACCTTGGGAATCTGGATTTTTGATACGAAACCTCCCAAATGCTGGCTCGGGATTTTTACTCGCCTTTAGTGTTCCCTGGACCCTTCATAAGCACATGTGTGAGTTCAGTCTAGTCCACAGGGACCAACAGTTGGCCAGTTCTGGCCTAATGATGTTCTAGAAGTCCTTCCAGTATATCGAGGGGGCTCTCAAGGTACCTGGAGCCTCAGGGTCTCCCCACTGAGTAAAATGAAACTTATTTTGTACAAGGTTTAAAAAAAAAAAAAATCCTAATTTTTTGGAGAAGGTGAATTAATAGCTAAAATTTACATGTATACAGTGTATAAGCCAAAACATCGCTCACCCATTTCTTGCCAGTCAAAGAAAAAGTAGTGACAGTGGACGAAACAGACTGGCCCCACATTAAACCCGGGTTCCTTTTTACTTTAGCACCACTGGTTATAGGATAACCAGACGCTGTGTTCCTCCTCAGCAGACAACATCCCATTGCGGCCCCCAGTGTGGACACCGAATTTGATCAAGCCTTTCCACGCAACTGCTCATATACAGGAAACCCAGGAGAAGGACACTAAATGCTACAACAAGAAACAATCAAATGTGACGAGACAACCGACTGACGATTTCAGGTTCATTTAAAAACGGAAAAGGGGAAAAGGATACTATAGGAACCGGATTTTAAGAGACCTAACAACTGAACGCAACGCACAGTTCTCCGTTGAATTCTGCTCTCAAACGGCCCAGTTGTAAAAGGCATTGTAGGGACAGCTGGGGGGATTCAGGGAATAGAAAAGGTGACAAGAGTCCTTTAGGCAATTATTGGTAATTTTGTGAAAATTGCATTGTGGCTATAAAGGAATACGCTGCTTTCTTCGAGATGCAGGCTGATGTATTTAGGGGCTGGATGTCATGATGTCTAGAATTCACTTTTGAATGCTTCGATTAAAACAAATTGATGGGGCCCATGTAGCCAAATGTTAACAACTTAAATATAGACAACTGAGGCGAGGTGGCGTCACAGAGCTATCACACCGTGGCAGTAAGTCCCCATCAGTCTCAGTCACTAGCAGACAAGGATTTTTTGCCGCATCTTTCCAATGCCCTTGGGTTCGTGTGTGTTCTACGTTTTGAGTCAAAAGAAAAAAATGACCGCAACCTCCACAGGTATAACTTGACGCTAAGAGTTCCATGCACAAAATACAGAAACGAGAGTCTTGAAATCTTCCGTAGGAAATTCTACAGTGAGTTTGTCTTAGCCAGCATAGCTCAATTTTAAGGATCCACTTTACGGTTTTAGATGATTCTAAGTAACCTCGAACGAAGACTGATCACAATCAAGGAGGAAAAGGGGGAAGGTAGACCTAAAACTTGTATTAAAATGACCCTATTCAGGTACTACTTAAGCCTATGACAAAAAGTTAGAGATCCTGAGATACAAGCTTACCTGAAGAATACAGTTTGAAACTTATAAATATTCTAAGTTTAAAAAAAAAAAACAAAACAAAACCTTAAGATCTTACTTAGCAAAGTGCATCTCTTCTAAATCAAATTACCTTACGGCATTCACTTAACAATTCTAAGAGCTTGGTCAGCCGCTATCAAATACAATGGGCAGTTCTCGCAATCTGCTTTTAAGAAGTATTCAGCCAATCGATTTCAGGTTTTAGAGAGACCCAAACAGTCATCTAGTCCAATGGCTCATCCAGTGGCTCAACTTTTGTCATTCGTCAGGAAGAGTATTAACCTGCCATCAGAAAGAGCAGTCAAATCTGATAAATCTGGACAGACAGGGGTGGGGCCGAAGTAAGGGGCAAACCGGACCAGACAGGTTGGCATGAGCCGTCCCAAAAGGACTTGAATCCTACACCTTAACAGGAGCCTGGGACTTTATTCCACAGGCAATTGCAGATCAAACCATGCAAGGAGAGGAGTTATCAGCACTAGATCTGTGCCTATCTTTCCAATGCACATCTTGAGGTATTCCCCGTAATTCCTTTTACCCCGCTGCAAAGAAACGATGCCACCTCTTTTCGTATAAAAGGTAAAAATTCAAGGCTCGGGTGCGTATGGCTCTTCTAAGATTTAAAGCCTCATCGTACTACCAATTTCTAACCTCAGATCTTCTTAACAGGCTGAGAAATGCAATCTGAATCCATTTCATTTTTTTTTTACGCAGGGCTTTGGTAAAAACAAAACAGAAACAATCAAAATGAACGTCGCTGACAGTTTCCAAACCCAACCTCTTCCCCTTCCAAACTATATAACATGTATGGGAAAGAGTGAGAGCAGCAGACATTGTTGACGTAAGAGCGCAGTTTACTGGTCAGCGTGCAAGTCTTTCAGTTAAAAGGCAATTTGCCCAGTCTTGTTCTTGGGGTTCTAGAGGGTCAGCAATCAAAGTGAGAGGTCTCAGTCTCCTGCGAGTTTCTAATCTAGTAAGACACAGACAAGTCAAATATTAGAGCGTTCACACAGGCACAAGGGCAACCACTCGGTGCGACTCCATGGTCAGGTGAGAAGGGGCCCGCAGGTGAGATGTGCTTCCCTCCCACACCACCAGCGACGGGGCAGGTGTCAGTGCGTGTGCGCGAGGTTGGCGTGACGGCTCAGATAGCTAACCCTCCATTAGTCATCTGAGGCACACAGAAGCATGGGGATGTTTTGAAAAAGATTTCATGAGGGGCGCCTGGGTGGCTCAGTCGGTTGAGTGCCGGCTTCGGCTCAGGTGATGATCTCGCGGTCTGTGAGTTCGAGCCCCGCGTCGGGCTCCGTGCTGTCAGCTCGGAGCCTGGAGCCTGCTTCCGCTTCTGTGTCTCCCTCTCTCTCTGCCCCTCCCCTGTTCATGCTCTGTCTCTCTCTCCCTCTCTGTCAAAAATAAATAACACTTAAAAGAATTTTTTTTTAAAGATTTCACAGATATTATCCTTGCATCAACGTTATGTATTTTTAACAACTTCTCTAGTTGCTACTGTAGTTAACTTCACGGGATGGGAAAAACTAAAAACGGACATGAAGATAGGACGGGAAATAAAGAGGTTTGCCCACCAATGGCAGGGAAGGGCTTGTGCTGGGCGAGCAGGAAGATGAGGTGAGCTGGACAGAACGAGGCCTTGTTACAAGAGTCACCAGTGTCACACTGAGGTCCTGAGGCCAGAAGGTGACTGTGGGCAACAAGCAGGGGGGCTGACAGGATGAAATGAAATTTTTTTTTAAATAAATTTCTTTTTTTTTCTTTTTAAGTTTATTTGAGAGAGAGAGAAAGAGAGCACACCGGGGAGGGGCAGAGAGGCAGAGAGAATCCCAAGCGGTCCCCACACTGTCACCGCAGCGCCTGACGCAGGGCTCAAACTCACGAACCATGAGATCGTGACCTGAGCCGAAACCAAGAGTTGGACGCTTAACCGACTGAGCCACCCAGGTGCCCCTGAAATGAATGTTCTAACGCGAGGAGTCTGGCCACAATTAACTGTCCCCAGAAGCCACCACAGCCCCCATGGCTCAACCTCACAGGGTCCCCATCGTGAACAGAGCAGGGGGCAGGGGGCCTGTTCCAGCACTACAGGCACGTGAGACCTGGGCAAGCAGTAACCTTTCTGGATAAAGTCGTGTCAACCACAGAACAGACAAGTCGCACTGGAACGTCTCTAGTGTCTCCTCTACGTCTGAAGTTCCATAGGTCTTTGTTCCCCCAAATCTGGTTCAAATCCCAGGTCTGAATGGCTCTAACCTCATTCTGCTACTAGTCCAATAACTCCACCCAACACTACAGAGAGCAAAGGAACAAAAGAGCTGATTTCAAGACTCAGGACCATCAGGCACAATACTCAAAATGAAAAAGTTAAGACCCAGACAGACCAGGCTGCTGGTGCTTCCAGAAAAGGCACAGAAATCACCAAATTCACTCCCATCAGCAAATCTCTCAATTCTGATTGTAACATGCCAAAGAATACCCAGTTCTGCTGGGAACAAAACAACACCTTCACGTCTCCCTAAATTTGGGATGTTTTTAAAGGAATGTATTAGTATGAATACAGTGGGATTTCTTTTTTAAAGGAATGTATTACAATGAATACATGTTCCCAAACTTTATTTTTCTACTGAGAAAAACAGACATCAGAATCCAGCTCCCCCAGGAAATCAATCCGTAAGGAGGGCTAGGAACCTGCGCAAAATACGGTCTCTGGACTGGCTGTGTCAGCATCACCTACTCCATCAGAAACTCGGGAGGTGGGGCCCAGCTCTTTTAAGGCTTCCAGGTAACTCTGATGCACGCCTGAGTCTGGAAAGTGCTTGCCGAACTCGTCAGAAGCCTACAAAAAAAAAAAACCCAAAACACCAAAAACCAAACAAACACAAAGCAAACATACCTGGCCCCAAAGATGTCCTTTTTGGCGAGATCAATTCCAGAAACAACCTTCACTCTGAGAATGCGTGACTCGCCCTGTTGGAGGGAAAAAAAATTAAAAAAAGTTTAAGAAATGGACTTTCAATGGGTCACTGTCTCACCCAATATCCAAAGGTAATGATTTCCTCTTTAGACCCGTACTGGGACACAGCACCAATCGACTCAAGCACAGGTGATTCCTCCTTACGCTGAAGTTCAAAAGGTAACAGTCCAGACTTAAAATCCTATGACCCTAGAAATTTAGAGCATTCGGATTAATTAAGCCTAAGTTTAATTCAAACTACGTCATGCAGCTCAAAGATGTGGGCCAGTGAAAGATGTCCCAGTGGTACCAAGAACATAAACGCACATTTGAAATCACCTAGATAAATGCCCAGGTGCTTTAGGGTACCGTAAATTTAATCAATAATTCCTCCGTGGAAGTTTATACATCTGTGTGCGTGGCCCGAGACAGAGAGAAATTTCATGTTGTACAATATTTCCTCAAAATTACAGGATCACAACGTTGGTACGAACAAGCGAAAATAATCCTTTGGCTCCAATAAAAGACGAAAACGAAAACAAAAACAAAAAACCAAAAGCATCACCCTAAATGGAAGTCTACTCAACCCATCTCAGAAATCACTCATTCATTCCTTCACCGGCATAGTCACTCATCCCAACATGTCCTAAGCAGTTCCTGTCGCACTGGCCGTTGAACAAGGTCTTGAAATATGGACACGAATATGCTCCAGGTCTCCTAAGGGGGTACGGCCAGGCCAACAGTGCAGGACCCTGTGATGGCCCCCAAGCCCAAAGGCACAGGCTGGAGAAGTAGTTAGGGGCTAAGACGCTCTGGCGAAAGGAGATGGCTTGTGGGGGGTAAAGGGGGAGGGTAGGCAGAAGTCTAGGACTGTTCCCAAGTTTTTGCTTTGGGTCACTAAGTGTCAACATGAACTGAAAGGCAGGAAAAAGTCGAATCCAAGGTGTCTATGAAACAACCGGGTGGGGGGAGAACAAAGAAAACGGGAGAGACGTCTGGTGTGGTCAGACTGGGGAGCGATCGCAGTTGGTGGTCGTAGAGCCACAGTTGGTGGTTACGGCTAGAGATGCAAAAGCACATGCCCGGGAAAGGCGAGGAGGGGAAATGCCAGGGCTGGAGCCCCTGGGGACACGGGCAGCGAGGGGCAACAGAGAAAGTCATCTATCCATGTGCTCAGTCATGACCTGGGTGAAGGGAAGAAAATCCAAAAGCTTACTTACACGACGTCCAAGGAGGCAGGGTAAAATAAAACCCGGAGAGAGGAGGATGAGGAGCCCTGGCCGATTAGCGGCACACTGGGCATGCGTGTGTGCCACGGGGACGGTGCTTGAGCCAGGATTCTCCATCCCTCCGACCATCCCTCCAACCATCTACTCCTGACACAAGGCTGCCCCAGACACACATACACCGCAGAGAGATACAATCGGTTAAAAAAAAAAAAAAAAACAGGTTGCTCAACGTGTGTGTACTTAAGGATCCCCTCTGAAACGAGAACTGCACTCAAGTTTGGGTTTCATGTGCTTGGCAGGCTTCGCGAGAGGACAGAGACAAGCCAGGGACCTTGCGACAGCACAGCAGTGTCTCCGAGTGCTTACCAAAGCCTCCCCGTCAAGTGCCCCTCAAGGGTCAAGTGTCCTTCCCTCGGTTCCCCCAAGCAGGCACTGACTGCCCTGACCCCCCTCTCTTAGGCTCACATCACAGACCAGCCATCAAGGATTCTTTGTCAGCACGGGGGTTATCTAGCCTGAGGCTCTCTGGTTTCTCAGGGCATGTGGCACCCCCAATGCCAATGGCATCTCTCCCTGCTCGACTCGAGGAATAGCACAGCGGAAGCATTTTGCACGCATGGATCAAAATTCAGTTAGCACCTCTGTAGCGTTCACGGGACACCTGGGAAGAGTTCACGGCCCACGAGTGCACACCAACTGACAATCATGGGTAAGAAGCAAATCCTTGGCTAAGGGGTTGAGATTTTACCTGCCAGGGAATGAAAAACCACTCACAAGAAATAAGGACAGGGAACAGCTGGAGAGGAGCACGCTTTTTCTGCCTCCCTGCCTCCCCTCCCCCCCCCCATCCCAGTTCCCTGCGCACCCCCCCCCCCCACGACAAAGACTTACAAACAGCAATTCTCCTCCAACACCACTGGGCAGAGAGCAGACCTCGTTTGGAACCCACGGAAGGCGGACACTGTCAAGGCCAAGTGCTAAGTCTCCAGGGCCAGCGCTGGGTGTCGGCCGGAGGAGACAGTGCATCTGGTCTCCGAGGCAGAGACAACCTCCACCACCAGCTCAGGTAGAGCGGTAGGCTTGCACTTGGACTGAGCTGGGGAAGATAAACCAGGAACTGGCTCTCGGGTGGAAACCAACATTCAGTCAGTCACAGAGCAAAAGACAAGAATTCTGGTGAGAAACTGTCTCTGTCCCACAGCCCCTGGGATTCTCAAAAATCCTGAGCAGTGTCCCGAACTTTCCACCGACTTGACAGGGGGCTCAAAACTGCATCTTGTCTGGATTCTAAGGACTAAGATATAAGCCCAACTTACACCCGGTTCCCCTAGGTTTATATCAACACTGGGTGAATGTTCTTACACTGGGCAGACCTACTTTCCAAAAGCATACACTTTAAAGTCAGGGAACATTTATAGGAATAAATGAATAAAAATAAACTTCACTAAAGGAATAACTAGAATTTTTTTCTTATGGAAAGTGATTTATTCATTAAGCACAAGTGCCTGTTCAGAGATCTAAGGACACAGCAATACAGACAAACCGCCCTATCCCCACCCTGTCCCACCCATCTTTCTAGTGTTCTTGAAAGTACACTGTTTACAAGGGCTCTCAACTACATGGAGACACAAATTGGGGGTCTGAAGGACAAAGGGTAATACGTAACACACACTTATAAATTTTGTACACACATCCTTTTCTGTAAACAAATGCTCATTTAGGAATCAATCCCAAGAAAATAAGCACAGATCTGTGCATGAAACGAACCAAAAAAAGAACTAAAAGAATAGTCACCGAAAGATCACTTTTAATCAGGGAAAAAAATGCAGAAGTCCCTCAAAAGCAGGGATGTGCATGGCAATCCCAAGCGATGAGCTACAATACCGTCATTAAAAATGTGTAAGATTATGGGGCGCCTAGGTGGCTCAGTCGGTTGAGCATCTGGCTTCGGCTCAGGTCATCATCTCGCGGTCCATGAGTTTGAGCCCCGTGTCGGGCTCTGTGCTGACAGCTCGGAGCCTGCAGCCTGCTTCGGATTTTGTGTCTCCCTCTCTCTCCGCCCCTCCCCCACTTGTGCTCTCTCTCTCTCTCTCTCTCTCTCTCTCTCTCTCTCTCTGTCAAAAATAAAACATTAAAAAAATTTTTTTTTTAATGCGTAAGATTCTGTCACCACCTTCACTCATTCCACGAATGTTTACTAAGTACCCACTAGGTGCCAGACATATTATCTGTGGGTATAGACAGGAGCAAGCCTCAAGGAACCTACAATCCAGAAGGCAGACAGAATATAAATATGTATCACAAACAAGCAAGAATTCCTGATGGTGGTAAGTGCTTTGGCGACACGATGGGAGCTAAATAAAAAGTAACTAAGTAGAGGAACAGGGGAAGGAGGTTAAAGGCTGCTGGTCGGGAAAGGCATCTCTGGAGAGCAGACACCTGAGCTGAACCCAAAGGAGACAGAGGGTGATGCAGGCGGTGGGGATTTTCATGCAGAGGTGACAGCAAGTCCCAAGGCCTTGGGGAGCAGGTCTGGCATTGAAGGGAGAGGCAAGAGTGGAGGGAATGGTACAGTGGGCCAGAAACCTGAGAGGTCAGCTTCCATAGAAAAAGCATTATTCCAATCATCTCTGGAAAGTTTTAAGCAGAGGAGTGACAACAGCTGACTTTTTAATAACTGATTTTTTTTAAAGTTTATTTCTTTATTTTGGGGGGGGAGAGAGAGAGCATGCAGGAAGGGCAGAGAGAGAGAGAGAGCGAGAGAGAGAGAGAGAGAGAGCGAGAGAGAGAGGGAAATTGTAAGCAGGCTACGCACGGTCAGCAGAGAGCCTGACACGGGGCTCAAACTCATGGATCATGAGATCATGACCTAAGGTAAGAGCCAGACGCTCAACCGGCTAAGCCACCCAGGTGCCCTTTGACTTGAATTTTTAAAAGACCACCTTGGTTTGCTGTGCAAGATCAGACTACAGGGGAACAAGAACAAAAACAGACCAATCAGGAAGAGATCTGGCAAGAGATGGGAGGGGTTCCCACAGGACTGAGAATGGAGAGGTGCCCATGTTGCAAATAAACAACTTGGTTTATAAAAGAAAGTTTCAAAAATGGGTTACACAAGGAGTACCTTGGGTGGCTCAGTTGGCTAAACGTCTGACTTCGGAGCACGTCATGATCTCATGGCTTGTGGATTTGAGCCCTGAATCGGGCTCTGTGCTGACGGTGCTTGTCTGCTTGGGATTCTCTCTCTCTCCCGCCTCCCCTGCTCATGCCCTCTCTCTCTAAAAATTAAACTTTTTTTTTTTTTAAAAACTGGCTTATACAACTGAGTTAGAAATAAGCAAGGTGGTCAACAAGCTGTTTGCCTTTTCCACTCAGACTACATTTCCCAGCATTCCTTGCAGTTAGGTGGTCACGTGACTAGGTTCTGGCCAGTGGAATGTGCACGGATATGATGTGAGCATTTTCCAGACCTGGCCCATAAGACCCTCCCATTCACCCTCCCTCCATTCTCTTCCCCTGGCTCAATGGAGAAAATCCTGAAGGCAAGAAGGGGAAAAACTCCGTGAAAGGAATGCAGAGGAAGGGAGCATCCCTACCTCATCCTGCCCGCTTCACCATCACCTACTGACCTTGCCAGGACAGTGAGCTGGAAACAGACCCGTACTGTTTGTTCCCATTGAAAACGGCAGGTTGCTTTAGCAGTTAGCTTCGCTCATATACGATACAATCAATTTTCAATAAATACCTATTATGCATATATGCACAGAGAAAGCCGTCAAAAGGACATTAGCAGTGATTATCTCTGGATACCGGATAACTTTATGATTATCTACATTTTTTCCTTTTGAAACATTAAATATTTTTGTCTGGAAATTAAATTTCTGTAGAAATGCCAAAAAAAAAAAAAAAACCCTAAGAAAAATTTAAAATCACAAGCTTAGGAATCTAGGTTTCTGTATTTCTAAAATAAATAAGCCTTCTTTTGTCGTAATAAAAACCTACAAGTTATATTTGCGCAAACTCACAAAGGCATACGTAGCTGCACATATGGGAGCTGGGAGATGTGAAAAGGACACTCTTACGTAATATGCAGGCAACAGTTGGGAGATGAAAAGAAGAGAGGGCCTTTATTGAACACTTACTATTTACAAGCAGCTGTCAAAGGAAATTTCACCTCCCTCTGAGGCTATGGGGCAGGGGAGGAGGAAAGAGAACGCTACTCTATAAAAATAGTTTTTACACATGAGTTTTAGATCTTCAGCAAAAACTTCTTATCTCTGTTTCCTCTAAATAATAAGTGTGCATACTGATCAGCAGCCATCGTAGTTCTGTAAGGAAACACATGATCAGGTGTGTGACTCATTTATCAGATGCAATGGGTTCCAAGCCGAGCAAATGGGACCTTCTGAAGCATTTTATGACTTTCATAAAACCTACGCATGACATTTCGGTCCCTGGTTATGACTCTGGTAGAATTAAATATTTAACCAAGGCGGCTTAGGACCACGAAGGTATTATGTGGAGCTGGACCGTGCAATGCAGAGAAAGCACAGGCACAGAAGAGGTGAGGCCGAACAACCGGAGGTATCCTCACGACGCTCAGGGTCTCTTCCTGTGAATGTTCATCCATTGCTTTTGTGTTGTTATTGCCCAACGGGGATGATCCTATGCCCTTGACGTGTGTTTTTCTTTTCCACTTCGTTGCCTAATTCCTCCTGAAGGCCTAAAACAAGATAAGGAGCCCAAGTCCCGGATGGGTGGCAGAGCGGAAGTCCCCGCTTCTGAACAGGTGGTATTCCAAAGGTTCATGCTTAAGATGGTGTGGTTTCCAGCTCAGACACCTGCTCATATAAACGGTGTATAAGTGGTTTCCAAATTTCCGTGCCTACCCATATCATATACATAATCTGTCAAATTTGCTCCTGTGATAAAATAAACCTCAAATCCCAACTCAAAGTAAGCTACTAGAATTGACCTTTTCTCCTGTGAATCTGCTCGGAGAAGGTAACTTTGTATATTTTGTCCCTTCATCTCCACAATGGCGGCTGATCTCACTCCCAAAAGGGGACAGCTGTGTTAGGAAATAGTATTCTTTCTCACACATCTCCAGGGAGCCCAGGTATCACATACACCAGCCATTCAAGCGGACAAGGATAAGACCCAGGTCAGGGACTTGCACATCTTCGTCATTCGCCCCTAAATTAATTTATGTGTTTACCTTCCATGTTCTGCAGTGTATTTATAGTTCAAACTATTACCCGTAAACTTTTCAGGCTCACAGTAAACACTCCCTGGTGTAAAGGGATGATCAGTATCTTTATGCACTGAAATATGGAAGTTTCACAGAGGTCAATTAACTTCAGTTGCTTTAAAAAAGTAAATACGCTTGTAGCGCCTGGCTGGCTCCATTGAGAGATACTCTTGATCTCAGGGTCATGGGTTCCAGCCCTGTGTTGGGCATAGAGCTTACTTCGACTTGAAGTGAAATTAAATAAGGTAACGTACAGAAAGTGCCCCCGCTGTGCCTACTACACAGCAGATGACCGTGAATCTTCCCACTCCTGCCTGCTCTAGCTTTGGTTATGAGCCAAGATCCTATTTCATGCCTCGTTTTAAATCTCCTCTCGTCCCTGACCTCATCCCTTATTCCTGTCCTCTTCAGCTCTGCCTTTTCCACCCTGATTCCTACTCTCTAAACTTGCTCCCCTCTTCACTCCCTTGATGGGTCCCCTGCCTCACACTGCTGCCCCTTCTCCTACCTTTTTTTTTTTTATGTTTACTTGTTTATTTTTGAGACAGAGAATGCATGAGCAGGGGAGGGGCAGAGACAGAGAGAGAGAGAGAGGAAGAGAAAGAATCCCAAGCAGATTCCACACCGTCAGCGCAGAGCCTGACACGGGGCTCGATCCCACAAACCCGTGAGATCATAACCTGAGCCGAAATCAAGAATCGGATGCTTAACCGACTGAGCCACCCAGGCACCCCTACCTCTCCTAGTTTCTTGCGTGCGTGCTCTCTCTCTCTCTCTCTCAGTTCTCTACTTCAACCTTCTGTTTATTCAACGAAAATGTGATGAGCACATCATGTTCACGCACTGTGCTAGCAAACAAGAAGAACACAAAAGTCATCAAGGCAACTTCCTCTCTGTCCTTGAGGGGCTTACAGTCAATTGTGTAGGTCGGACATACCCATACCTATCATGCACCTGTAACACAGGGGTGGGACAGAAACCTAAGATATGTGTGGTGAGGACAAAGACACAGGATGTCACAGGAAAGGAGCCCAACGCTGGACGGCACATCCACCTCAAGCTCACATAGTCCTGTTGACAGCAAACAGCCCCAACTCACAGTTCCATCCTCTGGATCTGTCTGCCACCGTCAGCCCCACACAGAACATCCTCAGCAAGTGCAAGTCCCAGGGCTATTGGCTCCTGAGAAAACTGCAGAAGCTGCAGACTGTGCATCCCCTAAATTCCTCAACCTCCGCCAGATTATGGCTGTCATTATGCCGCTGAGAGAAGTTCACGTATGGGGGCCAGGAAAAGGATGGCCTCACGGAGCAGACTTGTAATTCTAATGCTCAAGGTGACAAACTTTCAGAAATCAGACTGTGCGGTTTTAACGTACGTCCGCATGGGGTACCTGGCTCGGTCAGGTAAGTGTCCAACTCTGATTTCGGCTCGGGTCGTGATCTCACGGTCCATGAGATTGGGCCCCGAGTCAGAACCACCCAGATAAGCTGCTTTCGTTGTTTTACACTGACAAATTTGGGGGGCATCTGTAACACAGCAATGGAGAATCAAGGCATGTGGAGAATCCCATGTAATAATTGCTGTCTAATTTATCTCTCGGCTAAGTCAAGGTTTTCTTATGTACTGGGGCAACGTTCAAGACAAGGAAGATACCAGTGAAAAAGTAAAGACTGTTGCTTATGTTTTCTATCGTGTAAAAAGCAGTGGCCTTTAGAAGGTAGAATTAACAGAACTTAGTGACGTGTTCAATACAGGTGCAGTGGCTGTACTGTTTTTTTTTAAGTACAGAACCAGCACCCTGTAAGTACAGTCGATATTTCAAACTGAGACCACTCCCGAAAATTCAGGATACATGATCATCAGTGTGAATTTTTTTTAATGTTATTTTGAAAGAGAGTAAGCACACACACATGGGGGAGGGGCAGAGAGAGGATCCCAAGCAGGCTCCACGCTGTCTGCACAGAGCCCAACGTGGGGCTCGATCTTCGTGAACCATGAGATCATGACCTGAGCCGAAATTAGGAGTCAGACACTTAACCGACTGAGCCACCCAGGCGCCCCTGAATTTTTTTTTTAATTCTGGAAAGAATAACAACATTGGAGAGGAGCTGTGAAACTTCTGTCCGCCTTTAAAACAACTCTCAATTCACCCCTTCTTCATCCCACAGCCTCAATTTATCACCGATAGTGGGAGGATTCAACACCCACCACCGGAACCTCAACTGCTCCTTTTTCCGCAAGCTACTGGGCATCTATTATGCGCCATCCTGAGTAGCTGCTGTTGATGTGTGGCAGCTTCTCTCCGTCCTAATTCACCTGCCACCTCATTAGTCCCACCTTCCTCACTGCCCCTGCCCACACAGCACCCATTCATCCCCTCCGGTGCGCTCACGTCCGTGTAGTCAGCGAGCCCCGAATGCTCACCCCGCTCTGAGCATGGTACATGGAATATGGAAACAGTAAGACAGAGTTCAAGCCTACAGGACTTTCCCTTCTTGTGCCGGGAGAACCACACACACACACACACACATGATCACAAGATGACGTGGTCAACTTAATAGCAGCAGTGAATGTTAACCCGCAGGAATTCAGAAGGAGAAATTAATGCACGTGTAAGAGGCGGGGAGAAGGAAATGGGCCAGAAAGTTGGGGCAAGCCTCAGATGAGCAGACATTTGAGCCAGGCCCCGAAGACTGAGCAAAAGGGAGGAACGTATCTTTCGGACAAAGAAGAAACATGAGGGCACCTTGAGAGGGAGGGCAAGGGAGAGTGTGAAAAGGACCCCGGAGTGTGTGGATGATGAGGCCAGAACCGTAACCAGGTTGCTCAGGCTTGCGCAGTATTCATGGGGAAACGTATTCAGAGGGCGAGAAGAGAGGTAAACCCCCAAGAGGCGTTCTTGGTCGCTTTAAGAGAAGGCGATGTGGATAATACTTGGAGGGAAAGGGCACGTAGGAAACTCAGATAAGGGCTAAGAGCTGACGGCTAACCACAGAGGGAGCCAGAAGGAGGCCTGCGGAGGCGAGCAGTGGGAGGAGACGGCTGGACGAGGGAGGAAGCCACATCCACTGCTCCACAAACACAGGACTGTTGCTGGAGGAGCACCTGTCAGATTCTGTCGGGTCTCTTGCCACAGCTTAGGCTGACTCCTGCAAGTGCGGCCCCCTCCCCACCTCTCCTACAACTACGTGCAGTTTTGACCTGTGCCTTCCAAGTGCTAGCTTTGCATTTCTTTCTTTAGTGACAACAGATGCCTTTGTTTCTGACTTCTGAGTAGAGCAGGGCCGTGGTATTCTGTGTGGATAGCGCGAACCTGCACCATTTCACCTGGAAAATCAATCTCTAAAGAAGGGGAGAAGGTGGGGCTGGCGGTAGCTTGAAGTGTTCACGGCGGGTGGTGGCTGGGATCGGTCACATGCTAAGGGACGTTCCCACTCCCATGGGCCTCAGACCGAACAGGACTCAAACGTACACCACAGCAAGAATGCAAATTCTCCCAGGTGTGGACAGATTCTCAGAGAGGCTCTCCATGAGCAACACTCAATTCTTGGATGCCAAAAATCCACAGTAATTCAGTGATTGTGCAGGCAGGAAAGGAGGGTGCCACTGAACAGTGCCCATGAAATGAATGAGCTGGCAAGAGTTCCAGCTCAAAGGACATAGTCATTCTCTTCCACTAATTAAAAATTCTCTTTTTACCAGAAGAGTTGGTAAAGCTCCATGTAAAAGGTCTTCAAAGAATCCATTTATCAATGGTTCTTCTGTTCCAGACCTCGAATCATAAGACAGGAAACATGTTTAAATTCCCCCAAAGATCACTAACGCAAGAATTATCTTATGTTTATAGTTCTAAAAATGATCGTAATAAACAACTGCACTTTGTTGAAAGCCAAAAATCATAGCTCAAAATCCAAAATTCTGTATTTTCCATGGTGCTCAGAACTGTGACCTCTCCCACTGGAGTGAAGAGTCTGGGTTCCTTGGTGGAATGTGTAGTCTGACTAGAAGGCACTGGAAAAACTCTGGGTTTCAGGCAGTGGGGGCTACAAAGGGCCCCCAAGAACACAATCCACGGAGTGAATTCCATGCTCCCAGGTCGGACTCTCCCCACGTAGGATCAGAAACGTGACTTGTGGGGGTGCCTGGGTGGCTCAGTCGGTTAAGTGGCCGACATCAGCTCAGGTCATGATCTCGCGGTTCACGAGTTGGAGCCCACATCAGGCTCTGTGCTGACAGCTCGGAGCCCGGAGCCCGCTTCGAATTCTGTGTCTCCCTCTCTCTCTCTCTCTGCCCCTCCCCTGCTGTGCTCTGCCTCTCTCACTCTCAAAAATAAATAACAAAACATAGAAAGAAAGAAAGAAAGAGAGAGAGAGAGAGAGAGAGAGAGAGAAAGAAAGACAGACAGACGTGACTCGTATCCATCTGTGCACCAAGGGCTCCCAGAAGCTCAGAGAGGACACATACGAACAAGGTTGATGACTCATTTTAGTGTTGAGTTTTGGATTTTATAGTGAGGAGATGGCCCACTGCATGGATCTGAAGCCTCAGGACTGGCATGTTTACTCTGCTGGCAAGTCGAACAAATGCACATTATAATCACTCAGGAGCCTGCCTGGTGAGAACAAGGCTTAGTTTGAGTATCGAAACGCATGCTGAGCTCACCTCCCCAACAGGGTGACCCTGCCACTCACAAGTGCTCAGGCTCCTGGGCTCCGGACCGGCCTTCAAACAGCAGCACCCAACAGAAACCTCTCCAGGCTTTCCGTCTCCCGAGCTCCAGCCCGCCCAGGCCCTCCCGTTCCCAGGCTCCGTTCCCACCGTGCAACACAAAAGGACGAGGCTCCCCCTCCGCAGACTGCAACCAAATTCCACGCCACCTCCCGGAGGTGGCACCCAAGTCGCCTCCACTGGAGCTGTGGCTGTTCCTCAACTCTGCAACCACATACTTCCAGACCATTTCTTGGCTTGCTCCCACAAATACCTTATTTGCTCCCGGCTTCATCCTCAAGAGGTTACTCTCCCCGACTCCCGGACAGAGATGAAGATCTTCTGACGTAATATCCACTCTTGTGGTACAGCTCTGAAGCCTTCCTGCCCTCATGCTTCTGACTCCATTTGAGGCCAGCGGGAAGGAGCCTGGGAGACCCAGGGCCTCGAAGCAGCAGAACCAGAATGGTGCCAGGGACATCCTGGCTCTACAGCTTGTCCTGAGCCACCTCCCAAAGTGGCTGAGAGAACCTGCCAACATCCCAGAGGAACCAGACACAAGGGTTGGGCAAATGTCCCAACTCTGAGGGAAAAGAAGCTACGGATCATACTATGAATCATGCAGCTTGGGCTGGGGACACCTTTACCCACTGCCAGAGCCACCAAGTGGCTATTTGGTTCCTGTCTCCGACTTGTCCTTCAGCCCTCCGCTAACACAGCACGTTTTCTGAAAATGTCTTTCCAGGGCTCCTAGACTAGTTAGGTCCTCCCACAAAAGGTTCCCACGGTGCCCTGGATTTCTTCTCTCATCCTCTGTTGTCGTTGCTTTCAAAATTAGCTGTCATGCCAAAGACGACGCTCTCGGAAGGCAGGGGCTAGAACAGCGGATCACAGGGGCTGCAAGAATAATGCTCCACGTGCAGCCGGTCAAAGCCAGAGAGCCAGAGGGCAATCCCTCGGCTTGCTTAGCACGGCTGTCCAAGACTACTAAAAGAGCTTGGCACCCACGTGTCCCGAGGGGAGTAAATGACCGGGTGGAAAAATGACATCAACCCACAGCAAGGTTCTAGAGTGAATAACTGAATAGTTTGCGAGCATTTAGGACAGGAAAACAACCTACAGGTAGGGTTTGCCAAGAATAAGACGCGAGAACTTGTTTCCTTTTTGCTCCAGGGTATGCTGCATACCTAGTGGAGAGAGACTCTGGCCAAACCGCGCTCATATCCTTCCAGACAAGATGACGACAAGAGGGTGAACGGATACTGAAGTTGGGTGAGGCTTAGTTGTGCGCAGTTGTTAACTCCTGTCTAAAGCATAACCATTAGAAAACTCCAGGGAGGTGGGGGCGAAGGGGCGTGTTAAGTCACAGGGTTCTAATATTAACTCCGTCCCGGGCAACATGGTGAGCCTGGAAAATTTGGATGAGGATTCCGATGGCAGCTACAAATCCAATTTGTGGCTGATATGCAATTGGATAAAATGTCAGAAAAGTAGATCAGAATCCAAAAATATTTCATCAGAATGGGTGATGGGCCAAATCTTGAGGATGGAGTTTTACAGTGGTGCGTGTGCTCAGCTGCCGGAGCCAATGCAGAGGGCAGGAGGGAAGAGCATCAGAAGTGGAGGGATCTTTGGGGTTTTGGGGTGCCTGGTTGGCTCAAGGGGTGCAGCATGTGACTCTGGGTCTCAGGGTCATGGGTTTGAGCCCTACGCTTGGCACAGAGCTTACTTTAAAAAAAAAATCTTGGGGCGCCTGGGTGGCGCAGTCGGTTAAGCGTCCGACTTCAGCCAGGTCACGATCTCACGGTCCGTGAGTTTGAGCCCCGCGTCGGGCTCTGGGCTGATGGCTCGGAGTCTGGAGCCTGTTTCCGATTCTGTGTCTCCCTCTCTCTCTGCCCCTCCCCCGTTCATGCTCTGTCTCTCTCTGTCCCAAAAATAAATTAAAAAAAACGTTGAAAAAAAAAATCTTTGGGGTGGATACAAAAATGCTGATTTGAAGGGGCACGTGCACCCCAATGTTTAATAGCAGTGCTATCAATGATAGCCAGATTATGGAAAGAGCCCAAATGTCCATCAACTGATGAATGGATAAAGAAGATGTACACACGCGCGCGCACGCGCAATGGAATACTACTCGGCAATGAAAAAGAATGAAATCTTGCCATCAGAGCAAGACAGATATCCTATGTTTGCACTCATGTGGAATCTGAGTAACTTAACAGAAGACCATGGGGGAAGGGAAGGAAAAAAAAATAGTTACAGCAAGGGAGGCAAAACATTAGAGACTCTTAAATAACAGACAACAAACTGAGGGTTGCTGGAGGGGAGGGAGTGGGGAGGATGGGTAAAATGGGTGATGGGCATTAAAGAGGGTACTTTTCACGATGAGCCCTGGGTGTCGTATTCACGAGATGAACCACTGGGTTCTACCCCTGAAGCCAAGACTACACTGTATGTTAACTAACTTGAATTTAAATTAAAAAAAAAAAAAATCTTTGGGGTTTTATCTCAAGCTCAATATGACTCAACGCTGTGACAGTAAACCGCTTGTATTATTCAAAGTCCAGAGCAGAGAATGCCGTCATACTGTACCCTGGGCCAGCATTATGTTCAATTCCAAGCTGCATGACTCAGGGGGAAGACTGTTGTTTTGCTGTGTTTGGGGACAAAATCTACACGACAGAACGCTAAACAACCGTAGGAATGAGAATGCACTCTACATACAGCTTTGCAAACCCAAGCTGTAGTGTCATGTGCAAAGACCAGGTGGAGAGCACCTCGTGGGGTGCAGCACCCTCCACGTGAGGAGAAAGGAGATGTGCCCAAATGTCAACACAGATATTTGTTTGCATGTGCATAAACTCTGTAAAGACACAGGAAACCGAAACCACTGACTGATTCTGAGAACAGAAACTAGTTGCCTAGGGCCAGAGGGGTGGGAGACAGACAGACACATGGACAGGTCTCACGGCACAGCCTTCTTGCTGCTTTTAATTTAAAACTCTTTAAACGTATTAACTCAAGAAAATGTTTTTGAGAATCCAGGATAGTTAATAAACAAGCAAATGTCACATGATGACTTAAGAATGTTTAACCTGGTTTAACAACGACAAAATACGACCAGATTCGTTCCGTTCTGTCGGAAGGGGGTGGGGTGGCAGAGGCCAAGTCATTTACGAGGCTGCGGACGGCAAACCTCAAACCAAGGAGTGAAGGCTGCAGGAAGGCACGCGCGCCTTTTGGAGGGAAGGAAGTTCTGGTTGCTAAGCCCGGTCAAGGGCAGAGTAGCTGGCCCCCTGACGCCCAGAGCCGGCCGCTTAGCACCAGAGTGAGAGCAAAAGCCTGCCACTTGCCAGAAGTATCGTCAGGTAGCAAGAACGAACCAGACGGTCTGTGATGTTCCTTCCCAGCTATGAGACGGGGGTTTAGACGACCTGCGTGAGAGGAACCAAGAACTCAGACCAAGGGGATTTAGGCAAGATCACGCAACACTTTCTACACACCTGCAACTTCTCCAAGACAAGTAACAGTAATTACAATCCCCGTCTCCCTCCCAGTGAAACACAAAAGATTACTCGTCAGAATGCCTCTCCTTGCCACCAGGTTCAAAACATCATGAATGAAATAAGCAACAGAAAAACGAGAGCACGTGGAATCGGTATGTCTTTTGGTTCTGCTTGTTGTTCTTACTCCACACCTGATGACCAAATTGATTTATGATGGCTAGCTGGCTCTATACCAGATGTTTCAAAGTCCTTTTATAAAGAATAGCAAAGGGGCACCTGGGCGGCTCAGTCGGTTAAGCATCTGACTCTTGATTTCGGCTCAGGTCATGATCTCGCAGTTCATGTTCAAGCCCCACATCGGGCTCTGCGCTGGCGGTGTGGAGCCTGCATGAGATTCTCTCTCTCCCTCACTCTCTGCCACTCCCCTGCTTGCTCTCTCTCTCTCTCTCCAAATAAATAAACTTAAAAAAATAAATAAAAATAAAAACAAAAAAGAATAGCAAAACTTCTAGGATGGGCTCATCACTAGACGTGTTCCAAGAGAGAACACGATGTAAAAGGGCATGAGGTCACCGGTACGAGGAGTGGCCGAAGTCAGCCGGGTCGCTACAAAAAGCGAAGTGGGACCAACACAGAAAAGCATCAGCCACCGGCTCCAAGAGAGTGTTGAGATGACACCTAGGGAAAGGCTGCAAACGGAACTGAGCCGTCCCCTTAGAAACTTCCAGAAGCCACAGCACCCAGGGCCACACACCTAGGAGAGAGCTGCAGATGTCAACCACAGGACGGCGGATGCTGGGGTGACAAGGCAACCATTCATGGCCAGAGGCCTTCCTAGGCAGCCCCTTACTTCGAACCCGGCCTAATTCCTCACCCCACCTTCTGTCACCTGGCTGAAAGCCAGCCACACACCATGAGCAACGTTCATTCCGTACCGGTAATATCGAAGACGAAATCTTCACGGTCACTGGCTCCACATATCAAAGGAGACAAGCATGCTAGATTACCGTTTTGCACTGGGCAGAATCACTGCTTGTTATAAGGCAGAATTTACGGCCTTCAAACGTGCAAACGTGCATTATCAGATTTACCGTTTCCGCCAAGTCTCATTATCCAGCAATGCCATTTTATTACAAATCCCAACATTAATAACTCATTAACATAGTGACTGAGAAATTCTATTTCCTGGCTTACTGGAATTTTAGCTCGTGTTTTGAAAAAAATAATACTTTTAAAAATAGAAAGGTTCTCGGGGCGCCTGGGTGGCGCAGTCGGTTAAGCGTCCGACTTCAGCCAGGTCACGATCTCACGGTCTGTGAGTTCGAGCCCCGCGTCGGGCTCTGGGCTGATGGCTCAGAGCCTGGAGCCTGTTTCCCATTCTGTGTCTCCCTCTCTCTCTGCCCCTCCCCCGTTCATGCTCTGTCTCTCTCTGTCCCAAAAATAAATAAAAATGTGGAAAAAAAATTTAAAAAAAAAAAAAAAAAAAAAAAAATAGAAAGGTTCTATTTTTCAGTTTCCTCAAAGAAAAAAAAATAAGACTAAAGAATTAACTTTGATTTTTTTTTCCTGAGAGCCAGCGAGTGAGCGAGCGAGTGAGCACAGGGGAGGCGGAGAGGGAGAGAGAGAGAATCCCAAGCAGGCTCCACACTCAGCGTGGAACCTGATGCAGGGCTCAACCCCATAACCCTGGGATCGTGACCTGAGCCAAAAATCACGAGTCAGGGATGCTTAATTGACTAAGCAACCCAGGCATCCTCCCTCCTTCTTAAACTTAAAACTATCAGAGTCAAGCTTTCTAACCTTCTTCCAAACTACAAAATAATCTCAATTACTTTATGGGTTTACACTGCTTCAAAGAGATGTGCAACTACGCAACACCAGAATATTACAAATGCTATTTCCCCTTTTGGAGGGGGAAAAAGAAAACCAAACAGGAATGATAAGGTATCCTTTAAATAACAGGGTGCTAGATCGACTCAGTGTGCTACTTCTCTGAAAGATCACCTGAAATACAGGGTTTTTTTTTTTTTAATTTTTTTTTAACATTTATTTTTGAGACAGAGAGAGACAGAGCATGAACGGGGGAGGGGCAGAGAGAGAGGGAGACAGAGAATCGGAAGCAGGCCCCAGGCTCTGAGCCATCAGCCCAGAGCCCGACGCGGGGCTCGAACTCACGGACCGCGAGATCGTGACCTGAGCCGAAGTCGGATGCTCAACCGACTGAGCCACCCAGGCGCCCCTGAAATACAGGTTTTTTTTAAGTTTATTTATCTGAGAGAGAGAGAGAGAGAGAGAGAGAGAGAGAGAGAGAGAGAGAGAATGTGAGTGGGGGAGGGGCAGAGAGAGCGAGAGAGAATGTATGTATCCCAAGTAGGCTCCTCACTGGCTGCACAGAGCCCACTGTGGGGCTTGATCTCAGGAACCGAAAGATCAAGACCTGAGCCGAAATCAAGAGTCGGAGGCTTAACCAACTGAGCCACCCACCCAGGCGCCCCTGAAACACATTCCCTTCACCGTAATATTTTATGAAGTTTGATTATTTTTGAGTCGTCAAAATACGGACTTCTCCTGGGAGGAGAGAAATTCCTAAAGGAGGCAGCTCCGTCCACACTGCTCGTACCCCTCTACCCGCACGTCTACACACACACTTCTCCCGGGTCAGAACCGCGTCTGACGCACAGGAGGCCCCACGGCACACCGCGAACGGTATTTGGACTTAACCCATCCTGTCCTGGCAGCAGCTTCCCTGCTCCAGATGGTGGTTGGGACTTTACCGGGTATTAAAAGGAGCTGTGATCGTCGCATCGCTCCGCCCCTTGTGGGTACCGCACCCTGTGTTTCCCTTCTCATCCTGCGGGGCTCTCGCTCTGGAAGGGAGTTCTACTCGAGAGAACGGCAGACGGTTCCACGTGGCCTTGCTCCAGCCCTGCACCGACCCGAGTTCATTCACCACAGAATCGTGCAAAGCAAGGACCGACGATGTACAGTTTTCACCTCAGGGAACTTTCTTTGGACTTATGGCCCCTTTTGAAGGCCCACATCACACGTTCATGTTTGTTGTGGGGTTTTTTTTAAAGGATTTTCTACCGAATTTTTATTCCATTCTTTTGTCCATCGACCTCTCCTGGATGCTGTATTTCTCGGTTATTTGAAATTAATGTTGAATTTCAAGGCCAAGCACTTGGTACTTGGGTTTCGACTCTTGACGCTTGATGATGTTTACAGACTTGCCTTTCCTTCATATCTCCCAACGTGCGCCTTAGGAGACACAAATGTCAACCTCTCCCCCGCTAGTAATTTAAATCTCTTCAACGACAGGCCCTGGGACACACTTTGTACCTTTTACAAAGCCTCTGCTATTCTTTAGGCCCAGCTATAAAGAGCCGGTTATATTTATGAGGGTGACTTTTTAAAATTATTACCAAATGAGAGACTGTAAGGAAGACAGATACCGATTCATCCAGAGGATGATAAAGTTTCGGATGTAAACCATCCCAACCTACGGGGCGTGGACCCAGGCCCCTCCCGCGGCCTGGACAGGCTCATTTCATCTCCTCTCCCCCAGAACCCCGAGGACAAAGGAAGAACATGAGCCACCCTCCAAGGGCTGCTCACGGTCACAGAGCGCTAACACCAGTCACACGACCTGTGCATCTCCCACCCTGGACACGTGCTAGTTCCCTGCACGATTCTACACAGGATCATGGACTAAGAAGCCAAAGAACTGGCATGGAGCATCTTCTTGGAGTACCAATTTTTCTGGAAGTCTCCATGGGGAGGACCGTGGTTCTCAGAGTGTGGATCCCTGACGACCAGCACCAGCATCAGCTGGCAACTTGGTGGAAATGCTCAGGCCCCACCCCGACCTCCAGAATCAGACTCTCCGGGCTGAAGCCCAGCGATCTGTGTTCGCAAGCTCCCTGGTGATTCTGAAGCACGATCAACTGAAAGGAACAATGTCATATGAAAACGAATAAGGAAGCACCATGGAGCAAAACGAACCATTTGCACCGGTTTTAAAGATTTCCTTGCAACTGGTTGCTTCGGACTCATCTGCAGGGACAAGAGCAGCGCCCTCCCTCCAGGGAAAACTCAGAAGGGGATGTGTGCGGACAGCCAACAAGGCTTCTAAAAGCAGAGGACTCCCAGATCTGCGTCTCCAACCCAACCCCCTTCCTCCGGCAACCCAGCCCTAAACCTCCATCCCTCCCCCTCGCTCTCGCGCGCGCGCGCGCGCGCGCTCTCTCTCTCTCTCTCTCTCTCTCTCTCTGAGAAAGCAATGCTGGCAGGAGTGACTGGGGTCTACATGGAAAGCTGAACACCCCGTGTTCCTCAGTCCTCTGCTCCAAGGCCTGGCAGGACCCCACTAAACTCTCACCAAGAATCCCTCCTGGAAAACACACCCACCGAACGTTACCAAAGGTTCCTCTGCGGGGCGAGAGCAGGCGAGGCTTCCACTTTGGGTATAATTTTCTATCATGTCTGCGTTGTTTCGCTTCCCTTTATTCTCCCAAAGAGCATTTATTACACTTTCAAAATAACAAATTAAATTGTTTTCGTGAGGAAGTAGAACCACTTTATTCATGCCTCAATAGATTCTTTTTGTGTCACCCAATATGTACTGAATCTTGCTGATTCCATCCTTCTGTCCCACGGACTAGCCTCGGTTTCATCCAGTAGGAGCGAACAGTATGCCTCACACCATCCCTCTGCCTATGGCAGTGACCTCATTCCCTTCCCGGGTCCGGCCAGGAGCACTCGGGCACCCTGGTCACCGCGGTCCAGGGCTCTCCCTTGCACGTGGTCCGCCCTCCACGTGCTCACGCGGCCTCCTCTTTGCTCTCTCATACCACTCAAATTACTATTCACGCCTGACCCTATGTGCCCAGGGCTACTTAAAATACCAGTAAGCCTCGTCCAGGCTGCCCCTCTGTATGTGTGCTTGCATGCACGCACGCGCGCGCGCACACACACACACACAGTCTGGAGAGGCCAACGATCTGTGGCCTCAGTCTGGAGAGGCCACACACACACAGTCTGGAGAGGCCAACCCCAGTCTACAGCTGTACCCCTCACAACCATCCCTTAAATGACCAAGCCGCGGTGAGTTCTGTATTTCCACACCGGTTCTGGCCCTTCGTATTTAGCAACCGTTACTACGAACCTGCTACGCACCGGACATTTAAATTCGAAGTTACCACAACTCACCCCTGACCTGAAGCAAAACAATGACACGGGGGACATCAGAACAGAAGGAATAAGAGTAAAGGACCTGGATGGAAGGGTCCCCCCCGCCCCCCGGCAGCCAACGGCACCCTCTCCGTGCCAGTGGTCTGTGTGTAGAGGCCCCATCAGTCTGAGAATCGGTTTAGGCGAGCATGTGAGGAATGCACATTTGGCAAAGGAAGGCCTCCAAAGAGTCAAGTTTAGGCAGCAGAAAATGACACTCTAGAAAGTTATGAAATCCCGTAGGGGTTTTTAAAAAGTGGATTTAGATTCTAATCTCTCTGCCTGGCGGAGGTGTGGCCTGAATTCCCTAAGACTCAAAGTTCAAAGTCGTCTCCCAGCTGGGGGAGCCTGGGACTGCGGCGAGCTTACCAAGGGCAGGGGAGGGAAGTGAGGCGAGATGGCAGTGGGCAGGGCATCACTCTGAGCCACCACCCCTGATGAACGGAGGCCCCCAGAGCGGAAACCAGTGCCCTGGCCTTGCTGCCTGCCAGCCCCGGGCACAGTGGGACAGCGGCCAGCAGGCGGGGTCCACCAGCTCACGGAGGGGCCAGTCACCTGGAAGAACACCAGTACCCTCCTCAGGAAAAGAGGGGTCCTCTGTTCCCCCCTACTCCTAAGGAAACAAAGCAAAGCAGCTCTCTCAGATCTGCAATGCTTTTGTCAGGCCACATGGTTGGTGCTTTTCATTTTCTCCCTTCACGCACTGGAAACAAAGGCTTCGAACCAGGAGTGAGAATTTATCAACACAAAAGTCGATGGCCCAGGCCAGCAGGGCACACAGCAGGTAAATGGACAGGTTGATTGCAGAACGGAAATGCACCAACCCCTTCACACAGAATGCTGTGTGATTCAGCCATTTTCATGTAATTCCTCATCAAAATCTTTTAGCAAATGAGGAAACCTATAAAACCTAAAACAAAGATCTGCCTTTCTTCCATAAAGTAATCTAATAATTCTATTCAATATTCAATACTAGGAAGAGACTCACTCAGACAAAATGCACTGAAATAAATTACCATCCCCAGTAAAGCTTCATTTCTCACTAAACAATTTAAGAGAAACACTCACAGATGCACATTTCTTCCTCCAAGAAAAATTCTCAACTTTCACAGTGTTCATACATTCTATGAGAACGTGTGCAAGCAGCAGAGAGGGGTGGAGGGAGGGGGGTGGAGGGGGTGGGAGTGAGACAGGGAGGGAAAGAGAGGGAGAGAGAGAGAGGGAGAGGGAGGGAGAGGGAGAGGGAGGGAGAGGGAGAGAGAGGGAGGGAGAGGGAGGGAGAGAGAGGGAGGGAGAGAGAGGGAGAGAGAGGGAGGGAGGGAGAGAGAGGGAGAGAGAGGGAGAGGGAGGGAGAGGGAGGGAGGGACAGAGAGGGAGAGGGAGGGAGAGGGAGGGAGAGAGAGGGAGAGAGAGGGGGAGAGAGGGGGAGGGAGAGGGAGGGAGAGGGAGGGAGAGGGGGAGAGAGGGGGAGGGAGGGAGAGGGGGAGGGAGGAGGAGGGAGAGGGGGAGGGAGGGGGAGGGAGAGGGGGAGGGAGAGGGGAGAGAGAGGGGGAGAGGGAGGGAGAGGGAGGGAGAGGGGGAGAGAGAGAGAGAGGGAGAGGGGGAGGGAGAGGGGGAGAGAGAGGGGGAGAGAGAGGGGGAGAGAGAGAGAGAGGGAAGAAGAGAGAGAGGGAGGGAGGGAAGGAGAGAGACAGGGAGGGAGAGAGAGGAGGGAGGGAAGGAGAGGGAGGGAAGGAGAGGGAGGGAGGGAGGGAAGGAGAGGGAGGGAGGGAGGGAGGGAGAGGGGGAGAGAGAGAGAGGGAGAGGGGGAGGGAGAGGGAGGGAGAGGGAGGGAGAGGGGGAGGGAGAGGGAGGGAGAGGGAGGGAGAGGGAGAGGGAGGGAGAGGGGGAGGGAGAGGGAGGGAGGGGGGAGGGAGAGGGAGGGAGGGGGGAGGGAGAGGGAGGGAGAGGGGGAGGGAGAGGGAGGGAGAGGGGGAGGGAGAGGGGGAGGGAGAGGGAGGGAGGGAAGGAGAGAGAAAGGGAGGGAGAGGGGGAGAGAGAGAGAGGGAGAGGGGAAGGGAGAGGGGGAGGGAGAGGGGGAGGGAGGGGGAGGGAGAGGGGGAGGGAGAGGGGGAGGGGGAGGGAGGGGGAGGGAGAGGGGGAGGGAGAGGGGGAGAGAGACGGAGGGAGAGAGAGGGAGGGAGGGAGAGAGAAAGGGAGGGAGAGGGGGAGAGAGAGAGAGAGGGAAGAAGAGAGAGAGGGAGGGAGGGAAGGAGAGAGACAGAGGGAGGGAGAGAGAGGAGGGAGGGAAGGAGAGGGAGGGAGGGAGGGAGGGAGGGAGGGAGAGGGGGAGAGAGAGAGACAGGGAGAGGGGGAGGGAGAGGGAGAGGGAGGGGGAGGGAGAGGGAGGGAGAGGGAGGGAGGGGGGAGGGAGAGGGAGGGAGAGGGAGGGAGAGGGAGGGAGAGGGGGAGGGAGAGGGGAAGGGAGAGGGGAAGGGAGAGGGGGAGGGAGAGGGGGAGGGAGAGGGAGGGAGAGAGAGGGAGGGAGAGAGAAAGGGAGGGAGAGGGGGAGAGAGAGAGAGAGGGAAGGAGAGAGAGAGGGAGGGAGGGAAGGAGAGAGACAGAGGGAGGGAGAGAGAGGAGGGAGGGAAGGAGAGGGAGGGAGGGAGGGAGAGAGGGAGAGGGAGGGAGAGGGAGAGAGAGAGAGAGAGAGAGAGAGAGAGAATATCTCAAGTAGGCTCCACACGCAGCACAGAGCCAGACATGGGGCTCGATCCCATGACCCTGGGAGCATGACCTGAGCTGAAATCAAGAGTCGGATGCTCAACCAACTGAGCCACCTAGGCACTCCAACGTTCATCCGTTTTAAATCCACTCATTTTCTTAAAGCCCTGACCCCAAAGCAACATCTGCATTTAAGAAAAACAATCAGGCCCATTTAGACTTGTTCCTTAAAAAGTTCCCGAGCCTGAGGTCTGAACAAAATCCTTCCAGAAAGAAGAAAACTAGGCCAAGTACGTTACAGAAGAATGACCAGCTCAGGAACCTCGAGGTGACGTACAACTGCCCTGCGGAAGAATGACCAGTTCTAAAGCCCCAGCAAAGCCCCCTCCCCCACCAAGCAAAGTCTTACCAAGCGGCATTAATTCCTCACGTGCGAAACCTCTCCTACAAATAGGCTACACATTACAGGTGAGATAAAGCTGGAAAACCCAAGGCACCAGCGGTCCCGAACGGCGTGCGGAAGCCTTGGCTGCCACTGAGGTGACTTTCCACGGCCAGGCGGCAAGGTGAAGGGACAGCACCTTGAACTCGACGCCCAGGTTTGCTCCTCTCCAGAAACCCGTGCGCTTGTCCCATCTCACGTCCTGTGGCGGGTGTCTCAGGAACCCGGCCACCTGGATGCCAGATTCTCCGAGCCCTGCAGAGCAGCCTCTTCAGGAAGCGTTAGGGCTGCGACCCAGAGCGCTTGGCGGGGTAACCTCGGCTGTGTGTGCGCCTCCGCCTTCGGTCACCGTTTAGAGGTACACCCTGTCTTACGGTAACGCTTTCCACGGTCATCGCTTCCCTGGGCAAAGTCTTCCCCTCCGGCCACTTCCAGGTGACGCAATCGTACCACTGGCTGCAGGTTTCCCAGAAACTGTCCCACTCGAGGCAAACACATCAGGTCGCTTGTACATAAGGAAGCATCATATGGTCAAGGGACATGTACAGGCTTAACCGCCTTCTTAGAAGCCATCAAATAACGAAGCCTTAAAATACCCAAAAGGACTCACCTTTCTTCTAGGAGAGATCCAATAATCCACGGCACACCGGTCTCACAAAAAGCGTAAAACTCAGTTAGTGTCATGGGCTGAACTGTATGGCAAGGTCCACCTCTTCCCCCACATCCATGTTGAAGCCCCAACTAGCTGTACCAGAATGTGACTAGATTTGGGGATAGGCCCTTAAAGGCGTGATTAAGTTAAAAGGAGGTGGTTAGTATGGCCCTAATCCGACCTGACTGGTGTCCTTGTAAGAGGCAATGTGGACACACAGAGACGCCAGGGGGCACACACACAGAGGAATGACCACATGGGGTCTTTCCACAGGCCAAGGAGAGAGGCCCCCGAAGAAACCATCGGCTGGCACCTTGATCGTGAACTTCCAGAAGCAAATTTCTGCTCTTTAAGCTCCCCCCGGCCAGTGGTATATTTCGTTCTGGCAGCCTGAGCAGACTAGCAGAACTGGAAAGAGAAATCGGGAGTTAAGTGACCAATTAGTTAAGCAAGACAACAAGCGTGAGAAGACGTATCCGTCAAAACTGACTTCAGATGGATGGGTGACTCTAGGGGAAAAGGGGTGAACTGCTTACTCTCCTGCTTACTCCCTCCCCGGGGGCACACACCTGGACAGACAAACCACAGGGTCCATCTGGCCCGGTCCGCAGGGCACAGCAGACGTCACCAGGCCCAGAAGCAGACCTTGCAGGTGAGGTGGAGAAGACACCTGACAGGGTGGAGAAGGTCTGCTGGCAGAGAAAACGAAGGGGAGCAAAGAGAGGCCCCATGCGTGAAGAGAGGACATTCAAAACCCCGGCCGAGAAAAGAACAACAGAAATCTGGCCGATATGCAAGAGGAATCGAGCCCACAATATATAATTAGCAGCGGCGCATTTGAAATATTGGCCAATCTCCCTCATCCCTGTATTCAAATTAAAACATGACTTAATCTCTCTTCATTTAGGCAAAACGAATCAGTTCAACAATGTGGGGGCACCTGGGGGGCTCAGTCAGTTGAGCTTCCGACGTCGGCTCAGGTCATGATCTTGCGGTCCGTGAGTTTGAGTCCCGCATCAGGCTCTGTGCTGAGAGCTCGGAGCCTGGAGCCTGCTTCGGATTCTGCGTCTCTCTCTCTCTCTCTCTCTCTCTCTCTGCCCCTCCCCCATTCACGCTCTGTCTCTCAAAAATAAATAAACGTTAAAAAAAATTTTTTTTTTGAAAAAATAATTTCAACAATGTTATTTGTGCAACACTGAGCACTCAGAGCAGTGCTGTTAATAACCACCGTGATAATTCGCAGACAGGAGCACTGGGGTTCAGGGAGAGAGAGATCTAGAACGGGCCCAAGATCGCCAGCATGCGAGGAAGAGGCTAGGTAGAACTCTCTGGACTTTCTACAACGGTGCTTCTCAGCTGGGGCTAACCCGGCTGTAAACGGGGAACCGGGCAGCACGCAGAGACGTTCTCATTGTCACAGCGTGGGGAGGTGCTACGGGTACCTGCTGGCATCTACACAGAAGTGTGGCGCCCTAAGCGGCTGCAGCGACACCCGCCCACTCCTCCCCCCTCACCAAGACCACCGGCACCCCCTTTCTCCTTCATCCTTCCCCACAGTGCTCCCACACCTGTGCCACACCTGAAGCTTGGCTCTGCACAGAACACGGGCCCGGGGAGAGCAGGGGTTCCCCCCACACTTCCCAGGGCCAGGGCCGACCGCTACGCCAGAACTCTGCGGCAGCCTCCAAACCCGTGCTCCTCCGGCCGTCAGTAAGAGCCCCCTCTTGCCACATTAGCTGCAGACCACCTGGCCCATGGCTCAACACCCTTGTGTCCTATCCCTCCTTCAAAGGTGACACTGGAACCTGGGTCGCCATCTTCCTCTCTGGCCCAAGTCCTGCATTATCCCAAATGGCGTCAAGGCCCACGGCCACGGGACACCCTCGGTTCCTACATGGCCTCTGAACCCCAAGCATCTACACCCACGTTCCACCTCAACCACCACAGCCAACTCCCTAGAACTGCTCTCCTCTGCAACCCTGACCCCAGCGTCCCCTTCCCCCAATTTCCGGGCTTCCCAGATGCCTCTTCTGAGGGTCAACAGACCAACCACATTGAGCTGAAGTGAACTCAAAAGTTCTAAAAACCCACCGTTGAACACAACACAACAACCCAGACGAGTGGGCGAAGATATATCTCCAAGAACAGTCACCCAGGGAAAGACCAGTTCACTAGACATCATCTAACGGGACTGGGTAAATCCACTGGACTCAGAACTGTCATTACCATTACTATCATCGTCACACGGGTCAGGGTAGGCCCCTCCCGCTTTGACATAGCTGCATTTAATGCTCACGACTCGGTGGGCTTTACAAAGAAGGGAAATGTTGCCCGTGTCATAACATAAACTGGTCAGTCATGCCCCGAATGAGGAGTTCGGCTGGAATCAGACTCCAGAATCTGCACCACAGAGGAAGGTGAGGTGGAGCTGTGTCTGCCGATACGCGAAAATGCCCTTGATGTGTTATTCACAGTAAAAATAGAAGCGACGTCAGAACAGAGCAGAAGTTGATGCCAGATTTAATTCTTTAAAACGACACGCAGTGCCGGCTACTCCCTGCCTCAACTCCAAAGCCACCCGTCCCTTCTCTGCTCTGAGACACCTGGCCTAGCCCGCCCCCCCAAACTGCATTTCCCGACTCCCTTTCTAGCTGGTTCCCTTGTGAGGACCCAGAGGAGGGGGCGCCCTCCCGTCTGTCCCCATCTTCCCGCGGTCAGCGTTGCCTGCCATCAGCAGTGACATCCAGCACGGTCCTTGAGCCCCCCGCCCCAGAGGCTCCGTCCCCACTAGGCCTCCTCACGCCCCTGTGCTTGGGTCACCCCGGCTCTTCCCTGGTTCCTGCGGCCCTCGGGGTGGTGCCTTTTTCCTACAGATACCCGCTCTGGGTTATCCCGGGGGGACCCCCTTTTCCTTCAGGCTCTACACCTGTGTCACAGCCAGGTCAGGGCCCCGTGGCTGGAGCCTGAGACCAATGCACCCACTGGCGCCCGGGTGCTCCATAGGGGCAACTCCCCAGCTCCCACCTCACCCCAGGGGCTCTTCCCAGGTCCCTGGGACACAGGCCTGGAAAGACAGGGTGTCTGTGTCACAGGCAGGTCTGCCTGCCTGCAGAGAATGGGGTTCACAGATGCTACGAGGAACCTGCAGAGAATGGGGTTCACAGATGCTACGAGGAACTGTTCACACTTCAGTCTACTGAGGAGGTGGATCATTTTTATTTCTTCTTTTTCTACGGTTTCCGGGGTTTTTTTTAATTTACCTTTATAGTCAGGAAACTCAATCGATAAAGGATTTAAAAAGAAAGCAGAAAAACCACCTTCCTCTGCGAACTCCGTTTAACGTTTCAACCAGATCAGTGAGACGACCTTAAGGCTAGACTGGAAAACAGGAGACACTGCTCTCTGTATAGAACCACAGTCGTGAATTGGGGCAGAATATTTTCTGTCCTGACCAGAGGGAACAAAATCAAAAGAGATCCCAGATGCCATCACAACAGTAACAAATACACACTGAAGTCCCCGCTACTTCTAAGCAGAAAGCTAGGACTTAACACCCCAAGTAATAGTTTAGACACTCGACATCACACCACAGAGGAAAGTCCTCTTTTTTTTTTTTTTAATTTTTTTTTTTTTCCCAACGTTTTTATTTATTTTTGGGACAGAGAGAGACAGAGCATGAACGGGGGAGGGGCAGAGAGAGAGGGAGACACAGAATCGGAAACAGGCTCCAGGCTCTGAGCCATCAGCCCAGAGCCCGACGCGGGGCTCGAACTCACGGACCGCGAGATCGTGACCTGGCTGAAGTCGGACGCTTAACCGACTGCGCCACCCAGGCGCCCCGGAAAGTCCTCTTTTTTAGATCGACCAACTCTCTTCCTGCTTAGGCGTGCCACAACAGAGCTTCATGGTACTAGAATCTGGAAGCTGGCCCTCGATCCCACCCTTCTCCCTTCCCCGGACAGCCGTGGCTTGCCAGTCCCAGAGCCCACGGCTGTGACTGCTCCGTAAGGACCACCCACAGGAAGGACCAGCTAGTTCCCACTGCCTTCATTCACCAGACCATCCACAGCCTCCCCGCAGACGTGACACAGAACACAGACCCGGGAAGTTCCCGGAGGTCCCGGAGCACAGCTACCCTGCTGCACTCTCTCGCGTTGGCTTAATTCTGATCCCGGAACGGCACCGCATCATTACCGGCACCGGGTCTGCGAGAAAAGAGATCTTTCAAGTCTCCCAGAGCCTGCTGTCATCACTGCAGCTAAGGAGGAAGTCCGGAAGGTAGCGAAACTGCCTTTTTGAGAATACTTCTGAGAATTACTGAAATGTCCAGTTCAGGAGATACGACGATCGATGATGTGTCCCAACCCTTGAGTTGAGTCAAGGGTTGCAGGTGAAGTCAATCGTGGAGAGGTATTTTTCAGCTCTGTAACCTTGGGCACATTACTAAGCCTCAGTTTTCCTATCAGCAAACAGGGATATGATCCTCTATCTGGAAGCGTTGAGATGACACTTATATAAAGAAGCCAGGCCAGTCAGCTGGCACATGAGAGGGTGTCAGTACATGTCATTTCCAAGTCAGAACCTCTAACCAGGAACCGGCACATTCCACCTCTTCTCCATCAACAGGGTGGTTTTCAATTCTGATCTAACCTTGTAGTCTCGTCTCCCCTCTGTCAATCTCCGTGTCTTTTTTTTATTTTATTTTTTTACTTATTTTCTATTTTTAAAAAATTCTTTTTAATGTTTGTTTTGAGAGAGAGACAGACAGAGCATGAGCAGGGGAGGTGCAGAGAGAGAGGGAGACACAAAATCCGAAGCGGTTCCAGGATCTGAGCTGTCAGCGCAAAGCCCGACGGGCTCGAACCCATGAACTGTGAGATCATGATCTGAGCCGAAGCTGGAGGCTTAAATGACTGAGCCACCCAGGCGCCCCTCCCAATCTCCGTTTCTGAAGACTCTGCCTGTATCCAAATATTGGTGGTTTGATAATCAAACGCCTGAGATAAAGATTCCTCTTAAATAGAGCTAAAACCGTTAGAAAAAATAATGAAAGGTGAAGTCTATCATTTTCAAGCAACTTCAGTTGTTGCACAAAAGATATAAAATTAAATTCTCATTTCAAGACTACATTATCTGGGCCCCAACATTCCTTAAATAACTGGCATTAAAATGGTAAGTGGAAAGATCTTTTCCTGAACACAGAAACTTGGTTAAGCCAATAATGAGAAATAGATTAAATGCAGTTGTTTCTACAAAACAAAGTTCAAGGTAAAATTCCCAAAACTCCTTTTATATAGCTTGAGTTTAAAATTCTCCCACTCAGAAACCATCTGAGGTTTACAACATGTGTGAGCCCATGTGCCAGGCTACAACATGTCAGAGGAATCTGTAAACATCATTTCCTAAACACCCCAGTAGGAAGACACAGGATTTTCCTTCTGAAAACTGAAAATTGCAGACATCAAGTCAGAATCAGAATTTAAAAGTGGGTGATTCAAATTCAATTAGAAATTGGGGAGGAGGGGTGGGTAACCTGGGTGGCTCAGTCAGTTGAGTGTCCAACTTCCACTCAGGTCACGATCTCAGGGTTCGTGGGTTTGAGCCCCGCCGCGGGCCAGCTGTGATTAGCACAGAGCCTGCTTCGGATCCTCTGTCCTCCACGCGCCCCCCCCCCCCCCCCCGCCAGTTCTCTCTCTCAAAATAAATCAACTTTTGAAAAGAAATTTTGTAGGGGGCAAGAAAGACAAACCCGGAGCCTGCCTGCATTTCACTGCCCTGGAATCTGCCGTGACCGTGACCTCACACTTGCTTTCACAGATCGATGCCCCGTGAAGCAGCCTGGAATGTGAGCACCGAGCCAGGTTGACCAACCACAAGAGCAGCCTCCAGGATTATTTCATTTTTAATTTGAAATTCAGGGAAATTTTCAAATATCCCCATTAGGTACATTCAATCTAAATGATAAATATATACACAAACACACACACATTCACAATACTAGTCACAACACACACATATATACACCCATCACACTAGCCTGGAGGGAAAAGCACCACTTCGTATCAATTATGATTATTTGTACAGGGAAATGGGGACGTGCTTGCACATTCAGAGTACGAATGATGAGACCAGAGGAAACCATCACCACGTGAAGTGATCTGGCGCTTTGCCTCATTTCCACGCTACCCCTGATGGATTAGAGGAATTTTATTTTATGCTGTAACTCAAGGTTGTTTTATTTCGCCACAGCCCAACAGACCCTACTTGCCTTTCTGTGATAATACCGTGCCTGAGCTCGCACTTTCTCTAATCTGAATAATTTATGGTGTTTTCTCCCATAGCCTCACGGTTGAGAAACAAAGCTGCTTTTAAAATACACCACCATGGGGCACCTGGGTGGCTCAGTCGGGTAAGCATCTGACTTGTTGTTTTTTTTTTTTTAATGTTTATTTATTTCTAAGAGAGAGAGAGAGCACTAGCAGGCAAGGGGCAGAGAGACAGGGAGACACAGAATCGGAAGCAGGCTGAGGCTTCGAGCTGTCAGCACAGAGCCAGACGCGGGGCTCGAACCCATGAAACGGGGGATCATGACCTGAGCCGAAGTCAGACCCTTAACCGACTGAGCCACCCAGATGCCCCTAAGTGTCTGACTCTTCGGTTTGGCTCAGGTCATGATCTCACGGTTTGTGGGATCGAGCCCCACGTCCGGCCCCGTGCTGAGTGTGGAGCTTGCTTGGAATTCTCTCTCTCCCCTCACTCTCTGTACCTCTTCCACTTGCACTCGCTCAAGCTCTCTCAAAATAAATAAATAAAAATAAAACGTACCACCACATCCCCACTAAGGTGAAGGCGCCTAACACGAGCAGGAAGGAGGGAAACGCCCATCTGCTGATGAGCACTAATCAAGGCATCAGTCACCTATGCCAAGACCAGCCCTTCAGGAGAGTGTTAGTGTCCTCCTCCTACGCAGGGGGCCTGGAGGAGAGGACAAGCCTAAGGAACCACAGCAGGGTAGCTGGTCCTTGAACCCAGGTCTGTCTGTGCACAAAATCCACATTCCTCCCCCAAGGTGCTGGGTCATCGGGATCAGTTACCACCAACGTGACAGTCGTCAGCAGCATGACAAAGTACTCAACGGTTCCCCCAAGGCCTCTGATAATCTCAGAAAAATAAGCAGTGACTCAGAACAAAGGCAATTCCACCTGGTTTATCTCCAGCAGCGACAAGCGGGTGGCGGAGAGCAGCACAATGGATCCCTTCAAGAGCAGAACTTTGCCACAAAGCGGGGACTGGATGGATTACACGAGGAAGGCATTCCTCCCCGAGACCAACACTGAAAATACACTACTAAAAATGGAAAGCAACCCTTTGCTCGGAAGTGGACAAAAGGATCCATTGATTCCTATACAAAGGAACCAATCTGATCGGAATTTTTACAGCATGCAGCACCACCACCCTGCATTTCTGTAATATGACGAGGGAACATACCATCTACTTCCTCACGCTGGCAGTCCTTTGCAGGGCCAACGGTACGCTTTTTATGAGCCTTGGGAATTATGACTTTAATCAAGTAAAAAAAAAAAAAAAAACCACTGGTGGAAACTTGAGCAGTTCCTTGATCTTTGCAACTGAATCTCCCTGTTACACATTTGCCAGGAAGCCCTCTGGGGCCAGCAGGTGCAGTCACCTTATAGCTGCGTCCACCTTCTGGAGGCTCCCACCCGTTCCTCACCCGGATGACATGCCCAGCTCCTAGCGTGTGTCCCTGCCTCTGCTCTTGCCCTCCTTCAGTGTGAGGGAGACGGGACAGTGTGAGGAAGACGGGCAGGGGAACCGAAATATAAATCTGAAATCAACACACTGCGCAGAACTGCATCTCCAGGGGCCCCAACAGTCCTCAAAGCCCCAACCTCACCTGTATAACTCACCAGCCTCGCTCTGTCCCTTCCATCCCATAACCCTGTGTTTTGGCCATAGCGCCCCCTCTTCTGGAAGCTAGCAAGGAAGCAGATGCATGAACACAGCTGCTCGGAAGCAGTGCTCCTTACACACAGCTGCCTCTCCTCAGCCAGACCGACACAGCTCTACCAGAATGTGGAGTGACTTTGCTATCGAGGAACTCAGACAACAGACGTCTTTCATCTGCCCCTAGCAACCACCGGATTTAGGGGGTTTTCACTTCTTTTTTTTTTCTTTTTTCTTTGATTTTTTTTTTTTGACAACAAATACGCATTACTTTCAATATACTTTTTATTGTAAAATGGTTGAATGTACTTATTATAAGATGGTAAAATGAACGGATTACTCTCTATCAGTCCCTTCCTCTCCATGTCATCAAAACTGAGTTTTGGTCCATTAAGGATTATATCCCTTGAAATAAATGACTGAGGGTACTGACAAAGGTAGTTGAGAGTCCCTGTTCGGTCGGGGGGAGACACAAGAAGGAATCCTATTATCTACTCCAAATCATCCTCTCCTCCCAGCTCGCCCCTAGGAAATGTGCAGCTCTTGCCTTATCAGAGAGAGTAACGCAGAGTTTAATTTGCCGTTAAGTGACCGCTGTATTAAGCAAAAGTCAGCGAGTGTGAGCAGCTCAGCTTTTAAGGGCTACACAGGTGATCTGAAGGGAGAGGACCGAGGACAGGAGAGCAGCTACCAGGCTCCGGTGATTTGCGGCTCCTGTGAAACCAGACGGTGAGGTCTCGTGAGATCCTGGCGTCGTGCTGTGTCAGCCATATGGCACCTGGTCCTGTCCCTTAGCCAAGGAGCAAGAAGGCAGGGAATGGAGACACTTACTTCCCACATGTAGTAACTCATCAAAAAAAGTAAAGGGACTTACTTCTCAGGCCAGGTAAGTATCAGAACCTCAGACGCGCGCCTGTGCACGTGCTGCGCCCTTCCGCTTGGAGCATCTTTCCCCACACCACCCCCTGCACGCACCCTAGCACCCTGCGCCCTGAGTCAACACGATGATGGCAGAGCTGGTGGCGGTGACGCCATCATTTATTTCCTCTGTGATTCCGAACTCTGCCACTAGTTCGTTCTGAAGAGCTTCAGGGAGATGGGGGAGGTGGGGAAAAGGGAAGGGAGGGGAGAAGAAAGGGGGGGAGGGGAGGGAGGGGGCCCAGAGGGGAGAAGAAAGGGGAAGGAGCTGGGAAGAAGGGGAGGGGGGAGGGAGGGAGGGAGGAAAGGGGGAAGGGAAATGGGGAAAGAGGAGGGTGGAGAGGAGGGAAGGGGAGAAGGGGAGGCACGGGGGGAGGGAGATTCACCCCAGCAGTGTTACAGCATCACCGTTAGCGGTCGTCTAGTTCGGTGTTTTTCAGCGACATGGCCCACAGCACGTGGTTATGGAATCAGTGTAGTGGCTCCTATTTAATGAAATCAACAGAACAGAGGAAATGAGCAGCACTAAGCCAGAAAGCGTCGGAAACCAAGGAAGAGAAAGGAGCCATCCCCCAGGGGCCCCAAGGTCAGAGGGAAGCCAAGGGGATTCTCAGGGCAACGTCAGCACAGGGCTCTGTCCAGACTTCACCAGCACAGGACGCCTGGCGGGTCTGCGATGCTGAGGGAAAAGCTGGGGACCCTGAAGCAAACGAAACACAGCACAAGACAGGAGAAGGCAGAGTCGTGCCGGGACGGCATCACAGCACAGTCCTCGGGTCACAGTCTGCACAGAGTCACCGCAAGGTAAACACGGAAAACCCACGTGACTGGTAGGGCACAGAACCAGGACCCTACCGCATGAGGGAGGGCCGGGGCTGTGTGCGCGAGAGAGAGGGCAAGCCCCGAACTTCCAGAACAGGAATCCAGTTGGAAAAGTCAAGTAGCAGCAACCAGATCGTGTTGAGGAGACGTGGAAACACACAAGCTCCGAGAAGCGGTCAGAGGAGGTCAAAGTGGTCGCCTCTGACAAGTGGGAAACAGAAACGCATCTCGAGGCTCTCGCCCTTTCCCTCCACATCGTCCTCACCCCTGTCCACTGCAAGCCTCTCTTCCCGGCTTTCGAGGCCTTTCCCAGAGAAAGGACGACATCCCACCGGTGCCCACCCTCTCCTCCCTCCTCCACTCAGGCTTCCACAGAGCCCTAGGCCAGCACACCCTCCCTGCCCTGCCCTCCGGAACCTCCTGTTGTTAACAGGGGAGCCCCCCCCAACCCCCCTGCTGCTTTAACGACAAACAACTCATTTCTCTGGTCTTGAAGATGGGTTGAGGGTACGATCTGGAGTTTGGTTATCCAGTTTCCTGTAATGACAAGTGAAGCCACAAGAGTCACATGGCCCATGAGTCACACGGGGTGCAGTTCTCTCACCAGGCTAACCCCGGGGCACAGCCTGCATCCCTTGAGGGGAACTTGCACCCGTTGAGGTATAACTCTCCTAAGAGTCAAGGTGCTCTTTGCTTTTTGAAAGCCACCAAATATTGCCTCGTTACTGAAAGTAACTGTTTTTGCCAGATCAGACATCTTATTACCCTTGAATTCAACGTAAACATAAAGTCCCCAACTTACAGTTACAATGGTTCTCACAAGGGTCCGACTTAGGATTTTTCAACTTTAGGTGGAGCAAAAGCCATACACGTTAGAACATACAGTAGAGGGGTGCCTGGGTGGGTCAGTCAGTTAAGCGCCAGACTTGAGCTCAGGTCATGATCTCACGGTTTGTGGGTTCGAGCCCCACATCGGGCTCTGTGCTGACAGCTCAGAGCCTGGAGCCTGCTTCAGATTCTGTGTCCTCCTCTCTCTCTGCCCCTCCCCTGCTTGCTCTCTCACTCTCTCTCTCTCTCTCTCTCTCTCGGTCTCAAAAACAAATAAACATTAAAAAAAAAATTAAAAAAAAAAAAAGAACATACAGTAGAAAGCCTCCTTGCAAGTCTGAATGTGGATCCTGCCCGGGGCCACCAACATGCCCCGCGACCCTCTCCTGTGACACTGGAGGGAGGGAGGGAGTCAATGGAAGAAAATGTGCCCAAAGGAAACTAGTAGAACAGAAGCTGGGTCTGGAACAGGGTCTCCTCACGCGCCCAACATCTCCATGGTTTATTTCCTCAGCTTGTCCGGGTCCTTCTGGAACGCCCTTGCTCCTTCGCTTTAACCTAAAAAGTTTCCTTAAATCCCTATTCCGTAAGCCCTCCCTTTGCTACTTCAGACCCACTTGAGGTCTCCCTCTGTGACTGTCCACTGTGACCACAGGCTCCCAGCCGTCCATTCTCCTCCAGCTTCCTGCCAGCAAACAATCACTTCAGGACCGAGAACCTCACCCCACGCCCGGCTTGACTTCTGGGGGGAGAGGGCACCGAGGAGCGCACCGACACGCGTCTGTGCCGGTCCCCGAACACGCAGCCCGTTGGTCGTTAGGACCACTTTGCCAGCAGCTTACTCAGGAAGAGTCCTCCCCGCTCAGGGGCAGGACCCAGAGGAAAATTCTTCCTTGAAAGCCCACTTTCTCTGTTCACGTAGAACAATCCCCCCTTTCTTTGCCAAGTGATTAAATGTAGGAAACTGCTTCCCACGGAGAGCCAAAACTGGTATTAGCATCCACAATGAAAACACACGAAACCCCCTCCGCGTGTGAGCTGTTCCCTTCACTATTGACTTGCTTTACCTCTAAGACACAAAAAGCTTCAAACGGAGTCCACATTTATAATCTCCCTTGGAGTCCCTAGTGAATGCAGGGAGTACTGGGTTTCCCAGTCCAACAATTACCAGTGTTTAGCCATGGGGGTGGGGGCAGGGCAAGCGCTTAGCTCCTGGCCAAACGAGGGGCATTTATACCAATGAGCCAAATGAAAATCCAGTGTTGTCTTCAGGAAACGGGCGAGGACTCTCTGAATAACCCGGGATGTCCCTACAGCGGACCCGCTTCCGTTACTCCCCTACTCGGTCTGGCTTCACTCTCGCCGTGTGACCCAGAGACGAACAAAACAACTCTACAAATCGAGGGGCGAAGAAACATTCAAGTCCATGCACCAGGAATACCAATGAAGAAAACTTTCTAAATGTGTTAATTCCAGAAGAAAAGCCAAGAACCAGTGGGGAATTTACTAGAAAGAAGTTGGCTGCAGCCAAGTATGCCAAAGGTTAGTTTTTGCAGAATGCCTCGGATCGAGACTTGGAATTTCACACTGCACTAACAGAGCTTCTGGAAAAAAAAAAAAAGAAAAGAAAAGAAAGTGATTTTTATCTCCCAGTTCAAGGTCAGATGGCCTCCACCTCAATGTTAATTGATAATCAGAAGGGCAAACGAAAAAAGAAGGCACCACAAACAACGCAGCTCTGCCTCTCAGAAGAGGCATAAACGCTCGTGTTTACAGCAAACTGCAGTTTAAAAAGCACATTCCCTGAGTAAGAAAGAGAGTGTCACTAGACTACAGCACGAGGCACTCAAGACACTGGGAAAATCTACCACATCATCAGTCCTTCCCTCCTCGTCTCTGGAAAGGCTCAACAACATTCACTTCTCGTTTATTCATTCATCCCACAGCACTGATTGATCACATACTGTTGGAGGCTCAGTCCAGACAGGCATCACAGAAAGGGGTCACTGATGTCAAGGAGCTGGAAACACGTAAGCAGGCAGCGGGACACCCTTGATTTGAGGACCCAAAGGGCACAGTCCCCTCAGGACATCGCTAGTTCCAAGTGGGAAGAAAAGGACATTTTGAAACTTCACTTGGGAAATGGACTTGCTTTATCTGAGCAACACAAGACAGCAAAATTAAGAATACGAAGTTCAATTCTCTATACCTGAAAATCTTGTCCCCCCCGAAGAGGATAAAATTAATGAGACTTGTTAAAGGAACTCGCACTCTACGTGTAAAGCACTTAGAACACAGAATAGCAGAGTGAGCACTTAAGATGCTAGCATTTTAATCATCATGAAACATACATAAGGTAGACTATGTGCATGAAAGGGAAAAGGTAACGTTTGCTTCACTATGAGTATTAGTATATTAAGGACTTGCGGTTTAGTTTAACTCCCTACTTAAATATATGCACTTTTTTCCATGTGTATGCGCACACACACACACACACACACACACGCTGGTTAATGCTGAGACCATACGATCTAAAGTAAAAAGATCTGAATTCAAGTCCTGACCCAGCCACATCATCGGGCACATCAGTTGTCAACAAGCTTCTTTATGTTCCTCTGAGCTCCAACCTCATCTATACAAGGGAAGGGACATCCACCTCCCAGGGGCAAGATTCAATGCGGGGCCAGAGAAAACCCTTTGTAAACACTGGGGCTGGGCAAACATTAGAGAAGTGAGAACAACTGGCACAGAAACTTCAGGAGCTCATTCTCCTAATTAGCCCTCTCCTCAAAGCTTCAATGTATTAAATAAACAGTAGCACTTCAGCATAAAAACCCATGAGAATTCCATCACGGTCAAAACTCTGGATTCTCCCAAATAAATCAGGAAAGACATCTGACTCTCGGCGGTTACTCACGTTCCATCCGTTCACTCAACAAATGTTTACGGAGCACCACACATCAGACATGTAAGAGGGGGAAGTCGTGTAACACCGTGAATAGCCAAAATCCGCAGGAAAAAGAGGCCCTCCATCTGGTTTTGGAAGGCACCACGTGGATTCTAAAGCCAGGGTAAACCTCCTAAATGTGACTCAACTCGTACTGCTATTAGAGTTTAATGACTTTCTCACTGATTTGTCTCATCTCTTAATCTATTAAGGTTCATAAACCTCTCGCTACTACGTCTGTTAAAAATCACTTTTCACAGACTGCCTTTGAACTTTGACATTTTTCACAATAATGAGTCCAAATCACAGATAGGCTCATCATCTTCAAGAAACAAGTCAAACCAAACAAAGCCAAAAACCCAGAATATAGTATCAACTGCTCAAAGTCCTCGACCGCTCAGAAAGGCACCTGGGGTCAGCCTGGGCACCTGCCATTTGCCGAGCACCATGTACTTAACTCACTCTTAGAAATTTTGTAACGTTAAATCCTATCATAATGCCACCTGACGGATGAGGAAAGTGAAGACTATGATAGATTCACTAAATTACTGAGAGCACTCGCAAAGAGTAACCATATCAATGCCCTACCTGACAAAAATTCAAAAGGAATGACCTTAAATTATTAAAGTACTTTTTGCTATGCTGCAACCCAAAAGGAAAATATTCGCCCCATCATCGTACTATATATACGAAATTCACATCTGCAAAATAACCATTTAAATACCGCCTCCCTTATATCCATCCTATGTGGCCACCCCACATTTAATTCATCCTATGGAAGTCCCATAGGTCTTTCTTTCCTCATTCCCTTTCCAGTGGGGGGCAAAAACCAAAGGAGAACAGAGAATCAAAACCCTTTTAAGTGTTAACAGCCTACAAGGGGGGATAAGGCTGAAAGGCTTTTAGAACTTCCAGTAAGGGAGAAGTGAACCTAGAGACATGGCCAACCAGCCACAGATCTCATTTCCAGCTCCTCCCGTTTACCTGGTGCTTTCAGAGTTACTTAGTCTCCATTGAACCCTCGGCTCCAGCAATGAGAAGAGAGAGCAGGGAGGAAAAGGAGGCAGGGCCAATGGAAGGTTCTGCTGGTAAAGAGAAGGAAGAGGGCTGGTCTTAGAGCAGAAAGTGTAGGTTTTCCCCCATCTTTTCAGAATATATTTACACGAGAACGTGCCTCAAGTGATATGATCAAACTTGTGAAGACACACGTTCAAATACATTGGTCTTCCCACAACATTCCAACATATCCTACGTTTCCAAGTCAACACGGGAGACCAGGAAGCATCTGTTCGTAAAATAACACGAAACAAAAATTCCAAGAGCACGGCTTGGGGAAAAGCTCTACAGTCAGCAGTTCAGCCAACACTCAAGCAAGCACATGACAGTGAAGCCACAAGTGCACAGAATGAATCTGGCCTGTTGGGGGTACAAGGTCCATTTGGGGGGTTGGGGCTTGCCTGTGACAAATTTTCCAAGAGTTACATTAAGAACGCACACGTACACAGTTTAATTCCCCATTGGTTGGTCCTCTCTTCCACTAGGATCCTCACTTTAAACCTGTAACACCTAATGGGCCAGAGAGAAAAGTCAAAACTAAGTCGGGCGCGTGGGCTCAAGTGGAGAAGCTTCCAGAAGGGAGGAGAAGATGACGAAGCAAAATGATAAGCCAGATGAACTATGAGTTTCCTTTCTTCTATCTGATCCCAGGACATGATGCACACAGCTACTCTTGAATTTCAGGGCAGCGCACGCTGAAGCCAGAGGCTAAGGACTCTCTGTTACTCGTTCTGAATCAACTGTTTTGTTTCCCTACTGTTGGTAACTGAGAACTGAAGGCCTAAGAAGCCTGAGCTACCGCAGGCGTGGCCTCCTCGGTTAGACTTTTGTGGAATGAACCACAAGCGACTGGCCAGACAACTTTTACGGGGCCTTCTCCATCAGCAATCTGGGCCGAGCCAAGAACACATATACGTGTTCAATAAAACGAACAAGCACACGGATTTCTTAAACGCTCACGGGTGTCATCTGAGTCGCGTACTAGAAAAATCTAACCCCCTGCGAGAAACCTCCCCTTCCGGTAAGAGAAATCTTGTCCATGCATGACAGGAGCTTCATAGCTCGGAACGAACCGCACGGTGTTAGATGTGCACAGCAGACCGGGTTACTGTAGGTAGGAAATCATTAACGGAGTACAGTGTTCTCCCTGATCCAAAGGCCTCAACCAACCAGGAAAAACAAAAGCATCGCTGCCCTCGACATCCAGGAGAGACTGCCTTTTACGCTCAGGCATTTCAGTGTGTTGTTCAGCCACAGTACAGTGACCAGGGGAGGTTTTGATCCATGGAATCCCAGCACTGTATCGTGGTAACACCCAATACTGTCAGGCCACACCGGTCTCCAAACCTAGAAAGCTGAACCCAACACTCAGAAGATCTGTGGCCATGGAAAAACTACTAAACCTCTCTGTGCCTGAGCTTTCTTCCCCGCAAAATAGGTTATTACCAGCTCTCCTCGTACAGCTTAATACACTCTTTTTCAAATGCTTGGAATAGTGCCTGGCACAGTAGATGCTCAAGTGTTTTGTGCTGGCTACTGGATGAGGAATACGGGAGATGGTGAGAAAGTAGGTCTTTGATAAACTGGGTAGGAGATGGCGCCGTCTAAGGAGGACGGGCAAGACTCGGGGGGATGGGAAGGGAGTCACTGGGGGAGGGACCAGAAGTAGTTCTACTTTGGCTGTGCTGACTTTTGAGACCTCACCGGTCATCTAGCAGAAAGGTCACAGAGCTCGCTGGCTCTCCACGTTACTCGTTCAGAAGCAAGGAGTCCATGCGGACAACACATATTCGAGACTCAGCAGCTTCCGGGGAGCGCTTAAAGCTCGGGGCTACGTGGAACATCATGAGGCAACGTGGAAGGAAAAGGAGGGTGCAGGCAGACCGCTGGAGCCTGCAAACGTTCAGAGGTCTAGAAGCCAACGACAAACCAGATGGTGACTTCGAAGGAATGACGGGCGATTCGGCAGAAATGCAGACCAATGGGGGGCACGGGGAGCAAGAAAGGGCCTCAGAAGGAGAGCACTGATGTCTCAGATACATCCCCAGATTGACAACAGAGCACACGCGGGTCTGATCAGAGGTGGGTCCCTCGCAGGGTTGCCCAGGACGGCGGCGTGTGGGCACGGAGGGCTGGCGTCCCCTCCACCCCCACCCCAGGGAACCTCCCTGGGAGCCGTCACAAGTAACCAGGGTGGAGACTCTATGTGGACCTGGTCAGGGTCTCAGGTTGGTTACAGGTCTTCGGAACTCTCAGTCGTGAAGTGACAGATTCACGTAGAAGCCTGGGAATGTGAAACCGTAGAGTAGGATGCTTTAGATCACGATTCTGATCCCGATCAGGACGACGGCATCTAAACAGGGTTGTTAAGATGAGATGGGGCGAGGTCACTGGAGCCGAGGAGGTCAAGAACTTGCGAGGCCAAGTTCCTGGGTCGGGGGAACATCAACGCGTGGGCTGAGGTTTCCACGCACCGTGAGCGGGGGGGGGTTGAGGCGGCAAAGAGGTCATCCGTGAACAGGGGGCGCTGCCCAGGAAGCAAGGACGGGAGCAGGCGGGTGAAGGGGTGCTCCAGTTGGTGACGCAAGTTCCAACGGGGCTCAGGTTTTACAGAGGGAAGAAGATGGCTTGGTGGGAAACAGCGATAGGGAAAAACTGCTCCTTGAGGAGACTGGAAGGGAGGCGGTGGCCTCCGGGGACAGCCAGTCTGGTCTTCGTCAGGGCGAAGGAGCAAAGCCAGTGCAAACAGTCACTTACATGTAATCGATGGCGCCACTTTAAGTTGGGTTGGGGGTGGGCAGTAAACCAGTCAGGTAGAGCCTCCTAATCCCAGGTACCCAAGCAAGGCCTCACTTGAGCAGCTGCCTACAATGTGAAGTCTCCCCCAAAAGGCAGGCTGCAAGGAGAAAGGTGACAGTAACTCCAGATCTCACCAAAGGACGGCAGCAACTGAAAACAGCCAACCCTGTCACCAGCCTGTTGACCCTTACCACCCCAGGCCTACAGCAGGATGGCCGCTTTAAACCAAAGTCAGCCACCACTAGAGGGCGACACAGCCCAAAGACCTGACCAACTCCCAGGCACGGATTTTAAGAAAACAAAGCGCTCTAAGCAGGAGCCAACTCTGGTTGAAATTTAGCTCAAGTTCAAACGTCACCGGAGCAGGGAATACTATAAAAACACAAAGGTCCACGTGCATGGATATGTACAGAAAAAGGTCTCAAAGGCTTTACACCAGACTGGGGAACACTGGCTCACCTCTCTGGCAAAAGTAAGAACAGGTGGCTTTGGGGGAGACGGCGCGGAAGGGCTCACTTTCACCGTCTCGTCCACAGGCGATGCTGAGTATTTTTCAAGAATGTACTCACATGCTGTACCACTTAAAATACATTCAAAATTAGAAGGCAGAAGTTACAGGCAGAAAACCTATTACACACAGCGAACTTCAGGAAAAGACAAAGCAACAGAAGACCCCATTCACCACAGACAGACGCTTGGAACCGCAGGACTCAGACAGGATCGAAAATCCATCTCATCTCATTCTATATTCTGTCCGGGAGAAAAATAATGCCCCAAAGCGGGGGCGGCGCCTGGGTGGCTCAGTCGGTTAAGCGGCCGACTTCGGCTCAGGCCACCATCCCGCGGTTTGCGAGTTCGAGCCCCGCGTCGGGCTCTGTGCTGACAGCTGAGCCTGGAGCCTGCTTCGGGTTCTGTGTCTTCCTCTCTCTCTGCCCCACCCGTGGCCATGCTCTTTCTCTGTCTCTCAATAATAAATGTTAAAAAAAAAAAATTTTTTTTAAAGCATTAAGTAATTTGCTCCAAATAACAGAGGCAAAATTAAAGTAACATCCAAATCTCACCTAGGACCCTAACACGTGGGAATCCTGTTTCATCGTCTATTAAAGACGTTGGTGTTTAGTGTTCATTCACCAACTCTGAGTCATTCCCACCTCTTTTCTTCCCCTCCAAAAACAGGGGTTGGTGGGAGGGGCGGGGGACGACACTTAGAGATCATGTACCCGAAACAGTGTAAGTCTTCCTTTGGTTAAATTTAATTTTAACATATACTGGTTGATCTCTTCATCTCTTGGTGGAAAACACCACGATCACTTGATTAGAGTACATAAACACTGAAAACCTACCTGGTTCTCATCTTCAAATTACCTGCAGTTACCTTGAAGTTAACCTTCAAGTTACCTGCAGTTACCTTCAAATCACCTGCAAGTTACCATGCAGCTTAAAACAGCATGAGCACAATATGGCAATGAATGTTTAAGCACAAAGGGACTCAACAGGAGGTGAAATATCATATGTTAGTGCACCAAGGGAACATCTTCCTGAATTTGAAGGTAGGAAAGGACGTGTTTTAAGGAGCATCTGCTGAGGGGCGCCTGGGGCTCAGCTGGTTAAGCGTCTGACTCTTGATTTCGGCTCAGGTCATGATCTCGTGGTTCCTGAGATCGAGCCCCACGTCAGACCAAGCCCCACCGTCGTCAGTGCGGAGCCTGCTTGGGATTCTCTCTCTCAAAATAAACTTAAAAAGAAAAAAACGGGGGGACCGTGCTGAGCACTCCGGGCTGGGCATGTGCTAAGGGCACTTTAAGCTCTTACTCCATCCTCACAAATCCGATGCGGTTACCATGACGAATTTCCTTACAGAGGGAGGGAAGCCACAGCTGGCCAATGAGGAGCAGAGTCAGGACTGAAAGCCGGGTCTGCCCCATCTCCCCCTTCTCTAGCGGCAGCCCTTGGCAAGTAGATCAGAGGACAGACACCCTCTTTACTTCCCCTGGTACGTACCTCACTTTCGTCCCAGCCCCTCTCTGCCCTTGCTTTCATAAGATTGACATTTTTACTTGGGTTCTCCAATGTGGCTGATATCAGTGTGGGCAGAAAAGGGGTCATGGGCCCAGATTCTGAAGACAGCAGGTGAGAGGCGGGGGGGGGGGGGGGTATCTGGAGGCAGGCAAGGGTCGGACGTGGTCAAGAAGATTTCTTCCTCAAGGGATCAGCAGAGATCTTAAAAGATCAGCAATCCTCTTAAAGGAGGACTAAGTAAGAGTAGACAAGAATAGACCTTGTCTCTCAACTCGGGCTTCTTAGAGAATCACCTGTGCAGCTTGTAAACACACCCACCAAGCCTGTCCTGCCTGCCCCTGACCAGTGATATCGGGACCTCTGGGCACAAGCCCCAGGTCTTCGATAAAGTTGCAAACCTCCCCCAGGTGACGCTAATGTGCAGCTAGAATTTAGAACCACTGGGCCAAACCAACCGCTAAGAGGACTGAAATCAGACAGTAACAAAAGACAGGCAGACAGGCCTGCAAAGTCTCAAAACTAGCCCAAAGTTAGCGGCATGCACTTGTTATAATGCCACACAACTTAGCTTGGTGACCTTCACCAGAATTTTTCTGCAGCTAGGAGAAGAAAACGGCAAGGTTCTCCAGGACAGCAGATCAGTGGGGTCAGGAGTTAAAGAGTATGGAGTGAGTGCAAAGGCACTGTGGCAGCAGCTGATGAAGGGAGCCCTGAACACGGAGGTGAGGCCACAACACTACTAACAGAATCCAGGGAGAGTCCAGACTGAAGCAGGCAGGGAAGTCAGAATGGCCGAGACACCTTTTCAACAGATGAGGGTCACACCTGCCCTCTATACCCCCCATTATCCTGGCATTTGGGAAGGTCTCCCGGGTGTTTGAGACCCCTGTCCCACCGAGACCACTGAGAGAGTAGGACAAGAGAAAGGTGGAGCACAGAGGTCAGGCCAGAGAGGGAAGACTGCAAAGGCAACAGTGGCTTAGAAAGCCCATCCACAGGGATCTCAAAGGCCCTTAAGAGGACGCAGGGGTCCAGGCAGTGTGTAAACTGAGGAAAGGATACAGAGGTGGGGCCCCAGGAGAGTGTACCAAGTGGAGTGAGGTGAAGTCAGGATCTGCAAGAGAAGCCCTGGCCCAGAGTGGGGGCCAAAGGTGTTCTGGAATCAGCGCTGGAAGACGGGAAGCACGTTGGCAGGAGGAGAAGCCTTCGTGGGAGAGAAGGAGCAGCGTCCTGCCTAACAGTTATTTTAGGCGGAAGGAGCAGTAGTTTCCTCGGCTGGAAAATTAGGAAGTCAGCTTCCCCTCTGGCCTAGTGGCCTATGGCTGCATAGGTATTTCAGGAAATTCTGGAAGATCTGCTGAAGAGATTGTTTGACCTAAACCAACAAAAACAAAACAAAACCAAGGGGTGCCTGGGTGGCTCAGTCGGTTAAGCGCCCAACTCTTGATCTCGGCTCAGGTCATGATCTCAGGGTTCGGGAGTTTGAGCCCCGTTGTCAGGAGCTGGCAGTGCAGAGCCTGCTTGGGATTCCCTCTCTCTGCCCCTCCCCTGCTCATACACACACACACACACACACACACACACACACACACACTCTCTCTCTCTCTCTCTCTCTCTCTCTCCCCCCCTCTCTCTCTCTCTCTCTCAAATAAAAGAAATTAAAAAGAAATACAAGTTCATAGAGTGGTGAACAGGCCTAGAAAAGGACACAGTAGTTGTGAGAACTCTTTTTTCACCAAAGGGAATTACTCTGTCCTAAGAAAAACATGTTCTGACTATGCAAACTGTTGTTTTAGCACATTGACGAAGCAGAACCGCCACTGAAACCAGCAAATGAGACGGAAAGAAAATATAAAAAGCCAAGTTTGCTTCGCCAATTCAGCTTCCGTGTATCCGTACATACGTGTTTCAGACAGCACACACTCAGTCACCAGCCTCACCCTACACGCATGGGGGGGCGCGAGGAAAACACTGGACACGCGGGTGATGGAAAGTGCACCGGGCAGAAGCCAAGAGCGCGTCCAGGTTGGTAACGACACGTTCCACGAACACATCCGTGTGCTCACTAACAGAACAGAGGTGAATTTATAAAGCATATCAAGTTGTAGGTTTCTTGGAACTTTCTTGTAATTCTTGTTGTGCTTCAGGGAACATTTCATGAATGAGAAGCAGTGAGCTAGTTAGGGACATCAGAGGACACAAAGGGCTGTGGGGGGCACCACCTCCAGCATCAGGTGTATTCCTTTGGCTCATTCATGGTAAGTTTGGAGCAGCTGCTGGGAAGGGAAGGAAAGGGATAGGGGAGGGGAAGGGAGGGAAGAGGATAGGGGAGGGGAGGGGAGGGGAAAGGGAGGAAGAGGGGGTAAGGGGAAAGGAGAAGGGGAGGGGAAGAGGAAGGGGAAGGGAAAGAAGAAAGAAAATAAAAATACTTGAATGTAAGAGAGGCAGCTATTATCTAGAGGCTGAGAGAGAAACGGCTTCTACTGACAGCATTAATGAAGAAAGGAGCATTCTTTCTGTGCCACAGGCAAGGACGTTGGGGTGACCAGAACCAGAGTCACATCCTTCCAAACAATCGGAGGGGAACATGCAAAGCTAACTGTAAGACAGTAATTTTTCATACTTCCAGACCGCGTCTCATGAGCACATCATTTCATCCTTTTCACGACGACAGGATTCCCCAACAAAGAGCAAAAAATGCCTGATGGCTTCCCTGTAAATAAAGATTGACATACAGGAGCAAACATCCAAACTCAAAAATGTACTTCAATCAAATTCGGGAAGGATTAAAAAAAAAAAAAAAAATCAACTGATGACATATTATCTTCAACGTAAATTACTCTGGTTGGTAGTAAGGATAGGCTGTTTCTCCTGCTCAGAGGCTACCTGGGCCTAGATAAATTCCTACATCCTCAACCACATATGTGCTGATTTCACTGAGCATCTGGAACCATGACCTTACTCGTACCTAGAGAAAGCAAAGCTTTTCCGTAGTTCTACGCATGCTTTGCACTGGAAAAAAAATCTAAGTTTCTTAATTCTTCGCTCCTTCCTCAAATATTTCCTCGGCACTGGTTTCCTCCCAGATACGGAGGCTGGGCCAGACTGCCTTCCCAGCCCTGGAACCCCCTTCTCAGGGAGGGGGACGCCCAACAGCAGACCGCTGCTTCCCCTTCGCTGGCGCTCCCCGCCCCGCCAGGCAACAAATGCCCCTGGAGGGTGGATAAGGAGCCAGGGTGCCAGGCCGAACCCCCCCCTCTGGTTCCATCTGACCCACCACATAGAGACCTTCCCTCTTCCCTCGACTGGGGGAGGAGACCCAAGCCCATGATGGCGCTGACCATCATGGGGAGGGGAGGGGAGGGGGGGGAGGGGAGGGGAGGGGAGGGGGGAGGGGAGGGGAGGGGAGGGGAGGGGAGGGGAGGGGCAGAGAGAGAGACACGTAAAGAGAGAATCCCAAGCAGGCTCCACACTCTCAGTGCAGAACCTGACGTGGGGCTCAAACCCACAAACAGAACCATAAGATCATGACCTGAGCCAAAATGGAGAATTCTTGCTTAACTGACTGAGTCACCCAGGTGCCCCTGGAGATACTATTTTAAGATGCAAATTCCTGAGCCCTGGACCCAAAGACTGGGATGAAGCAGGCCCGGGAGGGCTCAGGCATCCGCACCTCAGATAACCACAGCTAGACCAAAACCACACTCGGGAGAAATCCTTGGGGGAAGTTCACGGCTCTTCCCCTCCGAGCTTAAAAACACAATGTGTTAATAATAAATCTGAGTTTCCATTTCTGTAAAATGAAATGATCTTACGGTCAATTCGGTGACCCACAGAAAATGCTCACAGGACGGGAAGACGGCGGGTGAGAAATGAAAGCCTGAGCTTGTTCAAATAACCGGACGGGACAGCTCGTCACCAGCTCAGACGCCAGCCTGAGTCACCCGCAGCCCAAGGAGGCGGGCTGCGGAAGGTGGCTAGTCCTCACCCGGGCACAGAGACCCCGGAGAGGAGGCACAGCGGTTCTCAGGAAAATTTGGCAGTGCTGGGTGTGATCAACTTACCTAAAAATCATTGGGTCTAAACGTCTTTCTCCTCCCACAACCCCGGATCTCCAACCCGAGGGTGCCGTTCACGAAGGCAGCGTCGTCTGAGGCCTGCCAAATACACACACACAGCACTGATATTTCTAACCTCTTAGCAGGGGGAAAAGAATCCTATTCCAAGATCTGTGATGTCAAGATCGCACAAAAGGTCAAGTCAAAACTCACAAGTTTGCACGAATACCACTCACGGATGTGCTCCCACTTATCTCCGTTCACAGCTTGTGTCCCCGCTGTCCTACCTAAATCGCTGGACATCACGTTAAGGACACAACTCCCTTCCAGTTAAGGAGCGATGAAGCCGAACAATGAAAGTGTAAGTCATTCCTGGGGTGGCTCAGTCGGTTAAGCGTCCAACTTCGAGCTCATCGTTTGTGGGTCCGAGCCCCCGCATCGAGCTCTGTGCTGACAGCTCAGAGCCTGGAGCCTGCTTTGAATTCGGTGATTCCCTCTCTCTCTGACCCCCAGCCCCCACTCACACTCTGTGTCTTTCTCTCTCAAAAATAAACATTAAATAAATACTTTTTTAAAAAAAATCTTCCAACCGATTCTGATAGAAACAAGCACCCTTACCCTACAAATACTGGCCCAGCAGCAAAACTGTCACTAGAAGCCACACTTCAGCTCCCGAGTGTTAGAAGCTTGCGAGAACACATTTGCTAATCTGGTTGAGGAGTTTTCGCTACAGAAGGGTCACTCAAATACTTGTTCTAGAGAAAGCTCGGCCCTGGAGGTTCAAGAATAGCTTCTGCCTGGTCCTCGCTAGTAGGTCGGCAACCGTTGACGACACCCGTCGCGGAGACGGCTCCCCGTGACAGAGGCAAGCAGATGGGACCTGCCACCGGCATGAGTGTGTGTGTCGTCACGGAGAGTGAAGAACAGAGCAAGGTGCCAGGGCCCCAACCTGCAGTCCCGGCCCCGATGCCTCCAGCTGGGTCCCCGGGCAGGTGGGATCCCTGACCCTCTGGCTCCCTCCACCCACTCTTGCCACCCCTCCCACCCCCAAATGGTAATACAGTTGACACGCAACAACCAAAGTGGCTTTTTTTTAATCGGATGATACCATTCCCCTGCTTAAAACCTCTCAGTGATCTCTCACTGCGTTTTGAATACTGTCCAAGCGATCGCCCTGCCCAATCTGGCCCTTCACAGCTTCCTCTCTTCCCAGCCCCCACCCTCCAGCCACACAGAGTTCACTGCACTTCCTCTAACCTGCCAGAGCTTCCCTGCCTCCCCGTCACCGCGCCCCTCCCCTTCCCCTGCATCTAGGATGAAGTGTCACTTCCTCATGAGGTCCTTCCCAACCCATCCCCCCACCAAAATAAGTAAAACTCAACTTGGGAGCCCCCCCCACCTCATTCTCCTATGGAGGACCACTTGCTTTCACAGCCTTTTTACAATCTGTAACGCCTTTATTCCTGAAAGGTCCGTCCCCAGCCAGACCTGACCCTCCACGAAGGCATGGACCCTGCTCAACCCCAATGGCAGACTCATCGCTCAAAATGGCGTGTTGGGGCGCCTGGGTGGCTCCGCTGGTTAAGCGTCCGACTTTGGCTCAGGTCATGATCTCATGGTTTATGGGTTCGAGCCCCACGTCGGGCTTTGTGCTGACAGCTCAGAGCCTGGAGCCTGCTTCAGGTTCTATGTCTCCCTCTCTCTCTGCTCCTCCCCTCCTCGTGCCCTCTGTCTCTCAAAAATAAATGTTAAAAAAAAAATTTTTTTTTAAATGGCATGTTAACTTAGCACATGAACTCTAGGGAGTTCCCACTTTTAGAATCATGCCCATTTTTAGAAACCATGTGGTTTTACAACATGAATATTCAAATATATACGTCTGACTTTACTGCCACAAACTGAAGTTGACTTGAAGAGTGAAGACAAACAGGAACCACCACCAAAGGTCCTCACTTAAGCGACAGGAGGTGATCTTTGTACTAACACAGGACTAACTCTCATTTCAGCTGAAGCTTGACTGGTCCTCAACCAGAAGCCGGCGTGGGCTTGCCAGCTGGTTGAGTAGGAGAACCCGACACCGAACAAAGTACCAAAATTTTAAATTCTTTTTTTTTTTAAACGTTTATTTATTTTTGAGAGACAGAGATAGGCAGAGTGTGAGTGGGGGAGGGGCAGAGAGAGAGGGAGACACAGAATCCAAAGCAGGCTCCAGGCTCTGAGCTGTCAGCACAGAGCCCGACGCAGGGCTCGAACCCACAAACCGCGAGATCATGACCTGAGCCGAAGTCGGACGCTTAACCGACTGAGCCCCCCAGATGCCCCCAAATACCACATTTTAAAGTGAGAATGTAGGTCTGTCGGTAGAAGGTAAGCATGTCCCTATGCAACATACACATGGACGACGCTAATAACTCAACACAAAGTGACAAAAGCACGAGCTGCCTCAGAAAGGACCTGTGAAGACAGGAAGGCGGAACTGTGGCATCTAAGTTTCATGTTAAACAACGTAAAACAGGGGACACCCACCAGGATGGCTACAAAGACAGACGGTAAGCAGTGTTGGTGGGGACACGAAGAATCAGCACCCTTACCCGCTGCTGGTAGGGACGTGAGTTGAGGCAACCAGCCTGGCAGTTGTTTAAACAGTTAAATGTAGAGTCAGCGTAAGACCCAGCAATTCCACTCACAGGTATAAACCCAAGAGAAATAAAAACACGTTCACAGAATAACTTGGACAAGACTATACGGATGTTCCCAGCGGCCCCATTCGTGACGGCCAGAAAGTGGTGACAACCCAAATGTCCATCAACTGATGAGTGGATGCCCACGACCCTAGAGGGGTCAGCCCTGTTTCCACCTTTAGGAACCATGCGGTTTTACAATACACTATATTCCATACCGTGGGATGTGTTTTGGTAGCAAAAGCAAGAAAACAGTGATACAGGCTGTGACACGGATGAGCCTTGAAAACATTATGCCTAGTGGAAGACGCCAGTCGCGGAGGACCATCCGCTCCAAGACGCCATGTATAGGAAATGTCCAGAAGATACGGATCTGTACAAAGCAGATTAAGGGTGGTCTGTGGCTGGAGAGGGAGCGTGTGGGAGGACGGGGGAGTGGGGTAATGTTGGGGGTAACGGAAATGCCGTGAAACCGTGGTGATGTGAAGTCACCTCTCTGTGAATCTACTGAAAGCCACAGAACTGTAAACTTTCAATGGGTGGATTGCATGGCAGGCGAATTCTATCTCTGTAGAGCTGTTTTTTAAAAAGAACATGTGAGTTTCCGACATTTGATTCATTTAAAAATACTGGTGAAGGTAATAACAGTGACAAAGAAATGCTTTCGGTTGCAGCTGTATTTATCTACACGTGTGCGTGTTCATGCATGCGTACAGGCACGTACTGGCCACAAAGTCCGTTCAAGACTGATTTATAGTCCAGAAAAGGACAATCGGTGAGGTTGAGCCTCTTGTAATACAACGTGAGTCAGGAGGGGGCCAGGTGACAGTAGAAAGCCACCAGCGACATCTCAGCATCTCAGAAGCCTATAGCAAAGGTTTCTGCCTCAGTGCAGGGCCATCTGGCGTCTACATGAGTCCGGTCCGCGCAGGTGCTGACCTCACTCGGGGACCCAGGCCCACCACTCAGCCGAGCGGCCCTGCGGAACGTAGCCAAGAGCCCTCGGCTGAGTGTTGTCTTGGCTCAAAATCAACAGGAGTCTCACGTGTTCACCTTCTAATTCATCTCCAGGTGGTCACATGACCACATCTGAACTCACTGGGGCAGGGAGATATAATTCCACCACCTATCCTAAAGAAGAAAGGTCCAGATATGTGTGAGCAATTGTAACCACTACCAAAGACATCAAATCTCAAGGCAGGGGCCTTGCCTTCTTCTACCCCTTAGCACTCAGCCACTGGCTGGTGCTCACGCTTCTTCGCCGTTGTTAATGAATTAATCCAAAGTTCATCGCTGTTTATTTACCTCTATTAAAACATCTTTTTAAAAGACCCCCAACTCACCCAGCGCTACCTTCCTTCGGGTATCGTTATGAGCGTTCGCCATGCGAAAGACACAGTGCTAGAACCTTCCCATACACTACTGCAAATGCACACTCTCCATCAACCCAGTGAGATACGTATAATTATCCACTTCTCACAGCTGAGAAAACTGAAGCTCTGCCAATTTATGTCATAGGATAAATCTGACAAAGCTAATAAGGGACAGAGCCAGGATGTAAGCCCAGTCAGTCTCGGCTCCAAATTTAATCTGTACGACTCCACCATTTGCTGATTAAAGTAACATTTGTTAATCGAATTAAGCCATCTTCAAGAAATGTAATTTCAGATCTGCATAATCTGTTCCTCTACAACCACACACAGAAACGATTCTGCTGTCGGAAGCTACCTTGAGGGATCTACCCAGAGACCCAAACCGTCTCCCCGCTGACAAGAACTGCACTGTGACCCTAGACGTGAGGTGCTCCGTAAATACGTGCTCAATAAAGGACGCAAATGCCTATCAAAACAAAATACAGACTTCTCAGGCCCACACTGACCAGGCCATCCGCTACCCGGTGCGTCTTCCCGTTCACCCGGCTCCTACCGAATCCCGTGTGCCTACAGACCCCGCTCGGCTCGCCCCAGGTCGCTGAGTTCTGGGGACACGCTTCTCACCACAAAGTCCACTCCTCTTTGTCCTCTGAAAGCCGTGCCTGAAATCAAAACTCAAAAACCACGGAGACCAGCCCCCTGCTCCATCAGTTCCAATGCTGCCCGCTCTGTCCTCACTCCCCTTCCTGATACAGGTATCCGATCCCTCTGATTTTGCTACTAATCCTCCTCTCCTGTTAGGAGCGGAGCTGTGTTTCCCGAAAATTCACATTCTGAAGTCCTAACTAACCCCTGCACCTCAGAACGTGGCTGTATTTGAACACAGGCTCTTTAAAGAGGTGATTATGTTAAAATGAAGTCCTTCAGGGTGGCCCTAATCCAACATGACTGGTTGTTCTTATAAGAGGAGGGAACCCAGGGGGCACCTGGGTGGCTCAGTCAGTTTAGCGTCTGACGTCAGCTCAGGTCAGGACCTCACGGTTCGTGAGTTCGAGCCCCACGTTGGGCTCTGTGCTGGCAGCTCAGAGCCTGGAGCCTGTTTCCGATTCTGTGTCTCCCTCTCTGTCTCTCCTCCACTCACTGTCTCTCTCTCTCTCTCTCTCTCTCTCTCTCTCAAAATAAAAAAAAAAAAGAGGAGGGAATCTGGACACAGGTCCACAGGAAAAAGATCACGTGAGCGCAAAGGGATTAGACGGTGTCCACAAGCCAACGAGACAGCTTAAGAAGACACCAACCCCGTGGACACCTTCATCTTGGACTTTCAGCCTCAGATCTCTGAGAAATAAAGATACCTTGTTTCAGCGGCCAGGCCGTGGTCCTTTGCCACGGCAACCAGAGCGGGCCAACACATCTCCTCATCTTCTCCTGCCAGGGCAGTCAGGAAGCCCAGAGTGAAGGGTTTGGGGCCAAGTTCAGGCCCCGCCCCAGCCCCTTTCCCGTAGTGTGACTTCTGCCACCCGGCCAAGACGCTCAACGAACAACAGCTGTGGCCCCACCTCCTCTGCAAGATCGTTGGGGGTTAAATGTGACCAGGAATTTTAACACCCTCTAGTTCTAGGGTAAGAATCTGGTTTAAACACTTACCACCTGCGGGGCACTGCTCTCAGCACTTAACATACATTACATTGGCTCATCCTTGAAACAACACCGTTAAGAAGGGTCCTTCATTAGCCCAAAGTCCCATCTCACCTGACAGGCGGGAGGACAGGCCCTCTGGCCGGTGACCACTGACCCAGACTCTGCCACCCCTGAGCGCAGGGTCTGGGTCTTGAGCTCCCTTGAACCCACAAATCCCTGGCGCTCGAGAGACTGAACAGAGGGGGACTGTAACCTCCCCAAGAGCAGCAGTCTTCAGGGATTTTTGTCGTTGTTGTTACCTTTGCACCCAGTGATAGATTCAAAATTATCTCCAATACCTACAGACACATTAGGCTTCTAGTAGGATTTTAAAAACCTCAACGGGAGGTGGAGGGAGGCAAGACTGCAGAGCAGGTACAAAAAGGGACTTCCCCAACCACAGGATAAATTCCACCTGCCGTTGTGGACACAGGCTCCCAGTCTGCGAGCTGATGTGGACAGTGTCCCGAGGGCCTCAGGCCATCTCTGCAGCAGGAATGCCCCCACACAGGCGGTGTGGCCAGCTGAGGGTCACCTGACACCCGGGATCAGGCCTCTTTCGCTGGACACCCATCAACAGCCAGCCTAGGAACGGTTTTCCTTCTGCACGGCAAAACGGACTTAGCTCCACGGCTGGCTGCTGCAATCATTACTTGCTGGGTGTTCTAGAGTTTTCTTTTTTTTTTTTTTTTTTAAATTTTTTTTTTTCAACGCGTATTTATTTTTGGGACAGAGAGAGACAGAGCATGAACAGGGGAGGGGCAGAGAGAGAGGGAGACACAGAATCGGAAACAGGCTCCAGGCTCCGAGCCATCAGCCCAGAGCCTGACGCGGGGCTCGAACTCACAGACCGCGAGATCGTGACCTGGCTGAAGTCGGACGCTTAACCGACTGTGCCACCCAGGCGCCCCAGAGAGTTTTCTTTTTCAAGACAGTTCCTGAAATCTCAACGCTCTGGAAGGCTGGCCCCGGAAAAGGCGAAGCGCGTGCTTTACGAGCACAGCCGAATCACAGACTATGGCCCCCACCAGGTAATTTCTTGTGGGCTGGCTTTCGTATTTTTCTCCTTCCAAAAAGCACCACGTGAAAATACGCACACTGTAGAAGACACGTGTCAGGATTCTTGCTGGAAGAGTGAATGGTGTATATTGTAACAACACGCTGTAACGAAGATGTACAAATATCACATATACCTGTGTACGTGGTAAAATATGCAAGCAGGCAGTCCTCAATTCTTCACAGTAGGAGGAGACCATACAAATGGTCACACAAGCGGCGCCTGGGTGGCTCAGTCGGTTAAGCATCCTTGGTTTCGACTCGGGTCATGGTCTCTCAGTTTGTGTGTTCGAGCCCCACCTCAGGCTCTGCACTGACAGCAATGGAGTCTGCCTGGGATTTTCTCTCTCTCCTGCTCTCTCTGCCCCTCCCCTGCTCGCTCACTCTCAAAATAAATAAAATAATAAACTTAAAAAAAAAAAATGACCGGGGCACCTGGGTGGCTCAGTCGGTTGAGCGTCTGACTTCAGCTCAGGTCATGATCTCACAGTTTGTGGGTTCAAGCCCCATGTCAGGCTCTGTGCTGACAGCTCGGAGCCTGGAGCCCGCTTCGGATCCTGTGTCTCCTTCTCTCTCTGCCCCCCCCCCCATCCCCGCTCATGCTTTGTCTCACTCTGTTCCTCAAAAATAAATGTAAAATTAAAAAAATGACCACAGAAGATGAAACCACGCTAAGTGACCCTGGTAATTACCAGGAAAAGTTGCCATCATCTCGTGACCCTTAAACATTTGTCAAAACATTGATAACTCACTGTCACTTATAAATGTACAGGGAAAAGAAAAAAAATAATCAAGCTAGTCTTTCAGTACAATGTCATTTAGCACATTAGAAATTAAAGTGTTTGATTTCTTTGTAAAAAAAAAAAACATATTGATAGTTGAAAAGTGCTGTCATCCTGAAGCGTAACTTATAATACAAAGAAAGCATCTTTACCTTCACAAACTGTCATACTCTTGGAGGTGAAATTCAAACAATAAACAAATCAAAATGTTTACTTTTAATTGTGGTTGGCTAACATACGGTATAATATTAGCTTCGGCGTATAGTATAGAGATTCAATACTTCCATACGATACCCGGTGTTCATCATGGCAAGTGCACACCTTCATCCCCATCACTTTCACCCATGTCCCCCACCAACCTCCCCTCTGGTGACCATCTGTTGGTTCTCTATATTTGAGTCTTTGTTTCTTTTTTCTTAAGTTCCACATATGAGTGAAATTATACAGTATTTGTCTTTCTCTGACTTATTTCACTTAGCATTATTTTGCTTAGCATTATACTCTCTAGCTCCATCCGTGCTGTTGCAAATGACAAGAATTCGTTATTTTTTATGGCTGAATAATATTCCGCTGTATAAATACACACCCCATCTTCTTAATCCATTCATCAGTTGACGGACACACTTGGGCTGTTTCCATAATTTGCTGCTATACACAGTGGGGCATGTATCCCTTTGAGTCAGTGTTTTTGCATTTTCTTGGGTAAATACCCAGCAGTGCAACTGCTGGATTATAGGGCAGTTCCATTTTTTTTTTTAATTTTTTTTTCAACGTTTATTTATTTTTGGGACAGAGAGAGACAGAGCATGAACGGGGGAGGGGCAGAGAGAGAGGGAGACACAGAATCGGAAACAGGCTCCAGGCTCCGAGCCATCAGCCCAGAGCCTGACGCGGGGCTCGAACTCCCAGACCGCGAGATCGTGACCTGGCTGAAGTCGATCGCTCAACTGACTGCGCCACCCAGGCACCCCGGGCAGTTCCACTTTTAACTGAGGAACCTCCATATTATTTTCCATAGTGGCTGCACCAGTTTGCAATCCCACCAATAGTACAAGAGGGCTCCCCTTTCTGGACATCCTCACCAACACGTGTCTTGTGTTTTTGATTTTAGCTGTTCTGACAGGTGCGAGGTGATACCCTCATTTCGGTGTTGATTTGCATTTCCTTGATGATGAATGATGTTGGCCACCTGTAAGTCTTCTTTGGAGAAATGTCTATTCATGTCCTCGGCCCATTTTTGTAATTGGATTATTTGCGTTTGGGGTGTTGAGTTGTAGAAGTTCTTTATATATGTTTGATACTAACCCTTTATTGGATACATCATTTGCAAAGATCTTCTCCCATTCGGTAGGTTGTCTTTTAGTTCAGTACTTCCTTTGCTGCGCAGAAGCTTTTTATTTTGGCATAGTCCCAATAGTCGATTTTTTAGTTCCCTTGCCTCAGGAGACATATTCAGAAAAATGGTGCTATGGCCGATGTCACAGAAATTACTGCCTATGCCGTCTTCTATGGTTTTTACGGTTTCGGGTAAAAGTAAACACTCTGAAGAATTCAGCGGCATTTAAGCACATTCCAATGTCGTGTAACCACCACCTCTGTCTAGTCCTGAAATATTTTCGGCACCCCAAAAGGAAACCCTGAACCCATTAACCACTTACCCCTCCCATGACAACCACCAATGACAACCACCAATCTGTATTCTAGCTCGATGGATTTACCTACTCCAGACAGTTCATATAAATGGAATCATACAGTACATGATCTTTTTATACCTGGCTTCTTTAACTTAGCATGTCTCCCAAGTTCACTAATGCTGTACCGCGTGTCTGTAGCTCATTCTTTTTATGACCAAGTAATAGTCTGATTGTATTTATAGATCACGATTGGTTTATCCTACCATGGACGGACACTTGGGTTGTCACCACCTTTTGGTTACCACGAATACTGCTGCACTGTAGTCCGTGGTCCTTCCCAACACCGTACTTACTTTATCTTTTGCACTTTCCATGTTGGAAAATACCTGAGAGTGCCTTTAACGTGAACTTTGCTTTGGTCTGGAAGCTTCACTTCCTCTCGGGCATCTTTACTCCCTTCTTCACAACCCCTTTCCTTGCTTTTGTGGATAGTTCACCCCCCTCACCTTGCCCAGGCTGCACGCCTCGTCTCTCCAACTGTGGCTGGAAGAGCAATGTTCTCAGTAAGAAAGAGAAAGCTAATTCTTCTCCAACTCCATGTAGGTTATGAATGTCACTTTCAACATTTTTAACTAGTTTCATGCGGGTTCACCTTTGGTGGCCACGTCCCTCTCAATCTGTGGTATTTTCACCAAACGTCCTATTGGTTTACTGCTGGAAGACAAGAAGGCAACCGAACTACGACTTTGCCACCTGTGCGTGTACGGAGTGACATGTGTAGTGGCCAATCACGGATGGACTTTGAAAGAAGGGGGGGCCACTGGTTACCGATCACCATGCGCACCTGTTATACGTGCAGCGACTCGTGGACTGACCCGCTAGCCACAAAGTTTGTGTACTTCATGCGATCAGTTAACACACTGGGGGTAACTGAAATTTGAACTGTGTTGTTGGGGGACTGGTATTTTTAAAAAGACGGTAACTGAAATTCCTAATATCAGCGCTTTGCAAAGCAAGGGCTGCCCGTATATGTGGGCATGTAATAATACAAACATATATGTGCACATATATAAGCACAACGCGTATATTACTGATTATACTAAACAGCTTGAGGAGAAGTAGCATTACAATAAATCAGGGACACCGTTGCTACGCGGAGAAAGAAACATGCAAGGTGCAGGGCCTCCCTTCCATTCTATTCGCCTCGTTCTGGGTACACAGTCGCTGAGCACCTACTACGTGACACGCCAGGACAGCCCCCCCCCCCCCGCCCCTCCCTGCAACTCTTCTCATTCGCTGTGATCTCAGACACCAAGTCATGAGCTGGATATGAGCGTGCACACAAGGGCTGAGCAGCTTAGAAACAGCGACTGCTACAGGATCAAAGGTTTAGTTACATTTTACCCATTTTATTTTACATGTCACATTTCTTTTTTTTTTTTTTTAATTTTTTTTTTTCAACGTTTATTTATTTTTGGGACAGAGAGAGACAGAGCATGAACGGGGAAGGGGCAGAGAGAGAGGGAGACACAGAATCGGAAACAGGCTCCAGGCTCTGAGCCATCAGCCCAGAGCCCGACGCGGGGCTCGAACTCACGGACCGCGAGATCGTGACCTGGCTGAAGTCGGACGTTTAACCGACTGCGCCACCCAGGCGCCCCTACATGTCACATTTCTAAGAAGGAAAACAAAATGATGTCAAAATTGGTCCTACGAGAGAGCCCGGGGACTTCACTGGAAGAAAAGTGCACGATGTTCACAGAATTTTGGACATCTTCTGAATAGGACAGAATTTTGTCCTATTTTCAGGGGCCAATTTTGTTCACTTTCTGGTTCTGATCGGGTTGCAAAATAAGCGTCAGGTAGCTGAGCTGTTAACGCCAGTTGGATTTTTTCCTTTAAGTCAGATTTCCTAGGACCTATGCCTCTATAAATAGGTCACAGTTCTCCAAGAGCTCAACCTCCCCTTGGTGTTAAGACTGCCTCTCGCACAACAGGAATGTCATTAGGATGGCAGCAGCAATGAGAGGGGAATCGGAGGCAGAGGGGGGAAGGGAACTATATACATGATCCTATTTCAAAATGAATTACTGGAAACTTGAAAGAAAAACAGGAAAAAGGATAACATCAGGTAGGCTTGGAGTTACTTAAGTAGATACATTAAAACAAAAACAAACAAAAAAACACGACCAACAAGGAGCACATCCAACAAGGAGCACATCGCGTAGGCTCTAAAGTCTCCTGGCAGACAGATCAACACTAGCTGCTTAATAAATGGGTTAACCATTTGCTTCTACACAAATTTAAAATAATGCCCTCATTCATTTCATCATGAATAATTCACCCACTTTCCAAGAAGCACCCAACATGATCCCATTCAACAGAAAGAAAGTCTTCCACACTGGCTCCTCCCATTCTCTTGGTTTGTCACTGACCCTTGCGATGAAGTAATTGACAAGGGCAGAAACGAGCATCTGAAGAGGTTTCAGACGACATCTGCCCTAGAATGAAAATGCATGTAATAGGGACTCAATTTCCATTTGCGAATATAGTTTCCTCTTTCAGGATATCATCCTGTAATCTATCGATTTGAGAGTATGCAAAAATCTGATTTGTAAACGGAAACTCGTAGGACCTCAGAGCAATGAGCGACACAGCCGCCTGTTACTCAAATAACACTTGACACTGGGTAAACCGAGAAACACTGATTTGAAACCTCAGCCCTCATTACCCAAAACAAAGCACTGGCTCTTTCCATGACCAGGCACTCCAGACACCAAATGCAAATTAAACCAACAGAACAAAAACCGTATTCACACAGCACAGATTGCAAAAGCCTTGTTCTAAGTTCAGCCATTCACAGACCCTAAGGAGGACAACATGGGGAGAGAAACACAGCTGGGTCGTGCTGAACACGCCGAGAAGCCATGCTCCTTCTACAGCCAGAGATGTCTGATTCCACTTATCCAAGTCGCCTTAATATTTTTCTTTGTCTTGGTTGGCTCTATCCTGCTGAAAATATAAATTTCACCTAAATTTCCTGAGATTTGCATGAGACTGCATTCCCGGCTGGCACTTTTTGAAGCTATAACTGAACTTCCTAGGTCTAAAGTCAGTGGTTTCCTTTTTTCACCCTGATCAGAGCTTCCTACTCCAACATTCACTTCCATCACCTCCCACATCAGCAAGCGGGGAGGAAAGTACTCCCTCCAGGGTTTGAATGCAAGTCAAAAAACAGGGTTCTGTTCTAGGACTTTCCCATCACCAGGGAGAGTCTGGTTCATCAGAGAGTCAAAATGTCTTCCCCAGAAGAGAGATTTGGAATATTTCGGCCAACCTCCAATAGGCCAGGACAGAGAGGTACTCAGGACCAGAGCCCCAGGCAACATTCTTTGTGTGGGAAGGGTTCCCAAGTCCTACCCATAAAACCTGGGTTTAAGATAATGGGCTGGCGTGGAAAGATCCTTTGGCGTCTGTTCAACAGTATCACCTTGGCAAAGTCCCTTGACCACCACTCAGCTCTCACAAGCAAGTGCCAGATCATTTTCATTGTACTCACTCATTACTCTGGCCTGCAGGAAAACTAGCTTTGGAAAGCTACAGTCTATAACACTATTATCCAAGCGTACTATTATCCTCCTTCCAAGAAGAACTTCAGAATCAGCCAGGATGCTAAGGGGCCTTAGGGACTCTGCTGGCCCAACGATGTACCCCACCTCCAGCCCCCAGGTGCGGGCTGGCGAAAGACTCCAGCATCTATTCCCATGAACCCGCGGCAGCCCGCAGGACGTGGACCCTTCCGTGCCTGAGAACGCATCACCCCAGCATGCCGCTTTCTTTGTCCTGGCGGCCAGGAGACTCCTAGTCACCTCAAATCCATTTTACATGTCCCTTCCTTCCTCATTCCATCAATCATTCTCATTTTATTTGGCCTATGCTTTCATTATAAGCTGTCTCAGATTATTTTCTATGACAGGCAAAATACTGAGCAGCGGATATGGAACCTTACCTCTCTTACTTGAGGCCAGCTGTCCTTCAAGAGATCTTTCTCTATCGTGTGTGGGTACTAACATAACCACTCAAACCATCCCGAAGTCGCAAAACTCTAAAGGGGCCACCTTCCATGTCTTAGGGTCTACTTCTGATGCCCAGATTGGGTTCTCCAACTCTTTCAATGTACCAACCAACCGATGAAGCCAGCCTCCTGACTACAATGTGGACAACACCCGCCCTGGCACCGTGCAATATGGTGGCCTTGTTTAATGCATACGTGAATATTCCCTTTAACATGCGATTGTCCTGAGGCACCTGGCTTGGCTCGATAGGGACAGCATGTGACTCTTGATCTCAGGGTGGTAAGTTCGAATCCCATGCTGGGGGCAGAGATTACTTAAAATCTTTAAAAAAAACAAAAACGAAACAAAACAAGAAAAAACATGTGACTGTCCTGAATGGTCGCTTGGTGACCTGGAATATTACAATTCTGTCCTCACAGAGAAGAACACTAAAAGAAGCAAGCTGCTGGCTGGTTCCACAGCAGACATTCAGTACTTGCCCGTGAGAACCCAAGCATGCTTAGTTTTCCATAAACAGTTTAACATTTATTACTGAACAATAATAAGTGCATTCAAAAACATTTTCCTGGGGTGCCTGGGTGGTTCAGTGGGTTAAGCGTCCGACTTCAGCTCAGGTCATGATCTCGCGGTCCGTGAGTTCGAGCCCTGCGTCGGGCTCTGTGCTGACAGCTCAGAGCCTGGAGCCTGCTTCCGATTCTGTGTCTCCCTCTCCCTCTGCCCTTCCCCCACTCATGCTCTGTCTCTCTCACTCTCAAAACTGAAGAAATGTTAATAAAAAAAAAAAAAAAAGCTTAAAAAACATTTTCCAGATGCCTACTGTGAGCAAGGCACGGTGCTAGGAGCTACCAGGGAAATAAAAATGAGTAAGACAGCACGGGTGCAGGCCTTAAGGAAGCCTCCTTACAAGCTACTGGGGTGGAATGAAGTCCAAATAACCGGAATGTGGACAAAACTATATCCCAGATATTCAAAGGCGACCCCAGTGGCAAATACCTGCAAATAAGTTCACCTCTCTCCATCATATTACGTGTCCCAATTCGGGGGCCGAAAAGAAGGTCATCGCCACAAGTAGAACCCAAGCTGGACAGGAAGATTAGTCGGGACACATAATCTAATGAGAGTGACATCGAGGACATCGGCTTGCTCTGTGCTTTGGCATTTGCTAACAACCGCGGTGGCAGTCACGTGAGCAGGGGATCCTCATCCCTCCCAGGAAGGAGAGTAACTTGACAAGGTTTCAACTTACAAGGTGAGTCCTCACCAGCACCGAATCTGCCAGCCCCTTGACCTTGGGCTCCCCCGCCTCAAACTGTTAAGAAACACACTTCGGTGGTTTATAAGCCACCCAGTCTATGGTATTTTTGGTATAGCAGCCCGAACGGACGGACTGGAGAAGAAATCTAGAACAAAGGGTATCCGTTTCCTTTGGTGGGGCTCCACAAATGATTCACGGAAGGGTATGGGTTTGTGTGAAAAGACAGAGGATGAGGACGGTGACAGCTGACAGCTGTATGTCTCTGAAGGACAGGTACGGTTAGGATCTATTTTACAGTGAGGAAACGGGGCAGAGTTTACACAGCTGGGAAGAGGCAGGGCTGGAACCCAGACTTTCAGCTTGGGGAATCGCTCCCAGCCAGTCAGGAGGAGGCGTCTGCATTTGTATTCAAGGCACCCCACAGTGAAAGGCCCAGGGGCGGAGCATATTTGGGAAACAAAGGAAACACAACATGACGAGGAGGGGACAGAAGTGGGGGCAAGGCTCCAGAAGGGTCTCCTAGGCTCTTACAGGCCCAGGAGCCTGAGCCTCATTAGACAACAGGGGGCCTGAAGGGAGATACCAGAGTGACATCTGGTGTCCTGGAAACGTGTTTGTGGCCATCGCGTCCGTCTTTCCCACGCCAGCAGGACGGAGGGACACTAACCCCCACAAATGTCGCTGGCCCCTCGCGATCCCCATGTACCACCAGGCCCCTGAGAATGTCCCTTTTTACTTCGAGCCCGGTCCTCCTCTGGACCGTGACCTGACAAGTCCCCTCCCTTCTCATGGCTCCGCACCCTGCCTTTGCCAGACTCCTCCCCACTGTTCTAGGACTATTTTCCGGATCAAACTAAGGCTCTGGGGGGAAGCCACTCACTGGCACAGCCATTGTTTCACGCTTCTAAATGTTTCCTGTACGTCTCCAGCTCACAGCTACCCCAGGTGAGTATCTGCCGCTCATCTCTTACGCTTCCCACCTGCACATCTCACTTCAATGTGTATCCATTCTGTAGTTAAGGTCCCCCCGGCTCAAGGAAAACTTCAGATAACATGCCACACAGCCCACATATAGAACTGAGAATTCCTACTCCTGGGCTGGAAGCAGCTGAGGATAAAGCCTGAGGCTCTGACCTTTTGTCTCTGATGACCTTCACCGATTCAATGCTGATCCTTTGGTCTGGGTACAGTATTAACTAAACACACGTTTGCGTCAGGTTCGCTGCTCACCCATCGTGGGACTGGAATGCTTCTCCCGCTTGGAATGGTCCCCGCATAAAGCCCCTGCCTGCCAACTGCAAATTGGCCCCGGGAGGATTCAGCAGCTTCTCCAACATTCTAAATAGCACTCAGCACAGAGCTGGCACTAAAATATTATCCCTGACGGCAAGTTACAATGGCTGCATTTCCTTCCCATCAGAATAAAAGCCACAGAGCCTGTCATAAGTCTCAGAAACAAAACAGTCATCATGAGCTTTTTTTTTTTTTTTCGGTAATTTAAGGAAGAATTCTAAATGGTTTGCCTCTTGAGGTGCCAATGGTTTGATGTGAAATTTTACAAAGCACTGACCTTAATGGTCTGAGATGAGAGCCTTAAACGGCTACCGTGAAATGTACAGAGGAGAAAAATCTCTAATCGCCACCTGCTATATTCTTCCACACGCCAATTTACCACACAGATAACGATTTTGCAAGGCTAAGAAGAATCCACATCCCGACACACTGCATTCCATGATTTATGGGCCTTCGGGACAGATCGACTGCCTTCTTCCCTTGTAAAGGATACACCCATTGCAGCAAGTGGAAGCACGGACCTGGTTTCTGAACTTACTGGCGTCCTCGTTTTAAACGGACAAAAGAAAGACCACAATGTGAAATCTACGATTCACGGTAAAGCAGGGGTGAGTTTTCCATAAGGACAACCACAGAATGACCTACCATTAAACCACCCTGATGCACTCATCCAAAATAATTCTGCCATGTTTTCAAAGACATAGCTGTTGGCTATACAGCACTCTTGCAGAGGAAAACAGTATCAAAAGTGGAGTCATACGCTGATGTTAGATTCTACCAAGGAGTTCGCATTGGCAAGAGGCGAGCTCGTCCCCGTAAACGCCAAGGGCCGGCATTCCCCAAATCTAAAGCCTAGAACTCTAGACCATGTAAGTCAAGAGCTTTGCGGCAGAATTTAAAGTGTAAGGCACATCTTGTTTTAGGTGCCATTACGAGAAAATGCTTGGAAGAAACACAAGAAACTATGAAAACCGTTATGGCGAACTTGTAGAGATGTCAAACTCTCACTGGGGATGTCAAGCCCTGCAGTCTCGAAGGCCGGGAAGAGGAGGATTCCAGGTGATTCTGGCTGACCTCCTACCACAGATGCTCTCCCGAGGCCTCTCCCTTCTGCGTTCAGGCCAGCGAGTCCCGCCCATCCGCCCAGGCCTGCTCTCACCCCCACTGCCCCTTCACCATTCCCTGAAGGGACCCCGTCCCTTCTCGGGCCTTCGCAGCTGTGCCTGTACTTAGCTACCCACAACCCATCCTTTCACCTTTCAAATTCCTACCCGACCCGCAAGGCCCGCTCAGACACAGCCCTGACTTCAGGGGCAGGTCCTCCCTCCCACCTGGGCAGCAGGGCCCCAGCCTGCCCTGGCCTCCGTGAGAGCACAGGTGTGCAAGACCAGGTGAGTGAAGCCACGTGTGAGGCTGAGACAGTGAGCAGGTGTGAGCAGTAGGGCCCACCCCTGACTCACGCCCTGCGGACCCTGCGAAGCCAGCCCTGAGCAGCCAGGCCCTCAGTGCTGAATACCTCTGCCCCAATACCTCCGTGACCCAGCAGACGAGCATGGCTCGAAGCACAGTAAAAACCAGCAGACAACCAGTCTCTCGGGAACGGAGAGCTGAGATCAGCAGCATCGCGCCGGGGACAAGGAAGGAAGAGGAGGAATAAAATAATGATCACCTCACGGCATCTTAATTTCTAGAACATCTAGGAAATGTCAGAATCTATGTGAACACACGATCCATGGGCACCTGACATCCCGATGACATGCGTAGACCCTTCTAACCTGTCAACCCAAAAGTCAGGAAAGCCCTAGAAGACACCTACGTAGAAACCACCGCCAAGCGCTCACTTTTAAATTCAGGCCACCAACAAGGAAATCCCGTCTTTGTATTTTTCTTGTAGGTGTTCCTTCTAGATATTCACAGAAGAGGGAGAAGCAATAAAGCCGTACAACCCTATGCGTCTCGTCCACACACTCAGACATCTTCACGGGCGAAAGGTCTGCCTTCAAAGCCGCACCCTGACCGCCTGGTTTCTAGGGCCTCCAAGACCCTCCCCTCCCCAGTGTGGCCTCCCGCCATGAGATCCCCAGCACTCCACCCACCAAGAAGAAAGTCCACTCTGCGGAGGGGGGGGTCCGCGGAGAAGAGGATAGCAAGATGGGCCCCGAAGGGCGATCAAGGATGAGTAGAGTCCATCAGGCGCACAAGGAAGGCATAGGGGCATACCAGGCGGGGGACGGGGCTAGAGCATGTCAGGTGCATAAGAGTACCCGGTGATATGGGAGTAGCGGTCCAGTGAGGCCAGGGCGGCCAGAGGTAAGGGTGCAGGACTCAGAGGGGGCTGCAGGTGGGAAGGGCCTTGGAAGCTGGACCAGGAATGGTGCCCTTATTCTGCAGAAAGTGCAGAGACGTGGCTCAGGCCACATCTGTGCCATAGGTGTTCCTACCTGTGGCAACACGGAGGAAGGATGAGAGAAGGGAGCCAGACTTCCCGAAACCTTACCACAGTCCTGCCTCAATGTCTGTGGGAACGCCCTGGATCGGGGCTGTGCGTCCTTCTCTGTCATCACGTGGGACATAAGGCAATTTTTAAGGAATGGCTCCCATTTATGGAGCCACGGTGATGGTAGGAGTTCCCCAAATGTAACCCAGCTTAGGTCTTATAGATCACTCATCTACAAAATTCAATTTCCTTCAGTGGGTCAAAATGTTTATTATGTTTTGAGAGCGGACAGGAGAATTCCCCAGCGGTGTGATTTACACAGTGCTGACCTCTGCATTGTGTCATCAGACAACATGAAACCACGCCTCCAAAGAGGGCAGGGCCACCACCCATATCACATTTCTTTAGAGATGACAACGTTTCTTCACATGAACTACTGGCCCTGAAAAATGAACACACACACACACACACACCCCCCACAGTGGCTCGAGCGTATCCTCTTTCACTTTGGGTGGGGGTTCTGTCCCCCAGCCTGGAGATAACTATTTGCTATTCCTGCTTTTCAAGAAAAACTTGCTAAGCTACAATACCAGTCTGTCTAAGGGACCACGACAATTATGAAATGTTATTACTAACCGACTATGCTAGAGCAGAAAGAACATCTTACACGTTTCTCACCAAACATCTTGCTATTTCTCAAGATCACCATGAAATAAATACTTGTTGAAAAACACCTATGTGAAAGCACCGTGCCAGACATCATGAAATCAAAAAAATAAGTAAGTCACTGTATTTAGCAAAATCCGTGTTCCCAAGGGCTCACAACCTATGGAGGAAACTACTCCCATCTCCGCTGCACAGAAATGTCCTTTTGCCTAAGTGACGCTGTAGTATAAACCCTCCCATTTACCTTAAAACTGAATCTGAACCTATTTCTGAAACACCATTCAAGAGAGGGAACATACGGATCTTTTTCCTTTGCCAACAGGGAGGGGACTTTTTTTTTTATCTGAATTCTTAAATTTTTTTTTTCACGTTTATTTATTTTTGAGACAGAGAGAGACAGAGCATGAACGGGGGAGGGTCAGAGAGAGAGGGAGACACAGATCTGAAACAGGCTCCAGGCTCTGAGCTGTCAGCACAGAGCCCGACGCGGGGCTCGAACTCACGGACCGCGAGATCATGACCTGAGCCAAAGTCGGCCGCTTAACCAACCGAGCCTCCCAGGCGCCCCTGAATTCTTAAATTCTACATAAACTGAAATTCTGGCAATTTGTACTGCATGTATCTGAAGTTCTATGGCGTTTACGCTTTTTGACTGCAAACTCTTCTAGTCGCTGCCCCCCTCCCCCCCGCCAAGACATCTGGTGGGTGCAGTGCTGGGCCAGGTGGCTGGTAGAATCCCCTCTACCCTTCCAAACAGGGCAGGAGCATTTCCCATAATGTTTGTACCTCGTTATCCCATGTCAGTCTCAGTCCTCCTCCCACTGGTCTTGACCCAACGTCTTGTCCAGCACCATGATTTCTGCTATGCCCCTGGGGTGCCTGGGGTCTACGCCTGTGGAGACCCACCAGCCTCAGCTCTGCCTCCCAACCCCAGATCTGAGATGCTCGGCAGTCTTGGCTGTGTTCTACACACAATCCCCCCACCCTCGGCCCGCCAACTCCCCACACAGAGATCCGACCCGTCTGTGAGCGGTGGTCCTGTCATCCGTCACCCCTACAAACCCTTCCGGTGGTGTGGTCCGCGTTTTTATCTCCTATGTTGCCAACACCCTCCGGCTAGTCTCCCCAGATTAAGATCTCAGTCTGAAAAGAGAACACAGGTGGCAAGCCGCAGTGCCCTGCCTGGATGCCTGTCCTGGGCCACCACCACTGCCACCACCCCCTCCCCCCCCCCTGCCGGCCGCTTTTACCCACATCTTCAACGTGGAGCAGACACACAGCAACAGAGAACACCTAATGCAGAATCTCAAGTTCCAGAGATGACATTTAACTGATGAACGTGACAAGCCATACTTGGAGCCAAAACCCAGTGGGGTAGGGGTAGTGGGGGGAGTTAACACACCTCCTGGGGCCTGAATCTCCTAAGAGTGAAACAAGCCCCCAGTAGTATGTAGCCGCCAAGGGCCCTTTGAGGTTCTCAGGCAACATTCACGACAACATCACGTGCTTACTTACACGAAGACAAAGACTCAGGCCATGGTGTGTTCGTAAAACACAGCCTGCAAGTTCAGGAAACAGATCCGAGAGGCCTCCAGTCAGACAGAAACCTGGCTCCCCCCCCTTACTAGCCACACAAGCATGGGCAAGTCACATAATCTCTTCAGCACGCAGATGCCTCACGTGTCCAGTGGGGACAAGGTTAACAGTTATCCTTCCTCTGGAGTGAGGGTGAAAGGGTGAATCGCGTCAAGCCCTCAGCAACAGTACCTGGTACAGAGCGAGGCAGCCCGTGAACAGAACGGCTGTCAGCTGCTGGTCATTCTACACTGGGCACCAAGTGCATCCCAGTCCCCATCAGGTAACGGGCACACATTCTCAACTCACTTCATTTTATGAAGGAAGAAACGGAGGTCCAAGAAAGTTCAATGACGTGTCTAAGGGCAAAGAAGTGCCAGTGACCTCAAAATCTAAAGAAACTCCAAGGCCTGAGCTCCACCTCCCCTGCTGCACTGACAGGCTCTGGAACCTTCCTTCACTGTGCCAAGTTCTGATCACCACACTTGAAGAAAGATACAGACAAACCGGTACCCAATCAGGGAAGAGCAGGGAGGACGGTAAAGGGCCCTAGTTCAGGGGGGAAATCGTACTGGGGAGCAGGACGGTCTTGGAAAGGCTCAGCCTGGTTCTCTTTTGGCTAACAGGACGATTAAAGCTCAGTGTGTCAAGTTCCCAAGAGGACGGATCTGCCCCTGTTTTGGTCTCCTAGGGCTACTGTAACAAAATGCCACAGACTGAATGACTTAAGCAACAGGAATTTCTTTCTCACTGTTCTAGAAGCTAGAAGTCCAAGAGGTGTCAGGCAGGTTTGATTTCTTATGAGGCCGCGCTCTTGGGTTTGCAGACAGCCGCCTTCTTGCTGTGTCCTCACGGGGCCTTTCTTCCGTGAGCCTTCCAGCTGTCTCCTCCTCTAAGGACACGAGTCAGATTAGATTCAGACCCACCCTAATGGCCTCATTTGAACTTAATCACTCCTCTCTCCAAATACAGTCACCAAATTAGGGCTTCAATGGGGGAGGGGGGGCTAATTCAGCCCATAACAACCCCCAAAATAAGGAAGACCTTTTTCCATCCATGACTGTCCTCCAAGGATAGAATAACGTGCTTCAGGAGGTAGCAAGTTCCCAGTCGGCAAGGATGACCATCGGCAAGATGGCCAAGATAATCCCTTCAGGGAGAGGTCGCCTGCTTGGATGTTAGGCTGCAAAATCTTTAGGCTCTGACCTAAGCTTTGAGAGTATATAGAATCAGTGTACTTTAGGTGGTTGTTCTGCTTTGTTTCTGATATTTATCTATTTATTTTGAGAGAGCGAGCACATGCATGGGAGTGGGGGAGGGGCAGAAAGAGAAGGGGGGAGAGAATTCCAAGCAGGCTCCGCGCTGTCAGTGAAGAGCCTGATGCGGGTTTTGAACTCGCACGTTGTGAGATCACGACCTGAGCCAAAACGAAGGGATGCTTAACCGACTGAGCCACCCAGGCGCCCCAAGGTGGTAGTTTTTTAAACGACATACCTCTGTAGGAAAACATCCTACAGAAGGAACAAGAGACAAAGTTGGAAATCACAAATGCAATGAATCATGGGTCTTATCTGGATGATATCACAATGATGGGAAAGGCTTATTCACCCAAGAAAACGGAAGGAACCAACCGAGGTTCACAGAAGGTCATGTACCAGAGAAAAGGAAAACGTGGCACCAGCTGGGCTCCACACATGCGTGACCCAGTGACAAGGACTTCTATGTTCCCCACTCCCGTAGAAACTGCTACTTAAAGCAGTACCTTCTACCGGGCCCCTCCACTGTTCACATACAGTTTCGACCAATCTGCCTTGAGAACTGGGGTCGATGACCACCAAGGAGGAACACAACCTCAAAGGAGGAAGAGGAATAACAGGTAGTCCTAAAATCAGGAACTGAGTCATGGCCCAGGAGGAGAGCACAGAAACCCACAGGTCTTACAGTCCAAAGGCTAGTCACTCCTACTGGGACCTCTTATCAGCAATGGATAGTGTCTCCCATTACCTATCGCCTTCTTGAAATGCATTTCCAACCATTGGAACCTGGGACCGCCAAAGATTCAATGTCATTATTTTAACCATCATTATTTTATGATGCACCCACAGCCACTTCCAAAAGCCTCCTTCAGACTCAGCAGCTCATATGGGTTACATTTTCTCCCATTTTTTTTTCCCCTATGACTGATAGAATCATGAAACAAAACCTGAATGGGTAAGACAGCAACATATGAAGTAAGCTTTCTCTGAGGCCAAATCCTCATAGAGCAAAGGAGACTATTTTTTCTTACTACACCGTGAGGCAGATGACAGTGGGGCCTCAACTGCTTGCACACATCGTGTCTACGGCCCCTGGAACATAGTCCAGCAAATGAGTGGAGCTCAAGAAATATTTGTTGAATTTAAGAGTATCTGGTTTTGGGGGTGCCTGGGTGGCTCGGTCGGTTAAGTGTCCGACTCTTGGTTTCAGCTCAGGTCACGATCTCACGGTTCATGAGTTCGAGCCCCCGTGTCGGGCTCCGCACTGCCAGCGTGGGATTCTCAGTCTCCCTCTCTCTCTGCCCCTCCCCTGCTCGCGCTCTCTCTCTCTCTCTCTCTCTCTCTCTCAAAATAAATAAACATTAAAAAAAAAAAAAAGAACATCTGGTTTCTATCCCCACAAATCAATTGAAATATCTCACAGCAAAACATCAAGTAATAAGAATAGAAATACGCAAGTTAGTAGGATCAAGATAACGGCCACATTCGAACAGATATCACATTTAGTTTCCTCCCAGCCAAGGTAACAATGGACACCAAGATTTTGCCTACACTGGTTTCTGGAGAAAAATCATTCCTCTAAGGAATTATACAATGGACACCAACTAATATAATAAACAATGTGCCCATCTGCATTTATCAAAAAATCGTGAAGTTCATAGGATGCTTTCACATGGCATCCGTTAAGAAAAGCTGAGCGCGGGGCACCTGGGTGGCGCAGTCGGTTAAGCGTCCGACTTCAGCCAGGTCACGATCTCGCGGTCCGTGAGTTCGAGCCCCGCGTCGGGCTCTGGGCTGATGGCTCGGAGCCTGGAGCCTGTTTCCGATTCTGTGTCTCCCTCTCTCTCTGACCCTCCCCCGTTCATGCTTTGTCTCTCTCTGTCCCAAAAATAAATAAACGTTGAAAAAAAAAAAAAAAGAAAAGCTGAGCGCTTCTAAGTCATATTAGAGAACCTCGATGGCCTGTTTTTAAAGCAAGACATTTTCACAATCAGTGGACATAAATCCCTGAATCTCACAGAAATGGTGTTAGCCAGCCTCCACCTCCCCGATGGACCGCATCGTTTCGGCGCCTCCTGAGGGGGAGGCGAATTCACACCCTCGCACGGTCACCTTGCACAATAAGCAGTCCTGATCTAGACTCAACAGGGTATCGTGGGAATGACCAAGTGTGACTTCTGTGATTAGGTCACAGGGCAGCCTTCACCTGGCTCTCTTGGAGCTCACCTTCCAGGGAAAGGTAGCTGCCATGCCACGACGTCCACGTTCAAGCAGTCCACAGAGAGGTCCACGTGGCAAGAAACCGAGGCTTCCTGCCAACGAGCAGGCCTGGGAGGAAGACCCTGGGAAGCAGGAACTCTACCCCATTCAAGCCTCCAGGGCATCTAGCCGCGGTCAAGGTACCACCACCCCAGGAGAGACCCTGAACCGTCATCACCCAGCCGAGCAAAACAGCATCCCCTGACCTGCGGAGACTGTGAAATAATGATGACCGTTGTTTTAACCCGTGGAGTTTGGGACTAACTTCTTCTGCATGATAAATGAATAATAAAGATTCTGGCAACTGGAGCTGACGTGCTGCTGTAAGAAAAACCTGACATGTGTGAGTGGCTTTGGAAGCTGGCAAGGACTCGAGTGTTAGCCAAAGCCTGAAGCGTCCTGAGAAAGCTGAGCACGGTCCCCGGGGTCTTCCAGGAGGCTGTGAGGGGTGGTGTAAAGCGAGGGGAGGGTCAGAGGCTGGAATAAAAGGAATCCTTGCTACTTAGAGAAAATTTGGAAAATTTAGCCATGCTGTTGCCTATGGCAACGTGAAAGGTAGAAACGTATGTAAGGAAACAGGACCCCCCTAAGGAGACATCCACGCAGAGTGTTCAAGGTGGGCCATCCATAAAGCCTTTTTAACTACGCAAACAAAACAAAACAGAACACAAGCCCTGGGAGATCCACTCAGGCCAAGAAAAAGGCTTCTAAGAGGTAAAGCCGCTGTCCTCAGCACTCGGCAGAAGCCCAGTGTAGAGAACAGCTGTTCTCTCCCGCGGACCTGTGGGTGTAGCTTTTGTCTAATAAAGTGAGCCCCCAGTAAGATTCATAGGGCATCCACAACATTCTTAAAGGAATTATACTAGCAGAAACAGCTTGAACTGACAGGCACAGAGACAGTAGAGAGTAAAATTCCTTCAGCCAGCAGCTGGCTGAGAAATCTACTGAGCTAGAAACAGAGGCTTTTATAGAAAAGGAAGAACAACGTGTGACACGACTGTTTTAAGATGCTAAATTTTGGGGCGCCTGGGTGGCGCAGTCGGTTAAGCGTCCGACTTCAGCCAGGTCATGATCTTGCGGTCCGTGAGTTCGAGCCCCGCATCGGGCTCTGGCCTGATGGCTCAGAGCCTGGAGCCTGTTTCCGATTCTGTGTCTCCCTCTCTCTCTGCCCCTCGCCCGTTCATGCTCTGTCTCTCTCTGTCCCAAAAATAAATAAACATTGAAAAAAAAAAAATTTAAAAAAAAAAAGATGCTAAATTTTGAGGTTGCTTAGCACTGTATGTTAACAATATACTTTTTCCCCAAAGCATAGAATGAACCGTTACTCCTCTATTTCCCTTGGATTCAAAAAATGCCTTTTTGCTTAGAAATGAGTAAAGTAAGTGAATTTGTAGACAGTCTGGTTATACTTAAAACATAACAGGCACGTGACCCTCTGTCCTGTGTGATATGGTCCCCCTCCCCATCCCCCCAAAAACTGAAAACCAAGGACTCAAGAGTTACACGAAAACATTTTTAGATAGTGAAATTGTTTTCTTAAGTTAGCATACCCATATCGTTCAAAAAACTACGTAAGATGATACGCCACAAAAACATCCCTCTCTCACCCCGACCTCCGTCCTGCCAGCCCCCACCCCCATCCCACCCACACACAAAACCCCACAGGAAACCACTACTGCCGGGTTTCTTGGGAATGCTTCCAAAGTTTCTTTTTACACGTAGAAATGTGAAAATCTCATCTGTTCTCCCTTCTGACACAAGCATGATCTGGTCCGTACCGTTATATATCTTTAGGGAGCTTCGGATTAGCTGGAGAGCTGTTCACTCAAGCCCCTCTACTCTGACAAGCATCTGGGTGATGATTCTTCTACGGCGCTGGATGTGCTTCAAGTCCACTGTTTTCAAGGACTTCAAAGTGAAAATGACAGACCTATGGAACCCAACAGCTCAAACTGCAATATATATAAGCAAAATCGACCCAAACCAACGAGTATACCCCTGTGCTCTGATGGTTATAAACAAGGTAAAATCGAAAATGGTTAGTGGGAATCCCAACCATCCCTTGTTAAGGAACCAGCTGGAAAGTTTTCTAAACTATACAGTATTAACCAATGCAAGTGATTAACAAATTCGCTGGTCTCCATCTGACCCCTACAGTCAGGTTCCCGAAAACTCTTAAGGGAATCTGGTTGGTTAGTGTAAAATAAAAGTCTCTCTTTTTAATGGAGGAAAAAAACAAGTGGTTGCAAAGATTCATAGCGGAAGAAAGCTACGTACACGATTACATTTCTACTTTAACAAAGAGACGGAGTAAATAACATTTTACGTGCCTTCTCAACAACGGGACCTAGAGTTTCATTTGCCTACATTTCCCTATTTCACATTACTGTGTTTGCCAAAGTCAGGTTTCAAACTCTGAAGTCGACTCAGACTCCCGGGCTCTGAACACTGCCGCCTCTGCAAGGCCTTCGATCCTCGTGCCTTTCTACGCTTGCCTCATCATCTTGTACTTACCTCCCTCCTTCCAGCCTCTTCCTTCTGCTGCTGAGCGGCGCAAATTAATTTTCCTGAAGTTTGCTTTCACAGGTCACTCACTCCCCGTTCATCCATCCCCCCGGCGGCTCCCTCACTGCCTGGAGACCCAAGTCCACGCTGCTGACAGTGGCACCAGCCCCCCACAAACTGGCCCAACCTCACACATCCAAGCACCGTTGGCATTGCTGTCAGTCCTGTGGCCCCAGAAAGATCTGCAGGGTCACTGGCCCATACACCCTTACCCCTGCACTTCCACTCACATGGGTTCCTCACCTCAACCAGGTAACCACTGTAATGGGCTGAACTGTGCCCCACCGCCCCCCCCAAATTCATATGATGGAATTCAGATGCCCAGCACCCTCAGAACTTGACTGTATTTGGAGAGGGAGCCTTTAAGGAGGTGATTAAATTAAAATGAGGCCATTAGGGTGGCCCCAATCCAATCTGACTGGCATTCTTATTTTAGAAAGAAAAGAAAAGAAAAGAAAAGAAAAGAAAAGAAAAGAAAAGAAAAGAAAAGAAAAGAAAAAAAAAATTTTGGCCACACAATGAGACGCTAGGGATGCACACACACAAAGCAAAGGCCATGTGAGGACACAGGGAAAAACGAGGCCATTTGCAAGCCAAGGGGAAGAAGGCTTCAGGAGAAACCAAACCTGCCAGCCCCTTGACCTTGGACTTCTAGCCTACAGAACTGCGAGACAATAAATTTCTGTCACTTAAGCCAACCAGTCCAGGGTGTTTTGTTATGGCCGATCTAGCCAACCATTCATACCCTCCTTCTATATCATGCTAAACCTCACCGGATTTTTCTCTTCATTTGAAAATATGCCACAATTTAAGTATACCAACCATATGGCAAACCACACGTACCATACAATTCGCCCATTTAACGTGTACAATTCAATGGTTTTTGGTGTATTTACAGAGTTACATAAACATCAAAACTAATTTCAGACCATTTCGCCACCTGAAATAAAAACTACACCCATTTCCCTCTACAACTACCCCTAAACAACCATGAATCTATTTTCTGTCTCTATGGATTCACCTACTCCAGACATTTCATATAGATAAAAGCATACAATATTGGGCCTTTGGTGACTGGCTCCTTTCCCTTAGCACAATAGTTGCAAGGTCTACCCAGGCTGTACTAAGTATCAGTACTTTCATTGCCAAATAATACTTTATTGAATGGATATACCGCATTCTGTTCATCTATTCATCAGTTGACGGACATTTTGGGTAGTCTCCAATATGGAAGCCCAACTAATTTTTAAGGCTTACTTCCTCCCCAGCATGTGAACATTACAAGCGGACTCTCTTCACTCCCCAAATCCCACGAGACAACATATAAATCAGTTAGGTCACTATCCAGTGTCACACTGTTACCCAATTAGCTATTATCCGATCATGAACCACTGCTGCACTTCCTGTACCTACAATCATTCAATTGTCTTCGTTCAGTCAATAAACATTTGTTAAGCACCTACTACATTAAGGCACCTACATGTACATGTTCAGTTAATAGAACAGATGCCTTGGGGCACCCCAGTGGCTCAGTCAGCTGAGCATCTGACTTTAGCTCAGGTCATGATCTCGTGGTCCGTGAGTTCGAGCCCCACGTGGGGCTCGCTGCGGTCAGCCTGCCAGCACAGAGCCCGCTTTGGATCCTCTGTCCCCCTCTCACTCTGCCCCTCCCCGGCTTACACTCTCTCTCTCTCAAAAAATAAATATAAAACATTTAAAAAAGTTAATAAAACGATAAAAAACAAATAAAACTGATGCCTTATCTAATCTTATAAATCTTAATCTATTGTGTGCTTCTTTCTATAGTTGACCCTTGGACCCAGGTTTGAACTACGTGGGTCCACTTATATGAGGATGTTTTTCAACACAGTACTGTAAATTTATTTTCCTTATGATTTTCTTAGTAACTTCTTCTCTCTAGCTTACTTTATTGTAAGAATACAGTATATAATACATGTAACATCCAAAAAAACGTGTTAACTACTAATAGCCTACTACTGACCAGAAGTCGATTAAGTTTTTGGGAAGTCAAGTTACATGAGGAGGGGGGCGGGGGGCAGTTTTGCAGAGATTTTCAACTTCAGTGGGCGGGGTGGGGGGCTGTCAGTGAGTCAACTATACTTCAGAATTAAGTTCCTCCTAAAAATGAATATAGTCTTTGGCTCATCAAGAGAAACTGATAGTAAACGATATCTGAAAGGAAAAGAATGTGATGAATAAAAATGCTTCCCACAGCCTCTTTTGTAATACGGGAAATACCAGAAACGACCCAAGTCCAAAAATACATAATAGACAAATAAATACAAGAACATCCATATAATGCAATATTTTACCATTTTCTAAATATTTAAGTAATCTCTACACCCAACATGGGGCTCAAACTCACAACCCCGAGATCACAAGTCACATGCTCTTCTGAGCCAGCCAGGCGCCCCAAGATTTTATCATTTATGATGTTTACTAAAGTCTTCTTTTAAAAGAAATGCTGATTTTATAAAAAGGTAATGTAAAAACTGCATCCACAGCACCATTTCAGTGTGTAAAATATTCATTAGAAAACTAATAGAAGCATTAAAAAATTGTAATATCCATCGGCTCTGGTTGTTTGATTTTTTTTTTCTTCTTTTTCCTCTCCCATTTCTCCAGCTATGAGAACGTCTCTCTTAAAAACATCAGGCTGTTTAGAGGCGCCCGGGTGGCTCAGGCGGTTGAGCATCTGACTTCGACTCAGGTCATGATCTCATGGTGCGTGGGGCTCTGCTGACAGCTCAGAGCTTGGAGCCTGCTTCGGATTCTGTCTCTCCTCGCTCTCTGCCCCTCCCCCACTCGCACTTGGTCTCTGTCTCGCAAAAATAAACAAGTGTAAAAAACTTTTTTTAAAAAAGAAACACCAGATTGTTTGGAACTGGAGTTTCTATCTAAATCTGAAAGCTCTGGAGCGAAGGAGTCAAGGGGATGGGGCGGTGAAGAATACACGGGGTCCTGGAGGTACATCTAGGCTGAGAATTTTTGTTTTGTACGCTTCTCCGTGTATTGTATCTTACAGTAAAAAGGTCCAAAGATGTTTAAGGTATGCTCCTTAAAGGCAGAAATCATCACAACTTAACTCATTACGTTTCCCACCTCCTTTGCACATATTCCTACCACTACTCTACACCTAAGAGACGCTATATGCATTTAATAAATGCATTATCAACCAATTCTGACACTGGAAAAACTGTCCCACTTACTCTCCTGTGACACATGCTGTTTCTGCTGTGTTTTGTCTTGTTTTGTTTTGAGCAAAAAATTCCATGTTACGAGCTCCCCCCCTCCATGAGACCACCACCTGGTGCTTTTACAGTGTGCCTCTTACCTCTGTAATTCAGAGATCAATCTGCACTACCAACTCCTGGAAAAGTCCCGTCTCCCAAATCACAGGTCACCAAGTAACACAGCCAATATGACAAAATGTAAGAAAAGCAGAATGTATAGGAACAAGAACGAAGAATGGAATGTACAATGCTAAGGAAGGAAATCAATAAATTATGAATACATTTCCCCACGCTAAAGCTAAAACCACTTCTCAAAGTCCAGATAAACAAAGAGCTGAGATTTCGAACTGCACTTCCAGTCCTAGGTTCCCATCATTTTCTGTACCATTCCTTTCTAAAATGAAAGAGGTGGGGCGCCTGGGTGGCTGCGTCGGCTGAGTGTCCGATTTCAGCTCAGGTCATCATCTCGCAGTTCACGAGCTCGAGCCCCGCATCAGGCTGACAGCTGTGCTGACAGCTCAGGGCCTGGAGCCTGCTTCCGATTCTGTGTCCCCCTCTCTCTCTGCCTCTCCTCTGCTTGCGCTCTCTCAAAAATAAAACAAAAACATTAAAATGAAAGAGATGCGTTTTTTTCACTCTTAAAATATAAACAGCCTGTCAATTACAAGGGGAGATCATTAGATTAGGTAGTTAACCACCAACTCTAAGTAAGGTGTCGCTGGGGAAATAGGTAATCTGGATTCAATGCCTAACACATTTGCTAGGGAGAATGGCCTGGAAAAAACAGCAAGTAAAGCAGAGTCAGCCAACTCTTAATCGTCTAGTAATTAAGGTAAATACTCAGAGACAGGTACAAGGGTTCACGTGTACCATGCAGGTTCAGAGGAGGAGTGGAGAAAATGAAAATAAACAAAGCTTGCAGTTCACATCAGGGCGGAGGAAGACACGACGCTTTAGGTCTGTGTTTTATTTTGTTTTGACTGTTCGTTCCAGCATTCAGCTTTCCACATGCGTTCGAAAGTCCCTCTGTACGAATAACAATAAATCCCCTGCTTCAAAACACCCAGTGTGTTCCAAAATTTCATTGGTGAGCCCTTTTTAGTTATCTGAAGCTTGGACTCCATTTCCTCAAACACAAATGAGTTGCCAAAGCTGGTCCACACCTGCCTTTTCAACTCACAGCATAGCTGAAAACATCAGCGGCTCTCAGTCTCCGAGAGCAGCAGAGAACAATGTTATGGTAATAATTGATACATACAGCAGCTGTAAAAGCCCAGACGATCTGTTATTCCCGGAGTTGTGACGCTCAGGAGTCGGCCTGCTCACATGTCTCAGACAGGGGCTCCCCAGGGGCTCCCCCCCCCACCCACTCACCCACCCCAACCCTACCTACTCTCCCCACCTCCAGCCAAGTTTTGTGTTTTAAACTGCCCTGTAGGATCACTGCTCTCTCCTCCTGGAACAGGTTGTGAGGGGGGAGTCTGGGGAAAAAACCAGTTGCCTCTGGTGGCCACCAACGGGGCGAGCCAGCCACCAGAACTTTCCATCACACCTCACGCAAGTCAGCTGGCCGGGACAGCCCCCCAAGCTCCAATGCCCACTCTATCACTTACTGAAGGACTGTTTTCTTTTTCCTTTTTCTTTCTTGCTTCCTTATACTTGAGGGCTAAAAACAAACCAAAAAATCCTATTTACAGCAGCTCGATATGGCTCCTCCTATCACATGGGTGGCTCTCTCCAAACGAGCAGCAGGTACAGGCATGAAACACCCCTTGCTGCGCCCCTCTCATCCGGGCTCTGCTCTCTGGAGTGACACAAGTCTCCCTCACAACCGTTTTTCTCCCACAACCCCTCCATGACGTGGCTCATGCTAACGAATACATAGCTTCTCACACCTTTCTAGACCAAAAGTGTCTGTAGGGCAACTGGGGTAGCTCACAGAAGGAATCCCACTTTCTTCTCCACATCAAACCCACAGGCTTCAGTTTATCCAACATCAGCAAGAATCAAAAACCTCCAAGGCGATAGGTCAAACCTAAAGCTTTTACCAGAACTCAGAAGAAACCTGAGTGAAACACTGCTCACCTGAAACCACTGAGAATGTGCTGGAGCCAGGTGTCCAGGTGGCTCTCCTCCACCATTTAAAGGGAGCACTGGACCCCACGCCTTCTCACTCCCCAGGGGCCACCTCCCTGCCTCATTCCCATCCCCCTCTCCACGGACACAATCTCTCAGTATTTAGATACTCTCACCTCGACTAGCTTAAAACAAGCATAACTTCTATAACCCCACCCACAGCCAAAGGACTTCTCAAATTCTACACACACACACACACACACACACACACACACACACACACCCCAACCCTCATCCCTGAACCTCACCAGGCCCCCAACTCCACAGACTTCCCCAGGGACCTCAGGCACTGGAGGTGGCCAAGTATGTAAGATCCCAGCAGCAGACTACGCGCCTTCCTAGCTGTGACCAGGGGCAAGTCACAGGCTTCTGGGCCTCGGCTTCCTACTCTGTATAATGGGCATAATAGTACCCACATTACAGGGTGTTAAAAAGGATTATTTTTAAAGTCCTGAGCGGAGGGCCTGGAACACCGTAAGCACGGTGTCTGTTAAGGAGATGAGAACGTGTATGCACACGGCCATTTACTACCACTCGGATCATTACTCCCTTTCCATTCCCAGAAGCTTTTCTTCCAGAAAGCTCAACACCACTGCCTCCTAAAGACAGAATGATCTTTCAGATGATCCAAGCACCTCCATTTCAGATATGAAGAAATGAAGCCAGGCAAGAGACACTAAGTCGCTTGCCCAAGGACCCATCCTAATTAAACCCCGGAGGGGAGCCAAGACTCGCAGGGAGATTACTGCATTGGCACCTCCCCCGCCCCGGCACACTCAGCAGGGTAGCGTTCGTCCGCGGTGACCCAGGTATAACCTGCACACACCTTGCAGGTGCAGGCGTCTTCGTGCATTGCCACTCGCAGCCCCAGCCGCTCCCCCCAGACCAGGCACAAGAACACCTTCCGGCCGCGGTAAGCGCACAGTACGTTCCATCCACTCTCACAATCGTCGCTCGCTCAACCTTGCCACAGCCATAGGGCATCGTTCTTTTTCCTCAACGTAGATGGGAAGCGGTGAGATGAACGGACCCATCCAGAGACGAAGTCCAGCTTCCCCCAATCCAGCCAGCTTTTCATTCCCACCGTGTTGTCGCAGGTCCCGAAAACCAACGGAGCAAGAAGGAATGTCTGGCCCGACCTCGCTCGTTCACGCTCATCCTCCTGCTCTTTCGCGGGGCCAGCGCCAGCCCTGTCCCCCACCGGACCAACCGTTCTCACCTCAAAAAGAGATTCCCCCCCCCCACTTTGTTAAGCCCTCATTTTTATATTTTGTTTGAAGACTGGTAGAAGATAAGCAGAGCAATTCTAGAAATGCCTCTTTATCAAGAGACATTGTGAAGTCAAATCAGACTTTGTGAAGAACAGCCCCACCGGCTTCTGAAGCCCTGGAACAACTACTGAGACGCCCCCCCCCCCAGTGTTCCTTCATCCACCACCACCGTTGCCTGCCCACCCCCAAGACAGGCCCCAGAATACAGGTGCCCGTGAGACTGTTCTGTTACATGCTAATTACCGCAATCCCGAAACACTGTTTCCCCTGCTTATATTTTTTTTGATTAAAAGAAACTTAAAGGTCACCGAAAACACTACTTTTTTTCAGGCAAATTCGCTCGAAGTTTTAGATAACTGACCTTTTTAACAAGCTTCTGGAAATCAGATTTTAAATTAGGAACTTTCTGGAGCATAAATCTGTATTTGGTGGAGAACAGGCAGATCCTGACTACAATACTACCTCTAATGGTCCCATCCAACGCTTCAATCCATCTTGTGGTTTAATTTTCTCTTAGGGAGAAAAAAAAAAAAAAAGTTTCTCAGTCTCAGCAATACTACCATTTCAGTCCGGATAAGTCCTCATTGTGCGGGCCGCCATGTGTGGTAAAGCATTTCGCGGCATCCCTGGCCTCTGCCCGCTAGATGCCAGCAGCCCCTCCTCCCCAGGTAGGACAACCAAAAACATCCCCAGTTGAGAACTAGGGTTGCAAGCAAAAGATCCCCAGGAAGCCAAAAATGGAGCTCCATGGAGAGGAAACAGGCAGCAATCCAGGACCACATTTTAGGTGAAGGTTAAAGTGACCAGGAAGAGCTTCCTGGAGAAGACTCCGAGCCTGGGTCACCATCAGAGGCACCTGGGAGCTTTTCAAAGTACAGATGCCTGGGCCCGTCCCCACCCTTCTAACTCAGCAGCTTTCATGGTGCCTAGGAATTTAATTTTGAAAAGAATTCCTGGAAGGGAGCCATAAGCAAATACTGAACCGTACTTAACGACAGGCGCATTCAACACACAGGACTAATGTGTACTGATGTGGATCGTGGACTTTAAAACCGATCCATACGGGGCGCCTGGGTGGCGCAGTCGGTTAAGCGTCCGACTTCAGCCAGGTCACGATCTCGCGGTCCGTGAGTTCGAGCCCCGCGTCGGGCTCTGGGCTGATGGCTCGGAGCCTGGAGCCTGTTTCCGATTCTGTGTCTCCCTCTCTCTCTGCCCCTCCCCCGTTCATGCTCTGTCTCTCTCTGTCCCAAAAATATATAAACGTTGAGAAAAAAAAAAAATAATTAAAAAAAAAAAAATAAAACCGATCCATACAGGAAATGGACAGAGGGCATAAATAGGTTAACAGAGCCAGTAGAGTAAAATGTTAACTGTAGAATCCAGAAAGTGGGCACATGGGTGTACATTCTTCCCACTTGTCTGTAGACTTGAAAGGTTTTCATAATATAATGTTGGGGGGTAGGCCAAAGCACGTCTGATGGATCAGCGGGATTTGAAAACCCACTGATAGAAAGGGAGTCCAACTTCTCTCTCGGTTGAGAGACACAGGCCTGATCTAACCGCTCACTTTACCCATTCCGTAGGAAGCCAAGGTACCTAAAGAAATTCACAAAAATGGACCCAAACCTCAAACAAAATTTTTAAAAGTCTGCTGGCCCTTTTCTCTCTGTGCCCTGAAACATTTTCATGGAGCATGAGAATACAAAGCAAAACAAAATTTACCATCTTGCCCAGTTTGTTGAGTTGTTCTTGTTAACAGCCCCGAGCCGGAGGCACAGCTCTTCACTGGTTTCTCAATCCTTCACCGTGCCCAGTTTTAGAAAGGAGGATGTCCTATTGTAGATTAAGGATAAAAGGGTTTGCTTTTCATAAGACACTAGCCACTAACTCTGCCTCCCTACACTGCAGTTTATACAACTCAAATTACCGTGACCGTGTCAGTCTGGCTTCATCCCAAGATACACCATCCTCGGCTCACATTATTTGTGGGCTTCTCAGCTTACCAAGAAATCCTGACCACAAAAAATGGACAGGTGACATTTCCACTGAACCACAATTCAAGCAATCACGGGAAACGCTCTTGAGTAATTCAGCGCACACTGTGTTTATCAAATGGCATAATCATCTCTCTTGGTCTCAGCAATGGTTATTTTCCACAGCACTTTGTGCCAACCTAATGATTACTTTGTGCAGCTCGACAAGAGGAAAAGCAGTAATGAAAGACATGATCAGCTACCGGAGAAAACAGTTCTTAGGATAACCTCATTCCTTCTATCCCCTTTTGTTCTCTTCTACAGGAAATCCCTGCTACTAGGATCTGTGGTCCTGAGACTGTTTGACAAATGGGACCTGTACAAAACATACACCCTCCCAACAGAGTGATGGGGAAGATGAGTCCATAATAGAAAGCATTTGAAACCAGGAAGATCATTACCGAACGAGGAAGAGGTCAATCCAGCAAGAGGATATAACATTTGTAAATATTTATGCACCTAACATAGAAGCATCTAAATACAGAGGGCAAATATTAACAGACCTAAAAGAGAGGAATGGACAGCAATACGGTAATACTGGGGGACTTGGGATACTCCACTTACATCTATAAATAGATCACCCAGACAGAAAATCATTAAGGAAGCATCAGCTTTAAATGACGTTATTAGACCAGATGGACATACTGAACACACCATCCAAAGCAAAAGCATACCTTCTCAAGCGCACAAAGAAAGCATGTGAAGGATATGCAGATTTATTATGTCCTAACAACTGTCTGCCCATCCAACTCGTCGCCAATAGAGAAGTCTCCCTTTTCCTGCCCCTCCTGCTTTCGTATTTCCCAGCATCTTTACTCTAAGCCAACCATGTGTCACATACTGAAACGTTTATAGCCAACACTGGCTGGGATGTCTTTGTATCTTCTATGTCCTTGTCTAATGTTAGGGCTTGGTCTCCTGGTCTTAATACCCAGCACCATTTCCTCCCTGAAGAGAACTAGCATAAAGGACAAGAATTTGTGTTAGTCTTTAAAACAAATTATCCTTGTTTACTCTGTAATCACCTGATTACTCTGTAATCACCGCTGGGGTCTCATAGCCTCCATCAGACAGAAGTTTTTTGGTAGCCTCAAATTACCTAAGAACATCTCTATAGCTTTCTTCCCCCTCATTGTGCTACGCAAATTTTTTCTTCACATGACTACTACTGGCATATGCAATTCAGTGAGTTTTAACTGAGTCACAAAGCCAGGCCTCTATCACCTTTAGGGAATCCAAACAATTGGCACCACACCAAAAGAAACTCTATACAATTTACAGTTACACCCTATTCCCTCCCTCCTGCCACCAGCCTCCCGCAAACGCTAAGCTACCTGCCGTCTCTATGGATTTGACTATTCTGAACACTTCCAGTAAATGTGTGGCCTTCTGTGCCTGGTTTCTTTCACCTACTATAATGTTTTCAGAGTTCATCCATGTTGTACCATGTATCCGACCTCTATTCCTTAATGGCAGAATAATATTCCACTGCACAGACAGAACACATTTTGTTTATTCATTCACATCCTAGCACCCTTTGTTAGAAAACAAGAGACCATAGAGAACAAACTGAGGGTTGAAGGGGGGTGGGAGGGTGGGGAGGGTGGGTGATGGGTATTGAGGAGGGCACCTTTTGGGATGAGCACTGGGTGTTGTATGGAAACCAATTTGACAATAAACCTCATATATTGAAAAAAAAAAAAAGAAAGAAAAAACAAGACACCATAAATGTAAGGACTTACTTCTGGACTTTCAATTACTCTGTTGATCAATGTGGCCTACCACTGTAGCTTTGTAGTAAGTTTTTTAAATTGGGAATTCTGATTCCAACTATATTCTTCTTTTTGGAGATTGTTTTGGCTATTCTGAGTCCCTTGCATTTCCCTGTGCATCTCAGGATCGAGTTTGTCAATTTCTACAAAAAAGCCAAATGGGGTTTTATAGGGATGTCGCGGAATCCGTAGATCCATTTGGGAAGTACCGCCACGTTAACAATGTAAGTTTTCCAATCCGTGAACTTGACAACGTTCCACACGTCTCTAAGGTTCTGTCTGTGTTTCTACTCTTTTTTTTTTCCTCACACTGGAAAATCGCAATGAACCTGCCTTCAAATTCACGGATTCATTCTTGGGTCAGCTCAAATCTGTTGTTGAGTCCCTCTAGTGAATTTTTCTTTTCAGTTACTATACTTTTCAACTCCCAAATTTTTAATAATCCCTATCTTACTTACATCCACTATTTGGTGACAAATCACTCCATTTTTTCCCTTTAATTCTTTTTTTTTTTTTAATTTTTTTTTTTTCCAACGTTTATTTATTTTTGGGACAGAGAGAGACAGAGCATGAACGGGGGAGGGGCAGAGAGAGAGGGAGACACAGAATCGGAAACAGGCTCCAGGCTCTGAGCCATCAGCCCAGAGCCTGACGCGGGGCTCGAACTCACGGACCGCAAGATCGTGACCTGACTGAAGTCGGACGCTTAACCGACTGCGCCACCCAGGCGCCCCTCCCTTTAATTCTTTAAACATATCTATCACAGCTGATTTAAACATATCTAACATATCTGATCATAGCTGATCCAAAATCCGGGCTTTCTCCAGGACAGTTTCCATTAACTGCTATTTTTTTCCCGTTTGTATGGGCCACATTTTCCTTACCTTCCAAGATATCTTGTAATTTTCAGTTGAAAACTGAACATTTTAAAGAACATGATGTTTTAATTCTGGAAGTCAGATTCCAGAATTGTTGTGGATCCCAGAGTTTGTTGTTGTTACTGTTTAGTGATTTTCCTGCACTAACTCTGTAAAGTCTGTATTTTTGTCCCACGCAGCCACTGAAGTCTCTGCTTAGTTCACTTAGTGGTTTGCTAACGACTGGACAGAGATTCCTTAACTGCTCTGAACAAATAACCTTCCAGCCTTTACCAAGAGCTTCTGTGTATGTGCTGGGATGTGCCCTCAATGCTCTGCCAGACAGTTTATAATTCTCAGTCTTCACTTCTGCTTGCACAGAGCGTCAAGGTCAGCCAGAGGTGAGAAGTTAGGGTCTTCTCGGGTCTTTCCTGGGCACATGCAAAGCCTTGTAAGTTCCCAGAAATATGCTGGAGCTTTTCAAAGTCCTTGATGGAGATTTCATTCCTAGGGTTTTTTTTTAGTATATTTTGGTCAGTTACTTGTTGGCCCTGACCACCAAGATCATGTCAGGGGAATGTGATCAAACAACTGCATCTGATTCTTTCCAACAAACGCTCAGTGAGTAGAGCCCCTTACGCAAAGTGAGCTCGGAGTCAGGTCAAGTGAAGACAGGCTCTAAGAATGAAGCTTTCAAGCAAGCTGCAGGCAAGTCCAACAGTGACTTCTTTGGGAGTGGGCCTTTTAGGGAGTTCCGAAGTTCTGTTCGGCCCCATCCAGTGGCTGCTAGACTACTGGTTTTCACAACTACCATACTTATAAGGCCGCTAGCTTTCAAGGCCACTATGCAGTTGGGGTAAGGGAGGGATGGGATTAGCACAGTTAAAACATCACCGCTCACTGGTTCCTGCTGAGAGAGCTCATTGTTTTTCTTGAACAAGTATTCCTCAAATGTTGCCAAGTCTTTAAGTTCTGAAAAAGTTGGTATTGATAGCTTTTGCCGTTGTTCTCAACGCATTTATGGCAAAAGTTTTCAGAGGCCCTTACTCTTTCACTCTGGAATTCTAGGGCCCTTCTCTTTATTTGTGCATGAAATCTTAGTGGAACGTTCACCATCATTTAAAACTCAGTATTACCGCGTCACCCAGCATTACAACATTAACACTTCCTGTTCGTGTTCTGAGCAATTTGCTACTTCTTGAACACAATACACAAGAAAGATGGGGAAAATTTATCATCACTGCTTTCTATCTGGTCAAACTTTCTTCCAGAATAATCCCTACGACCACGTCCCAACACTGAGCTTAGGAAAGAGAAAAATGATGAGAAGATGGAGTCCCCATCATCATTTTCCCACCCTGCTAGATTTACACGGACTTCAGCTTCCGAGAGCCCGTTCCCGGCGTGGTGGTCCGGAGTGCAAGTCTGGCACTGCTGGTGCTCAGCGACTTGGAAAGTTGTGGAAATAAAGCCTTAACAGTTGTGCTCACCATATGCTGTTAACACTTGCTGAGGAAGGGCAGAGGGAGGTCATCCCAATTCCTGATAAACCATTCTAGAGAAGAGTAACAAAGAGTTTCAGAGAAACACATCCTTTCCAAAAGAAGAAATAAAGATCCAGTGCTCTCAGAGGCCGGCCCCACTGTCTCCTACAACTAGGACATAACCATCACTTCAGCACCAAACCTGGTTCAGGGCCATCCACCTCACTGACCTCTCTTAAGTGTCTACCTTTCCTTGATGAGTAATGGAAAAAAAAAAGGGGGGGGGGGGAGAGAGAGAGAGAGAGAGAGAGAGAGAGAGAAAGAAAAAAGAAATAGGAAGTTGGGAACGGACATTTTCCCTTGTAGGTTTCCTTTCAGTCTGTCGTAGAATTCTAAGGCGATGCGTCGCACCTAACACAACACGGTAATCAGGGGCCCCTGGCTGGCTCAGTGAAGCATCCAACGCTTGGTTTCAAGCTCACGTCATGATCTCACGGTTCCTGAGTTCGAGCCCCACGTTGGGCTCCGTGCTGGCAGCACGGAGGCTGCATAGGATTCTCTCTCTCCCTGTCCTTCCCCTGCTCTCTCTTGCTCTCAAAATAAATAAACTCACCCCCCCCCAGCCCAATGCCCCACCTGGACACGGACCGCCTGCGCTCCCCGCTCCCCGCTGCCTCCCCCAGCTGTCATCTAGCATCCCTGCACTCCCAGACTGGCTCCAAAGTGCCGACTTCCCCGGTCCCCTCAGTTCACCTCCGATCTGCGAAACACCGTAAGACCTTTTTTCCTCCAGCCTCCACTAGGCCACAGCTCCGCTGGGACACGAGTTAGATATTTGAAAGGACAATCTATGCGGGCAGTCACAAAAGCACTGAAAGTGCTGAATTCCCACAGAGCTACTCTCTTTACTCCCTAGCTTAGACTCACTTTTTAGCTAAAAGACCCTATTCCCTGGGAACTGTAAGTTTACCAGGAGGTCCAGGTGTACCCCAACAGCCCCCAGAGCCCCCGCCCGGTGAGCTAGGGGCAGCAGGAAAGCCAGGCGTGCCCTCACCAGTCCTCACGGTGACTCACCCCACCTTACCCCCAGCCATTGCTTTAACCAGAAAATGTCAACTTAGATCACTTCCCGATAACCCCTCAAATAGGCACAGCAAACGGGTATCCAAGCAGGGATACTCGGATGATACCCTATCATCTCCCTTTATTGTCACTCTTCACGGCCTGAGATCTCTGTGGTATTAGATGCACATATATGTGCTCAAAACTGGGCTTAAACATGTGCAAGCGTGATATGTGAATTTGGACTTTCATCCAACCAGTTGTTCTCTCTTGGCAGAAACTGAAATGCATTTAAGTTCACTTTAAAAGAAAGGGCCTTAAAATGCTTACACTGGTGAGCACATCAAGGATCATTTAAAGACAGCACGTTCTGAATCCACTGTGGGTGTGGATGAGGGATCTAAGTTTAGAAACCTCACAAAAATCAACCCAATCCCCAAACAAGCTTTGTGGCATTCAATGAGAAAAACGCTCTCTCAGCCAGTTACTGAATTTCTTAGTGCCTAGAAATCAACATCCCAAGAAAAACCCCAAACCACCTAACTTCTATGAAAACGGAGGCTTAAAAATGGGATTTACAAAAGCCTTCCAAAAATATCATGAGATGTAACAGGAAACAAACAACTGAAGTAACGAGGCGGGGCGGGGGGGGGGTGGATTTGTACATATTTCTATCGTACAAAAATTCAGTAATTTCTGCCTCCGCTTTTGTTAAAGATTTATGCTAAGTTTCTTTCCTGATACTAACTCTACAAGATCTGCATCTTAGAGAATGTGCCTGGTTCTTTCCAAATACAGCACCAAGAACTTTTGGCATGTCATTCCAGCCACCCTGGGACTCTAAACACTTACTTCAACAGAAAGTCATCATTCAACACCTTCTCAGACCTTCTCTACTGGAGGAGTTGCCATGAGAGCCCATATCCCGTTACACCCAACACCCTGAGTGGTGGGCAAGCATGCTTTCCCAGGGGATAAATTATATTTCTAGAAACGGCCTCAAAGCCAACCACAGTGAGTAAGAGGAGTGTTGGATGCAGTTAAGGCCATTTTGATGAGGTGTTACTGTAAGGTAATGAGGCTGATGTGGACAGTAACCTGGCTGAGAAGGCAGTGTTGACAGAGTAAGGATTACCCAAAAATTCACTGACCTACAGTTACCCTGTGAAGAGTCAAGGCAAAGGCCTCTCAAGAAACCACCTTGAATGGCAATACTCGTTCTGTTAAGAAAGTAAATTGTTCCTTATTTTATTGTCATCTCCAGTTAAAAGCAAAGGGAGAAAGGAATTATTTTCATTCAAGAATACCAAAGCTAGGGGCGCCTGGGTGGCGCAGTCGGTTGAGTGTCCGACTTCAGCTAGGTCACAATCTCGCAGTCCGTGAGTTCGAGCCCCGCGTCAGGCTCTGGGCTGATGGCTCAGAGCCTGGAGCCTGTTTCCGATTCTGTCTCCCTCTCTCTCTGCCCCTCCCCCGTTCATGCTCTGTCTCTCTCTGTCCCAAAAATAAATAAACGTTGAAAAAAAAAAATTAAAAAAAAAAAAAGAATACCAAAGCTATTCTGGAAACTTGTACAACTCCATGTATAGCTGAGGTACCAGTTATGGATTTCTGGTTGCCTTGAAAAAAATATAAAAGAGAGAGAGAGAGAGAGAAGAAAAAATATAACAAAAGCATTTACTACTTGGAAAATCAGCAAGGTCATCTGATGGTGAGAGTGGACAAAGAGTTGCTAAGGAATGGCTAGAGGAGACTGAATGGTGTTATCTTATCAGGGAATTTTTCAGTACCGAACTATCTTTAAAAGACAAGATCTGTGCAAGATCAAACAGCAAGAAATGCTTAGGATGTGGTTGATGTAATTGACAAGCTCAATGCAGCCACATGACTGGAGCCAGGTGAGAGTCACCCACATTCTGACACGTCACAGCAGAGCCAACAGAATACAGCAGCTTTCCAAAGAGGCTCCCCCACCCATCACAGGAATTCCCTCCCGGCTTGAGAGCAAGGACCACACCTTGCACAGAAAGCCTCCAGCAACGATGACCTTCATACCTTAATACAAGCACATTCTAGATCATCTACACGGCCACTTCATGTAGCTGCGTACTCTCGCTGATTTCTGGAGCTTCCATCGGCACTTGTATGCGTGGTCTAGATGGCAACAGTAGTTCCCATGGTGTCTCCAGCTAACTCGACTTTAAGTCAACGATGCCTTTGTGCTCTAGCACAAAGTACAATAAAAGTCTGAATAACGGAAGTAAAGGAAAACAGGATAAATGATGACCCCGCCCCCAACCCCACTGCCTGTGGCAGGTCAGGAAAAAAACGTCTTAGCAGCCAGACTTCCTGAGCACAGAGGATGGCTGTGGTTTTAGCCAAACAGCATCACCTATCACATTAAAATCATAGTTCAACTGAATTAGGGTGGGAATTAGATTTGTAATGAATCTGTATATTGGTTCTCATGATCACTATGGTCATGCACGTACTATAAACGTGTTTATTCCTTTTCATGTTTGGACACATTTTAAGAAACGTTATAATAAAAAATAATTTAAGCCAACACGTGGAGCCCTCACTAATGTTTTCTCTCTAAAGGAAGTCTACTTCACAAATGCTTTAAAAAAACACTAGATCAGGGACGTGTCGGGGGCTCAGTCGGTTGAGCGTCCCACTTCAGCTCAGGTCACGATCTCACAGTTGGTGAGTTCGAGCCCTGTGTCGGACTCTGTGCTGACAGCTCAGAGCCTGGAGCTTGTTTCAGATTCTGTGTCTCCCTCTCTCTCTCTTTCTGCCCCTCCCTGGCTCGCACTGTCTCTCTCTCAAAAATAAATAAACATTTATTTAATTTAATAAATATTTAATTTAAATTAAATTTTTTTAAAAAAATACTAGATCACGTTGCCTGCGGTCTTCCCATCCCCGAAAAGGAAACACAATTGACTGTTCTTCCCAAGGCAAGCAATATAGAATAATGTCTTCCTCACTGGGGCATCTTGGGCCAAAAAAAGCTAAGCCCAGTCAGTTAGGCACTGACTAATGTTAACAATAGAATGAACAGACATTTGTTATTTTGATAGTTATGCCTCGATATTGAGCTAAATTTAGAAGGGTTCCTTTCACTGATTGTGCCTTCGGTTTATTTGTCAAAACTTCCTAGGACTACTTTTGAGTTATGCACGTGAACCTCAACAAGGGATGTGAAAGGCAGAAACTACACAAGCAAGCTCAATGTTGAAAGTGGTATAATCCAGGCTAGCAACTGCTTGCACCAAGATGGCGGCCAACAACCAAGTATGAAGCCCTCCTGTGCCCATTTGCCCTCTGATTTTCTATCAGTCTGTACCATAATGAAAACATGAACTCTCCAACATAAAGCTTGCGACTCTCTCACTGGCTTGCCCAACTCCGTGATGGGAACACCCTTCAGGACCCTCTTAAGCACCTGCTTTCTAGCAAGACTGGCAACAGATTCGAAGGTGACAACCCCCCAGAGCACTGGCTGGACTCAAGAGTCTCATCTGTTTCAGGACAACAGATCCAATGGGTGAAGGACAAACTTCGCGCTCACCGAATGGTCCCAACAGCCCAAGCACCAGGGCACCGTGTGGCTTCAAAATAATAAGATGACACAGCACAAAGCTGTTTTAAACAGACAAATCATGTCCATAAAAGTTCCTATCCCAATTTCAGTGACGCAGTCCCCTTTCACATCACTATCCAAGACTGTATCTTCAAATACATAACCTTGAAAATATCAATAGTACGATATTATGAAGAGTTCAGCTAGGAGAACTCTGTCCCAAATCTCTAACGTCATGAGCTACCCAGGAAGGCTGCTACATACATCCAAAATCTGCCCGGGAGCTGGATAATAACCAAAGTGGGCAGCAGCTGACAAAATTAGAAACCCCATTAGAAAATCAGCAACTGTATCCTGAGCTACCAAAAGCTGTCTGGTCATTCTAGACCACACACTGAAACAAACGGATTCTCTAAAGGGCTCCTTACCTCTGGCAAACCAATGTATTTTTTTTTACATTTGTCTTTAAATCCAGAGCAGTCCTAGATGATCCTCCAAATTCCCCCTCTTTGTGTTTATCCCTTCCCACAGGGATACTTAGTAATTAAATTAGTAAAAGACAGCCAGCAATAGTTCATATGCACAGGGAATAAATAGGGCTTGGAATGACAATTTTTGCATTTTATCTTACCGTAAATTAACAGTATTTTTTTTGTAAAGGAGAGGATAGTACGTGTTCCCATATTTAGATCTGCAGGGGGAAGCCAACATCTAAATGATCATATTTCTGTGAAATCTTCACTGTAAGACCTTCAGGATCGGAAAACGCAGAGCTATTCGATCCTATGCGGAGCGGAGTATAAATAACCACCTTCCTTCCTGCCTCCTCCAGTCTGGAGCCAGCACTACAGAAAAAGAACCCCCCAGCCCGACGCACCTCTTCCTTTGCAGCACCGTTCGGAATAAAAGCAGCAGGGAGAACTGAGAAGGCATGTCTGAATCCTACAACCACAAGACAGGGGTTCAAATTCGGACTCTGGAACTTACTAGCTCCGCGGCTTGGGTCCTGTTCCCCTCTAAGCCTTCATTTTGTCACTGGAAAAATGTGAAAGATAGGATGTACAACAGCTCATGACTGGTCCATGGGTTAAATTATATAGCTCTATGTACAACTGGTAGGCCTCGGAGTGGGATTGCTCAACCCTGGCAATAGTAGCATTTGGGGCCGGGTATTTTTTCGTTGTGGGGGACGCCGTGTGCCTTGTAGGATATTTAACAGTGACCCCGGCCTCTCCCCACTGGATGCCGGGAGCACCTCCCACGTTGTGACAACCAAAAATATCACCAGGCATAGCCAAATGTTGGAGGGGGGATACCCCCCAGTTTAGAACCTTTATACTAGGTATTTACTAAATGTGGGTTTCTCCCTTCCTCCCATCCATGTAGCCCTCTGAAACAAGAAACCTGGGTGACTACTCTAGACTCCTTCCTTTTTCTCACCTCATCAACCAGTAACCAATCCAATGCGGCCTGCCCCCTAAAATGCCTCCTGCATTTATCCCCCTTGCTGGCTTCCACTGTCATTATCACCATCTCTACCCGGCCAGCTGCAGGACCTCCTCTGGTTATTCACCTCAAATCCACTCTCCCCTTGCTGCACAGCAAGCAACAGAAAAGCACAAATCACACAGGTTTCCCAGAGCGCCTCCAAGGATGGGGCACCCAGTTCCTGGACAAGGTTCCTCCCTGAAGAACTGCCCTGAGACACCACGGGTGCTGGTTCCACCCACGGTCTTGGGAGCCAGACTGCCTCGATTCAAGTCCTGGCTCTGCCTCTTACTAGCTCTGTGACCCTCTGGGCAAATCAATTAACACCTTTGTGCCTCAGTTTCTCTCCCGACTGTATAAAATGGAGAAAGACGCACCCACCTCAAATTGCTGAGGTGAAGACGAGGAGAGTTGTTTTTGTTAAGACCTTTCTGTCAGCACCGAGCATGTAGAAAGTGCTCGAATTTTGGCTGTTCGCTTATCTTTATCTAAAACTCAGCTCAGAGCTCACTGTTCGAGGCTGGATACCCCATCTTTTCCACCTATCTTCACGCCCCAGACCCAAAAGCACTGCCCTGGAGAGCTGTTTCTGCTCCTTCATGGACCACCACGTGTGATGGTCGTTTACGCGGCTGTCTCAAATCGGTCAGAGCCTCTCACCATCCCCAGCACAACATCAGGCCCCACGAGTGTGCCCTCCATCCAAGACACCTGCAGATCAGCCCATCTCAGCAGATCAGGTGCCCCCCCCCAAAAAAAATCATTTTTGAGATCTTTCTGAACTCTAATTTGTTCATGCCACAGAGGTATTACCCCTTTTTTCTAGTCCATAGGATTAACTTAGAATTGGGGGAAATGGGGAAGAGAGAAACTCTAAGTGAAAAGATCTCCTGCCTCTCCAAGTCCCAAAGAGGCAAATACACTCAACAGAAGGGCACAGACTCGCCTTTGAGCCTTCAACACCCCTGGGCTTTATTTTCCTCAGATTCTTAAAAGGGTAGAGAAACCATAGAAACTATCCTCGTCCGTACCAGGGCACCGGCCTGAAACGTCATGTTGCAGACTCCACAATCCAAAGCGCCTGGCAAAGAAGGGCACACACAGTCTTTGTGGCCCGGGAGTTAAACTCGCCACAATAATAAGCCCGGTAAGCTGAGAAGCTGCTCCTTCCTGGAGCGACAGGGCCGTTATGGAACTCGGATGGGCCAAACCACCTCGTCTTATCCTTACGACTGTCCATTAGTGGGCCTTCCGGTCCCTTCCTGCAATTATCAACCTTTTTGTGTATTAACACCAACCTCATTCCAACAAGACTGAAGTCGCTTTTAAGAAGATATACAATTTAAGACAATAAAAGTGTTTCAAAGCATCAGGGCAATGGGACAGAGAAGGTCAGAGGACACCAGAAAGTCAACTGGGGCTCAACCACGAATTAGAACAGTACTTCTGAAGCTCGGCATTCCACTGAAAAGGTGAAAAACCCCTCTCAATCCGCCTCTCTGCTGACTTACATTTTTTGGTTGTGATTTCATTTAGTAGGTCTGCATCCTGTGGTGCTGGCTGCCACGAGGCTGGCTCCTGGGCCCTAGGACGGCTCTACTAGCCTCGCCATGTTTGGTGCTGACTCATTATTCCTGTGCCTTTTCAACCGTAGGGAAATGTACACTCACTACCCACCCTCCCACCCCACGTCCACCATTGTTTGGCTTCGCTGGGCAGGAGGAGGAAACCACTGACCTCTTACCACCTCACCTCCTCGGCCTGAGGCAGCCGAAGGGTCACCGATGCCAACACAACCACAGATGGTTTCCAACAGGCCCAGAAACCCCAAAGCAGTGACCACACCAAACCCACTGCGAAGGCAGACTCCCTTTCTGCATCAATCTCTCCCCCTCCACACACAAATACACCCTGGTGTCTCCCAACCTCAGAAAACATCCTCCAGGACCCAGCCCTCGCTCTGCGGCAGCCACAGGCCTCCACGCTCGTTCGCAGCAAAATTCCTCCAAAGGGTGGCCTCCCCGGGGCCTCCGTTCCCACTCCTCCTGACACAGCTCCTACCAGGGCCACCAAGGCATCCGCCTCATCCTCCCGACACTTGTCCCCCAGGGCGCCAGCCGCCCTCCTCGCCCAGGGCCTGGCCTCTCCTCCACCCCAATCCTCACCTTCCCCAAGTTCCCGGCCTCAAGTGTCAACTAGCCCATCCCCGCCCTGACAGCACGGCTGGGTTCTAGATGCTCATATCCACCTGCCTGCTGGCGTCACCCGGATCTTAATGGACACGTTACTTTTAGCCTCATCAGCACAGACCTTTCTGCTCTCCCGATTTCCCCGCCCATTGCTACACCAACATCCCAAGTCTCTCTAACCGTCCAGTCCCAGCCAATTCCTCCAAAACCTATGGCCGGTCCCTCCATTCCGCCTCCCTCTGCTGTGCCCCCGCTCGAATCCCGGCTTGCCACACCTCCTACCCAACCAGTCCCGGAGTTCCCCGACTGGCCTCCCTGCCTTCATTCATTCCTGTCCTTCCAACAATCCTTTCTCCTCCAGTTACTTCAAGCCACAAATCAGATCCCTCTACTCCTCTGCCGAAAAAACGCTCCAACGGCTTCCCACTGTGCCGAGGAAAGCCCAGCCCTCCACAGTGGCTGTCCAGGCCCTCCTGATCTGTCCCGTCCCCCCTCTCTGACCCTGCTGCCTGCCAGTCCCCCCCAGGCTCCAGCCACTCTGGTTTTCTGCCATTCCCCCAGCTCCTCCAGCTCATTTTCATCTTGGGGCCTTCATGTTTGCTACTCCCCCCCCCCGTCTGGAATGTTCTGTCCCCCAACCTCAAGCAGCTGACAGCACCTCAATCTCAACTGAATCCCTCTCCCATATCTCCAAGGACACCGTAGGTCCCTGGAGAGCACCTGTAAACCTACAGCACCTGGGGTACACTCATCAACCCCCCCCAACAAGGACACAAAATTTGCAAAAATATGTCACAGCCTCTCCATGATGCAGGGATGGCAAATGCTCAAAACACACACCGCCTCGCCTCACTATCGCAACCACTCAATCCACATTTATAACGGGCCTGATCCATGCTTAGCTGGGTCTTCTTTTAGGGAGGGGAATGCTGATGCTCCCTTGGCCCCCGCAGTGGCCGAGGCCTGGCTCTCCAGCTGACAGCATCAGAAACCAATTCCCATGTGGGGGGCGGGGGGGCGCTCAGTGTGAGATCTGGTGGGAGGCCAGGCCCACCTCCCACCACAGAAACCAAAAGTTTAAAAAAGGAGGAACAAACCCTGCATCCCCCTCCCGCGGCAGCAAGGGTCGCCGGCACGGGCCTGAGACTGGCCATCGGGGATGCCAAGAGGCAGTGAGCAGGTGGGAATTGGTGCAGCAGGCCCAGACCGGTCTCCTTAGAAAGGCCCGCTTTCGAGGCTGGGCCCCCGCCGGTGTCTGGAAACTTGAACGGTAAACAGTTCCTTCCACAGAGGGTGCAACTCTCCCCGAACGAGACGTGTGCCTCACTGTGCCCAGACTGTGCCGGCCACGTGCTTCACGCCCAATTCCGGGAGTCTGGAAGTGCGCGTGCTAGGCGGAGGGCATCCCACGGCCAGCCCCCGACAAAACCCGGGGCTCGGAGTCCCTCGTGAGATTCCCTGGTGGACAACGTCCCACACACGCTGTGACGCACGCTGTCACAGCTGCTGCTGGAGGAATTCTGCACACGCTGAGGGCCACCACTGGGAGAGGACTCGTGGAAGCCGGCGACCTGGTCTCCCCTAAACCTCACTCCACACATCTCTTCCTTTTGACTTTGCTCTGTGCCCTTTTACTATAATAAACCGTAACTGTGAGTACGACAATTTCTGGGTCCCTGTGAAGGAATCACTGAGCCCGAGAGTGGTGGTGAGGACCCCCGACACAGGTAAGCAAGAGGAGAGGGACGCAGCCACGGCAAGGGGGATGCCCCCACGCAGCACCCAGAGACAGGTATGGAACGGTGTCAGAGGTGGCATTCAGTGTCGTGGGGCCCCGGGTCCTTCACTGTGATTTGGGGTGCCCAGCCTCCCTTGGCCCCTGCCGCAGCCTACGCCCGGCTCTCCAGCTTGACAGGTACTCCTGTGCCATCCAAAATGCCTTCAATAAATCCCTTTCTGCTTAAATTAATCAGAATCGGTCACTGTTGCTTGCAATCAAGAGCCCTAACCGTAACAGATTGTGTATAAAAAGAAGTGCTATAAATAAGATTGAAATGGTGGAGTCGGGGGCAGGCAGAGGGTCCTGTGAGCCCCACCATCCCAGCCTGGGGAAGTTGGGCATTCTGACTAGGCAGAGCAAAGGCAGGGTGGGTTCAAGCGCCCAGCCGTCCGTTGGATCCAAACGGTACGCCTCTTCATGTGAGGCTAACTTCAAACTGCTCTGAGGCAGAGGCGAAGGGGATGAACAGGGCACGGAGACCATTCGCTAGGACACAGAAACTCCCAGAACCAGAGACTTCATCTAGAAAAGGTCACGGGCTGTTGTTACCAGGTCAAGGTATTGACCGGATGCAAACAAACTCAGTACTAAGTTTTCACAGGAGCAATATTGCCAAATACCCAGATCAGCCAACACTAGCCTGCGGCTGTTCGATCCCTAGACACCCAACCCGGAAGCCCCAAACTCACACCCAAGCAGGACCCAAGAAGAGGCAGTTTGCCAGGACCGGCCGCATCCAGGTGCAGCTGTAGAGGACAGGGACCCTGGGAGAGTCTCACAATGGGCATAATCCACAATGGGCAAAGCCATAAGCTGCCAGGCTAGCGGACCAAGCCAAGGATGCCTTGCTATTCCTGATCCGGCGACCAGCACGCTGGGAGTTTTCTTATTTTCACCCTCTCCAAATGGGAGGTTTATGGTAGCATCCTACTTTCTTCACCATTGGAGGCTGATGTTTTGGGGGACCCAACCTATTTAGCCATACCATCACTGGACCATTAAAAACAACTCCTTTCAGGGGTTAAGAGAAGGGACAGTGTATCACCAGAGACCCTTGCAATACTCAGATGAAAATATGGGTTGCCTCTCTAGGGAATGGGAGCATGTGATTTCAGGAAGCCATGGGTATTTCTGAAGGTGAATATATCTGAAGGTGGATGAATTATCCAGTGGGTGCACTGTGGGGCCTTCATGGGCTTCACCTCAGCTCAAGGGGTAGACCCTTAGAGCAATAAAGGTAATCCCATCCCCTCCTTGCCAGCAGCTGGTTAAAACATGAGCAGATCAAAGCCTCTGCGGCCAATGGGACACAAGACATTGCCTAGGTATTTCTGGGAATGAAATGTCTTTAATCTTGACAGAGAGACCCAGGAAGCCATTCTCTTTCCTCTGCAAGTAGGAAAAAAGAACATAGCTCTGGTTGCCACTCTCAGACCAAGAAGGTCTCTGAAAAGGGTCAGGCCTTAGACCATGGAGTAAAGAATGGAACCCGATTCCTTGATGACGTCACCGAGCTGGCACTCCTCCTTACTGTCCAGGTGGCTGCTTAACAGACACAGCATAACTGAATAAGAAAGATAACACTGGTCTCCATGACAACTATCAATAATCTACCATAACGCACAGGCCACCACGATACACAAATTGAGATTGGCCAACTCAAGCGCTACAATTCTGAGATACCCGCAAACTAGAACTTTGGGGGGAGGAGGGGGGGTGGTATGAGTGCAGGGAACCCACCACCACATTATACACGCACGTCAACTGCAAGATGCATCCTCAGGTCAGAAATATTAAAAGCGGCAGCAGGGAGAGGGACACACAAAGACAAGTGTCAGATCAGACATAACATGGTATTTGTCAACTGCACCCTTTTGTTCGGGAAGGGACCACCATGAAATGTACTCAGACGTACCGATCCTGGATGTACGTTACAAGTCAGCTCGAAGGCAAAATAAAGAGCTGCTTCCAGATACTTAGATAGTCGCACAGATGATCACAGCCGTGTCCAAGTACCTTTTCGAGATCTAAAACTATTCAGTACTGCAACAAGACTGAGTCAAAACCCAAAGACGCAAAAGGAGAAATAGATTTCAGTTTGGTTTTTATGGCACACACACACAGGCCCCAATTTCATTGTGCACACAAAAATTTCAGAGAACGTAAAACACAACTAATGACCTAAATTACTTTTATGCAGCTGTGATGCACAGAAAGATGAAAATCCAAATTTTAAGTGTCCATGACGGACAAAATGAAACCTCTGTACTGCAAGTGAAAGTAAGTCTAATTTACTCATTCCCCACCCCACGCCTTTGTTTTGGAAAAAAGTCCACTCCTGTTTTCACCTATCCCGCAACTTCCCACGTTGGTAGGGAGCTCCTAAAAGGCAAGAGTGGCAACGCACCGACCTTGATAGCCTTAAATACAAAGCACACAGCAGGGCCCCTGATGAACATATGTTCATCACCCTATCAGTATCTGTTCTGAACAAGTGCTCTCATTTTTTACCCAAAGCCTCTTGAATTTGCTTTTATATTAAGAAAAAGTTCACCGTAGAAATATAGAAAAATATAAGTAAAATACAAAAAGATGATGAAAATTACCCATAATCCCTTTACTCAAAAATAACTGTTATTATCCTGATATGTACCCAGTTACATTTTTTCTATGCATAAACACATACACACATGCACGTGTGTGTGTATATATACATGTGTATATATACATATACATATATATGTATATATACACGTGTGTGTGTGTATATATATATATATATATATACATATATATATATACACACATATATATAGTTTGTTTTTTTCACAGTAGTCTTCACATCCAGCACAAAGCCCAACGCGGGGCTTAGATCCACAACCCTGAGATCAAGACCTGAGCTGAGATTCAGAGTCAGATGCTTAACTGGCTGAGCCACCAGATGCCCCTCTATGCATACTTTTAACCACAATAGGACTGTACGGCACCCCCCGTTTTGTAACCCACTTTTTCCAACTATATGAGTGACATCTCCACATTATTAAATCCTCTCCAATATCTCCCCAACCCACCAGCCACCCCCATGGGTGGTGCACGCTCTTCTCTACTTCACTTCTCAAAGGAAAGGAAAAGCTCTTACTCTGAGTTCAGTGTTCTCTTCCACTATTAACAGTCAGCAGAATTAAGACATCATTTCCAAAGGGAGACAGCATGGCACATACCAATTTCTCGATTATGGGGATAAACATACTCTACAACACAGAATCAATCCAGGGTTCAGCTCCCTTCAGAGAGTGCCTCATTCAAGAGCCACATCCGTTTATCCTCTGGAGTAACTAACAAATGGGGAGGAAGTACAGACGTGTAAAAACAACCCGACTGTAGTTGCACTGGCATCCAATTATCACACACAATTCACGAAGCACAAAAGGAACTGGAGAATGATAAAAGGAAGCAAATGGAGTCCCGGTTTTGCTTTTTCTTGAAACCTCACACTCCTTCCCCTTTCCAACCCAAACCGCCGAAGATCAAGTTGGCGCAGTGATGGCACCTGGAGATGAATCACTTATTGAGAGAGAGAGAGAAAAATGGAGCCTCAGAAAAGGAAGCCAACATACACCGGTTCTAAAGGTAGTCGGGAGACTGGAGAGTAAGTAGGTGGCTCTCCAAATTCCGCGAGGTACACACTGAGCGCTTACTAAGCAAATTCTCTAAATAGCTTAGGCTCGCTTTTGTTTTCTGGAAGGGGTGGAGGGAGGACCACCAGACCGAAATCACTTCCAGCGTTTAAAACAAGACTTACGCACGTTGAGTAAAACTAACCCATTCAGAAAACATCTTCATTTAAGCAGGAAAAACTAACAGAGAAGATCTTCACCTTCTATGTCACCTCTGACCCAAGCCCGTCTTCACTAGAGCCCTCACACTGGTGACTTCCAACGGGTGCCAAAATGTACATTAACACTTGAAATCTTACGGATCGTGGAACAAAACTAAGTTTGCATTTTAAGACGTCAATTCCTAACAGATGTTCCACGGAGGCCCGCCAGGTAGGAACGTGCATCTTCCCAGCCACGAAGGCCACCTCAACGCCTCACCCGCAGCGCAAGGCCGGCTTCGCAAAGTGCCCTCAAAGACCCGCTACAAAACAGGACCCGGAGCTTCATCCAAGGAGACCGGGAAGGCCAGGCCTTGAATGCCGCTGAAACTGGGAAGTAAAATGTGCAAATCGTGCTAACAAAGGCCAAGACCGAGGCTCACAAACACAAGTGAGCCCTTGTCACTGCACCACAAGGTCCCCCCTCAGTCTGGAGGCAGCCAGTCCCGCGCAGAGGCAGAAAAAGCACACGGCCTCCCCCCGGTGGACAGGAGGGGGGTGGACACATACCTGCGTCACTCCAGTGCACCTGGGAAGCCATGGTCCGCCACAGCTGACATCACAGGTGATGGGACACCACCCTGACCTGTGATGGCCAGTGCATCCCCGTCATGGACCGCTATCCCCACAAGCCACTCTAAGTGCCTCCTTTACAGGGTGGCTTTCACATCGCAGCATTTTACACTAAGAACAAAGTCACTTTTCAATGGCCCCTTTTTCTTGAAGAGGCGGCATAAAAATACAAGATCTCTCAGTGGATCTCAGTGACTGCCAAGAAGTCACCCAACCCTGAATGTGGTGACAGCGAGGGAATCGGATAGTCTCACCATCAAACTCGGCAAGTTCTGAATCAATACAGGACCTTGGAGTCAGGGACAAAAAGTCGACCTGAGTGTCACGTCTAAGCTAGTTACCCCAGATACACTTATGTAATGTGGCTTTCCTCACCTAAAGGTATTACAGTAACAGCCAGCATTCAGGCCACTCAGGATCAGAACAAAACATTACAGCTATAACGAGGTCCTATATATTCATAAAAGAAGTGTCCCGGATCTTTATACCACTGATTTTCTCTCTGCTAGAACCTGAGCTACAGTCTTACCTCAGGAATCAAGAAGATCTCCAGCAATCAAGCACCCAGGAGTGGTGAGAATTATTAGTTCCTTCTCAAAGCCCATGATGGCCATTCTGGAACAGTCCGTATAGAACCAGCATTATTTAGAAGTCCCTAGGCACCCAAGAAAGGACACGGCAGTGTTTCTCAGAAGGACCATTTCCGTGTGTGTTTGTGGGTGCCCCCCCCCCAACAACCAGCACAACCAAGTGCCTTCCCTCTTCTAAATTTAATAGGCTCTGGAGAAGGGCGAACCTTAGAGAAAGGATGATGCTTGAAACTGATCACGTTGACACACATCACTTTAGGTATTGTTACCCAACTAATTTTTTCTTTTTTCAGTTTGTAGGAAGATACTGGTTTCTTAAATCTACGTGATCTTCATCTCTAAATTCGGCTCCCATTTCTACATTCCCCCAACAAGCAACTCCCAACCAAGGGTAACATCACTAAACAGTACAAACATTGCCACCTATAGTCAGAAAGTGAGATCTATTTGTTTATACGGTGACCTGGAAGAGAAACAATACAAAAACAGAAAGTAACATTTGGTCACCCTTCTCCCAGCCTCCACAAAGCCTAACATCCGCATACTTATTTTCATCGTTACAGTATGCATATATCATGTTGATCCTCTTTAATACGGATTGTCAAAAGATCATGTAGTTGGCTTTATTATCGATTAAATAGATCACTAAGGCAAAAACACGTCAAAGACCCACCACATCAAGAACACTTGAAAACCCTCCTATTCATCCAGGACCCCGAATTCAGAGGCACCAATAAAGTCTGTTAAAACAGATCTTCTAACTCAAAATAAGAATTGTAAGACGATCTCGATGTCTCGAAACTGATTGATTTCTCTACTACCATGCTGCTATGCTGTTTAAGAACTGCACCATGCAGGGGGCGCCTGGGTGGCTTGGTCGGTTAAGCGTCCGACTTCGGCTCAGGTCATGATCTCACGGGCCGTGAGTTCGAGCCCCGCGTCGGGCTCTGTGCTGACAGCTCAGAGGCTGGAGCCTGTTTCAGATTCTGTGTCTCCCTCTCTCTCTGCCCCTCCCCTGTTCATGCTCTGTCTCTCTCTGTCTCAAAAATAAATAAACGTTTAAAAAAAATTAAAAAAAAATAAATAAATAACTGCACCATGCGGGAAGGCTATTAAACAGGCAGTGAGCATAAGGTTTCTCCCCTCAATGGCGTGTGACATCATTCTCTAATGCCCGGGATTTCTCCCTGGAGATTCCTCCTGACTACACGTCAAGCATATTGATGCTCCCAAAATCACAGAACCACCCTGCAAGGAAGTTTCCTGGTGATGTGGGTCCTCACCGCACTGAGAAGATGCCCGGCTACCATTCAACCTCTTCCCTTTAAATTCTGCCATGGTAGGGGCACCCGGGTGGCTCAGTCAGTTAAGCATCCGACTTTGGCTCAGGTCATGATCTCACAGTCCATGAGTTCAAGCACCGCGTCAGGCTCTGTGCTGACAGCTCGGAGCCTGGAGCCTGCTTCAGATTCTATGTCTCCCTCTCTCTGACCCTCCCCCGTTCATGCTCTCTCTGTCTCAAAAATAAACATTAAAAAAAAATTTTTTTTTTTTTAACAAATTCTGCCATGGTGAAGAATCCAGGATTGTCTGACGATTCTGTTTTAATGCTGTCCTTACCCCTTTGGGCAAAATGATTTTTATTCCTTAAGGAAACTGCTTTTCAGTAACAGGAGAATTCAGAACATTCTGACTAAATAAAACTGAAGAGGATATAAATTAAAATATCGATTTCTACAAATTCCATTGAACTCCTGAAAAAAAATAAAAAATCTAACGAGAGTAGAATTTAAGACAATGTGTTATATTTGCCCATTTATAAAACTGCTTTCAGGAATGCCTGGGTGGCTCAGCTGGTTACGATCAGACTTTGGCTCAGGTCATGATCTCACAGTTCGTGAGTTCGAGCCCCACGTCAGACTCTGTGCTGACAGCTCGGAGCCTGGAGCCTGCTTGGGATTCTGTGTCTCCCTCTCTCTCTCTCTGTCCCTCCCCTGCTCATACTCTCTCTCCCTCAAAAATAAACAAACATAAAAAAATATATAAATGAAAAATAACTGCTTTTAAATATCACAATAAAACCTAGGCCCTTTTAGAGTTTTTCTTAAATGTTACCAATCATGATGCAGGCTGTCACCGGGGTAAGCCCGTGTCCTGGGCCCAGAGCATACCAGCCAGCACTGCTAGGCCTGATTCAGGCATTTGGACTTGGAACAAATGGGCAAGTCTTATCTCCCTCTACAAAACTGCTTTTCAGCATCCACCCTTAGATCCAAACAGTATCTAAACTAATTTCCAAAAGCAATCTTGTGATCGCTTTTGCACAGCCTCAGAGACAGCATGCAGGGTTTCCCAAGTGATCTCTTGAAAACACACACAGACCACTTTTTAAAAAATTAACGACTACTCTGAATTACTTACAGATGGCTATTCAGGTGGCCTCTCTTGTGGGCTCCCTGCTTCTTCTCTGCCAATGTCCAGTCAAGACCATTTCCCACGTGCTACCCCTTTTCGCAGTAACAGAAAGGCAAAAATCTGACTAGCAACTGACTTGAAAGTGTTGAGTGACTGGCGTATTATTTGAAACTGACGGCCCAGGGTTATCTCAGGTTTCTAATCGGAGTCACGAATTCTAAAACACCCTGAAATAAGGATGCTTCATGAAATTAATGGTATAACACGGTGTGACAGCAATTTTTTTTTCATTCTTTCTTAGTGGTACGTAAAATAATGGTGCATCTTCAAGTTGGCAGCCTCTTAAAGAAAACAGACCTGCGCCAACCTTCAGTGCTTGTTACGAAGGAGGTAATTATATGCAAGCGAATAACGAGAAACCTAGAATAGGGTGTAGGGGACATCTCCAGGGCGACGCCTAGGACCCACTAATTGTTGCCAGGTGAGAACGGAGCCCCAATGAGGTCAGATTTTTACCATTTTCTGTAAAAACTCCCAAGTTTGAAAACACAATGGAGACCATGCTAAGAAAGCCTCCCGGTCAATGCAGACCTAGAGGTCATTCAGTTTACAACTCCTGATGTTTATCGCCATTGCAAATTAACCTCAACAACCCAGCTATGAAGACCTTTCAAGATAAGTTGGAAGGGAGGAAGCATGTTCAAAGCTAGGGCTGTGTGATCAACAGAACGGGGTTCAGGGCCCAATTCCGTAACTTCCTCGCTGTGTGGCCTTATACAGGTCACTTAACATCTCTGAGTTTCCATTCCTCACCTGTAAATCTTAACACGCCTCACAGTGGGTTCATGAGGATTGAATGAGACAAGTACATCAAGGCCTAACATGGTGCTAGGTATAGAGAAAGCATATGAAACCGTCGCCAATTATGCTGGTTTGCATAAATTACAGACGGAAGGTGTCAAAGGACTATCCCACGTCAGCCTGGCCTTCATTTCTATGCCATTTACCTCCCCGTAACCACCCCAAAAATGGCACATCTAATAAGAAAGCTGTCATTGAGACTTTAGTATTTCACCCAGCAAAAATCTCTTCCATAAAGGGTTTCCAAAATCTTAGAAAGGATGTTGTAATAAAAGATTTCAGAAGATCAACAGTAACACTCCCAAGTAAACTGCCAAAATGTGCTACGGGATTGCCATTAAATAAATAAATACACAAAGCAAAACAAAAAACTGCCAAGGAAGCGTGCCAGACGCAACTGGTCCAACCATTCGGATTCCAAACCCAATCTGATGCTGGGCCCGGAATCACAAAATTTGGCCAATCTGCTCATCTAACACCCAAAGTCCTTCACCTGACGGCAATTTCAAATTTGGCTTCCTGAAGGTGACCCGATTTAAACCAGTAAATAGGAATAATAGCTCACTGAGGAACCTCAGCCGGAAAGACACAAAAAATAAACAGTACGTGCATTCCCACAAGCAAAGTCCACATTTAATCCCTTCCATTCTACAAGCTGGAGAGAACTAGGAGCAAGGTCCTCCGTCTTGGCATCCACTGCTTCAGCAGCAGCACTTACAGCTAAAGAAGCTTTCTGAGAGGGGATACAAAACCTGAGTGCCCTCCAAACACACAGTGCTCTCCCATCAACTTCCAACGAAAAAAGCAAACTTACTTCTAAGAAATGTGCCAGGTAGGGACACCGATTTTGCTAAGAGGTGCATAAGATAACTGTGTGGCAATCAAAACCTCCTCCTGTGTGATGTCCTGCAGCACATCGAGTGCCCGAGCTGAGGTACACCCGTATTTAATACGCCTGGAAAAAACAGCCTCAGCCAGTCTGCTTTCGGAGCCTGTGAAGATCTGTCATTTGTTTCCTTACACAGACTAACTCAGAGAGACCAAACAAACTGTGCAAATTCCACAATTTGTTAATATTCTACGAAGGCATTCCCTGATTTTCCAAAGGGTAACCTGACAGTGCAAAATCTCCCATAAAAAGCAAATACCATAGAAATGGGAAGTCATCAAAACAGCCCTGCCTTATTTTCTCACTGGCGGGGGAAGCTGAAAAAACACAACAGATGTGAGTTGCCTTTTGTAATACAACGTGCAGGGGGTGGGGGTGGGGGGCGTGGAATCTAAATAGTTCTAGCGACACAGCCATCACTCAATAAAATGTCTTCGTCACCTCGTGCTGCTCCCCATACAGCCCCAAACATCCCTCTAGCAACATGCAGGAATGAACCCAGTCATACATATACACACAAACCCCAATGCTGTTTGTATTTCATCCTTCACTCTCACACTGGACGCCAGTTAAGAAGATCTGTGTTAACTCAAGCGGCAAGATGCACTCTAGGTAGAAGGGGACACTGGATGCACATGTAAAGAAAGATTAAACAGGGATGTACATAGCATTCCTTGATCCCGTTAAATTTCCCAAAACACTCTTAATAGTAATACATTTTTTTCAGGGAGCTTTGAAAATCATGTAAAAAAGCGAGAGAGACCAAAGATGAAATGCAGCGGTCTTCCCCCACAATACCTCAAAAGCCCTTTGTTTAGGAATGTCTGTATCTCAGCACCTTCCTAAAAGCTCGCTGCCTGCCATCTACTGCTGCTCATTAAATGGAGAAGTGGAGAGTGAAAGGGGAAGCTCCGGCAGAGAAGCCTGCCGGGGAGAGCAGCACCCCCTGGGTAAAAGAAAACAATGGTCCTTTCACCCATCCCCAGGTGACTGCTCCAAAAAAGGAAATTATTTTACCCGAGCACAGCATGGCAAAATAATCGAAAACGTAAATCACACATTTGCATTGCGATCATTCTCTGATAAAATACACACCACAGCAAGCTTTACCTAGCTGTTAAGGAAAAAAAAAAAAAAAGCCATACCCCCAAACACCCTCCCCACCCCAAGATAACTATTCTATTACACACTTACAAAGCACGCGCGCGCACACACACACACCCCATACCAGAAAGCTGGTGAGAGAGAAGCCATAACGTGGGCAGGTCTAGATAATAGCCTTCCGTGAACCCCACCCCCAACCCCGGAGAAAGAGGGGACCTCAGAAAAGAAAGGAGAGGAAGAAAGGGAAAGCCAGAAATCCTCGGGTTTCCAGGCATCAACTTTTCATGAAATGAACAACCAGGATAGGAAATACCTCCCTGCTGAGTAATGCTTCATGGGTTGTAAATTCACCTCTCGAAAGGGGAGCCAGACCTGAGCGCGCACCCCGCCAGATGGCAAACCCCTCCTACCTGCTCCATCCAGCCTGCCGGTCACGCCGCGCCAGCGACAGGCCTCCCACCCCCCCTTTTTGGCCGCGCAACACACCAATAAGAGCCGAGCGTGGCTGGTCGAGAGAGGGCTCAGCAGCGATTTACTAGGATCGCTTCGAAAAGGAGGAGTGGGAAACTGCGAGGAGTGAGGGTAAAAACAAAGCTCTTTCCAGTCGAACCGGCAGCCTTGGAGGCGTGGCTTATCTGATTTGCTTTATTAATAAAAGAGCTCAATTGAGCTTTTGTTTCTACCCCGGAGGTGCCGGGCTTTAAATCCTTGGGAGGAAAGAAAAAGGAAAAAAAAAAAAAAAATGGCAGGGCTGCAAGCTTCCCCCAAGTTTCCAGTAGCACCTGCCACCACGCCAGCCGTCCTTCCCCACCGAAAAGACCCCGAGATCCACTCTCCTGGTTTCGACTCTGCAAGCCGAAGGGACAGACACACCCAGCTCGAGCGTGTCGCCTACTCCCACCGTGATAAGCACACATTCATCAAGAGCACTTGCTGACTCGATCGCTGGAAAGTTCCAAAGGGGAGACAATTCAGGCTCCTCCGCGGCCCCCGGCTCCCCCGCGCGGCGCGGGCCCCCAGCCGAGACCCAGACGTGACATACATCATGGACTCCCGGGCTGGAGGGGCGAGAGGCGGAAAGTTGCCCAACAGCCCGGGAGACGCTGCTGGGAGAGGAGGGGGAACAGGCGGCCAGAGAGGCGCACGCGCCTTCCTCCCACTCCCGAAGCAGGGAGCAGCGGGGCGAACCCCGGCTCGAAGGGCGTCGCGCCGCTTTATTTACAAACAATGCGCACCGCTACGGTTTGGGGGCGCAAGCGCCGGGCGGAAGGGCCCGAAGACCACCCCCCCGCCAAGCCGGGCCCCAACCGCAGAGCACACCCGCCTTTGAGGTTCCGCCGCAGGCGCTGGAGACGCGCACCCGGGGGTCGGCCCGATCCCCACCCCCTGCCGGCGCGGGACAGGAACTCCCCGGGGAGTCCCAGGAGGGAAGGGACACCGCTCACCTCATCTTCCGAAAGTCCGTAGATCTCCTCCCCGAGCCCGGTCGCCATGGAGCCGGCGCCCCGCGAGGGCTCCGAGGCGCTCCCGGGCGGCTGGGCTGCGGCGCGGGCGGCCGGTCTTCTCTCCTCCTCCGCGCCCGGCCTGCGCGCGTCCCGCCGGGGGAGCCGCCGGGCGCCGGCAGGTGAGGGAGCCCGAGCGCGCGTTGCGGCCGCCGCCTGCGCCGCTTCTTCCCGGAAGGCTGCGGGGCCGTACGGGTTGGCGGTCCGGAGAGCGCGCCGTGCAGCGGGCGGCGGCGCGGAGCCCGCCGGGCTTTCCCTCCCCGCTCGCCCGCCCGCAGCACTCCGCCCCTCTCGGAGCCTGCTCTCCGATCTCCGGAACCCGGCTCGCCCGCCCCCTCGCTCGCTCCCTGCGGCCCCCGCTCTCTCCGCCCAGTCCTCCGCCTCCTCCCACCCGGCGCCCAGAGGGGACCCTCCCCGCCTCGCCGGGGCGGGCACACGCGCCCCCCAAGCCAATCACAGGCCGGACTTGGGGGCGGGCCGCGGGCTGCGGGGTGGCGGGGCTCTGCCCCCACGCCCACCCCACCCCCCAGGCCTCCAGCGTGGCTCTCCCGGGCTCACCCGGCCTCAGAGCGGGTCAGCCCGGGGCGTGGGTTTGGCCTTCCGAGCTGACCCACCCTCCTCTCTCGCTTGCCCTCTGCTTTGGGGAAGGGGCGACCTGGGCATTTGGGGGGCGGCGGGGGGTGGGGAGGCTGAAGGCATTTTCCCCGGGGGGAGGGGAACTCCACTCAGTTCATTCTTCTTCCCCACGGGCTTTTTACCCAGAGCCCTGAGCTCGCAGTAAATGTTAAAGGAGGAAATATGGATGTTTCTAGACCCCTTTAAATAATCTTGGCCACCCCAGCAAGCCGGACTTGACTACGGTGTCAGTTCCCTGGAGCCGATCCGCCGGGCCTGGCCGCCTGCAGGGGAGAGGCTGCCCCGGTGTGGCCGCGAGTCGCCACTGCCTGTGTCAACCTTACAGGGCACAAAACCAACACAGCGCCAACTCTGGGTACACACCCACCCACTCGAAAACAGACAGCTTGGTTCTTTGAATAAAAGGCAGCTCATTTGTGAGCTGCAACGTGAAATATCAAACTCAAGTTTAAGGTTATCCTCTGCATGTGCAAACTATTAAGATGTCTTATTAGCCACCGTAAGATTTCTTCCTCACTTCCAAGCTACTGTTTCTTCTACAGCAAGCAGTTCATTTTAGTCCTTCAGATTTACAAGAACGCCAGAGACTACTTTAAATAAATGAAAGAAATTCATCACTCGACTTTTTTTCCAGGAAGCCTTTCCTCAAATTTAGATGGTAAGTGCAGTTGGGAGTTAAAAAAAAAAAAAAAAAAAAGAACAGGCCATTTTCCTTTGAAAAGAAACCTCGGAATGCCTACTTGGGTATTAACTGGGTGCTTTTAAAATTTTTCAAGAAGGAACTCACGTGATCCTAGAGAATCGTTATGCCTGTTCCCAGCTACTTTACTAAAATATCTGCCGTATGCCCTGCTAGATCATTTTCTGATCTAGCAGGAAGAAAATGGACATATCTAACCTCACTTAAACTCTTTGCCTCCCAATGACATTACGCTGGCTTAAAACAATGTGCTCTAGGTATAATGGGTCTCAAGGCTTAGCCCCATGGAGTTAATACCTCTCAGAAGACTTCTTGTTCAGGAATCATGGGCCATTAAATCAACAGTACTTAGATACCACAAAAACCCAATTGAGGGGGGAAAAAATCATCTTTACCGAGGAGCACTTAAGACAGATCTCTTCATTCTTTGTACACAGCCCCAATTCTAACATGCTCTTCACGGAGCCTGAGACTCCTATAGGATTCACTGCTCCTTTACCTCACTAGCCAGGCCTTTGTCAAACTTTGTTACCTTTATGGGGGGCAGGGGTAAGTACTCGATTTTCAAGTTTTCTAATAGAGAATTGAAATTTCTAACAATATTCCTACATCCCGGAGGTGCATAGTTCCAAGCGTTATCCCTGGGGGAGACCATAATGTATGGGAACTGTAGAGGTGGGTCATACTTCCTCCCTGGTTCCTGCTCCCACACCCCCACCCTAACAGCCTACACCCACCCCCCGGCACTCTTGGGTCATGTCCTTGGCTTTCCCTAAGGAAAGGCTATTAGAAACTACAAGAGGAAACTTGCCATACGTCATTTATTGTAGGGGTGTTTATAAAACCGTGATTCATAACATCATTCGATGACTCCTGTAAGAACACTCGTAACATTTCAGATCCGTGAAGAAAAGTTTCCTTGGGGCACCTGGGTGGCTCAGTCGATTAAGCGTCCGACTTCAGCTCAGGTCATGTTCTCACAGCTTGTGAGTTCGAGGCTCACGAGTTTGAGCCCCGCACCAGGATCTGTGCTGACAGCTCAGAGCCTGGAGCCTGCTTCAGATTCTGTCTCCCTCTCTCTCTGCCCCTCCTCCGCCTGCACCTGCTCACTTGCACGCGTGCTCTCCTTCCCTCTCTCTAAAATAAACATTAAAAAAAATTTTTTTTTTAAAGAATAGCTTTCTTTCTTCCAGGGGACTGGGAAGCTTTTACATATGGATGACAAGAACTATTTCAGATGATTATTTTTCTATTTACCCTGGCCACCAGGAAACAGAACCAATCTTCTGGCCTTAAGCCATAAAAGAACCCATAAAAAATGAAATCAGTCCCCTTCGTAATTACGTACCAGCTTTCCCCCAGTGCAATGATTCTGTATGCTGGATGCACACTGTTACCATCTGGGGAGGTTTAAAATTACCCAGTGCCCAGTAACAAGGGCTCAGTTGCTAACATAGGAGACCATGATTGCATTGGTTCAGAGTAGGCACACAGGCATCAGTAGTTACAACGGCTTCCCTGGTGAGGCTAATGTGCATGTTGAGTTGAGAATGATAGCCTCTGCCAGTGGTTCCCAAACTTTACTGCAGATAGGAACACTGGGGGAGATTTAAAACTATTATTCTCTACCTTCTTCTCCCAGCCACTGATCTAACTGGTGTGGGGTGCCACGTGGGCATCAGGAGTTTTAGAGGCTCCCCCCAGGGTTTGTCAAGTACAGCAAAATGTGGGGACCTCTGGCCCAGACTAATATTCCTGTTCTTCACATATTTTCTATGATCTTGATTTTTTAACGTAGAGACCATTGCAGATTATACACATACTCAAATCCTCTGTGGAATGAGGTAGGATGTAAACGAATGTACTTAATGTGACTAGAATTGCTGATGAGTCCTACCTGCTACGGCTCTGAAGTCTCAGAATAGCAATCCAGTGTTTTGGAAAGGAGTACTGTGGGGAGAACAACCCCTAAGAGAAACTCTCTGGCATTCTCATCCAAAGCAAAATCACTCTGGCATCCTCTGGTCAGGTTCCCATCTACCCAACGTAGATCCTGACTTTATGTTGTTCTCTAGAATTGGTTCCATTTTGTTCCCTTTGGAGGCTGCCTGTAAAACATTGAAGATTTGATGCTGTGGGTGTTTGGTAAACGCTCTTCATCAGATCATCAGAAATGAAAAATTAGCAAGAACAATTTTAAAGTACAATGGGTGATCACAGGTAGGGAACATTTTCCTGTGAAACCTCTTTACAAATTTTAGCTTACTGTGCCTTTTTTAAATTTTTAAATTTTTTTTTTTTTTTTGAGAGAGAGAGAGGGGGAGAGAAAAACGCGTGAGTGGGGGAGGGTAAGAGAGAGAGGGAGACACAGAATCCAAAGCAGGCTCCAGGCTCCAAGCTGTCGGCACAGAGTCTGTCGCAGGGCTTGAACTCAGGAATCGTGAGATCATGACCTGAGCCAAAGTTGGACGCTTAACCGACTGAGCCACCCAGGAGACCCTAACTATGTATGTCTTAATCAAGCCTAGGAGGTACCCAAAGCTGAATAATCCATAGTCTCATATATTTGCATAAGTTTCATAAAAATAGCACAACATTTTTCTACTCAGTTTTGGGTGACTTGGGTTCTTTAAAAAGAAAGCGTGTGAAATAGGCCTTTTGAAAATGACCACGTACCTGTAAAAAAAAAAAAAACCGATGTCATCTTGGAACTTAGCAGCATTCATGGACACATAGAGAAAACTCACAAATTTAAGGTGTTTCCGATTATACAAGGAAATAAACCATCTTTCAAACTTTGGACAAGTATAGAGGTGGGCAGCAAAGAGGGACTTGTAAATAGTTAATCTTTTTGTACAAAAATAGCTAAGCTTCTTAAGAATCACATCTTGAACACCTGTGTGCTGTTCTAAAACACCTGCGTGCAGTCTAAAAATATCTGAGACATAGATATCGGATTCCTAATTTTTCCCAGTCTGACTCAATACTTGCCTCTTAACTGGCTATGTTACCTATTTTCCTTCTAAAACAATATTTCTAAGATATCTCAATTTGCTTCCACATTTTTCCTTACTTTTAAAGGAGTCTTTTCATTGAATTGTGCTAATGTGTTTTTTTTAATTATTATATTGATTGGGATGCTCATCACTGCATCTCTACTTTTTTACGGTTTAGTTTTTGTTTGTTTGGTTTTAAGTAATCTCTACACCCAACATGGGGTCAAACTCAAGACCCTGAGATCAAGAGTCACATGCTCTTTCAACTGAGTCAGCCAGGTGCCCCATTTTACTGTTTACTTTTAACATTTTATATGCATGTCTAACTTGAAAAATAAAAAGTTGGTATCTTGGGGTGCCTGGGTGGTTCAGTTGGTTGAGCGTCTGACTCTTGGTTTTGGCTCAGGTCATGATCTCATGCCTTGTGGGTTCTGTGCTGTCAGCACGGAGCCTGCTTAAGGTTCTCTCTCCCTCTCTCTCTGCCCCTTACCTTCTCAAGCTCTCTCACAGTCTGTCTCTCTCTCAAAAATAAATTAATAAACATTTTTAAAAAGTTAGTATCTTAACCCCCCCATCTGAACAATTCAAGAAGCTTTAAACGCCATTTATGATTATCAACTCTTTTCGTGGTATTACTATCCAGTTTCTTTCTGTACTTTTTTAAACCACCAAATTAGATATTTTCATATTCTACTTTTTTTTCATTTTGCTTTAGCAATGTGTTTTGTGGTTTCGCTTCTAAGGATTCCTTGTTGCTTCTTAGACATTCTTCTGAGATCACTTTCCTTCTTCCTGAGGAACATACTTTTAAATTCTTTTAGTAAAGGCCCATTGGTGATAAACTCTCAGTTTCTGTTTATCTGAAAATGTCTATATACATAGAAGATGGTAAAACTTATCTATTACAAGCAGACTGAACGTGGTTATGGAATGTGGAATGTTCTTAATGTGACTATTCTCACTGACCTTACGCAACCCCACCACTCTAAAGTCTGAAGTTCATAAATTATTCTGACGGTAACGGGGGGACAAAACAACCCTTAAGAAAAACTCTAGTCTTACCCAAGTGAAAATGATGGTCTCATTCTCTGCACTTTGAAGACGCCGTTCCTCTGATTTCTGGCTTCCATTGCTGGTGATGAATGGGCAGCTCTTGCTTCCTTGGTAGGTCATTTGTCTTATCTTTAGCTCCTTTTCATTCTTGGTGTTCTGAACATTCTATGATGTGTCTATATGTGGCTTTCTTTTTATTTATCCTGCCCAGTATACCACGCACCTTCTCTGTGGATTGAAAGTTTTTCTTATTTGGAAAATGCCCCACTTTCAACTCTTCAAATATTGATCTCTTTTTTCCATTCTCTCTATCTGTCCCTCTGGGATCCCAATTAATCACATGTAGGCCTTCTCATTGTATTGCCAGTGTCTCTTACCCCCTTGAACATGTACTTCACATCCTCCTCTGTGCTCTGTTTTTTTTTTTTCAACGTTTATTTATTTTTGGGACAGAGAGAGAGACAGAGCATGAACGGGGGAGGGCCAGAGAGAGAGGGAGACACAGAATGGGAAACAGGCTCCAGGCTCTGAGCCATCAGCCCAGAGCCCGACGCGGGGCTCGAATTCATGGACCGCGAGATCGTGACCTGGCTGAAGTCGGACGCTTAACTGACTGCGCCACCCAGGAGCCCCTTGTGCTCTGTTCTGAGTGCTTTATTCAGAGCTCTCTTCCACTTTTCTAAACCACCATTTTGCTCTCTTGTGTTTTGGTTTTAGCCCATCGATTGAGTTTTTTTTTTTTTTAATTTTTTTTTCAACATTTTTATTTATTTTTGGGACAGAGAGAGACAGAGCATGAATGGGGGAGGGGCAGGGAGAGAGGGAGACACAGAATCGGAAACAGGCTCCAGGCTCTGAGCCATCAGCCCAGGGCCTGACGCGGGGCTCGAACTCCTGGACCGCGAGATCGTGACCTGGCTGAAGTCGGACGCTTAACCGACTGCGCCACCCAGGCGCCCCTGATTGAGTTTTTATTCAATAACTATGTTTTTCATATCTAAAACTGTTTTTCTTATCAGCCTCATCATTTTGATTTTGTTTTCCCACTTCATTAAATAAGTCACAACTAAGTTTTATGCCTTACTAATTCTAAGATCTGAAAGTTTGGAATGTGTCTCTTCTTCTTTCCGCTGACTCTCACTCGTAGGGAGTGAGTGACTTCATTCCGTGTGTTTGTCATAAACTAACATGGCTGTGGACTTATTTAACCTTAGTCTGGGGGAATCCGAGAGGGATCTGTCTTTGCTTCTGCCAAGAACCACTTTTTTGACTTGTTTCAGAGTCACGCTTTCATACAGAAGGCTCGGGTGCAGCCGCTTGCCCGAGAACTACTCTCCCCTTGATTGTGGTGCTGATGCGGCATTTATTTGCTGCTTACTGCCGCATTCTTTGGTTTCAGCTAACTTTTTCAGGGTGGAGGAGTATGACCCATTCACTACGGTTCAGCAAATACTCACTCCCTCACCTCTGGGAGGAATACACGTTCCTACCCCAGGGATATCACACTTGACCATGTAACTTACTCTGTTCGCTAGCCTGGGGGTGGAAGGCACAGGCGACCAGTTCAAAACAAAGAGGCTTTGCAAGTTTTGCCACTTCTTCTGCGCTCCCACCGTCCACCATTGAGAACGTGACATCCCAGCTGAGGGTTGCTCCTGAGCCTGGGTCTTAGAATGACACGCAAGAAACAGACCTGAACCTTAACCTCAGCCTAGAGCAGCGTCACCCAACTTAGCTGCCCGTATGCTGTGTGTATTAGAGATATAGGTTATCGTAGCCGCTGTGGTTTTTGAGATTTTTGCTATGCACCATTATTGCAGCCTAAGCTAAAATGCGGAACGTCTGGGGACTAAATAACTGCAAACGTAACAACCCGTTTTAAAAATCAAGATAGTGGGGCCCCTGGTGGCTTAGTCAAACTTCTGACTTTGGCTCTGGTCATGATCTCCTGGGTTGTAGGTTCAAGCCCCGTGCCGGGCTCCATGTTGCCAGTGCAGCGCCTACTTGAGATTGTCTCTCTCTCTCTCTGCCCCTCCCAGACATGTGCTTTCTCTCTCTCTCAAAATAAATAAATAAACTTGAAAAAAAAAATCAAGACAGTGTATAGTAGGGAGACCCTTCTGAGCAGCTAGACCAGCATCACACCCAGCTGAGAAAGCTGTTCGCCTTATTTACAGACAAAGCACTTGAAATTTAATACAGTTTTTCTGCCTAAAAGAGGCAAATTTTGTTGTTTTAAATAATGCCTTTACGATCTCATTCGTGCCTGTTAACTTAGTCAATTTTAAAATCAGAGACCAAGCTCTGATTTCCTAGAAACTGGAGACTGTATTAGTTTCCAATGGCCACTGTAACACGTTCTTATACGCTTGGTGTTTTAAAACAACAGATGTCTGTTCTCTTACAGTTCTGGGAGCCAGAAGGCTGAAATCAGTATCAGTGGGCTGAAACCAAGGCTCCCGAGGTTCAAGGGGAGGATCTTCTGAATAAGGTTAACATTCACAGATTCTGGAGGCTAGGACCTAGACTTTTTGCCCTTTTTTTTTTTTAAGTTTATTTATTTATTTTTGACAGAGAGGAAGAAATGATGATCGGCAGAGAGAGAGAGGGAAAGAGAGAAAATCCCAAGCAGGCTCCACACTGTCAATGCAGAACCCCATGTTGGGCTTGAACCCCAGACTGTGAGATCATGACCTAGGCTGAAATCAAGAGTTGGACAATCGACCCACTGAGCCACCAAGGCACCCTGGACCCAGATATTTTTGGAGGCAGCTATTCAGCCAACCACAAAAAGTATGGTGATAAATTTCAGTCTAAACTTTTCCAGATGACACAAATGCTCAATTATTTGATCCGATTTTTTTGTAGAACGAGGAATATTTTTTTTTCCTCCTTCCGTTGCATTTTCATTTGCCAGAAGAAAAATAAATTATGTCCTTCAACTCTGTGGTAGACCATCTGAAACAGCTCCTTTAATTAACAATTTTAACAAGTTCACTGATTGTGTTTTTTAAAAATGTATCTGAGGGGCGCCTGGGTGGCGCAGTCGGTTAAGCGTCCGACTTCAGCCAGGTCACGATCTCACGGTCCGTGAGTTCGAGCCCCGCGTCGGGCTCTGGGCTGATGGCTCAGAGCCTGGAGCCTGTTTCCCATTCTGTGTCTCCCTCTTTCTCTGCCCCTCCCCCGTGCATGCTCTGCCTCTCTCTGTCCCAAAAATAAATAAACGTTGAAAAAAAATTAAAAAAAAAAATGTATCTGAGTGGCCTGAAACATCTCTACTTACTTTAAAAGGTGAAATGTCTTTTCATTTTAGGACTCCTTTACCCTGCTGGTAACCTTTTAAAAGAGTGTCTTTGAAATGACATTCTTTACGTTTATTATTTTATTAAAAACAGGTAGATTGAGACAAACTCATTGGACACCTCAACCAAGGGTGCCAAAGATTTCCCTAACAATGTTGAAATAGCTTTCTGCTGTGTGCTGGAAGAAGGACGAATTGGAGGAGTGGCATTGGGATTATTTCTAGAAGGATCTAGTTCCCAAAGGACTGGAAACGAGAAAGACAATTTCACAGACTAGAAATCTTGAATTACCCGTGTTTTCATACTTTATGAGTTAGGGCTTGAGATAAACCAGCTCACACAGCTATTAGCAGGGAGCAAACATCTTCGGTTTTTCTCCACAATTTGTTTTCCGCCTCTCACCTCCAAACGCAATCCCCACGGTGCTCCCTGCCATCACTTCCCCCCACTTCTCCTCCTGTCTCTTTCCAGTGTTGTGTGCTGTTCGTTCAGTATCTCTGGTCCGGTCATAATCTGATCCTAAACAGGGAGGACTCCTCCACCTGCTCTAGGGTTGGCTCACCAGCGTCCCCAGAACCCAGCCTCCGGGAACGTCTCGCCGTCTTATCAAGTCGATGCCTTGGATCCCGGTGAGAAACTTCTCTGCCTTTCCAAGGAGAGCAAGACTTAAGAGCACAGGATTGGAATACCGGAGAGAAAAAAAAAAAAAGCCGAAGGTTTGACAACAGACTCCGTCGGCAAGACTGTGGAGACACAACATTTTCACACATTCCTGGTGGGTGTACGAAATAATCCCTGTGAAGGAGAATTGGTCCGCGTCTGGCAAAAATTACACCGGTACAGTAATCCAGTGATCCCACGTGTAAGACTAACACCCTTGGGAGAACACGAAGTGTTGTGCATTTGAAACATTGAAAGACTGGAAAATGACCCCCGTCTCTATTGATGCCCCTCAAGAGACAAGTGGTTGAATCAATTATGGATACGTCCACACGATAATTGTAAGAATGCAATTCTATGTAATTGTACGAATAAATTGGGATGCTCTCCATCCGCCGATGGGGGGTAATCTCAAGGATATGTTGTTTAAAAGGGAGAAAAAAGCCAAGTGCAGAACCCTGTCTCTCCTGGGCTACCATTTGTATGCAAGTAGGAAGACACGCCTGAGTCCAGGAGCACAGATAATGTCACCAAGGGCTCTGACGCTCGGTTCTGCTTGCCTGTGCTTGTCTTGGCTCTGCAGTCTGGTTCTTTCCAATGACCAGATTGCTTGCAGCCCAGGCTAATCAATCAACGGAGGAAGGCCTGGGTCACAGGCCCGCCCCTGTGCAAGGAGGAGAAGGGGACAGAGTGGTGACAGCCCCGCCAGGACCGTATGGCATGAGGGCGGGGAAGGTCCCTGAATGAAATGGGGCCACTGAACACACAAGGACAAGAGAGGCCCACTCCAGGCTCAGAGCTCTAAGACAACGGGAAGGGATCGTCTCAAAGTTAGTCCGCGTTTCAAAATTCTGTGAAACAGCTGAGCCTCCTTCCCTGGGGGGGAGTATCAGAAGGAAGCAGATGTAAACATTTCTTAAAACTTCATATCCAAGAACTCATAGCAGTTTATGGAATTCATTTTGGGGCTGCATCACAGTTTGCTTCTGGTTTCTCCACTTGATCTACTAGATTTTTCTGGGAATCCGAAGCCTATTGCCTGGAAACAAAGCAGGAATTGAGAAAGTGAATTCTGAACGGTGAAGGTAGAGTGAAAACACCAGGACTGGAGCCTGTACAAGGACAAAACAGCTTTTGGTGTTATGTTTCACCCCCGGGGAGCTCTCTCCCTTTGCTTCCTTGTGTGGATGCCACTGGAATTCTCTGGGGCCGGCGGTAATGGAGAGCTGTAAAGAAGGGGCAGGCGTTGCTTATTGGAAGAAGGCTAATGACCTCAGACGCTCTTTAGGACAAGCAGAGAGCTTCCAGCGAGAGCCTTGTAACACAGGCTGCTGGCCCAGTCTTAGCATTTACAGAGACTGGCAAAGCTTCCAGAAGAAAGCAAAATTTCTGGGCATGCAAAGGTTGTGATGGCTAAGAAGCTCAGATTATCTGGAGTCTTCCCCCACCCCCCACCCCCCCCCCCCCGTTTCAGTAGGAAGGGCATTCTTGCAAACTACTTTTGTAGAATTGTCCAAAAACAGTTTCTCTTCCTTTCTTACCCCTTCTCCTAAAACCAGACATCTTGGCATCATGGGTAGAGAAATCTTCTGCTTCCCATGGTTGAAAGTGAACCTGGGGAAATTGCCTTGTTACCTTTTGAGAAATAATTCCAGTAAGCCCTGCTAGCTAATGCCCACTCACTCCACACGGTCCCCAGGATTTGCTCAGTGGAGCCTCTACTCCAATTTATATGAAACAAACAAAATCCCTATTCTCCCAGGACAGAACTTTCTCCTAATTACAGAAATTCAGGTTCTTTTTCAAAAGACAGAGATCTGCCATTTTTTTTAAAACATCGATTGCTCTCTGTTAAAATTACAGCACATTAAAAACACATTCCGTTCCAGTTTTTAGTTTACCATCCAAATTTCATACTGTAAGTCACTTCTCTGAGGCCTGTGTCATTGTGCGTCTCTTTCTTCTTTTTTGTTGTGCTCCACAGATCCCTCCTTCCATGCACCCATACTGAGTGAAGGCATTGGTGACCGATTCACCATTATTCTGTCCACCTCAACACCAGGGCTATAACCTGCCAAGGATATGATGATCGGATGGGGAGATGGCCCGTCCAGGCTCCTGGCTTCTCCAGTCCTTGAACTCCCTGTTTCGAATTGCCTTCTCCTCCACATCTCCTAGATTTTGTCAACAGTCCACACTGCTCTGCCTCCGAAACACAGTGATTCAAACACCCTCTCATCAGAGACTCCTCCCACCCCACTTTAGACTCCCACGTGTCCTTTCGCATCATCAAGATCATTGTCCCCTCCACCGCGGGCCACCTCTGAAACTCTCCGGCTTCAGAGAGCCACCTTCCTGGTCTGGCTGAATTTCTAACCTCTCTTTCTCTCAGTTGCTCCCTACCTGTGTCCCCCTCTTTCCCCTGCTGTTTCTGCTTTATCCCAGCCTGAACCTGGGTAGCTGAGAATCGCTGGAGAAAGTAAAGAAGCTCCCGAGTTTCCCTGCCCTGTGAATTCCCAGGGGCCAACTTTAACTGTGCTCCCCTGTTCGAGACCTCCCTTCTACCCCCTCCCCCTCAGGGGATGGCTTTGCTTCCTGGTTCTAGAAAGGGTTCTAGGAGAAAACAGAAACCATCAAACGGGCTCCTCACTATCGCACCTGCAAACATCTCCTCATCCACAGCCGGGTCCCACTGTCACTTCCTTCCTTCTGTTCTGGATCAGTCATCCCAACACTGCAAGGGAACCCCTGGCTCCCAGTAACCTCCTCTCTTGCCCACTAGATCCTTTTCATCAGCATTTAAATTTTCTTCCAACCTAAAAGAACCCAACCAACCAACCAACAAAAAGACAAAGCTCTCCCTGGACTTCACATCCCTTTCCAACTACCAGCTTGTCTCGATTTTTCCCCGCACAATCAAAAGTCTACACCTGCGGACAACACTCCCTCCCAACCATTTATTTCCTGACTCCTCCAGCCTGATTCTCGTTAATTTTAACAGCGGCGTGCCAGTGGATACTCTTCCATCTTTTTTATTTGTTCTCTCCACGGCATCCACCCAAAGTTCTCTTCTTTGCTCTGGAAACTTCTGGGCTCGTTGACGCACACTCACCTGGTTTCCCTTCCACTTTTCCAGCTTCTCCTAGTCTGTTTCCATCACGTGCTCTTTCTCTTCTAGCCAGTGAGCTCCCAAGGTGCTCCTTGCTGGGCCCTCTTCTCTTCCTACCCTTTGTGAAGTCCCCTGTGATCCTGTTTTTTTCTCTGCTTTCAATTACTATATTTTCACCAAAGGCTCCGAAATATACATCTCTGTCCCAGGCGTTCTGTCTGATTTCCAAACCTGGGTGTTTGCTTTTAAAAAAAAAACAAAACAACTGCAAATATTGGGTGCTGGGCTGGCTCAGTCAGTAGAGTGGGCGACCCATGATCTCAGGGATCTGAGTTCAAGCCCCCACGTTGGGTGTAGAGATTACTTAAAAAAATAAAATCTTAGAGAAAACCAAAACCCTGAATGTATGTATATAATCCAACTGACTACATAACTACTAAAGGATGTCTCAAATTTTAGGATGTCCCCACTGAGCCTACTTTCTCCCCACCACCAACCATCCCCCAAATAAACTCCAGACGGAACAGGTGGTAGGCTCAGAGACCCAGAAGTCTGAGTGTGATATCTGCATCTAGGAGCTGTTGGTGATTCTGCGAGGGTATACATGCTGGGAAATGATAGAAGAAAGTGAAGAAAAGACTTTAAACAACTACTTAAACATAAGCCTACCCTTTTCCTGCCTCACAGAGAGGCTGTGCCAATAAATTAGACAGTATTTCTGAAGGCCAAACTGTATTTATAAATTCCAAATATTCAGTTGACTTCAGGGTGTTTTTATTATAATACGCCTCCAACCAAATTCCCCTATGTGATAACTACATTGTGTAAATGCTTGATATAGATGTGTTTTTATGTAAGACTACCCTTGAAAATGGTAAATCTCCAGCCTGGAAAAACGAAGGGTCAGATTAAAATGAAGGAAACCTATAAAATCACGAACGCGTGAGAGACAAGATGAGTCTGTTCGTTAAATTCCAGAACACCCAAGAGCACATTCCCAGAGGACACTCGTTGAAGCTTAAAGTAACTCGTTTTATATCAGACACCCTGGACAGCGAGCTTCTGAAACTTTGCCCCAGAAGTGATGCACCCTAGAATGAAGATAAACTCAAGAAAATGTTTAGTTAAGTGAGTGGACAACAGACTTAGAGGGGGCTTGTATCATTTATCGTCACAGCAAACACCTACTGAGTAACAAAACCTGTTGGGGTCCTCATCAGGGCCCTTCAACGTTTTGAAGTTCACACCACGAGGGCAATTACAGCGTCCCACGGCATAGCCTCCTTGTACCGTTCTTAGAGCACTGGCTTGGGAGCCAGCAGTCTGACCTAGTACGATGACCTCTTTGTTCTTGCCCTTCAACTCCAGCATTATAAAGGACATTGTATGAGCGATTTATCATGCTATGAATGCTCCGAGTTTAGACAAACCATTCCTGTCTTTCTCTTCAAGAATAAATACGATCCTTTTCCTATTTTGTTCTAAGCCCAACTCTGTGAACACACATATACCTGTATGCTACAGATACGTGCACCTTTTCACATCTCATTTTCCAACACAAATAAGTATGAAGATATAGGCGGCAGCCTGACACATATTTTCTAGATTCACAGTCTCAAAAGCCAACTATGCACACTGACCCCTCCTAGACATCACCCAGTTCTGGAGGGGTTGTGAAAAATCTCAAAACACAATTCATTTCTTGTTTAATCTAGTTTTGCAAAAAGATGCACACCAGATAGAGCTCAGGAGCTGGGAGGGATACCGTCTCAGAATGAAATAAAACAGGGGCGCCTGGGTGGCTCAGTCGGTTAAGCCGCCGACTTTGTCATAACCGACTTTGGCTCAGGTCATGATCTCGCAGTTCCTGGGTTCGAGCCCCTAGTCAGGCTCTGTGCTGACAGCTCAGAGCCTGGAGCCTGTTTCGGATTCTGTGTCTCCCTCTCTCTCTGACTCTCCCCTGCTCATGCTCTGTCTCTCTCTGTCTCAAGAATGAATAAACGTTAAAAAAAAAATTAAAAAAAAAAGAATGAAATAAAACAGTGTAGGAATCACAGATCCAGGCATGAATTAAGACGGCACTTCAGTCTCCCCCTTTTTATTCATTCAGGATATAAAACATTCCTGCTCAGAACTGAATTTTGCGATTCCTCATACACACTGCGTTTCAACAGCACTGGGCAAGGAAGAAGAGCGTTTTTGCAGTGGCTATAAAATCATACAGCAGTCAGTTCCCCCAGGAATCAAGTGAATGACTATCATCAGTTAACGAAATCATTTGATTAAAAAGCAAGCAATGGCCTGAATTGCCTGCAAAACATCATCAATTCCCGACGTTTGGGGAAAGTAGTCTCTAAGAGATACCATGGCATTTCCAGTAAACAGAATCTTCATATTTATTAGCTGATCAAAATAAAACAAGACTTCTGCATGGAAAACAATCATGGATTTAGTGTATTTGGTTTGGAAGGAGGCAGAGATCTAAGCCAGTTAGCAGAAAAAACCGTGGTTGGAGCACATAGCCGAGCTTCTGGAAGAGTTCTTTTATTCTCTCCTTCTGAGAAAATGCACTTGGGAAAGCTTTGTAATGTAGCCCATTACGAACCTCACTTCTATCATAAAAGACTTTGCCGGACTTCAGTTAATCTGCTTGTTTATGACCTGTTTAGATGCCGGCGATTGAAGGATAGGGGGAACTGAGATATTTCCATGGCAACGATTTTTATGAAGGGCAGAAAATGCCAGAATTCTTTCTGATGACCAGACTGTTCTGAAATAAAGAATTGATCAATAAAGGTATTCAAGAGTTGTTTTTCTCTGACCCACACAATGTTTCAATGATGAGTTAAAACTGAAGATTAATATCCCAGGCCCCTGACCCCTAATTAAATACGTCACTCTATATCCCATCCTCCTAGCTAGAAATAAGAGGGCCTGATAGCAATGTCATACAGGGGTAGTTTTAAGATTTATTAGCTCCTGAATGTAAAGTGTGTTTTGAGGGAGTAAAATGAAAAGTATTACAAGATTTTATAGTGCCATTGTCACGGCTTTGTAAAAAAATCAACATCAAAATCTAGTGTCCTTTGCTCCCGTTGGGTCTGTAATTTATGGATTCTAACTCTTATTTAAATTTTTTTATTTCAGGGGCGACAAGCTCATTTTCAAGTTATTTCATCAGTATTGCCTGAATCCTAGTTTAAGACACACACGCACAACCAGTCAGCTCCTCACAGTCTTGACCTCGACACAGCCCCACTCTTGCCCGGGTACCAGGCACCCCCAGTTTGCCACAGCCACAGATCTCAGGCGCAGAGACTCATCACGCCGTCCTCAAGTTCAACCCTCCTCAGAGATGAGCCAGGCAGACGGAGAGGTGGAGCAATGCCCAAGACTGTATGTATCAGAGCTGGGGAGAAAGCGTTGCCCACCGACAGGGCAGGGAGAAATGAATGAAATGTGGAAAGTCGAGGAGAAGCAAACAGTGGAAAACAGGAAGCTCACGGTGCCTGAGCAAACCCCCAAGGCGTTGTCCATCATGGTGCTTCGAACTGGGGCAGAGACACAGTCGCCACGTGTGAAGGCGCAAACGGTTCCTGCACAAAGACAAGGCCGTTCGTGAACTTGCACGTCTGACACGCTTAAAGAGTAATATAATGGAAGCTGAGAGAGAACCGGGGCGAGGGGACGCTGGACCCCAACCTAGTAACAGATATTTTGGTTCCGTAAATAGCTACTATATTTTTGAAACTTAAAAAAAAAATCATGACATGCCTGAGGACTAAAACAAGCACTCTTGGGAAGAATGAGACAAACCATTTAAAAACCTTGACTCACCCATACGATACAGGAGGTGTGGTCCCCATATACACACAGGGACACGCAGCCTCCAAATGAGGGAGCAGCTATAGTGCAGTCAGTGACCAGAGGTCAGGTGTGGGTGCTGTGTGACCTTGGTCACCTCACCCCACTTACTTTACCCAATATTTGTTTAGCACATGGTCCGAGGGAGTGCAGGAAACATAAAGATGGCTGACTCTCTGATTCCTTGTTGACTCATTTCAAATGAGGTCCTTCTGTAGCCCAAAAATTTGTGATTCAAATGTCCTTCACTGAGGATCAAGGAAAAGTTAAGAAGTGTTCTCCTCAAAGGTATTTATCACATTCTGATACTGAGCGGTGATGAATCTAAAACTTGATTGGGGAGCCTGGGTGGCTCAGTCGGCTGAGCGTCCGGCTTCGGCTCAGGTCATGATCTCACGGTTTGTGAGTTCGAGCCCCGCATCGGGCTCTGTGCTGACCGCTCAGAGCCTGGAGCCTGCTTCTGATACTGCATCTCCCTCTCTCTCTGACCCTCCCCCACTTGTGGTCTGTCTCTCTCTGCCTCAGAAATAAATAAACATTAAAAAAAATTAAAAAAGAAAATACCAACAACGGGAGCCCTACCTCCATGATGCAGATTTAAGCCAATCAGGGGTGGGGCCTGGGCATGAGCGCATTTGAAAATCCCCTGCGTGATTCTAATGTACAGTTTAGGTGAGAAGGGCTGCTCTCCGTTCATTTTAAGGACAGTTAGTCCTCATTGGGTTTGAATACGATGATTCCTCAATTTAAAGCAGCATTTTAAAAAAAATTTTTTTTTAACGTTTATTTATTTTTGAGGCAGAGAGAGACAGAGCATGACCAGGGGAGGGGCAGAGAGAGAGAGGGAGACATAGAATCTGAAACAGGCTCCAGGCTCTGAGCAGTCAGCACAGAGCCCGACGCGGGGCTCGAACTCACAGACGGTGAGATCATAACCTGAGCCGAAGTCGGACGCTTAACCGACGGAACAACCCAGGCGCCCCTAAAGCAGCATTTTTTAAAAGCTGTGCAAATACCCACAAATGTGCTCCTTCAGCCCTTGGGCTGCGACTGGCCTCCAGCTGGCTGGCTCAGGACAGAGGGGCGTTCCTCCAGCTGGAAGAGGACAGGTCGTCATCCATTTGTGGGTTGTTGTTTTTTTTTTTTTTCCTTTTGGCTTTGTTGCGGCGTGTTGCACCTCAAATAACCACCATAATCCAGTCTTGATACAGGAGAGCGTTACCGTTTTATATTATTTCTCCCTTTTCCTTCAGACCACAAGGTCTGCAATCCACCTGGCCTGAAATCCACCTGACGGCCGAACTCACTCTCGTAACATCCCCAAATCAGGCGGGTAGGATACAGAAATCCGAGTGGAAGCTGGCAACATAGCCCTGATGGTGACATCTGAAATGATAATGAATAACGTCCGCACAAGTGAAAGTCCACTAAACCTTAGAGCTGTGGGTTTATAAGACCTGTCTGAAGGCTGACACACAGAAAAACCATAGTATTTACAGCTTGCACTTAAGGTGGCTGGGATTTGACTCCCCAAAGGCCCGGGAGGCATGTAGCCCCAGCCTGAGAAATTGATTCCCTTCCTCCTCTTCCTCGGGATGCTCCATTATTTTGCCCTGGTGATTTTTATAAAAGTTTATGATCCATTTCACTAAATGTGAATCAAATGGTGAAACTTGATGGCATCTGCAGAGGAGCCCCAAGCTCTTTCTATAAACGTGTGTACATTTTCTCAAGTTAGGCGTTAAAGTAACACCCTGGAGAACGAAAAGAATAACACCCCAGGCTCAGTGAGAAACACGTTTCCGCTTTTCGTCTAAACACCGTGTCCCGGGGCGCCTGGGTGGCGCAGTCGGTTAAGCGTCCGACTTCAGCCAGGTCACGATCTCGCGGTCTGTGAGTTCGAGCCCCGCGTCAGGCTCTGGGCTGATGGCTCGGAGCCTGGAGCCTGTTTCCGATTCTGTGTCTCCCTCTCTCTCTGCCCCTCCCCCGTTCATGCTCTGTCTCTGTCTGTCCCAAAAATAAATAAACGTTGAAAAAAAAAATGCTTGAAAGCATATAACAACTGACATGACGAAAAAGCAGCATTAAGCTAAAATCTAAGTAAAGGCAGAAATCCAGATAAATAAGCAGAACACTGAGGATGCTTTTTCACTGACAATGTGTTTTCAAACTTGAACTGCAGTTGTCGAGGCCTCTTGGATAAAATTCACAAAAGACAAAGCCTAGACGTCTAGTAGGACATCTTCTGCACATTAAGTTGAGATCCTCATAAGCTATACCCCTAATGTCTAATGATGAGCCAGAAATAACACAACCCTTCCATTCTTACTCCTAAGGAAAGTTTTCTTGGACCTGAGTATATCAGGAGGAATTAAACCCCCGGCCCAGAAAAGCTGTGGTAGAAAACAAGTTTTTTCTGTGGGTCCGTGGGCCAAATTCACATCCCCTGGGTATTCCAGAAAATGTCAAGCTACGACTTCCATTTTAAAGTTGTCCTAGATGGTTAGTATCTTCCATGAGCCTGGCAGAAGCAAATGTAAATTTCAGAGGACCATGCTTTTGTCCTTGGCCTCAAGCAATTTCCTCGAATAATTTCTTAAGGAAAATGCCTAGTTCACAGTAATAAACGAATGAATGAACACACATTCAAGTAAACTAGATGCCATGAGGGAGAACACCAGGCAGAACAGACCTGTAAGATTTCAAATGTTGAAATTACCCCAAAGAAATTGTTCTTAAAGGAAATTATTTTTAAACATACTAAGCCCACTCTACTAGGTGAGACACTGACAAGTTTGAATGTATCCTTAAGGAATAGGAAACAATAGTAAAACAATGACAGATTTTTTTGTTTTCTTTTTTTATTGAGATATAACTGACATATAACATTGTGTGCATTTAAGGTGTACAACCTATTCATCTGATACACTGATATAATTGCCATTGTTGTGTTAGTTAACATTATGTCACATAAATGTAATTTCTGTGGGGTGCCTGGCTGGCTCACTCAGTCAAACGTCCAACTCTTGATTTCAGCGTAGGTCCTGATCTCACGGTTCATGAGTTCGAGCCCCATGTTGGGCTCATGCTGACAGTGCAGAGCCTGCTTGGGATTCTCTCTACCCCTCCCCCTGTCTCTCTCCAAAGAAATAAACTTTAAAAAATACATAATTTCAAAAATATATACATAATTTCTTCTACTAGTGGGAGCAATTAGCATAGCAGATTTTAAAATGAGAACTCAGAAATAAAATCGATGATCGAAATTAAAAACTCAGTGGACATATTAAGCAATGTATTAGGCATGGCTGAAGAAAGAATTAATGTACTGTAAGATTGGTCTGAAGACATTATGCAGAACATAGCGCAGAGAGATGGAAAATATAGATGGGAAATTAAATGATACAGAAGACAGGGTTAAAAGATCTCACGTTTGTCTAATCAGAGTTCGAGAAGCAGAGGAGAGCAAGATTGGGGCTATAATATGGAGCCTGAATTTAATTTGAGAGCAACAACCATTGAAAGATTTTTAGGTAGAGCACTGAGTAGGGTTGTTATAAAAGATGATGTTTATTCACTGCTCAGAGGTGTCCGGCCGAGGGGGCAAAGGGGCTGAAATGTGGCCTGTGTTTCATTTACCAGGACACTGACGAGGGGTTGCATCTTCCTGAAGATAGGTGAGCATTTTTCTAATTTCCGCGGACAGCATGTGGTGATTCCACAGCCTTGGACCTGGCGTAATGGGTTTCAAGTTTTTCCTCTTTGGAGGTAGTATAGAAAATGGGGTTTCCCAAAGAGGAGCGGTATCAGATCAGTTTTTCCATCATTTCTGCAAAGGTCAGATTGCCAGACTTTTCTTCTCCGTATGCAGCCAAAGGGTCACATTGGTAAGAAACAATAACACATCCATGTTTATTTATTTCATAGGGATGAATTTAAGCCATTTTCGTCCTTGATCTGGACTCTGCCTTATGCTGAGATCTGTTACTGTCTTCCTCCATAAGCAGCTTTCCCTCTCTTCTCATCCCTCCCGCATACATTGTGGGTGGAAAAGAGAATTTATTTTCTTTTCCATCTTTGCGGAGTATTTAATGCGATATGGGCATGACTTTATGTTCTGGAGCATGTAAGTTATTTTCTTTAACTATCACCTCCAAGAGATGGTCTGTGTTCACGACCTTGTGCATTATTTGAAGTCTCTGATCAAAAGAGAAATTTGATATTTCATCAGCTAATGCATTATATTACATATGTTTTAGTGATGGCTGTTAATGGCTCAGCTTCAAATTACAAGAGAGGGACTCTTAGGGTCGAGATAGTTTACAACCCTCAGAATAGGAATTAGTGGTAGAAAATAAAGACATTAATGTGGTAGTAATTATATGGAAGGAAAGTAAAGCAGGAAGTTGGACATCCCTGTGGCATCTGTTAGGACAGAGAAGCTGGGATCTGGGTAAGGAGTGGGTCCCTCTGTAGTTGAAGTTAGTGGGAACAGGGTTAAATCTGCACGGTTCTGGGTCTTGGTGGAGGGATTTGAGAAATGTCTACTGAACTAGGCTAATTAGAGGACACCAAATCTTCCGGATCACTCTTGTGAAAGATCCAGGGCCCAGCCCCTACGCATGAGATCAGAAAGGCAGCAAGCCCTTGCTTGTCGAGAGCCAGCATCAGGAAACCAAAGCATCTTATTTGCAGCAAATCAGAACAAATGTACAGCATCTCATGCGGGCTGCAGGGGAGGGAGAAGTTTCCACTGAAGAAGGGATGGTAACTTGAATTAATTACATGGCACCCATTAGCACTGAATAAAGGTAGTGCATGGTTGGTATTTTCTTATTTAGGATGCTCTCAGCTGCCCATTTTCTCCCTGTGAACACGGAAAATATTAATAAAGGCTTTCATAGAATCACTTTAAACTTTGGAATCCAATTCTCCTTTTACCATAAAGCTGAAGGTGCTTACCCTCCTAGTTTTCTTTTTTATGGGGAAATCCTGAATCTTGCTTACAGTTGAGGTCTTACTGTATTTATATTTATAAAAAACAGCTTGTTAAATCCATCACTAAGATATTTATCGGCAGGGTTGTCCTGCTCTACTCTGCCATCCCTCTTCCCCAGAAACAACAAAAGGATACGCTGAACCGATGACTGTTGTGTTCTGCACCAAGAGAAGTGATGGTGAATAAGACACAGACTCTTCCTTTAAAAAGGGCACCTGGGGGCGCCTGGGTGGCTCAATCGGTTGAGTGGCCAACTTCGGCTCAGGTCATGATCTCGCAGTCCGTGAGTTCGAGCCCCGCCTTGGGGTCTGTGCTGACCGCTCAGAGCCTGGAGCCTGTTTCAGATTCTGTGTCTCCCTCTCTCTGACCCTCCCCTGTTCATGCTCTGTCTCTCCCTGTCTCAAAAATAAATTAAAACAAACAAAAAAAAAGGTTAAAAAGGGCACCTGGCTGGCTTAGTCGGTACAGCGTGCGACTCTTGATCTTGGGGTTGTGAGTTTGAGCCACGTGTTGAATGTACAGATAACTAAAAAAAAAAAATAAATAAAAATTTGGGACACCTGGGTGGCTCAGTTGGTTAAGTGTCTGTCTCTTGATTACAGCTCAGGTCATGGGATCCTGCCCTGCGTCAGCTTCGCGCTAAGCGTGGAGTCTGCCTGAGGTTCTCTCTTTGGTCTAAGGCCATACCACCCCGAACGCGCCTGATCTCGTCTGATCTCGGAAGCTAAGCAGGGTCGGGCCTGATCAGTACTTGGATGGGAGGTTCTCTCGTTGTCCCTCTGCCCGTCCCCCATCAAAAAAAGAAATAAAATAAAATAAAATAAAATAAAATAAAATAAAATAAAAATCACTGAAAGGGAAATAGACATGTAAATAAATAATATAATTCATTGTGGTGAGTGTTCAAATAGATTATTGAATATATTTGAAGCACAGTGGAAAGCGTGATTGATTCGTTTTTAAAGTATTTACACAGATACACAGATATTTGTACACAGATATTTATAGCAACTTGATTCACATTTACCAAAACTTGAAAGCAACCAAGGTGTTCTTTATCGGGTGAAAGGATGCCATGAAAAGACGTGAAGGGAACTTGAATGCCTATTACCAAGTGAAAGAAGCCAATCTGAAAAATGTATGTACTGTATGCTTCCGACTATCGACATTCTGGAAAAGGCAAAACCAGGGAGACAGTAGAATCAGGGGTTGTTGCAGGGAGGGAAGAACAAAAGTAGGGCACTGAAGATTTGTAGGGCAGTCAAACCGCTCTATATAGAACTATAATGATGGATACATGTCACTCATTGCACGTTTCTCCGAACCCACGAAACACACAATGCCAAGAGTGAACTTAATGAAAACTACGGTCTTTGGGTGATAATGATGAGTCAGTGTAGGTTCACAGATTGTACCAAATGCACCAGTCTGGCGGGAGACGTTGGTGACGGCAGAGGCTATGCATTCACGTGTGTGTTTGTGGGAGCGTGCGTATGGAAAATCTCCGCACCTTCCTCTCAATTTTGCTGTGAACCTGAAATTGCTTTTAGAAAACAATTAATGTTTACAGCATTTACTAAGTACCCGCTGTGTACAAAGCACTACGTTCGACATTGAGAAAGATGAAGGACTAACACAAATTCTTGTACCCTTTCTTCATGTGAAGCCAGCCTGAGAAGAAAAAAAATCTTTTATAATCTCCTAACAGATCCTTCTACTTTGGGCCCCCTGGGAGAGAAGAGAAATGGAGGAAAGAAGCCTGTCTGCTGGCACTTATGGCCCGAAGAAGTCTCTTACTCCAGGAGCTAGGATGTGTTGGGTCAGGCAGTTAATCTCTCCTGATGTTCCAGAATACTGCAAAGACACATGGCAAATTAGATTCCTTTTTTTTAAGTTTATTTATTTTTTTTTTATTTTAAACAAATTTTATTTTATTTATTTTTTTTTTAACATTTTTTTATTTATTTTTGGGACACAGAGAGACAAAGCATGAACGGGGGAGGGGCAGAGAGAGAGGGAGACACAGAATTGGAAACAGGCTCCAGGCTCTGAGCCATCAGCCCAGAGCCTGACGCGGGGCTCGAACTCACGAACCGCGCGATCGTGACCTGGCTGAAGTCGCACGCTTAACCGACTGCGCCACCCAGGCGCCCCTTAAGTTTATTTTTTGAGAGAGAGAGAGAGGGAGACTGGGGATCCAGAGTGGGCACCGCAGAGAGCCTGACGCGGGGCTCGATCGCACAGGGCTAGAACTCGTGGGGCTCCAACTCCCGAAATCATGAGATCGTGACCTGAGCCGAAGTCGGACCTTAACTGACTGAGCCACCCAGGCGCCCGAGGTTCGCGTTTATCAGAGATCACTAGCAGGGCTTTCGGCAAATGTTTAACCACAAGGTTTGCATTTTACCAGGAAAAGAGTTGCCACAACCTCTCCTCGCTGTCAGATTTGCTGATCAGAGGTCAATAGTAGCTTTGCGAATAGTTATTGATTCATGAAGTCAAGTATTCCTGGGTCCTTGCCAGTCATAGATTCCATTCCTCACCCAGATTAACTGGTATGGGGTAGTTACCACCTGGAGAAAGGAATTCTTCTAAACCCCGTTGTATAATAGAACTGTAGCAACAATGCGTGTTGCTGACATCTGATTTCATTCAACACCCAGATTAATTGCTTTTCAAAGAACATGTTGACTTTGCCACCACCTTAGTCAGTATTTACTTTGGAATCAATAGCTCGAGTCAAAACTTTAAAGGTGGAGCCGAAAGCCTCCAGATTAAAGAAACGCTCGACAGAGAGGAACTGAAGCAAATGTAAGGAGAAAACCGAAAAATCACACATTGACTTTTAATGGCAACAACTCTGCTTTGGAAACTTGAGCCCGGATTCCTGGTGAAGCCAATACCGGCCTGACTCTCAGGGTTTTCTTTTCTTTCTTCCTTTTTTTTTTTTTTTTCCGGAAGGAAAATTAGACACCGGCTGCCCAATTCAATGAGTTGTGCGATGTGTACAGTTGCTTTCCTGAAATAGGAAGTAAATGGTAGTAAAACGGGCGACTCACGTTTTTACTACTAATACTCAGTTCATTACAACAGCTTGTTAACCAAAGCCTCCGTTGATGCTCGAGGAAGCCGGTCCTCGGAAAGTTTAGGTCAACTTTGTAGGACTCTGGGCTGTCTGTCCTCCATCTACTCGGTAACCCTTTGTGCCGCTCATGGCTCCATCGTTAATGGGAACATAGTGTAGACCAATGCCTCTCAAATGTTACCTGCACGCAAACCCCCTCGGGAACTTGGGAAATGAACATTTGATGCAGGAGGTCTGCAATGGACCCGAGATTTTGCATTTCTGACCAGCTCCTGGGGGTGTCGATCCCATTTAGCCTGCAGCCATACGGAGCAAAAGGGCTGTAGATGTTATGTGCTCTACACCGCTCTGCCCCAGCTCGTTGTTGTCGTCATCTGTGGTGCCCTTTTCCATCCCACTGTGTGTGGATTTTGAACTTGTTGTGGTATTATACCAAGTATTGAATCTGCTGCAGGCTCTTGCCTTCTGAAATAATGCTGGAGAGATTCCTTTATTATCTCTTTGGGAGATTTTGAAAGTGTCTTTAGGCCATTTTTTTCTTTAACATCATTCCTGCTTACTGTTGAGACGTGTCACCGTGGACTGGGACTAAGGACCAAAATCTGACAGCTGAAGGCAAAACACTGTCCCGGTTTATGGGAAAAAGAGACCAGGTTTTGTGAATATATTTTGGGCCGATGCTGAGATGTATTTTTCAGAGGTACAGTAGAGAGGAAGTGTTGTGAACTTACTCTCGGTTCCTGGACTCCAGTGTCCCTCTGTCTTTGTCCCTCTGCCCTTCCCTCGTAGTCGTGTGAGCCTGAGCTCCAGCCCCCTCCACCTCGTGTCCTGGATCTGTAAAGGGATAGGTTGAAAGAGATAATCTGGAAGGGCTCTTAAATTCCAAAGTTGTATGGTTGGTGATGATTACCACGTTCCCGCCTAGACTGCCTATCAAAAGATGTGATGGAAACATTTATCAAAGAAAGGTTTTTTTCTGATCAAAGTTGTTTCACGTGAAGTGCCTGGCTCAAAATGCAAGAGTACAAATGGCAAGACTAACATTGTCCTCTGCTCATGTCTTTGCATTTTCCTCTTTTTCAGTTAAATAAATATTTTTATTGAGATGCAATACATATAATGTAATGTTAAAAAAGAAGAAGAAGAAGAAGACGATGACGACGAAGAAGAAGAAGGGTTTGCCAAAGAAACAGAAAGCCATTTTTCCAGTTGGATAACCAGGAAGACTTTGCTGAAAAGGACTGGTAAGTATAAACCAAGTTCTGGCTTCGTCAGCTTGCGTGTTGCTATAGCAGTTACAGATTAGAAGATAGACAGGCTGTGTGACGTTGGGCAAGTTACCTCACCTCTCGGAGTCTGGTTCCTCAACCGGAAGAATGATGGGATTGCACTCACATCCGTTTGGGTCGACTGATCCATACGATAAATGGAAACAGTTACAAAATTCTTGAACCCAGTTTTCCTTTCTCCTTAGTCATCCACGTCTAGCTATGATGGAGTAGGTAGCTCCCCGACCACACCCTCTGGCCTTATGCACGAAGCAAGTATAAACTCCTAAAGACAAAGACAGATTTTATTTTCCACCCTGCCCTCCGTCCTTTGAAGAGTTGGTGCAATGAACGAATGAATGAATGAATGGGCGATTGCTACCACAGGACAATAGGGAACCATCAGACTCCCTGACGCCAGGGTGCCTCCTGTCTCCAGCACAGAAGCTGTTGCCCAGAGGGCATCGAACGGCACTTGGAGATGAGTCAGGGAAGAGTGCTATTAGCAAAGCTACAATGGTGCTAAGGACCCCAGGAGGGCAGCAAAATTAGCAGATTCGGGATCCTCTGTAGTTTTTATTTCAATCCCTAACGCTACATTTTAATTTGAGTTGGGGATTTGGGTTTCATCATAAGCGATTCCACAGGGGAAAGAACCTGTGAAATTAGAACACATACGGGGCTGCCTCGCTGGTTTCAGGAGAAAAATCCAATCTTGCAGGGAGGCTATGAACGTTTGGGAATTGTGGGCAGATATAATTAATAGAATCATAAATGTTAGTGCAGGAAAGATCCTCGCAAATTAGTCCTACTCTTTGTTTGCTATTCTTCTCAAAGGCAACCTTGGAAGGCGGAGAAAGGACAAGAAAATTCACCACAGGAGCGTGAGAAGGGCAGCGAATGCCCTTTGTGCATTTACTCTCGTTTAGGGGCCTTGGGTAGGGCCAGGGATGTGCATTTTTAGCAGCTGCCCAGGCGATTCTCAGATACTGTCAAGTTTGAGGACGTGGCTTTGAGCGACTACCAGTCATTCATGCATTCATGCGGATAGATTTCAATTTCTTTCCCTACGGTCCATTGTGTTTAGTTAAGATGAAGGAGAAGATACTATAGTTAAATACAAGAGGGGGTTTGGGAATGCGCTGGAGGGAGGTAAATTTGGGGGGGGGGGCGGAAAGCAGCACAAACGGGAAGGCAAGGCAACGTGCATGGGGAAAAACCTTTCTACCCAAGCCTTTCACAGTTAGCTTTGACGTACAAGTACTTGAAACAAGAGCTCAGAATTAAAACACCCCTTTAAAGATGTTTCCAAACAACGAGGAAATGGAATCATTCTTTGATTCACCTAACCAGATCAGCTCTTTAAACTTCTTCCACGGGGGGTGAGGGAGGAGGAGGGAGGCCCTTGAAGACATTTTCTAAGACCAAACCTTCCACAGAACTATCCATGCATCTGTGAGCGCGGCCAGGAGCCTCAGCCCGCGTCTCTTGATTCCTTCCTCCTACTCCTCGTGGAGACAGATTCCTGAAAGGAAGAAACTTCGTCAGACATCCAGCCGCCCTCTCAAAAATCGCACATTGTGTCTTGAGAGCAGTATCGACAGACGCCCTTTCAGGTTAGACTTTTCCGAAGGCCTGGCAATGATTTACACACAGGGGCCTCAGGAATTTGGGTATTTAGGGAGAATGAGCAGAGTCCCTCTCTGGGGACTAGCGCTGCTCAAGGAATATAGAGGACACGAAATGCAATGGAGCCAGGACTTTTGTAGCACGAGGAAATAAATTCTGCCAAATACCTGAATTGGCATATTTCACCCAGTTGAGTCTCCAGGTGTGAGGGCAGCCCCACTAGCACTTTAATTGCAGCCTTAGGGACCCTAAGCAGAGGACCTAGTCAAGCCATGCAGACCCACAGGGACTGTAAGGCAAATGTCGGTTGTTTAAGTCACTAGGTTTGAGGTCATTTGCTCTGCAGGAAACAGGTACACCCGGTCATGCTGAAGTTACCACTCTGGAGAGACCGTATGGAAAGGCCACACAGAGGTAAACAGACAGCCCCCAGCCATTTGCCTCTCCCCAATGTCAGCCACCAGACTTGTAAATGAGCCTTCGGATGATTCCAGTTCCCAGAGCTTGAGCCCCCTCAAATGATGCTGAGTAGAGCAGAGACCAGCTATCCTCACTGAGCCACACCCAACTTGTAGATTCATGAGCAAAAGTAAAATTATTGTCGTTTAAAGCCACTAATTTTGGGGGTCACTTGTTATGTAGCCATAGTAAATGGAACAGATATGGGTGATTTTCTAGATCGGCTCCCCACTTACATTTACCTGCTGGTGCATTTCCTTGACTTTCTATATATTTTTTGCCAATGGCTTTTCACCTCTTGCTGTTGGAGACCCATCAGATCTTGCTTTCTGACTTCCGGACCTTGGTCACCAGTCTGGCAGTCTTCCCTGTGTGTCCCATACCTTGTATGCTAATCCCACTTTGATCCAACAGAATCATTCTTAGAGCACAGGTAAGATTCCGACAGCCCACAACACTCAGTCTTAACTCTTCTTCGTATTTATTATAATGTGTTCTCCTATTTCCGTATCTAGTAGGCCCATCAGACCATGAGCTCCTCCAGATCAGAGCTTTTGTCATTCTGGGTCTAACTCAGGCTATGCATGCTCAATCTGCTGAATGAATGTATGAATGAAAATTATCTAAGTTATTTTGCGGTGTAGAAATTCAACATCCGTATGATAAGATCTTCGCCCATGAAGAACTGCCCGTCCGGTGGGAAAATACATTGCCCAAATTATAAATGCAAGGAAAGAGAGTAGTATTGGCTTGCAAGGCTGCAGAGAAGAGGAAAATCTTGAACTTGACATCAGGAAGAGGCTCAGGGGATTTGGGTGAGAGGAAAGGAGACAGGAGGGCATTTCAAACCAGGAGAACAATGAGAAAATTATGTAGGGGTGAGGAGGATGAGCAGACTGGCATTTTAAGGACCATATAGACACGCTCCTGTCAGAAGCTCTCTTCTGGGGAGAAGTAGTAATCTTAGCCTGTTGCTTCTACTGACGTTTCACGGCTACTGGATTTCGCCAACGCTTGTTTATTTGCGTGGTTCCAACTCCGTAATCTATATCACACTGAGTATCCAGATTTTTCGTTAGCGGAGACAATAAATTGGTGGAATATTCATTAATCTATACGTACATTCATTCTGTATCACTCCACCCTGGGTGAAGCTCCCATTCATTACCATGCAGATTAATTTGACATATGAAGTAAGGTCGACAAATTGCAAAACCAGAAAACTTCCATTTCCTAAGCACTGAGGGCTACGAATAAAGTAGGATACCACGACCAAAGCCTGCCCACACCTCTTGGGACTTAAAGTTCATGTAATCCTAGGTATTACAGTGTTAATCATTCTGACCTCGCCAAAGCCGGTTGTGGTGTAGTAAGAATAGCAAGTGTGTGTGTGTGTGTGTTCACTTGGAAAAACCTGAGTTGCATGGTTGTTATGGCAACAAGTACTACACAACTTATGTCAGAGGTTTGCCGTGATATAAAAAAGGAAACAAGTCCATCGTCATGGAATCTAGATGTTCAGCTCGGTGGCAAAGCAAACCTCCTAAAGTAGGAAGAGTGATCAGGCCACACGGCCGGGGCAGCAGAAACGATTCACCCGAGGAGGAACATGGGATCGGAGTGGAAGGGCCCGTCAGGTTACACGAGACAGGGAGGCACGTCCTTACATTCAGATGGCAACTAACCAGTCAGGGTAAACTGAGTCACGCTGCGGGACCAGCTCCAAATCGTAGGGGCTTAAAACTACAGAAAATGTTGGTGGCTCAGCCTGCTTATCTGCCATCGGTCATCCGAAGGGGTCTGTTCTGCTTTGCCCTCATAAACACACAGGCTGAGGGGAGCCCCATCTTTGTGTTCCCAAGACTTCCACGACGGTCAAAGCAGAAAACAGTAAACGCAGTGTTGCGCACTGGCTTTAAAAGTTTTTGCCTAGAAGCGACACGCATTGCTTCCAGTGACATTACGTTACCTAAGCAAGTCAGTGACAAGCACACTGACATACCCCAGCTGGCCTCTCATCCCCGGCACTAGTGACATTTGGCCTGGAAACTTCTTTGCCGTGGGGCTGCCCTGGGCATTGTAGGATGCAGCCCAGAATCCAGACGGGCTGCTAAGAAGTGTCAAACCTGGTCACAGAGGGGAACGGGCGAGAGTCAGGGTTGACTCAAAGGCTAGATCCCCCAGCAGCCAGCCTAAGCCTTTCTCTTTAGAACTCTCCTGCTGGGGCGCCTGGGTGGCTCAGTCGATCCAGTGTCAGACTTTAGCTCAGGTCATGATCTCGAGGTTCGTGAGTTTGAGCCCTGCGCAGGGCTCTGTGCAGACAGCTCAGAGCCTGGACCCTGCTTTGGATTCTGTGTCTCCCTCGCTCTCTGCCCCTCCCCGACTCGCACTCTGTCTCTCTGTCTCTGTCTCTGTCTCTCGCTCAAAAATAAATAAACATTAAAAAAAATTTTAGAGCTCCCATGTTGCTGCAGCACCATTCAGCACACCTTGACTCAACGTCTATTCATTTGGGTGGCCCTGGTTAGAGACAAACCCTGGCTGACCCGTAAGAGCTGCTAAGTGTTTGTGTAGTTAAAGAAAGACACCATGCTTTGGAACCAGCTAGCTGTGGGAGGAGGAGGAGGATGAAAGGAAACTCGTTTTCCATCTGGCGTATGAAAGGATGGGGAGTGCATCTACTTTGGCTGCCTCTTGAAATCTCATTAAAATGACAGCGGAGGGACTTTTTTTAAAAAGACATCAACCCACAGGAACAGGGAGCATGGGACAGGAGACAGCAGCAGCCATACTTTGGAAGTTGGGGAAATGGCCGGTAAGGAAGCTTCACAAAGCCAAAAAAGGTGAATTCTAAGCTGACAGTGGGGATAATAAAGACCTACTCTGGTTTATAATATAGAATGACTGCTGCGAAAATCCCCAAACTGGCAGCAGCAGGGACCTTTGAAACTGAAGGAAAAAAAGAGGTGAAGTAAGGAGGTTGGTCTGAAAGTCTGTTGAAAAGCAGTCAGATGCAGAGATCTGCCCTACTCTTTGCTCGTTGTGCAGAAGACTCAGGGTTTGTCTAACCCAAGCGTGCTGAACCCTCCTCTCTCCTCCTCTGTGATACCAGAAAGATAGCGGCCAGGCCAGCACCCTCCTGACAGGAGACTGGGAGAGTCAGCAGCAAAGACCAGAGTCTGTTGTGAAGAATCTCACCATATGAGGAAGAAACACCTAAAGACACAGATGATATCGGGTTTCTCAATTAAGTGGTCCAGCCAGATCATTCCACAGTGAGGTTAATCGTTGATAAACCTCAGAGTTTTCTCAGAACATTTTAGTCCCTGCTCTTACATTTTAATCAACAACCAAGGATTATTGACTGTTAAGAAAGCCTCAAACATGACAAAGACCAAAGCAAGCAAACAAAAAAGCAACTTGGAGGAAACAGAAACTGTACAGGTAGGAGAAAACTTATTTCAAAAAATCTCTCTGTATTCTGGGGTACCTGGGTGGCTCAGTTGGTTAAGTGTCTGGTTCTTGAGGTTAGCTCAGGTCATGATCTCATGGTGTTTGTGAGATCGAGCCCTGCAATGCAGTGCCTGCTTGGGATCCTCTCTCCCTCTCTCTTTGCCCTTTCCCACCTCTCTCACAATAAATAAAAAATACACACTTAAAACTCTATCAGTATTCTTAGAGAATTAGGGAAGATATTGTAATCATGAAACAAGAACAGAATGTTATCAAAAGAGAACATTCAGAGAACAAAAATATTTGCTAGAAATTTGATAGAAATATGAGGGCATAAGTTTAAAACTCAATGGAAGGGTTAGAAAATAGAGGTGGAAGCATTTCTCAGGTAGCAGAGCAAAAGGAAAGAGTTGGGAAGGGGAGAGAAAAAATATAACCACATTAGAGAATTATTGCAAGATGTCTATCATCTGAATAATAGAACATCTAGGAAAAGAGAACAGAGATAACAAAGGAAAGATATCATCAATGAAATAATTCAAGACAATTTCTCAGAGCTGGAGGGCATGGATTTCCAGATTGAAAGGACCAATCTAATGCCCAGAACAATGTTTGCAAATAGACCTACAACCAAGGCACTGTATCAGGAAGTGCAAAAACACTTAGGACAAAGATGAAACCCTGAAACTTTCCAAGGGCAAAAGCAGATCACAATAAAAGCCATGCTGGAAGCTAGAAAGATGTGGGGCAATCTCTTCACAATTTTAAGGTGAAATTACTTAAAAAAAATTTTTTTTAACGTTTATTTATTTTTGAGATACAGACAGAGCATGAACAGGGGAGGGCCAGAGAAAGAGGGAGACACAGAATCTGAAACAGGCTCCAGGCTCTGAGCTGTCAGCACAGGGCCCGACGCGGGGCTCGAACCCACGAACCACGAGATCATGACCTGAGCCGAAGTCAGATGTTTAACCGACTGAGCCACCCAGGCACCCCTAAGGTGAAATTATTTTTTAAACTAGAATTGTGTTCTCAGAAAAACCATAAATTAAGTGTGAGGATACAATAAAGAAATTTTTGGAGTATAAGGTCTCAAAAAATTACCTCCCAAGAATATTTTCACTGGAAACTACTAGTGGTATGCTGCCTAATATGGTAGCTACTTGCCATATGTGGCTGTTTAAATTTACATTCATTACAGGGACGCCTGGGTGGTTCTGTCAGTTGAGCCTCCGACCTCGGCTCAGGTCATGATCTCACGGTTCATGGGTTTAAGACCCGCATCGGGCTCTGTGCTGATGGCTCGGAGCCTGGAGCCTGCTTCGGGTTCTGTGTCTCCCTCTCTCTCTGCCCCTTCCCCACTCATGCTCTCTTTTTCTCTCTCAAAAATTGTAAATAAACATTCAAAAAAATTTACATTCATTACAATTAAATGTGATTTAAACTTTCATTTCTTAGTCACACTACTCACATTTTATAGGCTCCGTTGCCAGCTGTGGCTGGCGACTGCCGCATCGTACCGTGCAGATAAACAACAGCCCCGTCGCTGCAGAATTTCTGTCGGACACTGCTATGTTAGAGGATGCGCTCCCCCAAAATGAGTGAGTAAGCCAAGAGAGAAAGATGTGAGCATGTAAGAAAGAAACCATCCAGCACAGAAGAGAAGCACCAGGAATTTCTAAAATACCTCTTGTTAATTGAATGCCTTGAGAGGTGATCTGTGCAATTGGAAATATGCTTGGAGTTGATTAGTGCTAAGTACACAGAATACAAAACGAGAAAACAAACAGGGCATTATGCCCGGCGGGATTTAATGAAACACCGGAGTCATTCACACCTAAGCCTTCCTGATGTAAACATGATTTCTTTGGCTGCGTCATTCCAAGGCTCTTCTTTAAGATGAGTCCTCAAACGCATAACCGGTGCAGCTTTGGGATGACCACTTAGCAGGGCTCGGAGGAAGCAATCTGATTGGCTGTGGGGGTCCGGGGTCGAAGCAGATTTAGTAGTAGGCTAACTAATGACCCGCCCTCGCCCCCACCCCAGAAAATGCCCATGTCCTAATCTCCAGAATTACTGAATGTGTTACCTTATATGGCAAAAAGGACTTTGCAGGAGTAATTAAGTTGGAAATCTTGAGATGGGGGGTTATCCTGGATGATTCCACATGCGCTGGTGTGGAAGGGAGACCCCATGAATGCACAGGGAGAAGTGGCCATCTACAAGCCAAGGGGAGAGAGGTTCCAGGAGACACCAGCCCTCCAACACCTTGATCTTGAACTTCCAGCCTCCAGAACGGCGAGGAAATTGATTTCCGTTGTTGAAGCCGCCCAGTGCGTGGTATTTCGTTACGGCAGCCCTAGCAAACGAATACAGTTTTCTCTAAAAAAACTGGCTATGTCCGTAGGTAGTAGGCTGAATGTGGATAGCATTTTACATGAACTGGAACATCAGTCCATTGACTGTGGACCCACCCGGCAGACGCTCTGTCTGCTTACTAACACCACCCGTTCCCGGGATTACTGTTTGCTTTTGCCTGGTTTCTCACTGGGTGTTTGTTTTTCCGGGTTCTGCTGCCTCCTCTCCGAACAAGCTAACGCTTTTTCTCTCCAAAGCCCTCGAATCCTGAAGAAACAAGATTTTGTGAACTAGTTTTCAAGACATTCTCTCTTTTATCTGCTGCCTCCTGCGGGACAAATTCCATTTTATGCAGCCCACCTGTCCCTTCATGTGGCTGCTTTCAATCCCACAACTACCCCACGGGCCCAACTTTGCCGTATAGCCTCTGATTTTGATCCTGCTGTAGCCGGTTGCCCCATAACTCTCTATGGTCCTGCTTTTCCCTGTAGTTGAGGCAACCCTATACCTCTCCCCTCTGCGGGTCTGTCTCCTGCCCTGGGAAGGAAATTGAAACAAGACGGAATAATAGGTTCTTACAGGGACATGGGAGCCCCCAGAGGAAAACGAAGACCTCAGAGAAATAGTGCCAAGAGCTTACATACTATTAAAGAGTAGTGATGGTAGAAAAGTAGCGTCCATATAGGAAGATAAGAGTTCTTTTAACAAGGTCTATTTGTACAGATTTCTTTTGACCTTGACTCCCATCTCTGGTGATAAGAATGTTTCTTTCCTCCTGAGGAAATCTTTCCCCTGGGAGTTTTCTCTCCTGCTTTCAGGGAGAAAGGGGGAGGTAAGAATGCCCTTCCTGCACGTCCTATTTGTCAGGTGTCTTTAGCTCAGAATAATCTTTATGTCAAAGTGCCATATTTTAGGATGGCACATTTTGCCACCCTTCAGCATCATGTTCTCAATTTTGCACCCATCATCCTTCCTTCCTGCCTCTCTCTATCCTTTCTCCCTTATTACTTTCCTTCTTCCCTCCCTTCTATAAACGTTGGCCTGCTTTGTGCAAGATGGATATTTCTGGTCAGTCACTATTAACCCCCCCCCCCATTGACCAGGGTGGTACAACAAAACACTGGTCCTTCTGTTTCTCATGAAGTTACAGGGACAAGGGCTACTGTCACAGCGGGTCCCTAGCCATTTGCGCTCCTTTCTCAATGCTACTGTGGACTCTTCATCATCTAATCGTCATCAGGATGGTGTTTTCCAGGGAATTTGGCTATTTTTTTCCTGATTGATTTTCCAGGCAGGGACTAGAAGAGTTCTGCACATTTTGGTGTAAGTAAAGGCAAGAAAGGTTGGAAACAAAAAGAAGTAGGCTCATACCGTCGATGATATATGTAGCTACAGGTGACAGAAAACACTATTAACCGTGGACTCAACCGTGAAGGCATCTTGTTATCTCACGGAATGAGAAGTCTGGGGGAATGCACACCGGAGCTGGACGGGCAGGTCAGTGATTAAGAAGCCAGACTTGTCCATCCTTCCTCCTTTTCTCCCACCTTCCCTCTCTCTCTCTCTCTCCCTCTCTCTCTTTAAAGTTTATTTATTTATTTTGAGAGAGAGAGAGAGAGAGAGCATGAGCAGGGGAGGGGCAGAGAGAGAGAGAGAGAGAGAGAGGGAAAGAGAGAGAATCCCAAGCAGGCTCTGCACTGAGCCCTACTCGAGGCTCGATTCCATGACCGTGAGATCATGACCTGAATGGAAACCAAGAGTCAGTCGCCAACTGAGTGAACCCACCCAGGCTCCCCAAGAAGCCAGGCTCTTTCTGTCTTTCCTTGTCCACCATCTTCCACGTGTTGGTTTTGCATCTTTGTGCTTGAGGCCTCATGACTACAAAATGGTTGCTGCAGCTTCCAACACTGCAACAGAACTCCAAAACAGGAAGCAGTGGAAGAGGGGCAGCAACTAACAATAAAAGAACGTTTCCTCAGCTGTCTCCCTGTAAGGGAAAAAGTTTTTGCAAAAGATTCTGTCATACATCTCCTTATAGCTCCTTGACCCGAACCGGGTCACATGACTGCCTCTAGCTGCAAGGATGGTCAGGTAGGTAAGCGGGGATCTCACTTTTCAGCTTCTCCGGAGGAAGCAACTCAAGGAAGAAAGAGGTTGGGATGGCTATGTGTTAGACATACGTGTTATAACTGACCAACTAACAATACATATTATTTTGTTAAGTTTATTTATTTATTTTTAAGTAATCTCTAGCCCCACCGTGGGGCTCAAACTCACGCCCTCAAGATCAAGAATCGCATGCTCCACCGACTGAGTCAGCCAGGCACCCTGACCATATGCCCTAACCATAACTCTTGACACTCAAAAGCTCTTAAATCACCAACATTCTGAACTTCACCTCTATTCAAAGTCCTTAAGGCATCAAAAAGTAGAAGACGTCATACAATTGGAGGAAAGAGGTCTCTGGCGTTGTCCGATTCCTCTCCTTACATATTTGCCCAAGTCCCACCTCAACATTTTGTGTCCATAGCTACCTGGATGTGGGTGATTTGTGCTTAGAAAACAAGGCTGTGTTGGGGCGCCTGGGTGGCTCAGTCGGTTGAGCGTCCGACTTCGGCTCAGGTCACGATCTCACAGTCTGTGATTTCGAGCCCCGCGTCGGTCTCTGTGCTGACAGCTCGGAGCCTGGAGCCTGCTTCAGATTCTGTGTCTCCCTCTCTCTCTGACCCTCCCCCGTTCATGCTCTGTCTCTCTCTGTCTCAAAAATAAATAAACATTAAAAAAAAAATTAAAAAAAAAAAAAAGAAAGAAAAAAAGGCTGTGCCTATGCTCAGAGGAGCCTGGATGGCTGCAAGGGGGGTCCATGATCTCCTATGCCTGGGCCCTTATTTATCAGGCAGAACCCCACTGAGCTCTGTGAATCTATGATGAGGACCTTGGCCGTGATCTGTGAGTCTGCCCTTCCTGAAATACAGACTCAGTGTCTAGTCCAAGCAGAAATGGTCTCAAGGGTCCACATAATACACTCAATCGATGCAGTATTAGACTAGAACCAATTGAACACTTACCAGTAAAGAGAGATCACATTGATCATGACCATTTTGGCCCCACACAGTGCTTGGAAGGAAGGCTCTAGAGGCAAAGGCTTATCCTATAAAACGTCTGGCAGATTTTGAAAAGGAGGAAGAGAAGAACATAAAGCTTGAGGAGGTGTTAATAGGTATTGCCAGGACGGCACAAAGGTCCTCCTGGGGTCAGGCAAGATAATGGCCTGAGTAACCTCAGACCTTTTAGGTTTCAACTGTCCAGGGTAAAAAATAATAATGACAAAGATATTTATCATATATTTCTGAAGATGATATTGGTGACTCACATCGGTAGGGTGCCTTCTACTTATTTTTCCTGGAGAAGCAGGAGATTTGTGTGGGCTGTTCAATCTCTCCCTGTACCCCCCCTACTAGAAGAGACTGTTCCTTGAGAGGATTGAACAGGGTTAGAGCAGACTGTCTTTGCACAGAGAAGGTAAGCGGGCTGCCTCCTTCGTAATCCCTTTAAGCCCTTATTTCCCTCAATCATGCCAAACATTGCGTGAGGCCCCTGAGCCTAAAGAGCATGCTCTCCTTGTCCAGACTTGTGCTCTGTCCCTCGCCCCCTTCTCCAGAATGACTCCTCTATGATCTGCCCTCAAGCCATGCTGCTCCTTCCCATGCCTTCCCATCCCTGGATGAGCTTCTTCAGCCCATCTATGTAAAATCAAACCGTTTGTATGCATGATTTGTATGCACTTGAACTTTAAAGACTTTGTATTTTTTGTGACCATGCAAGCCTCTTTCTGAGACCATGAACCCTTCCAGGTCAGACGCTGAATCTCAATCATGATGATTATAGTGCTTGCCCCAGAGAAGGTACCCATTAGAGATTTGGTGGATGAAGAAGTAAATGTCTCCGTGCTAGAGAAATTAACCCATGTGGAAGCTTGATTACAGTGTGGTTTGATCCCAACTTTTTTTGAGTTTTTTTTTTAAAGTTAAAGTGGGAGTATCCTGGTATTAATGATCACTTTATGACAAAACAATGATTTTGAAAAGGAAAAACAATGTTAGAAGATTTACACTATCCAATTTCAAAAGTTACTATAATTAAGTTATAATTAATTAAGACTGTATAATATTTATGTAAAGATAGAAAAATCTATGGAATAGGGGCACCTGGGTGGCTCAATTGGTTGGCTCAGGTCATGATCTGATGGGTTGTGAGTTCGAGACCCACATCAGGCTCTGTGCTGACAGCTCAGAGCCTGGAGCCTGCTTTGGATTCTGTGTCTCCCTCTCTCTCTGCCCCTTCCCCAGTCACACCCCACCCCCAAAATAAATAAATACATATTTTTAAAAATCAGTGGAATAGAAAGCTGCCAAAACATTTCAATACTTCTTTTCAGCAAATGGCACTAGGACAATTGCATATCTGTATGCAAAAAAAAAGAAAAAGAAAAGGAAATTTAGACACTTACCTCCACCATATACAAAGGATTTTAGACCAAATGGAAAAGTGAAAAGTACAAACCTTCTAGAAGAAAACATAGGAGAAAGTTTTTGTGACTTGGGTTTAGGCAAAGGGTTCTTAGAGCATTAAAGGGTTCTTAGATATGCTTGGATATAGCATTCATGAGCCATGAAAGAAAAAAATTGGTATCTTGAAGTTTATTAAATTTTTAAAAATTATGTTTCTGGGCACATGGGTTGCTCGGTAGGTTAAGCATGTGACTCTTGGTTTCGGCTCAGGTTATGATCTCACGGTTTTGTGACTTCAAGCCCCACATTGGGGTCTGTGCTGACAGCACAGAACCTGCTTGGGATTCTCTTTCTCCCTCTCTCTCTGCCCCTTCCCTGCTTGCACTGTCTCCCTCTCTCAAAAATAAATAAATAAACTTAATGTTTATGCTTCAAAAGATACTGTGAAGAAAATGAAAACAAGCCCAAAAGAAAATATTTGCAAATCGTATATCTGACAATAGACTTGTATCCAGAATATATGAAGAACTCTTACAATTCATTAGGAAGACAAACAACCCAATTTAAAAATGGGTGACATACTTAAATAGATATTTCACCAAAGAAGACATACAAATATCTAATAAGCAAATGAAAAGATGCTCGACATAATTAATCATTAGGAACAGGGGAGTTGGAACCACTTTGAGATGCCACCGCATAGCCACTAGATTGGCTATAATAGAAAGAGACAATACCAAGTACATAGAGAAGCTGGAATCCTCATACGTTGCTGGTGAAAATAAAAAATGGTACAGTCATTTTGGGAAACAATCTTGGCTTGTTAAAAAGTCAAGTATACATATACGTAGCAAATTTACCCAAGAAATCTACCCAAGAGAAATGAAAAGATATGTCCATGCAAAGACTTGTACATAAATGTGCAGAGCAGCATTCTTCACGATAGCCCCAAACTGGACCTCATTCCAAAGCTCCATCCACCAGTGAATGGATAAACACAAGTGGCATATCCATACAACAGAATACTATTAACCGATAAAAAAGATACAATCATGGTGCATGCTACAACTTGGATGAATCTCAAAAACAGTATTCTAGGTAAAAGAAGCCAGACACAAAAGACCAAATAATGGGTGATTGGTGACACTGGATATGAGTTGATCATTTCGGAAGCTGGTGGTGAATATACGGGATGAACTATTCTCTGTAATTTTGTATATGCGTGAAATTTTCCTTTACAAAATTTTTTAAATGCTCCCAATCACTGTTTTGTCAATCACGTTTCAGAAATACTAAATCTATTCCTCTCCTAGGTCATTTCTCTCTCAATGCCACCTTCCCTCACTGTCTTCCGTTGTCTGTCTTGCCCAGAATGGGCGCCTGCCGCTTCCCAGATACCATCTGCTCGCACTTGGCCCAGATGATAATTTCTGCTTCGTAGCGTGTATCTGGCTCACATGTCCATTTATACCTGGTTGGCTCTACAACCTTCAACTGTGTTTTTGAAAACCATTCCAGTGAGCTTCTTCCGTACTTTAGAAATGCTGTACTTAAGCCTCCTTCCGTTTATATAAGGACGTCTACTGGGCCAGGTTTTCTTTTTATATGTGCATCCTTTTGGAGAATGGGTGTTTTATGGCATTTTATGAGCATTTAGCTCCACCGTTTTATACGTGCTTCCAATGACAAGCGTCAGACTCTAAGTCTATTGGACAGATACTACATTTACCCTGATGAAAAACCAACAGTTCTTGCTTGCGGTAGGTGCTTTGGATGCAAATTCCTTTTTTTTTTTTTTTTTAGGTTTACTTATTCATTTGAGGTGGGGGGTGAGAGGGCTTGCATGCACAATTTGGGGAGAGGCAGAGAGAGAGAGGGAGAGAGAGAATCCTAAGCAGGCTCTGCACTGTCAGTTCAGAGCCTGACGCTGGGCTCGATGCCACGAACAAGCAAGATCATGACCTGAGCCGCAATCAAGTGGACGGATGCTCAATCCACTGAGCCACGCAGGTACTTCCTGGATGCAAATTCTCATTTAATTGATGCTTCACAACAACCGTATGAAACAGAGTTGTTATCTCCATCTAATGGATAATAAAATGGAGGTTTGGGGAGGTTGAGTAACTTTTTCTTAAGATGGCATGGAGAGTGTGTAGCTGAGACAGGAGAGAACCCAAACTTGTTGGACACCTAAGTCTATGCTAACGACACAGACAATTCTGTTTTCTTATCAGCCTTGAATGGGACCCACCCCAACCCCAGGGGTTGGGAATGAAGAGAAAGCAGAAGCCCTAAACTTGGCACCTCACTTTTCTACTACACTCTTCAGGTAGCTAGAAGAACTGAAGAAATGGCTGGGGAGCATTCTGTAGGGATGGGCAGCCCCAAACACCCCACCGGGGCTAGGAAGACACAGCTGTGGTTTTTTGCTTGTTTGTGTGTTTGTTTTCACATGTCTTCTTCAATTTTGAGAGAGAGCGAGACAGAGTATGAGCAGGGGAGGGGCAGAGAGAGAAGGAGACAGAGAATCTGAAGCAGGCTCCAGGCTCCGAGCTGTCAGCACAGAGCCGGACGTGGGGCTCAAACCTGTGAACCTCAAGATCATTACCTATATCAAAGTTGGACGCTTAACCAACTGAGCCACCCAGGAGTTCCTGACACAACTGTGGTTGGAACTCAGGTTTCTGTGCCTCTAAAATGGTTCTCCTTCTGCTATAATATGCTGTTTCTCAAGGAGTTATCTGAACTAGGAATGGCATACTCAAAGCGTGGAGTTACAAGGCAACCTTGACGGTTAATATCTGAAGATTCCTTGTGTGAAGGGGAGGAGATTCTGGGAGATTCTGATAATCCTGATGAGAGGGTCAGCCGTAGTCACAGGCAGAATAACTGGTAGGATGATTTCAGATGTTCATCCAAAGTAATTTCCTAGATACATCCTCGTGAGATTCCAGAATAAGGAGAGTCAATCGTGAAAGCCTCTAGAAAGAAAAAAAGCAAATTACTTAGAATGAAAGTCATATTGATATCAGAAGATTTTATTCACAACATTGGATAGTAGATGTCAATGGAAGAATGCCTTTAAAGACTTAAACCGAGATTCCAGAATTCAGGACTCAGACAGACTATCAATTACCTGATATGTAGCCCTTTGGGGAAAAAAAAATATATTTGTAAGTATAATAAAAGAATATTCATTTTCTGTTGATACTGAAAATATTACCCTTCCAGTGGCACAGGTATAAAGATGTAAAACCACTGTTTATTCTCTGCGGATGGAATCTCGCTGTTTTTTTTCAAGTAGTGAAGAATATTTGTGTTATCCGATTATGTATTTTTTATACTTTTGTTATATAATTATAGTATTATAAATGTCGCTTACTGGCTCTTGACACATTGTAGAAATTTACGTATACCGAAAGGGATCATAATACCATAAATCTTCGTATCATACAAATAATGCCATAGCTGGCAAAAATTGGAAAGTGGAGTGAGGGAGATTAGAGAATGGGGAAGAGATCTCACAGAATGGGGAGAAAGAGATAATGTTGAAATAAAATAGAGATTTAATTCTACCATTTATTTTTTTTTAATTTTTTTTCAACGTTTATTTATTTTTGGGACAGAGAGAGACAGAGCATGAATGGGGGAGGGGGCAGAGAGAGAGGGAGACACAGAATCGGAAACAGGCTCCAGGCTCTGAGCCGTCAGCCCAGAGCCTGACGCGGGGCTCGAACTCCCGGACCGCGAGATCGTGACCTGGCTGAAGTCGGACGCTTAACCGACTGAGCCACCCAGGCGCCCCTAATTCTACCATTTAAAGTTACTAAGTTTTGGGGTGCCTGGGTGGCTTGGTCAGTTAAGCGTCTGACTTCGGCTCAGGTCATGATCTCACGGTCCGTGAGTTCGAGCCCCGCGTCGGTCTCTGTGCTGACAGCTCAGAGCCTGCAACCTGTTTCAGATTCTGTGTCTCCCTCTCTCTGTGACCTTCCCCCATTCATGCTCTGTCTCTCTCTGTCTCAAAAATAAATAAATTAAAAAAAAAATTAAAGTTACTAAGTTTTGAGAGACCGATTATAGAAACAGACGATGGCCAGACCATACATAAAAACAGAAATTTCGGGGACGCCTGGGTGGCTCTGTTGGTTAGCATCTGATTCTTGGTTTTGGCTTAGGTCATGATCTCATGGTCGTGAGACTGAGTCCCAGGTGTGATTCTGCATGGAGCATGGAGCCTGCTTAAGATTCTCTCTCCCTCTCCCTCTCCCTCTGCCCCTCCCCCATGCACATGCACTCTCTATCTCTCAAAATAAATTTTTAAAAATGTCAATCCATCAATCAATCAAATGAAAATAGAAATTTGATCCACAACCTGTAGCCCAGGCAACCAACCCTTTATTTATGATAAGGAAGCCTGCCCACTATTAGTCAGGCTTGCAGGAAGCCACATTCCTAGCTCTGGTGACAATGCAGGGTCCTAAACAATTAACTTCTGTAGCAATCAGCCCCAAACGGCCAGGCAATTAATAACTGAGAGCATCCCTGATTTTCGTCCCCTCTTCAACTTTAAGACCACTTTGCCCCTAACCAATTGCATAGGATGCCCCATTTCTAGTTGGCCCACCTACAGCTTCCCAGACTAACAGCCCCCAAACTGGGCACATCTGAAGCCTACTCTGTTCTCCACTCTACAGCTTCTCTATTCCTCTGCCTGCCTTTGAATCTCCGTCGAAATGCCAGTGATGTTGTCTGACTCCCTTGTTACAGCAAGCTCAGAATTAACCCTTTGCTTTTCCCATTTGGTTGGTCTTCGTCTATTTCCACAGTTGACTCACAGAAGGACCAAAACATAAAAACACAATAAAGCTTTGGTGAAGGAGGAAAAGGAGAGAAGCAAAATAACTTCCTCATTTTCACGATGAGAAGTCCAGAGATGCTATTTAGAGAGATTCCACAGGAAATAGGGGCATGTCGTATTATTTAGAGTTATGGGGGTAACTTCCTCATGATTTACAAGAGCGAATGGTCACAAATAGCTCTCCGCTCTCCTGAGAAGGGGCACAGGGAATGGGGAAAAGAGAGGAGGACGTTTTGTTTTCACTCGAGAGCCTTCAACAACATTTTAACTTTTGTTTTCATATTGATTCATTAGTTTTCTAACAAAATACATTTCTGGATTGTTGCCTTTTATTTCTCTGGATAAGCATCCTACTTTTTTTTTTTTTTTTTTTTGAGAGAGAGAGAGCACGCTCGTGAGCATGAGCAGGGGAAGGGTAGAGGGAGAGAGAGAGAGAGAGAGGGAGAGAATCTCAAGCAGGCTCCATGCCCAGTGCCAAGCCCAACTTGGGGCTCGATCCCACAACCATGAGATCATGATTTGAGGTGAAACCAAGAGTCGGATGCTTAATCAACTGAGCCACCCCCAGGTGCCCCTTAGCATCCTACTTTTAAAATGTAGATGCACCTAAGGAAGTCAAAGTCCATGGCACTGATCTTGGCAGGGAAGACCCAGACAATGGGAAAGACATGAAGGGAGAGAGTGGATAGTCCCGGGTTGGAGACTAGGACGGACCTGCGAAGGGGTGGGGTGTTGCCCCATGGGCGTGGTGTTGGGCCACAAGGGTAGGCATGCAGTCATGGTCACGTAAAGGGATATCAAGACAGTCAATTATTCCCACTCCACACTTTTCCTGGGGATATTTGTTACCTACTCCAGGAACAGACATGCAGGGGAGGACCCACGACAGTGACTATGGTTGAAGAAGAAGGGGTGAGTCTGCAGAGACAAAGTTAAAAAAAAAAAAAAAGGAAGATTCAATCCCAGGCAGCAGTGCAGGAATTGATCTGAAATTTTCAAATCGATGTGTTTTTTTTTTTAAGAAAAAAACGTTAATTCACTTTCACTTAACGGTCTAAAACAAAACCATCTGCTCTGCTTTATATTTTCTAAAATTGTGATTACTTAAGTGTCTTTGATTATTTCCTTTTGGGTCACTTGTGGGGGTGGGGCGGATGACGAATACTCGGGTAGCGTCTGAAATGTTCCTTGCAGCCCTAACCTAATGATGGAGTCGGTCTCAAGCACTCACTAAGGAAGAGGAAGTCACAAAAGGCTGCCGTATTGTTGAAGATGCTCCTGGCTGTTCATACGGAAGAAAGGACCCCACGTGGGTACCGTTGTTATCTCTTAAATACCCCAAGTGGATGTTTGTTACAGTCCCTCTGTAAACACAAGGGAAGTAAATGGTCGCACTGAGGAAAGGTCCCTGCACGCCAATGCCGCAAGCTGTTTGCCCAACCTCAAAACTAAGACTTTATTTTCAGCATTGGGTGTAGAGCTGTGAAGGACCAATCAATCACTTCTGGTCTCTATGACCTTTTTTTTTTTTTTCCGTTTATTTTGTGACAGAGGGAGAGCGAGAGCGAGTGGGGGCGTGGCAGAGAGAGAGAGAGAGAGGGAGAGAGAGAATCCCAAGCAGGCTCCATGCCATCGGCGCAGAGCCTGATGCAGGGCTTGAACTCACGAACCGTGAGATCATGACCTGAGCTGAAACCGGGAGCCGGACACTTAACTGAGCCACCCAAGCACCCCCGGTCTGTCTGACTCTTAAACTAAGATTCATACAGATATTCATTCAGCCCTGGTGCCATCGCTTATAAGAACGCACCAAAGCCCTGGCTATGAACAGCGTGCTGCCCTTTCTAGTTCCCGTGGCTCCGTTGACGCTCTGACGTCCTTTTCCCCACCCCACTACTCGGGAGCCTGGCAGGACTTCACTAGGCTTGGCCTCTTGGCTCTGGGGTGCCTGCTACGGCCATTCTCAACTCCTACCAAGAAGTTTATTGAAAACACAGCCACTTTCGGAGATGCACGATAGAAAGGGATCCGTTTGGTTGCCAACTCACTGGGATCTTCAGCAAATCCCTGAGCCTTCCTTTGCCTTGCTGGTAAAATTCCACCTCCTTCCCATGTCTACAGAACCTTTCCTGGTGTACTCTCTAATTTGCTCATAAATCCTAGATGCCAAAGGAGCACAGAATCCCAAAGGTGGAAAGAAATATAATTGAAGTCATACAAATAAACCTTAAGGAGGAGCACGACGTGGAAGCTTATCTTCCTACCTCTTTGGTGTGATTTTGGGGAATTCAGGGGGCATTTGCTGACTTTGCTGCCAGTAATAACCCTTCCTTCTGATTATGCTGTTGCTGTGGTTTACTGTTTCCCACTCTTTTCAACGACTAGACTCTGGGGCAAATGTAACAGGATTTCTAAGAGAACTAGATCAAATACAACACAAAGCCTGCTTTCTGTGAAAAGGCAAGTGGGAAAGTAATGGTTAACTGGCTAACTGGGATGGGGACCGTTATCAATTCTTAGATGCTGTTGGCAATCTGTAAGGGAGCAGTTTCATTAAGTTTATCCTTTCTTCCCCCCCATGACAAATGTGTGTGGACTACAGACTCTATAGATCTGTCTGCCTTAGGAATTGCTGTCACAATTTAAATACCAAGATCCGCCCCAGCAAAATGAATGCCCCGTCTCTTGCCTTTTGCAAAACGTCGCTCGGTCTTAAATCAGAGTCTCACATGAATGCCTGACCGGCAGGACTTAAATTAATCATGGAAACCTAGCTCGGAATGTCTTTTTCTGCTTTCCGGCCTCTGCTGTACCCAAGACCTTCTGGTTGAGGGTATGAAGAGCCTTCAGCAAGGCAGCCCGCAGTGTGCCTTTCCCTCTCCGGGCTAGAAACTCAGAGATGATCGTGGCGTTCACCTGTCACTGAAGACTCCCGGTCCAGCTCAGGCGATTGTCCTGTACATACGTAACTGTGTTTCTGCGTGAGATGCCACGAGAACACGTGGGAGGGAACGAGTCACGGAGCGCCATAGAAAGTTCTGTAAACCAGGAGGTCGCGTCCGTGATCCGAGTCAGGCCTGTGAGGGGGAGGTGTGGTGCGAGTATGACAAAGGATGTGAGACACACGGGGACTTTAGCAGCCACTGCTGTGGGACAAGGGGAGCCTGAGGGGACATGCCTGGCTGGACGCTGACCGAGCCCAGGGTCCAAGCCGAGGAAGACATTGCAACCAATATGGGAGGCCCCGCACCCCTGCTACCCAGCGGCAGGTGAGCCGAGTGGCAGGTGTGTGGTTGTTAAGAGCTAAGGGCTCAACACCCAGCTGTGCCGCTCACTCTGTGGGGTCAAGTCGCTCAAACTGTCTAAGCTTCCAATGTCCCCCCGTCAGCCTCACATACACGCGGGAGCTTCTAGGCTCTGTGAGTACCGCATGGAACTACATCCTCCCTCCCTCTGCTTTACCCTTGTGGTGCTGCTGCGGTCACTTTGATGGAGTTGTGCCCAAGCTGGAGAAAGCAGGCAGCCCACAGCCATAAACGGGAAGGAGGCCAGATGCCCCGCCGCCTTCCAGCTTTTGAACACACTTCTAGATATTTCTGAAGCTGCCTCCAGCTTCCTTGAGGGGGCAGGAAGAGAAAATGAGGATCTTAGCATCCGCTTTCCCCTCTACCTTGCCTGCCCCCTCCCTTCTCCCCGCGTTCTCCTGGGGTGACAGGGACAGGCTTTCTCCCCTCCCCTATGTGCTGATGGGAACCCTCTAGTCTAAAACTCTATGGTGCCAGGGGCCAGGCTCCTGGAGGAGACAAAAGAAAATGTGAATCACGTTTCTCAACAAAACATGGCTTGTGACACTATGGGCGAAAATCGTAGTTCAGATGCCGGAACCTGAACACTGCCTCTCTGTACCCGCCTGTTCTAACGCCCCCTGCACTGGTTGGATCCCACCTCCCTCTCCTCCCGAGATACATGTACAGACAGGTCAATAAACACAGACACGCACGCGAGGAAAGCACCGTCATGTTTCTTCGAAACAGTGATGCTATGAGCTCAGAACCTTCGCTCAGGTGGGATCTGGTAAGGAGGTGCTCTTGAAGTGTATGTTAGAGACCACCACACCGCTGGGCAGGAGGAAGACTGAGCATTTCAGGGGCCACCAAAGGCATCCCTGGCTTTCATCGCAGTCTGACTCCGGGCAGGCGCTCGCACACATCTTCGGATCTCTCCGCCTGCCATCGAGGGGCAGAAATGCAAGGTGAGACACCAGCCAAGTCGTGCCCACGCTCGCCCAGCTGACCTGCTTGCTCCCTCGACACAAGTTTTCCCTCCTGTATCCTCGCTGCCCCCTCAGTTTCCTGACCACTGGTGCTCCGTGAGATTTTTTTTTTTTTTTGACAGACTTTTAAACAGTTCATCTTGGACAATTTCAGATTCAGGTGTTGAATGCGGTATGCCGCCCGCCCGCGTAGTCATCACCAGCTCCAACGGTGATCAACTCTTGGCCAATCTTGTTTCGTTCGAACCCCCCTGTGGCCACTCTCCCTGTCTCCAGATGACCTGGAAGGAGACCCCAGATCCCAGTAGATCACATCACCTCTGGAAGCTTTCTCGTATCCCCTGCGGCGATTTGCCACCTCACCTAAAATGCATGAGTCTCCCACTGGACACCTAGACCACATTCATACACAGTTACATGCAGCTCAGAGTTTGTAACTCTAATTCCATTCCCACATCACGTCTCTCTAGGATTGGTTCATGGATCTTCAGTAATGAGACTAGTGATCCCATAATTTACCCCTTTGCACACACACAAAAAGTCAGGGTCCCAGTGACTTTGGAAGAAAAGCTTCTAAAGCATTTTGATCCTGTAAAGGATCCTCGGTAGCTTCTCTTTAGTAGTTGAAAGTCCTGCCTTCCTCCTTTCCCTACTTCCCCTGTGCTATTTACCTAATTAGCTTGCTTGACGAGATATACACATTTTTGGTAAGGTTTTCTTGAAGTAGAGAGAAAGTACATATAACTTGAACCGGTTTTTTGCCTCTAATTAATCGGGAAGACTGAGACGGCAGGAAAAGTCAAAGGATGACTGCTTCACTTTGCAGATGGGCTTGAAGTGGCTCCTGCGTAGGAACAAATCTTATTACATAAAATTATAGTCTCTGCTTTTTCTAAATACCTCCTCCAACAGAAGTTGTGTCATGAGAGTCGGTAATAAAAGCCTGGACTCTCATTTCCCGTAATGGTAGAGGTGGCTAAAAATTCACCCCCTCACTCAGGGTTTGTTTGGCATAAGCACTCTAGAGGCTCGCTTTTCGGTGGAACGTTCCAGTGTGTCTAGGGTGGTGAGCATACTCACTTTGTAGTGACGGACTTCAGACCACACGCTACCCCAAAACATGGCGCCTTGACGTGTCAAATATATTAAGCTTAAGGAATATGACAAATGGCAGGGGCAGGAAGCGACATCCAACCTCCCCCTGATGTAGGTCATAGACCCTCACGTGAGAGGCACTCTCCCTGTATGTACCCAGAGAAAAGGAACATCCTTCCCTCCAAGACCAAGGGACTCCAAGAGAGATCCAGATGAATAGCCTTTGCTAAGTTTCTTCAACTTACCGCATTTAGTTCATGCCTATTTGTCCTGTCACATTCTCCTACCACTTTCCACTCTTCATCTAACCTAGTATGAACATTCAGGATTAACCGTTTCTTTAGGGTTTTATTTCCTTAGGAAGGTTCCAGTATCATGTGAAACTTACATGAAATAAATGCATAGGCTTTTCTCTTACGACGCTCTTTCGTTCCAGAGCCCCAGCTGAGAACCTAGAAGGGTAGAGGGAAAAGAGGTTTTTTTTCCCTCTCCTCCTAAGTTCTGTATATAGCCCTTGCTAGTGTAAATATAAGCTCCTCTGTATCTCTGTTATTGGCTAAATGCTGGGCAGGTGAGCTGGCCTAAGTGTTTAGCGTTGAAAATACGGCATATTCCCAAGCAGGCTTGTAGGTTTCACTGTTGAGTGTTGCCAACAGTTTTCCAACACATATTTGCGGGCAAATATTTTTATTACTAGTATTGCTCAGAATAAAATGTAACGTGCTCATCCAGAAATTGCATTTTATGAAATGATAACTTTACGTATTAGCACGAACCAGGTCAGAGAAGTACATTTTCTCCCATTCTACAAGGCATTCTCATTTATTTTTTTCATCTAAGATTTTTTTCCTTCAACTATTATGTAAAAGACAATTTCTAAATCTTAACTCCTATTTGCCTTTTGGGTTATTTGTTGGTTTTAGGACCAACTACAAGTTGGGTTCCTGATTTTTTTTTTTTTCTTAGAAGTAGGGATTTTTGGAAACATTAAAGGTCATTGCTAGGAGAGAGAATGAAGGCGATCTAGTGAAGCCCAGATCCCTAATGTAACGGATGGAAAGCTAGGGCTTCCAGAAGTTCACACTGCCAGGGGAAGTCCAGCTTCACAATCTGCCCATTCTGACTGCCATCAACTCTACTAGGCCCCCACACTCTGCTTTTAAAAAATGATTTCTGGGTGATTTCAGCATGATTTTATAGTTCAGTTGCCCTTTAGCTGACTTAAACTGGGATTGCACGCTAAAATATATTTAGCTTGTCTATGATTCCCTTCCCTTTATGGAAATAAAATGTGAGAGAGTCAGGAGTAATTGGAACAATGGAAACTCTGGGGGGTTAGAGCCAAGTTCAAACCTCTCTGTATTCCCTGAGCATTTGCCTTTCAAGGGAGAAAGGATCTGTCCTGTACTTAACTCTGGTCCTTTGTCAGGGGGAAGGGCAACATCCATCATCCTCCTTCATTGACTGAGCCAGTGCGGAACATTTGATAAATAGTGATCGATTGCTGGGTGGTGATGGCAAACAGGGGTATGTGTTCCAGGTTCCATTGAATGCTTAAGACCTAGTGATCATAGATTCTGGTAAAGAGCAGAAAGAGCTCCAGAAAGAGCATTTGGTAGAATTCTCATGTTTTGTAGACAACAAACCTAAGGCTCGGTCAATGATGAGAAGTGCACGGTGTGGTCCCACGACGCAAGCAAGGGTGGAGAAGAAATTGTAGTATATGTCATGGAAACACACAAAGCAAGAACACAGAATACAAGACATTTCGTACTACTCTTTAACTGGTCCCCTTATGTTAGCGTTTCTCAGCTTAGGGGGTGTCTGCCTCCCATGATACACAGGGTGGTCTCAGTTGATGTGGATAACTCCTACAACGTTGACTCCCATGGTGACAAAGAAAGGTCTTCCCTTTCCATTGCTCTTTCCAAGTCCCTCTGATTAGTTAAGGAGAAATGGTTCTAACGCTTGCTGGTCTCCTTTTCCCCTTGGGCTCAAAGTCCAAAGAGGGCAGTAGCTGGCTGGAGTTTAAGAAATAACAGTGTTGCTTTAGAAAAAACGTATTGCGGTGCCTGGGTGGCTCAGTCAGTTAAACGTCGGACTCTTGATTTTGGCTCAGGTCATGATCATGATAACCGTTCGTGATAACCCTCTCTCTCTGCACCTCCCCGACTTGTGCGCTCTGTCTTTCTCAAAATAAATAAATAAACTTGAAACAAGTATTTGTTTTTATAGTACCTTCAATTTGTGGCAAACAAAATTGGTTTCCTATTTATGGAAAGCTTTTATTTATTTACTTATTTATTTATTCATTTATGTATTTATATTTTATGTTTAAGTAATGTCTATACTCGACGTGGGGCTTGAACTCACGACCCTAAGATCAAGAGTTGCATGCCCCGACTGAGCCAGCCAGACACTCCGGAGATCTTCCTTACCTTCCTTTTAAAATAAGTTAATTTAGATTTTACGAGTGAGTAATTCGCAGAAAAATGTCTAGTAAAAAGAGTACACGCAGCATGAAGATAAGGCCACATGGAAAGGTGGCCGGGGACATGACTGGGAAACACTCCACTAGGTAGATAAAAATGAGCCTGGAGGGCAAAAGTGGAACTTAATGCCGATCAAGTGACAAATATCTGTGCAGGAACTGGCTCATGACTTTAAGGAGCTTAAAATACATTTGTGAAAACAAGGCATTGTCTCTATGAAGTATACATATGAGAATAGAATTAAATAAATACATCCCACGTCCAAGTGGTGAGCAGTCAGGGAAGACCAGGTCTTGCCTCTTCTCTTCCATTGGAGGGAAATAATTGCTTTAAGCACAGGGGAGATATTTCCTTTGAGCTGGGCATAAGGAAGATGCCAGGAAGGAGGCAGGACCTTATCCAAGCCTAGAAACATATGATTTTTAAAAATAAAACAGGAGAGGAAGAGTATTCCCAGCAACCCTGTTGTTTCCAACAGGTTTTTCAGGATTCTACACAGAAGCCTATAATCCAAATTCCGTTTTTCACAATGGATTTTTTTCTTTTTTACTATTTTTTGGAAGTGTATAAGCACACATTTGCATATACTCCAATGTGATAGACACAAATTTAAACACAATGGAGACTGCCAATGTTTTCACTGTGCCGAAGGGCTGAACTATTTTGTGCTGACCTCAATCTCTTTATTGCATGCTTATAAATGTAAATAACGCACCGAGGATGAAAGTGAAATAAAGTTTGTCTCTAATATGCAAACCCAAGATAGATCTAGTGGTTTTAAAACTTTTAAGTGTCAGGAATGAGCCCTGAGATTTTTGAGTTTCTTCGTATTTATACCGTTGAACATTTCACGCTATAAGATATATTTGGCAAATATCTTTTTTGAACAGCAAAAATTTTAAGTGGTTGAGAAAGCTCTTCATTAACACTTTCAAAATTAAACAATCACCAACTAAGGACTATGAGCTATTCTTAGATACACTCCATGCTTCAATGTTGAAATGGAAATTTCCTATAACTCTACCCTCAAGCTTCTGGAAGACTTTACTTACGTGGACCCTGAGATTGCAAGACAAGCTGTTAAACTGTTACCATTTGCAAAACTTAACGGAATCGAAATCCTCTTGGTACCAAATGACAAATATAAAAAAAAACCAAAACCCGGGAATAAATAGTATGCTGATTCAGTCAGGAGTCATTGTTTTCAGAAACAAAACCAATACTGACCATCTCAGGCGAGAAGAAGAAAAGAATATTTATTACAAACATGCTGGAGGCTCAGAAAATCAACAGGTGGATGATAAAACTTATCTCGGGGAATGGCAAAACGAACCAACAAACAAGGGGATTCAGGAGGGTCGGACAAGCAGAACCCAGAAGAAGTTTCACTGCACACAATGCCCCTGAAATTGCCTCCTATTGCCTATGCGTCTGGGATACTTGCTCGAGATTTAAACTCCCAGGGGAAGGCATCTGAGAGAGTGGGGCCAAATCATGTGGTTCTCTGGGAGTAAGGAGGAGCTAATGGCTCCTGTCGTTGGTGATAAAGTGATCATGTCACCACCTCCCACCAGCTATCCACAACAGAGACACCCCAGGGAAGAAGGGGACTAGCATGTGGAAGAGAGGGCTGGATGCTGGACGACCCAAAATGACAATTATTCACTACAGATGGTGAGTCTGATAAAAGGCCAGAAACCGTTAACTATAACTCCAGAGTTCAAAGTTCTTTGTTTATTGAGCTCACCAAACGAATGCGGAGATCTTGGTCTCTGACCCCCAGGCTCCATGGACAAAAGACTGATTCCGGGGCTGGAGCAGAGCAGGTGCAAGGTAGCCAGGAACAGGGCTGTCCCCAGGTACGTGGAACATCAGGCCAGTAATTTCTGCGGGCTGTCTAGACAAAATTTTTGGTTAAAAAATGTATTACAGGGGCGCCTGGCTGGCTCAGTCAGTAGAGCATGTGGATCTTGATCTCAGCGTTGTGAGTTCAAGCCCCATGTTGAGCATGGAGCCTACTTAATAATAAAACAAAATAAAGAAAAGAATAGAATAGAATAGAATAGAATAGAATAGAATAAAACAAAATGCATTACAGAATTCATGAGACCACATAAGGTATGGTGATTTATCAATGAAGGTTTAGACTAACTGAGAGGAAAGAGGTTGTTACCTTTGTGTGATTGTTCGAAGTACGCATGAAGATCCTTCGTGGGATCTAGGCTATTTGGATCTCCTCCTATTTGCCAAAAGTACTATCCTTGGCTAAATTCGTGCAGCTCACAAGACAAAAGGTAACAACAGTGATAACTGCAAGAGCCATGGGTCCTCAGAACCTGTTCTTATTGAAACAATATAGATTTTCTTGCCTCTGTATCCTTCTGATACCATTCGCTCAAGATGCTGCCATCATCCGTTGAGCAGTCTGTGAATGCTGGCCTCCGGTGACTCAGTCAAAGGTAGTTCTATGCTTTGTTGATGATGCTCAGAATGCCTAAAGTGTGCAGGGAAATGTAATCAATTTTTTTTTTTTGTTTTCTGGTCACGTTACACTTCCATTCTGAATCTTATAGAATGTGGAACAATGTAGAGTAACACGTCCTCCTGTTGTGTCATCTCTTGATCTCCTCAGGCTTTAACCAAGGCATTCCTGGAATTTGCTCTCCTTCGACGTTGACCGCACCCCTGCCTTCCACACACCACCACCAGCAGGAGTGAGGGTAGGGGGGTCCCACGAAGGGCTCACGGGTGGAGTGAGAAGACCAGTACCATTTATGCGAGGAATGCCTATCTGCACTCCAGCGCTCAAGCGCAGCGTAAGACTCCCTCGAGGGCAAGGAAGGAGGTAGGGCGGAAAGGCTCACTGGCGTTGCGATGTGTAGTGAAGAGTTAACCTGGCCCAAAGAGAGCTCTGGCCTTCACCTTCAGCTTCTGGGAGATGATCTTCTGGCCCTGGAATGTCCTACCTGTTGGGAGCCTTTGACAATCTAACAACGGGATCTTTGGGCTGCAGCATATCAGTTCTGACCTTGAGGTACTAGAGACTAAAGTTTTAGTCCAACCTCCGGGAAGACTAAAGGTCAGTGTGTGGGCAGTGTGTGATTGAACATGAACACAAACTTCAGACACTAAAGGCTCAGGTCAGCTTCCCTGGTTGGCAAACTCCAGATGTACCGTCCTACATATGGCCTGGACAGGGTCTCTCCACAGGGGGAAAATGACTGGAGTTCCGTGTTTCGATCCCTCCTGGGCTCTTTCTTAACATGCTTCTCCCCTTCACTGGCTTCAGTTTGTATCCTTTCCTTGTGATAAACTGTAACCAGGAATATAACAGTTTTCAGTGAATTCGGAGTCCTTTTATCAAATAATCAAAACTGAGGGTGATTTGGGGATCCTCCTCAAACTCGTAATGGGTGTCAGAAGTGAGGCCAATCTTGTGCGGGCTGTTGCCTTAGACCTTGCAGCTTGGTTAACTCTGGTCACAGAGGAAGGGTCTCAAAAAGCCTCAGCGGGGATAGGCAAGGCTCAGGTGTTGATCAGAACGTGGTGGGAGGGAGCTGATGCCCAGGCTCACACCCAAGAGCCCGCAGTGGGCAGTAGTGGCCCAGACATCTGAATTTCTGTGTCCGAGTGAGTGAAAGTCACCCCAAATGAGCATGTCAGCACCATGCTGGTGGCCCAATCTTGAGTGATCCCTTGAAGGAAACAAGGGGAGAGCAGACCGAGGTTGGGAACGCGCATCAAAGGGAAGAAAGCTGACAGGGTACTCTCCCCAAGCCTCCAGTGCTGGCCCAGGGAGGTCCTAGGAGCCAGTGGAGACTTAGACAAGTTCAAAGATGGTGGTCTTAAAGCACCTGGCCTCCTGAGGCCCTGGCCTGAAACATTCCTTCATGACAGAAAGTAAGAAAGTGTTCCAAACAGTCGTGGACACATCATGAGGGCAAAGAACCCAGCATGAAGAGTTTCCCAATCTTAGCACAAAAGTGATTAAGCACAGTAATAATTTATAAACCATTGAAAAAAATTGTAATTCATGAATCTAGGTAGATAAGAAAGGAAGGAAGGAAGGGAGGGAGGGAGAGAGAGAGGAAGAAAGGAAGGAAGGAAGAGAGGAATGGAGGGAGGGAAGAGAGGGAGGGAGGGAGGAAGGAAGGAAGGGAGAGAGGGAGGGAAGGAAGGAAGGGAGGGAGGAAGGAAGGAAGGAAGGGAGGGAGGGAGGAAGGAAGGAAGGAAGAAAGGAATGGAGGGAGGGAAGAGAGGGAGGGAGGAAGGAAGGAAAGAAGGAAGGAAGAAGGAAGAAAGAAAGGAAGAAAGGAAAGGAAAGGAAGGAAAGAAAGGAAAGAAAGGAGGAAGTAAGGGAGGGAGGAAGGGAGGGAGGAAGGAAGGAAGGAAGGAAGAAAGGAAGGGAGGGAGGGAGGGAGGAAGGAAGGAAGGAAGGAAGAAAGGAATGGAGGGAGGGAAGAGAGGGAGGGAGGGAGGAAGGAAGGAAAGAAGGAAGGAAGAAGGAAGAAAGAAAGGAAGAAAGGAAAGGAAAGGAAGGAAAGAAAGGAAAGAAAGGAGGAAGTAAGGGAGGGAGGAAGGGAGGGAGGAAGGAAGGGAGGAATAGAAGAAAGAACAAGGAGAACCCTCTTTGGCTCACAAGGGCTACAGACAAACTGGTAAATGTGGAGGGAGTGCTGGGTCGACCATGTCTTCCAAAACACATTATTTCCAAAGCACCAAGGTAAAGACTGGAAAAGGCAGGAATCCTGAGTGAGTGCTAAATCTAGGGGGATATTTTGCTGAGGAGCAGAGTATACATTTAGTCTTAAGAGTGTCTCCCCAGGGAAGGTGTCATAATTACAAGGGAAGAAGGGAGACGTTACAGTACAGTGGAAACATCAGACAACACCTAGACTGAGAGATCAAAATTAACACCGCTAAGGAGAGACAGAGGGGCGTCCTGTACCTCCAGGTAGGGTGCTCTGAGAAGGACACCGCATCATCTGCGTGGTGTTCCAGCCAAGGGTACATAATCTCAATCTCATTCCAAAGAGACATCAGACAAACCCCAAATGTGGCATGTCCTATCTTTTCGTAAAAGGTCGGGGCGGGGGGTGCGGTAACTATATTCTTTACCGATGATGTTAATGGTACAAAAGAGAAAGAAAGAGGAAATGCTCCAGACTGGAGGCGACCGAGAGACAGAACAACTAAATGAAATAACTGACCCTGGACTGGCTCGTGCAGTAAAGGCGACGGGGAGGGGAATGTCATAAGGGACATTATTAGGTTAACTGGAAAAACCGGAGCAGGGATAGTAGAGTATTGAATCAATGTAAATTTATTTATCAAGCTGATAACTGTACCATAATTACATAATGGAATATCTCCATCCTTAGAAACACGCACTCAAGTATTCAGGGGTAAAGTGTCATGACATGGAACTTGTCCTCAAATCCTTCAGAAAATAATTGTGTGCATGTGGAGAGAGAGTGGGGAGGGAGACAGAGAGAGAAAGAGAGAGAGGGAGGGAGGAGATCAAATGATAGAGCGCAGAGGGTAGAATGTTTAAAATAGGTGAATCTGAGCAAAGGATATACCAGGAGACTCTATGACAGTTTTATTTTTGCAACTTGACATCATTTCCAGATAAAAAGCTACAGTGTTTGGCATTCATCAAACCACCCTGAAACAAAGGATCGCCTTTGTTACGCATAAAAATTACTGACTCAGGGGCGCCTGGGTGGTTCAGTGGGTTGAGCGACCGACTTCGGCTCAGGTCATGATCTCACGGTTCGTGGGTTCGAGCCCCGCGTCAGGCTCTGTGCTGACAGCTCAGAGCCTGGAGCCTGCTTTGGATTCGGTGTCTCCGTCTCTCTGCCCCTACCCCATTCGTGCTCTGTCTCTCTCTCTCTCTCTCAAAAATAAATTCAAAACAATTACTGACTCATATTTAAATCTAATATCTGCCTTACACCGTTTGTACAAGATTTTGTTAATCTGCTCTAAAACAGAAGAGGTTTGACATCCAGTGATATAAAGGCATAATCCTGGGGAAAGTATGTTGAGATGCTATTGGAGATGGCTGAAAAGACTGCATTAAAAGAGCATTCGCCCAAGTCCAGACCCACGCATTTACAAACAGCTATGTGTAGACCTCCCACATACCAAATGTGTTATGGAGAAGAACACAGAGAGCAACAGAAACTGTACGTGTAGCATTCGTAGAGTCGAAGATTTGGAAAAATCCATGAGAGATCATCTGAGTATTAATATGAGTATCTTCCACTAAGATAAAGGTCCCTTAGGGAGACCGATGCCTCCCTAAGACAACCCGTTTCCACCTGTTGTAGTCCCAATTGTCAATGTCATTCATGTGTCTGACTCAAATCCTTAGCTTCCTGCCCTCAAGGGACAGGCGGAAAAGAGAACATTTTCACTTCTAACAATTAAAAAAAATCTCTTAGGAGAAAAGGCACTTTATAAATCCCTAACTTAGATACATATGTTCTCAGAGTTTGCTTGCCTCCTATCGAAAATGGGCGAACAGTAGGGCGCCGGGCTGGCTCAGTTATCGAGCATGCGACTCTTGATCTCAGGGTTGAGTTCAAGACCCCTGCAGGGCGTGGAGCCTACTTAAAAAAAAAAAAGAAAAAAGGCAAAGGCACCGACTTGCCCTACAGGCATGTTATGTAGATTAACTAATGAGCAGAAGGTATTAGAAAACTTAAAGTCAGGCTACGGTGAAAAGAAAACACTTCTAGTACAAGATGGGATTTGGGGCATAGGGGTGGGTATGGGGGTGGGGGTGAGGGTGAGGGTGGGGGTGGGAGTTGCCAGCTAGAATAGCTCTGGGGCAGTGGTTCACAGCCTGACCGCTCACTGGCTCCCCCGGGGGTATTTTAATATCCCAGGTGCCCAGGTTACACCCCAGACCAGTTAGTTCTGATGCAGCCACCAGTGTTTTTGTGGCTTCCCTGGTGGTTCCACTGCACAGCCCGGGCTGACAACCAGAGCCACCCCGGGTTGTTTCCTGCTATTAGTCTCTACTCGGCATGGCTTCTATGTCTCTACTGCCTCACCACAAAAAGGACCGTTGGCAAGAGGCCGTGCTGGAAGGTTCCAGAGGGTTCTCCCACTCACCAAGTGAAGAGAGATCATCTCTGGGCCACCATGTCTATTTTAATTGTTTGTGGACTCCAAACTAGCAGCACGTTCCTCGCACAACTCCGGGGGGCCCTGTTCTCCCCAGCGTATGCGACCGGCCCTCTTGTGAATAAAACCCATGACTGGTGCCACTTGGAGTGGGGCAACTGGTTAGCCACGGTTCAGGCGCTGGCCCAAATTAGATGAAGAAGTAAGTTCACATTGATCTTCCCTCTGAGAAGAAACAGGCTAGTGTTCCCCCACCTGGGGAATAGCACGAGGTCAGCCGGACTCATTCCTCAGAAGGCCCCCAGTGGACGTGCTTGTGTTACTCATTGGCCATGGGCCTCAGCTGGGCTGTATGGGCGGGCCCTACAGGAAAGCTGGTGAGTGAGAGGCACAGCTGCGTGTCTGGTGAGTGCGAAGAGGTGCTGGAAAAACACCCTGACACCCCCAATATCTCACTAACTTTGCCACAGGGCCCCATCTTCCCACTGTTGGCTTTTGATATTATAATTTATGAGAAATATATATTTGGTCATTCGGCAACATTTGGTCTTCATCCGCAGTTCCTGAGTGTTCGTCTAGTGGAGGAGTGAAATGGGCATCTTGTTATTAACGAAGGTGACTTCTGGATCCCGCCCAGGGGCGGGGCTGGTTGCCACGAGGACCAACCAGTGAGTGGAGGGGTTGGACCTTTCATGCCCACCCTGTCCCGCCCCCCCGGGAGGGGAGAGGCGCTGCAGGCTGAATCAGGCAATGGCCACGACTTCATTAACCATGACTATGTAATGAAGCCTCCATAAAAACTGTAGAGGAGAGATTTCATTTCCGGAGCACTTCTGATCTTCAAGCGGGAAGACTCCCATGGGCCACCAAGCTGGCCCCAAGCTCCACAAGGACAGAAGATCTTTCGTTCAGGACCTCACTCTCTCTCTTCATCTGACTCTTGATTCGTATCCTTTATCCCATCCTTGAACAAACCAGTAGATGGGTTTCCTGGAGTTCTGAAAGCTGCTCTGGCAAATTAATGGAACCTAAGGGAAGAAGCCAGTTGGTCAGGAGCGCAGGTAACAGCCTGGGGCTTGCAACTGGTGTCTGGAGTGGGGTGGGGGCCGTCTAGTGGGACTGGATCCTTAACCTGTAGAATCTGATGCTGTCTCTGGGTGGACAGTGTCAGAATTGACTTGAATTCTTGGACACCAACAGGATGCCCGAGAATTGCTTAGTGTTTTGTGGGGTGGAACCCTCTCCCCTGCCATGTTGGAACTGGGTCTGAGAGCCCTAATAGAGGCTTCTTCTTTGGTTAAGAGTTTGCAGATAGCTGTGACAATGGAAATATGATCTGGGCAGGAATCGAAATTAAGGAAGTAAATATTTTAGTGCAATTAGTTAGTAATATTAATGTTTGCAGCGCATGGGACTCTAGAGGGAATGGCAACATAAGAGTTGTTTTTGATAAGGGGCATGAAGGAGGGGAGAAAAATTTTATCCCCTGTCATTTTGCATCAGAAGAACTTAGCGGGGCCTCGTGGGTATAGTGGGAATATGTGGGTGGGGAGTGATGAGAAGGGGGACCAAAAAAGAGGAATATAAAAAAGAAATCACTTACTTTACCATTCTGTCTAGTGCCATCCTGACTGGATAGTCTCTATTTTATTTAATAAGTAATTTTTGAGCCTCTGTTTAGCCGCGGTTTTAGTACAGAGGATAAAAGTGAACCCTCCTTTTGGGTAATTTGTAGTTTAGCGTCAGAGACGTTTAGGATGATTTAAGCTGCGAGTATTAGAAAACCAAATTCAAAATGTCTTCAACAATAAGGGAATTTGTCATTCTGTGCCTCTCTCCCCCCCCACACACACATACAAAATCTGGTCTGGCATTTCTAGGGTTAGTCATTAATGTCATTAAGGACCAGGTTTCTTCCATTTTCCTCCTGTGCGCTCCTCCGTGTTTTCATTTCAAGCTCACTCGACACACTTCACAAGATGACTGCCATAGCTCCAGGCATCACCAGGAGACCCCCAGATATCCACGATTTTTCCTTGCCTACATGTGTTTTCTTTTCAGAGTGAATAAGCCTTGCCTAGAACCACACAGCAGATATCGCCTTGTGGCTTGTTAGCTGTGATTGCCTTAAACCATGCTTTACCTGAGACATGGGGGACGAAATGGATATCAGAAGAAACTCAAGGCTCTGATGGGTGTGAAATGGTAGATTATTGTGACTAATTTGCATGTCCCTGTTGACTAATATGGGGGTAGGGACCATTTCGTATGTTACTGAGTCATCACATTTCCCCCTTCTGGAATGTCGTGCTTATTCTTTTGTCTTCTTTTCAGTTAAGCTTATCTTATTGATTTGTAAACGTTTTTTTTTTTTTTAATATGAAATTTATTGTCAAATTGTTTTCCATACAACACCCAGTGCTCATCCCAACAGGTGCCCTCCTCAATACCCATCATCCATCCACCCCTCCCTCCCACCCCCCCATCAACCCTCAGTTTGTTCTCAGTTTTTAAGAGTCTCTTATGCTTTGGCTCTCTCCCACTCTAACGTCCTTTTTTTTTTTTTTTCCTTCCCCTCCCCCATGGGTTCCTGTTAAGTTTCTCAGGGTCCACATAAGAGTGAAACCATATGGTATCTGTCTTTCTCTGTATGACTTATTTCACTTAGCATAACACTCTCCAGTTGCATCCACGTCGCTACAAAATGCCAGATTTCATTCTTTCTCATTGCCACGTAGTACTCCATTGTGTATATAAACCACAGTTTCTTTATCCATTCATCGGTTGATGGACAACTGGGTACTGGGGTGCTTGGCTGGCTTAGTCAGTACAGCATGGGACTCCTGATCTCAGGACTGTGAGTTCGAGCTCCACATTGAGTATAAAGATTACTTTAAAAAAATCTTTAAAAAAAATTAAAAATTCACTAAAAATAAAAATCCTATGTCATTTAGTGAACTACAAGTGGCTTCTTCTGGAGGGCTTTGTCTTATCTATATAGGTAGGGTGTCCTTGATTATAAGAAATTTAAAATAGTAATTTAGTCAAACAGTAGTAATTCACATTATGATTTATGTGTTCTTATATAGGGAGGATATTTTCCCATAGATCGTCGATGATTTCACTTTTCAGATTTAAGCTTTTAATACACCTGGAATTGGTTTCTATATGTCCTAGGGGTCCAGTTTTCTTTTTCCCGAGGATAGCCGATTCGCCCAGAGCTGTTTATTGATCGAATAGGCCATCCTTTCTCCAAAGGTGTGCAATTCTACCTGTGCCACAAACCAAGTTTCAAATATGAGGGGATCTGTCTCTTTATTCTCTTCGGTTGGTTCTACATTTTTTTATTTTTAAAAAGTTTTTTAATGTTTATTTATTTTTGAGAGAGAAAGACAGAGTATGAGCAGGGGAGGGACAGAGAGAGAGGGAGACACAGAATCTGAAACTGCCTCCAAGCTCGGAGCCCCCAGCACAGAGCCCGATGCAGGGCTCGAACTCACAAGCCTTGAGATCATGACCTGAGCTGAAGTCGGACGCTTAATCGACTGAGCTACCCAGGTGCCCCGTGTTGGTTCCACATTTTTAACCATTTTCTCTTCCTTGTATGAATTTTTAAGGTCAACTTGTTACAGCCAGTGAAAGCCCTATGGAGATTCTTTTTTTATTTTTATTTTTATTTTTTATTATTTTTGGAGAGAGAGAAAGCCTGTGTGCGGAGAAGGGGCAGAAAGAGGGGGGGAAAGGAGAGGATCCGAAGCAGTCCCTGGGCTGACAGCAAAGAGCCTGATTGATGTGGGGCTTGAACCCACGAACCATGAGATCATGACCAGGGCTGAAGCTGGACGCTGAACTGAGCCTGAGCCACCCAGACGCCCCCGTCCTGTGGAGATTCTTATCGGAACTCACTTTATGAATTACTCTTGGAAGGATCTCCATCCTCATGAAGTTTTATCTTCCCGTATATGCGCATGACCTATGTTTGCTTATTCAGATATTCCTGTGTCAGTTAACAGATCTGATATTTTCTATTTTGCTTTTGTTCATCTTTGAGATTTATTCTTAGGTGCCTTACAGTTTTTATTGCTATTCTCAATATACTTTTTAAGTGATTATCATTGGTATCTGTGAATACTATTGACTTTTTTTTTTTTAATTTATTTAAGAGAGATGGGGCGCCTGGGTGGCGCAGTCGGTTAAGCGTCCGACTTCAGCCAGGTCACGATCTCGCGGTCCGGGAGTTCGAGCCCCGCGTCGGGCTCTGGGCTGATGGCTCGGAGCCTGGAGCCTGTTTCCGATTCTGTGTCTCCCTCTCTCTCTGCCCCTCCCCCGTTCATGCTCTGTCTCTCTCTGTCCCAAAAATAAATAAACGTTTAAAAAAAAAAAAAAAAAAGAAACAAAAAAAAAAAAGAGAGAGAGAGAGTGCACACTCTAGAGCAGGGGAGGGGCAGGGGGGGCAGAGAGAATCCCCATCAGGCTCCTCACTGAGGAGTTCAAGATCATGACCTGAGCCGAAACCAGGAGTCAGCTGCTTAACCAACTGAGCCACCCAGGCGCCCCTACTTAGACCCAAAACAGTTCCCTCTTCCAGTTTTCAACCTGGGATGATTTTGACCACCCTTCCCCACACCGGACCTCTGTAGTGTCTGGAGAGCCTTCGGATCTTCACGGTTAGGAGGGGGGATGCTACCGGCACATACTGGGTAGAGGCCAAGGATGGGATAGCCAGCCCCCCACAACAAAGAGTTCTCCAAGTGCAAAGTCCTGACGAGGCCAAGGTGGAGAAGCTCTCTTCTCTCCCCTTCAGTCACTCTTGCTTGTGGCTGTTTCTTTGGGTATTCACCTCCAGATTTCTAAATAATTTTTAAACTGCAACTTTTTTCTTTGCTCTCTTTTTTGTTTAAATGTTTTTATTTATATTTGAGAGCGAGCACGAGTGGGGGAGGGACTGAGAGAGAGGGAGACAGAGAATCCCAAGCAGGTTCCATCCTGTCAGTGCAGAGCCCAACATGGGGGCTTGAACTCACAAACCTTGAGATCATGACCTGAGCCGAGGTTGGATGCTCCCCCAACTGAGCCACCCAGGGGCCCCATCTTTTTTGTTTAAAATTTTTTAATGTTTTATTAATTTTTGAGAGAGAGAGAGACAGAGTACAAGTCAGGGAGGGGCAGAGAGAGAAGGAGACACAGAATCCAAATCAGGCTCCAGGCTCCGAGCTGTCCGCACAGAGCCCAACACAGGGCTTGAACCCATGAACCACGAGATCATGACCTTAGCCAAAGTTAGACGCTTAACCGACTGAGCCACCCAGGCGCCCTAACCCTCTTTTTTGTTTTAAAACTAGCTATCGTTGCTTTATCCTCAAATCTCTGCCAGAGATTAAAATCTTCCAATATGTTGAAACATCAAATAAACTATCATTTGCGTTTGTTCTTGGGGAATCCCTTCATCCTCTCGTGTGCTCTGTGGGACTTCTGTAGACATATTAATCTGGGACTACTCCACGCTGTAATTTTGGGAATTTGTGTCATTTCTCCCCTGTGTTGGATTATCCGCTTGCTGGACCCCTGTCTTGTGCTTCTGTGATTTCCTCCCTTACACTGAGCAGAAGCTTCAGTGTTTTTACAAGAGACAAATTTCTTTCTTTCTTTCTTTTTTTTTTTAATAAAGTTTACTTTTGAGAGAGAGAACGTGTGCAAACACAAGCAGGAGAGGGGCAGAGAGGGAGAAGGAGACACAGAATCTGAAGCCGACGCCAGGCTCTGAGCTGTCAGCACAGAGCCGAACGTGGGGCTTGAACTCATGAACCGTGAGATCATGATCTGAGCAGAAGTTGGATGCTCAACTGACTGAGCCACCCAGGCGCCCCACAAGAGACCAATTTCTTGACTCCTGAATGATCTGAAAAGCTTCTTATTCTGTACTCCCTGTCATTTAAGATTGATAATTTGGTTCCATATAGAACTGTGGACTAGAGGTCATTTTCCTCCAGAATTGCGAACGCTGTGCTTCCGGTGTTGCTGATGAGCCAGTCTCCTGAGTTCCTGACGCCCAGCTCTTCATGGAAGATTTTTGGGGTCTTCACCACGTAGGTTTTGCAACTCCATCATCCTGGATCTTGAAGTGGATCCTTTTCATTTATCAGTCTAAGCACACAGATGCCCCATTCCAGTTGGAAATCACGTCCTTGAGTTCTGGACATTTTTCTTTCTTTAATTCATTTTGTCTGATCTCTTTCTTTACGAAACTCCTAGTTTTCAAACTAAAGGTTCTTTTGTACTATGAACCCCTTATCACATTAAAAAAATTTTTTTAATGTTTATTTACTTTTGAGAGAGAGAGAGACAGCGCACAAGTTGGGAAGGGGAGAGAGAGAGGGAAAGACAGAATCCAAAGCAGGCTCCAGGCTCTGGGCTGTCAGCACAGAGCGTGACACGGGGTTCGAACTCACCAGCTGTGAGTGAGATCGTGAGCTGAGCCAAAGTCAGATGTTCGATCAACTGAGCCATCCGGGTGCCCCCATCAGTTTGTTCTTTAAGGTTAAGAGTCTGATTTTTGGTTTGCCCCCCTCTCTCTCTCTTTTTTCCCCTCTGCATGTTTGTTTCTCAAATTCCACATATGAGTGAAATCATAAGGTATTTGTCTTTCTCTGATTTATTTTGCTTAGCATAATACTCTTGAGCTCCATCCATTTGTTGCAAATGGCAAGGTTTCATTCTTTTTTATGGCTGAGTAATATTCCATTGTGTGTATTGTGTGTGTGTGTGTGTGTGTGCATGTGTATACATACATACATACCCTATCTGCTTTATCTGTTCATTAATCAATGGACACTTGGGCTGTTTCCATAATTTGGCTATTGTAGATAATGCTGCTATAGACATTGGGGTGCATGTATCCTTTTGAATTAGTATTTTTATTATTACTATTCTTTGAGTAAATACTAGTGCAATTTCTGGATCATAGGGTGGTTCTTTTTTTTTTTTTTTTAAACACGTATTTATTATTGAGAGACAGACGCAGAGCATGAGCAGGGGAGGGGTAGAGAGAGGGGGAGACACAGAATCTGCAGCAGGCTCCAGGCTCTGAGCTGTCAGCACAGAGCCTGACGCGGGGCTCGAACTCACGATCTGTGAGATCATGACCTGAGCCGAAGTCAGTTGCCCAGCCAACTGAGCCACCCAGGTGCCTAGATCATAGGGTAGTTCTATTTTTAACTTTTTGAGCGACGTCCATACTATTTTGTCCAGAGTGCTGACAGCTCAGAGCCTGGAGCCTGCTTCAGATTCTGTGTCTTCCTCTCTCTGCCCCTCCCCTGCTCGTGCTCTGTCTCTCTATCTCTCAAGAATGAACAATAAAAAACTTTGTTTTTAATAAATAAGGTTTGTTTTAATGTTTAGTTTCCTTATACTCCTTAGATCCTCTCTCTTTTGTAACTACTCTTCACTATTAGGGAACATGAGTTCAAAATCATCCTTTGAGTGAATTTATCTTTTGATTGTTCATTGTGTTGGCTTTCTTAGATTTTTTCATAGAGTTTGGAATTTTGGCTTACTTTTAGTGGGAGGGTTCTCTCTCTCTCTCTCTCTCTCTCACACACACACACACACACACACACACACACACACACACTCTCATTCACTCCTAGTTCCCCTCTTCCTTGTCGATTTTCACAACTGCCTTCACCATTCCACATGGGGCCCTGTCCAGACTCACGTCTTCTATGGGCAATGAAGATGCTTGGAGTATGCTTCCCCAACATATGCCACTTTGGCACAAGGATTATTTTGAGCTGAAGGTACTTGAGAAACAATAGACACAGGAAAAGCTCACTGCCCTCCCCCTTCCTATCTAAAAGCAGGGCATAAATTACCCTTGGCCAAGGTAAGGGGTCTCTGTCTGTAAAGGAACCTCCCTGTCCTGAACCAGGAAAAGGAGGACGACTTTCATCACGATGACCTTAATCACCAAGACAACTCTCCTCAACGAAAGAACCCCAGCTCGAGTCCGTTGAACAAGCATTGCTAAATAACTTCCGTATCCCTTTATTTTCCACAATTTACTGCCCTTGGAAGCCCAACCCTCTTCTTTCTAGTTACTTCTCCACCATTAACTTATTATCCTTTGTTAAAATGGTGTGTAATCCTGAATTCTGACTTCCTCCTTCTTTTTTTTTCTTTAGCTTAAAACAACACACATGTATTTTCTCGCAGTTCTGGAGGTCACAAGTCTGACATGGATTTCATGGGGCTAAAACCGAGGTTGGAGCAGATCTGTGTTCCTCCTGGAGGCTCTAGAGGAGAATCCGTCTCCTGTGTCTTCCACTTTCCAGACGCGGCCTGAATTCCCTGTGCTCCTGGTTCTTCCTCTGCTTGAGGCCTCTTCCTCCATCTTCAAAGCCAGGGAGGCTTTTCTCCCCTCCCTGAGACATGGGTCCTCCTACTTCCTCCTTCCACATTTAAAGGAACCCTGGGATCACACTGGATAATCCAGGTTAACCTCCTTCCCTTTTTAACGCTTTTTATTTAAATTCCAGCCAACATACAGGGTAACACTAGTTTCGGGTATACAATACAGTGATTCATCACGTCTACACAACACCCGGTGCTCATCACAACAGGTGCACGCTTTAGTCCCCATCACCCAGTTCCCCCACCTCTGCGCCCTCCCCTCTGGTAACCACCCCTATAGTCAAGAGTCTGTTTCTTGATTTCTCTCTCTCTCTCTTTTTCCCTTTGCTCGTGTAACTTTCTTTCTGGGTCACATTTCTTTGTGAACTCCCCTGATATGTGCGTAATTCTATTTTTTTGTCTCCTGTCAATCTGTCTTTTTTCAGTGTGATGCAGGGGCTCCACCCACTGAACCAAAGACAATAGAGGAAGAATTTTTTTTTCCTTCCCTACAGTAACATAGAAATACGGCTCCATAAAAAAAAAAAAAAAAATACGGCTCCATATGATATTGAGAATATTTAAGATCAGTCACCAAGCCTGTGGTAGCTCGGTTTAATTCCAGCAAAAAGGGTTTGTGTTATTTTTGGGGTCTGTGAGAGGGATTTGTTTGCTTGACCAAACTTCAACCAGGTGCCCCTGGCTGTTTCCAGAAGTAAGCCCAGTTCTCTACGAGAGTCTCTCTGCCCCCATTACAATAGCTTTTTGAATAAAATCTATTTTCACCTCTTTAAATTCTGTCCAGTGCTGATTTTTCTTTGACGTCTTTTTTTTTTTTAATTAAAAAAGTTTTTCTTAATGTTTATATGTTTTTGAGAGCGAGAGACAGAGTGTGAGCAGGGGACGGGTGAGGGAGACACAAAATCTGAAGCAGGCTCCAGCTGTGAGCTGTCAGCACAGAGCCCGACGCGGGGCTCGAACCCACGAACTGCAAGACTATGACCTGAGACGAAGTTGGACGCTCAGCCGACGGAGCCACCCAGGCGCCCCAGGCTTTGTATTCTAAAGTGTCCGCAGGATAATTTCCCAAGTGATTTCTTGAATGTGGACACTTCAAAATCAACATGCCCAAAGTTGAATTCCTCACCTCTCTTTCCTGCCCCACACCTAAACTGCTCATTCTGATTCCTACCAGTGATTGGCATCACCATCTCCCCCGGCCCAATCGAGAAACAAAGAAGTAATCTTGGGTTCCTTTCTTCCCTCCCTTCTCACTGCCACAGTAAGTCACTCGCTTCCTTATCTCCTAAGTCTCCTTACACCTGACCATTCTCTCCATCCCCACTGCATTCATTTTTTTTCTCTTTTCAAATGTTTATTTAAATTCTAGGTAGTTAACCTGTAGTGCGATATTGGTTTCAGGACTAGAATTTAGTGATTCGTCACTTACATGCAACACCCAGTGCTCATCACAAGCGCCCTCCTTAATGCCCATCACCCATCTAGCCCATCCCCTGCCTACCTCCCATCCAGCAACCCTCAGTTTGTTCCCTGTTCTCTATCACTAAGAGTCTCTGATGGTTTGTTTCCCTCTCTCTCTTTTTTCCCCCTCCCATATGTTCATCTGTTTTGTTTCTTAACTTTCACATATGAGTGAAATTATATGGTATTTGTCTTCAAGGTGGCAGGTAAGACCATAACTGCTGAGCGTACATATGCGGGTGAAGCTGGTACGATGCCACCACGATGCCGTGCGGCTGACTATGTGGCCCATGGTGACTGCAGGTGAGTGCGAAATCTAGCAGGAGGAAGAGTCTCGGGTGTGATAATGAGAAGGATTGCTTCCTGCAGGTTCTGATTCAGATCGTCCTTGAATCTTTCTGTTCCCTAGCATGGTAAACTCAGCGGGACATCTTTATTGGAGGAGAGCCCAAGTTTCCAGTTCATAAATAAATGAGGAAAAGACAACATCTTAATGCCCATTCCAGGGCGAAAATATTTAGCCACTTTAAGCATCAGAGAGTAAGAGGGGCACCTGGGTGGCTCAGTCAGTGCAGCGTCCCACTCTTGATTTCGGCTCGGGTCGTATCTCACAATTGGCGAGTTCGAGCCCCATGTCAGTCTCTGTGCTGACAGTGCAGAGCCTGATTGAGATTTTCTCTCCGTGCCCCTACCCTGTGCGCTCTCTCTCTCTCTCAGTCTCTCTTAAAATTAATTAAAAAAAAAAAATCAGAAAGTGAGAAACAATTTCCTACCTCAGTGTATGGGTTTGGAGTATAAATGTGAGCAATCTGGCGTGAATGCAAAAAAAGAGAGAGGGACTTGTAGAGGATAGTTTGGGATGACCCAGTGAAGTGGGGGAACAGCCTGACGGATGCCCTTGGTTCGAAGGGAAGACACCGAACAAAGGAAAGTTATTTGAAACCTTTTTAAAAGGGATAAGAAAAAGAAAGTGGTTTTCAGCCTTGTTTCAGGTCGCCTGTTTCTTGGAGAAGCGCCAGAAAGGTCTTTACCTTGGAAAAGCCTAAATGCAGAACCACATCAAATTTGGTATAATTTGAAATGGTCCGTGGAAAACGTGAAACAAATCTGTCAGTTCTCAGGGCTCCACGAGTTACAGGGTAGGAACCTCTGACTGGGAGTTAATGGGAACTCAGAGGAGCTTATCTGGGCCAGAGCGTAAACACGTTTCAAGAGTGTAGTTAAGCCAAACAAACGTGAAGGACCCAAGTAAAGATTGTGAAGAGCAGAAGTTGGAGCTGAGAGGACATCAGCTCTCCAGTGTGCCTTGGAGAAGCTTCAGGAACATCTCCACATTGGAGGCTGTTGAGGTTTAAATGGCAAAGCTTTTACCTTTTTTTTTTTTTTTTTGGTTAAGAAAGACCTTGTTCCTTTAGAAATTAGTTACCGGTTGTAGAACAAGATGACCAGGGGCTGGGGAAGGAAACCGTGATGTTACGGTCAGCCATTCTTCCGGGAAATTCCAACACTCCCATTGCCTGTGGCTTTAACGAAGAGAAGACAGCCTATTTAAGATAAACAGATGATTAGATTTGACAATAGATCCTAAATGATTAGGACTTTGATTAAGTAATGGGGTAATTACTACTGCTTGGGAACTTGTGCTACTGTCACAGAAAGATGACACAGAATTCAAGCACGATCCGAGAAGAATTCTGAGTAATGTGACCTTCAGGTTTGAGATGTTTTGACGTGCTTATTAGCTTTAAAAAACCATTTTCCACGAATATTGATAAAATAGTCAAGCCTCCTTCGTGGAAACAATTACTGAGATGAGCTTTTATGTGTGCAGTGTTCTCCGGCGGGGAAGCTGACAAACTTTCAGAGTCTAAGAAAAACCCTCCTCTTTCTTGTACCTTACCTTCTGCATTTGTAGAAGGGGAACATTTATACAGCCCCAGGGCTATAGATGACCTCGAGAAGGTTACCTACTCAGTCTTTAGGCAAGTCCCCCAGAAAAACAACTCTGACATCCCTTAATGATCCATTCAAAACCACTGAGATTCTAGAACTGAAGATAGCCCCTGTTACTGCCTTGGGACCTTCAAAGGTTGTGCCAGAGCCAATAAGCTCTGTCCATGGGCGACCACTGTCTCATCTGGCTGCGTGACTTTTTCTTTGTGACGCTAGAGTCAACTATGACATTGGTCCCCTTAGATACTGGCTCCTCCTTGTGTTATCTGGTGTCCTAACTAGGTCCTGACTCTGGATCCATTGTTTCCCACCAGTATCTCTTCAGCTTTTCCCATTTCAGTGCCCACCAGCCTAACTTCTGGTTGCCAGCAGCTGCCTCTTTGCACGAGGACTTCCTCAGGCTGGCAGAGTCCACTCTGCTTAAATGTACAGCCGGCCGGACGTGCCGAGGAATTAACGACTCAGGAGCATTCATAAGAGTGGTTGACAAATATTCCGGCATCTTTATTTACCTTTTGGGTAGGACCACCCCGCGATGCATGCTCTGTTCTGCTTTCCAGAGTTCTCTGGAGACAGTAAGCTCAATTGTCTACACATTAGGAACTTGCTTGATAAAGTACACCCTATGGGGTGCCTTCTCTTCCCCATCACCTTGACCCATCAACCTATTTGTGTTTCCTTGGACCCTCTCCCAATGAAACTGTAACACTCCCAACTCTGGTCTCAGAATTTGTTTCTGAGAAGATGAAGACAAACTCAGCTTGTCTAGGACAAATCCTAACTCATTTGCCCCTCTATCCTCCAATCACACGTAGTCACACCCGAACTATTTCCATCTCCCCACTGGGGCAGGCTGCATACCTAGGAGTCGTCTTTAATCCTCTTTTCCCTCACGCCCCATATCCAACCAATCAGCATGACCTATCGGGTCTACTCCCGAGATAAATCCCAAATTTGACCACTGCTCCTCAGCTCCCCTGCAATAACCCTCATCCAAGTTACTACCATCTCATACCAAACCTGGTACAACCACCCCTTCCTGCTCCCCTGCTTCTCCTCTCCACCCTACAGCCCCCTTCTACCCGACAGTCAGCGTGATCGGCAAAAGGATAAATCAGTCGTGTTACTCTCCTGCTTAAACCCTGAAATGGCTCCCTTTGCCACCAGAATAGATACAGAACTCCTAGCCCATAAGCTCCTGCCTGCCTCTACCACTCCTTGTCCTACATTCTCTTTAGTATACTTCCTCCTTCCCATTGTTTACACACATCTAGCAAACTCTTGCCTTAGGCTCTTGTGTGTGCTGTTTCCTCTACCAAATGTTCTCCTTCCATATATTTGTATTCATTGTTGTGGATGCTGTTTCCCGCCGAGATCCCTCTTCAGAAATGAAGGACTTGTTCCCCAGCTGCTGTAAGTGTTGCCAGCAGGCAGCCCTGGGCTGTCCGTGCCCTTGGGGAATTACCCCAGCCAAGAAAGCCGCCTCTCCCAAGGTCATGTTTCCTTTTTGGAGCAGTCCACATCTAATGACTGATTGTTGCAGAGGCATAAATGCCTCTCTCCCTTGCCCCAATTTGGGGCAACTCTGAAAGGCCATCTCCGCTCCAGAGACCTTCACTGGGACTGTATCTGGCTCAGTTTGTCCCTCTGCCGATGTTGCTTCCTCTCTCTCTCATTCCCTGGGAGTGGATCCCAAGCACACATCGTAATCAATGCCGTGTGTGCTAATTTCCATCCAGAGTCTGTTTCTCGAGGAAACTGTCCAGCAACACTCACCACGGAGGTATCTGCCCAGTATCAGCTCTTCACAGGCCTGACCACGCAATCTAAGGCTGTAGCCCACTCCTGAATGAGCGAAGACAAGCACTCATGAAACATTACGGGATGCCCTGTGACTGCAGTAAACGCTGAGAAGAGGTGCAAAGCAATGGGTGCAGTTAGAGATCACAGAAAGGGGACACGAGGGAGGCCAGATAGGTTCGGGAAGCCTCACAGAGGGCTCGGACTTCCCATGGTTCTGATGAATCCAGGGTTGACATATCAAGATTCTGGACTCTTCCTTTCTCTCCTCTGGCTAGAAATTGGACGAACCTGATTTCAATCCTGTCCTTCGATAGGGGTGAGCGGTGGTCAATTGGATGGCACTGGTCCCTGACCGATCCATTAATGGGTGACCACGTAAAGGGCATCTTGATGGTGACCTCACATCCTTCACTTGCTGGTCAGGGGAACTGATAAAAAAGAATGGATGAAAGGCTTTTTTGCATGTGGGAATCAAAGTGCTATGGTAATGTAAGCAAAGCAGGTTTCTGCATGGGCGAGAGAACCAGCTGCCTCCGCCTTCCCCCAGCAAATGCTGTTCAAATGCTAATCCCAAACTCAATTCCCCTTCCCCTGCAGCACACTTCCCGGCCACTTCTCCGGTAGCATTAATTAGTGCATACTGAGAAATGCAAGCTCATTTCGGCACCAGCCCAGCAAAACAATTAAAAGAAGGGCACACCAACTGTGAGAGAATATCATTTCATGCAATCCCACTCTACCGATGAACTGGTGGGTTATTTGCTTCCTTCCTTCCTTTTTTTAAATCAACCACTGATTTGTATAATAATCAGCGAAAAGTATTTGTTAGATAACCGTGTTTAAAACAGGAAAGTTACAGCCCTGCTCTCTTCCGTTACCACTGCCGGTTAAAGAGGGACGGAGAAATTATTGATACTTGGCAAATGATCCGGTTACCTAAGTCAGATTAAGAAGATTCATGCCTCATGTGAATTTGCTAACCACCACCGTGTTCTATTTGAGAGGGCTCATTTTCATAAGCTGGCACACAACTTGCAGAAAATGCACAGGGTGCGGCTCTTATGCCCCACCCAGCCCTACGGGCCTGACAGCATGTGACTTTCGACGATGGGAGAGCTGGCCTCAGTCGGGTCTTGGGCTGACAATGGAAAGGGCGCCGTGGCACCCGAAAAGGCTCTCGGGGCATCTGAGAGCATTCCCGTATTTGTTCAGTGGGTCTAGGCTGGCGAATACACAATTTTCTGCGGAATCTGGACACTTGCTTTCAGCAGACAAAAGGAAAAGCCTTCATCCCAGCTGCCGGAGCGGCTGCGGCGGGAGGGGGGCCCCTCCGGCCCCTGCAGCAGCCCATGCGGTGCTTGGCTCAGAAGTCTTTCCAAATCGTTGCTGGCAGAACTGACCACCTGGGCCACAGGGCCAAGGAACGCATTATCTCCCATATGTGCCAAAGCAAATGAATTACTAACGACGTGGCTGGATTTCTGATCTCGAAGTGCTCTCTCCAGCGCCCGGAGCTCTACCCCAGCGTAAAAGCACTAAGGACTTTATGTTTCCAAGTAACGTTTCCTTTCCACAAATTAAAGCTACTTAGCATCTGTTTGCGCAGAGTCTTCGTCGGGTCCGTCGTCGAGGTATGAAAGCGTGGTCCTGCCTCAGGAGAGGGCCTGAGTGCCCTGAGCTCTCGCTCCTCGAACTGGTCAGCCACCTGGCCCAGTACGTAACCCGGGGAAGAGACAGGTGTTCAGGGGACACATATTTGCATTTCTCTGATGGCATTCGAGACGGAGCTGCTTTTCACGTATTAATTGCCTTTTGTATCCTTCTGTTGTGGATGAAGCCCTACGGTTTCACAGAGAAACAGAACGTAACCTCTGTGACAGCAGGGCATCTACGTTTCCTGAAGTGTGGATGGATGAAAGGCAAAAACTGAGCTAATGTTATTGATGGTGCTGGATTCTTAGGACATACGCACTCGGTGGCTCGTCACGGAAGTCTTGTTCTAAAGGTTGCGTGGATGCCGATGAATTCTAATTTGAACAGAAGATAAATTTGTAGAGAGCACTTCCCCCAGGCAAATCTGATCTAGACTATGAAAATCCAGATTTAGAGACAGATTTGTTCAGGGCTGATTATTTGCTTTACAAATGGTTCACCATAGGGTTCCCTTATGTAGTCAGCCCCCTCATGTGGATTTAAATTAGAATCCCCTCCTAGGACACACAGCGTTAATGGCTCTGTTATATCTGATGCATAAAGAGAGGTAGGCTTCCTAAAGTATGTATTGTTCTCACCGTTTTAAAGATGTCTATTGAGATGGAAATAGTACAGGGGGTATTTTCTCTACTTTTCTCTCCCCTTTTAAGCAATAAAGGAAATAGACACAGAGTTAATGTTCTGTCCTCTGGTAGGCCCGAGATTATTGCTGGGACCAACTGGGGCAATGACACAGCCGGCTTCCCAGCTCAGCGGGCATCCCGCCCTCCTGGAAGACAACCGGTGAACGCGTGGCTTCCTTGACAGTCCGGGGTAATGATGATCCGATCGTCTTCTCTTCTCGCTATAGTTCCTCCACCCCAGCTAGCTGCCCCTGATGTCCACGGTCACTCCCAGGATGTCGTGAGAGGCACGGTGTAGAAACAACTCGAACCTGACTTACAGTTGTAGTGTCTTCCAAGGCTCTCCCTGTTATCCCCTGGCAGATTTCTGGATGGTTCTTTGCCTCCCTGTGCCAGCGCCTCCAGAATGCTGCCTTGCAGACCTCTTTGTTGGTCTCACCCTTTCCCTGGATAGCAGCCACTTTATCTTGGAATGGAAAGCCTCAGAGGCTGAGCTGGCCACCGAGACTGTTGCAGATGCTAGTCCCTGAAGTTGGACAGGCTCCTTGTCACCAGTGGGAAGGTGTCTGGGCAGCTTTTACCCCTTCTGTAAATGCTCCATTGCCCTGAAACTAAGCAGCTATGGTTCCCCAGGACCAAGAGGTGTGATAATTTCCACAACTTTTCAGATCATTGTGAGAAGTAAGCCCACTGACCGGATCAAAGGAGGGGCGTGGATCAATGTTTTTGCAAGAGCAGGTGTCTGACAGGCACACTCGGGAAGTCACAGCAGACAATTTATTTCCTAGCGTGCAAGCCCCTCCCCTGGTTCCCCATTGGCTGAGTGCGGCAGAGGTTACAAGTCTTACCAGACCTCGCCTATTCCCATGTAAGGCAAAAAGTGGTCTGGTCAGAACAAACGTACATTTCCCGAGGTGACACAGAGACTTTGAGTCCCTCCTTTGTTCTTTGGCACAGGTGCACTGCAAAACCCATGAAAATAAGCCTGCGAACAGAGGGGAAGAAGAACCAGGTAGTGAAGTGTCTAAAGGTTTGGGACTCCATTATGGGACGGGGAGGGGGGGGAGAGTTCATATATATTTCCAATAGGTTATAAACCCGTCAACTAGACAGCACAGCTTTTATTTGGTATTTCTGGAAACGAATCATCTCCCTTACTCTTCACATCACGAAATAAGAAATTCTTTCATTTGAAAGTGACGTATAGAATATACTTCTACCCGGATCTTCCAAGAATTCATTTAAAAATGTCCTTTTTTGGGGACAAATTTTCTATTGCTTGAAAAATGCTTTTTAATACCTTTAGTCATTGTCTGTATTTTTGTTCACCTTCACAATTAAAATAAAAATAAATTCTTTAATATCCCTGATGCGAAGTGTGGGTTCAAATTAATTTTTCTACTTAGTAGTGATATTTAGCCACACAGATACCATTATTATTAGAAGAATTCCATTGTTTGTTTGGATCCCTTAAATATTAAACTGTGTACATAAATTACAACTATTCCATTTCTGTCTTGTTATGTTGGTCAATGCTTGTGTTTTAGAACAAATCTCTAAAATATCCTTTTGATTCTTTGAGTATTATAATAAAATCAGTGTTCAGATAAAGCTAGCCGTCTCTCACTGTTCTTTTTATCAATATTCCCTCTGTTTTTCCAAATGAATTTTAGGCTTATTATATTAAGGTCTGTAAAGTATGCAATTAGAATTTTAATCAGAATACTGTTGAAACTCTGATTTATAAGAATTGCTACATTGCCTTATTTCCTCTCTCTTTTAAGAAGCATGGTATCTTGCACTAATGACATTAGATTCTCAACTATTTTATATTTTTGCTTGCCTTTATGAAAATCGTGCCATTTTAATTATAGTTTCTTTTTGCATAGTACTGAGGCTTGGATTTTCTTTTTGTCTACATTCTGAACATCCTTTTCTTGACTTTTGCGCTTATATTTTTTAGTAGGCTCCATGCCCAGCATGGAGCCCAATGAGGGGCTTGAACTCACGATCCTGAGATCAAGCCCTGAGATCAAGAGTCAGCCACTTAACCAGCTGAGCCACCCAGGCACCCCTCATATAGTACTGAAACGTGAAGATGACTTCTGTAACCAGACATTTTATTGAACTATTACATAGTCTTCACTAATGTTTGTGTTTACTTCTTTGGGTTTATTAGGAATACATTTTTGCCAGTTGAAAATAATCTTTTTATTTCTTCTTCTAGGATTTTAAACTCCGGAGCTTCTTACCACGTCCCAGGACTTCACCCACCAGCCGTAAGCAATGGAAAAGAGGAAGCCTGATGCGGAGAACTGATTATCGAGAGATAATGGGATCCTGAAGGAAGGAGTGACCCAGAAGTCAAAAGAAGGAAGAATTTCAAGGTGAGGGGATTCGACCCAGAAATTCCACTTCTCAGAATCTCCCTTAAAGAAATAATAACGCAATATGGGCAAAGCTTGCGAGGTGAGAACGTTTGGAGTAGTAGCTATCCAAGTCAAAATTTGAAAACAGCCTACATGAACGACAATTAGGAAATCGTTAAATAAATCATGGCACTCTATGTCGTGGAATAGTTTGGGAGCATTAAAGTACAACACAAGGAGTATCTGACCAGTTACAAAAATGGTCATGAGTTATTTATTGAAAAAGCACGATATGAGCGGTATGTAATGTAAACCACAAACATAAATATGTATGCACAGAAGAAAGAATGGAAGGATGTGTTTCTTGTGCTTATCTCCAGATTGTGGCATTATGAGTCACTTTCCTCCTTCTATTTTCTACCCTGAGCATGTGTTACTTTGTGATTAAAAAGAACACTGCTGTGGACTGAATGCATGTGCCCCCACCCCCACCCCAATTCATACGGTAAAGCCTAACTCACAAAGTGATGGTATTTGGAGCTGGAGCCTTTGCCAGAAATTTAGGTCAAGACGGCAGAGCCCTCCCGAACAGGATGCCCACCCTTATAAGAAAGGACATGAGAGGGATGATCTTTTACTCTCTGCCACGTAAAGATACAGCAGGAGGGCAGCCGTCTGCAAGCCAGGAAGCAGACCCTCACCAGACACCGGATCTGCTGGTGTCTCCATCCCTGTCTTCCCAACCTCCAGAACTGTGAGAAATAAATGTTGAAGCCATCCAGTCTATGGTATATTTGTCAGAGCAGCCTGAAGGAATTAAGACAGGCACCATTTTTTTATTACCAATACGAGAAGAAGAATGAATGAAGAGAAGGAGAAAGAGACTGAGTCAAGTGGCAAAGAGAAAATAGACCACAGGATTTGGTCGTTAGAGTGAAGGCACCAGCATTTGGGTTAAGAGTTATGCATGTGGGGGTGAAAGCCCTGTGCCCTTGATCAAGTACCCGAACTCTGAGGTGGGCAGTCTTACACAGTAGCTAAAAACCCACTGGACCTGCTGTAGGTAATTTTCTTTTAGGGGATGGGGTGCATGTCGTAGATTAAAGATGGCTGCAAGTTCTTTGCTACTCCCACTGAGAGGTAGAACTGAATTCACCACTCCTTGAATCTGGGCTGGCGGTAGTGACTTCCTTCATCAGTGGGATGCAGTAGAAGTGATGTTCTGGAAACTTCAAGGCTAAGATCATAAGCTTTACTTTCTCCCTGGCCTCTCTGAACACTCTCTGGGGGAGCCCTGAATGCTGAGTAAGAAATTCAAGTAACCTGAGACGCTTAGGGCAGAGAGATCTCATGTAGGTGCTCCAGTCAACATTCCCAGCTGAGCCCAGCCCGCCTTAACCAAAGCAACGTACCAACAAGAGGAGCCATCTTGGACCCCCACCCCAGCCCATCCAGCAACGACTAAATGACTTCTACAGATGACATGCAAAATGGAAGAATCACCAGCCACACCCTGCCAGAATTCCTGACCCACGTAATTGGGAAAAACAATAAAATGGTTGCTGTTTTAAGCCAGTACATTCTGGGTTCGCTTTCTATGCAACAGTAGATGACTGGAAGAGTGGGGTATCTATTTTTACACGAGTTGCTTTTCATGTGAGAAGTAACCAGCCTCCCTTTCTCAGTGAGTTTCCTTCTGGCATCCACAGGACTCACCTGGGCTCCTGACTGGGCAATCCCAGTAAGAACAGTGCTAATTTTCACCCGTCTCGGCCTCTTAAATCACCCTTAAGATGTTCTCCTGCGAACCCTTCCATGTCTTTCTTCCGCAGCAAGTGCCTGCCAACCACTGTGATTGAACTTTGACATTAATCACAGGCATTCGAACCCAGGAGGGAAAATCCTCTGGTGAGGAAGGGCCCTGTGAGAATGTGACAGAGAATTGGGGACTGCATGCCAGGGGGGCCACAGTTCGTCAACGGAATGGAATAAGTGCTTTCATTGCCCCCACTGTAGAGACCGTCTATCTCCTTTCAAAGGTATGATGTGCCGTCCTGGTCCCTGAGCTCTTTGAGCTGCGCTGGTCCCCAGTGATCATCTACTCCCACCCCCTCGCTTTACAAAAGAGCAAAACAGGTCTCAGACGTGCGGGGTGTTCTAAATCCTGTGGCAAAGTAGCAAAAAGCCTAGGCCCACCTTTGTGTGTGTGTGTGTGTGTGTGTGTGTGTGTGTGTGCATATCTTCATGTGCCTTTGCCTAGTGTCAGTATATGGTGAGGAACCAGAGGACAGGACAGAAAATCTTGATTTTTAACATAGATCAGTAGGGTCATTCACCTGCTGGCTTATTAACCCTCCACCAACAGTAAGTGCTGGAACTTTCTCCCTCATGAGCACTGATCAATAGGCAGTGACTTGGGGCACCTGGGTGGCTCAGTCGGTTGAGCATTCGACTTCAACTCAGGTCGTGATCTCATGGTTCATGAGTTCAAGCCCAACATCAGGCTCTGTGCTGACAGCTCGGAGCCTGGTGCCTGCTTCCGATTCTGTGTCTCCCTCTTTCTCGGCTCCTTCCCTGCACACTCTGTCTCTCTCTTTCCCAAAAATGAATAAACGTTAAAAAAAAATAGGCAATGACTTATGTGACAAGTGTCAGTAGAGCCTGAGTAGAACTGAGCCCGAGATGAAAAGAGACACTTAAGAGCAAGAAAAGAGCCCACCCCGCCTCAAAAAAAAAACATGGGTGGGGGAGCACCAGCCCCTGCAGCTCGCTGGCCCTAACCCTGACAGCGCCTGTTACTTTAAGACGTTTGAAACTGCTATGAGGATATCGTATTTGTTGGGAACACGCTCTCTGAGAAATCTTGCTCTGGGTACGTGCCTTTTGTTAGCCATATGTTGTTTTCTCTTTGCAGTATCAATGTGCAGTTCTTTGTGTGAATAACAAAGAGTTCCATGAGGAAGGAGTCCATAGGTGATATTTACAACCACGCTAATTTTCTTAATGAAACTGTTGTGAGACTTCCCTTTTCGAAACTCTGTTCTCCTGGCTGTTTGTATAGTTTGTCACGTATTTTCAGTTTCAGTTTTCGTTTGCCTTAATTCCACTACTAAGACCAGACAAAAATTAGTAAACGTTTTATTCTTCCGGTCTTTCAGATTCTCTCTGACCGTATTTATTTATTTTTTTTAATTTTTTTTTCAACGTTTATTTATTTTTGGGACAGAGAGAGACAGAGCATGAACGGGGGAGGGGCAGAGAGAGAGGGAGACACAGAATCGGAAACAGGCTCCAGGCTCTGAGCCATCAGCCCAGAGCCTGGTGCGGGGCTCAAACTCACGGACCGCGAGATCGTGACCTGGCTGAAGTCGGACGCTTAACCGACTGCGCCACCCAGGCGCCCCTATTTTTATTTTTTTAATGTTTTATTTTATTTTTGAGAGCGAAAGAGAGAGAGGGTGGGGGAGGGGCAGAGTGAGTGAAAGAGACACAGAATCCGAAACAGGCTCCAGGCTCTGAGTGGTCAGCACAGAGCCCATCACGGGGCTTGAACTCATGATCCGCGAGGCCATGACCTGAGCCGGTCGGATGCCCAACCTACTGAGCCACCCAGGCGCCTCTCTCTGACATTTTAGATCAAGGGGGATCTACAGCTACCTGTCTCTGAGAGGCCACATTAATTCAGGGTGCTCAGTGCGCTCCCAGCTGGAGTTCGAAGATGGCTGTGCACACTGGTTTAAAAATTAAAAGATTCGAGGGGCGCCTGGGTGGCTCAGTCGGTCAAGCGTCCAGCTTCAGCTCAGGTCATGATCTCACAGTTCGTGAGTTCGGGCCCCGCGTTGGGCTCTGTGCCAACAAACAACCCAGAGCCTGGAGAATGTTTCGGATTCTGTGTCTCCCTGTCTGTCTCTCTCCCTCCCCTGCTCATGCTCTGTCTTTCTCCGTCTCTCAAAAATAAATAAATGTTAAAAAAAAAAATTTTTTTTTTTTAATTAAATGATTCGGAGTTAATCTGATCAGTGCAGACAAAAATAAAACGTGAATGGTCCAGGAACTGGATGAATTCCGTTCCACCTGTCGCCTCTCTTCCACATGCCGTTTACGTGGCTAAATGATGGGTTTGTTCTGTTTGTTCAAACCTGGAGTTCATTTTGTGGCCCTGGCATTTTGCTTCATGTTCCAGACGACATCTGTCTCGTACAAAATCTCAGCCAGTTCCTGTGTTACCTGGGCAAAGGAGACCATGTCAAATGCCCTCAGAGGCCCATAAATTGATTCTGGAAACACCAACACTGCTCTCTGGGGCTTCCCCTGGGGACGCATGATCCTGGAAATAAATCCATGTGAAAAGAATAAAAGAGCTTGGAGTTTTGTCTAAGGCAATGATCTTAGATAAATTTAATGCAAGAGAAGAGGCTGTGGAAATAAAGGCTCTACGATTATTCCTGCCTTCCTCATTTCTTAAGAGTCTCTCAATTGTGCAGAGAAGTTGTATCATGCCAAGCTCTGTGAGCCTTCACTCCTGGAGTAAGTTCATAAAACAATTCTGGCTCAGTGAAAGCGATGCTCCTACCCATTACCATTTTATACCAGCGCATATGTGTACATGTGGGCTAAGTAGACCCGGCTTGTTTCCGCAGACACTCGAAGACAGTTGATCACGATCTACGTAGAACTCGACATTGTCAAAACAACAAGTTAAAACATCGAAGGGAAGAATCCTCAAGGCTGGAAAGTATACAGTCGGCGGCTCCTTCTGGGGGACGAAAACGTGGTGTGACATTTGTGCAACTATTTTAAAATGTAGTCAGGGATTTCCGAACCCAACATTTGGGAGCAATGACTGAGTCTTGGAAATGCTCTCTACAGTGATAGGAACCTCTAGAGATCTGAGGGATGCTGGGGCCCAGGCCTCCCCGGAGAAGGGTGCTGTGCAGAATGAAGACGTGCCATGGGCCTCTCCCAGTTAGGAGAGCATTGGCAATGGAGTGTTGGTCTGAAGGCAGGTGCCTATAATATTAGGCATGGTTGTCACTGAGGGAGACTCTAGCTAGAAATCAAATCTACTAGGGGGTGCGGTTCCGTATGGCGGCAGGTGACAAGCAGAGGTACCGGTAAATATTTAACAACCAGCTCTTTGGAAAAATATACACGTGTGTTTGGTAAGTTATACTGACATAAAGGATGTATAGCACACAATTTATAAGTAATACTAATATACACAATCCTCCTCGTTATATATTTCACATAGTTGTTTGATTCTCACAGAAAGTATTCTTGTTCCTGCCAAATTCTCGTATCACAGTCCAGCTCTGGTTGTAACTCAGTCATCATTTGGTAAGTGGAGTTGCAGCCTAAACCACTGTTTCTCCGCTAAATTTGTTGTCAGGAATTCTGATAGGTGATCTACTGTTAAACTGTCTCTCAGCCTTGTAAAATTGTATTAATTAAACTAAAATCTCTCTCAGCTTCACTGCAACGTCATTGTTGTTTTGGCATCTTGGGTGTCAACATCTGAAAAATAATTTTATGTTACACCAGTAAAAGGTACGATACCCATTGAGGGTTAATGTAAAATTTTCTGTGAATGGTTTCTTCATATACTTTTAGAACTAAACTTAGTGTTAGGCTAAAACACTCACCTTATTTTTCAGTTTAGACTTCTACATCAGTGTGAGCTGGGACTTCATTCATTCATCATGACGTGAGCGACTTCTCTGCTGAGGCAGGTAGGAGATTTCAACATAGGAAGAATATTTCCTGGATATTTTTGTGCTATTCGTGATGTAACCGCTGTAGACATGACACACGTTTAAATTTAATCCTCAATTATTCCCATTTTCTCGTTTTAGACTTTTTTAGGTCTAGACAATGGGCAAGACAATAAATCAAGTCCCAATTTCTAGCATTGGCCGATGTCTTTAGTGTAAGCACTTCCATGACGGCCGATGTCGAGCAATCAGGAATGTATATTAGAGCAACTTTTCTAGAATTCAACTTGGCAATATACCTGTTGAGTCTTAAAAGTGTCCATAGCCTTATGATCCTATATCCCCTCTCCTAGGAATATATGTATATATTTTTAAGTTTATTTATTTATGTTGATAAAGGCAGCAAGAGAGAGAGAGAGAGAGAGAGAGAGGGAGCACGAGCGAGAGCACATGTGCACACTCGCATGTACGTGCACAAGTTGGGGAGGGGTGGAGAGAGAGAATCCTGTGCCAAGCCAGACCTGGGACTCCATCTCAGGAAGCCAAGTGTGAGATCATGACCTGAGCTGAAATCAAGAGTTGAACACCTAACCGACTGAGCTACCCAGGCACCCCAGGAATATTATGTTATAGAAATATTCAGAATAGTAACTAAGGGAAGTGATGGAATTATTGGTTTTTAAAAAAATTTTTCAATGTTTATTTATTTTTGAGAGAGAGAGCGTGAGCAGGGGAGGGGCGGAGAGAGACGGAGACACAGAATCAGCAGGCTCCAGGCTCTGAGCTGTTGGCACAGGGCCCTACATAGGGCTCGAACTCACCAACTATGAGATCATGACCTGAGCCAAAGTCCAATGCTTAACTGACTGAGCCACCCAGGTGCTCCTTAATTAGTTTAATTGTGGTAATAACTTCACAATGTGTATATATATATATACATATATATATGTATATGGATATGTATATATATATGTGTGTGTATATATATACACACATTTAAACATCACATTGCAGATCTTAAATATATTTCATTTTTATTTGTCAAAAATGAATAAAACTCAAAAAAGAAAAATATATTCAGAGATGCTGCAAAGGTATTTATGTTAAGGATATATATTATTTGTTGTAGCAAATAATTAGGAACAACCTAAATGCCTAATAATAGAGTTCTATTTAAATTGATTATATGTCCATTCTAGAAGATACTATCCTGTCACTGAAAATCGTGGTTTTAAATAATATTTAAAACCATAGGAGGGGTTGGGAATGCAAGCTGGTGCAGCCACTCTGGAAAACAGTATGGAGGCTCCTCAAAAAACTAAAAATAGAGCTACCCTACAGCCCAGCAATTGCACTAGTAGGCATTGATCCACGAGATACAGGTGTGCTGTTTCGAAGGGGCACATGCACCCCAATGTTTACAGCAGTGCTATTGACAATAGCCAAAGTATGGAAAGAGCCCAAATGTCCATCGATGGATGAATGGATAAAGAAGATGTGGTGTGTATACACACACACACACACACACACACACACACACACACACACACAATGGAGTATTACTTGGCAATCAAAAAGAATGAAATCTTGCCATTTGCAACTACGTGGATGGAACTGGAGGGCATTATGCTAAGTGCAATTAGTCAGAGAAAGACAAAAATCATATGACTTCACTCATATGAGGACTTTAAGAGACAAAACAGATGAACATAAGGGAAGGGAAGCAAAAATAATATAAAAACAGGGAGGAGGACAAGACATAAGAGACTCATAAATATGGAGAACAAACTGAGGGTTACAGGAGGAGGTGTGGGAGGTGGGATGGGCTAAATGGGGAAAGGGCACTAAGGAATCTACTCCTGAAATCATTGGTGCACTATATGCTAACTAATTTGGATGTAAATTTTAAAAAATAAAAAATAAAATTAAAAAAAAAAACCAAAACAACACACAGGAGGGGTGCCTGGATGGCTCAGTCAGTTGAGTGTCCGACTTCAGCTTAGCTCGTGATCTTGCAGTTCGAGCCCAACATGGGGCTCGAACCCACGGATCGTGAGATCATGACCTGAGCTGAAATCAAGAGTCAGAAGCTTAACCCACTGAGCCACCCAGGTGCCCTAGGAGCCTTTTAAACTGTAAACGAAATAGATGCACAACAGAGGGGAAACTCATTCCTTTAGTGGCACCACCTTCCCATTCAGCAGCTGTTTAGGTAATGTTGAAGGATCCAGTCTGTCACACGGGACTCCACGTCTGAGACAGTCACAACACTTACCAAATGACATTAGGAAGCAAGGTTCAGTATCTTAAGAGTAATAGCATTTTAATTCTTAATGTCATTTTCTGCCATTACAATCGATATTTATTAGTCTAAAAACAAAAATGACACTCTGCTAAGGGTGGTGAGAAGAAGCCAGAGAAAGGGTTTTCGAGAAAACCAGGCCTACCATGTGACCGTCACAATTCTTGGCCATCTTCCTTCTCACTTTGCTGCTCTTTTGCTCTGCTATTATCCACTCACATCCTGATTTCACCCCAGCACACTCTTCTGTCTTTGGCTCTCAAGATTCTTCCCCAGCCTATTTCAACCTTGATTATAATCTATCCCTTACCATTCTCTTTAGAAAACGTTTTTATCTTAATGGTTATGTCAGCTCCTCAAAAGGTAGCATTTTGCTATTTACTTGTAACCCCCTAGGTTCTTGAACCAGAATTAAGCAAAGAATTTACACTGGAAACATCTTATGGGCTTGAATTGATTGGACTCTCCCTTCGAAGGCTGATTTAGCATTATACATTTCTCTGTGGCCTTATGTGATATTGGTAGTGTTCTGGGGCTTTCCAAGGAGCTGTCAAAAGGACCAGGCCCATTTACTGTAACCCAAGTTTGTTGGGTTGTTGTTGTTGTTGTTGTTTTAAGTCAAATTCAGGCTTTTTGCAACTGGAACAAAGACCCTCACAAGCCACATCTCAAATAATTGACTCTTAGGGTTTATTTATTTTTTCCCATTCAAAAAGCTCCTTCCATGCTCCCAGAAGTGGAAAGGCGGTGGGGGTGCCTGGGTGTCTCGGTCAATTAAGAGTCCAACTCTTGATTTTGGCTCAGGTCACGATCCCATGGTTTGTGAGTTTGAGCCCTGCACTGGGCTCTGTGTTCATAGCATGGAGCCTGCTTTGGATTCTCTGTCTCCCTATTTCTCTGCCCCTAACCCTCTTGTCTCTCTCTCTCTCAAAATAAATAAATATATACTAAAAAAAAAAAGAAAGAAAATGAAAGAAAAGAAAAAGAAGTGGAAAGGAGGAAAAGGCAAGAAAGAGGAGGGGCAGGGGTTTCCCTACTAAATGTTAACATGCATTAAATCTGAGCCGTGGGTACAAGGGTGGCCTGCCATGTAAATTACAGGACCTTCAATGAAGAGCTAAAGAAGGAGAAGCTGCTAATATTTACATGTTGATTGGTCAGAGAACTCCGGGTCTGGGCCCTGCATCTTTCCTGGAAACCATCTCAGCCCGTAGGAAGCTATACTTTTCTGAACTTAAGGGGAACTTAACTTATATATAGATCCAGGATAAATGCAAATTCTGGGGAAGTGTTTCAGTAACCAGTGGGGTATGTGCTGAGCCTGGATCTTCCCAGTAGATGGTGGCAAATGTGAACCAGCATCCTGGACAGAGAACGTAAAAATACTTGACTCGTTAAAGAGGCAGTTCATGAAGAAAAGCATCATAAAGGAGTTTAGGAAAGTCAGCACTAAAAAAAAAGGGCAATAGAAAAATCTATCCCAGTGGAGAAAGAAGATAAGCAACTCGAAACTGTAAGAAGAATTGGTCTTCAACAAGCAGAAGTCTTTCCATTACTATTCCCTGGAATAATGTCAGTGTCCCACTGACAGATTTAGAAGTGAACTTGGCCAAGACATGTCTTCTCCCAGTTTGAGTAGAAGTGGTATTAAGAGACATCCGGGGCCTAACCCACTTATCATTACGTTTCTAGTGATTCATACGGAAATGAACGATACTTAGGAACAATCTGATGTAGATGTTCTTGGCAGAAAACCAGAGTCTCGTTGCAAGCTGCTTCCTTGGGTGGGTCTATGGGCAGTGAATGGAGGTCTGCGTGGTTGGCCGAAGAGAGGATTGGATCTCTGGGACCTGACACTAATGCCCCGACGAGGAGTCTTGGCATCTCATGGATTCTAGAAAAGATTGTGTTTGCCAGTGCAAACTGGGATCTGGTCAAAGAAAATTTTTTCCCTGTGGCAATGGAAGCAAGCTTGTTGAAAAAAAAAAATCATTGTCCAAAACATAATTGGAAGTACTACTCACGGCACTTTCAAGGGGCCAGACTCACACAATCTCCCTAGACTTGATTTGCTTGATTCTCATATCAACTCTTTGGGTAGGAACTATTATTACTCTAGACTTAAGGATGAGAAAACTGAATCTGGGAGAAGTTAAGGAATGTCCCCAAGATCACACGGGTGGTAAGTGACAGACCTGGGTCTTCACTCCAGGTCCTGCAGACCCATACCTCGGCTCTAATTACTGATGCGATGCTAAAACACACCCCAAAGTGATACGAATTCTAACTTATTCTTAAAATTTAGAAACTTCAAAATCAGGTGGTTTTTAGGGCCCCTGGGTGGCTCAGTCAGTTGAGCATCCAACGTCAGCTCAGATCATGATCTCGTGGTTCATGAGTTTGAGCCCCACATCAGGCTCTGTGCTGACAGCTTGGAGCCTGGAGCCTGCTTCAGATTCTGTGTCTCCCTCTCTCTCCGCCCTTACCTCCCCCCCACCCGTCTCAAAAATAAATAAACATTAAAAAAACAAAACAAAAAAAAGAATTGCTTTAAAAATCAGGTTGTTGGGGCGCCTGGGTGGCGCAGTCGGTTAAGCGTCCGACTTCACCCAGGTCACGATCTCGCGGTCCGTGGGTTCGAGCCCCGCGTCGGGCTCTGGGCTGATGGCTCGGAGCCTGGAGCCTGTTTCCGATGCTGTGTCTCCCTCTCTCTCTGCCCCTCCCCTGTTCATGCTCTGTCTCTCTCTGTCCCAAAAATAAATAAACGTTGAAAAAAAAAAATTTAAAAAAAAAAAAATAAATAAATAAAAATCAGGTTGTTTTTATGACTGCTTACCAACAAATAATGTTGCATGCTCCTTCACGCCTCCTTCCTCAAGAACTATGGTTTTTATTATGCGTTAGTGTTGTTGTGTAACGTGGAATAATTTCCTAGGGCTGCCATAAAAAACTGGTTGGCTTAAAACAACAAAAATGTATCCTCTCACAGTCCTGGAGGCTGAAAGCCCCAATCTAAGTGTCAGCAGAGCCTGCTCCCCCTGGAGGTTTCTGGAAGAATCCTTCCTCGCTTCTTCCAGCTTCTGCTGGTTGCCAGTCATCTTGGGCCTTCCTTGGATAGTAACTGGAACGCTCCATTCCGCCTCCGTTGTCACATGACCTCCTACCTTGCGTATCTGTGTGTCTCTTTGTGTCTCCAAACCTCTCTCTCTTCACAAGGACACCAGCCACTGGATTTAGGGCCCACCGAATCCAGCGTGACCTCCCCTTAACTCGAATGCATCTACAAAGGTTCTGTGTCTAAATAAGGTTACACCTTGAGGTCCCAGATGAATGTGAATTGGGGTAGGAGAGGCACACTGTTCAACCCAGCACATGGTGGAAGAGGTTTACCTGCTCTCCTGGCAGCCTGACTGGTCAGTGCTACAGCCATGGACCGCTACGTTTTGGAGCATTCCATGATCTCAAAGGCCAAGTTACAGGTCAAAGTGGCCTTCAGAGCTCAAGTGAACAAACAGTAGCCCCTGGAAATCTCTGAAAGTGGCGGGTTATGGATGAGAATTGACTTAATATCTCTATTCTATGTTTCCTTCCAAAAAGTTCCTGGACTCTCCTCCAGCTCTAAGGCCTTCAATCTAGCAACATGTGTTATTGCTTCTCCATAAGTCTATATACGAAGAATGCCTTCTGGGGGTGATTATTTGACCCCAAGAATGTAAACCATCACCTTCCATGCACATGAAGGACACAGGAATTTGAAATACAGAACTTCTTCCCAGCTGAGAGCACAATGGTGCCTCATCGAATAGAAAAGGCACCATCTGGAGGATCGGGCCTGGAATAAACCACTCCATCCTTCCCCCCAACCATTCAGCGTTGCATTGGAGACGGGTCCTTGATGAGACATGAGGTGGCGTCTCCCAATCGAATTTCTCTTGCAGAGAATCTATCCCTCAAAGGGACAGCAAGACAAGACCCTGGCAATTAGTGGGAGTGGACTTCTTCATCCCCTGCCTTGTTTCCTCTGTTCTTTCTGACCTCGATTTCTCCCTGTTGAAACGTTCACGTCCCTGATTTATGGGCTTAGTTCTGCCCCAGCTTCTGAACCAGCTGTGGCCAGAGAGATATCCTATCAGGTGCTTCAGTCGCCCCTGAAGGAGCTGAGTTTGGATTGTGTTCCTAAAGCCTGGAATCCTGTTCTCACCCCGCCAAGGGCTCTTTAGCCAGGAACCAGGCCAAGCCTGGCGGTGTTCACCCTGGTTACCCTTGCAGCTTTCCCTAGGCTCATTCAGGGCTGACTCTGCCATAAATTTGGGATTGAGCCTGCCTTCCTCTCTCTCTATCACCTCCATCAACTCTACTGAGTACCCCAAGCTCCCTCCGGACTCTGCTTCCTTTCTCCCTCACTGTAGCTTGGAGCCATTTCTCTTGCCAAGCCCTGTTCTGCCTGATTTACACATTGGACAGTTGCCTGGCTTTCTTATTCCACCCACTGCACGGGGCCTGTTGGAGATTCTGACAACGGGAACCATAACCAAGTGCCCCAAGGCCCTGCACTCTGGTTTTTCTTGTTGCCTTCGCCTGCGCTGACTTCTATACCTCCCAAGGGTCCACCAGCACTGGTCTCGCTGATGGGGCATGGGACCCTCTTCTTTTGCTATCAGCTCTGTGTTACTGTGATTCCAAGAGGCCCCATGTCCCAGAGCACTGCAGTTCTGGAATCCTGAGGACACGTCACTACCTCCTGGGACTGGCTGGAGGGAGTCCAGCATTGAACAAATGAGGGCACTCTCACCCCCGGTGTGCTAAGCTCCCAACCTCTTCATGTGACTCTTCCTTTGATCTCCCTGCAGCAGATGATGGTCTCATCCTGCTTCACCTTTTCCAGGGATGTCCCAGCCTCACCTGAGAACAGTCTCCCTACCAGACCCCCTCAGTCTTTTTTTTTTTTTTTTTTAATATTTATTTATTTTTGAGAGACAGAGAGAGAGCACGAGCAGGGGAGGGGCAGAGAGAGAGGGAGGCACAGAATCCGAAGCAGGCTCCAGGCTCTGAGCTGTCAGCACAGAGCCCGACACGGGGCTCGAACCCATGAACCGTGAGATCATGACCTGAGCCAAAGTTGGACGCTTAGCCGACTGAGCCACCCAGGCGCCCCAGACCCTGAGTCTTGATGCAGAACCTGAAAGACCCCAAACTAACTCTGCCTAGTTTACTCTAGGTGGGTGTATCTACTCCTGAAAGTTGATTTTTTTTTTTTCCACCTACTACATCGTGGATTTCCTTCCATGCCTGTACATGTGCTGTGTGCCTGCCCTGTGCCGAAGCCTGAATTTTACAGGCCCTTGGAGTTTACAGGTTAGGTTATAACAGTTGCTCAGGGCACCTGGGTGACTCAGTCGGCTAAGCATCTGACCTCAGCTCAAGTCACGATCTCACAGTTTGTCCCACATTGGGTGAGCTTGTGCCCCGCTTTGGGTGAGCCCTGCTTCTCTCCCCGCTCCCCACGACTGCCCTCGCTCACTTGCGCCCTCTCTCTCTATCAGAAAAGAAAAAACAGTTGCTCAGTCTTTGATTCTGTACTGCCCCATTGATGAGTATGTTGGCCATTTTGGTTGTTTTCATGGTTACAAACTGCCCTGTAATTCACATTCTTGTACATACATCTTTGCACATTTGCGCAAATGTTTCTGTACAATAAATCCCTGAAGGAGATTTGCTGGATCAAAAGGAATGCATTCCTAAAGTTTTAAAATCAGGTTTGCTGAGATATAATTTACATACAATAAGCTGACCCATTTAAAATGTTCAATTTAATGAGTTTTAACAAATTATACACACACACACACACACACACACACACACCTGTGAAGATCTGTATCTGTGAAACCACTAGCATAATGAATATACAGAATATTTCCTTCACCCCAAATTTTCCTCTTTCCTGTTTGCAATCTGTGACTCCATCCGCTGTCTGCTCCAGGCAAGCACTGATCTGCTTTCTGTCACTATAGATTGGCCTACATTTTCCACATTTTTTAAAAAGTGGAATTATACAGTGTTTGACTTTCTTTGAGATTTACCCGTGTTGTTGTACATATTAGTAACTCCTTTTTATCGATAAGTAGTATTCCAGTGGATGGAAAGAGTGGTATGGGCATGCCACAGTATTTTTATATTTCTATCTGTTGGTAGATGTTTGGGTTGTTTCCAGTTTTAAGCTATAATGAGTAAAGCTGCTACAAATATTTTTGTACATGATATTGTGTGGACACATGTTTTCATGTTTCTTGGAGTGTAACGTGGGGTCATATGGTAGATGGATGGTGTTTCTTTTGTTTTTTGTTTTTTTTGTTTTGTTTGTTTATTTGTTTCAAAGAGAGAAAGAGAGTGGGGAGGGAGGCAGAGGAAAGAGAAGGAATCTTAAGCGGGCTTCTTGCTCAGTGCGCAGCCCGACCCCGGTCTTGATCTCACAACCCTGGGATCATGACCTGAGCCGAAATCAAGAGTTGAACACTCAACCGACAGAGCCACCCAGGCACCTGATGTATGTTTAATCGCATAAGAAAGTAGCCACTTTCCAAGGTGGTTTTACCATTTTCTCATTCCTACCAGCAGTGTATCGTTAAATTTCTGATAGTTATGACCAAGTTCTTCTCCAAGGTAACTTTACTAACACTCTCCAACAGTAAATAAGAGGGCCTATTTTCTACTCTCTCACCAACATTGTTGATCATCAATCTTTTTCATCTTTGGTAATCTGCTAATTAAACATGATGATTCGTGCATTTATATAATTAGATGAGAAGTCCAGCATCTCTCCGTACCTGTATTTGCCATGGCACCTTGCCCTTTTTGAATTATTTTCATATCCTTTGTCCATTTTTCAAATGTGTCATTCATGCTTTTCTGGAGGTTTTTTGTCTTGTTTTGTTTTTTACATTAGGGCTATTACTAATATTATTTATATTTAGATCTTTGGTCTGGCTGGAAGATGTTCTGAAATAAGGAGCGAGGTGGGAATCTATAGGAAGACTCGTTAGACAGGCCTGAGGTCTGGTCCTGCCAGAGAATAATCACATCTCTCTAAAGCCTGGGAAATTGATCTTTAATTTACCTTGTCTTGCCGTGAACAATCAGGAAAATCCAAGAGCCATTTTGAACAAGTTACTTAGACTTGGTGAACACTAGGCACAGACTCAGAATCTCCAGAACAGTCAGCAAAATTCGGGGGCGGGGGGCATAAAGACTCCCCAAGAGCAAGAGGGTGTGTGCTTTTGGGACCAGGACAGTGGTATCATAGGCATCTGTATCTTCTCACGGGCAGCATGTGGGCCCGGAAGGCCTCCATCTGGGACCATGCTGCCCTGAATTCCACATGGTGTGGCCCTGCTGTTTTCAGACACCTTTCCGTATTACTCACCTTCAGAGAACATTCATACCTTTGGTTACGTTTGTTGGCATCTTTCCATCAAGTACATCAGGCTCTTACATTGGAGCCTGCTGAATTTTCTTCCCAAACGGCTGGCTGACCGTCCACCTATATATACCACTTACGGCATCATGCGTTTTTCCCTCCTGATGCTGGCTCTCATTTTGCAAGCTCTATGCCATTGGCCTGTTTATTACTGATACCCCTATTTTTCACATTAGTTTGCTTTCTTAGCTATTGTAATTGCCGATAGAGCAAGTCCCTTCTTTCAGAAAATTCCCAAACATCCCACTCGTGCACATTTGTTCTTCCAGATATACCCTGTCATAGAACCAATTCTTGGAGAACCTTTTCTGATAGAACACTCATGAAGCATCTATAACCAGTTGGTAACAAACTCATAAGTGCTTGGCCACAGAGGATTCTTTGGTTTTTGCTAGCATACCAGGCTTGGGCAAAAGCAGGTCAGTGCCATCAGGAAGGTCAAGCCTGGTGCCCGGCTTGAAGGTGGGGGATACTTAGTAGAAAGGGATTAAATTCAGAGAAATCCTCGATGGCTAGAAAGAACAGAATGTGTATGGTCAAAGTGCTGGGAGCCAGCAGCAGAATTAGGAAGCTAAGTTTTTAGAAGTACAGAGGCCAGGGTTCTTGGCGAAGGATGTGGGCACAGATGTGTCACAAAGCCTAAGACACAGATTAGATTTTTCTCTTCTGAAGGCTAAATCTCAAAATGCGATCTGTGTAAAAGATATTAAAGCAGGAGTGACAGAACGACATTTTGTACTTATGACAGGCATTGAGGCCCAAACCTCCAGCTCACAGATAGGCTGTGTTTATACTGGATTATGATCCTTCACAAGGGGCTGTGGGGCCCATTTTATTTCCCCATAAAACAGATTTAACAGGAAATGGAGGGAGTCCTAATCAATGCCCGATGCTTGATTATAATTTTTTTAAATGTTTACGTGTTTTTGAGAGAGAGAGGGACAGAGAGACAGAGCATGGGTGGGGGAAGGGCAGACACACACACACACTCACACACACACACACAGAATCTGAAACAGGCTCCAGACTCTGAGCTGTCAGCACAGAGCCCAATGCGGGGCTCGAACCCATGAACTGCGAGATCATGACCCGAGCCGAAGTTGGATGCTTAATGACTGAGCCACCCAGGTGCCCCTAACCGATGCTTGATTTTCAAAAGGAATTATTGTAAACACCGTTATTGACAAGTGTGACCGTCTGAGTTCCTTGATGACAGCAGACGGAAGTCGACTCTGGAAAACTTAAGTGGGAAAAGCAGCGCACTGAAAGGATCGCAGGTAGTGTGTGGAATTCGTGGGAATCCAGGGGGATAAGCTTGGGAAGTGGGTTGGAACTAAAAGCCCCAGCAGCTGGGAACACTGGCAACATCTGAGAGGGACTGTCTGCTTCGGACGCTGCCACTGCCATATGGGCCCCCTCGTCTGGACATTCACCACAGGCTGCTGGATCCCTTACTGCCCTGGCCGGTGGTCATCTCTCACTGTAGTTTTGCTTCACTCCTTACGGGTCAGAGGCCCAGCTCCCAGAGCACGACTGGCGAAGCGTGGACTAAACACCCACGCTCTTGTCACTGGCAGGAGCAACTAGAGGCAGTCTCTGTCGTTCTCTGTCTCCCTAAACAGGGAGCGGGAGCTTCTGGCCTCATATTGTAGCATTGCTGCTGGCCAGGATGGGTATTCAGATACGACACGCCAAGAAACAATCGAAGGAACAATGGAAATTCCACTGCAACTGAAAAAAAAAAAAAATCGGTCCATTACTGGATAGGATCATGCTTCTAAAGTTTTCCTAAGCCGATTAAAGAAGGCAAAACGGTACTCACTGACATTGTACTTGGCATCGGCATTTTCAAACTGCACTGAGCAAATCATATTATGCAAATCAACCCAGTCACGTCTCCTGCAGGTTTCCTTAAAAGTGAGGGTAAGCAGAACACCCTGCTTTCTTCCTCTTCTTCTTTTTTTTTTTTAATTTATTTTTTGGATGCTGGAGACAAACATCTTTATTAAAGATACTACCAAACTTTTGGCAAACATTTCAAAACAGATTTGTAAACATAATGCTTCCCTTTTCAACTGGCAGCACTTTGAAAAGACAATACGATAAGACAACACAACGTGCATCAACATTAGTTCAAGATCCTTATATTTTTGACCACATAACTTATGTTCCCACATGATAAAACAAATGATAGTTTAAATCAACGTCAACAGATAAACTCCCTGAAATGAAAGTTTGTGCTGTTTGATGAATCACAGTATGTTATGGTTAAATATATCTGTTCTTTCTTATATTCCTGGCTCCCAGGATGAAAATAATCTTTAAATACACATTTCATGTAGGTAATAGCTTCTTTGCATATCTCTCTTCAAAAAAATACTTTATAGCAGTATATAAATGGGTTACCTACATGGTTAATTTTATAATTTTGCCCCCAAGCTATAGATGTTTCTTTTTCATAACATACTGATTTTGCGCAACATTAATAAAGCTGACAAACTTTTGAAATGGAAATGCTTTTGTCTTCCATGATAGAAGTAGCAATTTGACAGGAAAAAAAACAAACAAACCCCTACGGTAACACTCATCTGTTGTTTAATCTGAGCGTTTGTCCTACTTCCTGCTTTCTTCTTGTACCGAGCATCTTAGATTATGAACTGCAGATGTGGTGGCAGAGGGCTAAGACAGGTTTTTAAAAATACATATATCAGGGGGCGCCTGGGTGGCTCAGTCGGTTAAGCATCCGACTTCGGCCCAGGTCGTGATCTCCCGGTTCGCGAGTTTGAGCCCCACATCGGGCTCTGTACTGATGGCTCAGAGCCTGGCACCTGCTTCGGATTCTGTGTTTCCCTCTCTCTCTGCCCCTCCCCCACTCATGCTCTGTCTCTCTCTCCTTCAAAAATAAACGTTAAGAAAAAAAATACAGGTATCAGACTTGCTACATTCAAATGTCTGTGGTTTCCGTTTCAGACAGCCATCTTTGTGGAGCTCTTATTCCAACACTCTGCTCCTACACATGTGTTGAAAGAATCCCCTATGACATTGACCACAATTTTAAAAAAGTGTTTAATACCAGTGTTGACAAAGTGAAGATAAGCTCCTGGCCGGTATCACACAGCCACGAACAAGAATGCCCCACAGCAACACTTTATGGCATGAATGGCCCACAAAAATGTCATGTTGACATAGTAAGCAAGCTATAAAAGAACACAAAAAATATAATGCCAATCACAAAGAGGACAAAATCATGTACATCCAGATGATATAGAGTTTAGTCAGATATGCATACGTGGTAACATTATGGAGAAGACTAGAGGAATATTCACAGTAATGGTTTTCCTGAGGGGTGGGGGTGGGGGGAGGAATGTGATCAGAGAGAGACCCAAAGAGGCTTTCTAAATCATATAAATACTATTCTATCATTGATGTAAGATTTAAGCTGAGAGGTGACAGTATGGGCGTTCGTTTAAGGACGGTCCCTTGAGCCCACATATGTGTTTATATATTCTTTTGCATGTAGATCAGCAAAAAGATAAATAGATATATCTAAAGATACCCATCCCCTGCTAAGACGAAAGAAAAAGATAAGGTCAGAAACTGTTTTATATTGAGGTGATGGTGAAAGAATCCTCACCACAATATTATTGATAAATTGGAAAAAAAATCAGAAAACAAAATCTGTTAAATTACTGTCCACATGTTGGATAATGACAGCTGCTGTTCAGAAGTCTCCCAGAAACCTTTACTAACGTGGGAAAATAGTAATTTAGTATTATTGTTACATGAGGCAAGCTGTACGTCATCTCAGTTTTGACAGAGGGACATGTATAAGGCAAATAAAAGACTAGAAAGAAACAACATAATATTTACAGAGCGTTGCTACATGGCGGTGAATTTTATTTTCTTTGCTCTACAAATATTTTGCAAAATGCAAATGAACGTGAGTTAGTTTTACAATGAGGGCAAACGTCAGTTACAGGGAAAACCGGTCATCAGTTAAACACTCTTAAAGATATGTTTATGGTCCCAGGACACTTTCTCTTTCCTCCCGGCTGCCTTCCTTTGTTTTATCGGGCATGGCTCTACCCCTCTCCTCCTGGTGCGACCGTCAGAGCAGGCCCTGCTGCCAGCTGAGGAAGCGGGTCTGTGACCAGCCGGGCACGGTGTGGACACGGGACGCAGGCTGAAGCGGCACTGGAACGTCCTGGGAGCTTGGTGCTAACAGCATGGTTCCCATGGAACCTCCTCCCTCCACTTCTTGGGAGAAGGGACAGCACCCCCGTGGGAGAGGAAAGACAAGCCCCTAGCCCTGGTGGGAACCCTGCATGCCCCAGGAGCCTGCCTGTCATGGGGTCACGGCCTCTCCTCCCCTAGCCCCACAGATGGGGGGTGGGGGGCGGCTGGGAACTGGGGTCAGGGAGGTGATGGTGCCCACTGCACAACATCCTCCTAAGCTTGGTGAGCACATATCTGGCGGAATGCTGGCTTTCTTCTTTTGAATGTGAGTGTGTAATTTTCCTGTGGCTGCTGTACTAAATCACCACAAACCCAATGGCTTAAAATAACAGGACTGTATTCCCTTATAGAGCAGGGCTGGGTTCTTTTCTGGAGGCTCTGAAAGAATCTATTTCCTTGCCTTTTCCAGCTTCATGAGGCCACCCACATTCCTTGGCTCGTGGACCCCTTCCCCTACCTTCAATGCCAATGATGTTGGAGCTCTTTGATGGTCTTCCGTAGTCACATGACCTCAACAAGGAAAGCCTCTCTTAACCTTGATAACCTCTTAACTCTCAATTACCAACTGGGTAATCAACTAAAATCTCCCCATCTCAAGGTCTTTATCCTTAATCATACCTGCAAAGTCCCTTTTCCATGGTAGGTAAACATTCACACATTCTGGAGATTAGGATGCGAACACCTTTGGAGGACCATTATTCTGCCTATCGTAGTGGGTTTACTTGTACCTTCTTTTTTTTTTTTTTTTTCTGTAGGTTTCAACCTTAGTCATGACTCTAGAGCCACAGAAAAAGTCCCACTCAGCATCATACGTTCTTCCTGCAGTACAAGAGATTTTCTAATCGATGATATCTCTTCCGTGGGGTTGGCACGTGGGATACAGGGGATGATGCACGTTGCCTGGCACACAGTAAGGGCTCAGCAAATGGTGTCATCATCGCCAGTTACCATCCTTACATAGAAAGATCGTCAGGGCCGGCTTCATGGGTGTGCAGCCTGTCACACAGGCTACTCTCGGAAGAGCTCTGTCCTTGGCTTAATGCTCTGCTGTCACCATTTTGAAGTTCTTAGTACTTTTTCAACACGGCACCTCACATTTTCATGTTGCGCTGGGCTCCATAAATTACAAAGCTGGTCCTGAAGATTATTCATCATTGGAAATCCACTTACAGGCTATTTCCTGAATCCACAGCTCTTGCGGAGCTTCTCGCAAAGCTCTTTTCTTGTTAAGCATGGTCTTCATTTGAGTTCCTCAAAAAGAAAATCCAGAAATAAGGATTTGAGGACAAATAGTTTACTTGGGAGATAATCTCAGAAAGCACAATGAAGGGGGGAGTAGGGCAGGGAGAAAGGGTAGGAGGAAAGCAAATAAAGGGCATATTAATAAGAGGGTCACTGTAGGCGGGGGGGGGGGGGGGACGCTCGGGTGCACCTAGGACACAGTCCTGCTGAGGGACCTCGGAGCCCCAGGCAACAGGTATCTCAGAATTGTTCTTTCAAGGAAGTGGTGAGGAACCAGGGCTATTTATCCACCCATTCCCATCCCTCCGTCGTTAAGTGTTGTTCCTGAGGAATTAATCCCCCAGCTCTCCTAGTCTGCCCCAGGCATGGGTCTAAAGCCCTCCAGCAAAGAAATAGGTCTTGAGATAGGAAGCCGTTGATGTATGTGGGAAGTGAGCCCCATGCCTGTTTGGTCCTGGGTGTAGCCTTTCACTTCAGAATACACTGATTGTTGAAATGTCATGGTCTGAGTAACTCTGAACGAAGAGGTAGGATCCTCGAATCTTAGTTCTGATTCTGGTGCGTGGGCAAGCCAACTCCCCCATTTCCCTAGGCCTTTTGCGCCATCTGTGACAAGAGTTGGATGGCATCTAAATTCCTTCTATTCCCAATGTCCTATTCTAAGTTGTCTCTGTAACCAAGAATGTTGGGCTTGGGGGAGGAAAAATGCCAATCCACTAAACAAGTAACTCATTAAAATAGAAGAGTCTCATTAATTTTTTTTTTTTTCTGGAGAACTGAATTCTTAAAAATAGGGAGGCATATTGAATAAGAGAGCAGGAGCAGCTGTTCTGTTTTTCTCTGAGGATAGAATGAGAGGGACTGGACTTAAATGTTGCCAAAAGGGATTTATTTAAATTAGACATTTAACAAGTTGTGAGACAATGCCACGTGTTACCCGAGGAGATTTTGGAAGCTGCTATCTAGAGAAATGTTTAAAAGCATGCATTTTATTTTTATTCTTTGAAGCGTACATATATGTTTCCATCTAGGCTTTTGTGTGCATACTACACCTCCTCATAAAATGAGAAAGGATAGCGAGGTCTTTCTAGGAGAAAATGGCAAACAGGAGGCACTTATTCTCACACACACCCCACTGTGGCCATGGCAGACATTACTAATCAAGCATTGCTCTTTCCCTATCCAAGCCCAGGCAAGTTCTCATAATTTATCTCAGCACTGTGATCTAGGCAGCCACTACTAATCAATCACAGTTGATGAGTGAGTAGAAACCTATCTGCCCTCTCAGGTCTTCCATGATTCTGGGGTTTCTTCCCATGGTGATGGTTACAACGATTCCACCTGTCTTCATGGGTGACTCAGAACACTTTGTGCAATATCCTATGAAAATATAGTGTTCCTGAGCTTCCTCAAATATGCCATCCATGATGCTCCTGCTGGAGAACTTCAACACTTAAGAATGATCTCTTTCAGGGTGCCTGGGTGGCTCAGTATGTTAAGCATCAGACTCCAGCTCAGGTCACGATCGCATGGTTTGTGGGTTCAAGCCCTGGGTCAGGCTCTCTGCTGTCAGCATGGAGCCCACATCGGATCATCTGTCTCCTTCTCTCTGCCCATTACCCACTAGTTCTCTCTCTCTCTCTCCAAAAAAAAAAAAAAAAAAAAGCATTAAAAATTATCTCTTTTTATTAAAATAAAAATTCTAGGACCCCTTCCTCAGAAATGTTTATTATTATGGGAAGAGGTCAAGATCCTGCATTTTACCAGGTGATTCGGATGCAGTGGATCACATGATTACTCTCTGGGAGCCATTGCCCCAGAAGGTGGGAGGCAAGTCATAGGCTCACAGCACTGGTTCAGGAAGCTTTGTGGGAAATAAATGCTCTATATTTGCATGCTCAGTTCTGGGTTGTTCCTCTTTGGTCCCATCTAGAGTTCTACTCCCAGGCCTGGGCTGGGCTCTGCCTTCTCTTTCTTGCACAGAAACAAGCTCTTTCTGGTGGCTTCCCTAGGCTGTTTCTCTATTTGGAATTCAGATCAAACTGAAACTCCACAAAAGCCTTTTATCAAGTTGATGGATACCTGCTCAGTGAAACTTGCTGTTTACCTTCCTGTGGCTTTCCTCTTAATTGTCCCTAATATTTCAGACTTGTATCATTGATCTATCCCTGGAATTTCCCTGTATGTGGTTTTCCTCGACTCGCACTTGAGTTTCCTACAGTTGAGCACCAGTTTCACACATTTTTGGGCTCACTCGCTGTCAGTGTCAGCCTCCTACGAACTCAGTTTTGCCGATCACCTTAACAAAGAAGGTTGAAAACAGGGACGATATTCAGAATATTTGACAACTGGTCAGCGTCAAAGTACAGTCCGACTGTAAACGACGGGCAGAGACCCCACCAGTCAGAGGAGACTCTAGCTCTAATCGGCCAGAGGAGCCATACGTGTCACACCTCTTATGGTAGGCTGAATAGCAGCGACCCAGAGAAGTCCCTGTCCTAATACCCAGAACCTGTGAATGTTACCTTACAATAAAATGGGATTTTACAGATGTGGTTAAGTTGCGGATCTTGAGATAGATTGTATTGGACGGTCTGGGTGGGCCCTAAATGTAATCACAAGGGGTATTAAGAGGGAGCACAGGCAGATTTGGCCCTAGAAGCGAGAAGGTGGTGTTATCACTGGGGCTAAAAGGGCACAGGAGGCGACGGATGTAGGCCACACTAGAAGCAGAAAAGGCAAGGAGACAGATTTTCCCCAGGAGGAACCAGCCCTACCAACCCTTTAATTTTAGTCCAGTGAAACCAGCTTTGGATTTCTGACCTCTAGAATCGTAAGGAAATAACTTGGCATTGTTTTCAACCACTAAGTTGGTGGTAATTTATTACAGCGGCAATAAGAAGCAAAATATACCTAAAAATATCGGTTCGAAAATGGCCCAATCTTTGAGAAGAGGCATATTCTGGCCGGGCTGGACTGTGGACTACAGTGTAATGAGGCGTCAGGGAGAGGCTGGACCTGAGAGCCTAAGACCCGCTGGAAAAAGAGGAGGGAGAACGTGTGAGGAGTGGCACGAATCCAGATAGGTCTTTGGTGGCCAAAGTCAAAGCAGCACTTCGTCCACTCCGACACGCATCCTGTATGCAACTAGAATATCCCTCCATACTGTTTAGGGTGCAGCCAATGTACCCAAACTGGGCGCAAATGCTTGCCTCCTTTTTTTGGGGGGGGGGGGTAAGGGAAACACACAAAAAAGTCAATCTATTCCCCTCCAAGTCTCCAATCCCTTTCCCATAATGCACCCAGAAATCTTCTTCTAATACTTGCTAGAGTCTAAAAATGGTATAAAAGAAAGCTGGTTTCGTGCTCTCTGAGACTCTCCCTGTGGGGTTCTTGGTGGATTCCCATTGCTAACAACCTTTCTGCTGATGCTCTCTTGCCTCTTGCCCCTGTTTGTACTCTTCGCAGTTGGTAATGGCATAGACATTTAGATCAATGGACCAGAAGTGAGAGTCTAGAAGTAATACCCTTACATTGATAGTTCACTTATTTTTGATCAGGTTGCAAAGACGATTCAGTGGAGGAAAAAACAGCCTTTTCAACAAATGGTCCTGGCAGAACGAGATAGTCATAAGTCAAAGAATGAATTTTGACCCCAGTCTCACACCATTTACGAAAATTAACTAAAAATGGACCATAGGCCTGAATGTGAAAGATAAAACCGTTACACTCTTAGAAGAAATCATGATATCTTTGTGACCTTAGATGAGGCAGTGGTTTCTTAGATAGGACACCCAAAGGACAAGCAATCAGAGAAAAAATTAATACATTAGAATGTATCAAAATTAAAAGTATGTGTTTCGAAGGATACTATCAAGAAAGCAAAAAGATAACCTGAAAAATGGGAGTAAGTATTTGCAAGTCACGTATCTGAGAAGGGACTTGTATCAAGAATATATATAGAAACCTCTCAACAATAAAAAAAAAAAAAAAATAACCCAATTTAAATATGGGCAACGAATTTGAACAGACGCGGCTCTACAAAAAAGGTATACAAATGGCCAATGAGCACGTGAAAAGGTACCCATTAGTCATTAGGGAGATGCAAACAAGACCGACAATTTCACCCTCGTTAGGATGGATAAAATACAAAGAAAACTGTTAGCGAGGAAGTGGAGCTGTCAGAGCTCTTACACGTTGCTAGTGGGAAAGTAAAATAGTGTGGCCACTATGGAAACGGTTTGGCAGGTTCTCTGCTAAATACACAGTTACCATGTGATTCTGCAATTGCACTTCTAGGTATATGCAGTGAAAATGTATATCCACACAAAGATTTGCGCATTTGTACTCCTAGAACCGTGATTTATAATAGCAAAAAAGTGAAAACAACCGGAATGCCCACCAATGGATGGACGGATAAACACATTGTGATATTTCCATACAACAGAAGGCATTTGGTCATCAAGTATGAATCCGTGTTATCACATGGTGAACCTTGAAAACACCACGCTAACTGAAAGAAGCCAGACGCAAAAGGCCACATAATGTACGATTCTATTTATATGAAATGTCCAGAATAGGTAAATTCATGGAGACGGAAAGCAGATTAGGGGTTGTCAAGGGCTGTGGGGAGGGGGAGATGGGGAGTAACTGCTCATGGGTGTGAAGTGTGCGGGGGAGATGATTAAAATTGTCTCCAACTGGATAGTTTTTTTTTTTTTTTAATTTTTTTTTTCAACGTTTATTTATTTTTGGGACAGAGAGAGACAGAGCATGAACGGGGGAGGGGCAGAGAGAGAGGGAGACACAGAATCGGAAACAGGCTCCAGGCTCCGAGCCATCAGCCCAGAGCCTGACGCGGGGCTCGAACTCACGGACCGCGAGATCGTGACCTGAGCCGAAGTCAGACGCCCAACCGACTGAGCCACCCAGGCGCCCCTCCAACTGGATAGTTTTGATGAGTGCACAACTCTGAAAGTACTCTCAAGACCACCAAATTGTATTCCTTAAAAGAATGAATGTTATGGTATGTAAAGTTCATCTCAATATAGCTATTTTACTTTTTTTTTTAATGCTTATCTACTTATTTATTTGAGAGAGAGATAGACTGAGAGAGACAGAACGTGAGCGGGGGGAGGGGCAGAGAGAGAGGGAGACACAGAATCCAAAGCGGGCTCCAGGCTCCGAGCTGTCAGCGCAGAGCCCGACGCGGGGCTCGAGCCGTGCCTTGAGCACACTGTTGGCCCAGGAAGTCAAACTTGCTGCCGCTCCCAGAGTGTTCCCCATTCAGTCCTGGGTGGAGTATCCAACTGGAAGATTCTAGGTCACGTGCTTAGGCTCAGTGGCAAAGCAGACTGGAAAAGTGAATATCTGTAACTTCCATGATGGATATTAGACCACCAAACACATAAGTGAAGAACCCCAAACAGAAAAAGATGTGTCAGCTGCTAAGCCACCGGAAAAGAATGGCAGATGACTCTTACAGCATCACATTTATTTTTTAGCTTCTCCTGAACTTCTGCAGACTAGAACAAAACAACCTTAATCATAGTTTCTCTCCTTTTTCCTGATTATGACTTCCTTGCCCCTCAGTTGTCCCCTGATAATTGTCTATACCCAATCTCCATTTGCTGCCAGCCTGTATTTCAGCTGGCATAGCCAAGACATTAGCTCTTAGGGTTTCATACTGTTCCAGAGTATTTAGTTTTAATAGAAAACGATTGAGAACCAGAAAGCTTTTATGATGGCGAAATCTCAACAGCACAGTGGGAAAAGAACAGGCTTTGGAATAGGTCTTGAATAAGAATTTCAACTCTGATCTCCAGTGAGTTTTTTTGCTTCCTGGGTCTTAGTTCCTCCATCTGAAAATGGGAATACTGTTTCCCTTCTAGGGTCAGCATGAGTACTAAAGGGGGTCATGTTCGTAAAGTCCCCAGTACTCTGGCCAGCACCTAGTAGATGCTCAGTAAATAGCTGCTGACATAGTAGCCCATCGGTGATACTAAGGTACCTTGAGAATAGATGCATGCTCGAATGTGCTTGATCACTGCCTGAAGCAGGCACCTTAGGAATGGTTAGGTCCAGCCGTCCCTACCAGAGCATGGAGACCAGGAGAGAGGAAAGGACATCCTATGTGTTCCTGAGGTCGTTTCTGAAGATGGTTACGCTGAGTGTGAAGGCTCTTGCCCAATCTGTCTTTTCAGGCTCAGAATCAAGCCAGTGCCTCTGAACTGTCCAGTTTTCAAGACCCTATTTGGTTATTCCAATTCGGTTAACTTTGTTAGAAAAGAGTGTGAGATTCTGTGAAGGCAGTCAAAGCATGTGCGTTTCACAGTGGCCCAGAGGGAGGGAGGAGTCAATAGATTCTATCTCAAGAAATAGAGGACTTGGGATATTGTAAAAATAAAGCTATAAAGATGGTCTTTCAGAGAATGAAAGCCTACTACTAAATGTCCATTCCGATTCATATTGGATGGGGTTGAAACTACCTTCCCCCTTGCTTCATGTTTCCACGTGGGGAGATGCTGGGGCTCAGGACACAATATCCCAATATGGCACCTTGGCATATTGACTATCTCAAGCTGAAGGAATTTGAGAAATGGGAGGGGCAGGAAAGACTCTCTGACCTTCCTCTGAGGCAGGTCATAGACCTCATGTGAGGGGCTCCCTCCCGGGATATACCTGGAGGAAAGGTGCACCCTTATTTCCCAAGACAGAGCAACACCCCAAAGAAGCTGAACAGGACTTCCTGGGTTTCCCCCCTTTCCCTACACTGGCCTCACACTCCTTGTCTTTTCATGTTCCACCAGCTTTCATGTCCAATCTTCATCAAAGCTAGCATAAAAACAGTCAGTTTAACCATTTCTTCGAGTCTTTGTCTCCTTATGAAGGCTCCCATGTCACATGGAAGCCATACCCAGTGAGTTTGTACGCGTTTCTCCTATCAACCTATCTTCATCATTTAAGTGTGCAGACCCAGTCCAGGCTCTGAGAGGGTCAGGGAAAACTCTTCTCCTCCCCAGAGACAACCATGGGTGTAACACTTGGACTCCTTGCATCTTTCTGGTCACGTTTCCTTAGGAGATACAGATGCATGCACACACGCATGCATAGAAATACATGCATACGTGCATATACATGTGCATGTGCTCACACAGACACACACGTATACACATACATACATATACATGCACACATACATACGTAACTGAGACAGAGAGGAACTTGAGCTCGGGATGGAAGTTTTTCTCCCTGTGTACCAGGGGGCTTACCTCTCCAGCTGTGGGAATGAACTTGGCCTAAGCAGGAGTAGTAGATTTTTTAAGTTATTAAAAAAAAAATTAAGTTCCTGTATTTTGAGAGAGAGAAACAGAGCACATGAGAGAAAGGGGGAGAGAGAGAAAGAGAGAGAGTCCCAAGCGTGCTCCGTGCTATCAGTGTGGAGCCCGGTGTGGGGCTTGAACTCACAAACTGTGAGATCATGACCTGAGCCGAAGTCAAGAACTGGACACTGAACCAACTGAGCCACCCAGGAACCCCTGTAATCTTTTTTTAAGCAGGCTCCATGTGCTCAAGACTAGCAGGCTCTACTGACTGAGCCAGCCAGGCGCCCCTGAGGAGAAGAGGAATTATTATTTTTTTTTTCAACGTTTATTTATTTTTGGGACAGAGAGAGACAGAGCATGAACGGGGGAGGGGCAGAGAGAGAGGGAGACACAGAATCGGAAACAGGCTCCAGGCTCCGAGCCATCAGCCCAGAGCCCGACGTGGGGCTCGAACTCACGGACCTCGAGATCGTGACCTGGCTGAAGTCGGACGCTTAACCGACTGCGCCACCCAGGCGCCCCGAGGAGAAGAGGAATTATAATGGAAGACTGAAAGGGGAAAATACAGAAGGCTTCCTAATGGCTGCCTCCCTAGGCCTACTTTCTGACCAGGCACCCGCTTTCCACCCACAGGCCTCCCTGGGTTGGGACTGAATGCTGTTCTTTCTGGAATGACCGAGGACTTCCTCTCAGAAGCAGAGACGCTTCCTGTCTCCTTGGCCACATTTCTGCTCTGAGAGCAGGGTGCTCCTGTCTGTGCCTTCTCACCACCACCACGTCAGCTTTCAGGCCTGCGGACCCTTCTTCTGTCCCGTCCTCTGGCTGTGGGTCCTCCCTGCTTACTGCTTCCCGCGAGGTTCTGCCTTGGCAGCCCTGGTCCTGGTTTCTCCCCATCCCCCTCCTCTCTAAAGTCCTGGCAGACGAAACTAGAACAAAGGGACCAAAGGGAAGGGGTAAGAACTCTGGAAGAGGCACCTGCTGTCATCTGCCTTCTCCTCTGGGCTCTGGCCTCTTTGAAGAGCTGTCCCCATACACTGCACTGTTAACATTCACCCGCTGATCCGTAGCACACGGCCTTCCCTTCCCCACCATCTGTGCGCCAACATAACTGCCTGGCTGTGCACACTGCAGACTGTAAATAAACCAGTAGTCTCAACTTCGGAGGGAAAACCAAAGCACAGAAATTATGTTAATTCCGTTCCTAACCCATTTACATGCATACATTAATATGAATCATGTTCTGCTCCAGCTGTTTCATTGTTACAAATCATCTTTGGTGATAAAACCATTAAGTATAAATAACCAAACATCTCCCCTTCCAGCCACACCCTTCTGCAACTGCCAACACAATCTTGCTCAACTACAGTAAAAATTCTTGTAGAGCGATTGGGAATTTAAAGCACACACACACACCCCCACCCCATGATGCAATTGCCCTAAAATGGATGTTAACCATGATGTTCCAAAGAAAACGTCAGGAATGACGGGCTATGGTGTGCGGACCGAGCTGGGGATTATTTTAGAAGAGCCTGAATCCCAAGCATTCAAGTTCCTACGCTCATTAAGATCAACACACATCACATGCTATTGAGTGTTGGATTTTACATAATTGTTGAGCAGATGGGCTGTAGCCATGATTTCATGCACATGTAAATTATCTTCGAGATGAAATGTGCTTGAGAAAGATACACCAAGCTCAAATTTCCAAACAGAGGGGAAACAACGGCTCACCAAAGTCCCATTATTTACTCAGCTGCTTTTGAATGCAAGTCTCCTAGCCAATGTTTTGAAAAACCTATCCCACAGTCTCAGGAACAGGGAGAGGTAAAGTATGCGGCCTGGGCTCCTCTCCCTTTCCCAGGCCTCGACAGCCAGCCAGCTGCAGAGACAGGAACTGTGCTTTTCCTTGGGCCTAATCCAGGGACGTGAATATTCTAATTCTTTCTTTTTCTTTAACATATTTTATATTGAGGTATAATTACATACAATGAAATGCATGGCTCTCAGGCGTTCAGATGGATGAATTTTGACAGTTGTTTATGCACGTGTAACGAACACCCACAACAAGATACAGAACGTTTCCATCACACCAGAGAATTTCCATCCCTATCCTCAACCGGGCAACCGTTGACTAGTCTTTTGTCACTGTAGCATTAGTTTTGTCTGTTCTAGAAGGTCATATAAGTAAACTCCTACAGTAATAACCTTCTTTGCATGTAGCTTCTTTCACTCAACACAACATCTTTGAATAATTCATTCAGGTCATTGCATGTAGTCATGCTTCTTTTTTTTATTGCCAACTTAGTGGGGAAAGGAAAATATTTTTAATAATATTGCTAGGGCGGCCGGATGTACGTGTGGAAAACAAATTGAATCTCGATCCCTATCTCACTCCGTATACAAATGCTAACTCAAAATCAAGCATAGGCACAAAACTGCTAGAATGAAGCCTAACAACTTAATGACCTTGGGATGGGCAAAGAGTCCTTGAACAGAATACAAAAAGCACTAACCATTAAAAATAAGTTAGACTTCACCAAAATTAAAAATTTCAGCTCAGGAAAAGATACCATTAAAAAAAATGAATAGACAAATTAGACTGGGAAAAATATTCTCTGACAAAGGACTCATTTCCCGAATATATAAACAATGCTTACAAAGACAACCTAACTAAAAATGGCCAGAGGCTTGGACAGATACTTCACAAACGATGCATGAATGGCCAATAAAGCCACAAGAAAAGCGCTCAAAATCTTTAATCACTCAATTTTTGAAATTCTTGCATGAAATTCATCTGGTCAGTCATTCAAGGCTTTTTTTTTCATTCCTTCTTTACCCGGGAAGGACCAGACAGAAAATGCTAAATGGAAACAGATTTTGCAGTTGAAGACTCAATCTTCCAGCCCTCTCAGTCTACATGCTTTCTGCTTGCCAATTACAAGGCATTTTCTAGAATTGCTGAGGCGAACATGCCTGAAGCTGTCAGAGCACTCTGCACAAGGGACAAATTCAGAGAGCTCGCAGCCTTGGCCCCACCTGGGAAAAGAGGCAGGTGGCAGGTGGGCTGCAGGGAAAGCGGGTCTGCGTAGGAGGGAAAGTGGTGACAAGTGCGTGGGCACTTCAGCACAGGGCTAAATTCTGCCCTGTGCGAAGTTCAAGTTTGGTGCAGCTTTTTTTTTTTTTTAATTTTTTTTTTCTAATGTTTATTTATTTTTGAGACAGAGAGAGACAGAGCATGAGCGGAGGAGGGGCAGAGAGAGAGAGAGACACAGAATCCGAAGCAGACTCCAGGCTCCGAGCTGTCAGCACAGAGCCTGATGTAGGGCTGGAACTCGTCAACTGCAAGATCATGACATGAGCCGAAGTCAGATGCTCAACCGACTGAACCCACCCAGGCGCCCCTGGTGCAGCTTTTTTTTTTTTCAACGTTTATTTTTATTTTTGGGACAGAGAGAGACAGAGCATGAACAGGGGAGGGGCAGAGAGAGAAGGAGACACAGAATTGGAAACAGGCTCCAGGCTCTGAGCCATCAGCCCAGAGCCCGACGCGGGGCTCGAACTCACGGACCGCGAGATCGTGACCTGGCTGAAGTCGGACGCTTAACCGACTGCGCCACCCAGGCGCCCCCTGGTGCAGCTTTTAAAAGCAGAATGAAATCAAGATCTCCAAAGGGCTACCTTTTCATTACTAACCATTTAAAAGTGAAAACACTGGGGTGCCTGGGTGGCTCAGTCGGTTTAGCGTCGGACTCCTAGGCTCAGGTCGTGATCTCACAGCTTCATGAGTTTGAGCCCCACATTGGGCTCTGTGTGGACCCTTCAGAGCCTGCTTGGGATTCTCTCTCACTTTCTCTCTCTCTCTCCCTCCCCTGCTCATGCACTCTCTCTCTCTCTCTCTCTCTCTCTCTCGGAAACAAAAAACCTAAAAAACATTGAAAGCGAAAACATTATAGCCTCAGTGTTTCTTTCATGTGAGTGGACTTTAGCTTTTTGAAAGAGTAACATTCGTAATTTATCAATGCAACGACTAACTGAGCACCTACTAAGTGTCGGGCACTGTTATAAGCATGGTAAAAGAACAACTGCCTGGCACACATCATCGGAAAGCTTGAAAGATGTGCAATAGGCTGTTTTCACGGAGAAGGAGTTCCCACTGTATGAGGAAACTGAATAGTGAAGGAAGCTGTCCCTGGCTCCACGGCATTGAAAACAGATAGAAATCTGCTGCTGTTCAGTATGTGTTTTGTGTAGCGCTCTGAGCTTGGGGAAATGCTGAGAGATAAAGGGACATTTTACACGGATCTTAACTGGAATCAAAATTAGATTAAATTCAGGTGAAAATAGTCTCTGCCTTTTAGCTCCATTTTAAGGAACGTGGCAAAGTGGAAGAGGAAGAGATACACTAAGAAGGAGGGGGGGCTGGGGGGCCCGGTGGTTGCACTGATAGGGCTGACAGGGCGGAGCCTGCTTGGGATTTTCTCTCTGCCCCTCCCCTGCTCACACTCTCTCAAATAAATACACTTAAAAAAAAAAAAAAAGGAGGAGGAGGAGGAGCGGGGTGGGGGGGGGCTCCTGAGAACGGTGTTCATTGGACAGCATGGAATTTAAAGGGGCACAATGACATCTAATTCCACATCATTCCGGTGCGTGGGTTCCCACATAGATAAAGCGATCAGAGAACTGATTCTTGTCTATTTAAAAGCCAGTGAAAATGGTTAATAATGTATTTTTGTGTGTAACCCAATATACCCAGGATATTCAACACGGTATTAGTATGAAACTCATTAAGGAGGTGTTTTACATGCCTTTTTTTTTTTTTTTTTTTTGGACCAAGCGCTTTAAATTAGGTGTGTATCTGTCCTTTGCTGCCAAGACCATGGAGAGCTCACTGCTATTAACACACCTCTGCCCTCTGCTGGTGGCCCCTGATTCTAGCGCCTCCCTGGCCACCTTTGCTGCTCCATTTCACAGCGGGGACCCTCCTTCCCTATTCTCCCCCAAAGCATTGCAGGAGCCCAGTGGTCACTGGCAACCAGACTTCCCTGAGGTGTTGTTGAGGAGACAGAAAAAAGAAAATGCAACCAAAGAGCAGCCGATAACTTCACGCAGTTGTGGCTTTAGGCTGAGCTTCCAGCCCAGACCCACCCTTGGAGTTGCTAAGCATGCTTGGTTCTCAACCTACTTCCCAGTGTAAGTGTCAGCGCCCCCATTGCTGTGCATGAAGGTCAGAGAAACTGATGTGAAATTGCAGAGAGAAAAAAAGGGGGCGCGTCTTCCTCCTCCCTCTGTCTAAAGTTCACCTCTCCAGGGTCTCATTTCCTGATCTAGTGTCCCATTGCTAGGATTGACAGCAGGACCGGCCGCAGAGCTCCGGGAAGTCCCTCTTCCTCCACAAGAGCTTGTATTATGGCCTTGAGTGGGACAAATGAAATTATACCAGACAGTGGTCACCCAACATCTCTGTGTTCTGAGGTATTCAGACTTCAATGACCCTGCATCCACGATATGCCCACTTCCTTTGCATAGTCTTTCCTTTCATGCGAGGTCAAGTTCAAGTCTGCAAAAACCCTCCTGTTCCCATGGAAACTCAGACTTAGATCTCCTGCTTGTTCAGGAACACACAACTCTCAAGAATAGGCAATATCTTACAGACACAGAGCAATAGAACTCCCTGCTGAGAAAAATAAAATCGCCTCTAAGAAAATCACAAATCTCTGCTGAAAAAAGGAGAGGAGGAAGAGGAGGAGGAGGAGGAGGAGGAGGAGGAGGAGGAGGAAGGAGAAGGAAGAAGAAGGAGAAGGAGGAGAAGGAGAAGAAGAAAGAAGAAAGAAAGCGGCAGTTTATGAAACCATGAAAAAAGCTTGACTTCTCAGTCTGAGAAATCTGTTTTTGGACCACGTTACCCAGCCCAGGTTTTCTCCCCAAAGAGGTCCGTGGCTAGCTCCACATTTGCTTTATGCTCAGCAAGGGGCTTTTTCTGAGAAAGGGACAGCCTGCCCCAGTGGGAAATTTAACGTCCACCTCTTAGGAAGCAGAAACCACTTCTAACTTGAAAGGGCTGCTTTTACCAGCTACCAAACCCATCAACGCTTCAAACACCAGAACGTGGTTCTAGTCGGCGCAGCCTGTTTTGTTGGGGTGTGACTCAAACCCAGTGGTGTGCCCTGTATTCTTGTGCCCCCTCCGTGGGATGACTCAGCCATCGTTATGAACAGGAATTACTGTGCTGTTCTAATACGACGCCTTCAGGGAAACGAGGCCGGGCGGGTCACTTTGCCCTGCTATGACATGGCCCCAGACAATTTTCCCCGGAGTTCTGTCTCCTGCTCTGTAGGGTTTACATTTCTTCCTTTGGCTTTTCAGTCATATTTTTTCTTCTCGCCGCTCTTGGTGAATCTGCTCCCAAGAGCATGCATTTCCCCTTCTCATCCTTGTTGTGGGCTGAGAATCCCAACAGCAAAGCTTAGGAAAGCTATTTCTAAATTAAGAGGGTATGTATTCTGAGTAAGGAGCTCAGGGTCTCCCGTCTGAGTAAAAAACATGTTTAGCCTCTTAATTTGTTTCTCTTTTTCTCACTCCTGTTGTTGTTATTCACCCATCTATTTATTCAACGCATATGGATGAAGTGGTTTGGGGTTAGGCACTAACACAATGGTTCCTATCCTTGGCTGCACATCGGAATCACCTAGAGGACTTCCAAAGCTCCCAATGCCAGGCTTCCACTGCCAGAACATTCTGAGGTAACTGGTCCCGGGTATGGTTTGGGCATCAGCTTCCCAAGTGATTCTAGTGTGCAGCTGGGCTAAAGGACCCCTGCTCCAAAGGCTAAGTGACTTTTTCAGTGGTCTTCTGTGTCAACACCCTGTGTGAACCCATCATCGTCCTCTCTCCATGGAACCTGACAGCCGTTCCCACCTCCAGGATTGAATAGTGTATAGAACACATGATGAGAAAGATGAAGCCCTTGGACCCGGAAAATCCGATATCATTGTGGACAAGAAACTGTAATTGGCCATTGACTTGTAATCAGATCTTAATGTTTAAGAAATCTGAGTTTCTTCATAGCGCAGAATTTCATCCTGAGCTACGGAAGGTGCACTTGTTCTGACCACCATTTTCTCCTTCCTCTTCAGCACAGAGGTCTGATCTAAAAGTCCAAAAACGAGACTTGTAGTTCTAGCGTGCCATTGCTCACTGTGCGACCTCGAATAAGTCACTTAGCCATTCTGGGCTCTAGATGCCTCATTTTTAAGCTTTCCCAATACATGCCATAAACTTCATTTTATAATCACAGGGTTGTTGTGGCTACTAATTAAGAAGGATGGTCAATGCATGTTTTTTCTGAAAAAAAAAAATTCAACAGCATTATCACGAGGTAACATATCTACTGGGAGTTGGTGTCAGCCCTTTGCTGCTGTTCTCTTTGCCACGAGTTTAACTTTAGTTTCGGTCTTTAAAATCAGATACAGATTATTAAGACTTATCTTGGAGTCTCTCATTAGGCACAAATGGTATGATATGGGGTAGATTTCTTTTGCATGAAATCTATTTTGGATTAAGATTGGGAAAGTGGGAAAAGACACCAAAAAAAAAAAAAATTTTTTTTTTAGGGAAGCAAAGCCCAGCCTTCTGAATGGAAGATAAAGGTTTCCAGGAGCCGCTGAGGGTCTAGACAGTCCGCCCCATGGCACCTGCTACATCTAAGGGAGATACACCCAGCAGTGAGCACAGCATTCCCCCAGATTGCATTGCCAGAACACAGCTTTGTAATGCGACTCAGGTTGGGGATGATACAGTCTATCAGAAACATGCTGTCCCGAAGTTCCACCTGTAGGAGGACATAGCTCTCACGGGCCTGGGGAGGGCTAGTGGCAGATTAACATGCGCAGTGCCAGAGGACCAGTCCATTTTTTGATGTCTAAAACAAGACAAAACATAACAAACATCAGGAAGAGCCCTGTTGCCTCAAGAGCATCCCATTTTCCTTCCTCCACTCTTCGATCCTCAGGCCCCAGGCTTCTCTCCCCGGTCCAGACAGCAGCCGGGACTTCTGCCCCAGGTGGAGCCTGGTTTCCATGACACAAATGGGGACTGGAGTGGGGCGAGCGACATGGCTGGGGAGAGGCTTCCTGGGACGTGAGAGAGGCGATATCGAAGGACCCACAATGGGAGGAAAGAAGTGGACCCGTGAGGGGACCCCATGGTGGCCACCCATGGACGCTGCTCCCATCTCCCTGTATCTTCTGACCTACCGCAGCCCTCACACTGGGCCCCCTCCCACCACCCCCACCACCACCCTCCCCCTGCGGCTGCCGGCCAATGAACACTACCTGGGAGTCAAGCCCGACACCAGGCTCCTCATCTGCCTGGCTGCGACCCGTCCTCCCTGATCCTCCTCCCTTCCCCCTCTCCTTTCACAGGCGCCAGATCAGAATCCTTCTCTAAAGGCTCTCCCTGCCTCCTCCTGCTCCTTGTCCCCGTTATCATTCACACACATGTCCCTGGTAAATCTCTTGCACGTCTTGGCATCCGCTTCCTGAAGGGCCCAAAGTGACACAGATCCTCAGGGATGGCCAAGCAACTGTCTATGGAAGGCTATCCCCTTGTGCGTAGGACGAGGGGTCCTTTCTCGTCTGCCCACTCATCATCACCCCTTTCCAGTTGCACAAAATAAAGAGACACCTCTCACCCACACAGAATCTTACTACAAACACCGCCCCAGGGTATTAAAAAGGCCCCAGCCATCAAATGAGAGGCGAATTTGAAATATCAGCGTTGGCTTCCTTCACTCAAGATACTCCTGGAGGGGAGGCCAAGGTTTTCCTTGACTCCTTCAGGGTCCCTGGCCGATCTAAAAATTAAACTGATAAGGCCAAATGAACAGGAGAAGAGCATACAGGAGAAGAGAATGCAAGTTTGAGGTGACTTGGGAGCTTTCATGAGGATACAGAGACCCGAAGAAATGGTTAAGCCTGAGAGTTTTTATGCTGGGTTTGAAGAAAAGCGCACAGTCGTGGAAAGATAGGACAGGACAGAGTATGACACAGTGTAAGAAGCTGGGGAAGGTTAGTGAGGCCTGTTTGGTCTGATTCCTCTGATCGCTCCCTCTTGAAGATAAGGACGCTCCTTTCCTCCGGGTATGTACAGAGAGGGCACCTCTCACGTGAGGGTCCATGGCCTGCTTCGGGGGGAAAGTCAGAGAATCTTTCCTGCTCCTGCCACTTGTCAAACTCCTCCAGCTTAAAATATCCACTATGTCAAGGTGCCTTGTCCTGAACCCCATCACTATGAACGCGCGATCGGTCCAGTCTTAGGTATATTGCTGGTAGGGGCCAAACCGTAGAATAAGAAATGGAATTTTCTGGCCCATGCCATCATGTTCTTGTTTCATATCTATTAAAGACTGGGGCAGCAGAAGTAATAACAATTTGTATTTAAGTCTTTCCTGGAGTGGCCATGAGTAGGCACCTCACAGACCTGCAACTCCAGATTGCTCAGTTGATTAAGGGTTCTGGGAGGTTACCGCTCCAAAGCCATTGCCACACTGCCCATGGGCTGCCCTCCACCACCCACTGGGTACGGCCAGGGTACTGAGGCAAACCTGGTCCTGGAAGACCCAGCTTTGGCTCCAGAACTCTCTGATGTCCTTGCTGATCTCTTATTAGAGTGCCTGGCCACCTAGGACATTTCCACCCTCTCTCCTTCATGTGGCCTCACACTTACACTGCGGTCTGAAAGGTCTCTCTGCTTTCTCCAGAGCACCCCCGGCCTCCACTTGCAGTCATCCTGGTTTCCTCTAATAAAGTTTTCGCATCTTTGAGCCCATCTTGCCACCTGCGTCTTGGAGAAACCATATGACGCACCTCGCTTCTTCCACCATAACCCACCCTGACCCTGTTTGCCAAAGATGTACTCCTCCATAGATGGAAGCCCAGGATGGAACCCTTGGTTTCACCCAGGCACCCTGTTCTTGGGCTCCGTGCCTGAACTCCCCATCTCTCTCACATCTAGGAATCAGAAACGCAAGGTTGCCCTCATGGAGGACACAAGTTAACAGGATGATGTGAATTAAAAAATAAAGTCGGGGGGCACCTGGGTGGCTCAGTTGGTTAAGCGTCTGACTTTGGCTCAGGTCATGAGCTCGCGGTTCATGAGTTCGAGCCCTGCATCGGGCTCTGGGCTGACCGCTCGGAGCCTGGAGCCTGCTTCGGATTCTGTGTCTCCCTCTCTCCGCTCATGCTCTGTCTCTCTCCCCTTCAAAAATAAATAAGCTTCAAAAAAATTAAAAAAAAAAAAACATACACACTAGCACACAGCACAATATAAGCACCTAATAAAAAAAATTATGTATTTTACTTACATTGATAAGCAAGAATTGAAAGTAACGGTATTTCTGGTTTTCCAACATTTTCTGAGCATTTTAGGAATGAAAATATGCTTCCAAAGTGAGAGTAATTGGTGCCAGAGTAACTTGGTAAATCTTGGTTAACCTATTTTGGTGTACTTCCCAGAGAGTGAGAAAAATGAATGACTCTGAGGACCGGGTAACAAATCTTTTTGCAAGTCAAAAGGCTTTCAATTCTCTGCCTTGAGCAAAATTGGAGTACTTAACTGTTAACTGATAGATGAAGAATATGATTTTTGGCATCTATGCCTTAGAAGGTGCTCAAGGAATTGAGTGCTACCATTCTACGAGAAATCCTGTGCTCCTACCTACTTATTTGTGTAAGCCAGCATTTGCCAGCACTGGAAAATCCATACAGTGAAAGATAAGAACACAGTTTTTGCTAAACCCCACGCGTATGAGTCCGTTGGAAAACAAACAAACACGCGCCTTCACCTGTCTCGCTGAGATAGACATTTCCAGTACAGGTTTCCTTTTCCTGTTTCGTTCCAATCCCTGCCTCCCTCTTCGTATCGTCTTCTCCTTTGTGTGTGTCCAGTCTAGTCTCCCTCAGCCTCCCTTTTTCAGAGTCACTGCGAATGCCTATAGGGCACAGATAATCCAGGATAATCTTCCCATCTCAAGATTCTTAACACAATCACGTCTGCAAGGACATCTTTTCCAAAGAGTGTCACATTTATAGGTTTTGGAGATTAGGACCTCCTGTCTTTGGAAGCCATTTATGCAGTCTGCCATACCTGGTGAAGTGACGTTAACCTGGCGGCAATAAGCTGTCCGTTAGTAACTGCGACTTATCCACTGTGTGGCCCCTGGTCGAGGCATTCCCTTGTGCTTGGTCTCTGGGTTCCTAAATGTGTTGTGCTGCCTCCAACTACCAACAGCCCTCCACTTGATGGCTCCTCAAACTCCAGGTGTCTGCCCAAGATAGGAATCTGGAGGAAAATGTTCCAGCTACTTGTTATTAGAGGGAGGTGTGGATGGAAATAGGATGATGGGTTCCAGAACTTGGTCTGGGAAGGAATGCTGTGGGTCCATAAGGGGAGAAAGGGGGGGACTCATTCATCAAATACTCTCTATGCCAGGTGTGGCATTTTCTAATAGCAACGGGGGGTTCTTGGAAGCCCAGAGGGTTTCTATGTAGAGGTGCAACAATTTTCTGGGCCATGGGACAACTCTTAAAGGCGCCCAGTTGGGCAAGACAATCTGGTGAAAAAAGAGGGAAGAAGGGAACAGAGAGAAGCAGAGGGGAACACGAGCTCCTGCTTGTTTTTTGAATGCTGTTGGAGAAGAAAGCCAAATAATGAGATAGGTTGCAAAATCTTGGTGGAGAACAGATGCTCCTTGAAGGAGCATCTATGTGGTGCTTCTGACCAGCAGATCCGAGGTGCAGTTATTTGATGCAATGGTGTAGTTATTTATTCAGTGTCTACACAGGACAGCCACTATTTTTGGAAACTTCTCTGTGAGTACCCTGCGCGTGGTAAGCCCCCATTAAGTATTTGTTAATGCGTTGGTGTTTCCACTCGGGAAAGAAGGGCTTCAGCCACATAAGGCATTTTTAACTTTGAGTGGTTAGTCGATTCCAGATTTTACTCTGTCCTGGCATTGGCTATGCTAAGAACTCTGTGGCTCGAATTCGGGCAGCTTCCCGTCGTAGTTAGGTTAGCACTGACCTCTTTTGAACCAACGCCGATGGTGGATAATGGGTTTTCTTTGGGTTTAAGAGCATCATCTGCATCTATTTGGGGTGTCTAGTCCATTCTGAGGCAGTCGATTCGAACAAATGACTCTGTCCTTTTCTTCCTTGTTCATCTTTTTTACTTACTTATTTTCTCAACCCTTCTAAGCCATTTCGGCTTTTCCTGTTATCCATTCTTCACCCCCACGTCCCCTCCCCATATCCACATATACACACACGCACAGAGGGTGCTGTCCTCATAAATTGGTGCCGGCTGCAAAATGGCTAATAGGCAATTATAGTTTCTTCTTGAGAGTCAACGGAATATTAAATATTAAGAGTCGGATTGGGGACACGTGTCTGGGTAACGATTTTGATCATGTCGGACCTGGAAAAACAGCGACCTACTGTAATGTCAGGAATGTCACGTCTTTCCTGCCCCTGAGTGGAGTGTGTAGATGTCCCTGCTACGTCCCCCAGGCCCTTATCATTTATATCCACCAGCCCACTCATTTATTCATTTATCTGAGTACCTAATGTGGAAGGCAGTGTGCCGCTGCTGGGCGTGTGGTGCGGAAAGAAGGGCGCAGGCCCTCGTGGAGTCGGGAGTGGATCAAGGAACAGACATACAACAATCCCACCCTCCGTAGAGTTCAACCATGACAAGCGTACTGGAGGAAAGGAGTGGGGCATAATGAAAAATTCCCTGCGTCCATAACAGGCTGACCCCAGACCTTGGGTCCCACCTGAAGGAGTGGGATCGCTGTAACCATACTTGCCCAGGTGTCACGGCTTTTGCTCCAACCCTTTTAATTTTTTAATTTAAATTTTAGTTAGTTAGCATACAGTGCAATATTGGTTTCAGGAGTAGACATCAATGATTCATCGCTTACAATGCAACACCCAGTGCTCATCGCAGCAAGTGCCCTCCTCAATGCCCATCACCCATCTAGCCCATCGCCCACCCCCCCATCAGTCCTCATTTTGTTGTCTATCTTTAGGAATCTTTTGTGGTTTATTTCCCTCTCACCTCTTTTTTTCTCCTTCCCATATATTCATGTCTTTTGTTTCTTAAATTCCACATATGAATGAAATCACATGGTATTTGTCTTTCTCTGGTTGACGTATTTCACTTAGTATAATACATTCTAGCTCTATCCATGCTCCGACCCTTTTATGAAACACTAGGTATGAGACCTACTGGGTGCCAGCATGTGATGCGGCTCTTCTCCTGACCCTGAGCCTTGCCAGTCCTAGATGTGTCTAGCCTGTGCCGGGCATGGCCTTTGCGTGAGGATCTGGCCCTTCTGGGAGTCCAGGAGATTTCTTGACAGGGTTTAGCGGGCATAATGAGTGAATACTGAAAAGATGAATACTGAAAAGATGGCGGCCAGTGGCCCTGCCTGTGCTCTGCAGCTCGACCCTTGACCACAGCTAATAGAACTGCAGCTAACAGACAAAGTAAACACCTGAAAGACCAAGGTGGGCTAGGGGAAATCAGTGTTCTGGCCACTGGATTGGGCCAGAAGGGGTACCCATCCTGAGGTGGACCAATCAAAATGTTTCCCCGTGGTTTTCCAAATTGGACCAGCAGTCAGGTCCCGGCCCTACGGAGGAAACTGATCTGCAGGAGGAGAAAGTAAGAGAGAAGAACTTGTGAAGAATCACAGATAAAGTGGGGGGGGGGGGAGAGAGAGAGAGAGAGTGCAATTATTCCCAGTGTTATTTAAATCCCTAGTTCTAGGTGTTTCTGAGGCCCATGGGAGCCCCTACTCTTAATATGACTTCTTCAATTCCTTAAAAAAAAAAAGTTTCTTTTTCACTAAATTGAATTGAGTTAGGTTTTTGTCACTTAACATCCCAAACAGCCCAGCCAGGCATGAATTATCTACTGCAGGGCTAGAGATAAGGCCAGGACCCCCACATAGCTCCAGGCAGTTACACCAAAAGACTCGGTGACACAATTCAGCAGTCTCCCCATGTCAGTAATTATTAGTTCAGAAAAACAATGAGAAGATACTATTTTGAACAAACTAACAGCTCACAAATATCCAAAGTTGACCTTCATGTTTTTATTATAATGCTAATTCAACACAATTTAGCAAATATTCCTTTTTAAAATTTTTATTTATTTTTGAGAGACAGAGTGTGAGCAGGGGAGGGGTAGAGGAAAGAGGGAGACACAGAATCTGAGGCAGGCTCTAGGTTCTGAGCTGACAGCACAGAGTCCGACGCGGGCTCAAACTCACGGACCGCGAGATCGTGACCTGAGCTGAAGTCAGATGCTTAACCAACTGCACCACCCAGGCGCCCCTCGCAAATATTTCTTAAGCATCTGTTAAGCATCTAGAACATAATCCTGTTCTAGGATCCCTAGAGAAGGCAATGGCAAAAAAAAGAAAAAAAGACAAAAATCTCTATCCCTCATTCTAGTTGGGGATAAATAAACTTGAACATGTATAAGCACATATCTAATCTCCTTTATCTCCTTTTAGCTCTTATATAAACTGTATGTAACCTATAAAGCCAAAATGCATTTACAAATTTTTTTTATAAATTTTTTTAATGTTTGTTTATTTTTGAGAGAGAGACAGAGTGCGAGTGGGGGAGGGCAGAGAGAGAGAGAGACACACACACACAGATTTCGAAGCAGGCTCCAGGCTCTGAGGTGTCAGCACAGAGTCCGACGTGGGGCTCAAACTCATGAGCTGTGAGATCATGATCTGAGCTGAAGTCGGATACCCAACTGACTGAGCCACCCAGGCGCATTTACAAATTTTTAAAAAGCTATAAAACTGATCAAATTCAAATTAGCAACACAACTTCATGTGGCAAGTTACATTATTGTGCTAAAATTAAATGGACTTCACTGGGTTTAAATACAGAAAGATATAGTCTGGAATCTGGTTCTTTATTTAATCTTTTCCTGTGTTTTAACCTCAGTCATGCTGATGATTAAATGTATTATGAAGAATTGCGTATCTATATTCAAAACTTTGCTGGTTTAAGATTTAAGACTTCACACTTCCACAAGTATCTTGCAAGCCGACTTCAAACGCCAGTTTTAGTCAGGGCTCGCCTGTAAGAGTGAGAGAGAGAGAGAGAGAGAGAGTACGCATATACACGTGTGGGAGGGGCAGAGCGAGAAAGAGAGAGAAACTCAAGCAGGCTCCACACTCAGCGTGGAGACAGATGCAGGGCTCGATCCCAGAACCCTGAGATCATGACCTGAGCCAAAATCAGGAGTCAGATGCTCAACGGACTGAGCCACCCAGGCGCCCCACTCTGTAAAACTATCTTATCCATCCGAAGATAAAACTAGGCAGCTTGAGTTATTAAATTCATCATTGAATGGGTAGCTGGTCCGTATATTGCTGGTACTAAGAATAGTTACTATCACAGTTATTCCTAATGAACTCTTTTGACAATAAATATGCATAAAGAAGTACAATAAGCATCTTAGGCTGTGATTGACAGCTGTTAATACGTAGTAAGTACCAGGAGCTGTTCTGAATGAGCTCATCGACTCAGCCAAGCCTCCAATAACCCTTCAAAACAGGTACAGTCTCATTTTACAGATGGAGGGAAAATGAGACACAGGAAGTTCAGGTAACTTGCCCAGGATCGGACATTAGAGTCCGTGACACAGAGCTGGGGGTTTGAACCCGGACAAGTCTGGCTCCAGAGGCTACAGTCTAAATCCCTCCATGACGCTGCCGTTAACCGTGGTGCCAACTGCCACAAGGTAGGTCCTTCATAATAATCTGGTCTGATGGTTATACTCGGCACCCCGTCATGACTCCATTCCCTCACCGATTTTCTCTCTCGGAGCAACTGAGAAGCGTCCATTTGCCCATCAAAACTTTTGGCCGTTCGGCTTTCATTGGGCTAGAGTAGATAAATAATGCAATTGCACATTTTGCACTGAAATCACATAGATCAAGGACCAGCAAAGGATGACCCATTGGCCAAATCTGGCTTGTTGCCTGCTTTTGTATCAAAAGCTCGATTGGACTACAGCTCTATCCATTCATTTAGGTCATTAGTATACTGTCAATGGCTGCCTTTGCACTACAGGCTGGGTTATGTACTTGCAGGAGAAACCACATGGCCTCCAGAGCCTGAAATATTTACTATCTGGCCCTTTACAAAAAAAGCTCGATGGCTTTTAATTTAGATGAAATAAATTATATTCGGGTTATTTTTATCGGCTGTCCTCAAAATGAGAATGTATAATTTCTCATGGAAAATGCAGAGGACTTGGATGCCAGTTTGAGAGACATCTTTAATGTTATTTATAGGAAATGTAAGCTTTGAGTATTGTAGTGGCTCTGAAAGGCCAAGCAAAGGGAAGCATTTCTTTCTCTTTGGAGGAATTTGTAAACTGAATGCACTCACCAGCTTGGAGGGCGAGTAGCTCTCCACACAGAGTGGCCACATATCCACATTTGGACAAGGACCTGTGCACTCTTGTAATACCACCTCCCAACACATGTAGGACCACATTTCCTACTCCCTCCTCAACATTGTGGTTGAAGGGGGCCATGTGACTCCCCCTGACCAGAGAGTGGTGAGCCTAAGTGGTGGGTGCCGTTCTGAGCCAGAACATTTAGTTGCCAAAACCCTCCTGAGCTCTCTTCCTACCACAACAATGTCACAACAATATCTCTTGTGACATTCAAGGTGGTGGATACCCCATCAGCCCTGGTTCCTGAGCGACCATATCCCCAATGGATACTTACCAGCGTGAGCAAATAATAAGCCTTTGGAGTAGTCTGCTGGAACTGTCATTAAAATAACAACAACATCAACAATATGACTATAGATTGGATGGCTTAAATAACAGAAATGTACTTTTTCACAGTTCTGGAGGCTACAAACCTGTGTGTCCAAATTTTCTCTTCTTGTGAGAACATGGGTCGTATGGGATTAGAGCCCACCCTAATGAGCTCATATTTAAAGACCCCTACCTTCAACTATGATCCCATTCTGAGGTACTGAGGGTTAGGATTTCATCATGTGAAATTTTGAAAGGATACAATTTGAAGGCTTTATTGTTTTAAATAATTTTTTAAACATTTATTTATATTTGAGAGAAAGAGCGAGACAGAGCATGAGCAGGGGAGGGGCAGAGAGAGAGGGAGACACAGAATCTGAAGCAGGCTCCAGGCTCGGAGCTGTCAGCACAGAGCCCGATATGGGGCTCGAACCCATGAACTGTGAGATCATGGCCTGAGCCAAAGTCAGACACTTAACCGGCTGAGCCACCCAGGTGCCCCTGAAGCCTTTATTCTTTCAAGGTATGGAGATTTGAAGGGTGTCTGTTACCACAGCATAACTCAGACTATCTTGACTGATACAAAGAAACAATCACATGTTGACTAAAAATGAGAGTTGTCTATGCATACTTATGACCCTCTTAAAAACCACACCACAGGGCGCCTGGGTGGCTCAGTCGGTTGAGCGACCGACTTTGGCTCAGGTCATGGTTTCGCTGTCCGTGGGTTCGAGTCCCGCGTCCGGCTCTGTGCCGATAGCTAGGAGCCTGGAGCCTGCTTCAGATTCTGTGTCTCCCTCTCTCTCTGCCCCTTCCCCCACGCTCACTCTCTCTCTGAAATAAACAAACATTAAAAAAATAAGAAATAGGGGCATCTGGGTGGCTCAGATGGTTAAGCGTCTGACTCTTGGTTTTGGCTCAGGTCATGATCTCAGTTGCATGGGTTTGAGCCCCACATCAGGTTCTGCACTGACAGTGCAGAGCCTGCGTGGGATTCTCTCTCTCTGCCCCTTCCCCACATGTGCTGCCTCTGTCTCTGTCCCTCTGGAAATAAATAAATAAATAAACTTAAAAATATATATTTTAAAAAAAGCTTACATGTATGGCAGCCACGGACAGAATAGCCCACAGCAGTTTTCTTAGAGCTGGAACATCATTATTTTTTTCCCACTTCAGAAAGCTGAAGACTAGAGAAGATAAATGCCTTTTTCCGGCCAACAGGAAAGTCCCAGATCCGGGATGACTCCCAGTCACGTGCACGTTCCAGCCAGCCTCGCCACCTTCCTGCCTCCCTGGGGTCCAAGCTGGCAGCACCAGTCGCCCTGGCAACTTTTCTTCCCCTCAGGCCGGACCCGTCAGTGACTCCCCAGAGCCTGTCAGGCCTTGATGATTATGAACTCGGGATGCCTCTCGCTCACCTAGATGTTATCACCTGACTGGTGACAGATTAATTCCTCAATCATCTGTGTGGGGTTTTTCACTTAATAGTAAACCTCTCATCCTAGTTCCTCATGGCGGTGAGACTGTCGGAGAGCTGAGAGGTGGTTTATTTCCTCTCCGGGGCAGATCCTTCAGACTCTGAGAGGAGTTCCTTGGGGAGGGAACATGCCCTCTGTAGTAGTGTCCTGTGGCTGCTGTCACAAACTGTCACACACTCGGTGACTTAACACGAAAGAAATGTATTTCCTCACGGTTCTGGAGGCCACAGGTCAGTAAATCAAAGCGTCAGCAGGGCCACACGTCCTCTGGGAGTTCTGGGGGCGAATCCTTCCTTGCCTCTTCCCGTCCTGGTGGCTCTCGGCATTCCCTGGCTACCTTGGCTCTGCCTTGTCTTCACATGGCCTTCTCTGGAGTCTCAAATCTCCCTCTGTCTCTATCTTAGAAGGATGCTTGTCATTGGATTTGGGGTCCATCTAGACAATGCAGGACGATCTCATCCCAGGATCCTTAGCGTTTTTACATCTGCAAAGATCCTTTTTCCGAATAAGGTCATACCCACCACTTGCAGGAATTCAGAAGGGGCCAGCGTTCAGTTCCCTCCACTCACTCCGTGGAGTGTCGTGAAAACTTCTTCCCAAGACGAGTGTGGAACATAAATGAAGTTTGTTTTCTGCCCGTTTGCCCCTTTCTTCCCGGTTTGTCTCCTCTCTCCACACCCAAGGACACTCGTGCTCCCTGACTAACTCAGTGTAAGGTTTTAGGGGATTAGCGTGTGCTTCCTCCACAGAGATTTGCAGTTTAAATTTGAATGATAGAGAGGACAATGCCGGCACCAGTGTGACATTTTTCCCCTTGTAAAATGTTGGATGTTGGTGAGGGGTATATTTCTGGACGGGAAGAGGGAAACGGGGTGGCCAAGTTCCTTCCAATGGTTGCGCACTCTGCAGATTCTATCCGATTCCATCATGACGTCAGTTTCTGAGATAGACTCAGCACACAGGTCAAATGTGGGCTTGGGTTGAAGTTGGGAGGTTGTGTGTGTGTGTGTGTGTGTGTGTGTGTGTGTGGATAGGACAGAATTACTACCCAACCTCAACAAGCCAAAATGCTGAAATCAGGAAAACTAAACCTAACAGGGATGATACAAATATTGCTAATAAAATACCATCACTTAGTGTTTACAACTGTGCACAGTAATAGTTTCTTATTCATTTTCCCCATTTGATTTCCAAAATCAGGGATACGTGTTCAGGATGGGGACAACTTGTATAAAAGTGGTTTTCACGGGGCACCAGACTGACTCAGTTGGTAGAACACATGACTCCCAATATATATATATATATATATATATATATATATATATATATGGTTTGCCTCCCTCTCTGTTTGTAACTCTTCTTTTTCTCTCCCTTCCCCCATGGTCTTCTGTTACGTTTCTCAAATTCCACACATGAGTGAAAACATACGATATCTGTCTTTCTCTGATTGACTTATTTCACTTAGCGTGATACCCTCCAGTTCCACCTACGTTGTTGTAAATGGCAAGATTTCATCTTTTTCATTGCTAAGTGTCATGTATATATATACACACACCACATCTTTTTTATCCATTCATCAGTTGATGGACATTTGGGCTTTTTCCCTAATTTGACTATTGTTGATAGTGCTGCTATAAACATTGGGGTACATGTGCCCCTATGAATCAGCACTCCTGTATCCTTTGGATAAATTCCTAGTAGTGCTATTGCTGGGTTGTAAGGTAATTCTATTTTGAGTTTTGTGAGGACCCTCCACACTGGTTTCCAGAGTGGCCGCACCCGTTTGCATTCCCACCAACAGTGCAAGACAGTTCCCATAGAACAGACTCTTGATTTTAGGGTTGTGAGTTCGAGCCCCACGTTGGGTGTAGAGATTACTTAAAAATAAAATCTTAAAAAAATAAAAGTGGTTCTCATGAAAAAATGTAAAGGTTTCAGTCGCCCACAAGCTTAGTCAATGAGTCACTATGTGTGGCTGCAAAAGGGAGACACTAAGGTTGTTTTCATGACATTGTAGTGACCCTATTGAGGGTGCTAAATAGCAATTTAGCAAGAATCTCTCTCTTATACCCCATTAACTGAGTTCAGGGTCTTGAGGGACACAAGATAAAGGAAGTAGCTTCCAATGTTACAGTCACGTATTTGTGGACAGAATGTCTTCACTGAATCCTGGAGGAGGCTTAAACATTCTGGGAGCGAAGCTCGAATCTCTCTCCCTTTAGCTCTCTCTCCCTCCGTACACCACGACCCTGGAGTGGCCACCTCTGCCTTGACCCCTAACCTTGACTTCCTCCTGGGCACCCGGAAGGCCTCGGGCCACCAGTATGGCCTAGCCCCCGAAGTTATAATTCTTGTACTCCTACTCCAGAGCAGCTGTCTTCTTCTTGCTTGCATCTGTCTTTATCCTCCAGGATGAGGACCAATGGAGAATGGGCAAATGGAGGAAGAAATAAAGCCTGTAGGTCAGCGTTGGAAGAGAGGAAACCAGAATGGGGGCAGGAGTTGACCCCTAGGCCAGGTGGAAACAGCTGGTGGAGATGGAGATATTTAACTTAGAGAAGACTTCGGGGGTCCCGAGAGCAGAACCCAAACAACGATAACCGTACCATCTACTGGATAAACTACTCGGTTCCAGACTCTGTTCTCCACGCTTTATCGACATGGTGCTTACTTACTTTAACCTTCACAGGAACCTTCTGAAAGCTCAGTGCCCCTCTTTAAAGATGAAGCAAATCAAGGCAATGAGAGTTTAAGTAACTCACGTGAGGTCCAATAACTAAGTTAATGTCAAGGCCAGCATTCCACCCGGGGAGGTCTAACACCACTGCAGCACCATCAAGAGAGAGAAGAAAGCAAAGAGATCTATTATGTTTCACGCCAGAAGATAAATGCAGGGACGAAGGGCCAACATTCCAGGGAGGCAGATTTTTGGCTCAGTCTAGGGAAGGATTCTGTGTAACCGTCCAGGCTGCCCGGGGAGTGAGTGGGAGGCCCTGCGGCTCCCTGCGGCTCCCACCAAGGAGCAGCCATCTGCCGTGGATATAATAAGGAGTTCCGCTCTGGAGTGAAGGTTGGGCTGGGGGAATTTGATAAGAAGATATATGTGCACTAACTGATTCAAGACAGCTTTCAAAAAGCCTGACATTCTGTGCTTCCCAAAACCTGACAAACTTTTTTGCGATAGCAAATCCATAGCAGTCCACCCCTTCTGCATCTTGCCATCCAGACCAGAGAAGAACAGTACTTGCCCGGGTTCATTTCCTGAGCTGCTTCTCATCTTCTCTCTCTCAATTAGGATTAATTTTATACTCGTTGTATTTTCTTTTCCTTTACCGTACACTGAAGAAAAATAGAATGCTTAAACTCCCATTAGAGCATTCCTGAGACATGAATACATCCCGAATCCATCCCGGGGTGAATTATTTCATGTGTGCCAGCTATCAATTCATACAACTGTACTCCGCAATAAGCTCTTGGTTTCTCAGGCTGTGTGTTCGGAAATCTGGTAGAGGAACTTCTGGCACCCTCTGCTTCATTATGATTCCCATTTGTCATCATTTTAATATCCTCGTTCTGAAAGCCTACGAACGCTGACACGGGGGGGAAGGCGATCTGAATCCAACGGTAACGACACGACAACTTCTAACGCTTCCCTAGTATTACTGTGTGCCAGGCCCCCGGCTGGGGCACTTGCAATATACTGATTTCAGATTCCTAACTGCCCTGTGAGGTAGGTACTATTCTAACTACCCCCCATCTTAAAGACGAGGGAGTAGAGGCGTGGGGAAGTTAAGTGATTTGCAAGGAGTGGGGCTAGGATTCAAATCAGGGCAGTGGGGTCCTATTACCCCCACCCTTAATCCACACTCTCCTGCCTCCAGGTGTGGACCCGTGGACAGCTGAAGGGCGCTGGGTGAGTTGTCCACTTCCTGAGCTGTGGCTTCTTTGTCTGTGGGACACAGCAGTGTTCAGGTGCTTGGCAGTCTCCAGCTCTGAGGTCCTAGGAAGCTGCATTTCTAGGTTGCAACACTGTCCTCATGAGGCTCTATATCTACCCTTGAGCCAGCCAAGAACCCTCAATTCGCCTTATAGGGGAGACTCCGTAGTCTGTTTTCAGAGCGCTCCAGGCATAAAAATGACCTTATATGACTCGGAAATCTATTCCACGGTGTGGCGGTCTTTTTCTCTGTACCAGCTATGATTCATTTCTCTCATTCTTATATTCCCTCATTCAGCATGTATCAAAACACCCCCTATATCCTTCTGGAAAACAGTGTGGAGGGTCGTCAAAAAATTCTAAATAGAATTACCCTACAACCCAGCAATAGCACTACTAGGAATTTATCCAAAGGATACAGGAGTGCTGATGCATAGGGGCACATGTACCCCAATGTTTATAGCAGCACTATCAGCAATAGTCAAATTATGGAAACAGCTCAAATGTCCATCAATTGATAGAGGGATAAAGAAGATGTGATATATATATATATATATATATATATATATATATATACACACACACACACATACACATATATACATACATATATACATACATATATACATACACACATATATACATACATACACACACACACACACACACACACACAATGAATACTACTCAGCGGTGAAAAAGAATGAAATCTTGCCATTTGCAACAATGTGGATGGAACTGGAGGGTATTATGCTCAGAGAAACAAGTCAGAGAAAGACAGATATCATATGTTTCCACTCATGTGGAATTTGAGAAACTTAACAAAACATGGAGGAAGGGAAGGAAAAAAATAGTTACAGAGAGGGAGGCAAAACGTAAGAGGCTCTTAAATACAGAGAACAAACTGAGGGTTGATGGAGGTAGGGGGCTGGCGGGTGCAGGGAAAATGGGTGATGGGCACTGAGGAGGGCACTTGTTGGGATGGGCACTGCGTGTTGTATGTAAGCGATGAATCATGGGAATCTACTCCCGAAGCCAAGAGCACACTGTATACGCCGTATGTTGGCTAACCTGACAGTAAATCATATTTCAAAAAACAAAAAACAAAACACTCTCCACATCCTAAAAGCTGTTTATTAGCATTTGCTAACTTCCATTCAACAAAGTATGCCGTTAATCGGACACCTTAGATTCCTTTATTCATCTACCCAATACACACGTACGTAGTGCCTGCAGTGTGCCCATCAGTGTGATGGGCTCTGTGTTTACATATTTAGATTTTGGTGAAACCGGATTTTGTCAGCTATCTTAGGGTTGTGCTAGCTGCTGAAACAGATGACGTCTCTCTCTATTTTAGCAGCTCAACCGATACAAGTTGATTTCTGGTTCAGATGAAATGTAGAACCAGTTCTGACCCAGGTTCTTTCCCTCTTGTGGATCCACCTTCCCCTGGGGCATGACAGTCATTGACACTCAGCTGCCTGATAGGAAATGAGCCAGAGTAGGGAAGGCACTCCTTTCTCCTAGTCACCTTTGCCCAGAAGGTGACTTATCTCCTCTGTCTACACCGGTGAAGAGGTAGCCGTGAGGTTGGGGTGGGTAGACAGGGGTGGGGACTGAGAAATGTCACCGTCGTCTGGCAGCCTCTTCCCAGAGGGCAGCTGTTCTGATGGGTGGCAGCCAGCATGGCCAGTCGGGGGCAAGAACCACAGGGTGCGGCCGGCAGGGACGGCGAGGCTCGGCCGTGGAATTTCCCCAGGCAGGTATGCCCTGCGTCAGTGATGCTGACATTGCTCTACCGGCCTTTGGCAACCCTTCTTTGGAAATTACTTTGAAAGCAGTTTGGGAACAAAAGATCTCTCTTTGTAAATCCTTCGGTGGCGGTGGCAACGTGCGTTCTTTGTGGGCTGATTTAATTCTTGCAAATTAGCCATGAGTCATTCAGAGTCAAGTCTGGGGCATAAAGCAGAGGCTCCGTAATGCTGTTTTGAGTCAAAGTCAAAATGCATCGATAAAGTGAAGAGATTGATTCTCCTGAGGGCTGGCTGAGCTGGCCCTGAAAGCAATTCCCTGAGAGGAGCTGAGCTCCCAGAGCATCTCCAGCGAAGGTAGGGCCGTCCGATCAGGGCACCAAGAGCAAGACAGCCTTTCTTCTTCGTGTCAGAGGATCTGAATAGTAAATGCGTAACTCGGGATGAGACTCGGGACTCTGAGTTCCCTCGTCTATGAACTGAGAAATGGGGGGAGTGAATTAGATCACCCCTCACCTTCTTTGAGGGGCCGACATTTGAGATTCTAAGGATAAGGCTCTCAAATAGTGCCTTTCATCTGCCTAGGTCAGTGTCAGAGAGGTTGTTTTAAACACTGCCTCATTATTGCTAAAACTTGGCCTGTGTTTCTGGCTATTGACACATTGTATGTTCTGGAATCAGAGAAGCCCAGCCATCAGGGTGCCTGTGGGTTACAAGCGACACTGGACAGGCCTTGGAACCTCCGTTTCCTCCAATATGCACTGGAAAGATAATAGCCCCCTCCCTGTGGGAATAGTGTGAGCTTGAAAATAAGGGAATGCAGAAGCTTAGCACAATGTACTTTCTGGCACCAGAAAATGCCGGTCAATGCTCCTGCTGGGACAGGGTCATTTTGACAGTAACTGTCAGCCTTTCCACTCGCAGAACCTCTCTGTGACATCCCTGCCAGTAATCTGCTGGAGGGACCCGTCGGCATATCCCTCAAAAGAGCACTCACTGCTTCCCTGGGCAGCATCCCTCTTTGGACTGGGCTGGTTTTAAACATTTATTTCAGGGGCGCCTGGGTGGCGCAGTCGGTTAAGCGTCCGACTTCAGCCAGGTCACGATCTCGCGGTCCGTGAGTTCGAGCCCCGCGTCGGGCTCTGGGCTGATGGCTCAGAGCCTGGAGCCTGTTTCCGATTCTGTGTCTCCCTCTCTCTCTGCCCCTCCCCCGTTCATGCTCTGTCTCTCTCTGTCCCAAAAATAAATAAACGTTGAAAAAAAAAAATTAAACATTTATTTCATAAAAAGTAGTAATACTAAGTGCTACTTTTTGTAATGTTGATTTATTTTTGAGAGAGAGAGACAGAGTGTGAGACAGGCAGGGAGAGAGGGAGATACAGAATCCAAAGCAGCCTTCAGGCACTGAGGGGCTTGAACTCGCGAACCGCAAGATCATGCCCTGAGCCAGCGTCAGGCGCTTAACCAACTGAGCCACCCAGGCGTCCCAGTAGCTGCTACTTCTATTCCTTGTTCCCAGTTCTCCTTCCCAGGGCCTGCGATACAAAGAAGTCTCTGGGTGCCTGGGTGGCTCAGTCGGTTAAACATCCGACTTCGGCTCAGGTCATGATCTCGAGCTCTGGGGGTTTGAGCCCCGGGTCCGGCTTTGTGCTAACGGCTAGAAGCCTGGAGCCTGGAGTTCTGCATCTCTCCCTCTCTCTCTGCCCCTCCCTGCTTGCCCTTTGTCTCTCTCTCTCTCTCTCTCTCTCTCTCAAATGTAAATAAACATTGAAACATTTCTTTAAATAAAAAAAAGAATAAAATTGACTTTCAGCTTCAAAAAATAAAAAAAAATAAAAAAAGAAAAAAAGAAAAAACCAAAGAAGTCTCTTCCATGAGAAAGCTCTCAGATGCTGAAAGCCAGCTCTAAACTCTGTCCCTCCCCTCTCTCTAGTGTCCTCCTGTTTGCACTTTCTCAGTTGTTCCTCTTATAAAAATGAATTGTTGTTCCTTCACAATTCTGACCCCTCCTTGAATAGGAACTGGCTTTATTTCCCTTAAGTGGGACACACGGATGTAACAGTAGGTGTGTTTGGGCCTGAGCCCAGCAACACAGGAATGTCTCAGGGGCTCAGCCTGGCCTGCACGCTGGAATTGGCTGAGAGCTTTTAAGAAATCATATCCCAGACCATTTACGTTAGCTTCCTCGAGAATTGGACATCAATATGTTTTAAAGCCTCTAGGTGATTCTAATACGCAGCCAAGACTTAGAAGCAACATTCTAGATGCTTGTTCCTGTTAATGTTACAATATACAGGAACAATTATTACAATCTATTTTGTAGATTACAAATATTACAATATTTGTAATCTTGTATATTACAAGATTACAATCTATTGTACATTACAATATTACAATCTATTTTTGCTAGGCTCATTCATCACAAGGTCGAGTCATGTAGGCTACTGTTAAGAATTACCACATCTTTTTCAACTAAGTCAAGGATTCCCCCAGTTCTTTACCGCGTACTCGATTTTTTTTATTACTCAAGTGCAAATACTTTACACACATGAAACCTTTTCCGGTTACATTTGTCTCTTTTGCATAACCCAGAAGTTAGCGCATTTTATGTTATGTTTTACCACAATTAAAAAAAAACACATAAAACTAAAGTCTGGCTCTAAAGACCTTCCTCCAGTTGTCATCAAATGCCTGAGTCAGGACGCTTCCGATATGAACTATTCAGGCCGCAGCATAGAGAAGGTGGTGGAAAATTGTGAATAAAAATAAGTAAATGAACCTGATGCCAATCTCCCATGTTCATCATCATTTTCCTCCGATCGACCAGATCATAATGGATCTCATCAGTGCCTTAGTCTGCTAGGATGTTAGTACATCTATTAATCTACGAGCTTAGTTGCCTATCTAGGAAGGAACTGAGGTTGGCTTTTCATTTTCAAAAAACACAGTAGGAGGAAGGCGTCAGGACGGGGCTGCCCGCCGGGTGTGTTCCAGAGCTCCGCCTGGGGTCGGCTGCAGCCTCCAGACCGGAACAGACACCTGGAAGGGTGTGCCGGGTCCCTCATGACAGGTGCACAAATGGAACGAGGCATTCTTCGCTTATTTCCGTGCAGTTAATGTAGAACAGCCAAAGAGAGCCGGACCATTACAGTAGGCGATTCTGACAGGGAAGGAAGCCGGCTCTGCGGTGTGGAGCTCCCTCTAGTGTTTGCTGGGGTTCCCTTCTCGGGTCAGAGAAACAGGCTGTGAAAACTGTAGTTTGCATCTCTGTAACACAATCACGTTTGTCATGCAGTTTCCAGCAGCTGAACCTGTAACATTCTGCTGAAACCCTCCACGTGTTAATATGAAAACATCTAGGATTACTTAGATGAACCATCTACCAAAAAAAAAAAAAAGGAAAAGAAAAGAAAAAAAGAAAAGAAAGAAAGAAAATAGAAACTACGATGCTTTTTTTGTTTGTTTTTAGTCTTCAGCTTCCCAAGCCAGTGTTCGGTGGAGATAAAAAGGCTCTTATGGGGCGCCTGGGTGGCTCAGTCAGTTAAGCTTCCAACTCTTGATTTTGGCTCAAGTCAGGATCTCTCTGTTCCTGAGATCGAGGTCCCTGTCAGGCTCAGCACTGACAGCAAGGAGCCTGCTTGGGATTCTCTGTCTCCCTCTCTCTCTGCCTCTCCTCTGCTTGTGCGTGCTTTCTCTCTCTCAAAATAAATAAATAAACTTTTAAAAAGCCTCTTATAAATCCTCTTATGACATAGGATTTATGAAGGCGAAAAATCGGTTCCCTTCGTTCCATAAGCCATCCCTCTCTCATTACCATTCCGTAGAATCCATAATATTCCCTATATCACCACAGAGCTAGACAGAGAGGTCTTCCTTACCTAAAGGTGGAGAAGTATAGCAACACATCTGCTCGGATGGCAAAGTTTTCACAGGCCAGATGTTTACTCTCTAAAATCTGGTTAGAATACTTTTGAAAAGAAGTGGCTTACTCTTGATATATATATATATTTTTTTTTTAATTGATTAATTAATTTTTTTTTTGAAGTCACTAACTCTTGGGAAATAGTGCAAACTATGGGCCCAACTCCCTTCTCTGCCCTTCAAATGCTCACTCACACAAAGTGCACACACAACTCCAGGAGATTCAGTCTCCCTAAAGGCCATTCACGGACCCTGAATTCCAGGTTAAGAATCCAAAAGGGGCCCAACATGGCGCCCCTGTAGGTGGGGCGGCGCCCACGTAGGTCACAGCTTGCTGCTCTCCTCAGGTGTGTGTCACCAAAGTGAGGTTGAGCACTGTGCGTATTAGAGCAGCTTACTGTTTTCACAGTAGCTCCAGAGCGTTTCCTCCTGACCCCTGCCTACCCTCTCGTAAGATCGGTAGCACCACTCAATGTAGGGCGACAGCCACTAAGGGAAATATGGGTACAATGCAGATAGATTATCATAGTCAAATCTTTATAAAATATTTGCCCCTCTTCTCCTTACCCACGAAGCTATTTGCTCGTGGCCACAGTGAAGGGACACAAGGGTGGGGATTGTCTTATAATGCCATGGGAAGGCGACATCCATGGAGGCTGTGCTCATTCGGTGGAGGAGCTGAGCTACACTTACCCAGGCATTTGTGGGGAACCCTAAGAGGCTGGCAACTGAACACCAGGCGTGTCACTAAGCCAATGGCGGTATTTTCAGCTGGTGGGATATCCACCCTACCCGAAGTGCCATCTTCCCCTCCACCTCGAAGGATGCCCAAGTCAACTCCAGGGTGGCCGGGACTGCCCTGGTGCTGTCCTGCAATGACCAGCTGTGAATCTTCATCTCTCACGGATCTCACATAATAAGTTCAAACTCAACTCAGGAACCATCACCTTCTGTGTTGGTCTAGGTCCTCCAAGAAGCAGATGCCAAAATGGTATGTGAAAGGATTTTAACAGGGGAAGTGCCTGTGTGAGGAAAAACTCGGGAGTTGGACAAGGCTGTAGGACGTGATACAAATCTAAGATGAGTGAAGAAGAACAGGAAAGAAGGTTGGGTGGAAAGTTCTTGGATCGTCATGCCATCTAAGGAAGGCTCATCAAAGCTGAGGTGGGGAGATCCTCTAGCTGAAGTCAGCCTTCTAAGGAGTGTGTGCCCCCTGCATGGTCCAGCCTTAGTATCCTTGCCACACTCATCTGGTGGTGAGAACATCCCATGGCAAGTGTGGTCTGGGGGCAAACACAAGGCCATTGGTCACTTACGCTCCCTGTAGTTGAAGGTCTATGAGTATGGTCTCATGGCCACCACACCTTCTATCCCACCGGCTCATTTCGATTCTCCAGCCTCCTTGGCTCTTAAGTTTGCTAACTTCACTTTCCCACCATCCCTCATTCCTCTGTGTCCTCATTTCCCTTCTCAAGCAATTTAGATTCCAGGGCCCATCCTTGGAATCACTTTCTTAGAAATACTCCTAAGCCTCCTAACCTGGTCTCACTCTGAGAAGTTCGTCTGGTCCAGTAGACACTAGTAGATGTCTATTCCCCACACCCTTCTTCCTAGCAGAACCCCCATCTTATTCATGGAGTTCACCACACTATCCTAAGCCAGTGGTTCTCAAACTTTGCTGTGCCTCAGAATCACCTGAAAGGCTCATTAAAGCACAGATTGCTGGGGTGCCTGGATGGCTCAGTTGGTTAGGCATCCGACTCTTGATTTTGGCTCGGGTCCCGATCTCAGGGTCACGGGATCAAGCCCCGGATAGGGCCGTGTACTCAGCGCAGAGCCTGCTTGGGATTCCCTCTCTCCCTCTGTCTCTTTCCCCTGCTTGTGTGCTCTAATAAAAAAAAAAAAAAATTTTTTTTAAAGGGCAGATTGCTGGGCTTCCATACCTATTCTGATTTAGCAGGTCTTCAAAGAGGCTCAAGAATTTACTTTATAAATAAGTTCTCAGGAGATGCTAATGCTGCTGGTCCAAAAATCCCACTTTGAGAACCACAGATTTAAATCTGTCCTCGTAATCCCATGGCCCCCCTCTCGCTGTAATTGTCAGGATCTGAAGAAAACGCCCTGTGCTCTTTGGCTGGTGAAAGCTATTCCTTCTCTCCTGCTCTACGTGAACAAGGAAGCAAGTGGACCCTCACTGCCAGCAGCTGTCATGTCACAACTGCAAGGCACAAGCCATAAGAAGGAACCGATATGTGAACAGCAGAGAAGAGAAAAAAGAACCCGGATCCCTGAAGAAATCAATGGGGCACGGAATCAACCATCCCTGGAGCTTGACCTACCTTTGAACCTTCCTTTTAGTTAAATAATTCATTTTCTTATTGTTTAAGCTGGTTTGAGAAAGGTTTTCTGTTACTGGCAAACAAAAACATCCTAGCCGGTACACCCAGGAAAAACCAAACCCTGAGCTAACCCAAAGGAGTTTTGAGTGTATACGCACACCTACACAGCTGAATACTTAAAAAAAATTTTTTTTCACAAACCAGGTTGAATTGATTATTTTGAAAACAACTGTCGTGTGGCACCTAGGAACGCCCACCAATCTCCCTGGAACATTCCCTTCTTTACTTTCTGTAGCGGTTGTTTCATACTTTCTTCTGTCTTTTCAAATCACCCTCCCTCGCCCAACTCCTCAGTCAACGGTGTTTGCCCAGTAAGGGTGGAGGCAGTTAGAAAAGAGCTACTCTGTCTCTAGCACCCAGTCTATCAACTGACCTGTGTTTGTTCCTGCATATTCCACCTGCCCTCCTGTTAGAGATGAGGAAGGTCCCTGCTTTCACCGGAGGCCAACCGTTCCACTCGTGCTTTGGATTTCAATGCCTTCCTGTTTCCAAGGACTCTGGTCCTGCAGTCATCCCCTTCTCTCCTACCATGTTGATTTGTCCCTCAACCCGATCATTCCCATTGGCAAACAAACATGGTGGGATCACATGTCTTTCAAAAAATGTTCTCTCCTGGCTACTCTGAGTCCCACTCCAGCTACTCCCTCTCTTGCCTGCTCCCTTTCCCACCTCTCATTAGGTCTCAAACCTGCTCCATTTGGGCTTTTTCAATGTCTGCCATTCTAATAAAATGGCACTCCCCAAGATCATTCTCCTGTCTCGCGGTGACCTGCGTCAAAGGCAATAGTCCGTTCTCAATCTTCACCTACCTAGATCTTTTAGCAACGATTGACACAAGTAACTTCTCCTTCGTTTTCAAACACGCCGTGACTCTCCTCCACTGCACTGGCCTCTCGTCCTTAACTGGTTTCTCCTCAACTGCCCGACTTCTAAGTATTGGTGATCTTGAGAACATCTGTCTTCATCTCCCTTTCTCTATACCTACAATCCCTAAGTGTTCTCTTCTGGTCCCAGGGCTGTATATATAAATTAATTAATTGGATTGCTGTGAACCTCATAGCCCCCTGTCCCACAAGCACCAGACTCACACCCAACTGTCTACCTGATATCACCACTTGGATGTCTCCCAGACTCCTCAAACCTGGAGGTATACACATGAAGGAATTAAAAGACCCCAACAAGCCAGCAATCATTGCAAATAATATGTAATAGTGACTCACATTGCCTGTAAAAATATATGGTTATCATGCTATTAGGCCATCTCTACATACTGTGTGGTTGTTGAGCAGAACTTTACTTACCTTAGTGTGTTTTTTATGTACGTACACGTTAGGCATAATGTTTACACATTTGCAGGAAGCAAAAGGTCCTCCTTTGGCTTTGGTTTGATGATACGCTGTAAATTTTTTTTTTTTTTCAACATTTATTTATTTTTGGGACAGAGAGAGACAGAGCATGAACGGGGGAGGGGCAGAGAGAGAGGGAGACACAGAATCGGAAACAGGCTCCAGGCTCTGAGCCATCAGCCCAGAGCCCGATGCGGGGCTCGAACTCACGGACCGCGAGATCGTGACCTGGCTGAAGTCGGACGCTTAACCGACTGCGCCACTATATCTCACTTCTCACCGGCAGCAGGGGCACCTGCTTTTCACACTGTTGAGTGTCGAGCTCAGCCCTGTGGCCTAACTGGCCGCCATTACCACATTGATAAAATATACACAACATGAAATTTACCGTTGTAACCATTTTTAAGTGGACAGTTCAGCGGCATCAAGTTCATTCACTTGATTAGTCTGCTCAAGCAGCCATGACAAAATACCACAGACTGAGCGGCTTCCACAGCAGACATTGATTTCTCACAGTTCTGGAAGCTGGAAGTCCAAGATCAAGATCTGGCAGGGATCCATTTCTGATGAGGGCCCTCTTCCTGGCTCACAGATGGCTGCTTTCTCCCTGTGTCCTCACATGGCCTTTTGTTCTACGTCTGCCCAGAGGGTGGGGGGGGGGGGGGTGATGAGGGAGTTGGGGAGAGAGAGACGTTGAATGATACAACATAGGATTTGGACCCAGGGCTCTTTCCTCGTCCTCCCCCAGGGGTAGATTTCTTCTTCTTCTTCCCTTTCCCCAGAAGCTATAGGCCCTTATCTAGGTCTTGGAGGTAGAGGTTTGCTGCCCTTTCCCCAGCAGCTTAAAACTTTTGCTCGGCACACAAAGAGTCCAGGCAGGGAAGTTTTATGCCGTAGGATTGTAGTGGCCAAACCCCTCCCACAGGCCCACACCAGTGAGGTTACCTCTCTCTAGTCTCCCACCCTGCCTCCAAAGTTCTTGCGAGCACCCGGTGGAAACCTCTGGAAAAGAGCTGCAAACGAGTGCCTACTTCCCTCGTGTTTGGGTTTCTCAGAGGTCCTATACTGTCATGCTAGGACAGCCTCTACCCTTAGCGATCTGCTACAATTTTAGCTGATTTCTTCTTTTTTTTTCCAAAGATTTTAAGCAACCTCTACGTCCAGTGCAGAGCTCAAAGTCACAGCCCTGAGATCAAGAGTGGCCTGTTCCACCGACTGAGCCAGCCGGGTGCCCCCTTAGCGATTTCTTCCGACCTGCTTCTAGGGTGACTAGTGCCCCTTCCTCCCGTGCTCTGCCACGTGTGGGACAGCTCATGCATCCATCCTTCCTCGGGGGTCCTTTCCCTCCTTGGGGTTCCCGCGACTTAGTTGCCTTGCAACATTTGCTGTGTGAAGCACTCAAAGAACGTTCTCGTGTCGATTACTCGGCTTTCTCCTAGCATCAGGGCGAGAACGACATCCTTACCAGCGCTCAGCATCCTCAGTGAGAGAAGAGCCGTCACCCAGAGGTGTGTTGAGGTCCAAACGAAGGCATGTAAGTGTGGCCACTTGATAGCGGCTATCATCTTCAGAAAAATTACAGTTATTAGACTTACACGAGAGCAGCAGGCAAGATCTATAGGCATGCACCACAATCCGTAATAGCAAACAAGCAAGCAATGGGAACGATCCTCGTTTCTGTTGTCGGTAGAGTCGATGGACAGAGAGATACCCATAACGGAATGCTACGTGGCCATCAACACACGACTGTGTTCGACCACGCTAAAATAATCGAAGCAACACGTCGAGCTAGGGAAGCCAGACGCAAAAGAGCACGTACGCTGTGATTCCACCTGCAGGAAGTTCAAAAACATGCAAAAAACTAAAACATATATGCTCGGGTATATCATCGAAGATAAAGCTATGAGGAAAAGCAAAAGAATGATTAGCATAAGCTTCAGAATAGCGGCTACCATTTTTTGAAGTAATGAGTTGGTAAAAGGCCAGTACAATTTAGGATTTCCATTTCCCCACGACAAGTGTTCTCATTGCCTTAAAGGACTTTCAGGAAGGTCAGATGTAAAAACCGCTGACGTATCGGTCTGATTAAACATTAATTTTCTAGTTCCGGAGGTGGAGCCCGAATTAGGTTCTTTTCTCCGTGGATGTGAGGACTTTACTCAGCAACACTGACTCGCAGAATATGTGAGCTTCATTGCCGCATATTCTTGTCATGTTGGCACCCGGGGCATTAGATATGGAGCCTCTCCAGTAAAGGAGGGCATTAAGGACTCAAGTTTCTCCTGAATCGAGCACCAGTTAGTACGAGCTGAGTGCAGAAAAGGGGGTGTGTGACCTCATATGACAGCTTAAGTGTCCTCCAAGGAAGCTGGATCCCATCCTGTCTCGTGAGAAGACCAGCCCCTGGGTCGGGAGGTCTTAACGGGTAGAAAAGCAGTGGACCGTCCAGGGACCCAATAAAGAAAGTCATGTTTCAAAACAGCATGTGTTTTGACAGGGTCTAATCCACCATTCCTCTAAGAGATACCAGGAACCCCTTATCAAGACCGGTGGAAAGTGCTTTGAAAAGAATCTAGTAAATCACTTACCCAGCATCTACTGAGTACTTACTAAATGTCAGTCGCTCACTGCTCTAGGCTTCTTATAAATATTAGCCCATTTAATCCTCCTAATAACGGCAGGAGGTGGGTAATGTTATTACCCCGTTTTACAGAGAAGAAAACTTGCCCAAGGGAGTACTGAGTAAACAGGGGCTGGAATATGGGCTCCGGGGTCCAGTTCCAAAGCCCAGGCTCTAAACCACCACCCGGGGCTGCCTCAGGGTCTCCAGCAGCCCTCACAGTGCCTTCTGACTGTTCTATGGCTCAGAGGTTCTAAGGTCACCTGTTTCACTGGGCAGAGGAAGGGTCTTGCTCAACTTTCTCAGACAGTAGATGTTGGCTTGTTTTCATAGAATTTAACTACCAGCCTGGAGTCAGCAGATGAATTTGCATAGTCCAGAGACCAGCCCCAAGCAAATGCCACTTGCGGCCCTCAGAGCTAGGAGGATTGTCCCTCCACCCTGGTACAGACTTTCTTACAACAGCCCCAGGGACAGAATCACAAGAAAGTACCAGAGACGGGATTAAAATCTGCATTAAAATGATCAGTCGAATCCAGCAGAGGACCAAAGGTCAGCAAGAAACTGTTCTCAGCCTTGAGTATTTGTGGACAACTCCTTCCAGGCCCCCACCTGTGAAATGAAAAGTGATGCCTCCTATCCCCTAAGGAGCTTTGGAAACAATAGAGTCTTCTCCTCCCAACCCCCCAAATTCCGATTCAGTACCGAAAGCTAGGGACAAATCAGTCTTGAATGATTCAAGATTATCGGGTTTTAGCATAAACCAGCCTCAGAGGAAAGACAGAGTTACGCAATACTGTGAGATTTGCATTAATGACACAATTTAAAAAAAAATCCTACCAAATGTCCACATTTTTATAGAAGTTGATGTGACCGTCGGTTAGGGACATACAGAAGATTAGACCCCCTTCTCTTATAAAAAGATATGGTTTTAAGTTGTGGATGGCCAGGAAAAGGAGTTCTTTTTTATCTCTCGCGTCATGGCTCACGTGTCAGATAAACGCCAGGCACCGGGTCCTCTTAAGGGGAACTCCGCCGATGACGGATGTTCTGTCATCCCCACTTTACAGGTGAAAAGTGAGATTAGGGGGAATAAATGAATATTTTGCCAATGATCACAAAGCTCTGAAGGTCTGTCAGACACTAGATAAATACATTTCCATAGATGCTTCCCATATATTTCCGCTTATTCATTCACGCGTCTTCAGGAGCAGACTACGTCCATCCATCCACTCATTCAACAAATATTGACTGAGCCATTTGTTTTTCTGACTACTGAGAACATAAGTGTCAAGTATCCTCACACACAAGGTTTCTTCCTGCTTGATTCGAAGCCCATTTTAAAATATCCCCCGTTTTTAAAAATTTTTTAATTTTAAAAATTTTTTACTTATTTTTGAAAGAGACACAGAGCATGAGCGGGGGAGGGGCAGAGGGAGAGAGAGAGAGGGAGACACAGAATCCGAAGCAGGCTCCAGGCTCTGAGCTGTCAGCGCAGAGCCCGAGATGGGGCTTGAACCCACGAACTGTGAGATCGTGACGTGAGTCAAAGTCGGACACTTAACTGACTGAGCCACCCAGTTTTTTCAAAATTAGGGACCCTGGGGAGAATGGAAGGATGCAAACTCTTTGCAAATGAACTTGGGCAAATCCTGACTCGTAACTAATAAAAAAGTAATTCTGCGTTTCCGAGCATCTATCTTCATTCTACAATCGATACAATTTTTCCTTGACAATTTTTAAAGAATATTAATAGGAATATTAATATTAAAAGAAATTTTGAGAGAGGAACATTGTTACATGCAAAATTCAGCTTTAAAAAAAGACAGAGAGGGGTCCCTGGGTGGCTCAGTCGGTTAAGCGTCCGACTTTGGCTCAGGTCATGATGTGGCAGTCTGTGAGTTCGAGCCCTGTGTCGGGGTCTGCACTGACAGCTCAGAGCCTGGAGCCTGCTTCGGATTCTGTGTCTCCCCCTCTCTCTGCCCCTCCCCTGCTCTCTCTCTCTCTCTCTCTAAGAAATAAACATTAAAAATTTTTTTTCTTTCAAAAACAGAGAGGGATGCCTGGGTGGCTCAGTCAGTGGAGTGTCTAACTCTTGATCTCGACTCAGGTCATGATCGCGGGGTCGTGGGATTGAGCGTCGAGTGAGGCTCTGCACTGAGTGTAGAGCCTGCTTGGTATTCTCTCTCTATCTCATTCTGACCCTCCCTGCCCCATCCCACACTCGCGCGCACATGTGCGCACCCTCTCTCAGATTAAAAAAAAAAAAACAAGATTGAAAAAGAAAAGAATTAGAATAGATATCCATGTTTCAAAACCCTTTTTCTCAAACAGTATTGATGAGAGTGGGCTCCAGTCGTAGTTAATGAGTCACAGAAATGTACATCACTCAGTCCCTCCCCTCCCCTTACATATCCAGAAAAAACTGGGGTAGCGTTGTCCATCTAAACCGCTATCATTTTAATTGGTTTAAACATTTATTATTAAAACAACTTTCAGAACAAGTTACATAATGCAAATTGTCTTCACCCGCCCTTTATTGCCCAATGCAAAAACTTTCCATAGCTGCGTGTACCTTTAGCATTTCGAATGGGAATACGTAAGTTTCTATGACTGTCCTCAGTCTATGTACAGTTCGGTGATACTTCAAATTTCACATATTTTTTTCCAAGTCCCTTTCAAAGGTGTGGCTGAATATACAAGGGCTTTGTTTTGGATAGCTGCACAATATTACCAGACGCCATCATTTAAAAACAAAAATGAAAACCAAAAAACACGGACCCGTGGAGTTTAGCTCTCGAAGTGTCCTTGGAAGGCATTTGGGCCAAACGTCCTATTGTGCACCTGGTAAAGCTGAAGTCCAGAACCGGCTCACTCCTTTGCCCATGGCTCCCTCCCTGCATGCTGCTTTCAGAGCTCTCCTTGAGAACTGTGTCCCTCTGGCTTCCCCGGCCAGGGACTGAAGCCAGGAGAGGGAGGAGGGGAGCAGTAATGAGCAAGCCATCTGGGATCATCTATGCTGGGCCTCTGCAGCGTGGTGGTATAGATTGGGGTGGGCGTTGGGGAAAAGAGGCCACACACACACACACACACACACACACGAACGCATGCCTGTATGCACCCACTCTTGCCGCAGGATCCCAGGTTACTTAGACAAGAAAACAAGGGGTTAGACAAAGTGAGGCACGTATATACACAGGGGCAGGGTCTATGCAGAGGCAGCAAACCCCTGTGCAGCTTTTCCTGGGTTCCCTTCAGGGCGTGTAGCCGTTGTTAGCTGAAAAGAAAAGTCGAGAACTTCATTCTCTCAGACTCTCAGATATATGTGACAGACCCATAACGTCATGGAATTATAGTTGGGAGCATGCTGGAATCATGGCTGGAGGGGCAGAGAGCTGCATGGCTGCCAAGAAACAGTGTGCAGAATAAGAAGGCGGGTCACGGGTAGAGTCCCGGAATCTGGAGTCTAACTTTGAAAAGCCCTTTAAATGGTTCTGACGGGCGTGCTGATTTGGGAAACACCGATGTGGCTCGCCTCCTTCCCGGGGTGGGACTCACTTCTTATGCACCCAGGAGCTTGACTTGAATGGCAGGGAGGTAGGGAATTAATTCTTATCTTCAATTTTGTTCAAGTTTATGTAATAAACATGGCTGGGATAACAGGAATTATATAATAAACGGTTTGTTAAACTTTCCATTGGCTCAGTGTGGCCTTCTAGACATACCTTGTTGGGAAGGATCCAAGCTCTGTCAACAACTAGCTTCCTCCTGAAACACATCTTACTCTTCAAACTAGCTGACACACTACCTTTCCTGCTTTCCTCTGGGTTTCTGAGGGCAGTGCCCTCAACCACCCCCATTTCCTTTCTGTATTTCCCGCTATTCTTTCAAGACTAAGTTCTGGTGCCATTGTTTCCGGAAAACCTCCCCTTACCCCTGTGGCCTGGGTTAGGGGCCGCTCCGTGGCTCCACAACAGCCTATGCTCACCTCTAATGCTGGAGGAGGAATAGATTTGGGGAAGTAGAATCAAGACCTCAGTTTTGTGCACGTTACATTGGAGCCTTGGAGCGCTCCAGCATTTGGAGGTCTAGAAGAAGGGAAAGACCAGTAAAGGATGTTGGGGAAGAATGACCCAACGCTGTCCATAACTGTTTCCGTCTCAAGCTCGTACATCTCATTCACACCACGTCCACAGCAGTCTTCCTGACTGGCATCAGAGGGGCCCCACTGCACACAGTGATTCAGGAACTGAGCTGACAGAGGCTTTGTCACCTGCCACGGTGACTTTCAAGGTCCCCCTGGGCATCCATCCATCCAGAGCCAGATGGAGAAGGGCAAGGTAAAGAAGGCCCTCCGGAACACTCTTAGCCTGGGACAGACACTTATCACTTCTGTTCATATTCAATTGCAAGAACTAGTTTGTGCCCTGACCTCGGTGACAAGAGGGTCTGGAAAATGTAGTGCCTCGCTGAGCAACTGCCTCCCAGAAACATGCTTCTTTATGGGAAAGGAAGCATGAGTCATGGGTGGACATCCATCCGACTGTGAAACGGGCATCACAAGAGCTAACAGAAGCCAGCAGCTCAGGAAGCAGACAGTGAAGACTCCTGTCACTTAGATGAGGGCTGAAGGTTTCCTGATGGTTGATGGAGCGCTCTGGGGGAGTGATGGAGTCAGGCATGGGAAGGGAGTGAATGTGTATACCCCCTCACAAATCAAAGTGCAAAAAGCATGATTTTATGTATTTCCCCCCTGGAAGATTGGTGGATTTTGTTAAATTTATCCAGGATTTTGGGTTGCAGTGATGTATCTGATTCTGGTCTCTCTATACCATTAAAACGAGCAACAAGCAATCAGAGCCTTCCCAAGCTAATGCCGAGAGGGCCAGACAATTTTCTGATCTCAACTATTTCCACAGTTCAGATCTTGCCACAGACCCAAGGATTTAATTCTCCTAGCTACCAGCTCCCTCTTCACGAAAGCCATTATCTTCAGTCGCCTTCTCTGATCCCTTTGTAGGAAAATCCCCACTTGTCCGGTATGGTGGCCATTAGCAATTTGAAAATTTACCCCTGAGAGTGTTGCTTCTACAGAGAGGAGCCATTCGCAGCCCATTTATGTACCCTTTGTTATTAAAAAAAAAAAAAAAATTAGGTCATTGGCCCCTGTCTTTACTGCTGAAAGTGGATTGACCATTAGCAGGAAAATATTAGGGGCTGAGTGGAATCAGTTGTAGACCATTCTCAAAGACCATTAGCTTTGCACTGGGTGGGGGAGGGGCAGTTGGTGTTGACTATTTATTGTGTAGTTCAATTGCCTGCATCTTTCCCCTAGAGGTTGTAAAACCTTCGAAAGCAATGAGGGTAAGTTTTAGAAGACGCATGAAAATATACAAGCAAGATGGAGATAGGGTTAGCTAATAGGAGGAAGAGTTGATAGCAAGGGCTTTAATTCCCCTTTCTCTGAGCTTCAGAGTTAATCATAAATAATGTGCATCCATTCATTTCGCCCTAAACGCAAATATCAGTCCTGGAACAAATATTTAAATAGCACCAATCAGAACCTTTTATGTTCTTTTATCAAACCCCAAAGTAAACACAGCTTCAGAAAATACTTTCTTTTCTGCAAATGTCATTCTGAAATCTAGCTCACAGGCTATACGGGGTTTTAACTTAGCCTCTGGCTTTCCCACGGAGGAAACAGAGGCTAGGGCAGTTGGGATGGGTTCAGTTGGGATGGAGGTAGCATTGGAAATAAAACCCAGGTCCCTCAACTGCTGGCCTTGTGCTCCGCTCCCCTCCCTCCCTAAGTGCACCCGTTCATTTCAGAGGGGGGAGTTTACAGTAAAAGCCGAATCCACAAGACTGGCTCCTGTCCCTCTCCTGGTTTGACAGGGAGAGGGGACATTAAAGGAAAACAGGCATCTCCTCTCATTGCCACAGAGGGGAAGATAGCAACCTGTCCATTCCTGGCTTGGAAGGAAGGGACAAAATCCATTGCTTCCTAAGAATTGGGCAGAGTGGGAGTCCCTTTTCGCTTGAATGCTATGAGGAAGGATGGGGTGGGGAAGAAGAGGGAGAGGAGGAAGAGGAAGAATCCCTTCTTACAGGAGAATGGATAGGGGCACTCATTCTCTACTAGAACCTGAATTTATCTGTCCCCTTCTCTGCAGCACCGCTAGCCCTAGTCCAGACCACCATCACTTGGCATCTGACCCGGGGCAACAGACTTTCAAATTGACTTCCCTCTTGGCTTGCCTCCCCCAATCCAGCAACCACACCTTCAGCCCCGCTGAACTTTGCAAAATGGGGGTCTGATGACTCCCTGCAGGAAACCTCCACCGGAGCAGGAAGAAGCCCACACTTTACCACATGACTCCCGAGGTGGTTGGTGATCAACGCTCCTTCAGCCTTGTCTCTTGTCACCCCTCAATGGGACTTCCCAACAGACACTCTCTGGCCCCTAGACCTCGGCCTTGGCTGGTCCTGCAGACTGGAGCATTCTCTCTCCCACCTACTCTCGGCATACTTGTTTCACGTTTGTCTCCCCCGATACCTCATAAGCATCACGAGGGCAGAGTCACATCTTTCTCTGCCATTGTTGTACTCCTAGCTTTAGCATAATGCCTTGGACTTCGAAGGTCCTCTGTAAATGTACAAAAATTAAATGACGATCTACCTGCTTGCAAAGCTCACAACGGAAGTTTCTTCCACCAGGGAGCTTTCTCGTGATTCCCAAAGTATAGAAGGTGCCAACCCATGTGCCCCCACATACCTTACGCCACCACGGCACCTCTCACACTAAGGTGTCATCGCCCAGCTTCTCTGTCTCCCCCTCCCACCCCACCCCCCACCGGGCCAGATGCTGAGCTCTGGGGGCACAGAGAACATGTCAGTCTCGCCCACTGGGCTATGGCACCACCTACCTGAGGGCCTGGCAACGCATTCATACCCAACGTTTGTCAGATGGGTGGTTATACGCCTAACTCTTCTGATTCCCAAGTTGGAGCCAATGTGTCTGCTTTCAAGAAGAGTGGGAAACATAGTGTCCCCATCACTGTCCTCCACTTACTGTTCATTTCAGGTTGGGCTCTGTGAGAAGCACTCCACACACGTCATCAGGTAGGTCCAGGTCCCGCCAGCTTGTGAACACAGCTGAGGATGCTTGTCTCCTTATTTCCCAAATCATCGTGATTTTTTTTTTTTAACGTTTATTCATTTTTGAGACAGAGAGACAGAGCATGAACGGGGCAGGGGCAGAGAGAGAGGGAGACACAGAATCGGAAGCAGGCTTCAGGCTCCGAGCCATCAGCCCAGAGCCCGATGCGGGGCTCGAACTCACGGACCGCGAGATCGTGACCTGAGTCGAAGTCGGACGCTTAACCGACTGAGCCACCCAGGCGCCCCCAAAGTGTCGTGATTTTGATAATCACTTCCTCCAAGTACCAATGTCTGTCCAACTGTCTTCTTCTGTTTGCAGGAGCTCTTGCCCTTTCTAGTGTGTGAATCTTTACATCTCTCTCTCTCTCTCTCTCATATGTTCTCTGCTTCTTTATGTAAAGCTAACATAAATTATTATTTGGCTTTGGGTAAATTATTCAACTCTCTTTTCCTTCCATCACTATACATTGGAGGGAATACTACTACCTCAGAGGATTATTGAGAGAATTAAAGAACCTCATACATATACAACACAGAGAACCACATATTAAGTTCTGATGCTGGTGCTGCTGGTGCTGTTGCTGTGTGGACCAGCCTTCCTTGCCCCAGCTCAGTCTCACAGGAAGCTTCCTCCCCCGGAAGCAGTCAGCAAAGAGAGCCCGCATCTCTGCCTGCATCCAAAGTCCCAGGAGATCCAGTGCAGGGCAGGCATCTAATTGGCTACGGTAGGGGTCTGGGGCAGGGGGTAGAGATAAAGTGCAGGACTATATTACCTGTTATGAGCTAAATTGTGTCCTCACCTATCCCCAATTCACAGGTTCAAGCCCCAGCCCCCAAGGTGATTGAATTTGGAGATAGGCCTTTACGGAGGTAACTAAGGTTAAATGAGGTTGTCTGGGTGGGGCTCTCACCCAACAGGACTGGGGTCCTTACACGAAGAGGAAAAGACACCATGGTCGAGCACCCACAAGAAAGACCGTGTGAGGACACGGACAGAAGGAGGCCATCTGAGAGCCGAAGAGAGGTGTCAGGAGAAAACAAACCTGAAGACACCTCCATAGCAGACTTCCGGCCTCAAACGGGGAGAAATCAATTTCTGGTATGTAAGCCCCCCCTGCGGGCAGTATTCCGCGGGGCGGTTCTAGCAAAGTCCTACACGACCCCAGGACAGTTGTTGGCTCTCATCTGTTTTGTGGGTTTCGGAGTGTGATTCTCACGATCTTAGACCGACAGAAAGAAGTTTCCTTCTAAAAATAGCGCCTGGGACGAGGTAAGTGAACTGCAAATGACAGCCGTCATTTTGCCGCTGCTGTTGTTTCTGTTGCTGGCGGTGGTCACGTCGTCACAGTTAGGCTCCTCGTGGAGATGAAAGGGATGCTCAGACCGCTCTATAGCCTAGAAGGTCAGACACCCTCAAAAGAAAGCCAGAACTATGTGTCCTCCGCACACAAGATTTGTGTTTGAGGTATAATTGGTATATGACATTGTATTAGTTTCAGATGCGCAACCTAATGATTTGATATTTGTGGCTACTGCAAAATGGTCACCATAATAAGTCTTGTAACACCCGTCATTATGCACGGTTGCAGAAATTTTCTTTTGTTTTGAGAACTTTTAAGATCTACTCTCCTTGCAACTTCAAATATATAATATAATATTGTTAACTATACTCACCATGCTATATGCTACACCCCCAGGATTTCTTTTATAACTGGAAGTTTATACCTTCGACCCTCTCCACCCATTCTCCTGCCCCCCACCACCTCTGGCAACCATAAATCTATTCTCTGTTTCTATGGGCTCTTTTTTTGTTATTGTTTTTCTTTCCATTTAAAAAAAATTTTTTTTAACGTTTTATTTATTTTTGAGACAGAGAGAGACAGCATGAACAGGGCAGGGGCAGAGAGAGAGGGAGACACAGAGGCAGAGAGAGAGGGAGACACAGAATCGGAAGCAGGCTCCAGGCTCTGAGCCATCAGCCCAGAGCCCGACGCGGGGATCGAACTCACGGACCGCGAGATTGTGACCTGAGCCGAAGTCGGACGCCCAACCGACTGAGCCACCCAGGCTCCCCTCTTTCCATTTTTATATTCTATTTTTGAGAGACAGAGACAGAGAACGGGCAGGGGAGGGGGGCAGAGAGAGAGGGAGACACAGAATCCGAAGCAGGCTCCAGGCTCCGAGCTGTCAGCACAGAGCCCAACTCAGGGCTCAAACTCACGAACTGCGAGATCATGACCTGAGCCGAAGTCGGACGCTCGACCGACTGAGCCACCCAGGCACCCCCTCATTTTTATATTCTACACAGGGGTGAAATCATATGGTATTTGTCTTTCTCCGGCTTATTTCTGTATAATGCCCTCAAGGTTCATCCATGTTGTTACAAGTTGCAGGATTTCCATATTTTTTACGGCTAAATAATATTCTATTCTGTATCTGTATCTATATCTATATCTATATCTATATCTATATCTATATATCTATATAATAGATATATTATATCTGGATATATATCTCAGTGGACTCTTTGATTGTCTCCATCTTTTGGCTCTTACAAACAATGCTTCCATGGACGTGGAGGTGCGTATGCTTTTTTGAATTAGTGTTTAATTTTATTCAGATAAATACCAGCAGTGGAATCGCTAAATCACACGGTAGTTCTTTTCAATTTCTGGAGGCACCTCCATGCGGCTTTCCATAATTGCACCAATTTACATTCCCACCCACAGTGTAAAAGCTTCTCTTTTTCTTCGTATCCCCGTCAACACTTACTTTTCGTCTTTTGGAGAATAGCCATTCATTCTAACAGGTGCGAGGAGTTATCTCATTGTGGGTTTTTTTATTGAAGTGTAATTCACATAAAATGTTATGTTAGTTTCAGGTGTGCAACATGGTGATTCAACAACTGTATACATTACTTAGTGCTTGCCACAGTAAGTGTTCTCACCGTCTGTCACTATATAGCAATAGCACAATATTATTGACTGTATTCCCTATGTTGTACTTGTCATCTCCGTGACCTATTTATTTTATAACTGGAAGTCTGTACTTAATCCCTCACCTGTTTCACCTTTCCCCATCACCTCCCCTCCTCCCTCCCCCACTGGCAACCATCAATATGTTCTCCATATCTAAAAGTCTGTTCGATGTGGTTTTGATCCGTATTTTCCGGATGATCGGTGATATCGAGCACCTTTTCATGTTCCTGTTGGCCATCTGGATGTCTTCTTGGGGAAAATGTCTATTCAGATCCTCTGCCCAGTTTTTAACCGATTGTTTGTTGTTTTGCTAATGAGTTGTATGAATTCTTCATGTCTTTTGGATAATAGCCCCTTATCAGATGTAGGATTTGCAAATGTTTTCTACCATGCAGTAGGTTCTCTTTGCATTTTGTCGGTGACTTCCTTTGCTATGCAGAGCTTCTCAGTTTGATGTGGTCCCACACAAGAATTTTTCGATCTTGAAATTCCATGGGAAATTGAAAATGATTGTTTGAATTCAAAGTTAGGGCTGATGAGAATGAAGATAGTAAAAATGGGGAAAGCGTTTAGAAATGAAGGCTCGATGGTAATGGTGAGCAAGGGTGAGAGGAAAAGACTTAAAGGTGAAAGTATTGGAACAAATAAGAAGGAATAAAATCACCTTAGGTAAATAATTGATAGAAGTTTATTCACTGATAGAAACATCCTGTATATTTCTCATATCAGTGTAACAAAATACTTTCTGTATAAACTTTTTTTTTTTTAGGCAAACAAAAGGTCTACTCTCTTCCCTTTTTCATTGTAACAAAGCACTGCTGGCCTTGTGAGTCACTGTGAATTATGTGGACCTTCTGTTTGCCTCAGAATCTTGCCATCGTTTCTATGTTGTTCTATGAGAAAAGTATGCTTGCATTCCAAATGCGTTTGGGATCATAGCATGTCTATAAATTGGGACAGCTGATTTCCAGTTTTAATAAGAGGCCGTGGTTCCTGCCAACACTCAGAGGCTGGTGTATCATGTCCCGTAATTAGGAAAAAATAAACTATCCGGTCACAGCTGAGTTGAAATTCATTCTCTGCCTCGTAAATGTGTTCTACATGCGGAAGGCTAACTTCACCCCTGTTAAACTCTGTTAAACTCTGATTAGTGAGCTTTCCTCTTTAGTTTTTGTGTATTCCAAAGTTCCTACAACAATCTCTATCTCATTCTTGCGATCAGAAAAGCAATATAACAAATACTTTTTAAAAAGAGGGACTCTGGAGTTTTCTTTCATGTGATTGAAACGTAAATAAATCCATCTGGCACTGAGAAGATTTCATTTATTCCTACCTCTCTGGAGCAATGCCACAAACTTCATTTGTAATGTACCAAGTTTATCTTTGGATGGAGAATTGTGGAACAATGGGGAGGGCAGGTGTCCTTTATTTGCACATAATCTCATAAACTTCAACTTATTCTGTGCCTGGTTATCACCAACACCTGCATGACGGGCTGGGGCAAACAAAAGAGGCTTTCAGGGGCAGAAAACTATCCTTATAAAACTCCAAAGTCAAAGTTGCGTCTTTGTTGAGTGCACTCAGCTAGCTGTGGATTTCTTTTCTCAATCATAAATAATTCACACAGTTCATGAACTTAAAAACGTGAAACACTTTGCAGTGAAAACTTTTTGGGTCCTTCATCTGTACGCTTTTCATCTCGGAGCCCTCACAGGTCGCTAATTGCTTTTTTCAGTTTCCGGGACATTCTTCCAGAATTTCTTTAGGCATGTATGAGCATATAAGATCTCATGTATATTTTAAGCTGTGGATAATCTAAGAACACTAGTAGAAATGATCTTCTTCCAGGAGTTTTTCCTTTTGCGTGTAGGAAAAGTTATTATAGTGAACCTTATATGGTTTTAATTTTCTAGCAATAGTAGAGATAGCCGTGCCTACTAATTAGTGCTTAGCTAGGCATCAATAGATCTGCCTTTAGTTTAAAATATGACTCTGGGGCACCTGGGTGGCTCAGTCGGTTAAGCGTCCGACTCTTGGTTTCAGCTGAGGTTATGATCTCATGGTTCGCGAGCCAGGCTCCACACTGACTCTGAATCAGGCTCCACTCGACCCCTTCCCTTCTCTCTTTCTTTCTCTCTCTCTCAAAAATAAATAAACCTAAAGGGGCGCCTGGGTGACTCAGTTAGTTAAGCATCCGACTTCAGCTCAGGTCATGATCTCAACGGTTCGTGAGTTCGAGCCCCGCTTCGGGCTCTGTGCTAACAGCTCAGAGCCTGGAGCCTGCTTCAGATTCTGTGTCTCCCTCTCTCTCTGCCCCTCCCATGCTTGTGCTCTGTCTTAAAACTAAATAAAACATTTAAAAAAAGGGGGGTGCCTTGGTGGCTCAGTCGGTTAAGCGTCCGACTTTAGCTCAGGTCATGATCTCGTGGTTTGTGAGGTAAAGCCCTGAGTTGGGCTCTGGGCTGACAGCTCAGAGCCTGGAGCCTGTTTCGGATTCTGTGTCTCCCTCTCTCTCTGTCTCTCCCCTGCTTGCACTCTGTCTCCTTCTCTCTCAAAAATAAATAAACATTTCAAAAAGTTTTTAATAAATAAACTTAAAAAACAAATAAAATATGACTCTGAACTATAGTTCTTTGGGCTTCAGCTGAGAAAAAGAATGTGCATCTATTACTATGAAATGGGGGTAGATGTGCCTGTGCCCTGAGAAGTACAAGCTCCCAGACAAAGAGAAGGAATCGGTGATTACCTTTGCGTGGACTATGGTGTCTTCTAATCTTCTTTAATAATAAATGAACAGCCTTAAATTGTGGCTCAAGACTATTAAACTAAGTTTGCAAAGCAGGACACAGCTATCAGGTATAATCTATGTAATGAACTCATTAACCAACCTTCTTTTATTGCTTGCAAATGTCACTACCATTAGCCAAAGTTTATTGAACCTCCATAATGTGCTTTCTACCATCCAAAGTGAGATGACTGACTTGGGAGAGATCTCTGGACATCTAGGATGTCTGAAAAGGCCATTGGTAACCAGCCATAGAAGAGATAAATGGGAATTTGCTACAGAGACAATGGTGGCATGCCCTCTTTCTCTCCATATATCTGAGGACGCTCATTTAATTCAATAGAATTTCACAGCCATGGGGCGCCTGGGTGGCGCAGTCGGTTAAGCGTCCGACTTCAGCCAGGTCACGATCTCGCGGTCCGTGAGTTCGAGCCCCGCGTCGGGCTCTGGGCTGATGGCTCGGAGCCTGGAGCCTGTTTCCGATTCTGTGTCTCCCTCTCTCTCTGCCCCTCCCCCGTTCATGCTCTGTCTCTCTCTGTCCCAAAAATAAATAAACGTTGAAAAAAAAAATTAAAAAAAAAAAAAAAGAATTTCACAGCCTTGTTTTGCATAAATCAATATTAATTTATAGGTTATATTTTAAAAGCCTTGTCCAGTATCTTTGATCAATGTAGTCTATCGAAAGCATTTGCCTCATTTGCTTTATTATGTATTTGTCTAACTTTATCATATATAATATACATTACATGATATATAAATATTATAAATATATTTACATTTATAAATGTATAAGCATATGATAATTTTATAGATACGTATTTCTAAACATTTAAAACTAACTTGCAGAATCAGGCTCTAATCCTTAAAGATTAAGTATGATTATTTCCTAAGAACAAGGACATTCATTTAAGTAATCATAATATAATTACTAAAATCAAAACTATAATCTTGAAATAATTCCATTATCTTGTTTGTGGATCTTATTCCGATTTCACCAATGGTCTCAAAAATGTCCTCCTGTAGAATAATTTTTATTTTTCTAGGATGGAATCTAATCCAGGGTCACTCAATGCATGTGGCTTTCATGTCCCCTTAGTTTTCTTTTCTTTTGTTTTTTAACTAATTTTATTTTATTTTAAGTAATTTCTTTACCCAACGTGGGGCTCAAACTTACAACCCTGAGATCAAGAGTTGCTCACTCTACCCACTGACCCATTGAGGCCCCCCTCCCCTTTCTTTTCGTTAAAATGGAACCATTCCTCAGCTATAGTCTTTCATGATATTGGCATTGTTGAAAAATATACTTATTCTGTAGAACGTCCCCCAGTTGGTGTTTGTCTAGTGTTTCTTTACGATTAGGTTCAGGTTATAAAAACCGAGAAGAATATGATGCAACTGATGCTATTATCTTCTTAGTCCTTTTAATTTCAGTCTTTCTGGTGCGTGTAGTGTCATTTTACATCGCAGTTGTTGTTGTTGTTGTTGTTTTCCTTAGAGACTCTATTTTCAAATAATCTCTACACCCGACATGTGGCTCGAACCCACAACCCTGAGATCAAAAGTCTTATGCTCTTCCAACTGAGCCAGCCAGGCACCTCTACATTGTAGTTTTATTTTATTTTATTTTATTTTATTTTATTTTATTTTATTTTATTTTGTTTTGTTTTGTTTTATTTTATTTTATTATGTTTATTTATTTGTTTTGAGAGAGACAGACAGAGGCACGTGAACAAGTAGGGCAGGGGTAGAGGGAGAGAGACAGAATCCCAGCAAGCTCTGTACTGTCAGCACAGAGCCCGATGTGTGGCTCGATCCTACAAACTGAAATCATGACCCGAGACGAAATCAAGAGTCAGATGCTTAACCAACTGAGCCATCCAGGTGCCCTACATTGTGGTTTTAGTTGGCATGTCCCTCATGACTAGTGAGGTTGTACATATTTTCATGCTTCTTAGCTATTTGGATATCCCTTCTTTTGCCCAATTTCCCCCCTTATTATCTCTTTCTTGTTGAATTGTATGAGTGTTCGGCATATATTCCCAATACACGTTCTTCTTGGTCTGTGTGTCAAAAATATTTTCTCCCTCTTTGCGGCTTGCTTTTCACGCTCAAGGAAATTTATTAAACCTTTTATGTTTAAAACATTGTGTTCTGCTTTAAAAATCCTTCCCTATTGTTTATATTATCTTCTACGATCTATGAGCACGATCTATGAGCACGATCTATGATCAACCTGTTATTAACTTTTGCATATGGTGTAAGGTAAGGTCAAGTTTCATTTTCTTTATATGAAGGTCCAATTGCCCAGCACTGTTTATTGAAAAGGCCATCCTCTATTGCTCTGAAGTGCTGTCCTTGGCCTAAATCCATTGTCCATGTTGCATGGTCTCTCCTGGAGTCTCGGTCTCTTCCATTAGTCTCTATCCATTGTTACCCCAATGCCATCCTACCTCATTGCTATAGTTCTGTAAGTCTTGATATTTAGTGAAGTATGGCCTCCATCTAATTTTTCAATAATACTTTGTCTATTCTTAGTCCTTTGCATTTTGATAAAATATTTAGAATTGGTTTGTTAAATTCTGTGATGAAAGAAAGAAAAACACTGGGAGTTTTGATCAGAACTGCATCACTGGAGAGAATTGACATTTTTACGATATTGATTTACCAATATATGAGTATGGTTTATCTCTCCATATACTTAGTGGTGTGTGTGTGTGTGTGTGTGTGTGTGTGTGTGTGTGTTTCTCTCAATAATGTATTACAGTTCACTGTGTAAAAACATCATTTGTTCATTTGCACATCTTTTGTAATTGTATTCCTACATATTTGATTCTTAGGTTATTAGGATGTGGGAATGCAATTAAGTTTTCTTTTTTTTAATTTTTTTAAAGTTTCTTTATTTATTTTGAGAGAGAGAGAGAGAGAGAGAGCGTGCGTGCACACAGGAGGGGCAGAGAGAGACAGAGAGAGAGAAACCCAAGCAGGCTCTGCACTGTCAGCATGGAGCCCAGTACAGGGCTCAAACCCACAAACTGTGAGATTATGACCTTAACTGATGCCAAGAGTCAGATGCTCAACTGACTGAGCCACCCAGGTGCCCCTGCAGCTCAGTTTTAAAATAGACATTGTACATGGGGCACCTGTACAGTTGGTTAAATGTCTGGCTCTTGATTTCAGCTCGAGTCGTGATCTCACAGTTCCTGGGATCAAGCCCTGCGTCGGGCTCAGGGCTCACAGCATGGAGCCTGCTTGGGATCCTCTGTCTCCTTTTCTCTCTGCCCCTCCCCTGCATGCATTCTGTCTCTCCCTCAAAATAAATAAATAAGCATTGAAAAATAAAATAAAATAGACAGTGTATGTAGCACACTTGCTGAACTCCATTAGTCTAAATATTTACTTGTATATTCCTTTGGCATTTGCAATTCATAGAATCTTCGAATAATGTCAGTGTTATTTCTTCTTTCCTAAAAATTTTTTTTTTCTATTTCCCTATTCTTTATGGCCTGCCTGGGGCCTCTAGCACAGTGTTGAACAGACTTGGCCACACTGGAAATCCTTGTGGCACCAAGGAGCTGTGCCTCTGAGATCCCCCTTCAGAAATGAGCCTGACCTTGGGAGCGTGGTTAGCTCACAGCCTCCGGCCGCAGGCGACTTCAGGATCTCCTCCAGCTTCTGAGCTGGGGCCAAGCAGTTCCAGAGCGGCTTCCAGCCAACAAGTGAGCATCGCAGTGGCGGAAGGAGTCACTTATTTGGGCAGCCTGGGGTTCCCCTATGGGAAAAATTGAGACACAGCTCCCCATTGGGTTGGTGAAGATATTCCCAGAGCTGCACCGCGATCGGAGGCCGCTCCTGTCTCTTGTTCGTCCCTCCCCTCTCCTACCACATGCGTCAGAGCCACACTGAAGCCTGCGGCGTTCTCTGCCCAATCCTGCTCCCTCTCCATCTTTCACAAGTGTCACCTCCAACAAGTACGTTGCACTTCGAGACCCGTCTTGGCATCTGCTTCTCAGACATTAGTCAACACACTTTGCCTTATTCTCAAAACCAAAAGAAAAAAAGTTTTGACATTTAATGATTAATTATGGTGTTTAGTATAAGCTTTTTGTGAATGCTTATGATCAGATTAAGGAAGTTCACTTCCTGGATTGCTAGAAGCTTTCTTTTTAACCATAAATGGGTGCTGAACTTAAGCAAAACCCTTTCTACGCCTGTTGAGGTGATTACGCAAATAGTTTTTCTCCTCTGTTCAGTGAATATAGAGAACTGCAGTGGTTGATTTTTGACTGTGAAGCACATCTTGCTTTCCCGGGGGGAAAAGTAAGTTGATCATTATGTATATTGGCCTTTTGCGTATTGCTGGAACCTGTAAATATTTTGTATAGGATTTTTACATCTAATGTTCCTGAGTGAAATTAGCCTGGAATTATCCTTTCTCATAATGTCTTGTCCAATGTTAATATCAAATTTATACCAGGCTCATAAAATGAGGTGGGGAGTGTCCTCTCCCCCAGCATAAATAGTTTATTGTGAACATTCTAATGTCGCACTAGGGGACTCGAGCGTTCACTCAGGAGTACTCTGCATGGGGGGGGGGGCAGGAGTGTACTGAAAATATAGCGTGTGAAAATATGGGTTGCTGAGGAGCAGACTTCCTGCCATAGCCTTGGTCAGCTAAGCTACGTTGGGCAGGAACAAACTAGGCCAGGCCAAGAACGCTTAGTTCTCCTCTGGCCGGCCCACACCTGGTTTCTTGTCCTTCCTCATGCTTCCTCATTCACGATCTTGTTGGGGAGAGGGACGTATGAGGAGGCAAGAAGCTCTTTAGCTGCCAGCCTGATGGTACCAACTGAACATTGGGTTCCCGGTCTAGTCTTTGGCTGGGAAGGCGTCCAAGGACTTGGACCTTCATTGTAGTATCTTCAGACTGGTTGGCGAGAGAGACGTGGCCCTGCCCTGGGGCTGCCCTCCCTCTGCGGCGTCCAAGAGTTGCTGCATGTAGCAGAAGGTGCAAGCAGCATGTGGCCTATGACCTGCATGCCACAGAGGGGCCGGTAAAGAGCTTCCTTCATGATGCACTTGACCCCGTAGAAGTGCATATCATAGGAAATGGAGTATGTCCCATCATGAGTTGCCTTCACTCTCAAACAACCAACGAAGTCCTGTGGGTTAATTTTGTACCGGTCAAAGGTTTTGCAGGCCACTTTGATCTTCTTGGCAGTCTTATGGGAGGGGGAAATTAGTACCCAGTCCCTTGCATCAAGACAAGCATGGGGTTGGCACCTCTCAAGGGTTTCTCCCAGGCTTTCAGCATTCTCCCCCCTGCACGTGGGACCTCAGCTGCTCTGATGGGGACTGCTACTTCCGCCCCTTCTGGAGGACCACGGACGCTGTCTTGTCTGTCAGGGTTTGGAAATACTCTTCTGTCTTTACTCTGCCGTCTTCCTCCAGCACCAAGAAGAGGGTTTGTCTGCCAGCATGAGGGTGTCCCTGACCTGGAAGGAGATCTTCAAGGTGTCACAAAGTCCTTCTGCCTGCTCTGGTTGGCACTGCCGACTCTGCAGGGCCCCAGATTGGGCTCCAGCAGCAGCTACAGGGTCACCGCCCATGTGTCACTGCCACACATCTGCTGAGGGACTCGAAGTAGAAAAAGTTGAGGAACTTCGTGGCATATTCCAACCTCATCAGCCAGACTGGGTTGGGCCACCCCCCACAGCCTCGTCACCTCCCCACCATAATGCCTTTGGGAAGTGTTTCCTCTTATTAAAGTCTGGAAGAGATTGTGTAAGCCCGGAGGAGGAGGAAAAGGAGAAAAAGAAGAACACATGAAGTAGGGTTCCATGTATTAGCATTTTTAAAACAGGCAAAAGTAAGCTATCCTGCCCAGTAATGCATACGTTGCTGGGAAAGCTGTAAAGAGAAGCAAGAAGATGTCCATCACAAGTGTCAGAACGGTGGTCGTGTCTTTAAGGAAGTGAGGAATTATTATCCAGGATGGGCAGACAGAAACTTCTCCAGTGTTAGCTGTATTATTGACCTGGGTGGTGGTTATGCAGAACTTTGCTTTAAAATTCTTTGGACCAGGGGTAATAAGTCTTCTTTAAGCCATAGTCTTTCAACGATGACCTACGGGCCAAATGCAGCCTGCTGCCTGTTTTTATAATAAAATTTACTGGAACACGACCACATTCATTATGTGCTTTAGTGCTGCAAACAGACCAGAGAAGTTCTGGCAAAGAGTGTATGCCCTGCAAAGTGAAAAATATTTACTACCTGGCCCAGAGGAATTCATAAAACACGAGCATAGTTTCAACCAGAGGTGGTTTTAACCTTATATAGAAATTGTATGCACTCTTCTGTACAGATGGCCTATTTCACAGTTTTTTAAAGGAGCAGAAAGGAGAAGAAAAAAAAGAATGGGATTGGTGCCTAATATGGTTAATATTTATTCATTAGTTTATATAATCTTTATTTTGAAGACCCAGTCGGAGAATATGATTCAAGGATTATTTAGTGTCATTAACTAAAACCCATTTATGCTAGTTCACGTAAAGGGAGATTTATTATATAGAAACAGGACCCCCAGGAACCCAACTGAGCTTCGAGATTGAGAATACCAACTCCAGGCAGTTTCTCTCCCTCTCTCTCTCTCTCTCTCTCTCTCTCTCCTGGTCACCACCACCTCCCTGGCCTCTCATCTTTGCTACTGTCCCCAAGTGGTGATTTCACCCCACGATTTGTTGGCATTCTAGTTGGTCCTTTGCAGACCGTTCTCTCAATCCCTATATCCAAATTCAGAAGAGACAAGCTTCCTGCCCAACTCCAAATTCTTGGAGCAAGTGGAATGTCTTCCAATTTAGCAAGTGGAATGTGAACTGGACCCTGGTCACATGGGTCCAGTTCACAGTGATGGGCAGGTAGGGGTAGCTTGTCTGGCCTGTGGAAACAGAAGCATTTCTAAGAAGGGACTGTGGGTGGGGAGCAATCATTCACACATGTAACAAAATAAGACAGGAACAAGGATGGGCATTGCATGGGGGGGCAATAAACAGTAGGGGGTGAGTGATAGATGCTGAAAGGTATTGCAGGATCCTTTTAAAGTGTGTACAAGGATTCATTTGCACTTGGTATTGAGAGTCTTTATAAATACTTTTAAGCCCTTGAAATAGAAGGCCAAATTTGGGGGCAGGGTGGAAGAGAATAGTGGATTCGTTAGCAAAAAAAACAAAAACAAAAAACAGTTGAAAAGGAAAGGCAAAAGCTAACCCTGGAGGAAAAGCCTTTGAATAAGACTGATTTGCAAAGGAGCACACTTAAATGGTTCTTACTTCAAAATAGTAGTCCTAGGAGCTGTGCGTTTGCGATCAACACAGTGGAAATCAGAACTGTGGAACTCTTAACTGCAGTACTCATGCTGGGCTCTTTACACATGCAAAGGAGAAGTCGGCTAACCCACCTTGTACTTAGAGATGCAAATGAAACTAACTGGAACCCTAGCCCTTCGAGGTGGGGTGGCTGTGGTGCCAGTTTCCCAACCTCCTCTAGCCCACGATCTGCAGCAGGGTTTAATGGTTTCCTCGGATGGCTCTGCCACGACTCCCTAGGTGAGAACAGAAGTCACCTGATAGTCAGTTGGAGGGTGGAATATATTTCATAGGCAATGGACTAGGTTTCCATTAGATATCTATGGCATCGGACCTCACTTTGAATAAACTTTGAAATATAAGATTGCGAGAAGTGAGGAAGAAGATTCATCTTCAGAAATACCAGAATGAAAGTTGTAGTGTCTCTAGTTAACAAGAGGTTTATAACCTATCGGAAATATATACGACCCTCCCCCTTCCCCCCACCCACCAACAATGGAGTCACAAACCCTTAGACACTTCACTACCTGGTTCTTCTTCCCTTTTGTCTTGCAGGCTTATTTTCACCAGCTTTGCAACGAGCATGTGCCAAAGAACAAAGGGAGGAGGGACTGAAAGTCTCTGCATCACCTCAGGGAATGTACATTTGTTCTAATCAGATTACTTTATGCTTTACGTGGGCACAAGTGATGTCTGGTAAGGCTGTACCCTCGGTGGCACTCAGCCAATGGGGAACCGGGGGAGGGGCTTGCACGCTAGGAAATAAATTGTCAGCTGCAACTGCCCCGAGTATGCCCGTCAGGCACCTGCTCTTGCAAGAACGTTGATTCAAGCCTCGCTTCCCTGTGGCTCCACATGCTTCCTTCCTTTGACTGGGTCAGTGGGCTTATTTCTTACAGGATACATGCCCAGGAAAGGAATGCCTCCTTGAAATGTTTGAACATTTCTAAATGGCTTGGACACGTATATTGCCGAATTGCTTTCCAAAGGTTTGTAGTGAGTCATACTGTCCCTGGCAGTGCAGAGGGTTCCTGTTCCTCAGTATTCTTGCTGGTGCTGGGGATGAATGTCTGTAAGCTGGCAAGTAAAAATAACGACCTTGTTTTAATTTGTGCTGAATTCCTTTTGATGAGAGATCTAGGTAGGTAGGTAGATAAACAAGGTTCTAAACTTTAGAAGGTGAAAATTTTCCACAACTGAGTGCAGTCAAAAGAATATGCTGCAAAGTGTCCCCACCCGCCCCCCCCCCCCAAAAAAAAAACCCAGAGGAGAGTTTCAACAGTGCTGTGAGCAAGAATAGTATTGCTGGAATAATAATGTTCATGGACTATTTATTCAGGCAAGTAACTTCTCATGTTTCTGTTTTAAGAAAGGAAGAAAGCATATTTTTAATTGGATTAATAGGAGTCCTAAATGAGATAATATATGCAAAAAAGTGGCACCTAATAGATCAGAATGGTATTGTGTGCTTTTAAAAAGGTAATTTTGGGGCGCCTGGGTGGCTCAGTCAGTTAAGCGTCTGACTTCAGCTGAGGTCGTGATCTCGTGGTCTGTGAGTTTGAGCCCTACCTCGGGCTCTGTGATGATGGCTCGCAGCCTGGAGCCTGCTTCAGGTTCTGTGTCACCGCCTCTCTCTGCCCCTCCCATGCGCATGCTCTGTCTCTCTCTGTCTCCGTCTCTCAATAATAAATAAACGTTAAAAAAATGTTTTAAAAAGTCAGGTAATTTTGGGGTGCCTGAGTGGCTCAGCCGGTTAAGCATCTGAATTTGATTCAGGTCATGATCTCATGGTTTGTGGGTTTGAGCCCTGCATCAGGCTCTGTGCTGATGGCTCAGAGCCTAGAGCCTGCTTTGGATTCTGTGTCTTCCTCTCTCTCTGCCCCTCCCCCACTGGCTCATGTGCGCGTGCGCACGACGTGCTCTCTCTCTCTCTCTCTCTCTCTATCTCTCTCTTAAAAATAAGCATTAAAAGGGGCGCCTGGGTGGCTCAGTCGGTTGAGTGGCCGACTTCGGCTCATGTCATGATTTCGCGGTCCGTGAGTTCGAGCCCCGAGTCGGGCTCTGCGCTGACAGCTCGGAGCCTGGAGCCTGTTTCAGATTCTGTGTCTCCCTCTCTCTGACCCTCCCCTGTTCATGCTCTGTCTCTCCCTGTCTCAAAAATAAATAAAACGTTAAAAAAAATTTTTTTTAAATAAGCATTAACAAATAAATTAAATAAAAAGTCAGGTAATATTAAAGACATACTTCAAGTATATCGCATATTAGCAAATATGGAAAGTATAATAAAGGTCAAGTTCAGGAAGTGATAGTTATGAAAAATACCGATAACCCTCCAACCCCCCAAGACTGAGCAAGTTTACTGCCATCATGGGGAAACACAGAATCTGCATGTGCTCTAACAGGATCTGCCATGAGATGTTTACAAAAGTAACCACGTTCATTCAAACAAGTTGATCCACTTACTGCCCACATATCATTTCTAGATACCGCTCACAAAAATCTAGAAAGTCCTAGAACAGTCCATACTGTCCTACCAAAAATGCTCTTTAACACTATGTTTAGCAGAACAGAACAGGGTGCCGAATAGCAGGACAGATTTACAAGTAGATGCGCTTACCAAAGCAAATTAGCATTAGGTGCAAAATAAGAGTTCTTAAAACGTATATATCCCGAGGTAATTCCAAACTAAAAAATTGTTTTATGCCCAAGGGTAGTTTTTTAAGAAATATTTTTTTTATTTTGAAATAATGATAGATTCACAAGAGGTTGCAGGAAAAAAAAAAAAAAAAAAAAACCCACAACACTGGAAAGTCCAGTGAACTTTGTCCAGCCTCTTCCAGTTGGTAACATCTAAAGTACCATATCAAAACCAGGAAACGGACACTGATACGATCCACGGGACCCACAGCACTTATTCAGATGTTACCAATTTTATAAGGGCTCCTGTGTGTGTGTCTGTCGATGCAATTTCATCACAAGTCTAGCTTCATGTACAATTAAGAGACAGACCTGTTCCATCACCACACGGCTGCCTCATGTTTCCCTTTTATATCCTCCCAACTCCCATCCCTGAACCCCTGGCAATCACTAGTATGTTCTTATCTATAATTTTGTTCTTTCAAGAATGCCCTATACATGAAATCATACCGTACATAACCTTTGAGATTGGCTTTTATCGTTCGGACTAATTCCCATGCTCTGAGTTGCAGGGTGTTATCAACAGTTCATTCCTCGTTATTGCTGGGTAGTGTTCCATGATATGGATGCCCCACAGTTTGTGCAAGCCACTGAAGGGCATCTGGGCTATTTCCAGTTTGGGGTTCTCGTGAATAAAGCCGCTACACGCCCTCGGGTGCTGGTTTTGCATGAACTTAAGTTTTTATCTCTTGGGATGAATGTCAAAGAGTGCGATTGCTGGCCCATGCAGCAAGTGCATGTTTCGTTTTTTTTTTCAGAAACTGATCAAGTATTTTCCAGCATGGCTGAACCATTTTACATTCCTATTTGATGATTCTATATCCTTGCCAGCATTTCGTGTTATCAGTATTTTTTATTTTAGCGATTCTGAGAAGTTTGACATGGTCTCTCATTGTGGTTTTAACTTGCATTTCCATCGCAGCTAATAATGTCGAACAGCTTTGTCATGTGTGTATGCTTTCCAGCGAAATGTCTGCTCATTTTCTAATCGGATTGTTTGGATGTTTAAACAATTTGTCATTTTGTATATGCTTTCCAGCGAAATCTCTGTTTATTTTCTAACTGGGTTATTTGGGCTTTTAAACAATTTGTCATTTGTATATGCTTTCCAGTGAAACATCTGTTTATTTTTTAACTGGATTGTTTGGACTTTTTTTGAGAACTTCTTAGATATCCTGGATACAAGTCCTTTGTCAGAGACATATGTGGTTTGCAAACATTTTCTCCCAATCCATACTTTGCTTTCTTACCTCTTTCACAAAGCAAAAATTCTTAATTTGGTAAGGTCCAAGTCATCCGTATTTCCTTTTATGGATTGGCTCTCAATGTCAACTCTGAAAACTCTTCACCTAGTCTTAGATTCAACAGACCTCCTATGGGTTTTTTCCCTAATACTTTTTAGATTCACACTGTACACTTAAGCTCAGACTCCTTAGCACCATATATATACAAAGCCCACCACTGTCCAGCCGGCCACCTCTCCAGCCACACACCCTTCATCCCTGGTATTGAAACGCTGCCATTTGTGAAACAGAGAAAGAGGCGGATGTGCTGAGGGCTGCTGGCTCCTGGGGTGGATAACTGACTATGTGCTTAAGGCTCCAAAAGTAGCTCGAAATAAATAGTCACTGTTTCCAAGTTCTAAACGTGAGGGTCTGCCCAGGGTTCACTGGTAGAATTTTTGCTTTTGAACTTGCTCCTCTTGCAATAGGAAGCAAGAACATCTTGGAGTTGGAGATCTTACAAAACAAGAAAATGTTAGAGGATGGGGTATATACACCTCCTCCCTAATCAACCAAAATAAACCAAATTTCAACTCCGAAGGGAAAGTATGAGTGCCCTTGCCAGTGTGACTCAGGAACCCATCTATTTTTATTGCCATTTTTTTTAAGTTTATGTATTTATTTTGAGAGAGAGAGGGTGCGTGTGTGCATGCACGTGAGGGGAAGAAGCAGAGGGGGAGAGAAAGAGAGAGAGAGAGAGAGAGCATCCCAAGCAGGCTCTGTGCTGCCAGTGCAGATTCCCACACGGAGCTTGATCCCATGAACCACGAGATCATGACCTGAGCCGAAATCAAGAGTCAGTTGCTTAACCAACTGAGCCATCAAGGTTCCCCAGGAACCCCATCTATTTTGAAAACACTGGAATTCTGAGAGAGCAGCAGAATTGATATTCTTGCCAACAGTTGCGTCAAAAACTAGCATAAAAATTTAGTATGACTTGAGGACAGGCAAAGGGAAAATTATTATTATTATTTTATTTGAGAGAGAGAAAGGGAGAGAGTGAGAGAGAGAGGAGGGGCAGAGAGAGAGGAGAGAAAGAGAGAACTCCCAAGCAGGATCCACACTCTTGAGGAGCCCGATGTGGGGTTCAATCCCAAACCCCAGGATCGTGACCTGAGCTGAAATCAAGAGTCGGACACTCAACTGACTGAGCTACCCAGGTGCCCTGAAAATTATTATTTTTGGCTGAAATATTCTTTTTTTAAATTATTTTTTAAATTTATTTTTATTTTTTTAGTATTTTTTGAATATGAAATTTATTGTCAGATTGGTTTCCATACAACACCCAGTGCTCATCCCAACAGGTGCCCTCCTCGATACCCATCACCCACTTTTCCCTCCCTCCCACCCCCCATCAACCCTCAGTTTATTCTCCATTTTTAAGAGTCTCTTATGGTTTGCCTCCTTCCCTTTTTCAACTGAAATGTTCTTTTTTTTTTTAAATATTTATGTATTTATTTATTTATTTATTTATTTATTTATTTATTTTGAGACAGAGGCAGAGCATGAACGGGGGAGGGTCAGAGAGAGGCAGACACAGGATCTGAAGTAGGTTCCAGGCTCCGAGCCGTCAGCACAGAGCCCGATGCAGGGCTCGAACCCACAGACCGTGAGATCATGACCTGAGCCGAAGTCGGACACCCAACCGACTGAGCCACCCAGGCGCCCCTCGACCGAAATATTCTTGAGAACAAACGTGATGCCAGGCTCCAGCAGATGGTCCTCTGACACATTAGTGGCTGGAAGAAGACCTCACTGGTTCCTCATCTACCTCAGCACACACCTCAGTGTCACCACAGGGCAACAGGACGGAGCACAAGCACAAACACGGCTGCACCCGGCCGCTGTGGCAGGGGACCCTTCCCAGAGCAAGGGCCAACCTCCACCCACCCAGGTAGGGGGAGGGTCTTGTGGTCCCTGGTCCGCCTAGGAGTCAGCTGATGAAAACACACACGTGGAGGTTTCTAAAAGAATTTCATTGGGACAACTTTGTGTAGCCTTCGTGAGAGTGAAGGGTTAAACAGGCTGAATTATAAAAGCGCTCATTCATTCATGTGGTCACTCGCAGGTTCGTTCATTTATTCAGCAGGTGCACCCCCTGTGCACCTCCCGGTACCTTTGCCGTTCTAGACATTGGGTTTCCAGTGATGAATAAGGCAGACGAGGCCCCAGTCCGCAAAAAGCTTTGTCTAGAGGAGGGCTGACCAGGAGAAACATAATGTGAGCCAGAAATGTGACACACGTGTTTTTATTTTATTTTATTTTATTTTATTTTATTTTATTTTATTTTTATGGTTAGTTTTACTTTTTTTAGAGAGAGTGCGTGCGCGTGTGGGGGGGAGCAGAGGGAGAGAAAGAATCTTCAGCAGCCTGGGTGCTCAGTGCAGAGCCTGACGCAGGGCTCAGTCCCACGACCCCAGGATCATGACCTGAGCTGAAATCAAGAGTCGGGCCCTCAACCGACTGAGCCACCCAGGTGCCCCTGTAATTTGAAATTTTCTAGTAGCCACATTAAAAATATTTATTTATTTACTTTTGAAAGAGAGAGAGAGAGCACACAGGCAGGGGAGGGGCAGAGAAAGGGGAACAGAGGATCTGCAGCGAGCTCCGTGCTGACAGCGGTAAGCCCAACGTGGGGCTCGAATTCATGAATGGCAAGATCGTGACCTGAGCCCGAGCTGGACGCTCAACCGACCGAGCCACACAGGTGCCCCTCTAGGAGCCACATTTTAAAGTAAAAAGAGGGGCGCCTGAATGGCTCAGTCGCTTAAGTGTCCAAACTCTGGATTTTGGCTCAGGTCATGATCTCACAGTTTGTGGGTTCAAGGCCTGCATCAGGCTCTACGCTGACCGCGTGGATTCTCTCTTTCCCTCTCTCTGCCCCTCCCCCACTTGTTCTCTCTCTCTCTCTCTCTTTCTCTCTCAAAATAAATAAACTTAACAAAATAAAAATAGGAGAAATTGATTATAATATTATATTTTATTTAGTCCACTATATCCAAGAGTTTATCAGTATAAAAACTATTGATAAGATATTTTACTTGCCTTTTCTTATATATCTTTTCTTCACTGTCTGGTGTCTATTTCACAGCCACATCCTGTCTCGGTTTATAGACTCGGTAGATTTCAAGTGCTCAGTAACCACACGTGGCTTGTGTGGCTGCTACTGTCTACAACACTGCAGCTCGAGAAGAAACAGTTCCAGTTCCACACTTCCGGACAGCAGACCAAGGGGAGATGGGAGGATACAGGCTGTGCTCTAAGATGAAAGGCGGGTCTTTAAACCACCTTGTCAAAAATCACGTCTGATTACTCAGCCTGCCCTGTGGCCTGTCGTGCCACGTGGAATGCAAACTGCAATCAGATAAGGTCTTGGTCATTCACCTTCAACTCAGCCACGACGTGAAATTGAAGGTTCACGGGTGGAAAAGCTTGCTCTACACACAAGGCTTACCTGCTTCATAAGATGGTCAAACTACAGACTTAAGGAATTCATTCGGAGATGAGAATTCGGTAACTGTAGCCGTTGAGCCTGTGAAACCACTGGCCATGTGTCTATCCTTCGGTAGAGACCACGGGACAAGATTGCCGAAGTTTAACCCGAGAGCTGAGGTCACCGACTTGAGTTGGATATCAGTATGTGGATCTGAATCTTTACCGATCCGCAAGGGAAGAAATGAAAGCAAAGGTATTTGCCACTTGAGGAATTTTATTTCTCTATATGAATTATAGTTAGCTATTACGTTCTCCCATATATTCAAAATTATTTTTGAGCCAACCTATGAACTGAGTAAACTGACTTTGGTTCCTCCGTCCTTCATTCCCTCCCACTCCTCATCCTATTATTTTCTTCTGATGGTGAAATTAGTTAGGAGACCAGGTCCACTGCTATAATAGAAAGGGCCCCCGTAATACTGGCTTCAGTAAGAAAGAGGTTTATTTCTCTGACGCATAGAAGTCCAAGCTAGTAAGGCAACCCCCGCCATACGAGCGATCACTTTCTTGCCTAGATTACTCTGGAATCTTTGACATGTGGTGGTTAATCTTCTCATGATCCAACCTCGCTGCTCCTGACCCTGCTGACTCATCTGTATTCGGTTCTGGAGAAAGAATCAAAGAGCAAGGTGTATTCCCTGAACGTCGTGTCTATCTGTGGTGGGTGGAATACTGGCCCTCAAGGATAATCATGGTCCGATCCCCACAACTGTGAAATAGCAGAAGGGACTCTGCAGACGTGATTAGGTTAAGGATCTTGGTGTGGGAGGACGATTCCTTAACTCGAATTTATCGATGGTAAGATAAGCTCACTGGACTATTTTTGTCAAAAGGAAGGACACACTTTTCCCCATAGTGGCAGTGGTAAGAAACCAAGTGATGAAAACAAGTTATTTCAAAGAAAGGAAGCCTGAAATAATAATACTAATTTTGCTCAGATATGTTGGTATATTGATTTTGATTTTGTAGGCGTCATTGGTGGCAAAACGCTAAAATTATAGGCCATGATCTCACGGTTCGTAAGTTCATGCTCTGAGTCGGGCTCTGTGCCTAGAGTACAGTGCCTGCTTGGGATTCTCTCCGTCCCTCTCTCTCTGCCCCTCCCCCACTGGCGTGCACGCACACACTCGTGTGCTCTCTCTCTGTCTCCCTTAAAAGAAATAAATAAACTTAAAAAAAAAAAAAGAAGATTCTCTACATTCTCCAAGTGTGCCTATTCACACCCTTTCAAGGAGCAATTGTAATTCTTTTCCTTATGCTACATTCTGATTTTATGTATGAAAATATTTTCTGTTTGACCCTAATAAGATATTTGAGCTTGTGCTTTAAATGTCTTTGGTTTTCCCACTTTTAATTTTGCTAGGAATTGATCTTTATTGCACTTTTTATTTTATTAAAAATTTTTTTCGATGTTTTTATTTATTTTTGAGACAGAAAGAAGGCACAACAATTTTCTATTAATCAGTATCGTTTATACAGCTCTGTGTTAACATTTGCCCTGATTTTCAGAGCCTTAGGAATGCTAATAGTGAAAAACCACAACCCGGAAATGTTGAAAGAGACCTGCACAGAGCCACAAATAAGTAAATAAGCGAAAATAATTGAATCACGGAAACATGCGTTCATTTAGAAATACTTACATACAAAGATTTAAACTCTTTAAAAAAAAAAAAATTGTCACAAAGGGGTAAGTTTCGGTTGTCCAGAGCACCGAACAATATAAAATCTGTCCTGCCCTACCGGTAAGTCCAATGAGATGAGAGGTCACAAGGTGTCTCTGCCATATGAATTTAGATCATGAAAAAACCCAGATGCTGAGACTCTTCAAAGAGAACTTCACAGTCTTCTGATCAGAAATGATGGCCCAGAGCTGAGGTGAGAAAATCACCACCATGCTGACCTGCCAAGTCTTGGCAGATAGCCTGGATGCAAAATAGAATTCCCAGGCGAGCAGTGGCAAATCCTGATATCTGGCCACAGTCCACAATGAAATCAGGAGTTTTACGCTCCCCAGGTGACTCCGGCGTGCCGTCTAGCCTGAGTGTTACAACAGCGCTTCTCAAAAACCCACAGATCTCGTGAAATGCAAATTCCGGTGCAGTAGGTCTGGGGGGAGCCTAGCTCCCAGCGAAGGTGACGGGGCTGGTCCCGGGACTGCACTTCGAGAGACAAGGCTCAAGGCGGTGGGTGGCATGCAATTAATGAACAATGAAGGATAGCAGGCAAGACTTTAAAGAATTTTTTTCAGCCACTTTGTTTTTGCAGTAAAATATACAGAACATGAAATTTATCATTTTTAAGAGTTTATTTATTTTGAGAGAAAGAGAGCACGCACATGTGTGCACATAAAGCAGGGGAGGGGCAGAGAAAGAGAGGAGGAGAGAGAGAGAGAGAGAGAGAGAGAGACAGGAGAGAGAATCCCAAGCAGGCTTTGTGCTGTCAGCGTAGAGCCCAACGTGGGGCTCAAACTCATGAACCGAGAGATCATGACTTGAGCCGAAATCAAGAATCAGACGCTCGACCAACTGAGCCGCCCAGATGCCCCTCATTTTTATCATTTTTAAGTGCACAGTTGAATGACATTAAGTACATTCACATTGTTGTGCAACTGTCACACCATCCATCACTAGAACTTCATCTTCCTAAACTGAAAATCTGTACCCGTTAAACACCGACTTCCCATTTCCCCTCCTCCCCTTAGTCTCAGGCAACTACCATTCCACTTTCTGTTTCTGTGAATTGGACAACTCTGGGAACCTCTATAAGTGGAACTATAGAATATTTGCTCCTTTTTTTTTTTTTTTTGGAGTAAACTCTACCCCCAACCTGGGGCTCGAACTCACAACCCTGAGGTCAAGAGTCTCACACTGCACTGAGCCAGCCAGACGCCCCCAGTAGTTGTACTTGTGTGACCAGTGTATTTCACTGATCATGTCCTCAAGGTACACCCATGTTGTAGCATGCGTCAGAATTTCCTTCCTTTTTAAGGCTGAATGATATTTTTTTAGCAAATTTGTCTCTGTTGGAAACAGACAGCAGTTTCGATTGCAGAAGAACATACCCAGAACATGCCTCAGAGCAAAAGGAATCTATTACACCAGGCAAAAGTCACTCCCTTAATCGGGCTGTCCCTTGGAATCTGAAGATGGCCCACTGCCAGGGGCCCTGACTTACCATCCTCTTCCCGTTTAACATTAATTGGGAAATTCCTGGCCTGAAAGAATTATTAAGGACATAACTATGTTAGCAAGAAGTCAGCCACTCGCCTTGTGATGACAAAGTTTGTAGCTGCTGGGCCAGGTCCAGAAGGGTGAGGTCACTGATGAGCCTTGGCTCACGTGCTCCGAAGCACCCTCAAAATGACGGAGAACCTTTACCTGGTGATGCCTCCCTGACGGCTGCGCAAAGGCAGCCGACCTCCTCCGGGGCTGGCTGCGGTAACCAGTTCTTCTGGTGGAGGTAATATGCTTCCCTAGAAAAAGAAAGAAAAAAAAAATCCCCCGAAGGAAATGAACAGTTCAGTTCTTTGCAGGACTAAAATGAGAATGGTTGACACCCAAAAATAAAACAATGTAAGAAAATTCCAAAGGAAATACTCTGTCTCCATTTAGAAATGTGAGAACAGACTTCCAGCCAATGAGAACAAAACTGGCAGCGGTAGGGAGGTTCTTTTTACGAGGCTCAAGAATCAGGAAGCTTTCGCCCTGAAGGCCCGGAGATAATCTCCGCCGTGATCTCAGCAGCCTTTGCTTGATGCTTTCCTTGCAGGATACATTTTGCCCTGTTGCTCTCTTTTGGTGTTTCACTGGCATTTGTGAACCGGGGCTTATCTGATGATTCTTGAACGGAAGGGATGTGTAGTCTTGATTCCAGAAACAGCCTGGTATTAGTGCAAAGATCTTAGAACTGAAAATTCCTCAGGCCCAGGAGAGGATCCTCCCTGCCACTTATCAGCTTTTAGAGGAGCCGTTGGATACGGGTTATTTATTTATACTGTCTGAGCTTCACTGATCTCATTGGTAAAACAAAGCTAACGATACCTTCCACATAGGATTAGTGTAGGATACATAAAATGGAGTTGGTAAAAGTGTCTGTTTATAGGGGGCGCTCTATAAATATTGGTACCTACGTCTTTTCCATGTTGCTAATCCAGGCACTGTTAGGTAACAGGGATTCAGGGTGAGCAAAACGAGACAATGACCCACCCTCGAAGAACTTAAAGGCTAGAGGGGAGGCAGGTCATAACCAATCGCAAATGTCCAGTTGAACATGGGTCAAGCTCTGTGACAAAGGAAAGATACAGAATGCTAGCAGAATGAATTATGAGGGTGTGCATGTGACTTCTCTTGGAAGGGATGAGTGGCCTGGGAACTGAAGAATGAGCAGGCATTGGGGGAGACCCAGACTGGGGGTGGTGGTGGTTCTTGGTCACACACAGGAGACTGGTCTGTATTCTGAGACCAGGGGAAGTCATTGAGGGCGAAGAGGCCAGCCACTCTTGAAGGCTAACCTTTCACTCTGGGGAAGTCCCCTGGTCCAGGAGGCACATGGTGGTAGACTGGGATGGTGGTGATGAAAATGGCGACAAGGAGAGGGATTGGAAACCTTCTGGGGACATAAAAGCCTAGGCGTCACATGGCATTTTCTCTCTGTGTGTCTGTAGAACAAATCGATGAGTCAGTGGCATTTTTTGCATACGACTGATGACTGGCCCCGATGCCGGTCTGAAGCACCTGAAACCCGATGCGTGTGTATGATTTGGCTGTAAAAGGAGTGAGGTGCCACAGCACAGGTGAACCTTGAAAACTCTGCTGAGGGCAAAGTGCACAAGCCGGTCACAAGAGACCACATACTGCGTGTTTCCATTGACATGAAACGTTTCAGACATCAAGCACGGCAAAAGCTGGGGCACCTGGCCGGCTCAGCCACAGACCTCGCGACTCCTGACCCAAGGGTCATGAGTTTGAGCCCCACGTTGGGTGTAGAGATTACTTAAGTGAATACATGAGTAAAAACCTTAAAAAAATGAAAGGCTTTGGGGACCCACCTGGCTGGAGCTCTTTGCCTTTATCGCCGGCCACAACGACTCCTCTAAAAAAAAAAAGAAAAAGAAAGAAAAAGAAAAGAAGAAGAAAGGATAGCAAAAACTATAGAGACGAAGTTGTCAGTGGCTGCCCGGGGCTGAGAGAGATGGGGGGTTGGGGGGGACCGAGGGGTTACAGCTAAAGGTTCAGGGTTTCTTGCTGAGGTGTTGAAATGTTCTACAATTACGGAGGTGGTTGAACACTCTGAGTGCACCAGAACCCATGAAACCATACGCTTTTAAGTGGTTTGTAAGTTATATCTCAATAAAGCTGTTACATATACATACACAGACACATATATATGTGAATATATATTATATTACATTTTATATTTATTTTATTTATATCATATTTATGAATATATGTTACATACACATATTTATGTGGATATTTATACATATGAATATATATTCACATAAATATATTTATATTTACATATAATCTATATTCATGTAAATATACATTTATATATTCACACATATGTAAACTATATACACACACACACATATATATAGTTACACACACACACACACACACACACACACACACACGGGGGTGAGAGGGGGCAGAAGAAGGTCCAAGTCATAAACACTGCTGCCCATTGCCACAATAGTCCAATGGGCATGATCTCCAAGGTGCTAAGGGTGGTGCTTCCTGACCCAGTGTTCTCAGGGGAGGAAAGCATCCCTGGTCCTTAGCTCCGCTCTCGCCCTGGCTTCTGGCTCCTTCCAGAGCAAATGAAACGGTATTGTTTGCAGACCTCAAGGAAAGGAAGAGAGAGGGCATTTTATTTTTCTAGCCACCTCCCTGCTACCTACTCTGCTCTATAGATCTGGAGTGAAGGACTGTCACATGACAGCAGGTGTCACTGAACAGTGACTAAGGGGAGGACAGAAACTCCTACTCATCCTCTACGTCTCTATTTAGGTGTCACCTTCTCCAAGAAGCCTTCTGCGACTTCCAAGAATGAGTCAGGGCCACTCCTGCCTCCCTCCCTCCCTTCCCTTGAGGGCATTTACCTTCAGGCTTATGAGTGCTTGCTTCTTTACCTATGTTCCCATTGAGCAGTCACCTGACGGCTTACCCGCGAGATAAGCAGGCACGGGGCTTATCCGCTAGATGTACCCCCAGCTCGGCTATAGGGGCTTGTGCGTAGGATGTGCTCAGTGAGTCCTCAGGGCATAAATGCAACAGACGCAGCCCTGAGCCCATTCACAAAGAAGATGAAAACCCAGCTTTCTAAGATGGTTCAACGAAGTCTTAGTGCAGGAAGATTTTGCAGCCACGGCAGCTGAAACAGATTTGTCTGCGGGAAGGTGCTGGGGAGCCAGAATCCTCGGGAGCAAGAGAATACGAATCAGAGAGAATATGAATCAGCGCGTGCAGATGATCTCATGCTTCCCCAGGGCATCGATCCCTTTCGCATTGCTCAAGCTTTGGGAATCTCTCTTCCTTCCAAAACAATCCCAGGTTGTACGTAACACAGGTGACACTTGACTGGACTGACCAACTTCTCATCTTCCACCCTGCGGGGGAGGACCAGTAACCCACCGGTACTGATACAAAGGTGTTTCCACTTTTTTTTTTCTTTTACTTTCAATACACAGTCTGCAGTTCTGGGATTCAAGGTTTAAATTCATGTCTCCTTGAGTGAGTCCCCATGAGACATTACCCAGGAAAATGGATATATACTAACCTCTTTTGGTTTCTTTAAAGCTACAAATGTTCAAGATGCCCACCATCTTTTTTTTAAATTTTTTTTAAGTTTATTTATTTATTTTGAGAGAGTGCGAGCGGGGGAGGGACAGAGAGAAAGGGAGAGAGAGAGAGAATACTGTGTCAGCCCAGAGCCCGATGCAGGGCTTGAACCCATGAACCCTGAGATCATGACCTGAGCTGAAATCAAGAGTCGGCAGCTTAGCCGACTGAGCCACCATGTCGCCCCAAAATGCCCACCATCTTCAACAAAGTATCAGTTGGCTTTAGAGTAGCTAAAAGGCAGTTACATTTAATTGGAACGAGTTGCACCTACCTCTGCTTTAAAAGGTCAGTCAAGCTGTGCTGGGGCCATTGAAAGTTAATTTTGCTTGGCTCTGCCCTGCCCTCTCCTTGGGGCCTCAGTTTCCCACTGCATAAAATGGCTGGTTGGTTGAAAGTTTTAAGGTTGTTTCTATTTCCCATAGAACACGTTCTATTTTAGCTTTTGCTGACTTCTTTCTTAAACACTTGGAAATTTTTGACTTCCCATTTAGTCTTGCCTTACCACAGAGAGGAATTGTATTCAGCTATGAGTGACAGAGAACTGAAAAACAATGGCTTAAACACACAAAGTTTTGTTTTCTCACATAAAAAATACTCCAGAGGAAGGCAGTCTGGGCTGGTGGAGTGGTACCGAGATGTCATCAGAGACCCAGGCTCCTTGTATCTTTCTGGACCACTCTCCTCAGCAAATGGCTTTCATCTTCAAATTCCTCTGGGATACAAGATGGCAGCTGGCTCAGCGATGATCATGACCAGCCTGCAGATAAGAAAACTAAGAAAAATGAAGGGTTTACTTTTAGAGCCTTCCCGGAAATCCCATCCAACATCCTGCCTGCCCCTCATTGGCAGGAGCTTATTCGCACGGCCACATCTAGCTGAAAGGAGCCTGGGATATGTGGTCCTTTTGCCAAACACATTGCTGCACCAAATAATGTCAGGTTTTGTGACTAAGGAGAAGGTGGAGAGTGGATGCTGGGCTCAGCAAGTGAAGTCTCTCCCACATTACCGTTCAACCCAACAATTCTGTTAGCGCGAATGACATTCTAAGAGAGAGAAATCGATCCTTGTATTCATGTCGACAGGACTCTTTTTTTTTTTTAATTTTTTTTTTTCAACGTTTATTTATTTATTTTCGGGACAGAGAGAGACAGAGCATGAACGGGGGAGGGGCAGAGAGAGAGGGAGACACAGAATCGGAAACAGGCTCCAGGCTCTGAGCCATCAGCCCAGAGCCCGACGCGGGGCTCGAACTCACGGGCCGCGAGATCGTGACCTGGCTGAAGTCGGACGCTTAACCGACTGCGCCACCCAGGCGCCCCCATGTCGACAAGACTCTTGTGTCTTCAACCTGGGTTGGTCTCTTGCTTCCAGAACAATGGGCAGTGGCCCCTGTGACTTGACAGGTTCTGAAGGAATGCCTGCTCCAAGAGCTCACGAAGAATCTCTTGTCCTCAGACTTGGATGTGGCTGCACCTAAAATTTCACCACTAAAGAGTTATGTCATTGAGACAAAACATTAATTTCTATTTAAAATGAAGAAAGCCTTGCAAGGGTTAGCACACATGGCTATAAGCTGTCCTTTATCTCTTTCAACTGATATCTAGCAGGAGAAGCTATAGTGAATCGTAGGGAGAAGAGCCGTCCCATCAGGATCACTGACGACCTTGCTTGCAGAAAGTGGGCCTGGGCAGGGCCTGGGCAGAGCCCAGGATGTTAGAGGCTTGGGATGAGGTTTCCCAGCTCCTCAGGGAAGGACAAGCCTGGAAATGAAAGCCTGTGGGAGACAATATATGAGGATTTGGGATCAAAAAACTTTTAGTTTGGGGGCGCCTGGGTGGCCCAGTCAGTTGAGTGGCCAACTCTTGATTTCGGCTCAGGTCATGATCTCACACTGCGTGGGTTCAAGCCCCAGGTTGGGCTCTGTGCTGCTGACAAAGCAGAGCCTGCTTGGGATCGTCTCTCTCCTTCTATCTGTCCCTCCCCTGCTTGCACGCGTGCTTTCTCTGTCAAAATAAATAAATAAACTTTAAAAAAAACCCTTAGTTTTGAAAGGGACCTTGATGATTATCTGGTCACACATAACCCATTTTACCTTTTCTCACACCAGTCCGAGAAAGGTCAGGTGACCTGAATGAGGCATACAAATGGCCTGTGGCAGGCACAGACCCCTGACCCTCTCTCCTGATGTGTAGTCCAGAATTGTACCACCTTACAAGTTGTTTTTTTTAATTTTATTTTTTAAAAATATTTTTGTGTTTATTTCCATTTTGAGAGAAAGAGAGACAGAGCCTGAGTGGGGGAGAGGCAGAGAGTGAGGAAGACACAGAATCCCAAGCAGGCTCCAGGCTCGGAGCTGTCAGCGCAGAGCCCGACGTGGGGCTCGAACCCACGAACCATGAGATCATAACCTGAGCCGAAGTTAGTGCTCAACCGACTGAGCCACCCAGGCACCCCCAAGTTGTTTTTTATTTTGTTCTCCAGAGGTTTGGGGTTCCATGGGGGGGGCGCTGAAGAGGAGAGGGAAAGGGACGAGGCTCTAGGGCTTGCCCAAGAGTGGGATCAGGTTTTGTGGGGCTAAAGTTTACACAGTGGGCGGAGGGGTGGGTTCTATTAAAAATAAAAACATAAACTACAAAATGAAAACTACAAAATTAGGCACAAGGCCTTTGAGGGTCCCTGAAGTATAAGTGCCATTGGCTTCATGGTAGACCTGCCACATTGATTCCAAAGAGTCAGCTCCTCCCACGACATTCCTGCTTTAAGGTATTACGGTTTAAGAAAAAGAAAATTTTGCAAAGACAAGTTTGAAAATCACTGCTCTGTACTTGCTGTCACTGGGCATTGCTTAAGACCAGCCAGCGTCGCAGGCCTAATCACCTGCCAACATTTAATTTTTGAGAAATTCAGTGATTTTAAGTGAGTCATAAGACACACGCTTACATAGGACTTAAGTGCTGCGACTCAAAGGAGCACTGTAACGTTTGACTCACGAGATGGAATCTGAGTAATGTTTTTACCACGTGCCCTGCAACTCAAATGTCATAGATTATTTCGATTTTAATACACAGAGGTTTAAAAATTACTTTTAAGTGAAGCATCCCTTAAAAAGCCGTATATGCATATCTTAGCATGTGTTCTAAATACTGGCATTGATTTTCATTAGTGCCTGGGGGAAGGGAAGTCAGCCAGAGTTCTCAGAACATGAGAATGCGAGGAGCATCTTGGGAATGTTGTCATCCCAAGGAAAGAGAGGTTGGAACAGGCTTCGTGTACTACCAAGTCCCTAATGTAGAGGATGAAGTTGTCCTGAGGGCAGTAAGGGTTTTATTATTTAACTCTATCCCTTGTCCTAATGGATTGTTCTGGGGTTCTAAAAATGCTGTTAGCGGGGCGCCTGGGTGGCTCAGTCAGTTAAGTGCCTGACTTCGGCCCAGGTCATGATCTCAGCGCTCATGGGTTCAAGCCCGGCGTCAGGCTCTGTGCTGACAGCTCAGAGCCTGGAGCCTGCTTTAGATTCTATGTCTCTGTCTCTCTCTGCCCCTCCCCCACTCTCATTCTCAAAAACAAACATTAAAAAAAATTCAAAATGCTATTAGAAAATAATAATAATTTAAAAATAATAAAAATGCCGCTAGATATCGGAGTCCACAAGTCAGTGCTCCAACAGTGATGACATTTCTCCTTTGCTTTCTAGAGACGCAGGGACAGGTTTCTTTGCTGTGAAACTCCAGGGTGTTGGGGGTGACAGTGCCTCTGACAGAAGACAGTGGTTCTTGGCAGATACTGTATTATTTCCAGCCAGTGGTGACAGCAGGAAAGAAATGGGGGGGGGGTGTTCTTGGTACTTCGCTTGATCTATGAGGTCTCATGAGCTGACCTCTGGTTCTAGGAGGAATCTGCACGCACAGATTCTAGGTGGAATTCTGCACTCGCAGGTGAGGGTCCCACTGGGGAAACACAGGCTTGATGATTTTTCTGTCACCTCAGGTGCCATTTCCACGGCACTAGTCAAATCCTGTTCTGCCAGGAAACATGAAATGCCACCACAAAACCAAAGCTCTAGTCCTGTACCAATCAGGAGACAGGGCTCTGCGGAGTGATTTCGGTGAGCAGTTCCTGGTACCCCCAGTAAGTTTGGGTGTTAAAGCTGCAGGGTGTATCGGAGGCATCAGAGTATAAGTAAATGTGAGGAGTATGACAAACTCTCTGGCCGCTGTTGGTACAGTGAGAAAAAGAATGTGTTTTGTGCCACCCCCGTGTGTAGTGTCTTTGAATAAAGGTGTGTAATGTATTTCAACCCACTCTTGGTACCCAACTTAAAAAAAAATAAAAAAGAGGGGAAATATGTGTTAGTTGACCTCACGGTGGTAAACAACTCCAACATGTATGTGTATCGAATCATCACGTTGTACACCTGGAATTTATGCAATGTTATATGTCAATTGTATCTCCAAAAGGCTTGGGTGGGGGGGAAGTAAAGCAGAGCTCTGAGACAGGACAGGCTCCAACAGATACGAGATAACACTAGAAAGGCTTTCTAATTCCCACGGTGTGGTGCTGGTACACGGAGGCCAACAGGGCAACAGAAGAGAGACAGATGCAACTGTCTGATTAGTATTTGCTAAAAGTGTCATTTCAAATCATTGAGGCAAATGTTGGCTTTAAAATTTTTTTTTAACGTTTTATTTATTTTTGAGACAGAGAGAGACAGAGCATGAACGGGGGAGGGGCAGAGAGAGAGGGAGACAGAATCGGAAGCAGGCTCCAGGCTCTGAGCCATCAGCCCAGAGCCCGACGCGGGGCTCGAACTCACGGACCGCGAGATCGTGACCTGAGCTGAAGTCGGACGTTTAACCGACTGAGCCACCCAGGCGCCCCAAATGTTGGCTTTTAAATAAATGTTGCTGGGCTGTCTGGTTAGCCATTTGAAAGAATAAAATTGGAGTAATACTTTATGTCATACACGAGACATAAATTCCAAATGCATCAGGGATCTAAATGTGAAAGAAAGAAAGAAAGAAAGAAAGAAAGAAAGAAAGAAGAAAGAAAAAAGAAAGGAAGAAAAGAAAAGAAAAAGAAAGAAAGGAAGGAAGGAAGGAAGAAGTTGATTAGGAAATATGATATGATGAATAAAAAAATGAACTCTTTTTAAAGTTTATCTTGAGAGAGAGAGTACAAACACACAAGCATGCATGTGAGTGGGGGAGGGGCAGAGAGAATCCCAAGCAGGCTATGAACTGTCAGCACAGAGCCCAACGATGTGCTTTACCTCATGAACTGTGAAGTCATGACCCAGATCAAGAGTTGGATGCTTAACTGGCCGAGCCACCCAGACACCCCCCAAAATATGAACATCATAATCGTCAATTATTATTCTGAAATGCCCACCTTTTACCCATTCGTTTGGGATAAAAATACCGAAAACCATGAAGGCCTACATGTTTGGTATAAGGAAAGCTCATTAGAGTGTTTCAAGTTCCTGACACCTCTCTGTGAATTCATTTATAACGTTACCCACTCTGGTTGTAAAAGGTGAGCATTGGTTCTAGGTCAGTTTTGCATATGAATAACAGGCAATGGGGACAGGCTGGGGTGAGGTACTGGAGGCTGAGAGACTGAGTTTGGGGTTCCATACTAACACACTTTCCAGTGAAAGTTTGGAACCACAGAAAAAACTTTCCCAAATGTAGAAAGCTGATCACCTGCAAAGAAGTGGGACTCGGAATAACATCAAACATCCAAAGTGCAACCGTGGAATCTAGACTCTAATGAAACATCATCTTCAACATCCTAAGAAAAAATGCTTTCCAACCTCGAATTCTATACCCAGTTAAACTATGAAAGTAGAATAAAGACATTTCCAGCTGTGGAAATGTATGGTCCCTGTGGGTTGCCTGTGCATCGGCTACCCCCCCAAGTCTCCATCCCTACTGACAGAGACCAGTTCCCACAATGGGTGCTGAGAATGCCATATATTCATTCTCCCAGCCTTCAGCAGAGTTAGGATCGGCCATGTGACCACTTGCGGGCAAATGAAGAGAGCCAGCTGCTGTAGACACCACTACGATGAAAGCAGAGCAGAAGAGGGGCACCTGAGTGGCTCAGTCGGTTAAGCATCTGACTTCGGCTCAGGTCATGATCTCGTGGTTTGTGAGTTCCAGCCCCGCATCGGGGTCTGTGCTGATGGCTCAGAGCCTGGAGACTGTTTCGGATTCTGTGTCCCCCTCTCTCTCTGCCCCTCCCCAGCTCACGTTCTGTCTCTCTCTTAAAGATAAATAAACTTAAAAAAAAAAAGAAAGAAAGAAAGAAAGCAGAGCAGAAGAATAAGTACCTGCGCTCTGATGGAATCACTGAGCCACTAATCAAACCTCTACTTCCAGAGACTTAGAGGTTTGACGATGCTGATAATGATAAAACTACGCATTTGTATTCCAGAACACTGAGGCCATCCTGACATGGTAAGCCTCAAAACATCCCTCTCTCGTGTTTCCTTTTTTCAGATACGTTCCAGCAGAAATGGCGAGTTCAACAAAGAAGAAAACGTGAAGGAGCAGGAAGTGTCTGGAGGACAATCTATTCACACTGGAACAGGGGACAGAAGGCTCCAGCAGGGGGTGTCCCAAGGAGGAAGAATGTAAACTGGTAAGTCATGTGTTGGTCTATTCTGAGAGGAGCTTTGTGGTTATGTGAGCAATTTGGGGACTGCATTAATGGTAGGAAAAACGTGCAGGGTAGAAAAGCAGGGGGGGGGGCGGGAAGGGAGGCAATAATTAACCCAGGTCAAAACCAAAAACGTTATGAGAAAGGAAATGAAATCATAGAATTGGATCTAACCATGTGGCTTAGCTGCAAACAATTTTTCCATAGTCAATAATGTAGCCACTGAATGTGATTCAATTATAAATGGCGATCTAATTATTTATGGTGGGAGAGAGGGTGAGCGGATGTGTGGGCGTGTAGTTGTGCTGAGAATAGGGTGCATGACAGTTAATTCTCCCTCCCCTATAGCAGGAAGTCCGTAGATGATGTCTAAGACAGAAAATATCAGAAATGGCAATATAAGCACGTTATTGGTATGATGAAAGTAAATGCAAGAACCAACAAAAAGTTTACAAATGATTATCTTTGGAGAACAGCATTTGAGCATGAGAAATGGTGGGATAGGGGCATTACTGCCTTCCATTAGCAACTCTGTAGTACTACTTCTGTTTTTAAACTATAGATATTTATTGGATGCCTGCGTGGCTCAGTCGGTTGGGCATCCGACTTTGGCTCAGGTCGTGATCTCACAGTTTGTGGGATCAAGCCCCATGTTGGACTCTGTGCTGACAGCTCAGATCCTGGAGACTGCTTTGGATTCTGTCTCCCTCTCTCTCTGCCCCCCCACCACTTGCACTCTGTCTCTCTCTCAAGAATGAATAAACATTAAAAAAAAAATTTAAACTGTAGGTATTTATTATTATACAGGACCATAGTAAAAAAAAAATTCAACTGTACAAAGACATTTGTGAAAACTTAGTCTCCTCCATTGAGATGAGCACTGTTAACCATTTCTTATGCATCCTTCAAGGTTACCTCTCTATGTCTATGTATCTATCACACATATATACAATACACATGAGTACTTTTACTCTGTTGCACAAATGGAGACAATCTATAAACATCACACTATATATTTTATTTATACACACATACTCTTCTGTACCTTGCGTCTTCCTGTAACAATATATTTTGGAGATGTTCCAAACAGCAACACCCGTAGTTTTCCCTAATTAAAAAAAATTTTTTAAATGTTTATTTATTTTTGAGAGAGAGAGAGAGAGAGAGAGAGAGAGAGAGAAAGCACGCATGAACACACACGGGGAAGGGGCAGAGAGAGAGGCAGACAGGATCCGAAGCAGGCTCTGCACTGACAGCAGAGAGTCTGATGCAGGGCTCAGACTCACAAACTGAGATCATGACCTGAGCTGAAGTCAAATGCTTAGCCAACGGAGCCACCCAGGTGCCCCTAGATCTCCCTAATTTGTTAAAAAGAAGTCTGGTTATTATCCGTTGTATGGATATAATCTCTCTTAATGGACATTGAGGCCACCTCTGGTCTTCTGCAGTGAAAAACATGCTGCAATGAATATTTATGTACGCTTACCTTTGTGTAAATGCTCAACTATATCTCTGGGATAAACTCCTAGACGTGAGTTCTTAGGGCGCAAGGCACGTATGTTTTGTTATGTGTTTCTGAATTTCCTCCCAAACAAGTTGCACCTTGTGCACAACCACCGACAGCTTTCGAATGCCTGTTTCCCCATAAACACTGTCAGCGCAGTGCAATTCCAGACTTTTTTTTTTTGTCTTTGCCAGTGTGATTGGTGAAAAATTGTTCCTTACTGTTTTGTTTTTGCATTTAATTAACGTTTCTTTCATTGGAAGGGGCAATCATTCATGCTGGCTGGAAATTTAGGGAAGTTCAAAACGCAGTACTGATACACAGCATAGGCTGCTCTAACTTTATGGAAGAATTGGAACACCTTTCTTTCTATTGCTCCAGTGGTGGCCACCAAGGCTTAATCATGTCCCGGTTCTAGTAAAAGACAAACTTTTCTTGTACTGGAGGCACACCATTTCTGGATGTAAGTAAAGGAGAGCAAATCACAACCTGCTAAGTAGTAAGAACCAGAGAGAAGTAAGTTGTTTAGGAGACTTTAAAATAGTGGTGGGTTGTAGTTGGTCAGATCTTTCTGGAAGCCAATCTCCAGATAATAAATATCCAACAGGAGCAATGATTAAATAAATCAGCAGCAGAAGAAAATACAACTATTGGGAATGATGACTATGCAGACCACCCCACAAGAACTAATAGACACATAGGGTGCCAGGGCAATGTTCTATGCCAAGGGAGACCACAAAGAATAGGGCCCATTCTTGGGTATCAAAGGGCTCACAGTGCTGCTGGGAATGACTACAGGTAAATGGTTAACATACAAGGGCTAAAGGCTTCCTTATGCTATGGAAACTATTGTCTGGGGATGTGTGGGGCAAGGTTTACTCAGAGCAAGTTACTCTGGGGATGGAGACAAGATAGATGAATGAGGAAGACTTTTTTTTTTTTTTTTTAAGGTAGTCTCCATACCCAGCGCAGGGCTTGAACTCACAACCCTGAGATCAAGACCTGAGTTGAGATCAAGAGTTGGACGCTCAACCGACGGAGTCAACCAGGCTCCCTGAGGAGGACATTTCAAGCAGAGGCAACATGAAGTGAACTAGCAGAGGCTAACTAGAATTCAGTGAACTGCAAGCAACTCGCAATAGAGGGAGTTTAGGTCGCAAAGGATGAGGGTTGAATTTGGGAATGTGAACCGCTTTCGTGACACCACGGTAAATGACGAACACAGCATAAGACAATACATACAAACTTCTTACGATCACATAAAACTATGGCTACCTATACTAACAATGGCCCCAAGGCAATTTGGGAAATGGTTGGTTCATCATATGAATTCAGTTTAACTGGTGTTATCAACTCAGTTCAATGGGATGTTCATTAATCACATTTTCATATAGAGAGATCGTAGGTAATTGAACTCTTTGTAGAAAAAAATAACTGTGGACTAATGCTTTATATTTATATATTCATGAATATGAAAGAAAGAGAAATGAACTTTAATAATGTGCTGAGGACTAATACGTCCCCTAACACCTCTTGCACGTTGAGCATGGGTAGTAACTAACTGAGAGACACTTAGTTACCTTGATGGTCAAGATTTCTTTTGCAATCATATTTTTTTATTCAAAGCGTTGGTCAGAAGAAAGAAGGCAATAAGTAGTAAAGGAGGTGGAAAGCCTATAAATCAGAAGGAATTTGGAAAATTATTTGTGCAGAGACTACAGATTATATCATCTCTATCCGTTGTTTTAAATACCATTTAAAAGAAAGTGGGGCAGACTATTTGAAGCTTCTAATTTGGCGTGTTGCAAAGACAGATTCACCTAATAGATACCTTCTTATCATGTTTAAAATTCTGGAGCTCATCTGGAAGATGGCTGGGAAGAATTTATCTTCCAAATGCGTTAAACTGGAGCATGGGTTACAATAGGACCTAGTCCTGCATGGGTTACAATAGCATGAATACCTTTCCACTGGCATTAAATGCTTTAGCTTAAATGACCACCGAGCTTAGTAAAGAACTGAATACAGGCAGCATCACCTCCCTTTAACATAGTTTTTATTCTTGAGCTCATATCTTGTAGAACAAAAAATTCTAGGACATGAATTTTCACTAAAATTGAGCTAGACCTTTTGGTAACCTCCCCAGCCTTCCTACCCACATCACGGAAATGCATAGGAGTGTTGCCAAGAAAGGAAAAAAGAAAAAAGAAAAAAGAAACAAAAAGAAATAAAGGAGATTGCGAGCTACAAAATCTGAAAAGCATCGTCATCTTTATTTAGAAAGGACTGTTTTGGTTCATTACTTTCCCAAGTGTGGTATTATTTCCCCCTTGCAAGGTAAAGGTGTTGGTTGCCGAATGGGAGTGGCTTCTCAATAAAACCAGAATGCAGGGCGCCTTGGTGGCTCAGTCGGTCCAGCATCTGACTTCAACTCGGGTCATGATCCTGTGGTTTGTGGGTTTGAGCCCCACGTCAGGCTCCGTGCTGACAGCTCAGAGCCTGGAGCCTGCTTCAGATTCTGCGTCTCTCTCTCTGCCTGTCCCCTGCTCGCACTCTATCTCTCTCTTAAAAATAAATAAACATTAAAACATTAAAAAAAAAACTAGGATACTATTCAATCCCATTGGGGTTCACTGAGAAAGAATCACAGAGGCTGGTGAAGTCAGGGCTGCCGCTAAGACAAAGAGGTGACTCACGTAAGACACATTTCAAAATCAATCCTTGTTGCATGCATGAAACACTTCCAGGGATTGACCTGACAAGGCACCCTGAAATTTGGCATGGATCTTTCAGAGAGGACAAAAGTCAGGACTTTGAGTTGAGCTACTTCCTTTATCAGCAACAGCAGCAGACATGTTCTGAGAGTCGCCTTTTCAATGACCCGGAAGGCATTATGGGAGGGAAACTCAGTAGGACGAGGTTTGAACCTGCCTTTGTCTGGTGGGTTCTAGGTGAAATGAGTTTCCGAAGAATTTCTCTCACCTGGGATGAAACTCTTTCGCCTTCTTACAAGTCTTCTTCAAATCCAAATCTCTTCATGAAGCCTACCCTGGCATTTGTTTAAATCTGCAATTTGTTTAAACTTGCAATTCATTCTCCCACTCCTAATCTCTTCGCCCTGCTCTATTTGTATTATTTTTTAAGGTAAAAATCTTTTTTTTCCTATTTTTTTAAAAATCTTTATTTTTGAGAGAGAGAGAGAGAGACAGAGTGTGGGGGGCAGGTACAGAAAGAGGGAGACACAGAATCAGAAGCAGGCTCCAGGCTCTGAGCTGTCAGCACAGAGCCCGACACGGGGCTTGAACTCACGAACCGTGAGATCATGAAGGTACAAATCTTAAGCGTACAGGTTGATGAACTCTTATATATGTATACACTCCTCTAACCATCACCCAGATCAAGATATGGAACTTGAGAGGCATCTTAGAATTCTATCTAAGTATTCTATCTGAATATTCAGAATATTTAATTCTTTGAAAAATGTTCAAAATGCAATTTAGGAAGATTCAAAGCAGCTTATAGGATAAAGGGTAAAGGGTAGTACTTTTACAGGAGGCTAGAAGTCTCCCGCAGTGGCCTCCTCCCAGACAGTCCTCCTCTATTTTTTCCAAAGCATTTTCACTTTTGATACAATTTGCCTGATTGGTTCACTGATGTATCCAAGCAACTAGAACAGCGCCTACTATGTGAAGTTGTTAAATGAACGAATCTTTGAAACATTCCCGATGATGTTCCTTTATCCACACCTCTCTTCACTCTCCACTCCACTGAGAAACAAACTAGCTTCAAATCTTCAGTGTCTACACAGGAATATTAAATGCAGCCATAGCAGTGTTATTTATCTGATCTGAGAGCAGGGTGGATTGGATGTGTCTTAGGATAGTCTCTCTTCTGTGCGATGTTTTCTTAGATTGAGCACCTTCTTGTAGACCTGCAAGAAGGAAGGATCCTTCCTTTAATCTAAAGTCATGTCCTGATTCTTGGGTTTATTGGCGTTTCTCCTAGTAGGGCAGAGCCCTCCTCCTGACTCTGTTGCCCCTACTAATGCCAGCCGCTGGTCTGGAGAACTTGGGTCAGCTTCGTGCCTCTGTCTGCCACTCAGTTGCAGATTCTGGCCACTCTGTGCCCTGTCACTTCTCCTGCTGCCGTCCCTGAGAGTTCCTCCTTTTTTCCTTCCGCTGGCAACTCCTTCAGGCCCGCCTTTTGTTGCTTTACTAGCTTCCTAAGTGGTGCCCCCATTTGAGTCTTCTTCCAAGCTGGTCCCATTGCTTTCCCTAAAACACAACCTGGATGTCACAGCTGTAATCACCAACTTTCAATGCTTTGCAGGTGCTGGCAAAAGGAAGCCGAAACTCCTTAACCTGCCTTCAAAGGCTTCTAGGCCCTGATTCCTTCTCCAGCCTTATGTATTACCACCACACTGTCAGCCAACTGGTCTTCCCCATCGTAACTAACTGGGCCCTATGTTTTCTAGCTTCTTCTTCTTCTTCTTTTTATTTTTATTTTTTTTTAATTTTTTTTTTAATGTTTATTTACTTTTGAGAGACAGGGAAGAGCACGAGCAGGGGAGGGGCAGAGAGAGAGAGAGACACAGAATCCGAAGCAGGCTCCAGGCTCTGAGCTGTCGGCACAGGGCCCTACGTGGGGCTCGAACTCACCAACCGTGAGATCATGACCTGAGGCGAAGCCGGACGCTCAACTGACTGAGCCACCCAGGCACCCCTCCTTTTTTTTAATGTTTATTTATTTTTGCGAAAGAGAGAGAGAGGGAGACAGACGATCCAAAGCAGGCTCTGCACTGACAGCAGAGAGCTGGATGTGGGGCTCCAGTTCACAAACCGTGAGATCATGACCTGAGCTAAAGTCAGATGTTTTTTTTTTTATTTTTTTGTTTTTTTTTAATTTTTTTTTTAATTTTTTTTTTTCTTTCAACGTTTATTTATTTTTGGGACAGAGAGAGACAGAGCATGAACGGGGGAGGGGCAGAGAGAGAGGGAGACACAGAATCGGAAACAGGCTCCAGCCTCTGAGCCATCAGCCCAGAGCCCGACGCGGGGCTCGAACTCACGGACCGCGAGATCGTGACCTGGCTGAAGTCGGACGTTTAACCGACTGCGCCACCCAGGCGCCCCTAAAGTCAGATGTTTAATTGAGCCATCCAGGCACGCCTGTGTTTTCTGGCTTCTGTACCTTTGCTCTGGTGTTGGGCTCAGAAACTGGAAGGAACCATTTGAGATAATCTGGTCCGGTCTCACTTATAGGTGAGAAAACTGAGGCCCAGAGAGAGAGTGAATGACTGACCAGCCGACCCAGGCAAAAGTCAAGTGTGTGGGGGCACTGGGCTGGCTCACCTGGTAGAGGGAGAGACCCTTGGTCTGGGGGTTCTGAGTTGGAGCTTCACATTAGGTGTAGAGATTTTTTTTTTTTTTTAATCAAGTGTGACTAATGAAAAAGAAATACAGGGTAGTTTATGGTTTAACAATATCAGTTGATTCATGCACCTGGAGATCAAAATGAGTGGACTACTCTTTGAATGTCTTCTCCGTGTAAGTCTGATCCCTAAAAGTGTGGACCTCCGAGGCCCATCTTAAGCATGGCCCCCTCAGAGAAGACACCCAACTGGGAGCCTCCTTAAGCCCCTAGTTGAGTGTCTGAATTCACGCTCAGGCTCATGACCTGAACCTCTCTGATCTGCAGGTAACTAGATATTCACTTAGGAGTTCTATCTCCCCTACTACATGTTAAGCAAACCTTTTCATTCATCTTTGACTTTCCTCCATTCTCCTTAGTGACTCTTGCTAGTGGGTGAGCAGTAAAATTCCGCGGAGTTGGAGTTTCTGATGTGGAGTGTGATATATATACTGTCAAGGAGGCATGAATGCAAGCCCAGACCCCAGCTAGCAACCACGCACGCGAGCCAAATTTTCCAGCTACTCCGTGCCATTCACCTGCTGCACCTCGGCTGCTTTTGACCCCAAACCCCTAAAGGCAGAGGAGCTAGGTCTCCGCACAAAGCCTGCTTGCTTCGACTACGGTAAGTTTCTCCAAGTCTTTTGGCGCCGGCCCCTTCCCCACTCTCTGCGCAGCGAACCGCGACGCGCGTTCGGTGACCAGTCCTGGAACGTGACTTGGCGGCGTCGAGAGGGTACAGCTCCCCTTACCGAGGGGGGGGCAGGTCCCAGGCGAGCCGCGGCCCGGCCAGCTTTCCGGGCTGGGGAGGTCACCGACCCCGGGCGGCGGCCAGGCCAGCCGAGGGCGGCGGGAAAGTGACGCGAAGCTGGTGGGGCGGGGTGGCTAGCGCGGCCCCCCGGGAGGCGGGAGCGCCAAAGGAGCCGACAGCGATCGCAGCTGCCAAGTGGCAGGTCGGGCGAGGCAGGGGACGAGCTCGGGGCACCGCCTGGGTGCCCACTTGCCGCCAGGGCGCACGGAGGGCGCGGGGCTGGACCTGGGCCGCGTGTGCCCGCCCTGGGGCTCGCCGTCCAGCCCCTCTCCGCCCCCGGGAGGGACAAAGGGAGGGCAGACGGCCGGGCCCGCCCCCAGCCCCAGCCGCGGCTGCCAGTGAGAGACTGGAGGCACCACCCCGGAGCGGAGAAACCAGTTTGGCCGGTCCCGGGGAGCGGAGGGAAAAGGGCGGCCGCCGAGGACTGGCGCTCGGACGCGGGGCGGGGGAAGGCGGGGAGCCATTGGCGAGAGGCGAGAGCCGGAGGAGCCGCCGCCAACTGGACACGCTTCCCGGGGCCCCGGGCCAGCCCCGTGCGCCATGAAGCGCTAGCGCCGCGGCCAGGGCTGGGGCCGGGCGGTGGCGGCGACAACGGCCAGGTGCGCAGCGAGCGCGCGGAGGGGCGCGCACCCGACGGATGTCCCAGCAGGGGCCGGCGAGCGCCAGGTAAGGAGGGGCGCGGCGCCGGGCCCCCAACTTTCCCCACGCAACCGGCTCCGCAGTGTCCCACAGGTCCCCTGGCCGCCCCGAGCGGGCGGACTCCCAGGATCGGGGATGCGGTGGCAGCAGCTGTCCGCGCCCTCGGGCTCCGGAGCCCGCACCGGTGGGACTTAGGCGGGGGTCGCGGGAGCCTTCTCGGCCTCGGGGATGGGGAGGCAGCGCTGTGGAGACGTCCGTGCGGGTTTCACCTGCTGGGAGGCGAGGAAACTCGCAGGTGGCGTTTGGATCGTTTGGGTTTGCCACGCACATGTCCCGGGTTAAGCTTTGAGGGGCGAGCCTGGCAGGACTTGCGGGTCCTTGGGGAGTGCCGCTGGCTTCCCTGCAGTGTCTGCCGCCCCTCTGGAAGTCTCCCTGGCCGGGTTCTGCTGGGGCCCCCTTTGGGAGCCGATACCAACGAGTCTGAAAAAGACCTTAGGACCTCGGGTACCCTGGCGCACCTTCGGGGAGGGATGGAGGGCGAGACCGCCTCCGCCGCGGCGGCTGCAGGACCAGGCGCCCTCCTGACATCTACCGCGAGCTTTAACTCAGGTTGGGAGGTGATGCGGAAGAGGGACGTTTTCCCCGGTGACCGTAGGGTCGTATCCGCCAGCTCCCGCGGCGGGGCCCCAAGCCATCTCCTTCCCTCCCCGGTGTGATACCCGGCGCTGCGGCTTCGCTGGTGTGCGTGCAGAGGGGCAACGTGTTGGGGCGGGGCGGGGAGGGTGGCAGAGAGTGGCAAGTGTTGTAACCCCCCCCCCCACGTCCTCACACCTCCCCAAGCGAAAGAAAAGCCTTCCGTTGTCAGCCCGACTTCTCCGAGGGGCTTGTGCGCGCCTGGTCCTGGAACGCGGCTCCGAACTCGCATTGGCGACGGCTGTGGGGGATGCAGAACGGGGGAAGGGAGTTGACACCGGGGAAGGGAGTTGACACCAAAAGTAAGGGGCGGGTGGGCCCCATTTCCTCCCGGTGAGTCCCGCTCAACCCCATCTGACTCCGTCGGCCTGCCCGCGGTGCCCCCGGCGGGCTCCAAGTCCTTCTTGGGTAGCTCCGGACGCCGCCGAGTTCCCCTCCCGGAAACTGCCCGCCCTGTCGGCCTGAGAAAAGATTCTCTCCCATCTTCCTGGTTGCATTGTCTGCAGATTTCTGTCTCTGCTCCTTGAGAATTAAGTGAGACAACACAGGCCAAGTGCTTGAAGATCACCGCGCGCACAGTAGGTTATGGAGGAAGGCCGACTGCTTTTAGGAACAAAAACTATAAAACATGTGTGATAAAATCTCCAGCGATAGTACATGCAAGCGCATATGAAAAAGAGGAAACACAGACTGTGCAGTGAAAGTTCTAATTCTCATTGTCTCACGGGTACTTTTGTGTTTCATCTAAAACGCCATTCATTAATCCTGGGCCTATCGGTGAAGGCCTCATCTGAGCCTATTACAAATGGTTACGCAAAAGATATTCAATGTTTATTAGCCGATTACTTTCTTGGGGGTGGGGGAGTCTGCCTGCAATTACTCTCTGAATTTTCTTAATGACTTCCATTACGTCCTTGTGCTCATTTTAGGTAAGAACGCTTAACCATTTTCTTCATTCGTTATGTCCTGGTGGCTGCGCTTTGGTAATTCTTGGTGATTCTCTGTGTCTGTTCCCGAGGGCCAAACGAGACTCATGTGGCTTAATGCTGGTGAACACAAGCGCCGTCTGAGCGAGGGCAGCTCTGGCTATCTTCAAACTTTCCTTCTGGTTTTTATTTTAAGGAAAATGCATGCCGATGTGCCCTTGTTCTTGACCGTGACAGAGCCAGGAGATTTTTTTTTTATTTTGTTTTTATTTAGTTTAAACATTTTTTAATAGGTATTCATTTTTGAGAGAGAGAGACACACACACAGAACCCGAAGCAGGCTTCAGGCTCTGAGCCGCCCAGGCATCCCCCTATTTATTTAGTTTTTTAAAGTTTATTTATTTATTTTGAGAGACGGGGGGGGGGGGGGGGGGAGACAGAGACAATCCCAAGTAGGCCCCATGCTGTCAGCACAGAGCCTGATGCAGGGCTTAAACCCACAAACCATGAAATCGTGACCTGAGCCGAAATCAAGAGTCAGTCACTTAACCAACTGGGCCACCCAGGAGCCCCTAATTTTCAGTTTTTAAGTTGAGGCTTTAAAATAATTATTTGGTAAAGCAAATTATTAACAAAAAGAAGTCTGTGCGATAAGGCAGGCTTAGTACTGGTCCCATGTTTCATTTGGATTTCAGTCTCTGAGACGTTAGCATTCATGGCATTGACCAGATCTGGCTATAGTTTTCTTTCCCCCCTGTCTGCCTGCCTTCCTTTCTTCTTTCCTTTCTTTTTCTTCCTTCTAAAGCAAGGAGTAGTGGATTTAGATTCCCACAAGTTTCCGTTATTTTACTTATTTTAAATTGTATTTGATTTTTAGAATTTATTTTTGTTATATTTACTTTTTTTTTTTAAAGTTTGTTTTGAGAGAGCAAATGCACATAGGAGCTGGGGGAGGGGCAGAGAGAGAGAGGGAGAGAGAGAGAGAGAGAGAGAGAGAGAGAATCCCAGGTAGGTTCCTCACTATCACTGCAGAGCCCAGACCCGGACATAGGGCTCAAGAACCGTGAGATCGTGACCTGAGCTGAGATCTAGAGTTGGATGCTTAACTGACTGCACCACCCAGATACCCAATATGTACTTACTTTTTCAATTGTCTAACTTTAGATGAATTCCTGAATTTTCTGAACCTCGATTTATTAAAAAAAAAAAAAAAGATGTTATCAACTTCCTTTGGTTGTTGAGAGGATTAAATGGCAGAACAGGTGACTGTCCCTCATACACAGTAGGTGTTCTTATGTTGTTTTATTTTCTTCATTAAACTGATATTTTAAAAATAGTATAATGCCTAGATGTTCAGTGTGTTTTTATTTTTTATTTATTTATTTTTTAACATTTATTTATTTATTTTTGAGACAGAGAGAGACAGAGCATGAACGGGGGAGGGTCAGAGAGAGAGGGAGACACAGAATCCGAAACAGGCTCCAGGCTCTGAGCTGTCAGCACAGAGCCTGATGCAGGGCTCGAACTCACAGACTGTGAGATCATGACCTGAGCTGAAGTCGGACGCTTAACCGACTGAGCCACCCAGGCGCCCCAATGTTTAGTGTGTTTTTAATATTGCCTTGCTAGTTTGAATTCCTTTTTAGTTTTTCATAAACGACATTCATGAAATCCAGGTGATCCTTATAACTCGAGAGAGATTTGAATCTCCTACTTACCTTTGCTCTTTAGTTTCATCATTGTAAAGGAAGTCTGTGCTCTTATGAATGCAGAGGAACTTGCTTTCTAGTTACCAGAACAAGTTTTGTGGGGTCCCTTCGTGTCACGTATGTCTAAAGAAAACTGCTTTTAAAGTCTCTTAAGCACTGAATTTTAGATCTGTTTCTATATTTGCTCCTCGATTTGTCTCCTGGGAAGTTTCTGTGTGTGTGTGTGTGTGTGTGTGTGTGTGTGTGTGTGGTGGGGGGGCGGGAGAGGAGACCCCCCCCACCCGGGTTGTGAGTTTTCAGGTATTTGTTAGCATCATCAATTAGATTAATTGTATTCATAACATCTGTAAGTGCTTTGTTACTTATTGAGATCAGTAAAAATTAATTTGCTGCCATAGAGTTTTAATAACACAAAAAGAAGGTGGTTTA